>NW_027361690.1:99249166-100543333 GCF_039654945.1 Dendrobates tinctorius | reverse complement strand
TCATTGGGACTTTTACCAGGACCTACAGGGACTGGGAGAAATTCTTGCCACACCTCCTGTTTGCCTATCGGGAGGTGCCCCAAGAATCCACGGGGTTCTCTCCATTCGAGCTGGTATACGGGAGATGGATAAGGGGACCCCTAGACTTAGTGCTAGAACACTGGGAAGGGGAGGGCCTCATAGAAGGGGTACCTATTGTACTCTATGTGCTGGAATTCCGGGACCGCCTACAGGAGCTGACCCAGGCTGTACGTGAGAACATGCAGGTGACCCAGTGGCGCCAGCGCGTATGGTACGATCGGAGGGCCAGAGAGCGCATCTTGGAATTAGGACAGAAGGTCCTGGTGTTAGAGCCCACTAAGCAGAACAAGTTCCAAGCTGCATGGCAGGGGCCCTACCAGGTAGTGGGGAAAATAGCCGACACAACCTATAATGTCACCGATTGTGACGACCCCAGGGTTATCCGCATGTTCCACGTGAATATGCTGAAGCCCTACCGGGAGCACCCTGAAGAGGTAGTGGCCATCTGTGCACCTGAAGCAGAGGATTTAGCAGGACTTCTCTTGCCGGATGTCTTAGGGGAAAGGACTTAGTCTAAAACATGGGACCAGGTACACTTGGGTGAAGACCTAGGCCCCCGAGAGAGACAGCAGGCGGAGGAGTTGTTGAGGCAGCGACAGAGGATGTTTTCGGGGAGACCAGGGTACACTCGCCTGGCACAACACAAGGTTGAGACCCAGGATCAGACCCCCCTGCGACAAAACCCCTTCCGCATCCCTGAGTCTGTACGAGAGGGGATGCGACAAGAGGTACAAGAGATGTTGCGTTTAGGGGTCATTGAAGAGTCAGATAGTCCCTGGGCATCCCCCGTAGTGTTTTTGCCCAAGAAGGATGGGACTGCACGGTTTTGTGTAGACTATCGTAAGCTCAATGAGAAAACAGTGATGGATGCATACCCCATGCCGCGTGTGGATGAGTTGTTAGACCGGCTGGCGGGGGCAAAGTATTTGACCACCATCGATCTATGCAAAGGCTACTGGCAGATTACCCTTAGTCCTGACGCTATTCCCAAGTAGGCATTTGTCACCCCGTTCGGCTTATTCCAGTTTCGAGAAATGCCATTCGGGATGAAGAATGCTCCGGCGACCTTCCAAAGGCTGGCTGACCGGCTTCTGGATGGTCTCCAGGACTATGCTTGTGCCTACCTGGACGACATCGCCATCTACAGTGTGACATGGAAAGAGCATCTAAATCACCTAGAGACAGTATTGGACAGGATCCACCAGGCCGGAATCACCCTGAACCCAAACAAGTGTCACGTGGGCAAAGCAGATGTTCAGTATTTAGGGCATTGGGTGGGAAGTGGGAAACAGCGACTAGAACCAGCCAAGATTGAGACCATAGCCAAATGGCCCACCCCACGCACTAAAACCCAGGTCATGGCGTTTCTAGGGACAGCGGGGTATTACAGGAAATTCGTTCCCAATTACAGCAGCGTAGCCAAGCCCCTCACTGATCTGACCCATAAGAACCAACCCCGCCAGGTAACCTGGACCCCAGAGTGTGAGGAAGCCTTCCGCTAGCTAAGGACGCCCTCACCAATACCCCTGTATTGGCCGCACCCGATCCAACTAAACGTTTCCATGTTCACACAGACGCTTCTATGTTTGGATTGGGGGCAGTACTGAGCCAAGTGGGGCCGGACGGCCAAGAACACCCGGTAGCTTACCTGAGTCGGAAACTACTGCCCCGTGAAGTAAGCTATGCGGCCATCGAAAAGGAGTGCCTGGCGGTAGTATGGGCACTCAAAAAGTTGCAACCATATTTGTATGGACGACAGTTTTCCCTCCTAATGGACCATAATCCCCTAGTCTGGCTTAATCGGGTCTCTGGAGACAACACCAGATTGCTGCGGTGGAGTTTAGCCCTACAACCTCTGGACTTCACCATCCACTACAGACTCGGCAAACAAAACAGTAACGCCGATGGACTAAGTCGACAAACGGAACCCCATAAACTTCGGTCATCCCCAAACCGATCCGTTAAGGATCAGACTGTATGCCGATCGCGTCGGTGAAAAGGGGGAGCCGTGTTACGGAACCACTCAGCACCCAGAATATGTTGTGCAGTTATATGTATGTATAATAGGTTCCATGGGAGATGCATGACCCTAATGCATCAGCCCACAGGCTGCGCCCTGGGCAGAGGGGACACGATATTCCCCTTTCGTCCTTCCCCCCCCCCCTTTGTAATTCCCACAGTAAATATCGGCAGGCTCCGGCCACCTGCGGCTATTGTAATGTATGTCTGGCCTGCTGCTTTTCTATTGGCCTGCCCTCTGTATCTGTGTGATATACTGTATTCTGTGTCCTGTGAGTAAAGTGTTGTCAGACTGGAAATACGTGGAGAAGCAGTGATCTTTCATAAGCGCCCATGTAACCAATGAATTCCAGGCAGTGTCCTTCATTCAGACTCCAGCCAAAGCAGAGTAGACCTCCGGAAACACGGGGTGGTACTGAAAGAGGTACCCGAGATTGGAAGACCCCGTTACACTACCCCTCTATGATTCTACCCCAACCCCTGCTACATAATTAAGATGTGTAGTACCTTATTTTATACCCTGATATTAGCGTGTTTTACCGCACAATTGGTGGTCTTGCATTTATTTCTATGTAGCTACATAGTCAGATAGAAAGGATTCTTCTGACCATAGGAGCTTACTCTCTAAAGGAGAGAGAGACTTACCCAGTGACCCTGGAGATAGAAAAAGACTCTACCGTATAAACTGTGCTCCAATAGGAACTGCTCATCTGTGATGGCCCATGTACTGACCACTACTGTACAAGGTATGGTAATCCGTAAGATGTCATAGCTGCAGGCCATTATGAGCAAGCCTATGCGGCAATATAAAATGACAGTAGCCCGCTCTTTGATGCCTCAGTGTTGTAAATAGTGCCGGGAACACTTTTTTTCTTTGCAAATTGTGAATTAAATTTCAGAATGTTCTAATCTGCATGAAACCCAAATTTCAGGAAATTCAACTCAAATTCGACCCTTTGTGGATAGTTTAACTCTTCTCTATTTGGCACTTCAGCGGAGTAGTCATCAAAGAAAAGGAGCTTATGACAGCATATTAGAGGCTGCTGCAGTCAGTGATGTGCTGAAATATTTTCTTGCCATTGAAATCTAGATAATTAATCATAATTTGATGGAGGTGAGTAACTTCTGTGTTGTTTGGCGGAGGGCTCACTCTGTCAACCTCCTTGTGAGTCATTTTCTAAAACAGACATGCAAGTCTCCAGCTTCGTGAAATGTTTTGACTGTTCATCCTGGTTGTCTTGTAGGCTTTTGAATGCAGAGGACAACATGTCCTAAATAACTGCAATAATTTTGAGTCTAATCTTTGTTGCCAACTCAGTAGCCAAGGAGCTTTAGTCTATCCCAGTCCCACAATCCCATCACATAACCTTGAGTGGCTCTGTTGCTTTTTGCCTATTCCACAGCCTCCAGGAGCAGCAGGGCCTGAGATGAAGTAGAAGTCACCGTCATACTAAGTGTGCTTTTAGAGGAATTGTGTGCAAATGCTAGTTTCGACCAACTACATAGCAGATGGACTTCAATGGAAGTCTTCAAGGAGAGGCTGGACAGATATCTGTCTGAGATGGTTTAGTGAATCCTGCATTGAGCAGGGAGTTGAACACAATTACCCCGGAGGTCCCTTCCAACGCTAGCATTCTACGATTCTGTGAGATATTGGGCAATAAACTTGCTTGGGAAGAGACATGATCCAAGCATGACTATGCAGGAAAAAAAAAGGGGAAATGATCTCCTGCGTGAAGACTAGGGGAAAATTCCAATTTATTGAATCACATAATTAAAAAAACACAGAATTTTTGGAATAGCATCTCATTGATGGGGTCCCAGGTACAAGCAGCAACAAACGTGTTTCGACCCATAAGGGTCTGAACCATGGAATGCTGTGTGCTGAATAGTGTTGAGCATTCCGATACTACAAATATCGGGTATCGGCTGATATTCGCTGTATCGGAATTCCGATACAGAGTACCGATATTTTTACAATATCGGATACCGGAATCGAAAGTTCCCATAATGCAATGAGCCACTGTTGTGGCTGTGATTGGCTGCTGAAATGATGTCATCATGATGCGCGGTCTGTGCGGGCCTGCCGGGGGTCTGTGCAGGCCTGCGGGGGTCTGTACGGGCCTGCCGAGGGTCTGTGCCAGCTGCCGGGGGTCTGTGCGGACTGCCGGGGGTCTGTACGGGCCTGCCGGGGGTCTGTGCCGACTGCCGGGGGTCTGTGCGGACTGCCGGGGGTCTGTGCGGGCCTGCCGTGGGTCTGTGCGGGCCTGCCGGGGGTCTGTGCGGGCCTGCCGGGGGTTGTGTGTGTGTGCAGGCATGGTCCGATGGGACTACAAGTCCCATCGGGCTATGCCTGCTACAATGACAGTGATTGACACATTAGCCAATGATGGGACAGTAGTAGTCCCATCATCCGGCTAATGTGTTGAATGTAAAAAAAAAAAACAAATAAAAATATACATACTACATACATACTACATATATACAACATTCATACAACATACATACATACTACATACTGTACATATATATAACATTCATACAACATACTGTACATACATACTACATACGTACTACATATATACAACATTCATACAACATACATACATACTACATACATACTACATATATACTACATTCATACAACATACATACATAGTACATACTACATATATACTACATTCATACAACATACATACATACTACATACATACTTCATATATACTACATTCATACAACATACATACATGCATACTACATACATACTACATATACACTACATTCATACAACATACATACATGCATACTACATACTACATACATACTACATATATACGACATTCAGACAATATACATACATGCATACTACATATTACATACATACTACATATATACTACATTCATACAACATACATACATGCATACTACATACATACTACATATATACTACATTCATACAACATACATACATACATAGTACATACTGCATATATACTACATTCATACAACATACATACATACTACATACATACTTCATATTTACTACATTCATACAACATACATACATGCATACTACATACATACTACATATACACTACATTCATACAACATACATACATGCATACTACATACTACATACATACTACATATATACTACATTCATACAACATACATACATACATTGTACATACTACATATAAACTACATTCATACAACATACTACATACATACTTCATATATACTACATTCATGCAACATACATACATGCATACTACATACTACATACATACTACATATATACTACATTCATACAACATACATACATAGTACATACTACATACAGTCATATGTAAAAGTTTGGGCACCCCTATTAATGTTAACCTTTTTTCTTTATAACAATTTTGGTTTTTGCAACAGGTATTTCAGTTTCATATATCTAATAATTGATGGACTCGGTTATATTTCTGGATTCAAATGAGGTTTATTGTACTAACAGAAAATGTGCAATCTGCATTTAAACAAAATTTGACCGGTACAAAAGTATGGGCACCCTTATCATTTTCTTGATTTGAACACTCCTAACTACTTTTTACTGACTTCCTGAAGCACTAAATTGGTTTTGTAACCTCATTGAGCTTTGAACTTCATAGCCAGGTGTATCAAATCATGAGAAAAGGTATTTAAAGTGGCCACTTGCAAGTAGTTCTCCTATTTGATTCTCCTATGAAGAGTGGCATCATGGGATCCTCAAAACAACTCTCAAATGATCTGAAAACAAAGATTATTCAACATAGCTTTTCAGGGGAAGGATACAAAAAGTTGTCTCAGAGATTTAACCAGTCAATTTCCACTGTGAGGAACATAGTAAGGAAATGGAAGAACACAGGTACAGTTCTTGTTAAGCCCAGAAGTGGCAGGCCAAGAAAAATATCAGAAAGGCAGAGAAGAAGAATGGTGAGAACAGTCAATGACAATCCACAGACCACCTCCAAAGACCTGCAGCATCATCTTGCTGCAGATGGTGTCACTGTGCATCGGTCAACAATACAGCGCACTTTGCACAAGGAGAAGCTGTATGGGAGAGTGATGCGAAAGAAGCCGTTTCTGCAAGCACGCCACAAACAGAGTCGCCTGAGGTCTGCAAAAGCACATTTGGACAAGCCAGTTACATTTTGGAAGAAGGTCCTGTGAACTGATGAAACAAAGATTGAGTTGTTTGGTCATACAAAAAGGCGTTATGCATGCGCTGTATTGTTGACCGATGCACAGTGACACCATCTGCAGCAAGATGATGCTGCAGGTCTTTGGAGGTGGTCTGTGGATTGTCCTTGACTGTTCTCACCATTCTTCTTCTCTGCCTTTCTGATATTTTTCTTGGCCTGCCACTTCTGGGCTTAACAAGAACTGTACCTGTGTTCTTCCATTTCCTTACTATGTTCCTCACAGTGGAAACTGACTGGTTAAATCTCTGAGACAACTTTTTGTATCCTTCCCCTGAAAAGCTATGTTGAATAATCTTTGTTTTCAGATCATTTGAGAGTTGTTTTGAGGAGCCCATGATGCCACTCTTCATAGGAGAATCAAATAGGAGAACTACTTGCAAGTGGCCACTTTAAATACCTTTTCTCATGATTTGATACACCTGGCTATGAAGTTCAAAGCTCAATGAGGTTACAAAACCAATTTAGTGCTTCAGGAAGTCAGTAAAAAGTAGTTAGGAGTGTTCAAATCAAGAAAATGATAAGGGTGCCCATACTTTTGCACCGGTCAAATTTTGTTTAAATGCAGATTGCACATTTTCTGTTAGTACAATAAACCTCATTTGAATCCAGAAATATAACTGAGTCCATCAGTTATTAGATATATGAAACTGAAATACCTGTTGCAAAAACCAAAATTGTTATAAAGAAAAAAGGTTAACATTAATAGGGGTGCCCAAACTTTTACATATGACTGTATATACTACATTCATACAACATACATACATACTACATACATACTTCATACTACATACATACTTCATATATGCTACATTCATACAACACACATACATGCATACTACATACATACTACATATATACCACATTCATACAACATACATACATACTACATACTACATACATTCTTCATATATACTACATTCATACAACATACATACATGCATACTACATACTACATACATACTACATTCATACAACATACATACATGCATACTACATACATACTACATATATACTACATTCATACAACATACATATATACATAGTACATACTACATACTACATACATACTACATACAATACATTCATACATTCATACAATACATACATATAGACATACAGTACATATAAATAGAGTACATACAGTACATACTACATATATACTACATTCATACAACATACATACATACTACATACATACTTCATATATACTACATTCATACAACATACATACATACAGTACATACTACATACTACATACATACTACATATATACTACATTCATACAACATACATACATACATAGTACATACTACATATATACTACATTCATACAACATACATACATACTACATACATACTTCATATATACTACATTAATACAACATACATACATACATACTACATATTACATACATACTACATATACAGTGGGGCAAAAAAGTTCCACCACTTAAAAAGATGAGAGGTGTCTGTAATTTACATCATAGGTAGACCTCAACTATGGGAGACAAACTGAGAAAAAAAAATCCAGAAAATCACATTGTCTGTTTTTTTTTCATTTTATTTGCATATTATGGTGGAAAATAAGTATTTTGTCAGAAACAAGCAATCAAGATTTCTGGCTCTCACAGACCTGTAACTTCTTCTTTAAGAGTCTCCTCTTTCCTCCACTCATTACCTGTAGTAATGGCACCTGTTTAAACTTGTTATCAGTATAAAAAGACACCTGTGCACACCCTCAAACAGTCTGACTCCAAACTCCACTATGGTGAAGACCAAAGAGCTGTCAAAGGACACAAGAAACAAAATTGTAGCCCTGCACCAGGCTGGGAAGACTGAATCTGCAATATCCAACCAGCTTGGAGTGAAGAAATCAACTGTGGGAGCAATAATTAGAAAATGGAAGACATACAAGACCACTGATAATCTCCCTCGATCTGGTGCTCCACGCAAAATCCCACCCCGTGGGGTCAGAATGATCACAAGAACGGTGAGCAAAAATCCCAGAATCACGTGGGGGGACCTAGTGAATGAACTGCAGAGAGCTGGGACCAATGTAACAAGGCCTACCATAAGTAAGGCTGGTTTCACATTTGCGTTTTTTAGCGCTGGAAAAAAACGCATACCTGCGCATGCGTTTTTTCCCCTATATTTAACATGGGTGCGCATACCTGCGCGCTGGTAAGCGCATGTATGCGATTTTCATGCGCTGCGTTTTTTTGGGGTGTGCGTTGGTATTTTCCAGACGCAGCATGTTGCATTTTTTGGCCCTTGAAAAAATCGCATGCGCACGTATGCGCACGTTTTGCGCTAAAAATGGCCATTATAGCCTATGGATGCGCATACGTGCGCACTGGCATGCGCAGGTATGCGTTTTTTTAGCGCTGCGTTTTTTTGGTGGTGTCCACTTGTTGTCCTAGTTATAATCTTCTAAAGTCAAAAAAAAAAGTCTATATAAAGGAGGTGCCTGCCAAAACTCTGCCACTACTACACTGACAGATTGAAGAGCAGACAGTCAACCAAGAACCCATTATATCAGCGAAGAATGTGAGTATATTACATTATATGCCTGTCCTTTTAAATTATGTATGTACTAATGATTTTTATTATTTTTACATGCAGTATGTCTTCAGAATCAGAGTATTCCCCATCGCGGCAGGAATTGGCGCAAGCAGACCGTGAGGTGATTATTTTTGTGCATCTGGTAAGTATATCTGCTGCTTCTCCAAATCTCTTACGTTTTTTTCAACTTTTTTAAGACATCGTCATCATCCTCTTCTGTGGACGGGACTAGTGAGGGCGAAGAGCAGGAGCAGCGAAGCCAAGTCCCGGTGGTGATACGGAATGTAAGTATCAAATGATTTGTAATGTTCTTTATTTTTTATCTTCTATTTTTACTCTTTTTTATGTTTCTTTTTTTGTAACTTTTTATTCAATTTAAATTTGATTATTCTAATGAATGTGTTTTGTCTAGGTTCCACAACGAGATCAAGACGTGTACCTGGATAATGAGCAGCTCATCAGCCTGGTCCAGGAGCGTTCGCCGTTGTGGGACAGCCGTGACCGGCTGCACAAGGACATTGTGGTGACCCGGCGGCTATGGAATGAGGTGGCCGCAGCGTTGATGGATGGCTGGGACAGCGCCACAGCATCCTCCAAAAAGGCGTTTAGTGAGTATTTCCCTGCTCTGTATTGTGCCGCAGTGACTGTTGTCCTTGACGGCACTGTTGGGTTTCGTGCTAGGTGTATTCTAGCAGGAAACCCAACAGTGTCATCGTGGTCTACAGTGACTGCTTTGAGTATTGTATTGCTACATTGTGCCGCAGTGACTGTTGTCCTTGACGGCACTGTTGGGTTTCGTGCTAGGTGTATTCTAGCAGGAAACCCAACAGTGTCATCGTGGTCTACAGTGACTGCTTTGAGTATTGTATTGCTACATTGTGCCGCAGTGACTGTTGTCCTTGACGGCACTGTTGGGTTTCGTGCTAGGTGTATTCTAGCAGGAAACCCAACAGTGTCATCGTGGTCTACAGTGACTGCTTTGAGTATTGTATTGCTACATTGTGCCGCAGTGACTGTTGTCCTTGACGGCACTGTTGGGTTTCGTGCTAGGTGTATTCTAGCAGGAAACCCAACAGTGTCATCGGGGTCTACAGTGACTGCTTTGAGTATTGTATTGCTACATTGTGCCGCAGTGACTGTTGTCCTTGACGGCACTGTTGGGTTTCGTGCTAGGTGTATTCTAGCAGGAAACCCAACAGTGTCATCGGGGTCTACAGTGACTGCTTTGAGTATTGTATTGCTACATTGTGCCGCAGTGACTGTTGTCCTTGACGGCACTGTTGGGTTTCGTGCTAGGTGTATTCTAGCAGGAAACCCAACAGTGTCATCGGGGTCTACAGTGACTGCTTTGAGTATTGTATTGCTACATTGTGCCGCAGTGACTGTTGTCCTTGACGGCACTGTTGGGTTTCGTGCTAGGTGTATTCTAGCAGGAAACCCAACAGTGTCATCGGGGTCTACAGTGACTGCTTTGAGTATTGTATTGCTACATTGTGCCGCAGTGACTGTTGTCCTTGACGGCACTGTTGGGTTTCGTGCTAGGTGTATTCTAGCAGGAAACCCAACAGTGTCATCGGGGTCTACAGTGACTGCTTTGAGTATTGTATTGCTACATTGTGCCACAGTGACTGTTGTCCTTGACGGCACTGTTTTTTTTTATCAACAGTGGACAAAGTCCGAACACGTTGGCGTTCGATCAAGGACCACTTCAACAGTGATGTTCGTGCTGAGGGCCAGGTTCGCAGTGGATCTGCGTCAAGGACCAGAACTAGATACCGTCACTATAACGCGTTGCAGT
Organism: Dendrobates tinctorius; assembly: GCF_039654945.1. NCBI lineage: Eukaryota > Metazoa > Chordata > Amphibia > Anura > Dendrobatidae > Dendrobates > Dendrobates tinctorius. The sequence continues at coordinate 100,532,650 of NW_027361690.1, read as the reverse complement.
TCCTAAGACCGGTCCTTGCCACGAGATCGTAAGTATTATAAATTTTGGGTTTTTATTTTTATTAATCTGTGTGTTTTTCTAATCCACAGCTGATGCTTCTTGTAAAGGCATGGTAGTAATGATTTTCCTTTCTTCAACAGCACCTGGAGCAGCACCCTGCAACCTGGCCCTGGAGCGGTCCTTCCTCGGACGTCCTCTGACCCGTCCCAGCCATCCGACAGCCAGGAAGCAACTTGCAGGTCAACCACACACACAGCTGGTGACCAGGAAGCTGGGCCATCAGGTGTTCCCCTGTCCCAGGTCTCTGCCACTGGTTATGCGTGCACTACCCGCCAGCGGCAGAGGGCCTTGGACAGGAATGTCTTGCCCGAGTTTATGCATTTGAGCGAGACATTTAATTCCAGCCTCAAGTCACTGTCCGACAGAGTTGAAAGCGGTTTTGCACTCATGGAACGTGGTTTTAACCACTTTGAACACCGCTTCAATTCTGTAGAACAGCGCCTTGACCGTCTGGAGGCCGACCTCAACCGACCAGCACACCATTTTTTTAGTAAGATTGAAAAGGGCATGGCGGAACACCTTAGTCCTGATCAACAGCTGAATGTGCTGCAGGCCTGCAACAATGCTTTCTTGCAGGCTATGCAGCATAATCGGTACGGTCAGCAGTCAGTGGTGTCCTTTCCACCTGTGCCACCATTGACTCGCTTCACCTCACTACCGATTTGTGCTGCATACCACTGCACGGACACCTCTATTCAAAGCCAGGACACCCACCGTTACACCACCACAAGTCTGAGTGCAGCTGGTCACTTCACCGACACCACCATGGCAAGCGCTGCTCCTGTCTGGAGCACCACCGCCACTCCCATGCATGCGTGGAGCTCAGCCACCACTAGGCAAACATGGAACAGCCCTGCCGCTACAACAACGTGTAGTAGCCCTGCCACCACCACTCTGCAAACCTGGACCATCACTGCCGCCACCAGTCCTCCTGCAAGGACGAGCACTGACAACGAAGAGCAGCAGCAGCAGCCACCTCAGCAGCAGCTCCAGCCACCTCATCAGCAGCCACCTCAGCAGCAGCTGCAACCACCTCAGCAGCAGCAGCCACCTCAGCAGCAGCCGCCACCTCAGCAGCAGCCGCCACCTCAGCAGCAGCAGCAGCCACACCTGCAGACGGGGGACCTACACTCAATATTTGCCCCTACTTCAAGGCGAAATCCATCAAGGCGGGCATTGGGCCAAAGTCGGTCCAGGCACACAAGCCTACGGCGACATGCCATTACAACTAATGTACCTGAACAGATTTCCTCTCCTCCAAGTGTTCCTAGTTTGATTCCCTTAACTGGACTACCTTCCCCCACAAGTTTTGTTGCCCCTTCCCCTCAAACACCGTCTTCAACAGCAAGTGTTGCATATTCCCTGCACACCCCCAAATTGAAACCATCTGCCCCCAAACGCCGGAAAAAATAATTTTTTGGTTTATTTTTGTGATAAAAAATAAATTTACATTTGTGGTTCACCATTACTAAGTTTCATTAATGTTGTTTGCGCCGCTCACACACACTGATGGGTAAATACATGTTAAAAACCAACCCAAGGCCTAGTATAGTCATATGTGAAATAACACGGACTAGTATAGTCATACCAAGGCCTAGTGTAATAACTCGAGTTTTACCAACTTGGATCTGGTTTCATGAAAAACAAACTGTTGAAACTTGTCTTAAAAATAAGTTTCTTTCTAGTTTCACCAGTTTGTTTTTTGTGAAACAAGATGCTAGTTGTTAAAAATCGAGTTATTACAGTAGGCCTTGGTATGACTATACTAGGCCGTGGTATTTCACATATGACTATACTAGTAGGCCCAAGGCCTACTATACTCATATTTGAAATACCACGGCCTAGTATAGTCATTCCAAGGCCTAGTGTAATAACTCTAGTTTTACCAACTAGAATCTGGTTTCATGAAAAACAAACTGTTGAAACTTATAAGTTTCTTTCTAGTTTCACCAGTTTGTTTTTTGTGAAACAAGATGCTAGTTGTTAAAAATCGAGTTATTACAGTAGGCCTTGGTATGACTATACTAGGCCGTGGTATTTCACATATGACTATACTAGTAGGCCCAAGGCCTACTATACTCATATTTGAAATACCACGGCCTAGTATAGTCATTCCAAGGCCTAGTGTAATAACTCTAGTTTTACCAACTAGAATCTGGTTTCATGAAAAACAAACTGTTGAAACTTATAAGTTTCTTTCTAGTTTCACCAGTTTGTTTTTTGTGAAACAAGATGCTAGTTGTTAAAAATCGAGTTATTACAGTAGGCCTTGGTATGACTATACTAGGCCGTGGTATTTCACATATGACTATACTAGTAGGCCCAAGGCCTACTATACTCATATTTGAAATACCACGGCCTAGTATAGTCATTCCAAGGCCTAGTGTAATAACTCTAGTTTTACCAACTAGAATCTGGTTTCATGAAAAACAAACTGTTGAAACTTATAAGTTTCTTTCTAGTTTCACCAGTTTGTTTTTTGTGAAACAAGATGCTAGTTGTTAAAAATCGAGTTATTACAGTAGGCCTTGGTATGACTATACTAGGCCGTGGTTACTAGGCCGTGGTATTTCACATATGACTATACTAGTAGGCCCAAGGCCTACTATACTCATATTTGAAATACCACGGCCTAGTATAGTCATTCAAAGGCCTAGTGTAATAACTTGTAAGTTGGAATGGAGCAGATTACATTCATCCATTCAATGCTGACTTGTATTCCCCATGGACTTTCATTGGGGTTGGGTTTTGAGGGTTGTGTTTTGAGAAAATCACATACTTTGTTTTCAACTAGTTGCACAATTTTCTCTTGAAAAAAAATGGTTTCCTGATTCATGGCCTGCAGCTTTGCTCGTTCCAATATATTTCACGCAGACTAGCAATGCTGCATTTTAACTCATATGTGTATTTACCTGCCCAGGTGTGTGAACATCAAAAAATTCAGTTATACATGGGAAGTTTTTTATTAAATTGGAGTTTCAAAAATATAGTGCACTCAGTAATGGTATCAAATAAGGTTTTTTATTACCATAAACAAACAAAAACATTACACCATTTCATCTTGCCAGTGCACCCGTCCTACATCAGAAATAAAGTAGGCCGCAAATTGGTCCCTCATTTGGCCAACTTCAACGGATGACCTGAGAGTGTGCTGAGTGAATTCAGGCAATGGGTTAGGAGCATCATCGTCCAGTTCAAAGGTCGGGTGCTCTTTAGCCATCACAAAGTTATGTAGAACCACACAGGCCTTCACCACCTCATCGACTGTTTCAAGTTTAAGATTAATGGCCGTGCCCAGAATTCGCCATCTGGAAACAAGAATCCCAAAAGCACACTCGACAGTTCTTCTGGCCCTGGTCAGCCTGTAATTAAATATTTTTTTGGTGTGGTCCAAGTCCCGGCTGGAGTAGGGTTTCAGTAAGTTTCCGCACATTTGAAAAGCCTCATCGCCAACCATTACAAAGGGCAGTGGCGGAGCTTCGGTGTGAGGAAGAGGCCGTGGCATAGGGAAATTAAATTGGTTGCCATACAACCTCCGGCCCATGTCTGAGTTTTTAAAAGCCTGTGAGTCATTACCACGGCCAAATGCTCCAATGTCCACTGCTACAAACATACATCCGGCATCCGCAATCGCAATGAGTACTATTGAAAAGTACTTTTTGTAATTATAGTACTCAGATCCCGTTCTTTGGGGTTTGATGATCCGTATGTGTTTACCATCAACAGCTCCCAAACAGTTGGGAAAATTGCATACTGTCCAGAATTTGTCAGCAATTTCCATCCACTTTTCAGCGGTGGGCAGGGGCATAAATTCTGGGCAAAGAACATTCCAGAGAGCCCGGCAGGTGTCAGCAACAATTCCAGACAAGGTAGAGATTCCAATACGGTACTGGAAGTGTAGTGAAGATAGGGTTTCTCCAGTCGCCAGGAATCTGTGAACAGACAAAGAAGTAAAATTAATATTTATGTATATTATTTTAAAAAACTATAAAATAAAATATTAGTACATTCACGAAAACTAATTACCCACGGTTTTGAATACTAAATTTAAAAAAAAACCATCAGACCGCACCCCTTGGTTTTTAAAACATACCGTAATGTCACCAGTAGCCGTTCCTCAGGAGGAATCGCACGACGGAGCTGTGTGTCCTGTCTCCGGATGGATTGTTGGACACGAGCAAGCAAATCCATGAAACTTTCGTGGGACATCCTGATATAATCTGTAAATTTCTCCGGGTTTGCCTGTAGCTCGCTGTAGAGGGTGTGGTATGCCCCACGGCTCTCCCGGAGTTCAACAATCGGATGTATCCACATACGCCGCCGTCTTCGCTGCCTCTCTCTCTTCCTTTGTTCATGGCAAGCAACTGCATACGCCTGAGCCATCGCGATGTCCAAATTCAAGTTGAAGTGAAAACTCTTCCAGCGCAGATCCATGGTCACGAGAAGAATCAAGCAAATGTGAAGAATACTGTAGACAGGGTCTATATATTAACATACCACACCCACAATGAAGTCCCATTGGTCTTGTGTGTTGTTGAATGGTTGTTTTTTCATTTTTGTGGGGTTTTTCCAAAATCTGTAAAAAACGCAAACGCACAAAAAACGCATACAAACGCGCAAAAACGCTGCGTTTTTTTCCTGCATGCGCACAAAAATGCTTGAAAAAAACGCAGCGTTTGTATGCATTTGTATGCGTTTTTTTAATGTGTTTTTTTGCGGGAAAAACGCGCTGCAAAAAAAAGCAAGTGTGAAACTAGCCTAACACACTACGCCACCATGGACTCAGATCCTGCAGTGCCAGACGTGTCCCACTGCTTAAGCCTGTACATGTCCGGGCCCGTCTGAAGTTTGCTAGAGAGCATTTGGATGATCCAGAGGAGTTTTGGGAGAATGTCCTATGGTCTGATGAAACCAAACTGGAACTGTTTGGTAGAAGCACAACTTGTCGTGTTTGGAGGAAAAAGAATACTGAGTTGCAACCATCAAACACCATACCTACTGTAAAGCATGGTGGTGGAAACATCATGCTTTGGGGCTGTTTCTCTGCAAAGGGGCCAGGACGACTGATCCGGGTACATGAAAGAATGAATGGGGCCATGTATCGTGAGATTTTGAGTGCAAACCTCCTTCCATCAGCAAGGGCATTGAATATGAAACGTGGCTGGGTCTTTCAACATGACAATGATCCAAAGCACACCGCCAGGGCAACGAAGGAGTGGCTTCGTAAGAAGCATTTCAAGGTCCTGGAGTGGCCTAGCCAGTCTCCAGATCTCAACCCTATAGAAAACCTTTGGAGGGAGTTGAAAGTCCGTGTTGACAAGCAAAAAGCAAAAAACATCACTGCTCTAGAGGAGATCTGCATGGAGGAATGGGCCAACATACCAACAACAGTGTGTGGCAACCTTGTGAAGACTTACAGAAAACGTTTGACCTCTGTCATTGCCAACAAAGGATATATCACAAAGTATTGAGATGAAATTTTGTTTCTGACCAAATACTTATTTTCCAACATAATATGCAAATAAAATGAAAAAAAAAACAGACAATGTGATTTTCTGGATTTTTTTTTCTCAGTTTGTCTCCCATAGTTGAGGTCTACCTATGATGTAAATTACAGATGCCTCTCATCTTTTTAAGTGGTGGAACTTCCACTATTGCTGACTGACTAAATACTTTTTTGCCCCACTGTATACTACATTCATATAACATACATAAATGCATACTACATACTACATACATACTACATATATACTACATTCATATAACATACATACATACATACATACTACATACATACTACATATATACTACATTCATACAACATACATACATACTACATACTACATACATACTACATATATACTACATTCATACAACATACATACTGTACATACTACATACATACTTCATATATACTACATTCATACAACATACATACATGCATACTATATACATAATACATATATACTACATTCATATAACATATATACATATACTCATTTGTCTGTTTTGGGATTGGATGTTGCCCAATCCACACACCTGTTATTTTAATTGTGTTGTAGTATATATGTCTCCCATGTTTCCGCACACAGCATTTCATGGTTAAGACCCTTACGGGTCGAAACGCGCTGGTTGCTGCTTGTACCTGGGACCCCATCTATGAGATGTTGTTCCATGAATTTTGTGGTTTTTTAATTATGTGATTCAATAAATTGTATTTTTTTAAATTATTTTTAACATTCTATCTTTTACTATTGATGCTACATAGGCAGCATCTATAGTAAACAGTTGGTCACACTTGTGAAGCACTATGCGTGACAAGTGTGACCAACTTGTCAATCACTTTTCCAAGCGATGCTTCAAATTGCTTGGAAAAGCGCAAGCATTCTGGAAGTTAAAAACGCTTGCAAAACGCTTGTGTTTTGCAGGAAAACGAATGCGAATTCGGCATGCGTTTTACCGGCAGTGGGGAGTTGCGGAAATGCTGCAGACATTTCTGCAATGTGGACACATAGCCTTACGGGTCGAAACGCGTTGGTTGCTACTTGTACCTGGGACCTCATCTATGAGATGTTATTCCATGAATCCTGTGTTTTTTTTAATTATGTGATTCAATAAATTGGAATTTTACCCAAGTCTTCACGCTGGAGATCATGTCCCCATTTTTTTTTCCTGCTTGGACAACACCTCTGCTTCTCCGAGTGTACTTTGTAATCCTGCTGGGACTAACGTCTTGCAAGTACTGAATTCTGAGGACTTCTATTGAGAGTGGTGAGCTGAAATATTTTTCCCTTTACCCTTTTCTCCCTCATTTTCTAAGCATGACTCTATGTCACGGCTGAGGCAGATGAGTAGCAGAAAATCTGTATATGGGCAGGATGGACGGAGACTAAACACTCCTGTCTCACATGACCAGCACCAGTACCAGAAGTCATCTCATGTACTCTCTTTACTTTTACTGTTTTATTGTTTGTTTGTTTTTTTTAAATGCCTCCCTTCCTTTATATAACTATCTGCCTGTTACTCAGCAGAGAAGAGCATTATTTACATTACTTTATGTACAAATCTCAGGTAACAATTACCGTATCTGCCATATGTAATTCTGGCTTTAAAGACATACTGTTTCTTTGGAATAGTGCGTCTCACTTATTTTCTTTTCCTGTCAAACTACACGCCCCATTGTGAAGAAGCATTTTGGACAGACTTGTGATACTGTTCATCCTCAGCAGGTAATCATTTTCCCTATGTCCTTTCCTTTCCCCCCATTTTCATCAAGCTGATACATCCATTATTTAGTGCCATAGTCACTTCCCAGGACTTATTAGCAATAATATTTGCATTTCTGTTTTTGTGCTGTATCTGCCTCTTTTTGCTTGAGGGTAATGAGAAACCTATGGACTTTCCTTTTTACCTTTGAACTTGCTGCTATATACTTGCACTGTGCACTTTAGTCGTTCATTGATTTATCCATATCAACTATTGATTAATAGTGACATAGTAACATAGTTTTGAAGGCTGAAGGAAGACCTTATGTCCATCTAGTTCAGCCTATTTTTAGTGCAGCTGTTCTGCATTGTTGATCCTGGGGATGGCAAAAAACCCACAGAGTAGAAGCCAATTTTCTCCATAGGGAAAAAAAATTCCTTCCCCTAAGCTGGGTCAACCATCTACCTATAATATTCTGTTATTCGTAACCTTCTATACTGTTACTCACAAGAAAAGCATCCATTCCTTTCTTAAATTCATTCAGTGAGTTGGCCATCACCACTTCCTCAGGAAGAGAATTCCAGAGCCTCACTGCTCTTACCGTGAAGAACCCTCTTCTATGCTGGTGCAGAAATTGTCTTTCCTCCAAACGAAGAGAATGCCCCCTTGTTCTTGTCACAGTCCTTGGTACAAACAGTTCATTGGAGAGATCTCTGTATTGCCCTCTGATATACTTGTACATATATATTAGGTCTCCCCTAAGTCTTCTCTTTTCTAGAGTAAATAGACCTAATTTTTATAACCTTTCTGGGTATTGTAGTGAATCAACTCCATTTATCATTTTAGTAGCCCGCCTTTGAACCCTTTCAAGTTCAGTAATGTCTTTCTTGAACACAGGCGTCCAAAATTGCACACCATACTCCAAGTGTGGTCTGACGAGTGATTTGTACAGAGGGAGAATTATGTTTTCATCTCGTGTCCCCAGACCTCTTCTAATGCATCCCATGACCCTATTTGCTTTGGTGGCAGCTGCCTGACACTGGGCACTCCAATTTAGCTTCTTATTGACTAAGATGCCTAAGTCTTTTTCCATGTCTGATTTCCCCAGCAGTTTCCCATTTAGTAAGTAATTGTAGCATCTGTTTCTCCTTCCCATAACCTTACACTTATCTGTGTTAAACCTCATTTGACATTTTTCAGCCCAATTCTCCAATTTACTCAAATCTGTCTGTAGTTGCAAACTGTCCTCCTTTGTGTTAACTACCTTACATAGTTTTGTATCATCTGCAAATACTGATATTTTACTGTGTAACCCATCCACTAGATCATTTATAAATATATTAAATAGTAGGGGGCCCAATACAGAACCCTGTGGTACCCCACTAGTAACTCTGGCCCAATCTGAGTATGCACCATTAATAACCACTCTTTGTTTTCTGTCACTAAGCCAGCCACCTACCCATCTACACACATTTTCCCCTAGCCCAAGCTTTCTCATCTTACTTACCAATCTTTTATGTGGGACAGTGTCAAATGCTTTAGAGAAGTCGAGATAAATGACATCAAATGATTCTCCTTGGTCCATTTGAGAGCTTACATCCTCATAGATCAGGTTAGTTTGACAGGAGCGATCCTTTAGAAATCCATATTAATTTATGACTATTCTGGATATGTGTATAATATTTCACTGAGAATATGTGGATAAACTAGTGCTGGGTACATCCTCCCCCTGTATTTGGAGGTTCCCCCCTTGTCTTTTGCATTACACATTTTTAAATTATTTACAAATAATTCTAACCCTTTCTTCATTTCCTTCTTTTATGCCACCATACCATACAAGAATATGCTATCAATGTATTACTGTTATTATACTGTCACTATGATGTGATCCGCAATTGAACTGCATACATTGAAGACAATGTCTCATGTAATTAATTTTAAAGTTCCATGTTCACTAATGTCCTTTTTCACATTGGTAGTTTTTATTTTTTTTTTAATTCTCAACAACCTAACTGTAGGCAGACGTGAAGATGCATCCATCATATCTGAATTGTTCTGGTAGATGTAGTGGGGTGTGTAAACTTTGTCAGTTACAATAAATGGGAGTCTAATCTATAGTCAAAAAAAGTATCTTAAAATAATAGAGTACATAGACAGGAAATATGCATAGAGAGCATGTTTTATAGCACAAAGTGTAGTTATCAGGTGTCATCTTGGCCTTTAGCAGTACAATAGAGCTGTCATCAGTCATTAATTTCCCTCCTCTGCTTACCATGACCCAGTCTACACAGCAAAGTGGAATATTTCCTGATGCTATATCCACTGTGACTAATGTCCTCAGGTGGTATTTCAAATGAGGATGTAAATAATTACCTTGGTGCTTAACTGCAGTCAATTATGATCTTTACATTTCAAATGCCAGTAAACTGTGCAAAGTAAAATACAAAGAAAACATTGAGTACTGCCGTCACTTCCCACCTCTGTGCATAACGTTTTTCTGGCAGGGACTATGAGGTCATGTTTTCTCCAGAAAATAACGATGATTACATTCAAAGGTTGAAAACCCATCCAGAGCTAATACTTCTCTCAACAACTGAACTGTAACAGCCCAATTACATTCATCAGGTGTATAAATCTTTCATTCGTGATCTTTGGTGTATCAGGTAAAATACATCTGTTTGGACTTTAATTTTGAAGAGATTGCTTAGACTATATTAAATTGTGCAGTACCAGGTATGTAAAGGTTTTCAACCACTGGATGTAAACTGCATGTATGGGTGTCAGTTCTGCGAGCGTGGCCTATGACTCTTGACTCAGTTGTCTATTCATGGATGGCAGAGTGACCTAAATCCAGCAAAGGGGTCTTTAAAATAACACCTGTAATGAAGATCAATTAAAAATGTAATTTGGAATAGCATACACATTTCTACCACAACATCAGAGCCAGGACATGGGGTAGACAGGAAAGGCACTTGCCTAGGGCCCTAGCTCCTGCCTCCCTGACGGGGACGCACCTTGGGCAAAAAAACCATGTCATTGCTGAATGCTTTCGGCCACCAGCATCTTCCTCTGGCCACAGGCATTCAGCACAGTAACTGCTGGGGCACTGGTAAACAGGGGAGCAGTGTCTGTAAGTGACACTGCTCACCCCTCTCTCTGCCTGCTCACCAGACATCACGCCCTCCCTGTACGCAATTGTATTTGTGTCTGTCATATGCAAATACAATTTATATTGGCACTGTAAGGGGGTGAACAGGAACGGTGTCATCGGTCCAAAATGCGCTCTGGAGCCCGAACTATTGGGGCCGTCATCACTGTTGCAGGGGGATGACTTGCCTGGGCGGGGAGAGCTCGAGCACCTGACCAAAAGGGGCATGGGAATCTTAAAAGGAGCAGAGCGCGGGAAGGAGAGGGACTTGGCGGGAATGTGACTACAGAGCAGAACGAAGGTAGACTCCCCCTCTCCTTAACTACAGCCACTGATGCCAGCCCTTCACAGACTGTCCTCCCCTCATACCTGCTACCCAGTGCCCCTCCACGTACGAGACCCATGACGGGTAGTGTAGCAGACTTGCCGAACATTCCTGAGCGCTGTGATTCTGTATGAGGCTTTGTCACTTCTGCGGCCTGTATGGCAGTGTGCTCCTGGTGTGCTGCATCACACTTAAGAAACCCACAGAAGGAGCTGTATACCCTCTCCAATGGACCCAAGATCAACGAACCCAAGTTCAACGGACCCAAGATCAACGGACCCAAGATCAACGGACCCAAGTTCAACGGACCCAAGTTCAACGGACCCAAGTTCAATAGACCCAAGACCAACGGATCTGGATACTTCAGCACGGTCAGGAGACAGTGCATCTTCTTTCTACACAGCAGAGCCAGAGACTTTGTTCACGGACTGTGATACCGTTGGGAACTGTTCCAACCACTCTCCAATCGATTAGTCTTTACTTTTATTCTTTCCGTCTTGTGTTTATTGTGTAGTTCACCATTTGCCTTAATCCCTCCCTGCGCGGAGGTTTCCCTGAATTCATATACAGTAATTGCCTAAGTAAACTTTTGTTAACCCCTTCTTTGTCTCCTGCTGTTCACTGCATCCAACGGACCTTTACAACACTGCCTGGAACTGAAGTAGATGAGCTGCTGCTCTGCTGAGAACTCTAGCAGAACGCACGCCACTTCTGGCCCACACCTTGCTGGAGACGGCACATTCAGTTGACGTCGGATGGCCCAATACAGTGATGCCACTGCACCATCCAACGCCACTGCTGAACTTCATAGAACAGGATGGGGAGCTTGGAGAGTATGGGGAGCCTGGATTAGATGAGTGTAAGCTTTTTTATTTATTTTATTTTTTCTTTGCCAATAAATAAAGGCTATAACAATAGGGGCTGACTATGGGGAGATTGAGGGGATGGATATGGGGACAATATGGGAAAGTTGGCTGTTGGGATATTGAGGGGCTGGATATGGGAACAATATGGGGGAGCTGGCTGTGGGGAAAATATGAGGAAAATGGCAGTGGAGACATTGAGGGGGCTGAAAGTGGGGACTTTGAGGGGCTGAATGTGGGGACATTGAGGCGCTGAACATGGGGACATTGAGGGACTGAATGTAGTGACATTCAGGGGCTGAATGTGGGGAATTGAGGGGCTGAATGTGGGAACAATATGGGGAAGCTGGCTGTGTGGACATTTGGGAAGGGCTGAATGTGGGGATATTGGGGGGCTGAATGTGGGGACATTGAGGGGCTGAATGTGGGAACAATATGGGGGAGCTGGTTTTGGATGCAATATGGGGGAGATGACTGGGGACAATATGTGGGAGCTGTCTGTCTGAACATTGACGGGCTGGATGTGAGGAAAATATAGGAGAGCTGGCTGTGAGGACAATATGGGGGAGCTGGCTGTGGGGACAGTAAGGGCCTGGGTGTTGGGATAATATGGGGAAGATGACTGTGGGGACATTCAGGGGCTGCCTGCGGGGACAATATGGGGGAGCTGGCTGTGGGGACAATATGGGGAGCTGACTGTGGAGACAATATGGGGGTACTGGCTGTGTGAACAATTTGGGGGAACTGGCTGGGGGGAGAATATGGCAGAGTGGCTGTGTGGACACTGAGGGACTGGATGTGGGGACAATATGGAGGGCTAGTTGTGGGGACAATATGGGGGAGCTGGCTATGGGGACATTGAAGGGCTGGATGTGGGGACAATATGGGGAAGCTGGCTGTGGGGACATTGAGTGGCTGGATGTGAGGAAAATATGGGGGAGCTGGCTGTGGGTCAATATGAGTGCTCTGGCTGTGGGGATAATATGGAGGAGATGGCTGAGGGGACACTGAGGGGCTGAATGTGGGGACATTACAACAGCAACTGTGGGGGACAACATATATGGGAGACTGAGAGGGACACTGTACTATATACAGAGGACTGTGGTAGACATTATACTACACATAAGTGGCTGTGGTGGTGACCATACTTTATAATGGGAGGCTCTGGTGGATTTCATACTGCATAGGGGGCTGTTCTGCACATCATAGTGTATATTTGGGGGCTGTTTTAGATATACACATTTGGGCTGCTGTGGTGACCACCATACCATATAAAGGGACAGTGTGAGGAAGGGATACAGTTTAAAGAATACAATGTGATGGACAGCATGAGGGCATAATGTGAAGTAGAGGCTCAGAATTGATATGGAAAGGGGGCAGCCTGAAATGTGGGCATAGTATGGAGAAAGGTTAGCATGGCGAGGGACAGTGTGGAGATATATAGAGTATAAGGGAAAACAGTGGGGAAGGGACAGCCATTGGAGAAGTCATGATTCATAAGGGTGGACAATGTGGCAGTTATAGTTAATAATGGCAGACAGTGTGGTGGTTACAGCTCGTAAAAGTGGACAGTGTAGTGGTTATACAGTTGTGCTTAAAAGTTTACATACCCTGGCAGAATTTTTGCTTTCTTTACCTTTTTTTCAGAGAATATGAATGATAACACCAAAACTTTTTCTTCACTCATGGTTAGTGGTTGGGTGAAGCCATTTATTGTCAAACTACTATATTTTCTCTTTTAAAATCATAATGACAACTCAAAACATCCAAATGACCATGATCAAAAGTTCCCATATCCATTTCTTAACACCTTGTATTGCCCCCTCTAACACCAATGACAGCTTGAAGTCTTTTGTGGTAGTTGTGGCTGAGGTTCTGGCCACTCTTCTTGGCAAAAAGCCTCCAGTTCCTATAAATTCCTAGCCTGTCTAGCATGAACTGCGTGCTTGAGATTTCCTCAGAGTGGCTCAATGATATTGAGATCAGGAGACTGAGATGGCCACTCCAGAACCTTCACTTTGTACTCCTGTAGCCAATAACAGGTCGACTTGGCCTTGTATTTTGGATCGTTGTCATGTTGGAACGTCCCAGTATGTCCCATGCGCAGCTTCGAGGCTGATGAGTGCAAATTTGCCTCCAGTATTTGCTGATAATGTGCTGTATTCATCCACTTCCATGCTCTACAGTAGGAATGGTGTTCCATTCATCATAGACCTTGTTGACCTCTCTCCAAATGTAACGTTTATGGTTATGGCAAATAAGTTCAATTTTTGGTTTCATCACTCCAAATTACCTTGTTCCAGAAGTTTTGAGGCTTGTCTCTGTGCTGTTTATAGGCAAGACACTTTGTGGCATTAACACAGTAATGTTTTTCTTCTGGCGACTCAACCATGCAGTCCATTTTTCTTCAAATGCCTCCTTATTGTGCATCTTGAAACAGCCACACCGCTAGTTTTCAGAGAGTCCAATTCTTCAGCTGATGCTATTTGTGGGTTTTTCTTTGCATCACGAACAATTTTAATGGCAGTTGTGGACAACATTTTTGTTGGTCTACCTGACCGTGGTTTTGTTTATGCAGAGTCCCTGATTTTCCATTTTTTTAATCACAGTTTGAACGCTACTGGAAATATCAATTCATTGGATATCTTTTTGTATTCCTTTCCTGTTTTACACAGTTCAACTACCTTTCCCCATAGATCCATTGGCAATTCTTTTGCTTTCCCTATGACTCACAATCCAGAAATGTCAGTGGCTGTATGAAGAATGCAAGAGTCTATCTGGTTCCCAGAAACTCACTCAGCTTTTATGCACACACACTGATTACAAGCAAAAAGGTCACAGATGAGGATGCTACCTTTAGTAGCCATTCATTCAAACCCATTTGTGTCAACTCCTGTGAATGCTATCAGGCCAAAATCACCAGGGTATGTGAACTTTGATCAGGGTCAATTGGATGTTTTGGGCTGTCATTATGATTTAAAAAGAGAAAACACAGTAGTTTGACAATAAATGGCTTCACCCAACCACTATCCATGAGTGGAGAAAAAGTTTTGGTGATATCATTCATATTCTCTGAAAAAAGGCCAAAAAAGCAAAAATTCTGCCAGTATATGTAAACTTTTGATCACAACTGTAGATCATTAAGGCAGACAGTGTGGAGGTCATATACCATAGGATGCTTATTTATGGCATAGTATGGACAGTTTTTTATACAAAGGGCATCATAACCCCTTCCCGACATGTGCCATACTAGTACTGCTCTGCGGGACTTGCGTTCCCACAAACAGCAGTACTAGTATGGTGACACGTTCACACGGCCTCACTCTGAGCGCTGTGGCAATTGGGTGTGGGTGTCAGCTGTATGTGACAGATGACACCCCGCAGCAATGCCCATGATCGGTGCTAACACCGATCGCGGGCATTTAACTCCTCTGATGCCACTGTCAGTAGTGACAGTGGCATAAAGGAGCATCACACAGGGAATTAGTTCTCTTTTTGCTTCCCTCAGGCTGTAGAGTCCTTCCGGGTCCTGCAGGGAAGGTGGCTTGTGAGCGCCTGCTGAGAGCAGATGCTGGCATACTGTATCTCCTATCAGATTGCTGATCTGATACTCTGCAATAGTGTCAGATCAGCGATCTGACATAACACAGTGATGTTCCATCCTGGGACAATGTAAAAAAGTATAAAAAAAATTACAAAGTGTAAAAATATTGTTGTGCAATGGTGCACTGTGCAGTGATGAGGCAGTGACCCTGGAAATGTTCAAAGTAAAGTCTCTTTTAGTGAACAGTGTACTCAGAAAGTGAGTCAGATCCTCTGGATCACAGCCAGGAAAACAAAGATAGTCCGTCACCTGTTGCCGGGAATGACTGCACCACCATGTACTCTGAGGATGCCAGGCCCTTTTGACTCTGCTTGGCCCTGTGTTGCCTCACACAGGTTGAACTCTGCAGAGCCTTCTGCTCTGCCTGCTTGCAAGACCAAACTGACACACCCAATCCTATGCTGCAGGGGTTTTTACAAAAGAAACTGTGCCCATAGGCCACATGGAAAACCTGGGCCAGGGGAGGAAAAATAAAAGCCCATGGCAGGTTTTCTTAAATCTGCCTTGGACAAAATGTTTGCCTAAGATCAACACTAACTTCTATTCTTCCTTGCAATCACAGCTACAGTCAAGGCCAAAAGTATTGACACCCCTGCAATTCTGTCAAATAATACTCAGTTTCTTCCTGAAAATGATTGCAAACACAAATTCTTTGGTATTATTATATTCATTTAATTTGTCTTAAATGAAAAAAACACAAAAAGAATTGTCCTAAAGCCAAATTGGATATAATTCCACACCAAACATGAAAAAGAGGGTGGACAAAAGTATTGGCACTGTTCGAAAAATCATGTGATGCTTCTCTAATTTGTGTAATTAACAGCACCTGTAACTTACCTGTGGCACCTAACAGGTGTTGGCAATAACTAAATCACACTTGCAGCCAGTTGACATGGATTAAAGTTGACTCAACTGTCCTGTGTCCTTCTGTGTACCACATTGAGCATGGAGAAAAGTAAGAAGACCAAAGAACTGTCTGAGGACTTGAGAAACCAAATTGTGAGGAAGCATGAGCAATCTCAAGGCTACAAGTCCATCTCCAAAGACCTGAATGTTCCTGTGTCTACTGTGCGCAGTGTCATCAAGAAGTTTAAAGCCCATGGCACTGTGGCTAACCTCCCTAGATGTGGACGGAAAAGAAAAATTGACAAGAGATTTCAACGCAAGATTGTGCGGATGTTGGATAAAGAACCTCGACTAACATCCAAACAAGTTCAAGCTGCCCTGCAGTCCGAGGGTGCAACAGTGTCAACCCGTACTATCCATTGGTGTCTGAATGAAAAGGGACTGTATGGTAGGAGACCCAGGAAGACCCCACTTCTTACCCTGAGACATTAAAAGCCAGGCTGGAGTTTGCCAAAACTTACCTGAAAAAGCCTAAAACGTTTTGGAAGAATGTTCTCTGGTCAGATGAGACAAAAGTAGAGCTTTTTGGGCAAAGGCATCAACATAGAGTTTACAGGAGAAAAAAAGAGGCATTCAAAGAAAAGAACACGGTCCCTAAAGTCAAACATGGCGGAGGTTCCCTGATGTTTTGGGGTTGCTTTTCTGCCTCTGGCACTGGACTGCTTGACCGTGTGCATGGCATTATGAAATCAGAAGACTACCAACAAATTTTGCAGCATAATGTAGGGCCCAGTGTGAGAAAGCTGAGTCTCCCTCAGAGGTCATGGGCCTTCCAGCAGGACAATGACCCAAAACACACTTCAAAAAGCACTAGAAAATGGTTTGAGAGAAAGCACTGGAGACTTCAAAGGTGGCCAGCAATGAGTCCAGACCTGAATCCCATAGAACACCTGTGGAGAGATCTAAAAATGGCAGTTTGGAGAAGGAACCCTTCAAATATCAGGGACCTGGAGCAGTTTGCCAAAGAAGAATGGTCTAAAATTCCAGCAGAGCATTGTAAGAAACTCATTGATGGTTACCGTAAGCAGTTGGTCGCAGTTATTTTGGCTAAATGTTGTGCAACCAAGTATTAGGCTGAGGGTGCCAATACTTTTGTCTGGCCCATTTTTGGAGTTTTGTGTGAAATGATCAATGTTTTGCTTTTTGCTTCATTCTCTTTTGTGTTTTTTCATTTAAGACAAATTAAATGAAGATAATAATACCAAAGAATTTGTGATTGCAATCATTTTCAGGAAGAAACTGAGTATTATCTGACAGAATTGCAGGGGTGTCAATACTTTTGGCCACAACTGTATGCCTGTGATTGCAATACACTCCCACGGCCTCCATATGCTTCTTTGTACATCCTGGGGGACACATAGCAACCCTTGCATATAACACCAGTCACTGCCTCACAATATTTAAAAAAAAAAATCCCCAAATAAAGAAAAAAATAAATATTTTTCCTATAAATACATTTATTTATGTCACTAAAATAAACAATAAAAGTACACATATTTAGTATTGCCGCGACCGTAACTACCTGTTCTATAAAACTGGCCCACTAGTTAACCCCTTCAGTGAACACCGTAAAACAATTTAAAAAACAGGCAAAAAAATAATGCTTCATCACCATACTGCAGAACAAAAAGTGCAATAAAACGCGATCAAAAAGACTGATGTAAATTAAAATGGTACCTATAAAAATGTCATCTTGTCCCACAGAAAACAAGCCACTAGACAGCTCCATCAGCAGAAAAATATAAAAGTTATAGCTCTCAGAATAAAGTGTTGGAAAAATAATAATTTTTTCAATAAAATAGTTTTTATTGTGTAAAAGTGCCAAAATAAAGATATAAATGAGGTATCGCTGAAATCGTACTAACCCGAAGAATAAAGCTGCCTTACCAATTTTACCACACGCAGAATGGTATAAAAAAAAACAAAATAAAAAGCAATTCCTGAATTCCTGGTTTTTGTTCATTCTGTTTTTCAAAAATCAGAATACAAAGTGATCAAAAAAAGTCATGTGCCCGAAAATAGTACCAATGAAAACGTCAGCTCGTCCCACGAAAAACAAGCCCTCACATGACTCTGTCAGCCGAAATATGAAAAAATTATAGCTCTCAAAATATGATGATGAAAAAGCTAATTTTTGCAATAAAAAGCATCTTTTAGTATGTGACAGCAGCCAAACATAAAAACCTGATATAAATCTGGTAACGCTGTAATCGCACCGACCCGAAGATTAAAGTCACCTAATCACTTATACCACATGAGGAACAGCGTAAAAAATAAATAAAACCATTTCTTCATCTGCTGTTGATTTTTTCATTCTGCCTCCCAAAGATCGCAGAAAGGCTTGGCGCACATTTATCTTGCGCTCTGTGCTGAGTTCTTACACCGGGGTTTCCATGTAAATCTCTGAAATACATGATTCAGACAGAACCCCTGGCGGAGAATTCCCTATAATGAGGCAGATGGAAGCACTGCGGACGCCATAGGACCTGTGATCCAGCGGTGGCCATCTTTTTAGGATTGCATAAAAGTGTCGTCGGCCACAGTTTTGTGCAGTTCTGCTGAACAGAGGCAGGCGGAGTCCAGAGTAAATCTGCTGCCTCATTATAGTGAATGGATCCCACAGGGGTTTCATCTGTTACGTCACTCGGAGATTTAGATGGAAACCCCAAAGTAAGAGCTCAGAATAGAGCGCTGGATAAATGTGATCCCAAACGTTATGTGAAATGTTATCAATAAAAGCTTCAACTCAATTCACAAAACAAGTCCCCTCTCAAATCTGTCATCTGTTAATGGAAATATAGGCGGCTTCCACATTACTGGTAGCATAAAGGCTTAGAAAAAGCAAAATGGCTCTTCACCTGACAAAAGAAATATAGAAAATTCTCTGCTCCCAAATCCAAATGCACCCCCTCCCTACTGAGCCCCAGTGACTCACATTAAGCGCCCACATGTTTGGCATTTCTGCAGTGAAGGGAGACCACCTAATTTACAGGTGCGTGTTTCCAGAAGCATGTGCTGGGCATAATGTACTGGTGACTGCAAGGTACTGGTCATTACAACGCACTGGTCACTACAACGGCAGTTTGCAATTTTTACTCGGCAACATCCACTGCTTCCTGTTTCTGGAAAACACCCATGGAGTCAAAAAAGTCATTATCTTTGTAGATAAATTCCCAAAGGGTTACAATTTCCAAAGTGTGGTCACTTGAGAGGGAAATTCTGCTGTTTTAGCACTTAGGGGCCCTTTATATGGAATCTGCAAACTAGTCTAGGAAAATCTGCGCTCCAGGAGGCAAATAGCGCTCTGTCCCTCTCAAGTCACTCCGTATGGCAAAGGAGTACTGTACAGCCACATATGGGGTATTTCTACATTTAGTAGAAGTTGTGGGACAAATTCTGGTGTCATTTTTACCCTTTTCCCAGTGTGAAAATATAAAACTTGGGGTTATACACAATCTTGGTGGTAAAAATTTAAATTATTTTTTCTTCGCTGACCAATGGTATAAAAGTCTGTGACACACCTGTGTTGTCAATATAATCCCTGCACCCCTAGATGAATTAATTGAGAGGTTTAATTGGTAAAATGGAGCCACTTTTATTAGCTTCTGATGTTCTGGCACCTCAGGGGCTCTGCCAATGTAACATGGTACCCTCAAACAAGTGCAGCAGAATCTGCACTGTAAGGCTGTGTGCCCACAATGCGATTTTTAAGCGTTTTTGCCACGATTTTCGGCGCGAAAACGCTGCAAAAATGTTTAAAAATCTTGTACAGAACGCACCCCATGCATTCCTATGGCATTCCGCACATGCTGTGCTAATGCTGCGCTTTTTTCTGCGGCGTAATCGCATCGCGGAAAAAATCGCAGCATGCCCATTCTTTTGTGCAGAATCGCAAAGAATTGGCGCGATTCCGCACCCATAGGAATGCATGAGAATCGCTTACTTCCCGCATGTGGCTATGCCCACCATGCGCAAAGTTAAGTGTCTCATGTGCGGTTGGTACCCATGGTGTGGAGGAGAGGAGACTGTCCTCCAGGCCCTGGGTACCATACCCATGTAAAAAAAAGAATAAAAAATAAAAAATCGGGGTATATTTACCTTCCAACGTCCCGCGTTGCCTTCCCGGGCCACAGCGTTCCCAGTAATGCCTTGCGGCAAGGTCCTGTGATGACGTAGTCTCACGTGACTCTAGCGGTCTCGTGAGATCGCTATAGCAACACGAGACCAACGTCATCACAGGTCTCGCAAGGCATCGCTGGGAACGAGAGCGTCGCTGAGACTGCGCGGGACGTCGGAAGGTAAATATACCCCGATTTTTTATTTTTTAATTATTTTTTTACATTTTCTTTTACTATTGATGCCGCATAGGCGGCCTCAATTGTAAAAACCGGGTCACACTTGTCAAACACTATGTTTGATGAGTGTGACCAACCTGTCAATCACTTTCCAAGTGGTGCTTCAAATCGCTTGGAAATTGCTTGAATATCGCACGCGAAAATCGCCGCAAAATCGCCAACATAATCGCGGTAAAATCGCGGTAAAATCTCGCGGGAAAAAAACACGTGATTTCTGGGAAGGAGTCCGGTTTTCAGTGTCTGGATTTAAACGCAACGTGGGCACATAGCCTAAAATGGCGCTACTTCCCTTCTTTGCACTGTGCCTAAAAAGTAGTTTTTGACCAAATATGGGGTATCAGTGAACTCAGGAGAGATTGCACAACAAAGTTTGGGATCCATTTTCTCCTTTTGCCCTTGTGAAAAGACACAATTTTGCAGCTAAAAAGATTTTTTTGGGAAAAATATGATTTTTTTTATTTTCACGGCTTAACGTTATAAACTTCTGTGAAGCACCTGGAGGTTAAAGGTGCTCAATACACATCTAGATAAGGTCCCAAAGGGGTCTAGTTTCCAAAATGTGTCATTTGTGGGGGATTCCGCTGTTTAGGCACATCAGGGGCTCTTCAAATGCAACATGGCGGCCGTTAATTATTCCATCAAATTTTGAATTCAAATAGTCAAATGGCGCTTCTTCCCTTCCAAGTCCTGCCGTGCGCCCAAGCAGTAGTAATCCCCCCAACATATGGGGTATCGGTTTACTCAGGAGAAATTGCACAACAAATTTTATGGAGCAATTTCTCCTGTTACCCTTATGAAAATGCAAGATATGGGGCTAAAAAAGATTTATTTGGGAAAAATTTGATTTTTTTTTATTTCCACAGCTCTACGTTATAAACTTCTGTGAAGATTCTGTGTGTTCAAGGTGCTCAATACACATCTAGATAAGTTCCATAAGGGGTCTAGTTTCCAAAATGGTGTCACTTATGGGGGATTTCCACTGTTTAGGCACATCAGGGGCTCTCCAAACATGACATGGCACCTGCTAATTATTCCAGCATATTTTACATTCAAAAAGTGAAATGGTGCTCCTTTCCTTCCGAGCCCTGCTGTGCGCCCAAACAGTTGTTTTCCTCCACATATTAGATATCTGAACACTCAGGAGAAATTGCACAACAAATTGTATGGAGCAATTTCTCTTTTTACACTTATGAAAATGCAAAATTTGGAGCTAAAAAAAATTTATCTGGGAAAAATTAAATTTTTTTTTTATTTTCATGGCTTAATGTTATAAACTTCTGTGAAGCACCTGAGGGTTCAAGGTGCTCAATACACATCTAGACAAGTTCCCTAAGGGGTCTAGTTTCCAAAATGGTGTCACTTGTAGGGGGAGTTTCCACTGTTTAGGCACATCAGAGGCTCTCCAAACGCGACATGGCAACCACTAATTATTCCAGCATATTTTACATTCAAAAGGTGAAATGGTGCTCCTTTCCTTCCAAGCCCTGCCATGCACCCAAACAATTGTTTTCCTCCACATATGGGGTATCAGCATGCTCAGGAGAAATTGCACAACAAAATTATGGTCCATTTTCTCCTGTTAGCCTTGCAAAAGTAAAAAAAAATAGGTCTAAATGAAAATTTTTGTGAAAGAAAAGTAAATGTTTATTTTTTTCTTCCACATTCCTAAAATTCCTGTGAAGCACCTGAAGAGTTAATAAACTTCTTAAATGTGGTTTTGAATACCTTGAGGGGTGCAGTTTTTCGAATAGTGTCATTTTTGGGTATTTTCTGTCTTACAGGCCCTTCAAAGTTAGTTCAAATGTGAGGTGGTCCCTAAAAAATAATTGGTTTGTAAATTTTGTTGTAAAAATGAGATATCGCTGGTCAAATTTTACCCCTTATAACTTCCTAACAAAAAAAAATTATGTTTCCAAAATTGTGCTGTTGTAAAGTAGACATGTAGGAAATATTATTTAAAAGCTATTTTTTGCGATATGACTCTCTGATTTAATGGCATAAGAATGAAAAGTTTGAAAATTGCAAAATTTTCAAAATTTGCACCAAATTTCAATTTTTTTCACAAATAAACGCATGTCATAGCAAAGAGATTTTGCCACTATCATAAAGTACAATATGTCACAAGAAACAATCTCAGAATCACCGGGATCCCTTGAAGCGTTCCAGAGTTATGACCTCATAAAGTGACAGTGGTCAGAATTGTAAAAATTGGCCTGGTCAGGAAGATGAAAAAAGGCTTCGAGGTGAAGGGGTTAATAACTTTTATTTTTAATGTCACCATGATGGGATTTGCTGCAGAAGAGCGGAGAGGTGGGCTTTCTGCAGAGAAAAGCTGTGGATGTGAAAAGTTATCATGGCGTCAGGACAAGATGGAGATGAAAAGAGAGAAATGACTCAATCAGAGAAGAGGTGCCCTGTAAAAGTACCTGGATGTGCGGTAAATGTTTACTTGTTGATACTGTCTACATCTCATCAGTAATATGGCTACTGTATGGTCCGCAGTGTGATAATGACTGATGACAACTTCCAGCATCTCCTTACTATTGTTAAAGACATACTGTGAGTTGTAGGTTCATAAGTTACAAATGTATATTGGCCTGACTTGATATTACAACTGCTGAACTAAGCTTTGTGATGTAGTCATGTACATATGGTGGTTCTGGTGATATATTCATATGCTGATGTACTAATGATGGTCCTGGTTCTTGTGATGTATTCATGTACTGATTATAGTTCTGATGATGCATTCATGTACTGATGGTGGTTCTGGTACTGTATTCATGTACTGATGGTGGTTCTGGTGACCTATTTATTTACTGATGATGGTTCTGGTGCTGTATTCATGTACTGATGGTGGTTCTGGTGACCTATTTATTTACTGATGATGGTTCAGGTGCTGTATTTATGTACTATTATGTACTATTGATGAGTTCCATTTATATACTGATGATGATTTTAGTTTTATATTCATGTACTGATGATCATTCTTGTGATGAATACATCACCAGAACTTCCATCACTACATGAATATGTCAAAAGAAACAGCGTCTGTACATAAATAAGTCACCAGAACCACCATTAGTTTTGTTGCGAACTGTATTTGTCGCATGACAGACGAAAAAACCGTCAAAAGTATCCCTTTATCTTTAATGGGTCTGTTTAGTTTGTATTGGAATATCCACCAAATGCTGGACACCTTAACTGAAACCAAACAGCCCCCATTATGGTTAAGCTACATTAATTTCCATGAGCATCCTTGGGTCTGACTTTTAAATATAGGACATCAGGGATAAATATCAATGGATAATTCTATATGAAAACACACTCCCTGTTGAGCCTCACCCCTAAAATATACCACTTTTTTTTAACTTTTGCTTGTATTTTTGGGAGAAAAAAGTAACCATTCTAGTGGAAGTGGTAGTCAGAGCAGGAAGAAGGGGATGTTAGGGGCCCTATTACCTTAGTCTCTGACTAGGGATGAGCGAGTAGTGAAGTATTCAGACTTGCTGTACTAGTTACAAGTGGCTCCTAATACTCGGGTACTCGTAACGAGTAGCGAGTCCAATGTAAGTCTATGGGAAATGTGCGTAATGGGCTGTATGTGTGTGCTGGGCTGTGCGGGGACTGTGCGAAGACTGTGGCGGGCTGTGTAGGACTGTGCTGGCCTGTGAAAAGACTGTGTCGGGCTGTGCGGGACTGTGCTGGCCTGTGAGAAGACTGTGCCGGGCTGTGCGAGACTGTGTTGGGCTTTGCAGATACTGTGTGGGCACTATGCCGGGCTGTGTGGGACTGTGCTAGGCTTTGCAGGTACTGTGTGGGGACTATGCCGGGCTGTGTGGGACTGTGTGGGGCTTTGCAGGTCCTTTGCGGGGACTATGCCAGGCTGTGTGGGACTGTGCTGGGCTTTGCAGTACTGTGCGGGGACTATGCCAGGTTGTGTGTGACTGTGTTGGCCTGTGCAGGACTGTGCTGGGCTTTGCAGGTACTGTGCGGGGACTATGCTAGCCTGTGCAGGACTGTGCTGGGCTGTGTGGGGACTATGCCTGGCTGTGTGGGACTGTGCTGGACTGTGAGGGGCTGTGCTGGGCTGTTCGGGGACTGTGCAGGGACTATGCCGGGCTGTGTGGGACTGTGCGGGGACTGTGCTGGGCTTTGTGGGGACTATGCCGGGCTGTGTGGGACTGTGCTGGACTATGCGGGGCCTGTGCTGGGCTGTGCGGGGACTGTGCCAGGTTGTGCTGGGCTCTGCGGGGACTGTGTGGGCTATGCCGAATATTGTGAGGCGAGTAGTGAAATACTCACCAGGATTCGAGTACCGCGAGAACCGCATTACTCGCCTAGTACCGAGTCCTAGCGAGTATACTCGCTCATCCCTATCTCTGACCCATTCCTTTACTCGGGGGGGCTGAAGGTTGTTATGGGTTCATCCATGAGAGAGTTGATTTTTTCTTTTCATTCCCATAATATTGGCGGTTACACAGAGTATGGTACATATTCCCCAAAGGAAGCCAAAAGAACAAAACAATACAAAACACAAGGCATTTATGGTGTCAGTACGTCAGGACAAAATTAATTTTAATTGCATGAGGTTAGAGGCTCACCTTAGAGTTTTATGCTTTTAAAAGGCGCAACACGACTGTAGCATGAGGACAAATGCAGCCAGTGTCCAACTCCTTGTAGCACCAGTTTATGTCCTCATTCAAGGAGAAGGAATATGAAGGAGTTTACCAAAAGTTTGTTGATCACAGTTGTGGCATTGGCATCTATATACTTTAAAAAGGGGTCTTAACCCTCTGAAACACAACCTAGAACTCTCTTAATAAAGAAGTTTACCTGTTTGATCAACTCCTGCTCAGTTTTTCTATGTTTGGATCCATTTCTGTCAACCAAATAGATGTCCATGCCAGCATTGTGGTCAGCACAGTTATGCTGTCCATCCAATTCACACAATATTGAGATACAGAGCTTGGCAGGTACTAACAGCAACAAAACAGCCTCTTAGCACATTTCACAATTTAATGGAGTTGCAGAACCTAGCAGGATGGGTCAGTCACATAAATTGTTAGTTTGAGGTCTAAATACCTGCTGACAGGCTCCCTTTAAAGGTGTCCTTTATAGTTTAAAAATTAACCCCTAATCATGGGATAGAGGATAATTTTCTGACCACTGGAAGTCCAACTACTGCGGGTCCCACCAATTCTCTGAAGAGACCTTGCTGAAAGGAGCGGAGGTTGATTATGCATACTTCCTCTCCATTCTTTCTTAATAACAGTGCCAGAGATTGTCAAGCGCAGTACTCGGCTGGACCTTCAGCACTTCTGTTGGAACGAATGGAAAGGAGGTGTGTATGATTGATCTCCGCTCTGAAGAGCCCAATTTTTGTAACCGGTGTTGGTCATGGAGGTTGGACCCCAAGCGATCTTAAAACTTATCTCCTATCATTTGTGCTGGATAACTTTTAACCTTGAAAACACCTCTTTAAGTCAAAAGAGGGTGGTCCATTGCTCCAACATTCCACTTGGAGTGCCCTTTAAAACTTGGGTAGTGCTGGCCAAAGATTTCTAATACATATCGATTGCCCCGAGACCGAAGCAAATCTGCATTTGTCCATAGTCATTGTCTGGTATCGCAGCTCAGCCCGCTACCTGAATGATCCAAAACTGCAATGCAACATATTGCTGACTAATAATACATTTATACCCTTCTTCATGGATATCAATGACGGGAATAAAGAGTTCCCAGGATATGTTTGTAAGCGCTGACATGCACCATTTGAGCAGCAGCATAAAATATTTAATGCTTTTGAGAAACTTTGAATTGTACTTCTAGTTATACAGATAAAAGTGCGCCATCATTTTAATTTCCACTGTCAATTTTGCAGTTATCAGCAGCATGGACAAACGTCGTCGTGCCAATAGTAACACCCACAGGCTGCCACTCTGAATACAAGCAGCCATCTATCGGTACCCGGAAAGCCCTGCTCCTTAGGCTAGGTTCACATCGCGTTAGGGCAATCCGTTTAACGGATGGGCTAACTAACGATGAGCCCCAAATTGTCTGTCTTTATGCGATCGCGTTAACGCATGGTTGCATTGCGTTGCCATGCGTCAGCAATAGAGTTCTATGCAGAGCGAACGCTTCCATTCGCTGTGCGTTCGCCGTAACGGACCCGAAAATGCGGTAGTCTGCATTCAAAGGTGTGGCACAAAATAACGGACCGTCGATAACGCATGCCGATTTTGACATGTGTTAGGATCCGTTACACTAATGGAAGTCAATGGGTGCGTTAACGGATGCGTTACATTGCGTTAGTGCCGCTTAGAAACGGATCAGTTAAACGGATCGCCCTAGCGCGATGTGAATCTAGCCTTAGATGGATGTAATGTGTACTAAAAAAATACTATTAAATAATAACGGTAATAAAAATATTCAGTGATTGTACTTTATGCAACTCACTAAACAAATCTTTTTAATTTGGCATCTTCTTTTTTAAAATAGGATTTACGGCCAAGTGACACGAGAGGGACGATAAGTGAAGAGGAAGGGTAAACATATCCGTTAATTACCTTGCTATCACCAATGTGTATGAGCCTTTTTTCTGCTCCTCGTAACTGGACTTGGGTTTCCTCTGTGCTCGGTACTTACTGTGGGACCAGGCTGCCACTGGGCATACAGGGCACATACTTATGGCAAACACTCGGCGTGTGCAGGTCTCCATACAATAATACAGGTACAACATATAGTGTGTGTACAGAATCATACATAAGCTTTTCTTCTTCACTTGGGGCAATAGTACAAATAAAGACCCCATAGCCCAATACCCCTGGCACCCAATGCCCAGTGCACAAGCCCTGCTAGTCTACTAGGACACTGTCTCTCTGCTCATTTCACATACGAACCTTATCATTCCACACTAATGAATTCATGAATTTACTAAATTACCTTGACTATCTTCAGGTTATGAATGACTAATAAGAAGGAACAGAAGAGAGTGAATAAGTGTGAAGGAATCACTGGGATAAAGCACAAGTTCCATCTGACGGGTGTCATACAATCACTGCCATCCTCATCGGATACAATGGAATATTTGTGACCGTCAATGAGAAACCTTCAGGAAGCAATCAACTTCTGTGTATAGAATAATGACAGGCTGACACATGCTGGCAAGGACAGATCAGCTAACACATAAAATGCATCTCCGCACTCTCTAGCTGGTAAGAAAAGATGCCAAGGAAATGAAAACAGATGAATACTCACATGTCTATGAAATTCTCATGGTCTGCAGAAGGAGAGCAGCAGATTTGCTGATTTCTTGGAAATCCACACACAACAGGTCAATAAACTGAGTCCCTGACCTCTAAGTTGGTTCTATGACCTGTGATCCTAATATTGGAGATGTGGTCACATCCAGGCAGAGTGAGCTGATGGGATGGCCCCTGTGATGAGTACAGGGCTTGGACTAGCCCCTTTATTGTTCCTGTGCTGCTGCTGTATTCAACAGTTTCCCCATACAGAAGGGTTCGGAATATTCCTACTTTCTGTCCGACGCTCTGCTTTATCCTCCCTGTAGATCCCTCCCAGAGATCTGATGGGAGTACCTAAGAGAAGAGGTGCTAGTGCTTTTACCTAGAGAGGAGAATGCACCGATCCTATTATTCCGCCTGCTAGTTGGTCCATTAATGCCGGTGAGATGGAGATGTGTTATATACTGGATATGTAGCAGTGCTGAATTTACCATTTAACCATTTGCAGCTTCATTCATTCAATCATATATAATCTCAACACTGCCCTAAGAAGATTACAAATTGTGACAGCACAATCAGAAATGATAAATTCAGAACCTCTTACTATATTTTGCCAGTTAAAGACTTATTCTTGCATTTGATTTTATCTTTAGAGGGAAGAGAGAAGTGTTTTATTACATCCATTTGCTAAGTGGTTAGAAGGCTGCAGTTTATAAGATGAGTCAATGTTGTGCTTGTCAGATTATTATTATGCATTTATATAGCGGCATTTATTCCATGGCGCTTTAAATGTGAAAAGGGGAAATATAGACAAGTATAGTAAACATGTCTAAGACAAGGGACACACAAGTACATAAGGAGAGGGGACCCTGCCCGCGAGGGCTCACAGTCTACAGGATGAAGCAGAGCTGATTTTGTCATTAAGGTTACGATCACAGGTGTAGGTTCTCTGCTCCGAGAGAATCGGATCGATAGCAATGACACCCCGATCCGAGCTTGATCTGAGTGTTACCTTAGCGTGATCCGATTCTCTCGGATGAGAGATCTACAGCACAGACTTTCTCCATCTTCTCCATTGTGTGAGTCCACGGAAATTAGACTGCACTCACAAGTCATCCAAGTGCAGTCCATGATTTCCTTTCACCCATGGGCTTGAATGGGTGAGAGGCTTCTGATTTCAGAGTGAAATTGCGGCATGCTGCAATCTTTTTCATAGACAGATTAGGTCAGTGAAAAAAATTGCTGATCAGATTCAGCCCTGCTCCATAGAATAACATTTGGTCTGACTGCTACCTGATAAAAAATCTGTGAGCCCTAAAGCAACACATGCTTCCTGTGTTTTATTAATAAGAGAGGAAGATTTATAAATCCACATTTATTGATAGCGTGGAGGGAGAATAGCGTTGCATTTTTGATTCCAGACATATTAGCCCCTTAAGTTCTTCACTTTCGTCATTTTTACTCCCCTTGCTATTCTACACATATCTATACCCGACAATTGAAAATGTAAATGAGCCATGAGACTGTCACATTATAGTCTTGTATTCAGACAGTGATTTTACATTTTAGTGGCATTTTCAATTTTATATTTGACAGGTTTTTTTCTTTTTTTGCATCAGTACAAATATTCATACAGATCATGCTGCAGATATTTGAAAACTCCACTACGAGATGATCAGGTAAATGTTGGCCGATAAGCAGTGCTGAGCAGCTGGCGAGAAACTTTGCACTTTCCGGTGCTGCGACTAGAGGCATCTTTTCTCCTGCAGCATCAGAGGAGTGCGGGGACCCTGCAGCTTCAGAGGAGTGCGGAGACACTGCAGCTTCAGAGGAGTGAGGGGACCCTGCAGCTTCAGAGGAGTGAGGGGACCCTGCAGCTTCACAGGAGTGCGGAGACACTGCAGCTTCAGAGGAGTGCGGAGACACTGTAGCTTCACAGGAGTGCGGGGACCCTGCAGTTTCAGAGGAGTGCGGGGACCCTGCAGCTTCAGAGGAGTGCAGGGACACTGCAGCTTCAGAGGAGTGCGGAGACCCTGCAGCTTCAGAGGAGTGAGGGGACCCTGCAGCTTCAGAGGAGTGCGGGGACCCTGCAGTTTCAGAGGAGTGCGGGGACCCTGGAGCTTCAGAGGAGTGCGGGGACCCTGCAGCTTCAGAGGAGTGCAGGGACCCTGCAGCTTCAGAGGAGTGCGGGGACCCTGCAGCTTCAGAGGAGTGCGGGGACCCTGCAGCTTCAGAGGAGTGCGGAGACCCTGCAGCTTCAGAGGAGTGCAGGGACCCTGTAGCTTCTAGAGGAGTGCAGGGACCCTGTAGCTTCAGAGGAGTGCGGGGACCCTGCAGTTTCAGAGGAGTGTGGGGACCCTGGAGCTTCAGAGGAGTGCAGGGACCCTGCAGTTTCAGAGGAGTGCAGGGACCCTGCAGTTTCAGAGGAGTGCAGAGAACCTGCAGCATCAGAGGAGTGCGGGGACCCTGCAGCTTCAGAGGAGTGCGGAGACACTGCAGCTTCAGAGGAGTGAGGGGACCCTGCAACTTCAGAGGAGTGCGGGGACCCTGCAGCTTCAGAGGAGTGCGGGGACCCTGCAGCTTCAGAGGAGTGCGGGGACCCTGCAGCTTCAGAGGAGTGCGGGGACCCTGCAGCTTCAGAGGAGTGCGGGGACCCTGCAGCTTCAGAGGAGTGCGGAGACCCTGCAGCTTCAGAGGAGTGCAGGGACCCTGTAGCTTCAGAGGAGTGCAGGGACCCTGTAGCTTCACAGGAGTGAGGGGACCCTGCAGCTTCAGAGGAGTGCAGGGACCCTGCAGTTTCAGAGGAGTGCGGGGACCCTGGAGCTTCAGAGGAGTGCAGGGACCCTGCAGTTTCAGAGGAGTGCAGGGACCCTGCAGTTTCAGAGGAGTGCAGGGAACTTGTAGCCTCATAGGAGTGCGGGGACCCTGCAGCTTCAGAGGAGTGCGGAGACACTGCAGCTTCAGAGGAGTGCGGGGACGCTGCAGCTTCAGAGGAGTGTGGGGACCCTGTAGCTTCAGAGGAGTGCAGGGACCCTGTTGCTTCAGAGGAGTGCGGGGACCCTGCAGCTTCAGAGGAGTGTGGGGACCCTGTAGCTTCAGAGGAGTGTGGGGACCCTGTAGCTTCAAAGGAGTGCAGGGACCCTGTAGCTTCAGAAGAGTGCGGGGACCATGCAGTTTCAGAGGAGTGCGGGGACCCTGCAGCTTCAGAGGAGTGCAGGGACCCTGCAGCTTCAGAAGAGTACGGCGACCCTGCAGCTTCAGAGGAGTATATAAAATATGTAGAAAAAACAGCAAAAAAAGGAAGTCCAATACAGATTTAGCAAATTTGTAAACAATTTTATTCAAGTATATCAGGATAATCAAAAAAGGGGGGAAGTGAGACAATGATGACCATAAAAGGTACATGGACAAAAGCAATAGGGCACACAATGGTGTCTGGACATGGGAATATACATAGTATTACAAGTATATCATACAAAATTAGAACAAACATCATAATCCCAAATGTAGAAAATATTAATAACCAGTCACAGTGACCCCTAATCCGAGCTACACAGCACTACCATAGGCTGTGGAACCAGCCACCACTCATGGTAAGTGCTAACAACAAGTTAAACACAAAATAGTCACACAACGTCATATTACCTTCAGACTGGTCAGTGAAATAAGTCCACCCAAGTGTGCCCTCCCCAACGCACGTTTCGGCTAGATGGCCTTCATCAAGGGGTATGAAGAAAAGTGAGAAGTAGGAAATATTTAAAAGGAAAGCCCACCAATGAAAGAATAGCTGCAGGGCACATGATAGAACAAGCCAATGAAATGACACATTTGGCCTCCTCCCATAAAGATGGCTGCTGTCGTCAAGGAGATATGCGACACTATTTCCCATAAAAAAAAAAAAAAAAAAAAATGTTGTAGGATGTAATCACCATAACGCATAAAACACTTCAGCCTCAGAAAAATGGCCATTAACCACAAAGATCGCTCAAGACAAATGTTTATAAGATCCATTCATACAGATAAACCGGGATAAGAATAATGATCAAAAATCGCAGCAAGAAACTTTATCTATATATGCACATAGTCTAAACTTGTGCCACGTCACCACCATCTTCAAAGTCATATACATAATAGTTGTCAGGGACAAATATCGCCTGACAATCAGCACCGTCCTGAACACAAACCGTGGGCGTGGCCAAAGTAGCAGAGGACGCAAGTCGCCGACAGCCAGCCACAGCTGGTGACGTCAAAGGCCTGCGACCGTTCCCCCGGCGACGGACAACCAGCGTCCAGGAAATGGCGGTCATGAAAGCGCACAAGGGGCACATAGGAACAATCGCCCAATGACTCAGAGCGCATCACATCCACCCATGGTGACGCAGGCGCGTCGGCGGCAACCATGACTACGGGCAGCGTTGGCATCACATGACCCGCGGCGTCACGAGGTGACCTCCCACAAGTCAAAACCCGATGCCAAAGGCCACCCGGAGTGTAGGAGGCAGCACGGCGCATGCGTACAGGCAGGACACGAGACGCTCCGGGGACCCGGTCAGAAAAAGGGAGATTCAAGTGATATGGCCACTGGTATAAAGAGGCTGAAAAAACTGAAAGGGGATATAGTAAATAAAATGGGAATGCGGGAACAAAATTATAAAGAAATAGAAAATGTGAAATATTTAAATAAATCCAAAGTATGATAAATAATGCCAAAAAGAGGGGGGGGGGGGGAAAATTAATAGAATAAAGACAAAAATATATATAAGAATATATAATCACATTTCTATACAATAGCTATATCTCACAATAGTAACCATAATGCATAATCCAGAAATATAGCACATAATAACACTTGTTTGTGAAATAAATATAAACATATATACAGTATATATAAAGTCTTCGTCCGTTAACCAGGATCCAAATGGCTACGTTTTCCGTGTCCAAGATCATAGCGGAATGGAATAGACAAATATCAGTGGGCAATTTCTAAAAGTAAACAAAAATGAAATTAAAAACAAAGCAACATGTACACAAAAAATGGTCAAACAAATTCAAGCCGTTAAAGATGATTTAAAGAAATGGAGCAAAGCTGATGGCCTCATTTAGTCCTTTTGGTTGGACCGTATCGAGTGCCCAGATCCAACGCGTTTCACGTTGTGATAGTCTTTTTGTAAGATTACCCCCTCTAATGCCAGGTTTAATAATGTCAATACCTCTGACACGAAGGAGTGAACTATCACAATTATGTTTAAGTTTAAAATGCCTGGGTATTGTCCTGAGTGTGGATGGGTCCTCACCGTCGGCTGCCGCCTGTATCCCCAAGATGTGTTCACGGACATGCGTTTTTAATTGGCGAGTGGTCATTCCAATGTATATTAGATTACAAGGACATACGGCAAAGTATATCACATAACGTGATGTACAGGTGATGTAGTTCCTGATGTTGTATGTCCGAGTTCCTGAAAAGTTGTAGAACGCATTGATACGATCAACATTGGGGCAGGCGACACACCGGCCGCAGGGAGCACATCCACACCCAGGACGACCAGCATGCAAAAAGGTGGTTTTCGGTTCAGACTGGTAATGACTATGAACAAGATGGTCACGAAGATTCCTGGACCTCCTTATAGTAATACTAGGCACAGGAGGAAGAAGCTGATTCAGGACAGGATCAGTCTGAAGAATAGGCCAAGCACATCTAAGACAGCCTTTCATACGGGCAAATTGTGCATGGTAGTTAGTAATAAATCTTATTTTGTTATCCGATTTAGCAACTTTTTTCTTAAATAAGAGGGACTGACGTGTGGACCATTTTGCACGATTCAATGCCCTCTTAATAGCACGCCCACTGTATCCTCTCTCGCGAAACCTGTCCGAGAGGTCCTTGGCCTGTATATCAAACTCACTTTCAGTGGAACAGATCCTACGAAGACGCAGGAACTGTCCGACCGGTATAGAGTCAATCATTGCTTTGGGATGGGCAGATATAGCGTGCAACAACACATTTGAAGATGTCTCCTTCCTAAATATGCCAGTTTGTAAATTGTTATCCATATCCCTCCAAATGGTGACATCAAGAAAGCTAATTCTGTCAGCATCCTGTTGGTACGTAATATGGATATTTTTATCATTCGAGTTGATCCCTGCCATGAAACCACACAACTGAGAAGTGTTCCCCTGCCAGATCAAAAAAATGTCGTCGATGTACCGCACCCAAACGGGATGCGGTCCATCGACAGACACTGATCAGACAGGGGGAGGTCCCTCTCCCACAGCCCCAGAAACAGGTTGGCATACGCAGGGGCAAAAGATGCCCCCATAGCCGTGCCCTGGAGCTGCAGGTAGAAGGACCCCATGAATGTAAAAAAGTTGTGCGTCAGGGAGAACTCAAGGAGTTCAAGGATTAAACAATTAATCTCCACTGGTAGATTAGACATATTGAGGAAGTATCTAGTTGCTGCCAGCCCATCCAAATGCCTGATGCTGGTGTACAGAGATTCAACATCACCTGTCACCAGCATCATATCTTGGCCAATGTGAAGGCCATCAATACGTCTTAGAAACTCCCCAGTATCCAAGATAAAAGAGGGTAAACTCTCAACTAGAGGCTGCAATTTAGACTCTATCCAGCGGTTAACTTTTTCCAAGAAGTTACCGGTACCTGAAATAATAGGACGTCCCGGAGGGGCCTCAAGGTTCTTATGTACCTTGGGTAGCAGGTAAAAAGTAGAGATAGTAGGTTCTTGCACCTGCAAAGCCAGCGCTAGATCTTTAGTAATGACACCATTTTGTACAGCTGAATTCAAAATATTTGTCAGCTGTACGACAAAGGAGGAAAGGGGATTAAATGTCAAACGCTTATAACAAGCCTTATTGTTCAACTGTCTGAAAGCTTCTTGTTCGTATAGGGATCTAGGCCATATGACAACGTTTCCCCCTTTGTCCGCTGGCTTAAAAACGATGTCAGGAAGTCCCTTCAGGACGTCCAACCTATTGCGTTCGTCACGAGTAAGATTATCTCTACCCCTCCCCTTGGGGATGGCCAAGAAATCCCTCGTTACAACCTGCACAAACAGGTCAACCGCTGTGCAGGTTGTGAGAGGAGAAAATTTCTTAGATTTGATTCTAATGGATGCGGGGATCTTACCTCCCTCTCCGCATTCATGCTCTACAGACAGATCCTCAAGGTCCCGAAGTGCTAGTTGCTCCTCTTCTGTAGGAAATAAATTTTGCAAGCAAGGATCAAAAAAATGTTTTTTGAATATTAAAGACCTGGCAAACAGATGTAAATCTTTGATTGCCACAAAGGTGTTAAAATTAGATTTAGGAGAAAACGTAAAACCCCTATGCAATAACGACAGGTCTGAGTCAGTTAATTGATAGGAACTCAAGTTAATTACCTTATGTTTATTTTTCTTCCATTCTGGTGATTTAAATTGCATCCTCTTGTAAAGGTGAAAGTTCACATCTCTCACTCTTTTAGGCCTAGGCCCAGACCTTGTCGTTATAGATGAGGTGGGCCAATCAGACGAGTCACTGACTGAAGAAAGAGAACTCATAGAAGGTGCCTCTGATAACTTGGGCGTATGGATGTTAGACTTTCTCCAAAAGTAAACATTCTTACTTGCAAAATCCCTACTGTCTCTCTGAAGCTTAGCAGATTGTGTCTTGTGGATCCTACTCACACAAGCATCCAAGTTTTTCTTAATTCTGGACTCATATCCTGACATCTTATCTATTGACAAGCTATTTTGAATTTTTGTTCCAATTCATCTATAGATTTGTCCAGATCCACAATGGCCTTAGAATTATGTTCAATCAAAAGCTGCATCAGGGAGGAGGAGCAACTACCACACGTTTCCTCCCACCGGCTAACAAAGTCCTTGTCATCGACGGGAAAGGATGGAATCACCCTGACTCTGAGTCCCCTAGGAATCATTTTAGAGGAAACATAATTCTCCAGGAAGGCCCGATTCCACCATATTTTAGTCTGCTTCAATAGTAATCTTTCAATTTCTAGGACCTGGCTATCAAGACTTTGATCCACAGACGGCTGAAGCTCACTCCCACCTGTTCCAAATACCTAAATAACCTGGAGTGCGGGGACCCTGCAGCTTCAGAGGAGTGCAGGGACCCTGTAGCTTCAGAGGAGTGAGGGGACCCTGCAGCTTCAGAGGAGTGCAGGGACCCTGCAGCTTTAGAGGAGTGCGGGGACCCTGCAGCTTTAGAGGAGTGCGGGGACCCTGCAGCTTCAGAGGAGTGCGGGGACCCTGCAGCTTCAGAGGAGTGAGGGGACCCTGCAGCTTCAGAGGAGAGCGGAGACTAGTGTTGAGCATTCCGATACTGCAGTATCGGGTATCCGATACTTTTAGTATATCGAATACCGGAATCGGAAGTTCCCATAATGCAATGAGCCAGTTTGATTTTATTCAGCCAATGAGGATCCTAAGAAGTGTGGGCACATCCTGTTAGAGCATGTTAGGCATGTAACTACTGGCATGGCTGTGATTGGCTGCTGAAATGATGTCATGATGCACTATAAAAGCCACCGCCGCCATTTTGGGTTCACTCTGCTGTGAATTCAGTTAGGGATAGGACGCTGCTGTTCTGAGGGACAGTGTGACCTAGCGATTTGCTATATTGTGCTTTACCCAGGCTACTTTATCAACCGCTGTAGCTTTCTTTTGCCTTGCAGTGCTGTTCACGGCTGTCTGCGAGGTCTCTGTGTGTGAGTGCAGCTCACGCTGTAGTGTGTTCTGCAGCCACCTCTGGTTGTAGTCCGCTCAGCGTGCGTCACTGCCTCATACATTGTCCTTTTTTGCATTAGTGCTGCTCATTTTTCCAGATTTCTCCTATTAGTGTGGTTCCATCCGTATCCTGCTAGAATATTTACAAATACTATATAGGAGTATAGAGGAGCCTTTCTGCTGGCTTGTGCCCTGCAGCCCCAGCCAGATTAGTATTAGCCTATTTTTTGGAGCCTCATCTATTGCATTGTAGGTTACCTTCCTGCATTGTAATAGCTACAAAAAGTTTGTGATACTATCGGTTTTACATCTTTGGGCACATCCAGTGTCTTTTTGTGAAAAAAAAAGTTAATAAAGTTCAGCAAACACTCCACTTTACAGTTGTGTAGGCCACATTAGCTCATATTAAAGTCTAGTCCACACTTTATAAAATTAGTGTTTCTTCTACCTTTTAGCAGCTGTTCAGGAATAAGCACACTAAGCCCTTTGTACTTTTCTGCCTATCTTTATCAGTCTACCAAGATGAAGAAGGCAGGGAGTAAGGCACGTGGTCGTGGAGTTTCTGCAGGGAGAGGACGTGGGGATTCTGTGCCTGCTGCGGGCACCAGTGACAGCATCCCCCAGTTTTCCCAGGGAACAGTCCTTTATGCGCAGCTTTGTAGGAGATTGCCGTACCCCACTGCTGCGGGACGAACAAATTGAAGCCGTTGTCGGATGGATGGCAGCTAACGCATGGACTTCAATTAGTTCCATATCCTCTCAGGTCCAGAGCACTGAAGAGCACCCATCTGTCTCTTCACCACCTGCCAAATTGCCCAGGCAGTCAGAGAGCCCTGGACAGGAGCCATCTCTACTTCTGTTCCCTGAATCTGTTGGCTTGGAAAGAGGGGGCCAGACAAACAGCATTCGAGAATTTGAAGAAGAGGTAGTATGCAGTGATGCGCAACAGCTTTGTCACTCTGAATCTGAAGAGGCGGGTGGGCCAGTGCCTATGGTCAGCACACCTCAGTACGTATCTGATGATGAGACTCAGGTGCCACTTTCTGGTGCGTACTGTGCTGCTGAGACTACCCAGGAGAAGCAGTCGTTTGAAGAGGGTAGTGTAGATGACAGAGGCGTATCCAGTGGGGGGCAGCCGGGGCAGTTGCCCCTGGCGCAGGCAGCAGGGGGGCGCAGTCGGGCTGCCTAATGCAGCGGTCCGCAGTGTCCTCCCTGGCGGCTGCGTTCTGCCGCTCCCCATCCTGTGAGTCGGCTATTCTCTGTGTCAGCTGTCAAGCTGACAGCCGACGCAGAGAAGGAGGCCGCGCCGGCTCCCAATCAGCAAATGTACTTGGCGTTTATACAGACGCCAGTACAATTGAAGCTCTGACCGCCGGGTCAGAACGACGTCAGCAGCGTGATCATGTCATGTGATCACGCTGCTGACGTCACTCCCCGGCGCCCAGAGCAAACGCTGGAGGTAAGCGTGCTCCACTGTGGAGCTGAAGAACCACCGAAGATGGGAGATGTGGGGGGTTAATGTGGGGATGGGGGTTAATGAGTGGGGGGGTTAATGTGTGGGGGTTAATAGAATCATAGATTCTATTAACCCCCACACATTAACCCCCCCACTCATTAACCCCCATCCCCGCATTAACCCCCATCTCCACTCATTAATGAGTGGAGATGGGGGTTAATGTGGGGATGGGGGTTAATAAGTGGGGGGGTTAATGTGTGGGGGTTAATGAGTGGGGATGGAGGTTAATGTGTGGGGATGGGGGTTAATGTGTGGGGGTTAATGTGGGGTTGGGGGTTAATGTGTGGGGATGGGGGTTAATGAGTGGGGGGTTAATGTGTGGGGATGGGGGTTAATGAGTGGGGGGGTTAATGTGTGGGGATGGGGGTTAATATGTGGGGGTTAATGTGTGGGGATGGGGGTTAATATATGGGGATGGGGTTGATGAGTGGGGATGGGTGTTAATGTGTAGGGAAGGGGGTTAATGTGGGGATGGGGATTAATGAGTGGGGGGTTAATGAATGGAGATGGGGTTAGTGAATTGAGATGGGGGTTAATGTGGGGATGGGGGTTAATGTGTGGGGGTTAATGTGGGGATGGGGGTTAATAAGTGGGGGTTAATGAGTGGAGATGGGGGTTAATGAGTGTGGGGATTAATGAGTGGAGATGGGGGTTAATGTGTGTGGGGGGTTAATTTATGGGGGGTTAATGAATGGGGGGTTAATGAGTGAAGATGGGGGTTAATGTCTGGGGGGTTAATGAGTGGGAATGGGGGTTAATGTGTGGGGGGTTAATGAGTGGGGATGGGGGTTAATGAGTGGAGGGGTTAATGTGTGGGGGGTTAATGAGTGGGGATGGGGGTTAATGAGTGGAGGGGTTAATGAGTGGGGATGGGGTTAATGTATGGGGGGATTTGGAGTGGGGGTACATAATGTGTGGGGGGATTTGGATTGGGGGTACATAATGTGTGGGGGGATTTGGGAGTAGGGACGAGGGGTTATTGAGTGGGGATGGGGGATACTTAATGTGTAGGGGGATTTGGAGTGGGGATGGGGAATTTAATGTGTGTGGGGGAATTTGGAGTGGGGATGGGGGGTACTTAATGTGTGTGGGGGATTGGGGATGGGGGGATTTGGAGTGGGGATGGTATTTAATGTGTGTGGGGAGATTTGAGGACACAAAATGAAGAGTAAGTATGAGGAAACAGTATGGGGGATGGGTGCAGACAGTAAGGGGTGCGAACGGGTGAATGTATGTGGACACAGTATGGGGAGAGAGGGTGATGGGATGTGTGCAGACACAGTATGGGGAGTCAGGGGTATGTGTGAGCAGACAGTATAGAGTGAGGGGGTAAATATATGAGGAGACAGTATGGTGAACAGAGGGATGTTGGAGGAGACAGTATGAGGAGGGAGGGGAATAGTGTGAGGCGATAGTATATTGCAGATATTTTTATTTTGGAGCATTATAATGACACTTCTATCTTTAAGGGGATCGTGTGGAGAGTTGGTGCAGAAGACCGGAGAAGATGAAAGTCTACAGAGACGGCTGCGGATGAGAAAACTCATCATGGGGTCTGGACAAGAAGAGGAAAAGGAGAACGACTTCAGAGACGACGTCATCTATAAGGTACCTGGATGTAAATGTTATTTGTGATACTGACTAATTCTCACGTTTTTATTTTTTAGGAGCATTAAAGGGGTTGTCCAGGTTTGTGCTGAGTCTGCAGTCATTCTATGTGACTGCAGACTTCTGAATTCTCACAGTGCTCACTGAACACTGTCAGAATTCTCTCGTGCCGGTAATTTACATACATGCAGTCACATGCTGACTAGACATGTGTGGCCTCACTCAATGAAAATGAACGGAGCGAGGCTGTGCACGTCTAGTCGGAATGTGGCCAGAAGTATATAAATCACATACTTGTGCTGCCATGACTATACATCGGCAAGGGAGAATCCTAAAAGTGTGCAGGTGCATTCATTGTGAGAAATCAGAAGCCTGTAATGTCAGGACTCCGCTCTGCAGGTTCCAGTACTCATTACATGGACACTTCACTCGTATGCGATTTTCACAGTTATGGTTCTGTGACAACGAGCAGCTCATCCTGCTTTCAGTTTTTTACTGAACATTGAGAGCATTAGGGAGAGCAGCTCGTGGGTACATGGCTAAGTGTGCAAGTCGCATATGTACTTGGGGGGGGCGCTGAACCAAATTCTTGCCCCGGGTGCCAGAAAGCCTAGATACGCCTCTGGTAGATGATGAGGTCCTTGACTCATCATGGCGTGAGGTACAGGAAGGTGGTGGGAGCAGCTCTGAGGAAGAGATTCCCCGAATGGCCAAAAAAGGAGGGGGAGGGAGGGGGCAGACTCGGTTGCCTGTAGCCTCCACTTCGGCACCCATTAGGAACATGCAGCGTCGGACTGGAACACCTTGGGCCCACCAGAGAAAAACATTCTTGGGGCCCACTATGTAGCTGCATAGAGTTAAATACCAGGCCACCAATTGTGCGGTAAAACACGCTAATATCCGGGTATAATATAAGGATGTACATGTCTTAATTATGTAGCAGGAGTTGTGGTAGCCCCCTCATAGAATATAAAGCAGCCCCCTCATAGAATAAAATGTAGACCCCTCATAGAATATAATGCAGCCATCTCATAGAATATAATGCAGCCATCTCATAGAATATAATACTGCCCCCCTCATAGGGTATAATGCACCCCCTCATAGGGTATAATGCACCCCCTCATAGGGTATAATACTGCCCCCTCATAGGGTATAATACTGCCCCCCTCATAGGGTATAATACTGCCCCCCTCATAGGGTATAATGCACCCCCTCATAGGGTATAATGCACCCCCTCATAGGGTATAATGCACCCCCTCATCGGGTATAATACTGCCCCCTCATAGGGTATAATACTGCCCCCCTCATAGGGAATAATGCTCCCCCTCATAGGGTATAATACTGCCCCCCTCATAGGGTATAATACTGCCCCCCTCATAGGGAATAATGCACCCCCTCATAGGGTATAATGCTGCCCCCTCATAGGGTATAATACTGCCCCCCTCATAGGGTATAATACTGCCCCCCTCATAGGGAATAATGCACCCCGTCATAGGGAATAATGCTGCCCTCCTCATAGGGTATAATGCTGCCTCCTCATAGGGTATAATGCTGCCTCCTCATAGGGTATAATGCTGCCCCCTCATAGGGTATAATACTGCCCCCTCATAGGGAATAATGCACCCCCTCATAGGGAATAATGCACCCCCTCATAGGGTATAATGCTATATAGATATATAGATATAGAGTTAAATAGATATAGATAGAAAGATAGATGTAGAAATAGATATAGAGATAGTTAGTAGATAATGGATAGAAAGTAGATAATGGATAGATATAGATAGAAAGATTCATAGAGATAGATAGAGATAGATATAAAGATAGATATAGAAAGAAATATAGATAGATAGATCGATAGGTAGCTAGATATAGAGATAGATAGAAAATGGATAGATAGATAGATAGATAGATAGATATAGAGATAGATAGCTATAGATAGAAAGATATAGAGAGATAGATATATAGATAGAGATAGATAATAGATAGAGATATACAGATATAATAATAATAATAATATAGACATATATAGATAGATATAGAGATAAATATACTGTATATATATAGATGGCTATAAATAAAAATAGATATAGAGATATATATAGAGATAATAGATATAGAGATAGATAGATAGATATAGAGATAGATATAGAGACAGATAGATATAGAAAGATAGATATAGAGATAGATATAGAGATAATAGCTAGATATAGAGATATGTATAGAGATAGATAGATATAGAGTTAGAAAGATAGATAGATATAGAGAGAGATATAGAGATAGATAGAGATAGCTAGATAGATAGATGGATAGATAGATATAGATAATAGAGATAATAGATATATATAATAGATAGATATAGAGATAGATATAGAAATAGATGGATAGATCAATAGATAGATAGATAACGAGAGAGATAGAGATAGAGATAGATAATGAGATATAGAGATAGATATAGAGATATAGTGTTAGATAGAAAGATAGATATAGAGATAGATAGATATAGAGATAGATATGGATATAGAGATAACATATAGATATAGAGATAGATATAGAGATAGATAGATATAGAGATAGATAGATGGATATAGAGATAATATATAGATAGATAGATAGATATAGAGATAATATATAGATAGCTATAGAGAGAGAGATATAGAGATAGATATAGAGAGAAACAGATATAGATATAGAGATAGATATAGAGATAGATAGGTAGATAGATATAGAGATAATAGATAGATATAGAGATAGAGATAGATATAAAGATAGATAGATATAGAGAGAGCGGTAGATAGAGATAGAGATAGATATAGAGAGAGATAGATACAGAGATCGATAAATAGATAGAGAGATATATATAGATAATATATAGAGATAGATAGATAAAGATAGATAATAAATATAGAGATAACATATAGATATAGAGATAGAGTAAGATAGAAAGATATAGAGATAGGTAGATATAGATAATAGAGATAGCTAGATAGATAGACATAATAGATAGATATAGATAGATATAGAGATAGATAGAAAGATAGATATAGAGATAGATGTAGAGATAGAAAGATAGATATAGAGATAGAGTGATAGATAGATAGATAGATATAGATAATAGATAGAGATAAATAGATAGATAGATAGAGAAAGATAGATAGATATAGAGATAGAAAGATAGATAGATATACAGAGAGATAGATATAGAGATAGAGATAAATAGATAGATAGATATAGAGAGATATAGAGAGAAATAGATATAGATATAGAGATAATAGATATATATATAGATAGATAGATATAGATATAGAGAGATAGATACAGAGAAAAGATAGAGATAAATAGATAGAGAAAGATAGATATATAGATATAGAGATAGAAAGATAGATATAGAGATAGAGCGATAGATATACAGAGAGATAGATATAGAGATAGATAGATAGAGATAGATATATAGATATAGATATAAAGATATAGAGATAGATATAGAGATAGAGCGATAGATAGCGAGAGATATAGATATAGAGATAGATAGATAGATACAGAGAAAAGATATAGAGATAGATAACGGATAGATAAATAGATAGATAGGTATAGAGATAGATAGATATAGATATTAGATAGAGATATATATATAGATAAAGATAGATAGATATAGATGGTAGCTAGATAGATAATAAATATAGAGATAATAGATATAGAGATAGATAGCGTAAGATAGATAGATATAGAGATAGATAGATAGACATAATAGATAGATATAGATATATATATATATATATAGAAAGATATAGAGATAGATGTAGAGATAGAAAGATAGATATAAAGATAGAGCGATAGATAGAGATAGATATAGAAATAGATAGATAGATAATAGATAGAGATAGAAAGATAGATAGATATAAGAGAGATAGAGAGAGAGAGATATAGAGATAGATAGATAGAGAGAGAGACAGATAGAGAGAGCGAGAGAGATATAAAAAACAAAACAAAACACAATACTCACCTCTCCTCCTCGCTCCCACGCTGATTCCGGCAGCCGGCTTCAGTGTCAGGAGCTGCCCCCTCTGCCAGACACACAGCGGGTGCGCGATGTAGTGACGTCATCGCGCACTGGCTGTGAGCCAGGAGCAGAGAGGACTGAGGGCGGCGCCGGCCCTGATTTACAGCTGTAGTCTGCAGAGCAGCTTACTGGGCTGGGGGCGGGGCCTCTGGGGGTGTGGAGACCTGAAATGATATTCACTGCTTCGCAGTGAATATTCATTTCTCTTTAGCAGCGGGGACAGGGGCTCCTGCCTCCTGACTCCCGCTGCTGCTCCGCTGGCAGGGGCCCCCATAGCAGCTGCATGGTGTGCGACACACCACTGGCTGGGGGCCCCTGGAGCAGCGGGGGCCCTAGGCAA
This sequence comes from Dendrobates tinctorius, assembly GCF_039654945.1. NCBI lineage: Eukaryota > Metazoa > Chordata > Amphibia > Anura > Dendrobatidae > Dendrobates > Dendrobates tinctorius. The sequence continues at coordinate 100,488,674 of NW_027361690.1, read as the reverse complement.
CTGCTGGCCCTGTATGCCTGCAGGTGCCAGGGCCCACCGGAGAATCCACCGGTTCTCCGGTGGGCCAGTCCGACGCTGGGAACATGCCTCTTCCAAAACCGGGCGCTCCCAGGACTTGCAGTGCGTGGTCCTTTTTTGACACAGTTGCAGATGACATTTGCTTTGTCAAATGCAAGCTGTGTAATCAGAAAGTGAAAAGAGGGAAAAGTGTCAGCAACCTCAATACCACTAATATGTGGAAACATGTGCGGACCAAGCATGTGGTGGAGTTACAAAGACACACTGAAGACCTAGGCCAACCTACAGCGCCACCTACCACCTCTTCAGCTCGTGTTGTAGCCTCTTCCTCCAGCTCACACACAGCTGGTTCGGTGTCCTCACAGGATCGCCATGGAAGAACCTCTGGCACTGTTGTACAGAGACACAGTGTCATTCCAGCCACAGCACCACGTTCCCTGTCATCCTCACACTTCCAGGCCAGTCTACAGCCATCAGTAGCACAGGCATGGGAGAAAAGGCGCCCATACTCGGCAAACCACCCCTGAGCACAGGCTCTGAATGCTGGCATTGCAAAACTACTGTCCCTTGAAATGCTCTCATTCAGGCTTGTGGATACTGACACCTTCCGTAACTTCATGGCATTGGCAGTCCCACAATACAACGTGCCCAGCCGCTTTTATTTCAGAAGGCAAGCCGTCCCTGCCCTGCAAAAGCATGTGGAGGGAAAAATTAAACATGCGCTACTAAACGCCGTCAGTAGCAAGGTCCACCTGACCACCGATGCGTGGACCAGTAATCATGGACAGGGACGATATCTTTCCCTCACTGCCCATTGGGTAAATGTTGTGGAGCCGGGTACAGATCTGGAGAGTGGCTCTGTACGTGTTCTGCCAACTCCAAGGATTGCAGGAATCCAGTCTGTACACATTGACTCCTCCTCATACTCCAGTTCCTCTGAATCAGCGCTGCAGGAGCCGTCACAGTCTACCTCCACATGGACCCGTGAACGCTTACCTGTTACGACTGATATGAGCACAGCCGTGGCCAAACGTCAACAGGCCGTATTGAAATTAATTTCTTTAGGGAATCGAAGCCACACAGCGCAGAAGCTCTGGAATGCCATCAAGCAGGAGAGTGACGTGTGGTTTGTGCCAGCGAATCTCCAGCCAGGCATGGTAGTGTGTTACAATGGCCGAAATCTGGTGGCAGCTCTGGGCCTAGGCAACCTCACTCACATCCCATGTCTGGCACATGTGCTCAACTTGGTCGTGCAGAGTTTTTTGAGGGACTATCCAGATCTTGATGCACTGCTGCACAAGGTCCGCATAGAGTGCGCTCACTTGCGGCGTTCCAGCATGGCAAGATCGCGCATTGCAGCTCTGCAGCATCGATTCCGCCTTCCAGAACATCGCATCATATGTGACCTACCCACCAGGTGGAATTCAATGTTACATATGTTGGAGAGGTTGTGTGAGCAGCAGGCAGCAGTAATAGAGTACCAGCTGCGTCAGGCGCAAACAAGTCACACTGCGCGCCGTTCACACTTCACCACCACTGAGTGGGCCTCTATGAAGGACATCTGCCACGTTTTGCGTGCCTTCGATGATTCCACACGGATGGCGAGTGCAGATGATGCACTAGTCAGCATGACTATCCCCCTTATCTGCCTGCTTGAAAAAACACTGCAAGCACTAAGGGAGGAGGTTTTGGAAGAGGTGGAGGATGATGAGGAGTCACAAATGCCATCTGCTTCTAGACAGTCTGCGCAACGAGGTTCCTCACAAAGGCCTAGGCAGGGGACACTTTGTGTGGAGGATGAGGAGGAGTCAATGGAGGAAGAAGACATCTGTCCAGAGGAGGGAGGTACACAATGCTCTAGTAGTCAGTATGTAGAGTGAGAGTGGGGCGATGCAGAGCAGGCAGAGATGACGCCTCAAGCAGGGGACAGCGTTTCTTGGCCAGTTGGCAGTCTGCAGCACATGGTTGATTTCATGCTGCAGTGCCTGAGAAATGACCACCGTATCGCCCACATTCTCAACACGGCTGATTATTGGGTGTACACCCTCCTAGATCCTCGCTACCGGGACAACTTACAAAGCCTCATAACACCGTTGAACCGGGAGTGTAAAATGCGGGAGTACCAAGACACACTGGTGCATTCCATCATGTTCTCCATTCTACCCGAGAGCAGTGCTGCTAGTGCTTTACAAAGCACCTCTGTGCGTCGAGGCAGTGGAGGAAGCTCTGCACAAAGAGGGAGCAGAAGCAGCGCCTCAGCACAAGGCAAGACCAGTATGGCCCAAATGTGGCAAAGTTTTGTGTCCCGCCACAAATGTCTACACCATCACAGACGGCTCCAGTCAGCAGGAGGCAATGTTTCCGTCAGATGGTGACAGACTACATGTGTCTTGCCCTCTCAGTGTTCTCCCACACGGCTCTTCCCCCTTCAAGTTTTGGGTCTCTAAGCTGGATACATGGCCAGAGGTTAGCCAGTATGCATTGGAGGTGCTGGCTTGCTCTGCTGCTATTGTATTATCGGAACGCATCTTTATTGCCGTGGTGTACTAACAGACCGTCGCATGCGACTATCATCCGATAACGTTGACCGGCTTACTTTTCTGAAAGTGAACAAGGCCTGGATCTCACAGGAATTTGCCAGTCCTCTTCCAGATTAAATAATTGGTTGGCAACCGTATCCAGGTCTCCTGTTGTGTTAATGTTTCTACCACCTGAACTGTAATCCCTGGGCTCCAACACCGCCAGTTGCTGCTCATAAGTGCCGTCTGCACAGTCAGCACATGCTCCAGTGTTATTGGGGTTCAGTGAAGTCAGCTGATCCCCTGCTGTGTGTCCGGCAATTTCTCCTGCTCTGTCCACATTCACATTACTACAGATATGAAACTTGCTCCAATTAGGCCTCTGGCTATACTCTGTTTCTACTGTAATCCCTGGGCTCCAACAACGCCACTTGCTGCTCAGAAGTGTCTTTGGCACGGGTACTCCCTCCTGCCCAGCCTGGTTCCATCACGCCAGCTGTTTCCGGGTAGTGTCAATGTCACTTTGCCTCCAATGCGCTGTACTGTCGTGCTGCGGTCGGGTTAGCCGACTTTATGGTGCCTGCAATTTAGGTGCTTCCTATGTGGGCTGCGGGATCTGGCAATGAAGGCTGGATCCGTAGTGCCAATAGATCAAGCTCCCCCTGTAGGACTGTGGGTTTCGGTAACTCCGGCCGGCTCGCGGCCTTGCAAATTTTTTTTTTATGTGTACCTTCTGCTGCCTATCTGAGTTCCAGTACCATTAACTGGTTCTTTGGAAGTCAATCTTGAATATGTCCCCCTGGGTTCCAGTAACGTCAGCTGGTTCCAGGCAGAGCCTTTGGCTTTGGTGCCTCCTTCTTGGTATCCGAGTTGCACCAACGTCTGCTGGTCCTTGGTAGTGCTTTCTGGCACAGGTACCTCCTGCTTAGTAACCGGGTTCCAGTACCATCAGCTGGTCCTCGGTAGTTCCATTGGCTCTTGTACCTTCGGCTACCCATCCAGGTTCCAATACCGTCAGCTGGTTCTCAGCAGTTCCTCAGCCTTCTTATACCTTCTGCTACATTTCCAAGTTCAAGCTTTTTGAAATGGTTTTTGGTAATCACTCTGGATCTCCCTGACGACGACCCTAAAGACGACGACCCTGAATACCACCCCGAAGAAGACGATGACCCCAAAAACAATGACCCTGGAGACAACGACCCTGAAGACCACCCCGAAGAAGACCAAGAAGGTGACACTGAAGAGGATGATGAAGGAGAAAGTGTGGGAGAAGTAAAAAAGAAGGTGAAGAGCATGGAAGTAGTGAAACAAATATCTGACAAAATATAAAAAGCTTAACATAGTCAATATCTTTGTAACTCCGAGCGTCTTAAAAAAATTTAATTCCTGCTATTCTATTTGATTGGGCTAAACATCTATGACTTTAATGTCTCCTCCACCTCCCCCAATACATTCTACATTATTCTTAGTTGTTTTCCTTCATGTAGAATTAACCTACAAGGAAAGTAAAGGTTTATTTTCATTCTGATATTTTTGTCCCATTGACTTGCATTGCTTCCGGTATCGGAATCGGCAATATCTGATATTTTTGGGGTATCGGTCCGATCCAATCCGATCCGATATTTCCCGATATCGGAAAGTATTGCTCAACACTAGTGGAGACACTGCAGCTTCAGAGGAGTGCGGAGACACTGCAGCTTCAGAGGAGTGCGGGGACCCTGCAGCTTCAGATGAGTGTGGAGACACTGCAGCTTCAGAGGTGTACGGGGACCCTGCAGCTTTAGAGGAGTGCGGAGACACTGCAGCTTCAGAGGAGTGCGGGGACCCTGCAGCTTCAGAGGAGTGCGGGGACCCTGCAGCTTCAGAGGAATGCGGGGACCCTGCAGCTTCAGAGGAGTGCGGGGACCCTGCAGCTTCAGAGGAGTGCGGGGACACTGCAGCTTCAGAAGAGTGCGGAGACACTGCAGCTTCAGAGGAGTGCGGGGACACTGCAGCTTCAGGGAGTGCGGGGACACTGCAGCTTCAGAGGAGTGCGGGGACACTGCAGCTTCAGAGGAGTGCGGAGACACTGCAGCTTCAGAGGAGTGCGGGGACCCTGCAGCTTCAGAGGAGTGCGGGGACACTGCAGCTTCAGAGGAGTGCGGGGACACTGCAGCTTCAGAGGAGTGTGGGGACCCTGCAGCTTCAGAGGAGTGCGGGGACCCTGCAGCTTCAGAGGAGTGCGGAGACACTGCAGCTTCAGAGGAGTGTGGGGACACTGCAGCTTCAGAGGAGTGCGGGGACCCTGCAGCTTCAGAGGAGTGCGGAGACACTGCAGCTTCAGAGGAGTGCAGGGACACTGCAGCTTCAGAGGAGTGCGGGGACACTGCAGCTTTAGAGGAGTGCGGGGACACTGCAGCTTCAGAGGAGTGCGTGGACACTGCAGCTTCAGAGGAGTGCGAGGATGTAAGGAGGTTGACCGGACTGCGGGTACCAGCATGCCGGGTCCAGAAATAAAAAGGCTGCATCGTCTGTTTTCGGGGAGAAGCCTGAGAGAGGCAGACCTTCCCCTGCTGCAGGAGGGAAGGAGGAGAGACGGAGCTTCTTGCTGACAGGAGGGGTCGGGGAGAGCCTAGAAAGAGCAGCCAACCACAGGAGTATAAGAAGGAAAAGCACGCTCTGCAGGAGGGGTTGGCGTCAAGTATGAGCAGCGCGCAGAATGGTGAGTAGCGCACTCTGCTTCCCCCACCTGAGAGTGCTGGGCCTGTGACAGGCCGTGCTGCTGCTGTCCAGGATAGGAGCTGTAGTGCTGGGGGGATTAGACGTGTCAGCAGAGCCGTGCCAGCAGTGAAGAACCAAACCAGCAGAGCAGAGCCGGGCCAGCAGAGCGGAGTCGTACGGAGCTAAGCCAGGTGCCGTACACTATGAGACAGTGAGTACCACACACTGCCCAAGAGTGACCGCATACTTGACAGACCCCTTACATATAGGTCCAGTGGAGGTGGACAACAGACTGACAGCGTACCGCCACCCATCATGTCAGAAGGTGACTCAACTTATAAGAGAGAGACTGTAACACGCGCACAGTGCAGTGAGGAGCAGGTGACTAGGCCACAGAACCGTAGTCGAGGACTTGTGTACACCGTGGAGCGACATCTCATTCCGGCGGTCCCTCACACTGGATTCAGTACTTTGCTAGATACATTTAAGCACGGGAAATCTTCCTGCCTCTTAGAGACTTTGCAGAGACGTCACGTGCCGCTGTTGCCGGTGTCACCGTTGGATCCCCGCCTGTTACAGACCTCACCGAGACGTCACGTGCCACTGTTGTCGGTGCCACCGTTGGATCCCCGAGGAGCTGCACCCAAGAAGACTACAGACTGATACGTTTCACCTCTTTATTACTGAACTTTCATTCGTCCCTGACCTACCCTGCCACTCTCTCAGCTCTGCCCCATTCCTTACCATCACCCTACAATCCCTCACTCCCTGCATGGAGCACATTCCCTGTTTAATAAATACTTTAACTTTTTATCTGGCTCCTGTCCGTGGCGACATCCAGGACACTGAAGCTGGCTAGGTATTCCTGCCAGCTTCAGAGCAGCTCTTGTACGCTGTATAGCAAAGAGCAATCACTTAGGATATTGAGAAAGGAGAGAATTTTTAATAACAGATGAATTGCAAATTTGCATGTTTTTACAAGCACTGTCTTGTACTGACAGCACTGATTGGACAATGCCTGGTTGCATAGGGACAACCCTCCAATTTGTAACTCCTAGTTGCCAATTTATTCATACATTTTCTGAGAAAATTGCAGAGCAAAGGCACAACGTAGCATTCTATAAAAAGGTCGTATAGCATTGTTTGTTTTTTAATTGGGGAATACAATAAAGTAAGTGAGACACATCAGGAGATCTATCAGTTCCTCCTTAACCCCTTTCTGCCATGAGACGTACTATCCCGTCCATGTGCCCTGGGACTTAATTAACAGGGACGGGATAGTACGTCATAGCGGTCAGCGGCGCCCACGTGGTGAGCGCCGCTGATCGCGGCCGGGTGTCAGCTGATTATCACAGCTGACACCCGGCACAATGTGTCAGGGGCGGTCACGGACCGCCCCCGAAATGTTAACCCCTTGTACACCGCGATCTGTCACAGTGATCTGTGATGTGACAGACCAGCGATCTGTCACAGGACAGTGATGTCCCACCTGGGACAATGTAATAAAGTTAAAAAATAAAAAAAAAGTGTAAAAATAGTTTTAAAAAATCGCTAAATAAATTAGTAAAAAAAAAAATATTCCCCAATAAATTCATTTTTTTGAAAAAAAACAATAAAAAAACCAATAAAAGTACATATATTTGGTATCGCCGCGTCCGTAATGACCTGCCCTATAAAAATGTCCCATTAGTTAACCCCTTTAGCGAACCCCTTAAAAAATAAAAATCAAAAACGAAGCAAAAAATAATTATTTATTATCATACCACCGAACAAAAAGTGCAATAACGCGCGATCAAAAAGACGCATATAAATATCCATAGTACCGCTGAAAACGTCAGCTTGTCCCGCAAAAAACGAGCCACCATACAGCATCATCTGCAAAAAAATAAAAAAGTTATAGCTCGCAGAATAAAGCGATGCAAAAATAATTATTTTTTATATAAAATAGTTTTCATTGCATAAAAGTGCCAAAACATAAAAAAAGACCTAAATGAGGTATCGCTGTAACTGTACTGACCCGAAGAATAAAACCGCTTTATCAATTTTACCGCACGCGGAACGGTGTAAACGCACCCCCCCAAAAGAAATTCATGAAACGCTGGTTTTTGTTCATTCTGCATATCAAAAATCGGAATAAAAAGTGATCAAAAAATGTCACGTGCCCGAAAATGGTACCAATAAAAACGTCAACTCGTCCCGCACAGAAGAAGACCTCACATGACTCGGTGGGTCAAAATGCGGAAAAATTATAGCTCTCAATATGTGGTGATGCAAAAACTATTTTTACAATAAAAAGTGTCTTTTAGCGTGTGACAGCTGCCAAACATAAAAACCGCCATAAATAGTAAATCAAACCCCCCGCTATCACCCCCTTAGTTAGGGAAAAATAATAAAATTAAAAAGATGTATTTATTTCCATTTTCCCATTAGGGTTAGGGCTAGGGTTAGGGCTAGGGCTGAGATTAGGGTTAAGGGTGTGTTGGGGTTAGGGTTGGAGTTATAATTGGGGGGTTTCCACTGTTTAGGCACATCAGGTGATCTCCAAATGCAACATGGCGTCTGATCTCAATTCCAGCCAATTCTGCGTTGAAAAAGTCAAATGGTGCTCCTTCCCTTCCAAGCTCTGCCATGAGCCCAAACAGTGTTTTATCCCCACATATAGGGCATCAGCGTACTCAGGACAAATTGCAAAACAACTTTTGGGTTCCAATTTCTCCTGTTACCCTTAGGAAAATAAAAAATTGGGGGCAAAAATATCATTTTTGTGGAAAAAAATGATTTTTTTATTTTCACGCCCAGGCGTTATAAACTTCTGTGAAGCACTTGGGGGTTCAAAGTGCTCACCACACATCTAGATAAGTTCCGTGGGGGGTCTAGTTTCCAAAATGGGGTCACTTGTGGGGAGTTTCAATAGTTTAGGTACATCAGGGGCTCTCCAAACGCACATGACACCCACAGACCAATCCATCAAAGTCTGCATTCCAAAACGTCACTACTTCCCTTCCGAGCCCCGACGTGTGCCCATACAGTAGTTTTCTCCCACATATGAGGTATCAGGGTACTCAGGACAAATTGGACAACAACTTTTGGGGCCCAATTTCTCCTGTTACCCTTGGGAAAAAAAAAATGGGGACTAAAAGATGATGTTTGTTGAAAAAATACGATATTTTTATTTTCACGCCCGGTTGTTATAAACTTCTGTGAAGCACTGGGGGGTTCAAAGTGCTCACCACACATCTAGATAAGTTCCTTAGGGGGTCTAGTTTCCAAAATGGGGTCACTTGTGGGGTGTTTCCACTGTTTAGGTACATCAGGGGCTCTCCAAAAGCAACATGACACCCGCAGACCATTCAATCAAAGTCTGCATTCCAAAACATCACAACTTCTCTTCCAAGCCCCGACGTATGCCCATACAGTAGTTTTCTCCCACATATGAGGTATCAGCGTACTCAGGACAAATTGGACAACAATTTTTGTGGTCTAATTTCTCCTGGTACCCTTGGGAAAATAAAAAAATTGGTGACTAAAAGATCATGTTTGTGGAAAAAATACGATTTTTTTATTTTCACGCCCGGGCGTTATAAACTTCCGTGAAGCACTGGGGGGGTTGAAAGTGCTCACCACACATCTAGATAAGTTCCTTGGGGGGTCTAGTTTCCAAAATGGTGTCATTTGTGGGGGTTTCCGCTGTTTTGGTACATCAGGGGCTTTCCAAACGCGACATGGTGTCCGATCTCAATTCCAGCCAAAAACGTCAAATGGCGCTGCTTCCCTTCTGAGCTCTGCCATGCGCCCAAATAGTCATTTACACCCACATATGGGGTATCAGGGTACTCAGGACAAATTGCTCAATAACTTTTGCAATCCAATTTCTCCTGTCACCCTTGATAAAATAAAAAAAATTGAACCTCAAGTATTTTTTTTTGTGAAAAAAGTTAAATGTTCATTTTTTTTAAATATTCAAAAAATTCCTGTGAAGCACCTAAAGGGTTAATAAACTTCTTGAATGTGGTTTTGAGCACCTTAAGGGGTGCAGTTTTTAGAATGGTGTCACTTTTGGGTATTTTCTATCATATAGACCCCTCAAAGTGGCTTCAAATGTGATGTGGTCCGTAAAAATAAAATGGTGTTGCAAAAATGAGAAATCGCTGGTCAATTTTTAACCCTTATAACTTCCTAACAAAAAAAAAATTTTGGTTCCAAAATTGTGCTGATGTAAAGTAAACATGTGGGAAATGTTATTTATTAAGTTTTTTTTTGTGCCGTATCTCTGTGATTTAAGGGCATAAAAATTCAAATTTGGAAAATTGCGACATTTTCAAAATTTTCGCCAAATTTCCATTTTTTTCACAAATAAACGCAAGTTATATGAATGAAATTTTACCACTAACATGAAGTACAATATGTCAGGAGAAAACAATGTCAGAATCACCGGGATCCATGGAAGCGTTTCAGAGTTATAACCTCATAAAGGGACAGTGGTCAGAATTGTAAAAATTGGCCCGGTCATGAACGTGCAAACCACCCTTGGGGCTTAAGGGGTTAAAGAGGTTCCTCATCTTATTAAATGATAAAATTGCAAAGTTCTTGTAAAAGCAAGCTAATTTGAAATTTAACTTTTTATTTTTTGTCTATTGTTTGTTGCCTTGGTTACCAACCACTTAGTCTCAGTGTGGACGGTTTCCAAGGCAATAAAAGTGAGCTTCTTACAGGGTCCATACTATAAGCTACAGAATAACCAATGTTCTGAAGCTCACTGGATTGCTGTATCTGACCAGCTTGAGTTTCCTATTCTGCAGAGAGAAAGCTGCCACTGCTTGAAGTATAAAAGAGCACTCAGTTTGTACCAGCGGTATGACCATATTGCCAGTCTGAATCGTTAATCTTTAAGTCTGCACCACCCCTAAAAAGAAACAAGCCGGGAGGCATGAGAGCAATACTCAACAGAAGAAAAGAAGATGAGAATAACACTTTAAAGAAATACTCAGTTTTTATCTTCTTATTATATTGCAGTCATCCTATTATACAGCACTGTGTATTTACAATTGCTCATTTTCACTTTCTACCCAGATAATTCTTCTAATTTCCATTAGCTCTACGGCATGACATGCTACATTCATGCTAAGGCCAGAGTCACACTACCGTAGAATATGGACGAGTGCTATGCGACAAAACAACACATAGCACTCGGCCCACTGTTAATCTATGGAGCAACTCACATCACCGTTTATTTTCTCGGGCAAATTCAGTGTGTATGTAAAATCGTAGCATGCTGCGATTGTCACTGAGACTCGGTCAAGACTTGCCAATGCAAGCCTATGGGTGCAAAAAAAAAAAAAAAATCGCACAGCACTTGGACCATGCAAGTGCTGTCCGATTTTTAAGCACCAGTGTCCTTTGAAAAGCCGGCAATTCATGTACCGCATACAGTAAAATCACACTGAAAGGTTAGAAAATAGATAGAATAGGTATATACACATAGAATACATAGATAAATAGATATCAGTGACACATGCATACAGTATATATGAATTTATATTACATCGATAGATAGATAGATATAAGAAAAGTCGGCAATTCATGTGCCATGTTCTGTAAAATCACTGCAGGAGCTGACAAGACAGAAGAGATGGATTACATACAGTAAATACAAATAGAATAGGTAATTATATAGATGTCAGTGACAAATACAATTAGTACAGTGTGTGTGCAAATTACTGCACATGTATTTTATTAATAAAAAATTAGAAAATAAAGGATAACAGAACTTTCTCATGCTCGCGGTGCTGTCAGACAGTGAATAGCAGTTCACAGGGAGACTGTGCACATGGTGCTCAGTTTCTCCACTGGATGACAGGCTGCATGGTCACACCATGCAGCCTGCCATCTAGATGTAGCAGAGCTGGACCCGTCATGGAACTAATGGATTAAAAGCATCTCTGTGGAAAGGTATTTGTTTTTTACCTCTTTTGCAGATGACGAGGGCATCAGGGGAATGGACGAGGTCGTAAGTATGGTTTAGTTAAGAATATTGTAGGAGTCTGTGTCTTTCTTTGAATTAAAGGACTTTTTTCTGGGTGTCTGTGTTTTCTTACAATGGGACTATGGAGTTAATAATGGGGCGTCTTATTGATGCCGCTCCATTACTAACCTCGGGGCTTGATGTCACCTGACAATACAAATATGACATCAATCCCCCCAACTATCACCCCACTTGCCACCACTACAGGGCAAGTGGCAAGTGTCATGGACGTGGTTAGTGGAACCACTGTGCCTCTCATGGTGAAGTTAGACTTGGCTCCCGATGAACACCAGGTGCCACTCCAGGACAGACCAGTGGACACGGAGCAGCTGGGCCCAGAGGACAGACTGGATAGAGCAGCAGGCAAAGTTTGTAATAGAATGCAGCAGAGTTCGCATCAGAGTGCAGAAGACAGAGTTCGCACCAGAGTGCAATAGGCAGAGTTTGTATCAGGGTGCAGCAGGTAAAGTTTGTATCAGAGTGCAGCAGGCAGGATTTGCATCAGAGTGCAGCATGCAGGAATTGCATCAGAGTGCAGAAGGCAGGGATTTGCACCAGAGTGCAGCAGGCAGGGTCTACATCAGAGTGCAGCAGGCAGGGATTTGCACCAGAGTACAGCAGGCAGGATTTGCACCTGAGTTCGGCAGGGACTGGTATGCAACCTTACACAACATAGACTGCAAAACAGGAATGTTGCTCAGGCACCTCCCCAGTGGGCCATAAAACCAAAGGAAAAACCGACCCACAGTCAATATAGTATATAATGTAAAATCTTTTTTTATTAGTATCACAGATTAAAATAATATTGACTAAATGCAAGATATAGTAAAAATCAAGTTTCTGTATGCTATTCCAGAGTGCAACTATTCAGTTTACATATAATAAAATGATGTGGATAAATACAAAGATTATATTTGTGAGTGAAAAAAATGTCATACATATATCATAAAAATTCCAACAGAAAAAACATCCGATGTAAAGTGCACAAGTATCAATAAGGAAAAATCCTATATAAAGTGCATGCAGTATGTAAACAAGTGTCTCAAAAGTGCATGTAACACAACTATGTATTAGAAAAATCCAAGAGGTAAAACTAAAATATAGTGCAAAGTGCAAAAGACACCTCCAGGTGTCAGTGTATCCACATCATACACTATATGACCAGGAGTAAGTGTATCCAGAGGTGCAAATAAATATATAAAACCATAGGTTAATATTGAGTAACTTACAAAGTAGTATGCTCCTTGTCTCCTGGACGGGCGCCCTCCCCAACGTGCTTTTCGGCACGCTGCCTTCGACAGTGGAGAGGAAACAATATATACATAATGCCTCTCAGCCATTGGCTGGGGAGGAAATAGCAAGTGCACGCACTGGCCCTTTAAGAACGTGGTAGCGCATGCACGTGCCTTAAGGACATGGCTGGAAGATCTGCTGGGAGCATGCAGAGCATGAGGATGGTAGGAACCAACCGCAGCGTGGTTGAGTGAAGTGACATGCTGGAGACCCTGTCTGTCAGCAGGAATCCGGCATAGTGCTAACAGGAAGAGTGAGTCTAAGTGCCAGAATTGGCACATCTTAGAGATGTGCATTTTCTGGGGTGGCTGAGAGGTAATGTTTTTAGCTGGGGGGGCAGCATCCATGTCCCCTTCCTAGGCTATTAATATCAGCCCGCAACTTTCTTAACCTTTGCTGGTTATTAATTATAGGGGACCCCACGTCATTTTTTTGGGGGGTCCCCCATTTTAATAGCCAGTAAAGGCTAAGTATACAGTTGTGATCTGATGTTAATGACATGGGAAGCTCCATGGATATTACCCCCTTCCCAGGCGATAAATATCTGCCCCCAGCCATCTGCTATCCCTCTGCTGGTATCTATTATAAACATATATATATCTACAAACAAACTTCATTTTCATCCCCAATGGGGTTGGTCTTTGTTGTCCTTTCTCATTCTTGGGTCCTCTACCAGAGGCCTGGGATTTTGAGGGTTATATGCAGGATCTTATTTGTTCCCATCATTGCGCTTTTCTGGACAGAGTTGAGAAGTTGCTCCTGGGATCTGCTGTAGCCATTCTTCCAACTTAGAGGTCACTGCTCCAAGTGCTCCTTCACCACTGGAATCACTGTTGTCTTCACCTTCCACATCTTCTCCAGTTCTCCTTTGAGGGCCTAGTACTTCTACAGTTTCTCATATTCTTTCTTTCTGATGTTGTTGTCACTTGACACTGCCACATCTATTATCATTGCTGTCTTCTGATCCTTGTCTACTATCACAATGTCTGGTTGGTTGGCCAACACCTGCTTATCTGTCTGGATCTTGAAGTCCCACAGTTTTTAGCCTTTTCATTCTCCACCACTTTCTCTGGGGTCTCCCACCTGGACTTAGGGGGGCTTAGCCCATATGCTATGCAGATGTTCCTGTATACAATTCCCACCACTTGGTTGTGGCATTCGGTATACGCTGTTCCTGCTTGCATTTTGCATCCTGCCACTATGTGTTGGACTGTTTCTGAGGTTTCTTTGCATAGTCTTTACCTTGGGTCATGTCTTGTGTGGTAGATTCCTGCTTCCATGGATCTAATACTTAGTCCTTGCTCTTGTGCCGCTATAATTTATGCCTCTGTGCTGTGTCAGAGTCCAGCTTTCTCCATCCATTGGTAGGATTTCTCCATGTCAGCCACCTCCATTATCTCTTGATGGTACTGTTGCATAGTTTGGTCGCAGAAGAAACTTGTGAGAGTAGATTATATGGTGTAAATCAACTTTTATCTTCACAGAACATGAGGTACATGTATCAGCTTCTTAATACACAATAAAAGGAAGTCTGGAAGGACCTTTTACTAGGGAGAAAAAAGAAACCAAAGTACAACAAGTATATACATTACATTTGTAGCAGAGTGTATCTTTCGAGAATCCACCTGTACTCAGGAGCACTTCACTGAGCAAGTCATCTTGAGTAAGCAGCATTTACTTCTTATGGGTAAACCTGAGATAAGAATTCAGAAGCACACAGCAGTGTCCAGGGGCTGGCCTGGCAAATTTTAGCCTGGGGGGCAAGCACAATGCAGTGGCCCACTGTGACACGGGCCGCGGCCCATCTTAAGGTTTGGGTCTCCTGTAGTAGCACTGGAGTATAGCACATGTGCGACAGAGGTACACCTTCTAACAACCCATTTCATAAAAATGGTTGAGGAACAATAAGGGTGTGTGCACACGTTGCGTATTCTGCTGTGAATTTTTCCGCGCAGATTTGTCTAAATCCGCAGGTAAATTCACAGGTCAAAAGACCTGAGGTTTATGTGCGGATTTAGTGCGGTTTAGCCTGCGGTTTTCCCCTGCGGTTTGACACCTGTCATGAAATCCGCACAAAGGATTGACATGATGAGGTTTTGAAACCGCAGAAAAATCCGCAACGTGTGCACTGCGTTTTTCTTTTTACATAGACTAAAATGGTACTGTACAACGCAGCAGAATCCGCAACGTGTGCACACACCCTAAATGCTTATCAATAGAAAAAAGGCTCTGTTAGTGTATCACCACCGAAAACATAAGTAAGGGCATAATTAAATTTATGCCTCTCATTTGCTTCATATCAGCGTGTCAGCCAGGGGTCCACAGCATACCATAAATTGATATCAGCACAAATCCTGCCTTGCTGCACATCCAGCTCTCTGAACCCTCAGCACGCTATACCACCACCGTCAGTACATGGTAATACTACCGTAATTTTACTAAATTATTGGTAGTGGTTGTAGTAGTGCCTATACAACCAGCCGATATCTCAGCCCCATATTTTCAGCGCAGTGATATATATATATATATATTTATATAAAAAAAAATTAAGAAACCACCACATCAAACCCGTGTCATGGCCAGCCCAATCTCCAGACCTGATCCCCATTGAAAACCTCTGGAATGTAATCAAGAGGATGATGGATAGTCACAAGCCATTAAACAAAGAAGAGCTGCTTACATATGTGTACCAGTAGTGGCATAAGGTCACCCAGAAACAGTGTGATGACTGGTGGAAAGCAGCCAAGACGCATGGAAGCTGGGATTAAAAATCATGGTTATTCCTCAAAATATTGATTTCTGAACTCTTCCTGAGTTAAAACATTAGTATTGTTGTTTCTAAATGATTATGAACTTGTTTTCTTTGCATTGTTTGAGGTCTGCAAGCACTGCATTTTTTTTCTAGTTTTGACCATTTCTCATTTTCAGAAAAAAAATACAAAATTTAGTCCTTGGAAATTCAGAGACACGTTGTCAGTAGTTTATAGAATAAAAAAGCAATTTACATTTTACTCAAAAATATAAAGAGAAAAATCAAACAAACTGAAAATTTTAAAATATATATACATATATATATTCTTTACAATCAGCTATAGTGTGCTATGCGCTACAGTAATGAAGCACCCTCAGGGATGGCACCCAGTTGTCAAATAGGGATAATATTGGACGTGGACACCACTTACCGCAGGGCGCAGGCACTGGGCAGCAGGGACTGGAGTAGGAGTGGAACTTAGACTGGCCTGTGGGCTGTGTTGCACACTGTAACCTAGAGGGTCACATCCACATTACAGAGGGTCACATCCACATTATAGAGGGTCACATCCACATTATAGAGCAGACCTGGGCAAAGTGCGACCCGAGGGCCACATCTGGAACGAGACAGCTGTGAGGCTGGAAATCAGAGGTCCACGGGCCACACGATGCCCGCCTGGCCTCTCGCTGTTTCCATGTGCGCTGCGGCGCTGCTGACTCCTTTGGTGGAGCAGGGGCCTCCGCCACTTCCTCCACCAGTGTGTGAAACAGCTGACACAATGAAATGACGTCATCGCGTCAGCTGTTTACTCCGGAGAGTCCGCGCACCGGAGGCAGGGAGAGAAGCACAGTGACAGGGAATGGGACGAGGTGAGTATGTGGTGTTTTTTTTCCTTATACGTATGGACCATTTGGTTGGGCATGGGGAGGCTATGGGGGTGACGACATGGTGCTGAACACCTGGGGTGGGTGACGACATGGTGCTGTACACCTGGGGTGGGTGACGACATGGTGCTGCACACCTGGGGTGACATGAGGGGGGTGATATGGTGCTACTGCTGCACATGGTGTATATAGGGAGGCTGTGTGGGGCTCATGCAGCATATGGGGTAGGCTGTGGGGGGCTCATGCAGTATACAGGAAGGCTGCATGGGGCTCATGCAGTACATAGTGAGGCTGTGTGGGGCTCATGCAGCATATGGGGAGGCTGTGTGGGGCTCATGGTGTATATAGGGAGGCTGTGTGGGGCTCATGCAATGTATATAGGGAGGTTGTGTGGGGCTCCTGCAGTGTATATAGGGAGGCTGTGTGGGGCTCATGCAGTGTATATAGGGAGGCTGTGAGGATCTCATGCAGTATTATGCAGTATATAGGGAGGCTGTGTGGAGCTCATGCTGTATATAGGGAGGCTGTGTGGGGCTCATGCTGTATATATAGGGAGGATGTGTGTGTGGGTCTCATGCCGCATATAAGGGGCTGTTGGGAGGGCTCATACAATATACTGAAGGGGCTGTGCTCAGGTTCAAACGATATAGAGGGGGGTGTCGGCATTCATAATTCTGCTCAATATACAATTCTAATACAATTAATATTAATAAAATTATCAATAATATAATAATTATAAAATGTCAATATTAATATTGAGAAGAATTAATTTTGGCCTATTGGTTTGGCCCTCCATGACAGTCATGATCTCTCATGTGGCTTCTCAGGAAAATTAATTGCCCACCCCTGTTATAGAGGGTTAAAACCAATATTACAGAGGGTCAAATCCACATTATAGAGGGTCACAAACATTATAGACTGTCACATCCACATTGTAGAGAGTCCCATCCACATTTTAGAGGGTCACATCACTGATTGGGTGGATCAAGGAAATGCTGTAGATATAGTATATCTTGACTTAAGCAAAGCATTTGACAAAGTCTCTCATACAATCCTTATTGAAAAAATGACTAAGTATGGAATGGACAAGGCAACTGTTAGGTGGATTCATAACTGGCTTAGTGATCGGACCCAAAGAGTGGTCGTAAATGGCTGCACATCCAGTTGGAAGAATGTCTCAAGTGGGGTACCACAGGGCTCTGTCCTGGGCCCTGTATTGTTCAACATCTTTATCATTTCATTTAGATGAAGGAATTGAGGGTAAACTGATTAAATTTGCTGATGACACAAAGCTAGGAGGGATAGCTAATACTAGAGAAGAGAGAGAGAGGATTCAAAAAGATTTAAATAAACTGGAGAAGTGGGCAGCAACTAACAGAATGGTTTTTAACAGGGAGAAATGCAAAGTACTACATCTGGGCAATAAAAATGAAAAAAGCATATATAGAATGGGAGGAATAGGGCTAAGTGACAGCACATGTGAAAAAGACTTGGGTATACTAATAGATCACAGACTGAATATGAGTCAACAGTGTGATGCAGCAGCAAAAAAGGCAAATGCAATTCTAGGATGTATTAACAGAAGCATACAGTCTAGATCACGTGAAGTCATTATTTCCCTCTACTCCTCTTTGGTCAGACCTCATCTGGAATATTGTGTCCAGTTTTGGGCACCACATTTTAAAAAAGACATCAACAAACTGGAGCAAGTTCAGAAAAGAGCGACCAGAATGGTGACCGGTCTGCAAACCCTGTCTTATGAGGAAAGGTTGCAGGATTTGGGAATGTTTAGTTTGCAAAAGAGAAGACTGAGAGGAGACTTAATAGCTGTCTACAAATATCTAAAGGGCTGTCACATTGTAGAAGGATCAACTTTATTCTCATTTGCACAAGGAAAGACTAGAAGCAATGGGATGAAACTGAATGGGAAGAGACACAGATTAGATATTAGAAAAAACTTTTTGACAGTTAGAGTGATCAATGAGTGGAACAGGCTGCCACGAGAAGTGGTGAGTTCTCCTTCAATGGAAGTCTTCAAACAGAGGCTGGACAGACATCTGACTGGGATGATTTAGCGAATCCTGCTTTGAGCAGGGGGTTGGACCAGATGGCCCAGGAGGTCCCTTCCAACTCTACGATTCTATGATATACCATAGCAGCCCGGCTCCCATTGTAATGCCCACCTGAGCCTCCCAATGCAGGACATATCATGATCCGCTCACATGGCCAACATCCCCGAGTCCAAGGCGATCCCGCTGTCCGCGCTATCGTTGGAGGACACAGTGATGGATCTGAAACATTCCCTCAAGTGCCTCCATGGTTCCGTCACAATCTCCTCCCAAAATTACCTCATTTCTGGTAAGCTTCTAGCACGTCATTTCCCGTGGAACATCACGTGCAAATTTTATTGTGCTCCTCGGGGCTCCGCCGTGTACTCCTGTGTCCGTGGGAAAAGTAAGCTCCCAGCTGGGGCAGACTCTCTCTCAAAATCGGGACTGTCCCGCTGGATCCGGGACGGTTGGGAGGTAGAAATGCTCTCCACCATACACCTTGTACACGCATGGCTCCACACACCTCATACACACACGGTCCCACTTTCTATGCCTCATACACACACAGCTCCGTACACCTCGCACACACATGGCTCCACTCAGTACACACATGTCTTCACTCCGTAAACCTCATACACATGCGTCTCTGCTCCGTACACCTTGTACACACGCAGCCACACTCTGTACACTTTGTACACACATGGCTTCACTCCGTAAATCTTGTACACATGCGGCTTTGTTCCATACACCTCGTACACAAGCGGCTCCGCTCCATCCACACACGACTCCACCCCGTACACACATGGCTCTGCTCCGCTCCACACATACGGCTCTTCTCCATACAACCCATACACACAGCTCCGCTCCATACACCCCGTACACACGCGGCTCCGCTCCATACACACGCGGCTCCACTTCATACACCCCGTACACACACGGCTCTGCTCCGCTCTGTACATACACAGCTCAGCTCTGTACACTTTCTACACACAGGGCTCTGCTCCGTATACCTCGTACACACGGCTCAGCTCCGTACACCTTGTACACACATGGCTCCGATCCGTACACTTTGTACACACACGGCTCCGCTCAATACACTTTGCACAAACTTATCTCTGCTCCGTACACCTCGTACACACGGCTCCGCTCCGTATACCTTGTACACACGCGGCTCCGCTCCGTACACCTCGTATACACGCGGCTCTGCTCCGTACACCTTGTACACACATGGCTCCGCACCGTACACTTTGTAAACACACGGCTCGCTCAATACACCTCGTACAAACGCATCTCTGCTCCATACACCTCGTACACACGGCTCCGCTCCGTATACCTCGTACACATGCGGCTCAGCTCCGTACACCTTGTATACATATGGCTCCGTTCCGTACACTTTGTACACACAGGGCTCCTCTCAATACACTTCATACACATGTGGCTCTGCTCCGTAGACCTCATACACACAGCTCAGCTCCGTAAACTTTGCACACGCATGGCTCCACTCCGTACACTTTGTACACACACGGCTCCGCTCAATACACTTCATACAAATGCATCTCGCTCCGTATACCTCGAACACACGCGGCTCCGCTCCGTACACCTCGCATACACGCGGCTCAGCTCCGTACACCTTGTATACATATGGCTCCGCTCCGTACACTTTGTACAAACGCATCTCTGCTCCGTACACCTCATACACGCGCAGCTCCACTCCATACACCTCATATACACGCGGCTCTGCTCCATACACCTCGTACCACACACGGCTCCGCTCCATACACCTCGTACCACACGCGGCTCCGTTCTGTACGCCTCGTACACATATGGCTCCTCTCCATACACCTTGTACACACGCAGCTCCACTCCATACACCTCATACACACGCGGCTCTGCTCCATACACCTCGTACCACACGCAGCTCCGCTCTGTACGCCTCGTACACATATGGCTCCGCTCCATACACCTTGTACACACGCAGCTCCACTCCATACACCTCATACACACGCGGCTCCGCTCCATACACCTCGTACCACACGCGGCTCCGCTCCAAACACCTCGTACCACAAGCGGCTCCGCTCCATACACCTCGTACCACAAGCGGCTCTACTCCATACACCTCGTACCACAAGCGGCTCCGCTCCATACACCTCGTACCACACTCAGCTCCGCTCCGTACACCTTGTACACACTCGGCTTCACTCCGTACACCTTGTACACATATGGCTCCGCTCCGTACACACTCGGCTCCGCTCTGTACTCCTCGCACACACTTGGCTCTGCTCCGTACACACAGAGCTCTGCTACATCCACTCCGTGACCCTGTAAACCCCTCCTGACCTCACACATACACTGGCCCTCATCCAGCACGATGACAAGCAGCACAGCAGTGTCCTGCACTATGAGGGCCCTGATCATGTGAACCCCTGACTCCTCCCCTCCTGTGACCTCATCACAGGTCCTGTGCAGCACACAGGAGAGATTAGAACAAAGTAGTGATGGGCAGTCCGGCTCTTTTTGGTGATCTGGCTCTCATGGCTCCACTCACCAAAAAGAGCTGGCTCTTTTTGGATCCTAAATGGATCCCTATTGCTTACATGTGCAAGCGTCCGAATCTCCACCCACCTACCGTGTAAACCCCGCCCGCTTTATATGAACCAATTAGTTTGCTGAGTGGGCGGAGTTACACCTGCCAAACATAGGGATTTTAGGCCCAGTGAGAGCCATTCGGGGATTTTAGTGGCTCTCACTGGGGTGTCGGCTCCCATAGTTCACAGCAGGGAGCTGGCTCTTTGTGTCCGATTGTTCGCGACCGACACATCACTAGAACAAAGTGGCCGGCAGGCACAGAATGTAACAGTAGCGTAAACCCCCCAGCCCCCCCATGCTACCTACTGCTGCAATCCCAGCGCACAGCCGTCTGCCAGGGCAATGCGGTCTCAGACTGCAGTCAGTGCAGTGACTGAGTCCCGCCCACCGGCCCCGCGCTGTGTCTGCTCTGTCCTCTGTGTGTGGCCGCCGCTCACACTCTCCTCTTCACTTACTACCGCGGGCCGTGCCGGCGTGTAATGTACACGCTGTGGCTGCGGGGCAGGTGAGCGGCGCGGCCAGCCCTGTCTGACGCTAATTAACCGGCCCAGGGGGCAAATGCCTCTGCCACCCGGCCCAGCCCGCCCCTGGCAGTGCTGCTGGTGTAATACAGTCAAAAGCGAAAGTAAAACTAACATCAACAACAGAGAACTTCCCTCCCCACAATGCCGCAAACATTTAACTTCACACTATCGCCATCTGCTGTCAGGCTAGTGTAAAGTCCTCCTTTACATAAACAATAAGTCCATTTCTGTTGCTAATGCCAACAACATTCAACTAAGCATATAACAGTAACAGCATTGCCATCTACTGTCAGAAAAGTGTAAACTCCTCCTGCACACAAATAAGTCTGTATCAGTTGCATCTGCCAAAAGGTACATCCCATGCAGCGGCTTGTCTTGCCATGGCACTTTTTGTTCCTGCTCTTCCTTCCAGATCAGTTGTTGTTGCTGCCGTATGCTTTCTGTCATGATCTGACAGTTTTAAATTGGACAAAGTGAATTTTTTTTACTTTGTCAAGTGCAATGTGTGACGTGATTGCCCCCGGTGGCCACTGGAATTATCACACGTGGTGTCTTTCCTTCTAAGTGGGGAGTGGTATCGCACCTTAGTGGTAGGTTTAATTTGTAATTATAAATCAGGTGTGAGGCTCTATAAATGAGTCTCAGGGTATTCAATCATGGTTGGTGATAGTTGTTCATTTGCAACCAAACTTGGTGGTGGAAGGAGCTGGAGAGATTGCTCAGCTCAATCTGAGTCCTGATGTGGAAGGAGTCACCGAAGGGAGTTCTTTGCAGCGCTTACTGAACTTGGTGGCAGCTATTCAGGAGGAAGGCTGCAGTCGGTTGCTGGACTCTGTGCTGGAGCATTTGCACAGAGAGAGCTAAGTTTTCTATTTCCCCTGTTTGTGACTTTCCTTATGTGTGATCTAGTGCAGTGGTGGGATTAGTTTCCGCACCAGCCAATGCCCTAGCGAGGGACTAGGTTCAGGGCGAGTCAGGGCATAAGGTTCGCGTGCGGCGACAGGTGCGGAGCCTGTATAGGGAACGTAAAGAGTGCAGGGACGCTTCCTCAGGGGAGCTTAGGAGGTCTCCACGTCCCTATTTCCTATTACAGGGCCCACCACTGTAATTGTTCCTGTGTTTCCTATTATTATTTAAATTCGCCAGCTGGAGGCGGGGTATCCAGTTTTACGTGTACTTTTTAAATTCGCCAGCTGGAGGCGGTGTATCCGGCTGCACGTCCCGGTATTATTTAAATTCGCCCCGCTGGAGGCGCTGTATCCAGGGTCACGTGTATCATAAATTCGCCCTGCTGGAGGCGCTGTGTCCAGTCACACGTTGACCATTACACTTTCTCTCAGCATCTCATTTTTTGTGCCATTTTTCTGATGTATTCCTGGATACTCCATCCATGGTGGTTGCTTGGATGCTTATCAAGCCTTGACCACCCTCCTTTCTGTTCGTATACAATCTTTGGGTGTTAGACTTAGGGTGGAGACCTCCATGCATTGTGAGGAGCTTTTGTGTCTTCACATCTGCAGTTTCCATCTCTTCTTTTGGGCAGCACACCATGCCAACAGGGTATCTAATAACTGGCAGGGCATATGTATTCATGGCAGGGATTTTATTCTTCCCATTGAGCTGGCTCTTCGGGACCTGTCTTACCCTTTGATGGTATTTGGATGTTGCTGCTTTCCTTGCCTCTTCATCATGGCTACCGTATCCCAGCAGGATGCTGAGGTACTTGTAGCATATCTGTACATTTGTTCTGTGGCCTGCTGGTAATTCCACTTCATCAGTCTTAACTACCTTGTGTGATGTCACTGGGTGACTGGATACTCCACCTCCAGCAGGGCGAATTTCTATGACACCCGTGACCCTGGATACACCGCCTCCTGCAGGGTGAATTTAAAGAATGAAACGTGCAGCCGGATACACCGCCTCCAGCAGGCGAATTTCAATAGTTACACGTGTATCTGGATACACCGCCTCCAGCAGGGCGAATTTACAGAGATAAGGGAAACACCAGGGAAACCGATACAATGGAGGGCCCTGCAATAGGGAACGGGGATGTGGAAACCTATTGCACTCCCCTGAGTCAGTGTCTCTACACTCCTGATGGTCCCTAGGCAGGTTCTGCAGCTGGCGATGAGCAGGACACCTAAAAACCCTAGCTTGCCCTGGACCTATCCCTTTCTAATGAATTGGACGGTGCAGAAACTAATCCCACCACTGCACTAAAACACACATAAAGAAAGTTACAAACAGGGAAAAACTACTTAGCTTTGCTCTGTTGCTATTGCTCCCAGCAACAGAGTCCAGCACCTGAGTGCAGCTTTCATCCTGAAAAGCTGCTACTTCACCAAAGCTTTGTCACAGCTGCAAGGAACTGCTCACTGTAGCTCCTTCCACACCAGGACTCTGACTGAGCTGCAAGGAACTCTTCTCCAGCTCCTTCCTCCCCCAAGGATGGTTGGAAATGACCAATATCACCAATAGTGAGTGAGACCACCTGACTCTCCTTTATAGGCAAAAGCCAGAGCAATCACACCTGCTAGTGTTTCCCATGTAATAATACTAGCCTCCACCGGGGGCAAAACTAGAACTAAAGACACCACTGTGTAATGACCCTAATGGCCACCGGGGGCAAAACTAAGTTTAAGCAACCAGCTTAAAGGAAAAGAAAGTTTACATATGCTTTTATTTGTCACAATCCAGCATGGATCGTGACACCTTGCCTCTCTTTATTACCAACCGGCTGCACTTCTCCAGTCTGAAGGACATCCTGATGTCTTCATTGTAGATCCTTGTCAGGTGGATCAGTGAATTGATGTCTCATTCGTTTTTTCGCTTACAACTAGATGTCATCCATGTAGAGGAGATGGTTGATGGTGCTTCCACTCTTGAACTTGTATCCATAGCCAGACTCAATAATTATCTGACTGAGGAGGTTCAAGCCTATGCAGAACAGCAATGGGGATAGTGCATCACCTTGGTATATGTGGCATTTGATGGTCACTTGTGCTAGTTGTGTTGAGTTCACTTCCAATGTTGTTCTCCATAGCCCCATTGAGTTTCTGAGGAAGGTTCTTAATTTGCTGTTGACATTGTAGAGAGCCAAGCATTCACAGATCCGCGTGTGGCATTGAGTCATAGGCTTTCCTGTAGTCAATCCAGGTTGTGAGGCTGGTCTGTCTGGATCTTGAGGCTTGAGCGACTACTCTATCTACTCAGAGCTGGTGCTTAGAGCCTCTGGTGTTGGTCCCAACGCCTTTCTGAGCTGGATTCATGTACTGTTTCATATGGTTATGTAGCTTGGTGGCTATGGTGCCTGTCAGGAGTTTCCATGTTGTTGTAAGGCAGGTTATTGGGTGGTAGTTGGTTGGAACTGTTCCTTTGTGAGGATCCTTCATGATCAGCACTGTTCTTCCATATGTTAGCCAAGCTGGGTGGTGGCCTGCTTCTACAAGTTGGTTCATCCACTTTGCCATGCGTTCATGTACTGCTGTTAATTTCTTCAGTCAGTAGGTGTGGACCATGTCTGGGCCAGGTGCTGTCCAGCTCTCAATGTTCTTGATCCGCTGTTTGATGCCTGCTTCTGCAATGGTGACTGGTTCTTGCTCTAGGTGGTTGCTGTGTTTCATTCTCATATTTTGCAGCCACATTGCACTGGTGTTGTGCGTTTTTTCCTTCTCCCATATATTCCTCCTGTATTGTTCAGTCTCTGCTATTGGTGGAGTTGCAGCCTTTGTGCTGTTACTCTGTAGTTGGGAGTACACCTTGGATGGTTCTTTGGATAACAGGGCATTTATTGTCTCGGCCTCAGCTTCTCTAGTGTATCTCGCTAGTCTTGCAGCGAGTGCCGAGAGCCTTTGTTTAGCAGTCTCTATGGCTTCAGCTGGGGTCAGGCCTTTGTACTTGTCCAGCTTGGTCTTATTCTTGATCTTTACACCTTTCTGTATTTCTGTTGTCTGACTTCCCTTTGTGCCACCTTGATATTTGTCTCCAGTCTTCTTTTCCAAGGGAGGCACGTACTTCTGTTGCTCTTGCTGTTTGTATAGCCAAGCATTTCCATGATTGCTGAGGTAGTAACATAGATCAGTTTATTAGTTTGAGTTATGGTGGCGGTAGGTTTTGATGCGAGTGCTCTATTGGCATCTTCTAGCATACTGTCCGGTGGTGTTACTTTGCTGCGCCTTGGCAGTCGATCTTTGGTATTGATGGTGTTTAGTTTATCTAAGATCTTCTGTTTCAGATCAGCTGCAGTGCTCTCTAATTTCAGGATTTCAGGGTGTTGCACATGTTGTTCTTCCAGGTCTTCATGTGGGGTCGTGCTGCAGTGCAGTTGATCCATCTCAAGTTGTGATAATAGTTTTCTCTTTATGATAATGAAACGTTGGATGACTAGTTGTTTCACAGTCAGTGGACATGCAGGTCTTGTATTCATCCATAGTTTCCTCATATGCTTCATATATTCTCTCTCATTTGGTCTGCTTGCTATTATAAAAGCATTTCATCAGATCCAGGTTCTCTGTATATATATGTATATACACAGTATGTGTGTGTTTTGAAGAATATTTCTTTTGAAAACGGTGTGTAAATGACAGAGAATTGCTCATATTAAAATCGCATTGCAATCGGTTAGCAATCGCACTGCATTTGGATGTAAATCGGATGCTAGGTGTGAAGAATCGGCTTGTACTCGCATGACACTCGGATTACACTCCTGAGACTCTCGGCAGGGAGACTTGGACCGATTTTCCATGCATTAAGTGTGAGGCCGGCCTAACACGTTCAGTTCTACTTCATCTATAGCAACATATTTAGCTCCGAAGCATGTCAACCAGGATAAAGAATTGTTTGCTCTAAAGTATTAATATATATTACATCAATATACACTTTGGCCCACAAGTTCAAAACACATTTAAAACATTTCATATCAAATAAGACAATGCCTGGAAATACAAAATGGGTTGAATTGTGGACAAGGTAATTGTTTTCCCAAAAAATTTGAAACTGAATTAAAAGTATGGGTAAATATACTTATGTGGACTTTACTGGACCTAATAACTATTTTGCACCACATCACCTTAAGAAGAGAAGTTTTATACCAGGGTTTAGCTTTAAGTAAACGGAAGCGATTAGAGGCTGTCATAATATAGGGCTTCCAATAGGCTGGGATCACACTTGCGAGAAACTCGAGCGAGTCTCGCACCTCAATATATGTATTTCTATGCATCTGCACACTCTGGTCTGAGTGTCGGTGGCAGTGCCGGATATTGAGGTGCGAGACTCATGTGAGTTTCTCGCAAGCCTGACCCCGACCACAGAGTGATGGACTGTTCTGCTGTGTTTCTTCCCCTGATGACAACAATCACGCTATGTGTACTGTGTTTTGCAGTTTTATATGTAATGTGAATAGTGTGTGTTTTTTATATCGTATGATTAGAGTTGAGCGAAACGGGTCGGTCAAATAAATCACCGACTTTCGCTGAAGTCGGGTTTTCATGAAATGAAACCCGACCATAGCGTGAGGTCGGCCACGAGGTTGGCGACCAGAGCGCCAAAGTCGTGTTTCAAATGATGCTTCCAGCGCCCTTTTTCAGCCAATGATGGAGGACGCACACTGTGGGCAATGCGATGACATGGGCATCGGTCACCACCATCTTTGAGAAGGTCATGCAAGTGATTGGCTTGCTTTGTGTGGCGTCACAGGGGCTATAAAAGGACGTGCACACCGACCGCCATCTTACTTCTGTCGATCTTAGCATTAGGGAGAGGTTGCAGCTGCTGATTCTGAATAAGGGAAATCTTTAGGCAGGGAAGAAGAACAAAAAAACTGCTTCTGCTGGTAGTGATTTTCACTGTACAACACAACAGTTTGTGTGCAGTGACAGGGGAGGCTATATTTTTGTGCATCAGCTGTGTTGGTTATTAGGCTGCCTTATAAGGCTCCCTGATAGCTGCATTGCTGTTTGCACACTGCTGTGCAAACTGCTTTTTTTAAAAGCAAAAATACTTTTCTTCCTCTTTTCTGCACAGTTACCAAGCGTTCATTTTTCCACAATTTTGTGTGCAACAGTCCTGCTTATTAGGCTGCCTGCTGCCATACTTGGACTGAGAGCATCATTGTCAGCCTCCGAAAATCTCTAGGGAGCTTCCAATTCTCCGCAATACTATATACACACCTTGTCATACACCTGCCATTTTCAGCCTGTTAAATAGAGGTGTAATCTATAGTGGGCCTGAGATAATAGTTCAGCCTCCTAAAATCTCTAGGGAGCTTCCAATTCTCCCCAATACTAAATACACATCTTGTGCATGGTCATACACCTGCCTATTTCAGCCTGTTAAATTGAGGTGTAATCTATAGTGGGCCTGAGATAAACGTTCAGCCTCCTAAAATCTCTAGGGAGCTTCCAATTTTCCCCAATACTATATACACCTTGTACCTGGTCATACACCTGCCTATTTCAGCCTGTTAAATTGAGGTGTAATCTATAGTGGGCTTGAGATAATAGTTCAGCCTCCTAAAATCTCTAGGGAGCTTCCAAATCTCCCCAATACTATATACACCTTGTACCTGGTCATACACCTGCCTATTTCAGCCTGTTAAATTGAGTTGTAATCTATAGTGGGCCTGAGATAATAGTTCAGCCTCCTAAAATCTCTAGGGAGCTTCCAATTCTCCCCAATACTATATACACCTTGTACCTTGTTTTACAGTACCATATAGGTGGTAGTATTTTGGGTATATTATTCCAAAAATGAGAAAGTATGGTGGAAGAGGCCCTGGAAGTGGGCGGGGGTTGCCAGCTGGTACTGATGGTGGTGGAGGTGGTGCATCTGCTGGTAGTGGCAAAAGCACAATAGCACCTAAGGCAGAAGGTGTTGAGCCTGCATCATCGTCTGCCTCCACAAGGCCTCGAATGCTCCCTTTTCTGGGAGTTGGTAAACTGCTTTTAAAGCTGGGGCTTCAGGAACAAGTTTTGGCTTACATTGCTGACACAGCCTCCAGCTCTATCGCCTCCTCTTCTGAAGTTTCAAAAAATAAAAGCACTGAGTCATCAGAGGAGGCTCCTGGTCAGGAACAACACCTTTCCTTGTGGCCTTCACCCCGACCAAAAGTGAAGGATGCGGCAGGCCACACTACAGATTACTCCATGGAGCTCTTTTCACATACCATGCCTGGGTTATCAAGTCAAATCGTGAATTCCCCAGTCCAAGATGAATCGGACTTGGAGTGCACTGATGCACAGCCAATGCTAGATTTTTCTGCTGGTACATTCACTCAGAGCACTACATTGTCCTCGCAGTGTACTGAGCCAGAATCTGACCCTGATGAAACTCAGGTGCCCCTTCCCGCATACTATACCACCTTACACAGTGACACAGAGGAAGGTGCACATGAAAATGAAGAGGAGGTGATGGATGACCCAGTTGTTGACCCAGATTGGCATCCATTGGGGGAAAAGGGTGCCGCTTCCAATAGCTCAGAAGAGGAGGAGGAGGATCCGCAGCAGGCATCGACATCGCAACAGCTGTTATCTGGCAGGCCCGTAGCAGTCAAAAACAAAAAACGGTTTACAAAAAACAAAAGGGTTGCAGGACAGCTTGGCCAGACGGTCAAATTAGCACAGCGTGCAAGGCCTCAAAATGCCTTCCATATTAGGAAGAGTGCAGTGTGGCACTTTTTTGAACAAAATCCTAATGATCAGGCAAAGGTTATCTGTAAGAAGTGCGCAAAGACCTTTAGCCGAGAGAAAAATCTCAGAAATTTGAACACCAGTTGCATGCTTAGACATTTAACCACCATGCACTTGCAACCTTGGGCGGACTACCAAACCTCAAGTACCACATGTGCACCTGCTCCGAATGAAGGTAGTCAGCAACACTACATCGCCTCCCCCACTGTAAGCCCACCGGTTAGCACACCACTAGCAGCAAATGTTGAGGTGTCGTCGCAAGGCCAAAGCAGTCAGGGAATCACAATGTTATTGCTACGAAAGACTGAATCTAGGCCATCAGCAAGACCACCAACTCCATCACCATCACCAATCCTCTCTCAGTCCGCCATGTCCACTGCTAGTTCCACCATATGCAGCTCTCAAGTCCTGCTCACCCTACCAGAGACTCTGAGTAGGACAAGAAAGTACTCATTCTCTCATCCGCGTACACTGTGATTGAACGCCCACATTGCCAAACTAATCTCGTTAGAGATGATGCCCTACCGGTTGGTTGAAAGCAAAGCTTTCCGCGAGCTCATGGCCTACGCGGTACAACGCTATGACCTACCCAGTTGGCACTTGTTTTCTTGAAAAGCCATCCCAGCCCTCCACCTGCATGTGAAAGGCCGCATTGTCCATGCACTCAAGCAATCAGTGAGTGGAAAGGTGCACCTCACAATAGATGCATGGTCCAGTAGGCATGGCCAGGGCCGTTACGTGTCCATCAATGCGCACTGGGTTAATGTGGTGGATGCATGGTCCACAGGGGACAGCGGCGATGGGACAGTGCTGCTTAGCCCCTGGTATAGGAAACAGTTGGCTGTGGGCATTCGACCCTCCTCCTCCTCCAGAAGTGAAAGCTCGTCCACAGAGCGCAGTCACACGAGCACTCCATCCGCAGCAGCCAGTGTTGCACACGAGGTGTCCCACTATCGAACAGCTAGTGGTAAGCGTCAGCAGGCTGTGCTGAAGATGATGTGTTTGGGCAACAACAGACACACCACGGAGGTACTGGCCGACTACTTGCAGCGACAAACTGAGTCATGGCTGGGCAGCTTACATCTTGAGGCAGGCAAGGTAGTTAGTGATAACGGCCGGAATTTTGTGGCAGCCATAGCCCTTTCAAAACTCAGACACATACCTTGCCTGGCTCACACCTTGAACCTGGTGGTGCAGTGCTTCCTCAATAATTATCCGGAGTTAACAGCCCTGCTCCATAAGGTGCGACGACTGTGCTCGCACATCCGCTGGTCGCCTGTACACTCCAGTCGTATGCAGAAGCTGCAGCGATTGCTCCACCTTCCCAAGCACCGCCTAATTATCGACGTTGCAACAAGGTGGAACTCCACCCTGCACATGGTTCAGAGGCTGTGCGAACAGAGGCAGGCTGTAATGCATTTGTTGGAGGATACACGGGCAGGCAGTTTGAGGGAAGACATGGAATTGTCGGGTGTGCAGTGATCAAAGCTGAAAGACCTCTAAAGTCCTTCAGTGTTTTGAGGAATGCACATGGCTGGTAAGCGCAGATGACACCATCATAAGCATGAGCATCCCACTTATGCGTCTGCTCATGCAAACTTTGATGCACATTACGGAGCAGGCGTCTGCAGCCGAGGAGGAAGAGGAGGGAAGCCTTGATGACAGTCAGCCATTGTCTGCTCAGGGACCTGTCCTGGACGAGGTGGAGGAAGAAGAGGAGGAGGATGATGGGGATGATTATTTAGGGGAGGAGGATGCTTCTCAGGGGGCAAGAGAAAATGTTGGCGTGGCAAGGTCAGGTACAGGGTTTGTGCGTGACTGGAGGGATGTTGATTTGCCAGAAAGTGCTCCTCCACCCAGCACTCGCAGTGCATCACTGACACCTGAAACATTGGCCCACATGTGTGATTATGCCTTGCAGATCCTAAAAAGGGACCCCCGCATTGCCAAAATGAAGAACGATGACGACTACTGGTTGGCCAGCATCCTGGATCCACGCTATAAAGGCAAATTCCAAAACATCATGCCACAGGAGAACCTAGAGCTAATATTGGCTAACAAACAAGCAACTCTGGTAAACCGTTTGTTTGAGGCATTCCCAGCACACAGCGGCGGTGATAGTTCTCCCACGAGCCGTAGGGGGCAACATGGAAGAGGTGGTCGTGGGGCACACAGCCGAAGTGGCGTTGGACACAGGGGTTTCATGACCATGTTGTGGACTGATTTTTCAATTACCGCTCACACGACTGGTAATACTGCATCAATTGAAAGTGACAGGAGACAGCAGTTGTCAACTATGGTTACAAACTACTTCTCCCATATCGATGTTCTCCCTCACAGGTCATTCCCCTTTGACTATTGGGCCGCTAAATTGGACACCTGGCCTGAATTGTCACAATATGCCTTACAGGAGTTCGCTTGCCCTGCTGCTAGTGTGCTATCCGAAAGAGTCTTCAGTGCTGCTGGATCAATCCTGACAGAAAAAAGGACCCGTCTGTCGACCCAAAATGTTTATGATCTAACCTTCATTAAAATGAACCATGCATGGGTTTCAAAGGATTTTGTCCCACCTTCTCCTGCTGACACATAGGTTGCCAGAAAAATGGCTCGCTTTTGTCCTCCTCTTCCTCGAACTTCTCCAATTCCTCCATTTGCAGCTGCTGAATGTCTAACATCAACATATGCCATTTTTTCAACCTCCCTAACTGGGCTGCCTCCCCCCAGGGCCAGGGTCTCGTGCGAGTGCCGTTGCCCTGGACAGGTGGGTGGGCCCACTCTTGGGCGACGGCACTGGCACAGGGTCCTTCATAGTGCAATCAAGTGTCTCTGACGGTGGGTGTGCACACCTGCCGTCAGACAAACTGGCATACTATGAGGGGCCCTGTGCCAGTACCGCCACCCACGAGTGGGTCCCCCCTGCTTGCTCAGGGCCCCAGCACTTGCAATACTTACCTCTCCCTGCTCCACCGCTGTGTAGTCTGGGCTGTTAAATCCTTCACTGGGACTGCCAAAACAAATTTGGTGAACTCTGATAGATGATGGTTAAGACGTAGCTATGCCCTCTCCTGCTGGGCTCTATTGTCTTGATCTGCTGAGTTCGTGGCATCAGGTAGTTTAGAGGTTAATCTGGACAGCCTCACTCTGAGATTCTGGGAGGCTTTTTATAGCCTCATTGTGGGCTCACTCCTTGTCGCTTTTACTCAGACCTTGGCCGAGTGTGTGACCCTGGTGTGCTTAGTGACTGCGATACTTTATGCATGTTTGGTTTTGATCCGGTTCTGTCCCTGTTGCGAGTTCTGGCTGTCCCCTTCGTACTACTCTGCTATCTCTGTGTATGACTCTTTTGCCTTGGACCTGACTACGCTCTGATTTCCCCTCTTGTACTGTGTTGCTCTCTCGGTGTATGATTCTTTGCTTACGTTCTGACTATTCTCTGTCTGTTCCTCTGGTACCGCACCGCCCTCTCTGTGTATGACCCTTCGTTTGTCTGACCTGAGTTTCCCTAGCCTGTACTCCAGGATTCCTGTAATAGAATCCTACAGTCATCTCCTGCAACAGGACGTTAAGCCATGCCCCCTGTGGTCACATGATCGTAGGTCCTTGTACTTCTTTCTATCTTCAGTATCGCAGGTCCTGTTGTCTGAACTTTCCCTGTAGTTTCGGACCCCGAGCTTCCCGTAGTCTGGGTGAGCTACCCTGCTCAGCCACGGCAGTCCGCCAGCGCTGACAGGGTCCTGCTATCTATCTTCAGATGATCAATGGCTTCCATTTATTATGGACGTCGACTCACAATGAGATGCAGTGGTGGTTTATCATCAGCTTTCAAGGTTTTCCTACTCACAGACGTGTGACATTCCTGCCCACATTTTTAAATGTGTCCTCTCATGCCAATCCAATAGAATCGCCTACGGCCTGTGGCTTCTGTCTTTTGCACTATAAAGTTACCTGACAGATCATGATAGGCAGTGAGGACAATGTCTACATCTCTCCCTGTGATCACAATTTGATGGCGATGAGTAACGGTGATGGGATCCACGGTACTGCGATACAGCAAACCTTTCTTCACAAGAACTGTTTTCGCTGACTCCACAGACAAAGTATTTGAGGGTCAGCATCACCTCTGAGAATTCTCCCGGGAGTTTTTCCCGTGATTAGTAATTCCAAAATTTCTTCAATCACTCGACTTTCCGTCTGTACTTGTATCCATCTCGTTTCCTCTTGCGGAGAGTCTGGACTGTCTTACTGAGACTGAAATATATATGAAGATTGAAAAATACCCCAACAGTGTATACTGGTGTACGCTTCGAATACATTACCCTTTTTCTACTTTTTAGATTCTTGTCTAATCCATACTGAGGCTGTGAGTGTCTTTGTCGGACTCTGGAAATATACACAGAGATTTTTAATGTTTAAACTATGCTATATATACCTGGTATCCAGTGATACTGTACCCTTTCTCAACTTTCTACAATCTTGTCGAATCTATACTGGGCCTGAGACCGTCTGAGTCTGCCTCATGATATATACTGTAGACATAGATTTTTAATGTGTAAACTATGCTACATATATACTTGCTATCCGGTGATACTGTACCCTTTCTCAACTTTCTACAATCTTGTCGAATTCATATTGGGCCTGAGACCGTCTGAGTCTGCCTCCAGATATATAGACATAGATTTTTAATGTTTAAACTATGCTATATGTACCTGGTATCCGGTGATACTGTACCCTTTCTCAACTTTCTACAATCTTGTCGAATCCATACTGGGCCTGAGACCGTCTGAGTCTGCCTCCTGATTAGAGATGAGCGGTGTTCGAGTCGACCTGTTCGCCAAGTTCAAATTCGAGCTGTTTTGGGCGGTGTTTGAGCCGTTGGTCGAACTCGAACACTTTGCTTAAAATTCGGCTGTTCGAGGTTCCGTTCGAGAACGGTTCGATCACCAAAAGCGTAACTTTATTTTCACATTAATAATGGTTTACAATGTTAATAGACAGTTTCATGGCATAGTAGCGGTGTTGGGTAGCCAGCGGTGAAGTACACCTGTCAAGGAGTTACACTGTGTGTGTTTCTAATAATTTTTTACCGCATCTTGTCCAGAAAATCCTTTTTGGCCTTGTAGCACTGTCTGCTACTCAGCAGAGGAGCCCACCCATGTACCAAGATGTGCCGCCTGTTTATGTAAGAACCATTTTTTAACTCCATTTAGCCCAGTGAATACTTTGGGCCTAGTACCTGTGTCTAGTCTACTGCTCAGCAGAGGAGCCCACCCGTGATCCTAGCTATGCCGCCTGTTTATGTAAGCACTGTCTGCTACTCAGCAGAGTTGCCCACCCATGAACCAAGCTATGTCACCTGTTTATGTAAGAACTGTGTGCTACTTGGCAGAGGAGCCCAGCTGTTAAGCAAGCTACAGCACCTGTGGCTTGGACACTTAATTTTTTCACATTCTTTCTGGAATGCCGGTTAGGCCTAATTCCGGAATTCCGGTTGACCTGCACTTACTGGGAAATCCTCGTTCGCGGGGAAGAATTGGAATCCCAGATCCCCATCACTAACGGGGTTCAGCGGGGTCACCTGTAAGAGACACACGCTGGTCCTTTCAGTGTAGCGCGCATGCAGCCCCGGACATGTAAGGGCATGACAGACCTGTTATTGCTCGATCTCGCTTGTCCCTCTAGTAAGCTGGACGCATGCCGGAGTCTCGCTCGTTAACGGAATTAAGCTGACAAATCGCTAGCACAACTAAAAACGGCCATGCACCACTACCCAGAGAATCGACAAAGCTTGCAATCTGTCCATCCTTTCCGTGGCTGGCATGGTTGAGGTTGCCCATGTGGAGTCCAATTAAGCCGCAGGCTCCACTCCTGGTGGTGCCCTTCTGGACATTCCTTTAAGGTTCAGCTTTGCAACCATACTGCCCCCGGAAACCAAACACTTTGCCTTCATGGACGCTGTTCGGAAGGTCGTGGGAATAACACCGCCCGATCGGCAATGGCATAAATTATGGTGGGAAGTCCGACTGTATATGATCGTCTTCAATTTTAGAATTTTAGATTTTTTTTATTTTAGATTTTTATTCCAGCCTTTCTTGACTTTATAAGGGCATGACATGCCTATATCTGTGTCTCCTCCTCCTTTTACTCCTCCACCTCTTTTCTATATGTAGTTGCCCTTTTCCATATGTTATTTGTGTCTTCTGAGCATTTTGTCTGCTTTGGGACACCTTTTAAGGTGTTTTGTAATTGTTTTCTGTGTTTGTGTTTGCCTTCCATTGTTTTCAATGGGGTTCGACGGTATTCGTCGAACGTTCAACGAAAATTCGACGAATTTGCCTCCTGTTCGACGAACCGAACTGAACTCGAACACTAGCGGGGTGGCTCAACATTACTCCTGATATATAGATGTACATTTTTAATGTTTAAACTATGCTATGTATACCTGGTATCTGGTGATACTGTACCCTTTCTGCCAGGAAATCCTCCTCCACCCACCACTCTAAGTGTATCATTGAAACCTGGAACATTGGCCCACATGTGTGATTATTTCTTGCAGATCTTCTTTTTATATTGTGGTGTGATCCACCCTGAGCGTGTGAGAGTCTGTAGGTTTCTCCTGCAATTTATATGTAGATTTAAAAATTACCCCAACACTGTATACAGCTCTACGCTTGATACATTACCCATTTACTGCCTTTTATATTCTGGTCTAATCCAAACTGACCAAGTGAGAGTCTGTTTCTGACTGGGGAAATAAATACTGAGATTGACAATGACCCCTACACTGTATACAGCTGTACGCTTCAGATCCATTACCATTTTACGTCTTTTTATATTGTGTTGTAATCCATACTGAGCCTGAGAGCGTCTGTGTCTGCCTCCTGAAATATATACAGAGATTTAGAATGTTTAAACTATACTATATATACCTGCTATCTGATGATACTGTACCCTTTTTCTACGTTTTATATTCTTGTCTAATCCATACTGAGCCTGTGAGCGTCTCTGTGTGACTCATGAAATATATAGGGAGATTGACAATTATCCTTTGACTGTATAGAGCTGTATGCTTCTGATACAGTACCATATATCTGATGTTATTTTGGGTACATTTAAAAATTTGGAAGTATGGTGGACGTGGGCATGGGGGGGCGAGCTGGTACTGATGGTCGTGGTGCATCTGCTGGTTGTGGCAAAAGCACAATAGCAGCTAAGGCAGGAGGTGTTGAGCCTGTGTGATGGTCTGGCTCCGGAACGCCTGGAAGGATACCTTTTCAGGGAGTAGGTTAACCGCTTTTAAAGCAGGAGCATCAGGAACTGGTTTTGGCTTACATTGCTGAAAGAGACTCCAGATAATATGCCCTCCTCTTCTGAAGTTTAAAAAATGCAAGCACTGAGTCATCAAGTGCTGGCTCCTGGTCAGGAAGAACCCCTTTCCTTGTGTCTTTCACCCCCACAAAAAGCGAATGATGCAGCAGGCCACACTTCACATTAGTCCATGTAGCTCTTTCTCACATACCATGCCTGGGTTATCAAGTCAAATAGTGAATTCCTCAGTCCAAGATGAATCTGACATCGAGTGTGGGTGGCCAGCCAGGGCAGTGGGGTTAATCGGTACTGGGCTGGTGTCTCAGAGGGATGTGTCACGGTGGTGGTGACCTGGTCCGTGGGCCTGGGCATCCATGCAAAGGGGTGAATAAAGTTTATAGGTGAATGATACGTGACGCCACCTGTGGTTTCGAATTAGATTGACCAGCGCTGCAGTGTCGTTTCTCTGGGACAGATGTTGTGATGCAGATAAGATGTAGAAGCCCTGCACAGGTAGGGCCGTAGTCGCAGGGCAGATGAAAGAGTTGGGAGATGGTATGCAGTGCAGGATGTAGCAGAGCCGTGTGCCAGGTGCAGGAGAAAGATGACATACACAGTCGTGCAGTTCCTTTACCTGTACTTGGTAAGTGCCGTCCAGGACCCACAGTACAGATGGAGAAGGAGTTGGTCAGCCTGGAAGCAAACTAGGAATTCTCCCTCTGAAGATAGGTAGTGTGGCCTCCGTTCTAGCGCTTATCTGAGGTACTCACAGTACTGAGTTCACTGAAGTTCCCCCTGTTGACTTTCTTTTGAAACTTTCTCGTATGGCAGGCAGCCGTAGCCTTTTCCTTCTGGCTCACACAAGTCGCTGCTGGGGCCTCCAAGCCTTAGTTGGGAAAAGAGCATTTACAGCTGCTACTTCCTCCGGTTTCTGCTGCAGGACCGTCAGTGTCCCTACAAACTCGGAGACCGGAATCCGGACCGTGCGCTCCAGCTAGGAGTGAGCCTTAACTCTGCTCATCCTCCAGCTCCCCTTCTCACGTCCACACACTTCCCCTTCCCTTCACAGACTGCTCTAACTTCCCTCCTCCCGACCACAGAGAGCAGCTCCTCAGCAGTCAGGTTCAGAGCTCTCCCTGCTGGCCTGGAGTGGGAACTGTGTTGTGTGTTGGTTTAACTGCTAGAGAGATCCTTCGTTGCTCCCAAGCATGACATCACACTCCCTAGGAAGAAGGTAATGCCACTGTGGCGACCGTATTCCTGGGGGCGCCACAAGTGCACTGATGCCCAGTCACTGCTAGATGATTCTGCTGGTACATTGACCCAGACCATTACATTCCCCTCGCACTCTACACAGCTAGAAACTGACCCTGATGAAACTCAGGTTCCCCTTCCTGCATACTATACCACCTTACACGGTGACAAAGAGGAAGGTGCAGATGAAAGTGCAAGTTCCTTGAGCAGGTGGGGGGGCATTCTCATGGGCGATGGCACTGGCACAGGGCCCCTCATAGTACGCAAAAGTGTCTCTGCCGGTGGGAGGGGAGGGCCCACCCGCCGTCAGACACACCGCCGTTCTATGAGGGGCCCTGTGCCAGTGCCGTCGCCAACTAGTGGGCCCCCTGCTTGCTCAGGATCATAGCACTTGCAAAGTTGAAATACTTACCTCTCCCTGCTTCACCGCCGTGACGTCTTCCACGTTTCCTGACAGTGACATTCTGGTCAGAGAGCGCGATGACATCACGTCTGTACGCCCTCTGCCTAAACAGTCCAAGTGCAGAGAGATAGAAGATGGGGACGACGAGGAGTCCAGACTAGTACAGGGATTTCCTAGCGAGGAGACTTATATAATTGTTTTAAAGGTTGGGAGCAACTTTGGGGGAGCACTATACTCTGGAGAATGATATATGGGGCCCACCATACACTGGAACATTCCAAAGGTGGACATCACACACTGGAGCAGCATTTACAGGGCCCATTATACACTGGAGCATTAGAAATGGGGCCTATTATATATGGAGCATTATTTGGGCCCATAAGACAGTGGAGCTTCATCCATGGGGACCAACATATACTGTAGCATTATGTGGAGCTCATCATATACTGTATCGAACATTATATGGGACCAATGATTCTGTATGGAGAAATATATGGGCCTCATTACTCTGTATAGCGCACTATGCAGTGGCCATAATACTGTATGGAGTAATATACTGTCCGTTTTTGGAGCTATTGGAGAATTTAAAATGGATATCAGTCATGTGATGTAAGATGTGAAGTATTTTTCATTGTACTATACCGCTATTTCTCTGCCGCATCAGAGGATCATGAATTGTGGCATGTGTTAAAGGAGCCCATTCACACTCTTTGGCCATGGGCCCATGAAAACCTGGAGCCAGCCCTACCCCCCCCCCACAACTTTAGCCAAATAACCCCCAGTTTTTAATGCCTAACTATAATTATAAAGTAAATTAAGGTTGGCAAGCTTAAGTAATAAGAATTGATGTTTTTGGCATTAAAATGGGCACTGTAGGTGTGTTTCCTGTTCTCCACTCACTGCCGACTATTCTTCCCCATTGACTTGCATTGGGTTTCGTGTTTCAGTCGGCCTTAATGTTGAGCCATACTTTCCGATATTGGGAAATATCTGATTGGATTGGATCGGACCGATACCCAAAAAGTATCGGGTATCGCCGATTCCGATACCAGAAACCCTTGCAAGTTAATGGGACAGAAATTTCGGAATTAAAAAAATCCCTTTCTATACTTGCACATCCAGTTCGGGAGGGGGGAAGAGTGTGGGCGGTGCGTGGGAGGACACTGTACATGTCTGTGTGTGCGGGCGGGGTCTGTACTGGCCTCTCGAGGGTCTGTGCGGGCCTGCCGGGGGTCTGTGCGGGCCTGCCGGGGGTTGTGTGTGTGTGCAGGCATCGTCCGATGGGATTACAAGTCCCATCGAGCTATTCCTGCTACAATGACAGTGATTGACACATTAGCCAATGATGGGACAGTAGTAGTCCCATCATCCGGCTAATGTGTTGAATGTAAAAAAAAACAAAACATACATACTACATACATACTACATATGTAGTCCCGAGCCCCGAGTCCAAGGTCTAGTATGAGGGCTGCCGGAAACATAATGTCCTCTGGCGTACAGTGGAAGATGGACAGGGACCCATGTAGATGGAAGGTGGAAGATCCTGGGTGCACTGCTGAAGAGAATCCCTGAGGCTTATGGAGTGAGTGGGCTTAGGAACAGTCCAGGTTGAATGAGTTGTAGGGATGAAAATGCATTTTGCTAAGAATGTAAGAAACATGAACTGCTGTGCTCTATCCCACATGTTCCACCCTGATAAACTTGAACTGACCAGTAGTGTTGAGCATTCCGATACCGCAAGTATCGGGTATCGGCCGATACTTGCTGTATCGGAATTCCGATACCGACTTCCGATATTTTTTCAATATCGGAATTCGGCATCGGAATCGGAAGTTCAGTTGATTGACGGCCTGACGTCATCATGATGCGCGGTGTGTGCGCATCATGATGCGCCGTCATTTCGGGCCTTCCGGGGGTCTCTGCCGGCCTGCCGGGGGGCTGTGCCGGCCTGCCGGGGGGCTGTGTGGACTGCCCGGGGTCTGTACCGGCCTGCCGGGGGGCTGTGCCGGCCTGCCGGTGGTCTGTGCACCCTGTGGGGGTCTGTACCGGCCTGCCGGGGGGCTGTGCCGGCCTGCCGGGGGGCTGTGCTGATGTCCGGGGGTCTGTGCAAGCATCGTCCGATGGGACTACAAGTCCCATCGGGCGATGCCTGCTACCATGACAGTGATTGACACATTAGCCAATGATGGGACAGTAGTAGTCCCATCATCCGGCTAATGTGTTAAATGTTAAAAAAAAAAAAAAAAAAAAAAAAATACTACATACATACTACATGCATGCTACATACATACTACATGCTACATACATACTACATACATACTACATACATGCTACATACATACTACATGCATGCTACATACATACTACATGCTACATACATACTACATGCATGCTACATACATACTACATACATGCTACATACATACTGCATGCTACATACATACTACATACATACTACATGCATGCTAC
Source organism: Dendrobates tinctorius (assembly GCF_039654945.1). Taxonomy (NCBI): domain Eukaryota; kingdom Metazoa; phylum Chordata; class Amphibia; order Anura; family Dendrobatidae; genus Dendrobates; species Dendrobates tinctorius. The sequence goes on along the minus strand of NW_027361690.1, from coordinate 100,448,209 downwards.
ATGCATGCTACATACATACTACATATATACTACATGCATGCTACATACATACTACATGCTACATACATACTACATACATACTACATGCATGCTACATACATACTACATGCTACATACATACCACATACATACTACATACATACTACATACATACTACATGCTACATACATACTACATATATACTACATGCATGCTACATACATACTACATGCTACATACATACCACATACATACTACATACATACTACATACATACTACATGCTACATACATACTACATATATACTACATGCATGCTACATACATACTACATGCTACATACATACCACATACATACTACATACATGCTACATATATACTACATGCATGCTACATACATACTACATATATACTACATGCATGCTACATACATACTACATGCTACATGCATGCTACATACATACTACATACATACTACATGCTACATACATACCACATATATACTACATACATACAATACATTCATACAATACATACATAGACATACAGTACATATAACATAGAGTAACATACTTACCAATACTTGTCACATTGTTCCCCGAAGCCATTGTCTTTTCCGGGATAAATATTAACATAACAAACCACAAAAATACTCACCCACGATCCGAAGCAGTCCACGAGTGTGTCCCACGACGATCTTGGGTAGAGAACTGCAGCATCAGATGATGCTGCCGTTCTCTACGGGCTGCAGGAATCCAATGACGGAAGGTAGGTATCCTTCCGCACTGTATTCCTCCGCCACTTAAAAAAAAAAAAGTCCCTAGTCTCACTTTATGCCATTGCTGCGTGGGAATTTCCCACACAGCAATGGCATAAAGTGAGACTAGGGACTTTTTTTTTTTTAAGTGGCGGAGGAATACAGTGCGGAAGGATACCTACCTTCCGTCATTGGATTCCTGCAGCCCGTAGAGAACGGCAGCAACAGCTGATGCTGCAGTTCTCTACCCAAGATCGTCGTGGGACACACTCGTGGACTGCTTCGGATCGTGGGTGAGTATTTTTGTGGTTTGTTATGTTAATATTTATCCCGGAAAAGACAATGGCTTCGGGGAACAATGTGACAAGTATTGGTAAGTATGTTACTCTATGTTATATGTACTGTATGTCTATGTATGTATTGTATGAATGTATTGTATGTATGTAGTATATATGTGGTATGTATGTAGCATGTAGTATGTATGTAGTATGTATGTAGCATGTAGTATGTAGCATGCATGTAGTATATATGTAGTATGTATGTAGCATGTAGTATGTATGTAGCATGCATGTAGTATATATGTGTTATGTATGTGGTATGTATGTAGCATGCATGTAGTATGTATGTAGTATGTATGTAGTATATATGTAGTATGTATGTAGCATGTAGTATGTATGTAGTATGTATGTAGCATGCATGTAGCATGCAGTATGTATGTAGCATGCATGTAGTATATATGTAGTATGTATGTAGCATGTAGTATGTAGCATGCATGTAGTATATATGTAGTATGTAGCATGTAGTATGTATGTAGCATGCATGTAGTATATATGTGTTATGTATGTAGCATGTAGCATGCATGTAGCATGCATGTAGTATATATGTAGTATATATGTGGTATGTATGTAGCATGCAGTATGTATGTAGCATGCATGTAGTATATATGTAGTATGTATGTTGCATGTAGTATTTATGTAGTATGAATGTAGCATGTATGTAGTATGTAGTATGAATGTAGCATGTATGTAGTATGCATGTTGTATGTATGTAGCATGTAATTTTTTTTTTTTTTTTTTTTTTTTTTTACATTTAACACATTAGCCGGATGATGGGACTACTACTGTCCCATCATTGGCTAATGTGTCAATCACTGTCATGGTAGCAGGCATCGCCCGATGGGACTTGTAGTCCCATCGGACGATGCCTGCACAGACCCCCGGAGCCTGCACAGACCACCGGCAGGCCGGCACAGCCCCCCGGCAGGCCGGCACAGCCCCCCGGAGCCTGCACAGCCCCCCGGCAGGCCGGCACAGCCCCCCGGCAGGCCGGCACAGCCCCCCGGAGCCTGCACAGACCACCGGCAGGCCGGCACAGACCACCGGAGCCTGCACAGACCCCCTGGCAGGCCGGCACAGCCCCCCGAAAGGCCCGTACAGACCCCAGAGAGGCTGTACAAGGGCAGGAAAGGGTTTTTCTTATTCCAATACCGGAAGTCCCATAGACTTGAATGGGACTTCCGGTATCGGAATCGGCGATACCGATACTTTTTTTAAAGATCGGCCGATACCATCCGATACGATACTTTGAAGTATCGGACGGTATCGCTCAACTCTACTGACCAGTAAATGTTTGCTTGCTGCAATTAACTTGTTGTCCCCTGAATTGTGTGCAGCAGCTCCTGAAGATGGAGGCCTGGAGATAGCGGAAGCCTGTGGCCTACAAGTGAGTGTGATGCACTCAACACCTGACAGCACACTGGGGCTAGGACACTATTTTCCTGTAAAGTGCCAGAGAGTAACCATATAGCAGCTCTGTCATAGTAGTACTCTGTGTAGTAGTACACAGTGAAGGCACTGACCTGTCTCTAAATGATGGGTGGGAAAAATAAAGAAGACAGATAAAGCAAGGGGAGGCGCAGCAGCTGGGCCAGGAGTTGAAGAGAAGTTGGAGCTGGGCTGGCCAGGGACTTGGCAGTGATATAGAATTGTGGTTCTAAGATTTGGATCACACCGTATTTTCTCTCATCTGAGAGAATCAGGACTATAATGCTGATCACACCCTTATCAGAGTTTGATTATGTTGTGATCCAATTTTCCTGGATGTGGAGAATATGGGATAACAAAATTTCTCTGTCTTCTCCATTGTGTCAGTAAGTGAATATTGTACCATACTCAGATGCTGTCAAACTGCAATTCGATGTTTTTGACTCATTAACTGGCAGGGTCAAGTGCGATCTGAATATCTGATACAAATCGAGCATATTCTGATTTTTTTTCCTTGGACAGACTGTGTCTGAGGAGAAAATTGAACATGTGCCCGGCCCCATATAATAACATTGGTCTGAGTGTGATCCAATGTTTTGACGGATCGCGCTTGGACCAAACATACAATTGTCTGCATGAGCCATAATGCTGAGACACATAGGGAACAGAGTCTTCCGGTTGCTAAGTAGGGATATAAAGGGTTCATCTAGTCAGTTTTTAATCACATGATGTCATAGACCTAATGGAAAAGAGAAAAATAAGCTGGGTATAAAGGCAAAATGAGCAATTGTAAGTACACAGTGCTGTATAATATGATGATTGCAGTATATTAAGGGGATAGAAACTTTGATGAGAAGAGGAGGGCTTCTTTAATGAGCAGGGTACTGTAGCTATATACTGTGTGAAATAACATTACATTATTGTGTACATGGACTGATTGGTTATACACTGAACTAGATAGCTTGTGTTTCATCAACGCTTCACTGAACTGACTTCCAAAACATTGGTTGAGAAACGGCTGAAAATCTAATCAGAGGCCATGGTTTGTGTTCTCTTCCTAAACAAAACCTTATTCTATATATTTCTGGGAAAAGTGTTCCTGTGACTTGCATTGATCATTTACTCTGTGCTTAGATTTTCTTTTTACCTCTTTGTTGGTGAAACAACTGTTGTGTACATCTGAACCATAATGGAAAGCACTGAAATAACCTTGAACCTTCTACAATAGTTGCAGTACTTAAGCAGGGAACAGATGAGATCAACACCCTTCTGTAGATTATTAAGGTATTGTAAAATCACGTGATCAATAAGAATGTGGCATTTGAAAAGCATTTATTGTACAGTGAAAATAATATATTAATGGAATGTGTTGCAATTTTGAACGATACAATTCACGATACCATAAAATGTACTAGAAAAATGGAAAAAAAACAAATTGGATGAAATGCTGTTAAAAAGCCGCCATTGTTTCTCTGCGGCTTTGTTTTTGCGGTATTCATTGTCCAGTAAATATGGCAAAATCATTGAGCAGGTAATACGAAACCTGTATATTTTTAGTAACTATTAGTGACGAATTCTTTTATGTCGCCATTTTCTAATAGTGATAACTTTTTTATTTTTTTTATATTCATATTGCTGTAAGGGGGTAAAGTACAGGAGGAGCTGAGGGAGAGTTGCCACCTCTGCTCCGTGCCCGGAACCATTGCGCAGGGCAACAGGTTCCCCGGGGGACACTTTAGCAGCCTGTTCAGCCAGCAAGAGGAAGGGAGGAGAGCTGAGAGCAGGAAAACAGCACACGCTTTGCTCAGAGTAGCGCAGACATCAGACAGGGGAGGACGCTGATGCAGGAGGGGAGAGAACTCAGGTACAGCCGCGAGAGTCAGAGAGACCGCGGACAAAGAGTGCGGACCGTGAGTACGTGAATCCGGGGACTGCAGTGTTGGGAAGGTTGCGCACTCCCCCTGTGATAAGACTCTGCCCCGCAGAGAGACTGTGTTCTGTGACAAGACGCTCCCCCGCACAGAGACTGTTCTGTGACAAGACACTCCCCCCGCAGAGAGACTGTGTTATGTGGCGAGACGCTTCCCTGCAAAGAGGTTGCATTCAGTGGAGGGGCCGACCAACGCCCCACCCCCAAGCGAGAGTAGCCCTGGTGAAGAGACAGAGTGTAGCTGCTTGGCGACATTTAGTCTCGGGAACTCAAGCGATATGCGACGCTGCAGTTGCCGTGGCCTCGGACGCCTGGAGTGGAAATGGCATCAGGAAGTTGAAACCTGCCAGGAGACCTGCCCCTGGGAGCCATTCTCGGTGCCCCGTACCCCGATGCAACTGCCGGTGGAAGAAGCTGGAAAAGCATCTCCCGCGGAAACATCAGGCCTGGAGGCCGACCCTGCCGGACGGCAAAGTAAAGATCCATGGTGATTGGAGGAGCTGTGGCAAAGCCTGCTAGGAGCCGTGACGACGGGGAAGGTGAGCGTTCCCCTGGCCCAGCTGGCGGCACTACAGACAGATCCCGCCCCCACGCCCAGTGCACCAGACAGGTCCCTGGGCCCTGATGCCAGCCATTGGCCCCCTCGGCCAACCTCCCACTCTCCAGCAACTACGGCCCTGGATGACATTACTCCTCCTGACCAACATCCCGAGTCGCCCCTCCTGGCGACGCCGGTGCAGAGCCAATCTGCGGCTGCCCCTGCCGTGATCTGTCCTCCAGCCGTGGCCTGTTTACGAGAGCCTGCTGTTCCTTCGGGCCCACCGCAGGTCACCATAGCCTACTTACCGACACCCGCGGCCGCCACTGTTCCATCTCGGCCATGGCTGCGGCCTACTCATCGGAGCCCATGGCCGCCTTGATTCTGGTTGCGGCCGACTACACAGCTGACCCAATAACACCTGTGACCGTTTCTGCCCTGTCCGCTACTCCGATTGCGGCCTGCTCCCCAATGTCTGCGGCCGCCTCTGCTCCACTCTCGGCTGCGACCCGCCCATCGGACTCTACGGCCTATACTGGACCCTCGGCTTGGGTTGTGGAGATCAATGAAAAGAAGAAGGCTAAGGAATGGGAGGTGTCGGCGTTACTCCACAAGAAGGGGGAGGCTGCCATGTCTGTTCCTCGGTCATACGGGCGGCTGGTATATATGGACACTGGCAAGAGCTACGGTTTTATTAGAGATCTCACCACCGGCTATAAAATTTATTTAAATGTGGCCTCCATCAAGCACGGCTGGGTTCCGCAGGAGGGAGACCTAGTCTCCTATTGCAAAGAATATTGCCCCCGTGGTTACTATGCGGTGGCCGTCATCGCCTACCCTGAGGGGTACAAGCCCCCATAAACAGACGAGGACTCCTGGGTCTCAAGCATCAGGGACACTCGAAGCACAGGGATACTACAAGCATCCCAGAGACCCAACGACTGTGGAGTCTCCTGTTTGGCGAAACATCGGCCGCCAGGAGATGGCCTGGAGCACCTATTACAATGGACTGCAGTGCACTGTTGCACAATAAAGGGACTGTTCCACATCCCCATGGGAAAGGAGATCCTCCTCCTGGTGCAGTGGGGATGCCTAAAGGTAGTGTTTTTCTCAAAGGAAGGGGGAGCACCCTGTCCTCATTTGGTTAATATTTTTTTTTAAGAGTGAATTGTTTTTGGTTAAAAAGAAAAAAAGGTAAAAGACTAGAAAAAATAATGTTTTGATAAAAGACGTATTGCAGTAAATATGGTAAAGTGTGTAGTAAGTTTGACATGTTGAAATGTTATAAAAAAAAAGTGTGCTCAACAGGTCCCGGGTACTTGGAGCATGCGGACCATGACGCATTTGAGTTGGCAGGATGACAAGACAGGAAGAGTATAGACAGACAGTGATTCTTGAGTCAGACCCTGAGTACCAGACATACACCCCAGAAGGTTAGGAGGATGCTGACGATGACCTGGTAGGTCAGGGCCTCGGTCATGATGTTAAGAGGGTGACAGAAGGGGAGAGCAGTGGGAGGTACACATTCATAGAGTAATCCGGATGGACCGAACCCAACCTGAAGGAATTGTCATGGTGGAGTATGCGCTGGCGAGTAAGCCGTGAGCTACTCGGAGCATGATTGCTCCTGGTTTGGTTCAGCCCCCGTGTATCGCGGGCCTGGCTCAACAACCGGCCTGACAAAAGAAGGTGGGAAAGTTTCAGAACGGAAAAGAGGGAGACAAGATTGTCGAGGATGACAATGGACAAAGGAAGGAGGAATGTAGAGAGGTTGAACTGACGGACAGGTCTGCCCGTGGAGAGAGGCAGAGGGATAGCGCAGTGTAGGCTGAGATACAGAGAAAGGGGTGTCATGTGGTAGTTTGACCATTAGTGGGGAGTGTAGGAGAAAGTGACTGTTTAACTGCCATGGGTCGAGGTAACTGTCATTGGTCAAAGGTAACTGTCAGGTGATAGTGGGCGGAGCTACCAGGACTGGGAGTATAAAGGCTGAGGGAAGGTTTTGGAAGGTCCAGTCAGCCAGGGGAGCTCACTAGAGAGGAAGATCTACCGTAGAGAGAAAGACGGTAAAAGCCTTCAGAGAGTAACTGACAGTGGAGACTTTCACGGGGGGTGATCCAAAAGGACAGTAGCCGCAGACGGAGACGGTCTGGGGGTACCAAGTGGACGGTGTACTTTGACGGGTGAAATGCTGTGGTGGAAGTGCCTAGGGCAGCCACGGTGGGAAGAGCCACCAAGGACGCCACGACGGTGAAACTAAGAAGTGAAGGCATCCGGGTCTGTGAGCAAGAGAACAGTGAAATACCTGTGATGAAGTGCTGTGGTCGTCAGAGAGGTGGCCAATAAAAACGGACCTATTGAATATAACTCCTGTCTCTGTCTCGTGTCTGTCGGTGGCAAGAAGTGGGTCACCCCCCATTCCTGTTGGATCAGCACTTCCCTCACTCCATCGCCTATCCTACAGATGCACCTTTGTTCACTTTTTTTATATGTCAAGCTGACTTTTTTACTTTTATCGCTTGGGGGCACATGCAATATATTGATTGCTTTATATTTCCTCTATGGGAAAATTGCAGCAACCAAAAAAAGCAATTCCAACATGTTTTTTTCCCTTTAACGAGTATATCACACAAGTGAATCATTCTAGATTTTGATGGATAAGAATATTATGGACGCTGCAATTACAAAAAATATTTATTTTTTAATAATTTTTATTTCTTTATTTTTGAACTGGAAATTTTTTAAAGCATTTTTTTTTACTTTATTTTCTTTAGTCCCTTAGACTTTTGAATGGTATTGCAGCATATACTATTTTTCACAGTCTTCTATGATAACCTACTTGTTTCTATGTTTCATTAACAGTACCAAGTTGGTGGTGACTGGGCCATGAAATAAGCTCCAGCTGCCATGGTAACCCATCGCAGCCTGTGACACTTAAATGACATTGTCAGAAATTGGCAGCAGTATTTAAGTAAGTTAGACTGCCGCGATTACAGCTAGCTCCAATTACTGCTATTAGGCCGGGGTCACACTAACCGACGCAAAATACGGTCCGTAGTTTACATGCATAATACGGATGAATGACCCCTAAATTGTGCTCCGTATATCATCCGTAAGCAAGGTGTGGTCGCGTATTTTGCGCATGTAAGCATCCGTATGTAATCCGTATGGAATCAGTATTGCGAGATTTTCTCGCAGGCTTGCAAAATGGACATTTAACGATTTTGAGGCCTGCTAACTATTTAAATCATTAGCCTGCACCCTATTTATTGCCGCTTTGGTCAACCATACCCAGTGATAGTGGATCCACGGAGGAGGAGACGCATGTGGGTACATCCACTTTTGAGGCAACGACTCACAAGAGGTCATTTTCACCGCCTCTATTCTTCTCTGCGGGAGCATCCTGCAAAATGCTATCAATACTGTCGCATGAGCCTTGCAACATTTGATCGACTCTTGGAGAAGTGCGCCCTGGGATAACCTTTCAGGACAAAAGAATGCGTAAAGCTATATATGCAGAGCAGCGACTTCTACTCACATTACGGTATGTACTACACAACCACATTCTCTATGTTGATGATGTGTTGCCCAAAGTATGTATTTTTTGCTTCATGGACTAATTTTAATGCCCTCATCTTATTCCAGATATGTTGAAACTTACAGACCAGAATGTTATGTGTAAGATGTACTGAATATCACTTAGTCATTGTGCAACAAAATATGTGTGTGTAACTAGATGTGAATTCATAACAAGTGTTGTATGTATGTACCTTTTTTGTTTAATGTGCATTCTAAAAGGTTCCTTTTCTGTTGTTCTTCAGCTTCCTGTCCACTGGCCTGTCTTATGCTGCCCTCCACCATGAGTTTCTGATTGGAAGATCTACCATTTCTGGCATAGTCAGGTCGACATGTAGTCAAATATGGTCAAGTGTTATGAATGAGTCACCGAGGAGGAAAAGCAAGCTAAGCCCAGAAAACCGGAGGGGTTGGTAACTAGCGGATTGCAGACCCCTGATCCTATACACACAACTAGCAGTAGCCGTGGAGCGTGCCTACGGTGGTCATAGACGCCTCGTCATGCCCGGAGAACTAAATAAGCCTAAAGAAAGAAAGGGAAAATCTAAACTGCCCCAGAGCAGACCCCAAAGCAATAAACAGCCCCCAACATGTATTGCTGGTGAAACAAGATGAAAACACAAACACAAATAGAAAGATAGGCTGAGCAAACGATGGGGCCCTCACTAACTAGAAAGGACAGGAAAGAAAAGCTGCTGTCTGCAATCACGCAAAAAACCCTGCAAAAAAATGTCCAACACATCTGATAGAAAAAGGCCCTGAAGTCGCTAGACTTAAATTCCCTATATCAGCACTCAGGTATATTCTGAAGACAGAGCAAAAGAGATCAACTGATCAGAGACAAAATGGGGATTCAGCCCAGTCCCAGCCAGGGCTGACTGAACACAAAAACTAAGCAAACCAGACGAAAACTCATATGAACAATAGCAGAGAAAACTTAGCTTTAAGAAGGCAGGAACCAAACTGGAAATCAGAAGCCACAGTCAGGAGAAATCACCAGCAAGAATCTAGGGAGTCAGCTGCCTTAAATCTAATCAGAAATTCCTGATGTCCAATCACAGTCCTCTTCCTCAGGTGGCCGGTCTCAGCCATTTAGATCAGGTTCATTACCTCTCTTCACCAACAGAGGGAGTCCAGATAGAGAACTCACTACTCCTCTGTCAGCACAGCCAGCTCCATAACCCTCACCAGAAGCCAGAGGCAAATCCGAAAATGAGCTCACAACAGTCAAAACTACATCAACTCATCATGCCCGAGCCCAGGATGGAAGACTGGTTGAGGATATCAAGGGACTTTGAGGAGGAATGCCAGTTTCCTAATTGTATTGGAGCCCTTGATGGCAAACATATCCGGGTGCGCAAGCTGCCAAACTCTGACTCCCAATTCTTCAATTATAAACAATACTTTTCTGTTGTATTGTTGGCTCTGGCCGACCCTCAATACAAGTTTATAATTGTTGACATTGGGGCCTATGGAAGGACGGGAGACTCTCGAGTCTTCAATACTTCCATTATGGCTCGGCGGCTACACACCAACCAGTTGGATCTACCACCACCATGCCAGCTACCAGGTTCCACTCAAGAATCTGTCCCTTATGTCCTTGTGGCAGATGAGGCTTTTCAGTTAACGCGCAATGTCATGAGGCCATATCCCCGGCGCAACCTTGACCACAGGCGCAGAATTTTTAACTTGCGCCTATCACGTGCTTGGCGACTGGTGGAGTGTTCCTTTGGCATTCTTTGTGCCAAATGGCGGGTACTCCAGTCTGCCATTCAGCTGAATGAACAAAATGTTATTGAAGTAGTTAAAGCCTGTGTGGTTCTTCATAACTTCAACAGGATACATGATTGTTCCTCCTCTGGTGGTGTTGTGCGTGGGTTGGCCAATGTGCGTAGGGCGAGACCACCTATCAACCCTCAACGTAGACCGCTCTCTGGCATCAAAGTGCGTGATATTTTCACAAATTACTTTATGTAACCTGAGGGGGAAATGTCTTGGCAAGAGCATGCTGTATATATGTTATAATTTTGTGGTTTATGTGTGTCTAAATATATATATTTCTACCCCTTCTGATTCTATGACTGTTTAATTGCATTGGTAAGCGTATGTTAGTTTGCTGACACTGTTTTTTAGAATTGAGACAGAGATGTAAAATGTAGTAGCCAAATGTTTACTTGACCCTTTTTTTTTTTTGTTGTTGTCTTTTTAAATCAAAACATATTGTTGCCATATAAGAACTGTGGCAATGTGGCAAATTGGCCTTTTTGCAGATGTGAACATTTTTTCACAAACAATTTTTCACACATGCAAAAACTAAAATACAACATAATGCAATACCAAAATGGCTATATCATAAATTTTGGTAATTTGGGGAAGGAGAAGGCGGCAGACCAGCCTGTGGTTGCTGCTGGCTACTTTGCCCAACATCGCCATGTGTGGGGGCATACTGTTGCCCATGATGTGGGTATTGTACTGCCTCCTGGGATTGGGCTTGGTACTGGCCAGAGTGATACGGAACAGGGGCATCTTGTTGGCTCGGGTAGGCCCGTGTCTCATACCCAACAATATAGCCATGTCATCCCCAACCAGGTTGGGACCAGCCTCCAACACTGGGTGGGACAAAGTGGCCATATTGGTGGGGTTGGCTAGAGGCAGACATATGTTGCTGGTGTTGTAAAGGTTGGGTAGGGGGAGGAAGGGGGTGAGGTGTAGGCCCACGTATTTGAGGATCCTCAGAGCCTGCTTGAGCAAGCATCTGTGTGGGTGATCTAAGGTGCATTAGATTTATGGGTGAAAGCTGCCACCTCTCCAGATATTCAAACAACTCATATGGGGTATTGGGGGGGTGTGCTTGCATCAAGCAGGATCTGAAAACATCCTCGAATACGGAGCCTCACCTCACGGGAAAGGGCACGAAGATAAAGGGCCAGGCTACGTGAGTATGCCTCCTCGCCATCATCTGTATTCACTCTAGCCAGATAGTTGAGGACCCCTGTGTCCACATTGGTCCGGGTATCTTGGGCAGGGATCTGGCGCCTTCGTCCTCACTGGGATGGTCCAGCAGGCTGTGGGGAGCCCCGGATCTGGGCAGTTGGGCTGCTGCTCATGTAGCCCTGCTCCTCCAGTATGGCTGATGGTGCAGCAGCCGACGGTCCTGGTGGTGGGGTTTGTGTCACAGGCACTGGGTTCTCCTGAGAGGATTCTTCACCCATGCTTCTTGTAGGGGGAGAAGATGGGCCAGCCACCTCATCCCCTACAGGATCAATGATGGGCTCTGTATCTGAGCCGGTTCCTCTATCTGTAAGGTTGGACTGAGTTCTGTTATGAAATAGAACAGAGCCAAAAATAAATCAATATTTTTGGCCCTGTAAAGTATCTGTGTAATGTGGTGTGAGGTATCTACTTACGGTCTCAGATCCAGAATAGGGGCGAGGAAGGAGAGGTGGTCATAATAGATGTATTTTCTCTTTATGTAGCCCGCATCACCACTCCAGGACCGCTGCTGACGTTCCCGCCTGTATTGGTCGCGGATGCTGCGCCACCGTCTCATCACATCTTCCACTGCAATGTGTCAGGAAATATTATCAATTTCACATATTTGATATGTCAAATTTGCTACCAGTAGCCTAGGCATGTGGGCTTCTGGGGTGTGCTTTCTACCCAGGGAGGCATATCTAATTGGCCCATCCAGCCCAGATACACAGGGTCACAATAGTTCATGTATCAAGTAACTACACTAAATAACTTGGTTGGCTAGTAGGATGAGGAGCTTGTGGCCTGTGCCAAATGATGGCAGTGTAAAACCATGGGTCACATCAAAATCTACCCTCCTCATGAAGAAAAAAGTACAAGCACAGGAAGGGGGGTGGCCAATTCTATATGCATTTTTTGATGTGAGGTATTTTTAAACAGTTTTTGGGTTGTACTTACTCAGTTTCTGCTGCTCCTCACGTGGCCGATCACCAAGCATCTCCACATTGAGGAAATATGGCGCCATGACGCTGCTGTACTCCGTGGAGGCGTACTTCCTGGATGTCTGGAGCGCTTTTTGAGCTCATTTGCATGTCTAGGCTTCCTGATGATGGATTGGCCCATTTCCTGTCACCAGCCAAAAGACCTGCGTATTTCTCGCAAGTCACACTTGTGGTCCGTGTGTAATCTGTATTTTTTGCGCACCCATAGACTTGCATTGGCATACTACGGGCATAGTACGCTGACAATCGCAGCATGCTGCGATTGGCACGGACCGTAGAATACAGCTGAGAAATATACGGCTGTTGGGAGCAAACCCATAGAGAATCATTGGTCCGTGTGTAATGCGTGCTTTTAACGCCTCTCACTCGTCCGTATTCCTCTCTAGTTTGACTCCAGCCTTAGAGGCAGATGCTGACTCAAATTATATTTAAAAAAATGCATTCGTCAAAATGCGGATTTTTTTTTGTAATTTGCATCCGCACAGATTCTGCAGAATGTTGGCCACTGGCTGACATTTTTCTCCCCTTACTACTCACCTCTCAAGTCCTTCTGGTGCTTACCATCACCTCTCCAGTCCTTCTGGTGCTTACCATCACCTGTCCAGTCCTCAACGTATTTTTTGATTCCCAGCACTCTTGTTGAAATCCTCTGTCCTCTTACAGTTGGAAGCTATGGTAGAGGAGATAGACTCAAAGCGTCAGTGCTGCAGGTTGTTTCACCATGGATCTAGAACATCCTCAGAAAGTGCGGCGATTTAAGAAACTATTGTAAGTAACTACAGCTCTGCCCTCGATGACATACTGTTCCATGAGGGATAATGGATGCTACAGGGAAGTGAGCGCAGCCCCAGCCTCCTGTGATGTCCCATTTGATACTCATCTCAAACATAATGTCACAGGAAGTGAATTAAAAAATACATTTAGGGATTCGCAGGATAGGGAGAAGTGTAGGGTGTTGTGTAATAAGTCTAATTACAAAATTGTTTATGATTAGTGATGCGCGAGTATACTCGTTACTCGAGATTTCCCGAGCATCCTCGGGTGATCTCCGAGTATTGTGGCGTGCTCGAAGATTTCGTTTCTGCCCCTGTAGCTGCATTATTTGTGGCTGCTAGCCAGTCAGAATACATGTGGGGATTGCCTGCTTGTTAGGAATTCCCCACATGTATTCAGGCTGTCTAGCAGCTGCAAATCATTTAGCTACGGTGACAGAAACTAAATATCCGAGCACATCCAAAAACTCGGAGATCACCCCAGCATGCTCAGGAAATCTCGAGTACCGAGTATACTCGCTCATCACTAATTATGAGGTAAAAATAAGTAGAGATGAGCGACTTTGCCTTTTTTAGGATCGAGTCGGGTTTCATGAATCCCAACTTTCTCAAAAGTCGAGTGTGACTATCGTGAAAAGTCGAAGGTCCGACTGAAACACGAAACCCAATGCAAGTCAATGGGGAAGCAAAGTTGGCAGGGAGGGGAGGACAGTAGTGTTGAGCATTCCGATACTGCAAATATCGGGTATCGGCCGATATTCGCGGTATCAGAATTCCAATACTGAGTTCCGATACTTTTTGCATATCGAATACCGGAATCGGAAGTTCCCATAATGCTATGAGCCAGGTTGATTTGATTCAGCCAATGAGGAATCCTAAGAAGTGTGGGCACATCCTCTTAGGTATGTAGGCAAGTTAACTAATGGCATGGCTATGATTGGCTGCGAGCAGACCACCCAGCTGCTCCTCCCCCAGACACATGCTGAACAGTAATCTATGGAAAGTGAAACTAGTGAGGGAGGAGGAAACGACAAGTTCTCATTTCAATGCCAGAGCACTCCCCTGGACGTTTATCTTAGAAGCATGAGATGATATCTTGGAAACCGTGCAGACTAGCCACAGAAGGTAAATTACTTATTTCTGCAGTCTAGATATGCACTGAGATTATGTGAAAAGCCTGGACAACCTGTTCTGTTATGTATTTCCGCCAAGTTGGATCGCCCGCCAGGGCTGGTGAGGTACTTGGTACCGGGCCCGTTGGTTTCAATGAGAGATGTCATGGTAGCTGTGACCGGGTCCGTGGCCCTGGGCGTCCATTGTAAAAGGGAAATGTTGAACGTGTGGATGATGATTAAAGTTTATGAGTGAATGATTCGTGATGCCACCTGTGGTGTTCGGCAATGAAGATGTTAAGCCGGCGCTGCAGACAGATCCTCTGGGACAGATGGTGTGGTGCAGCAATGATATTGTGGCCCTCCACAGGTAGGGCTATAGTCCCAGGGCAGTGTAGATGGAGAGGTAGTGAAGAGACGTAGATGGAGCAGTGCCAGGCACAGAGATGTAGCAGTGCTGAGTGTGTTGGCGCAGGAATAACTGGAGGACACCAGGGCATGTAGTTCCAAAGCTTTACTCACAGTCTGTTATGCATATGGGACACCCTCACACCCAGGGCTGTGGGGTACTCAGTACCGGGCCCGATGGATCTCAATGGAAGTTGTCACGGTAGCTGTGTCCCGGCCCGTGGCCCTGGGCGCCCATTGTAAATGTTCAGTGTGAATGAATAAGTCGTGACGCCACCTGTGGTATTCGGCAATGTAGATGTTAGGCTGACGCTGCAGACAGATCCTCTGGGAGAGATGGTGTGGTGCAGCAGTGATGGTATAGCCCTCCACAGGCAGGGCTGTTGTCCCAGGGCAGAGTAGATATGGTGACACTTAGGTGGTGTAGTGTCAGGCGCAGGGGATGTAGCAGTGCCAGGCAGGTTGATGCTGGAATAAGTGGAGGACACCAGGACATGTAGTTCCAAAGCTTTACTCACAATCTGTTGTACAACAGGTGCCCGCTTCCGTGCCGTGTCCTCAGGATCTGGGACTCAGTCAACCCCCTGACCAGATGGAATACTCCTTTCCAACATTCCGCCAACTTGTGCCTTTCTGAACGTCTCCTCTTATAGCGCCTTTAACATAGTAAAATAGTAACATAGTTATTAAGGTTGAAGGGAGACTTTTAGATGAAGTACTCCTAGTACTGAGTTACACGGAGTTCCTCCTGTCTGATGTTCCTGTGAATTCTACTTGTACGGCAGACAGCGGTAGCCTGCTTCGGGGACTCCTTGCTACTAAGTCCCGGCTCACTATCCAGTTGCTGTTGTGCCCCCAAGTCTTGTGTGGGAATAAAGTGGTCACTATTTCTATTCTTCCTATGTCTGCTGCAGGAATATTAGTATCCGTACAACCTCGGGGACCGGGCCCCAGCCTTGTGCTTAGAACTTCTAGGAAGGGTCTCTTCTCACCCACGTCCTCGGTTCTCTTTTACTCTTCACGTTCCATACTAATCCTTTCTTTCTATGGAGAGTCAAGCTTTCAGTCTATGTTGTTCTCTCTCCCTTTCCCGTGCCAGCAGACCCAGATCACTGGGATCTGCTGCAGCACTTCCATCCATCTATCCCTCTCTCTAGGGAACTTCTCTCTCCAACCAACTACTGACTAACTCCCTTAAACTCTTCTCGCTCCTTGAAATGTAATCTAACTCCACCCACCTCCCAGGACGTTTCGTGTTCCAAGCAGGGAGCAACCAATGGGTGCTTTGCTATACTCCAAGCAGGGAGCCGCCGAAGGCGCTTTGCTACACTAACTTGTGGTGTGGGGTGCAGGTGTTGGAGCGTGGTCAGGAGTCTCCACCTTACCTGGATGGTGGGGTACCACACCTCAGGAGGAGGTGCAGTACCTCTGTGGCGACTGAACCCTCAGGGGCACCACACACACAGGTGCCCGCATCCGTGCCGTGTCCTCCAGGTCAGGGGCTCAGTCAACCTCCAAGCTAGATGAAGCACTCCGTTCCAACACTCCGCCAACATGTGCCTTTTCTGAACGTCTCCCTCTATGGCTACACAACCCCTTTAGCATAGTCAATATCTTTGTAACTCCGAACGTCTTAAAAAAAATTAATTCCTGCTATTCCATTTGATTGGGCTAAGCCTCTATGCCTTTAATGTCTCCTCCACCTCCACCAATACATTCTACATTATACTTAGTTGTTTTCCTTCATGTAGAATTAACCTACAAGGAAAGGGTTTATTTTAATTCCGATATTTCTGTCCCATTGATTTGCATTGGTTTTTGGTATCAGAATCGGCGATATCCAATACTTTTTGGGTATCGGTCCGATGCGATATTTCCCGATATCGGAAGGTATCGCTCAACACTAGAGGACAGTAAACACACATACATGCCGGACCGCTTTTTTTTAAAGTGCGTGAAATCTCTCTCTCTCCCTGGACGCTGCACATGTCATCTAGTTGCCCACAGTGTACGTCCTTGCTCAGTGGCTGAAAAAAGTCACGTGCAAACATTCTGGGAAATTCGACTTTGGCGCTCGTTCTGCCGACCGCATGGCTGACTTCACCGTGTGGTCGGGTTTCGGTTGGCGAAACCCGACTTTGGCATAAGTCGGCGACTTATGAATCTGGCCGACCTGTTTTGCTCAACTCTAAAAATAAGTATTTATAAAGGGCATGTTAGATACTGGGCCAACCTTTTAATTCACAAGTTAAACACTTTAACGCAAAAAAACCCCAGAATTGACGTTTTTATGTCTCCGAACCTCCACCAAAAATTAAATAAAAATGATCAAATCATTGCATGTAGTCTACATTGGCACCAATAAAAATGTCACACAAATATCAAACCCTCACACAGCTTCATCGATGGAGAAAGGAAGCTGTTATGTGACATAAACCAATATTTTTGGTGGGTCGGGAATAAGAAGAGAGGCAGGAGAGTTTCAAGTGCAGAACTCACACAGAGAATCATGTTGCCAGCTCATTTTTCACGCAGAATGATCACTGTAAAAACAAACTACAAAAAAAAACAATTCCACAAAAAAACAAGCCCTTATATGGCTTTATTGATGGAAAAATAAAAAAGCTATGGCACTTACAAAATGGAGGAAATGGAAAGGGAATGCAAAAGTGAAAATCGACTGTGGCAGGAAACGATGGATTGTGTTCATGATCTACAAATGCATATTTCATCAAAGCAAATGTATGTAACCTAAGCACATAAAAGGGTATGTTGCACTTTGTAGTGATACAGTATATTAGTAGTTATATCCCACACTATTCTAGGCATGTACAGTAATTCACAGTACATCGACTCTAAGCTAAAATATATATTTATGTCACAGTGAGGTACGGCGAATAACAAACTCAGTGATATTTTACTTGATCGTTTTCTTTATGAAATGCGTGCTTTCTCTACTAGCGCTGTTAGTTTTCTAGGCATCTTATAAACAGGCCTCCTGCAACCACACAACATGACTTTCCTGCTACCTTGTAAGAAGGCAGATAGAGCTTTTTATTCCCTCACTGAGCACATTACCTGCTCACTATCATGTACAGTTACAGTATGTATTGCAATGATGTCTAACGATACAAAATCGGCTATGGTGTGAATTTCTTATCACCATTCATGGATCGCTAACGATCCCTACTAGGTGCACATTACACAATTTCTAATGAAATAAAAATTAAATGTGTGTTTTTAATGAGAAATAAAGTAATTCAGGATTTTATAGTGACCTGTAAAACTTACCGTATACCCTTGTGTATAAGCCGACCCGAGTATAAGCCGAGACCCCCTAATTTTGCCACAAAAAACTGGGAAAACTTATTGACTCGAGTATAAGCCGAGGGTGGTGCTGCACAAGGGTTAATGGTGGTCCAAAAAGATGCTCCATAGATAAATACCCCCCATAAAATGCTGTACAATGGTTAATGGTGGCCCAAGAAGACTCTCCATAGTTAAATACCCCCCTAAAATCCTGCACAAGGGTTGCAGAGACGTGCCGGGGGTGAGTATAATCTCTGACACCCCCACTCCCGCTCCCCCGCCTACCCCCGGTATATGACTCGCATATAAGCCAAGAGGGGCACTTTCAGACCAAAAAAATGGCCTGAAAATCTCGGCTTATACGTGAGCATATACGGGTATGTAACAGTTGATACCTCTGGGTGATACTCCCCTACACTTTCTTGTGTTTCTTCCTTGTCTGCTTTTCTTCTCCACTTCATTGCAGGACAGCAAAGATCAGTGACTATAATTTAGTAGCAATGACTAATAGGGGGGTTAAAAGGTCATTCTTCAAAAAAACAGTTTATTCCCTATCCCAATTGTTGGGGTTCCCAAGGATCCTAAGACCAGACCTCTGAAACCTGAAAACTGGAATCTGCAGACCCGTCCTGTGACTGAAGTGGAAGTGTGCATGTTCAGGTCCATTCATTGTCAATGGGACTGCTGAGTATAATCCTCGACTGTCAAAGAAGGGCTGCACAATCCCGTTCTCACTTTGATCTTGAGATCACTGGGAATCCCAGTGGTTGAACCCCTGTGGATCGGCAAGTTATCCCACTCCCAAAGGATATCGCTAAGGATAGGGGAATAACTTTTTACTCTGCTGCTTTGTTTTTGCCCCATGCTTTGCACTGCAGCCAAGTATAAAGTTTAAATTGGCTGTGGTGAATAAACTTAGGCCTGAAACAATTTAACCAGGTCTCCAGGTACAATGGTTTAAATTACTGCACCCATAGATTTATAGTGAATGGCAAGCAACTATTCCAACACAGGGAAATACAGTAGAAGACAATCAGAACTGATGCATAAAAAGACACAAATAGCAGGTGTGGCACCCTGTGTCTTTGCCGCCACAAAATGGTCAAATATGTACTGTTTTGTAAGCGATGGGAGTTATGCTTTCTCAGCTGGAGACACTGCACACACAATTTTACCTCACTCCCTTGTCTGAAGCTTAGAGCTTTGCAGACATACCCTAATTGGGAGGGGGAGGAGTCGAGTTGTTCTGTGAAGAAGATGGTGTGACAAGATGGAGATTGTTCATGGAGCAGTGACATGTGCTCTCCCCAGGAACAAGGCTGAGGAGAATCAGGGCTTCATCCCTTAGGCCATCTATGATTTTAGAGCCGGATGGTAAGCTGTGAGACTGAGGTTCACACAACCAACAGCAGGGTGTCTTCTCCCAGGAAGACAACAGCAACTGAGGATCAGTGAAGGACTGTGCAAGAAGAAACTTGTGCTTCACACAGGATCCAAGCTGCAAGTTGCCGGGGGGAAAACACAGTGAGTAAGTGGCTGTACTGGAAGTTTCAGACTCCAGGAAGACTTGGTCCCTGAGGGGATTAGAACAGCAGGAACTTTACACCGAGTCTCAGCAGAGGGAAGGATAACTCCCATCGTGCAGCGCAGACTGTAAACCTGGTGAGAGTTGTAATTTCTCCTCTGAACTGCATCTGAACTTCAGTAAATGATAAAGTGACTTTCCTTGTCTCCTGCCTTATTACTCCGTGCCATCTACTTCCATCACAATCTCTGAGGGTCAGCCCTAGTTGGAGGGGGTTAAACATCTGCACTGCCATCACCATCTACCCCCCCCCAGGAATCATCTGCAGTGCCGGCTATCCTACAATCGAACACTCCAACTGGCGTATAGTAGGACCATCATTTATTTCTCAACAGGACAATGACCCCAAACACACCTCCAGGCTGTGTAAGGGCTATTTGACCAAGAAGGAGAGTGATGGGGTGCTACGCCAGATGACCTGGCCTCCACAGTCACGAGACCTGAACCCAATCGAGATGGTTTGGGGTGAGCTGTAGGCAAAAGGGCCAACAAGTGCTAAGCATCTCTGGGAACTCCTTCAAGATTGTTGGAAGACCATTTCCGGTGACGACCTCTTGATGCTCATCCATAGAATGCCAAGAGTGTGCAAAGCAGTAATCAAAGCAAAAGGTGGCTACTTTGAAGAACCTAGAATATAAGACACATTTTCAGTTGTTTCACACTTTTTTGTTAATTATATAATTCCACATGTATTAATTCATAATTTTGATGCCTTCAGAGTGAGTCTACAATTTTCGTAGTAATGAAAATAAAGAAAACTCTTTGAATGAGGTGTGTTCAAACTTTTGGTTTGTACTGTGTATATATATATATATATATATATATATATATATACATATATATATATATTATTCTTATTATTTATTTATATAGCACCATTGATTCCATGGTGCTGTGCATATATATATATATATATATACACATATACATATATACACACACACACACACTGTATATATTATCATACAACCTAAATAGTGGATGCAAGGTAACCAAGCACACCACTGAAAGAGGAGGATATATTAGGAAAGTAATTTTATTCAAAGAAATACACAATACAGAGTATTTATAAAATATCATAAATCACCAGTAGCATGAAACAAAATATAAAGAAAATAGATAAGAGGAAGAGGTTTACTCAAGTAAGAAAAGAGTGATAAGGTGGAAATAGTAACAGGCTATGGGTTGGTAAATGGTGAATCTTTCATATGGACCAATCCTGAGGTATAAGAAAAATACCCAGCTTAAATAACAAAGTGCTTATGGGATTAAACGGTAAAGTGCTTGCAGTGCAAAGTGGGAAATCAAAAACACACAGGATGCCATATAGTAAATTCAAAACATACCCATCTAGTAATATAATGCCTGTCCACGGTATCACAAACGCTCCGACGTGCGTTTCACGGATTGCTTTCTCAAGGGGAGTGTATGTCCCATCCTACCTCATCCTATTTTTATACCATGTGTCCAGGAAAGGAGAGAATCCTATGGTGCGCGTGTCACCACTGCCCCGGGTCCCAGGTGTATTGAGTTCAGGCACACAGCTCTGGCATATATGGAGGAAATCTTCCGTGACGTCATATACATGGGCCGGTAGTTGGAAGAGGCCTTTGACCAATATAGGGATCGTGGGCGCACTGCGCACGCGCACCGCCACATTCCTGAAGCCTAATGGTAAGCAGGTACCCTATAGTCGGCGTACTGCGCATGAGCAGAGAAGACGCCATTTTTAAGAAGCCCATACAATGTGGCCATTATAATGTGTATGATTAGAATACTTCATCAGACCAAGGAAAAGGGGGGAGATAGGGGAATGTAAGACATTCATCTACAGAAGAGGACCTTGTGAGTACACACCGGAGATAAAGGTTTCTATGTATGATGAGAGAATAATTAAAGAAATATTAAAAATAAAATATATAATACATTAAATCTCAGAAAAAGCAGTGCTTTTTTTTGCGCCGGTACGGCGTACAGGAAAATCTTAAGGTGCTGCCGCACACCTTAAAGAGATAAAGCATTAATTCTTACCTTCCGTCGCTCTGTCACCACTGCCGTCCTCCAGTCCCTGCTTCTTCCTGCTTGTACCAGGCTATGACCGGCGCAGCAGCAATGACGTCATCGCTAGTGTTGAGCGATACCATCCGATATAGAGAAATATCGGATCGGATTGGATCGGCCCGATACATAAAAAGGAATCGGGTATCGCCGATTCCGATACCGGAAGTCCCATTCAAGTCAATGGGACAGAAATATCGGAATGAAAAAAAACCCTTTCTTTACTTGCATATCCAGTTCGGGAGGGGGGGAAGAGTGTGGGCGGTGCGTGGGCGGACACTGTGCGTGTCTGTGTGTGCGGGCGGGGTCTGTGTTGGTCTGCCGGGGGCTTGTGCTGGCTGCTGGGGGTCTGTACGGGCCTGTCGGGGGCTTGTGCCGGCTGGCGGGGGTCTGTACGGGCCTGCCGGGGGCTTGTGCCAGCTGGCGGGGGTCTGTGCGGGCCTGCTGGGGGGCTTGTGTGTGTGCAGGCATTGTCTGATGGGACTACAAGTCCCATCGGGCGATGCCTGCTACAATGACAGTGAATGACACATTAGCCAATGATGGGACAGTAGTAGTCCCATCATCCGGCTAATGTGTTGAATGTAAAAAAAAATGTGTATATATATATACCGTATATACTCGAGTATAAGTCGATCCGAGTATAAGTCGACCCCCCTAATTTTGCCACAAACAACTGGGAGAACTTATTGACTCGAGTATAAGTCTAGGGTGGGAAATACTCCATAGATTATTCCCACATATGGTGTCCTCAGAAGAAACTCCATAGATTATTCCCCCATATGCTGCTCCCATAAGAAGCTCCATAGATTGTCCCCTCATATGCTGCCCCCACAAGAAGCTCCAGATTATTCCCCCATATGCTGCCCCCCCATAAGAAGCTCCATATATTGTTCCCTCATATGCTGCCCCCACAAGAAGCTCCATATTGTTCCCCCATATGCTGCCCACATAAGAAGCTCCTTAGATTATTCCCCCATGTGCTGCCGCTGCTGCTGCATGTAAAAATAAAAAAAATGACATACTCACCTCTCCGTCGCTGGGTGTCAGATTCTCACCTGTCCTGTGTCCATGGCTGCTCACCGCTATCTGCACGTCATCAGTCAGTGACGTTCAGACTGCAGGGGGCGCGGCGCGCATTAACCACGTCACCGCGCCCTCTGCTGTCTCAAGTCACTGACCGATGACAGACAGCAGCAAGCAGCCATGGACGCAGGACAGGTGAGTATCGCTGTACTTACCCGTCCTGATGCTGTCTTGAGCCCCCAGCTTCTCCCCGTGCTCTCTCTTCCTGCCTTCAGCGGTCACGTGGTGCCGCTCATTAAAACTCATCAATATGCGCATATTGATGAGTTTTAATGAGCGGCACCACGTGACCGCTGAAGGCAGGAAGAGAGAGCACGGGGAGAAGCTGGGGGCTCAAGACAGCGTCAGGACGGGTAAGTATGACCTGACACATCCGCCCCCTCCGACCCCTTTGTATATGACTCGAATATAAGTCGAGAGGGGGACTTTCAGCCCAATTTTTTGGGCTGAAAATCTCGACTTCTATTCGAGTATATACGGTATATATATATATATATATATATACATACTACATACATACTACATATATACTACATTCATACAACATACATACATACTACATTCATACAACATGCTACAGACATACAACATACATACTACATATATACAACATACATACATACTACATTCATACAACATACATACATACTCCATACATACTGCATACTTACTACATACAACATGCAACAGATATACAACATACATACAACATACTACATTCATACAACATACATATCTACATACTACATACATATATACTACATTCATACAACATACATAGTACATACATACTACAGACAAACATACATACATACAATACATACATACTACATTCATACAACATACGTACATAGTACATACTACATTCATACAACATACATACATACTACATACTACATACAACATACATACATTCATATAATACATACATGCTACATTCATACAACATACATATATACTACATACATACTACATACATACAACATACATACAACATATATAACATAGAGTACATACTCACCAACACTTGTCACTTTGATCCCCGAAGCCAGTGTCATCTATGAAAAAATATGAAAATAACAAACAAGCCATATACTCCCTGATCTGCAGAAATCCACAAGTGTCCTATGCCGATTTCCCATGGAGAACAGCAGCATCAGCTGATGCGACCGCTCTCTACGGGGCTCCAGGAATCCAGTGATGGGACGTAGGTATCCTTCCGCACTGTATTCCTCCGCCACTGTAAAAAAAAAAAATAGTCCCTAGTCTCACTTTTGGCATAGCTGTGTGAAAAAGTTCCCATGCAGCTTTTGCCATAAAGTGAGACCAGGGACTATTTTTTTACAGTGGTGGAGAAATACAGTGCGGAAGGATACCTACCTCCCGTCATTGGATTCCTGGAGCCCCGTAGAGAGCGGTCGCATCAGCCGATGCTGCTGTTCTCCACAGGAAATCGGCATGGGACACGTGGATTTCTGCGGATCAGGGAGTATATGGCTTTTTTGTTATTTTCATAGATGACACTGGCTTCGGGGAACAATGTGACAAGTATTGGTAAGTATGTACTCTATGTTATATGTACTGTATGTCTATATGTATGAATGTATTATAAGTAGTATGTATGTAGTATGTATGTATGTTGTATGTCTGTAGCATGTATGTTGTATGAATGTAGTATATATGTATGTATGTTGTATGAATGTAGTATGTATGTTGTATGAATGTAGTATATATGTAGTATGTATGTAGTGTGAATGTAGTATATATGCAGTATGAATGTAGTATGAATGTAGTATATATGTAGTATGTACTGTATGTCTGTAGCATGTTGTATGTATGTATGTAGTATGTATGTAGTATGAATGTAGTATGAATGTAGTATATATGTAGTATGTATGTAGTATGTACTGTATGTCTGTAGCATGTTGTATGTATGTAGTATATATGTAGTATGTATGTACTGTATGTTGTATGAATGTAGTGTATATGTAGTATGTATGTAGTATGAATGTAGTATATATGTTGTATGTATTATGTATGTAGTATGAATGTAGTATATATGTAGTATGTATGTAGTATGAATGTTGTATGAATGTAGTATGTACTGTATGTCTGTAGCATGTGGTATGTATGTAGCATGTATGTAGTATGTATGTAGTATGTATATATATTTTTTGTAGTCCCATCGGACGATGCCTGCACACACAAGACCCCCGGCAGGCCCGTACAGACCCCCGGCAGCCGGCACAGGCACCTGGCAGGTCCGTACAGACCCCCGGCAGCCGGCACAAGCCCCCGGCCGGCCCATACAGACCCCCAATAGCCGGCACAGGCCCCCGGCAGGCCCGTACAGGCCTCCCACAGTCGGTACAGGCCCCCCACAGTCGGCACAGACCGCGCATCATGATGTGGACAGACCGCGCATCATGTTGACATCATTTCAGCAGGCAATCACAGCCAAAACAGTGGCTCATTACATTATGGGGACTTCCGATTCCGGTATCCGATATTGAAAAAATATCGGTACTCGGTATCGGAATTCCGATACAGCGAATATCGGCCGATACCCGATATTTGCTGTATCGGAATGCTCAACACTAGTCATCACTGCTGCGTCTGTCACATGACACTGGCAAAAGCAGGAAGAAGCAGGGACTGGCAGCGGTGGTGGAGGGTAAGAATGAATGGTTCATTATTTTAAGGTGTGCGGCAGCATGGGGGGCTGTAACCTGTGATGGGGGCTATATACCACTGATGGGGGGGCTGTATACCACTGATTGGGGGCCGGTCTGTTTTGGTTTGATTCGTTTAAATTGTCGTTTATATTAGTGTTTTATGAAGTTTTGTACGAGTTCATTGAGTTTTGTTTCGTGAAACTTGTCTTAGATGGATAAAATAGCGCACTATTTCTTGGGTGGTGCGGCTCTGGCACGCAAAAGAATACCATGCTCTGAGAAAATGATGCCACTGCAACACGCTCTCTGTACCATTCCTATTTCCTCCAGCGAATGCAAACGGGGATTTTCGCAAATGAACCTGATCGTGACACCATCCCGTGCATCGTGGCTGACAAAGACTATTTCTTCACTGCTTTTTGTCAGGGAAGCTGTTTGATCCAACAAAGTACGTTGACGCTTGGATACTTCGAGGTTGGCGATCAGCCATTGACAGAAAGGCTGGAGTCACACACAACGAATAAAAAATCGGTCCCATTTTAACGGTATGAAATCGCACAAAGAATTCTTGTCCAGGGATCTGTCTGTCATCCCATTTTCCGGCGATGAACCAATTTTATTCTCATCTAACCATCAAATTGACATCCAATGTCAATGCCTGATGCTCTTTCCTGTTGACCTGGAGAAGTCTTGTGATTTAATCGCAAGTCACACGTGTGGTGCGTTTTCAATGCGTTTTTTAATCGCATCCATAGACTTTCATTGTCGAATCCGATCCGAAAATCGGTGACAATCGCAGCATGCTGCGATTGTCTCGGTCCGAGGAACAGATCCGATAAAAAAAACGCATGATGGGAGCAGCACCATTGAATAACATTGGGACAAATGCAATGCGATTTTTTTATCGCATTGCTTTCGTCCGATTTTATCACTAGTGTGACTCCGGCCAAACAGTAAAGAACGAACTCGAGATGTCGTGGCTGATGAAAATTTGGTTGAAATTTGGCGCTTCTTCTAGAATACAGCCTAGGTAAATTGGTTAAGGAATACGAAAGCCATATTTTGCAAGTGAAAAAAAAACGTTTATACAGTATTAGTCATTTTTTATTTTTCTTTTGCAATCTGAATTACTTAACTTTTGATTGAAATTAGCGTACAGACTACAGTACTGAATAATGAGAAATTAATCAGAAATGCGTACCGGCAAATATATTTTTTACAAAAAAAGCCCTGAAAAAAATGTAAATATGTATAAAATTCATATGGAACAAAATACAAATGTCAGTCATGATGAAAAGACAAATGTAATGAAGACCATACAATAAAAAACAAAATTCTACAACATCAATAATAAAATTAAATCTTTTTTTGGTAGAAAATGGTATAACACCGCACAATACAATACTGGGAAACTCAAAAGGGTGAATCAGATTACTCACTTGTAAATGAAAAAATGGAATGTCCTGAAGCTGTTTGCCTGTACTTGAATATATGTGATGCCTTTTAATTAGATGAAAAAGCTGTTAAAATAAATTAAAAATACAACCAGTGATAAATAAATGAACACTAATGTTTGCCTGCAAGTGAATCCCTTTTAGAGTTAAAAACACTAACCTGAACTTGTTCACAATAGTGCATCAGACTATGTGGATGGCATACCATGAAACAGCTGTAGTATGGATATCAGAAAGAAAGGTGCCCCAAAATCTTGATATGATTTAAAATGCTGAGCCAAAAAATAGATAATGAATAAGGAAAATACCACCGAATATTAGTTGACTGGTTAGAGGCTGTATGCTAACCTTGCTGGGTGCTATTTTCTAAGTGTTCTCAGTTGAACCAGGAATAGCCTGAATGCTGTGCAGATGCACATGATGGCAGACCACCTGCAACGTGGATGATTATCAGTAACGGCCTGTGCCCACTAACGTGGTGCAGGAATATGTGGCACTTACTTGGCTGGCAGGTGATCAGAGGTGCAGGCGTGAGGGTGATAGCCGCTGCTGCTAAACTGAAACAGTGGGAGCCGCCGCTGCCTCGCGTGCTCCGGCCGTGAGCAACGTTAAGGAGATCGGCGCGTGGTGGGGCGGGGTGTAGCGTGATGTCACACTAGGGGAAGGATGGTGGCTCGCAAGTGGCACAAATCCAACGCGTTTCGGGAGAAGGCATCTCTCTTCATCAGGGATGTGCCTCCCAGTGTGTGAACCATCCTTATATAGCATTCTAAGCCTGTATAGAATGATCACCTCTCCCATAGGAGCCTGGCTTGAACTCCTCCTAGCTTAGATAAAGAGACTAGTGTGTCTGCACAAACAAAGCTGATTGTGGCTACTTGTGATTAACCCTTGGTCAAACAAAGAGAGCTTGGAGATAAATCATATTGGTTCCAAAACTTTTTTGTAAAATGGACATGAAAAAATGAAAAATACTAAAAAATGGGTAATAACCTTTATTCAAACACATATTAAAAACTATGACTGATAATCTGATTCACCCTTTTGAGTTTCCCAGTATTGCGCGGTGTTAGACCATTTTCTACCAGCTTTTTTGCTTTTCTAATCAGGCACCAGCACAGAGCCTGTTAATCACCTGCTGCATCTGGGAATATTGCACTCCCGCTTCCTGGTCTAGTGGATTTGCGCCAGTGTGTTATTATCTTATCATAAATCGTTATTTGTTAATATGAAAAAGTAGAACCCCATTTTATTCAGATGTTAAACCCTCACTGGTCAAAGAATCCCCGGTTTCTGGAAGTTGGCACGGCCATGCACAAAAAAGGATGAGTGTGAGTAAATTACTAAAAAAAAGAGAAAAAATGCAACACAAGTTAGCAGACAGATGCAGAACACAATTAAAATAAAGCAGAGACTCCAAAAAAGGAGCAAAACTTAGTTTCTCATTGAGTCCCATCGGGGACATGGTACCAAGGTCAATAATCCACCTAACCTCAGAGTGTGCCAGGGTCTGTTTTAAATTACCTCCCCTGATGCCACCATATACTAGGTCAATGCCTCTAATCTTGAGTCCCCGGGGATCCGAATTGTGAGATTGTCTAAATTGTCTAGGCAACATTTTCAGTTGCGATGGATCTCCCTGATCCACCCAGTCAGTGATTCTGTCATAGAAGGAAATTAAGTAAGTCAGACACGACTTATTAGTTACAAACCCATGCTGACTCTGGTCAATCACATCATTTTTATCCAGGTACTTACATACATGTTGTTTAATAATTTGTTCAAAGATCTTTCCTGGTGTAGAAGTCAGACTCACCAGCCTATAGGTCTCAGGGTCCACCTGCTTCCCCTTTTTGAAGATAGGAACAACATTTGCTCTTCTCCAGTCTTCTGGGACTTCTCCTGTTCTCCGAGAATTTTCAAAGATTATGGAGAGTGGTTCAAAAATTTCTTCTGCTATCTCCTTCAGTACTCTAGGGGGGAATTCATCTGGACCTGGAGACTTGAATTAATTTATGTTAGCTAAGTGTTTCCTCATTATCTTTCTGTTTATAGATATCCTAGATTCTTCTATTCCTTTAACAGGACAGTGAAGATCAGTTGGCTACATTTCCTTTCTGAGAGAAAATAGATGCAAAATAAGAATTTGAAAGACCGGCCTTCTCAACATCCTTTCTTACCATTTCATCATTTTCATCCGGAAAAAATCCTATAGCATCTTTGACTTTTATTTTACTTTTGACATATCCCCAAAATCCTTTATTATTGCTTTTGACGTCTTTTGCAAGCCTTACTTCATTGTTAGCTTTAGTTAATCTGATTCCTGCACTGCAGGTTCTGCAGACAGCATTATATTCTTCTTTAGATATGCCTCCCTCTTTCCATTTGATAAATGTTTATTTCTTCCTTTTTAGCATGTGTTTATGTTCTGTATTCATCCATCCTGGTTTCCATAAATGCTTCCTATTCTTCTCTCTTTTTGAAATTGTTAACAATTGTGCTTTGAGAATCTCATTTTTCAAGATTTCCCATCCTTCCTGGACATTTTGTCCTTTAAGGATAACCAGTGATTAGATCCTCCAATTCTCTTTTTGAATCCCTTAAAATCGTCCTTTCTGAAATTTAACCCTGACGTCTTTCACAGGACCACCCCGTGTTTTCGGAGGTTCGCTCTGCGTTGGCTGGAGTCTGAATGAAGGACGCTGGCTGGAATTCCTCTGAGTGCATGGGCGCATATAAAAGATCACTGCTTCTTCATGTATTTCCAGTCTGACAACACTTTACTCACAGGACACAGAATATATCACACAGATACAGAGGGCCGGCCAATAGACAAGCGTCAGGCCAGACATGCATTACAAAAGCAGCAGGTGGCCGGAGCCTGCGTATGTTTACTGTGGGAATTACAAAGGTAGGGGGAGGGCGGACACTGCTGATACATTAGGGACATGCATCTCACATGGAACCTATTATATATACATATAACTGCACAACATATTCTGGGTGCTGAGTGGTTTTGTAACACGGCTCCCCCTTTTCAGCGACGTGATCGGCATACACAGTCTGATCCTCAACGGATCGGTTTGGGGATGACCGAAGTTTATGGGGTTGGTACAAGTTCCGTTTGTCGACTTAGTCCATCGGAGTTACCGTTTTGTTTGCCGGGTCTGTAGTGGATGGTGAAGTCCAGAGGTTGTAGGGCTAAACTCCACCGCAGCAATCTGGCGTTGTCTCCAGAGACCCGATTAAGCCAGACTAGGGGACTATGGTCCATTAGGAGGGAAAACTGTCGTCCATACAAATATGGTTGCAACTTCTTGAGTGCCCATACTACCGCCAGGCACTCCTTCTCGATGGCCGCATAGCTTACTTCACGGGGCAGTAGTTTCCAACTCAGGTAAGCTCCCGGGTGTTCTTGGCCGTCCGGCCCGACTTGGCTCAGTACTGCCCCCAATCCAAGCATAGAAGCGTCTGTGTGAACAAGGAAACGTTTAGTTGGATCAGGTGCGGCCAATACAGGGGTATTGGTGAGGGCGTCCTTTAGTTGGCGGAAGGCTTCCTCACACTCTGAGGTCCAGGTTACCTGGCGGGGTTGGTTCTTATGGGTCAGATCAGTGAGGGGCTTGGCTACGCTGCTGTAATTGGGAACAAATTTCCTGTAATACCCCGCTGTCCCTAGAAACGCCATGACCTGGGTTTTAGTGCGTGGCATGGGCCATTTGGCTATGGCCTCAATCTTGGCTGGTTCTGGTCGCTGTTTCCCACTTCCCACCCAATTCCCTAAATACTGAACCTCTGCTTTGCCCACGTGACACTTGTTTGGGTTCAGGGTAATTCCGGCCTGGTGGATCCTGTCCAATACTGTCTCTAGGTGATTTAGATGCTCTTCCCATGTCGCACTGTAGATGGCGATGTCGTCCAGGTAGGCACAAGCATAGTCCTGGAGACCATCCAGAAGCCAGTCAGCTAGCCTTTGGAAGGTCGCCGGGGCATTCTTCATCCCGAATGGCATAACTCAAAACTGGAATAAGCCGAACGGGGTGACAAATGCCGACTTGGGAATAGCGTCAGGACTAAGGGGAATCTGCCAGTAGCCTTTGCATAGATCGATGGTGGTCAAATACTTTGCCCCCGCCAGCCGGTCTAACAACTCATCCACACGCGGCATGGGATATGCATCCGTCACTGTTTTCTCATTGAGCTTACGATAGTCTACACAAAACCGTGTAGTCCCATCCTTCTTGGGCACTAACACTACGGGGGATGCCCAGGGACTATCTGACTCTTCAATGACCCCTAAACGCAGCATCTCTTGAATCTCTTGTCGCATCCCCTCTCGTACAGACTCAGGGAGGCGGAAGGGGTTTTGTCGCAGGGGGGTCTGATCCTGGGTCTCAACCTTGTGTTGTGCCAGGCGAGTGCACCCCGGTCTCTCTGAAAACATCCTCTGTCGCAGCCTCAACAACGCCTCCGCCTGCTGTCTCTCCCTGGGGCCTAGGTCTTCGCCCAAGTGTACCTCGTCCCATGTTTTAGACTGAGTCCTTTCCCCTTAGGCTGGTTTCACATTTGCGTTTTTTAGCGCTGGAAAAAAACGCATACGTGCGCATGCGATTTTTCCCCTATATTTAACATGGGTGCGCATACATGCGCGCTTGTAAGCGCATGTATGCGATTTTCATGCGCTGCGTTTTTTTGGGGTGTGCGTTGGTATTTTCCAGACGCTGCATGTTGCATTCTTTGGCCCTGGAAAAAAGCGCATGCGCACGTATGCGCACGTTTTGCGCTAAAAATGGCCATTATAGCCTATGGATGCGCATACGTGCGCACTGGCATGCGCAGGTATGCGATTTTTTAGCGCTGCGTTTTTTGGGTGGTGTCCACTTTTTATCCTAGTTAGAATCTTCTAAAGTCAAAAAAAAAAAGTCTATATAAAGGAGGTGCCTGCCAAAACTCTGCCACTACTACACTGACAGATTGAAGAGCAGACAGTCAACCAAGAACCCATTATATCAGCGAAGAATGTGAGTATATTACATTATATGCCTGTCCTTTTAAATTATGTATGTACTAATGATTTTTATTATTTTTACATGCAGTATGTCTTCAGAATCCGAGTATTCCCCATCGCGGCAGGAATTGGCGCAAGCAGACCGTGAGGTGATTATTTTCGTGCATCTGGTAAGTATATCTGCTGCTTCTCCAAATCTCTTACGTTTTTTTCAACTTTCTTAAGACATCGTCATCATCATCTGCGGACGGCACTAGTGAGGGCGAAGAGCAGGAGCAGCGAAGCCAAGTCCCGGTGGTGATACGGAATGTAAGTATCAAATGATTTGTAATGTTCTTTATTTTTTATCTTCTATTTTTACTCTTTTTTTTGTTTCTTTTTTTGTAACTTTTTATTCAATTTAAATTTGATTATTCTAATGAATGTGTTTTGTCTAGGTTCCACAACGGGATGAAGACGTCTACCTGGATAATGAGCAGCTCATCAGCCTGGTCCAGGAGCGTTCGCCGTTGTGGGACAGCCGTGACCGGCTGTACAAGGACAATGTGGTGACCCGGCGGCTATGGAATGAGGTGGCCGCAGCGTTGATGGATGGCTGGGACAGCGCCACAGCATCCTCCAAAAAGGCGTTTAGTGAGTATTTCCCTGCTCTGTATTGTGCCGCAGTGACTGTTGTCCTTGACGGCACTGTTGGGTTTCGTGCTAGGCGTATTCTAGCAGGAAACCCAACAGTGTCATCGGGGTCTACAGTGACTGCTTTGAGTATTGTATTGCTACATTGTGCCGCAGTGACTGTTGTCCTTGACGGCACTGTTGGGTTTCGTGCTAGGCGTATTCTAGCAGGAAACCCAACAGTGTCATCCTGGTCTACAGTGACTGCTTTGAGTATTGTATTGCTACATTGTGCCGCAGTGACTGTTGTCCTTGACGGCACTGTTGGGTTTCGTGCTAGGCGTATTCTAGCAGGAAACCCAATAGTGTCATCGGGGTCTACAGTGACTGCTTTGAGTATTGTATTGCTACATTGTGCCGCAGTGACTGTTGTCCTTGACGGCACTGTTGGGTTTCGTGCTAGGCGTATTCTAGCAGGAAACCCAACAGTTTCATCGGGGTCTACAGTGACTGCTTTGAGTATTGTATTGCTCTGTATTGTGCCGCAGTGACTGTTGTCCTTGACGGCACTGTTGGGTTTCGTGCTAGGCGTATTCTAGCAGGAAACCCAACAGTTTCATCGGGGTCTACAGTGACTGCTTTGAGTATTGTATTGCTACATTGTGCCGCAGTGACTGTTGTCCTTGACGGCACTGTTGGGTTTCGTGCTAGGCGTATTCTAGCAGGAAACCCAACAGTGTCATCGGGGTCTACAGTGACTGCTTTGAGTATTGTATTGCTACATTGTGCCGCAGTGACTGTTGTCCTTGACGGCACTGTTGGGTTTCGTGCTAGGCGTATTCTAGCAGGAAACCCAACAGTGTCATCGGGGTCTACAGTGACTGCTTTGAGTATTGTATTGCTACATTGTGCCGCAGTGACTGTTGTCCTTGACGGCACTGTTTTTTTTTATCAACAGTGGACAAAGTCCGAACACGTTGGCGTTCGATCAAGGACCGCTTCAACAGTGATGTTCGTGCTGAGGGCCAGGTTCGCAGTGGATCTGCGTCAAGGACCAGAACTAGATACCGTCACTATCACGCGTTGCAGTTCCTAAGACCGGTCCTTGCCACAAGATCGTAAGTATTATACATTTTGGGTTTTTATTTTTATTAATCTGTGTTTTTCTAATCCACAGCTGATGCTTCTTGTAAAGGCATGGTAGTAATGATTTTCCTTTCTTCCACAGCACCTGGAGCAGCACCCTGCAACCTGGCCCTGGAGCGGTCCTTCCTCGGACGTCCTCTGACCCGTCCCAGCCATCCGACAGCCAGGAAGCACCTTGCAGGTCAACCACACACACAGCTGGTGACCAGGAAGCTGGGCCATCAGGTGTTCCCCTGTCCCAGGTCTCTGCCACTGGTTATGCGGGCACTACCCGCCAGCGGCAGAGGGCCTTGGACAGGAATGTCTTGCCCGAGTTTATGCATTTGAGCGAGACATTTAATTCCAGCCTCAAGTCACTGTCCGACAGAGTTGAAAGCGGTTTTGCACTCATGGAACGTGGTTTTAACCACTTTGAACACCGCTTCAATTCTGTAGAACAGCGCCTTGACCGTCTGGAGGCCGACCTCAACAGACCAGCACACCATTTTTTTAGTAAGATTGAAAAGGGCATGGCGGAACACCTTAGTCCTGATCAACAGCTGAATGTGCTGCAGGCCTGCAACAATGCTTTCTTGCAGGCTATGCAGCATAATCGGTACGGTCAGCAGTCAGTGGTGTCCTTTCCACCTGTGCCACCATTGACTCGCTTCACCTCACTACCGACTTGTGCTGCATACCACTGCACGGACACCTCTATTCAAAGCCAGGACACCCACCGTTACACCACCACAAGTCTGAGTGCAGCTGGTCACTTCACCGACACCACCATGGCAAGCGCTGCTCCTGTCTGGAGCACCACCGCCAATCCCATGCATGCGTGGAGCTCAGCCACCACTAGGCAAACATGGAACAGCCCTGCCGCTACAACAACATGTAGTAGCCCTGCCACCACCACTCTGCAAACCTGGGCCATCACTGCCGCCACCAGTCCTCCTGCAAGGACGAGCACTGACAACGAAGAGCAGCAGCAGCCACCTCAGCAGCAGCAGCCACCTCAGCAGCAGCAGCCACCTCAGCAGCAGCCGCCACCTCAGCAGCAGCAGCCACCTCAGCAGCAGCCGCCACCTCAGCAGCAGCAGCAACCACCTCAGCAGCAGCAGCCACCTCAGCAGCAGCCGCCACCTCAGCAGCAGCCGCCACCTCAGCAGCAGCCGCCACCTCTGCAGCAGCAGCCGCCACCTCAGCAGCAGCTGCCATACCAGCAGACGGGGGACCTACATTCCATATTTGCCCCTACTTCAAGGCGAAATCAATCAAGGCGGGCATTGGGCCAAAGGCGGTCCAGGCACACAAGCCTACGGCGACATGCCATTACAACTAATGTACCTGAACAGATTTCCTCTCCTACAAGTGTTCCAAGTTTAATTCCCTTAACTCGACTACCTTCCCCCACAAGTTTTGTTGCCCCTTCCCCTCAAACACCGTCTTCAACTGCAAGTGTTGCATATTCCCTGCACACCCCCAAATTGAAACCATCTGCCCCCAAACGCCGTAAAAAATAATTTTTAGTTTTTTTTTTGTGATAAAAAATAAATTTACATTTGTGGTTCACCATTAATAAGTTTCATTAATGTTGTTTGCGCCGCTCACACACACTGATGGGTAAATACATGTTAAAAACCAACCCAAGGGCTAGTATAGTCATATGTGAAATAACATGGACTAGTATAGTCATTCCAAGGCCTAGTGTAATAACTCTAGTTTTACCAAATAGAATCTGGTTTCATGAAAAACAAACTGTTGAAACTTGTCTAAAAAATAAGTTTCTTTCTAGTTTCACCAGTTTGTTTTTTGTGAAACAAGATGCTAGTTGTTAAAAATCGAGTTATTACAGTAGGCCTTGGTATGACTATACTAGGCCGTGGTATTTCACATATTACTATACTACTAGCCCCAAGGCCTACTATACTCATATTTGAAATACCACGGCCTAGTATAGTCATTCCAAGGCCTAGTGTAATAACTCTAGTTTTACCAAATAGAATCTGGTTTCATGAAAAACAAACTGTTGAAACTTGTCTAAAAAATAAGTTTC
Organism: Dendrobates tinctorius; assembly: GCF_039654945.1. Taxonomy (NCBI): domain Eukaryota; kingdom Metazoa; phylum Chordata; class Amphibia; order Anura; family Dendrobatidae; genus Dendrobates; species Dendrobates tinctorius. The sequence goes on along the minus strand of NW_027361690.1, from coordinate 100,412,432 downwards.
TTTCTAGTTTCACCAGTTTGTTTTTTGTGAAACAAGATGCTAGTTGTTAAAAATCGAGTTATTACAGTAGGCCTTGGTATGACTATACTAGGCCGTGGTATTTCACATATTACTATACTACTAGCCCCAAGGCCTACTATACTCATATTTGAAATACCACGGCCTAGTATAGTCATTCCAAGGCCTAGTGTAATAACTCTACTTTTACCAAATAGAATCTGGTTTCATGAAAAACAAACTGTTGAAACTTGTCTAAAAAATAAGTTTCTTTCTAGTTTCACCAGTTTGTTTTTTGTGAAACAAGATGCTAGTTGTTAAAAATCGAGTTATTACAGTAGGCCTTGGTATGACTATACTAGGCCGTGGTATTTCACATATTACTATACTACTAGCCCCAAGGCCTACTGTACTCATATTTGAAATACCACGGCCTAGTATAGTCATTCCAAGGCCTAGTGTAATAACTCTAGTTTTACCAACTAGAATCTATTTTCAAACTGTTGAAACTTGTCAAGTTTCACCCGTTTGTTTTTTGTGAAACAAGATACTAGTTGGCCAAAATCGAGTAGGCCTTGTTATGACTATACTAGGCCGTGGTATTTCACATATTACTATACTACTAGCCCCAAGGCCTACTATACTCATATTTGAAATACCACGGCCTAGTATAGTCATTCCAAGGCCTAGTGTATTAACTTGTAATGGAGCAGATTACATGAGCAGATTACATTCATCCACTCAATGCTGACTTGTATTCCCCATGGACTTTCATTGGGGTTGGGTTTTGAGGGTTGTGTTTTGAGAAAATCACATACTTTGTTTTAAACTAGTTGCACAATTTTCTCTTGAAAAAAAATGGTTTCCTGATTCATGGCCTGCAGCTTTGTTCATTCCAATATATTTCACGCAGACTAGCAATGCTGCATTTTAACTCGTATGTGTATTTACCTGCCCAGGTGTGTGAACATAACAAAATTCAGTTATACATGGGAAGTTTTTTAATTAATTGGAGTTTAAAAAATATAGTGCACTCAGTAATGGTATCAAATAAGGATTTTTATTACCATAAACAACAACATTACACCATTTCATCTTGCCAGTGCACCCGTCCTACATCAGAAATAAAGTAGGCCGCAAATTTGTCCCTCATTTGGCCAACTTCAACGGATGACCTGAGAGTGTGCTGAGTGAATTCAGGCAATGGGTTAGGAGCATCATCGTCCAGTTCAAAGGTCGGGTGCTCTTTAGCCATCACAAAGTTATGTAGAACCACACAGGCCTTCACCACCTCATCGACTGTTTCAAGTTTAAGATTAATGGCCGTGCCCAGAATTCGCCATCTGGAAACAAGAATCCCAAAAGCACACTCGACAGTTCTTCTGGCCCTGGTCAGCCTGTAATTAAAAAATTTTTTGGTGTGGTCCAAGTCCCGGCTGGAGTAGGGTTTCAGTAAGTTTCCGCACATTTGAAAAGCCTCATCGCCAACCATTACAAAGGGCAGTGGCGGAGCTTCGGTGTGAGGAAGAGGCCGTGGCATAGGGAAATTAAATTGGTTGCCATACAACCTCCGGCCCATGTCTGAGTTTTTAAAAGCCTGCGAGTCATTACCACGGCCAAATGCTCCAATGTCCACTGCTACAAACATACATCCGGCATCCGCAATTGCAATGAGTACTATTGAAAAGTACTTTTTGTAATTATAGTACTCAGATCCCGTTCTTTGGGGTTTGATGATCCGTATGTGTTTCCCATCAACAGCTCCCAAACAGTTGGGAAAATTGCATACTGTCCAGAATTTGTCAGCAATTTCCATCCACTTTTCAGCGGTGGGCAGGGGCATAAATTCTGGGCAAAGAACATTCCAGAGAGCCCGGCAGGTGTCAGCAACAATTCCAGACAAGGTAGAGATTCCAATACGGTACTGGAAGTGTAGTGAGGATAGGGTTTCTCCAGTCGCCAGGAATCTGTGAACAGACAAAGAAGTAAAATTAATATTTATGTATATTATTTTTAAAAACTATAAAAAAAATATTAGTACATTCACGAAAACTAATTACCCAAGGTTTTGAATACTAAATTTACAAAAAAAAACATCAGACCACACCCCTTTGTTTTTAAAACATACCGTAATGTCACCAGTAGCCGTTCCTCAGGAGGAATCGCACGACGGAGCTGTGTGTCCTGTCTCCGGATGGATTGTTGGACACGAGCAAGCAAATCCATGAAACTTTCGTGGGACATCCGGATATAATCAGTAAATTTCTCCGGGTTTGCACGTAGCTCGCTGTAGAGGGTGTGGTATGCCCTACGGCTCTCCCGGAGTTCAACAATCGGATGTATCCACATACGCCGCCGTCTTCGCTGCCTCTCTCTCTTCCTTTGTTCATGGCAAGCAACTGCATACGCCTGAGCCATCGCGATGTCCAAATCCAAGTTGAAGTGAAAACTCTTCCAGCGCAGATCCATGGTCACGAGAAGAATCAAGCAAATGTGAAGAATACTGTAGACAGGGTCTATATATATTAACATACCACACCCACAATGAAGTCCCATTGGTCTTGTGTGTTGTTGAATGGTTGTTTTTTCTTTTTTGTGGGGTTTTTCCAAAATCTGTAAAAAAACGCAAACGCACAAAAAACGCATACAAACGCGCAAAAACGCTGCGTTTTTTTCCTGCATGCGCATTAAAATGCTGGAAAAAAACGCAGCGTTTGTATGCATTTGTATGCGTTTTTTTAATGCGTTTTTTTGCGGGAAAAACGCGCTGCAAAAAAAAGCAAGTGTGAACTAAGACATCCGGCAAGGGAAGTCCAGCTAAATCCTCTGCTTCAGGTGCACAGATGGCCACTACCTCTTCAGGGCGCTCCCGGTAGGGCTTCAGCATATTCACGTGGAACATGCGGATAACCCTGGGGTCGTTACAATCTGCGACATTATAGGTTGTGTCTGCTATTTTCCCCACTACCTGGTAGGGCCCCTGCCATGCAGCTTGAAACTTATTCTGCTTAGTAGGCTCTAACACCAGGACCTTCTGTCCTATTTCCAAAGTGCTCTATCTGGCCCTCCGATCGTACCATAAGCGTTGGCGCCGCTGTGTCACCTGCAGGTTCTCACGTACAACCTGGGTCAGCTCCTGTAGGCGGTCCCGGAATTCCAGCACATAGGGTACAATAGGTACCCCTTCTATGAGGCCCTCCCCTTCCCAGTGTTCCAGCACTAAGTCTAGGGATCCCCTTAACCGTCTCCCATATACCAGCTCGAACGGGGAGAACCCCGTGGATTCTTGGGGCACCTCTCGATAGGCAAACAGGAGGTGTGGCATGAATTTCTCCCAGTCCCTGTAGGTCCTGGTAAAAGTCCCAATGAGCTGTTTTAATGTCCCGTTAAAGCGTTCACACAACCCATTGGTTTGCGGGTGGTATGGGGCGCTTCTAATGGACTTTACACCACACAGCTTCCACAGTTGGTTGGTCACCTCTGCTGTAAACTTGGTACCCTGGTCCGAGATAATCTCCCAGGGAAATCCAACCCGTGAGAAAACCTGGAGTAAGGCAGCCGCCTCCGTCTCTGCCAGTGTGTTAGGTAACGCAACCGCCTCTGGATACCGTGTGGCATAATCTACCACTGTCAATATATACTTTTTCCCGGACGGACTGGGTTTGGCTAACGGCCCTATCAGATCGACCGCTACTCGGCTAAATGGTTCCTCCACAATGGGGAGGGGGCATAATCTGGCCTTGCATCGATCCCCCCTCTTGCCAATGCGCTGACAACTGTCACTGGTCTGGCAGTACTGACGAACATCATAGGTTACCCCCGGCCAAAAGAAGTTTTGTGTCAGACGATGCCTGGTGCAACTGACGCCGAAGTGCCCGGCCAAGGGTATATCATGAGAGATTTGCAGTAGCTCCTGCCTATACTTCTTGGGAACTACCAGCTGTTGTTTTATAGTGGGGCTCGTCCCTGTGTGGTGCTGCTCTGTGATCCGGTAGAGGAGTCCCAGCTTCCATACAAACTGTTCCCCTTCCAGTACCCCTCTCTCCTCCTGTGCCTTCCCACGATATCCCTCTAATGAAGGATCCTCAAGTAACTCCCTCTTAAATTCATCTGGGGTGGCCCAAGAAATGTGTCTGGCTATGGGAATAAGTGTAGGGCTGGAATGTCTTACCTGGGCCTCTGAGTGTGATTCCGCCTCCGCAGCTCGAGCTTGTCTCCGGGTGGTCACAGGATATGTCTCAGCCAGAGGGGCCACCGAGAATGCAGACAACATGGGCCCCAAGTCATTTCCCAGCAAGACGTCTGCAGGTAAATCCTCCATCAAGGCGACCTCAACAAGGCCATCCCCGAATCCCCAGTTCAGGTGAATCCTGGCAGTGGGTAGTCGATGTATGGCTCCCCCTGCTACACGGACTGCCACTGTCCGGTCCGTCTTCTCTTGGTCCCGGACGAGATGAGGCTTCACAAGGGTCAAAGTTGCTACGGAATCTCTTAGTCCCTGCATACATTTCCCATTAACCCACACGACTTGTCGATGCTGTTGTCGATTATCTGCCCGGGCTGCCTGCACGGGGTCTACTTCATGCAGCACTTCCTCCATCTCTTCCACCCCTTGGTTACTCATATCCCCCAATGCCGGGTCAGCTTCGCCTTGGTAGCAGTGTACAGCAGCCCGGCTGAAGGTAGCTGTTCCCGCCTTTGGCCACTGGGTATGCTGAGTCCGGTTGGGACATTGTCTTTGCAGGTGGCCCAGCTGATGACAGGTGTGGCATCGCGCCCCAGGGGGACTGTTGTAGGCCGGGTTTCTAGCTGGTCCCCCTACAATCTTTGGTGGTTTGGGGCCCTCCAGGTTCATGGGCAGGCCCCTAGTGACCACCTTTGATCCGGACAACTGCGGACCCTGGCATCATGATGTTCATCGGCCAGACGAGCGGCTTCCTCAAGAGTCGTTGGCCGCCTGTCCCGAAGCCATTCCTGTGTCTCGGGGTTTAGTCCATTAAAGAATCGTTCTAACAGGAAGAGCTGGAGGACGTGCTCCTTAGTGGTTGCTTGGCTCCCTTGTACCCACTGTAGCAGTGACCGCCGTAATTTACAGGCCCATTCAGCGTGGGTATCGGTTACGTGTTTTATAAGTCCACGGAACTTTTGGCGGTAGGCCTCTGGTGTCAGCGCATACCGGGCCAAGATCACTTCTTTGATCCGCTCATAGTCCATACAGTCCTCATCAGGTACCGTTCGATAGGCGTCCGCTGCCCGGCCTGTCAGTTTGCTGGCCAGAATCTGAACCCGTTCCTCCGGCTTTACTTGATGAAGAGCACACTGCCGCTCAAAGTCCTGCAGAAAGCCATCAATGTCTTCCTCTGCCTCCCCCAACTGTCGGAAGGCATTGTACTGGATCTTTTTGTGGCTTACTGTTGAAGGTACCTGGTCGAAGGCCAGAGCTCCCCCTGCTCCACTTTGGTCTGCTCTGCCATCTCCATCTTGGCTAGCTCTATCCTGGTCCGCTCGGCCATCTTTTCCTTCAGATCAGTACGCACATCAGCCATCACTTCTCGTATGATCTCTACTGCAGGGTTTGGGCCATAGAACGCCAGTCTGTTCTTTACCTCCCTCTGGAATTCGGTCTCCTCCACATTCACATTGGGGGCGCTGCACTGTCGTGTTCCATGATGGCTGCTATCAAATCCGCTTTTGTTTTGTTGCTGGCGATCAACCCTCGGGCTTCCACCAGGTCTTTTAATGTAGTCCTCTTTAACTTCTGGTAATCATTTTCCATTCATTCCTTTCCTCCTGTAGAAGGGGTATCAAATCCCGCTGGCTGCCACCAGTGTAACGGGGTCTTCCAAGCTGGGGTACCTCTTTCAGTACCACCCCGTGTTTTCGGAGGTCCGCTCTGCATTGGCTGGAGTCTGAATGAAGGACGCTGGCTGGAATTCCTCTGAGTGCATGGGCGCATATAAAAGATCACTGCTTCTCCATGTATTTCCAGTCTGACAACACTTTACTCACAGGACACAGAATATATCACACAGATACAGAGGGCCGGCCAATAAACAAGCGTCAGGCCAGACATGCATTACAAAAGCAGCAGGTGGCCAGAGCCTGCGTATGTTTACTGTGGGAATTGCAAAGGTAGGGGGAGGGCGGACACTGCTGATACATTAGGGACATGCATCTCACATGGAACCTATTATATATACATATAACTGCACAACATATTCTGGGTGCTGAGTGGTTCTGTAACACTTTATTTACTGCTGTCATCTGGTGGTGTGTAAAAGTGGGGGATAATCCAGGCTTTGTTCATTTTTATCAGAGTGAGCTTGTCAACACTGTCTGTTGACAGGCGAAAGTGCCTGTCTGTTATGATTCCTCTGGCGGCACTCAAAACCCACTAAGACAAGATGCTAGCAGCAGGGCAGCTCAATACCTGCAAGGGCTTGGAGGGCCAGCTATTGCAGGTGTCCAGCTTTGAGACCCAATATTTGAAAGTCTAAATGGAATTAGGGAGTACGCTACTTTGGTCAGCCAGGTATTGCTTGACTATTTTTAAAAAATTTTCCCTCTTTGTCAAAAATACCCTGTCATCAGGCCCTGGACACTGGGATGGTGTCATGAAATTGGCCCAGGCCTTTGACAGTGTATCCCTGCCTGTGCTGTGTGTCTACCTCACCTCTCCTTGTTGGTTGAACAAGGGGGATAGCTTTCTCCCTGCTGCTAACATTGTCCCATGGGAATTTTTTCAACATAGTTTCAACAATGGCCTTCTGGCATAGCATCATTTTAAAACATCTCTCCACTTCAGGAAGGAGAGACATAAAGTTCTTGTAGCGTAGGTCTAGCAGGGTGAATAATCAGTACTCTTTATTGGTCAAGATAAATATAACGCGATGGTAATGGGAAAGACAGCAATACAAAAAGTCATCCATATGTGCCAAGGTCCCTTCTGCCAACAATTCAGTGTCGCCACCATGATGATGACTCTCTATCTCCTCCTATTCCTCATTCCCCTCCTCAGCCCATCCAAGTAGGAGGGACAGGGATGAAGATTGTGTGGGTACTAGCCTCTGCTGTTCTAGCCAACAGCTTCTGTTCCTTCTCCTTCTCCTCCTCCTCAGCCAACATCTCCTCATTGAAACCCAGTCCTCACTGAGCAGATGAGATGAGGCTGGGCTGGGTAGTATCTCCCTGTCTCATATCTTGCTTCATCTCCACCTGGTCCACATGCTTAGCTATATGTTTAATTGTGAGCAACAACTGTTTAAGTAGGCACAGAAGTGGGATAGTTGCCCTGACTATGGTGTCATAATTGCTCACCATCTTTGTGGAGTTCTCAAAGTCCTGGAGAACAGCACAAATGTCAGACATCCATGCACATCATTCAGTTGTTATGTATGGAGGCTGACCATAATACCGACGGGTGTGTTGAAGCAAGTACTCAACGACTGGCCCTCTGCTGCTCACAAAGCCTTGCCAGAAATTAATGAATTCCAAGTTTTTCCTCATTCTGTCTCACAAAAAATTGGGATAAAAAGCGATCAAAATATGTCATGTTCACAAAAATGGTACCATTAAAAAGGTCAACTCTTCCTGCAGAAAACAAGACCTCACATGATTCTGTGGGCCAAAATATGGAAAAATTATAGCTCTTAAAATGTGGTGATGCAAAAACTATTTTTTGCAATAAAAAGCATCTTTTAGTGTGTGACAGCTGCCAAACATAATAACCCGCAATAAAAACTCACTATAAATAGAAAATCAAACCCCCCTTTATCACCCCCTTAGTTAGGGAAAATAATAAAATAAAAAATGTATTTCAATTTTCCCATTAAGGTTAGGGTTAGGGCTAAAGTTAGTGTTAGGGTTGGGACTAAAGTTAGGGTTAGGGTTGGTGTTAGGGTTAGGGCTGGGGGTAGGGTTGGGGTTAAGGTTTGGATTAGGGTTAGGGTTTGGATTAGGGTTAGGGTTGGGAATAGGATTAGGGGTGTGTTAGAGTTAAGTTTATGGTTAGGGTTATGGTTAGGGTTGGGATTAGGGTTAGGGGTGTGTTGGGGTTAGGGTTGGAGTTAGAATTGGAGGGGTTTGCACTGTTTAGGCACATCAGGAGCTCTCCAAATGCGTCATGGCATCTGATCTCAATTCCAGCCAATTCTGCGTTGAAAAAATCAAACGGTGCTCCTTCTCTTCCGATCTCTGCCATGCGCCCAAACAGTGGTTTACCCCCACATATGGGATATCAGTGTACTCAAGACAAATTGAACAGCACCTTTTGGGGTCCAATTTCTCCTGTTAAAAATGAATTTTTATTTTCACGGCTCTACGTTATAAACTTCTGTGAAGCACTTGGGGGTGCAAAGTGCTCACCACATATCTAAATAAGTTGCTTAGGGGGTCTAGTTTCCAAAATGGTGTCACTTTTGGGGGGTTCCACTGTTTAGGCACATCAGGGGCTCTACAAATGCAACATGGTGTCCGATCTCAGTTCCAGCCAATTTTTCATTGAAAAGTCAAACGGTGCTCCTTCCCTTCCAAACTTTGCTATGCGCCCAAACAGTGGTTTACCTGCATATATGGGGTATGGGGTCCTGACAAATTGTACAACAACTTTTGGGGTCTAATTTATCCTGTTACCCTTGGTAAAATAAAACAAATTGGATCTGAATTAAATTATTTGTGAAAAAAAGATAAATGTTAGTTTTTAAAAAACATTCCAAAAATTCCGGTGAAGCACCTCAAGGGTTTATAAACTTCTTGAATGTGGTTTTGAGCACCTTGAGGGGTGCAGTTTTTAGAATGGTGTCACTTTTGGGCATTTTCTATCATATAGACCCCTCAAAGTGACTTCAAATGTGCTGTGATTCCCCCCAAAAAATGGTGTTGGAAAAATGAGAAATGGCTGGTCAAATTTTAACCCTTATAGCTTCCTAAGAAAAAAAAAATTCTGGTTCCAAAATTGTGCTGATGTAAAGTAGACATGTGGGAAATGTTATTTATTAAGAATTTTGTGTGACATCTCTCTGTGATTTAAGGGCATGAAAATTCAAAGTTGAAAAATTGCAAAATTTTCAAAATTTTGCCAAATTTCCATTTTTTTCACAAATAAACGCAAGTCATATCAAAGAATTTTTACCACTACCATGAAGTACAATATGTCATTAGAAAACAGTGTCAGAATCACCAGGATCCATGGAAGCGTTCCAGAGTTATTACCTCATAAAGGGACAGTGGTCAGAATTGTTAAAATTGTCATGGTCATTAAAGGCAATCTGTCACCTCATTTTTCCCCTATGAGATGCAGCCACCACCATCAAGGGCTTTTCTACAGCATTCTGTAATGCTTATTTTGGACACATTATTTGATATTAATCATTATCACACATGCTTGATTGGAGGTTCAGCAAAAAACACCACAGATCTATCTGGTCTGTTGTTCCTTTAAGTAATTCTGCCACGGTGTGCGATTTTTCTCCTAAATAAATTAGCTTCAGCTTCTGGCTGATGTGGATGACCTACTCTGAGATAACACATCTGAGATGGAGCAGGGAAGGAGCAGGAGGGGGTGCACCAACTCAAGCATGAGTTGGAGAAAACACTGAAAGAAGCAGGGCTAGCAATCCTCAGTGTCGGGAGCACATGAGCTGTGCCAGGGTGCCACTGTTGCCCGACCTCCATAATGTTCACTCAGCGCTTTTCCATATGTCAGTTGTTACAGTAAGTGGACAATCACAGGAACTATATTTGTAAGAGCCCGGGTGAGGTCCCTTGACACATGGCGCTATATTTGGGTTCGGCAGCCTGAAAATCAGGTGTTTCCAGCATGACAGCATGAGAAACACTGGTGGCTTTGATCGGCTTAAAATCATCATTACCATCGGTCAGAAAGCTGTGGTTCCCATGCTGTCAGATGACAGCATGAGCCAGCAGCTGTAACTGGTGGTAAAGCCTCCAGTCATGCACATCTTCTGATGAGAGAGTACTACTGCCATCAGCCTACACCTGCTGTTGCTCAAAACATCGAGGCTAGTTACAGCTGATGGGAGTATTCATCAGTCGGTGCCTGTGCTAAAAATTAATAAATAAGGTCCTCTTTAGCAGCTTTGTTGGAACTGAACGTGCCAAGAGTATATACACCCCTGTGCCTTCTACAAACATACAAAGCCAAAATTCCAATTGCTGCACTTGCCTACACTTGCCAGAACACACTCTACCCAGGTTAATGCTTTGTGCTGCAGTATTAGCTGTCAAGTTAGCTGAAATAATTACATCTAAGTTAGACAATAATCTCAAAGAGACTGAGTTCTCTACAGACAGAAAAACGGACCTAGGTTACATCCACAATGAAACTAGATTGTTTTATGACTATGTTAGCAACAGGGTGCTACAAATTTGAAGATCTGTTCATCCAAAACAGTGGTATTATGTATTTACAGACCAGAATCTCACAGATCATGCTACTAGAGCAGTTGATGCAAGTTGGCTAGAAAGCATGACATGGACCAAAACTGTTATATAGTGAATGACTATTCCCAGAAACCTTTTAACTAGCAGAGGAGAACTCAGATCAAATCCACCCTCAAATGTCTATACTTCATACAACAACCTCTGATACTCAACTTGGATCCCACAGATTCAACAACTTCTTAAGTTCCAAATCACTTATCCAAGCTATCACCTGCTTGACCCATATAGCTTGCTCGTTTAGAGACACCAGAACTTGTGACATAGACAGATGTAAAGGTTGGCATTATTTTAAAAATACCTATTCTGCCTCAGATTTGGATTTTTCTAACTAACATCATCCTCACTGTTCAAAGAGAAGCCTACTTTGGAGAAATCCAACATCTTATGAACACTACCCCAATATCAATTAACAGTGTACTGAGGAAAATCAGCAAGTCTCACCCACAAAAGCTTAAAGGGGTTGTCCATTGCAAAGAAAGCCCTTTTCATTCCCCACGCTTGGCCACGATAAAATAAAAAAGCCTATACTCATCTCTTTTGCCGATGATGTTGCTGCAGTGTCGGCACTCATGGTCCTGGGGATCTTGTGTGGCTGTATTATATGTTGTGCGCCCAATCAGCACTGGCATCACTGTCTTCACCTTCTGTTGAATTGAACATGAAGAGGAAGTCAGATCAGCTGCAGTTCAGACTTCCTCTTTATTTTCAGTTTGTCCAAAATCAGGGACTGTGAAGCCAGTGTTGATTAGGTGCTGGGCACCACATGTCATACAGCCGCACGAAAGTCCTGGGACCACAAGTGCTGATACAGCAGGAACAGCACTGTCAAGGGAAGTAAGTATAGGCTTTTTTATTTTATCAGGACCAAGCGTGAGGAATGAGAAGGGGTTGTCCTATTAGTGGACATCCCCTTTAATAACCTTCATAACTGAATAACTGAAGCTGTAGCTATAAGAAACGCCAGACCCTTAGCTCTGGTCCCTAGTGAGACTGTAGAGCCCTTATTATCCACCCCAGCCACTCTCCTTACCCAGAAAACAGGGCTATTCAGCACTTCTCGGTGATAATTTGATGTGAAAGACATCTACAAACGACAATGGACACAGGAACAAAGTCTTGCAAATGCGTTCTGGGACAGGTGCCGCAAGCAATACTAATCTACTCTGCAACTATGAACAAAGTGGCAATATGCAAGACCTGATCAAAACATTGATAACTTTGTTCTTGTCAAAGACTGTCAATGCACAGAAATCAGTGACCATTTGGTTTACTCACTGCTTGGTCAAGTCACAGTAACGTCTGCAAAGTAAAAGTGAGGATGATCAGAGGAGATGAATCCAAGACATTCCTCAGACCAATATCCAAACTAATTCTGCTCCTACTCTTTGAGGACCAGGATACTGCCATCTGTTGATGCCCGGCGGGAAATTTCATGCCTTCAGCATTGAATTTCATCTTTTTATTGCTCAGTTTTTATTCACAGCTTATAAGCTCCCTCTAATGGTTGAATTTGATTATTCAGACTAGCTTTAGTACCTCTGCTCTTCCCATCTTCTTGCTTGGAAGTGCATTGTGGGAAGCAAGAGCTCATTCCTTCACAGATTGAAGTACAGAGGACATCCACCATTTTGTCCCCCTTTGTAATAGCATCACTGGTAAGATAGATTAGGTGGCATTTGTTTGAAGCCACCAGATACACAAGACTCTCACTCCTGCATTAGTCAGTTGTGTTAATAAGACTGGTCAGCAAGCTGGTTTGACACATGTTATTTGTAGACTGTTTAGCCATTTTGACTCATGTATTTCTGTGTTGCCTTTATACATGTACAGAGATTCCATGTTATGTTACTGCTTCTAGTTTCACTAAATACATTTACTAACAATCAATTAATTACATTGAAATTTCAACAAATTCTTGCTACAAATATAACACCATCTGTAAAAAAGCTGAAAGTGATAAGAGGATGGATTCTACAAATGGAAAATGATCATAAACACAAATGAAAATCCACATTTGACGACCTCAAGAGGCATAAGCTGAAGGTTTTACAATGGCCCTCACAGTCCTCCGATGTGATCATCACTGAAAATCTGTGGCTAGACCTCAAAATAGCAGAGCATGCAAGACAACCCAGGAATCTCAAAGAACTGGAAGAATTTTCAAAAGAAGAATGGATGAAAATCCTTCAAACAATAATTGAAAGACTATTGGCTGGCTTCAAAAAGCGTTTACATGCCATAATACTTGCAAAAGGGGGTGCTACTAAGTACTAACCATGCAGAGCGCCCAAACTTTTGCATTGGCCCATTTTACTTTTTGTAATGTTTTAAAAAGTAAAAAAATGCATTACATACTTATTGCCTAATCCCTTAATGACAGCCAATACGTTGTTTTACTGACCTGAGATATAAGAGAATAGCTTCCCCATACAGGTGACAATCCAGCAGCTGTCGGCTGTACACTATAGCTGACAACTTGCTGTATCAGCCACAATCAGTGTTTGCACCGTCCAAGTCTGTTTAACCCTTTAGATGCTGCTGTCAATAGTGACTACATCATATAAATGGTTAACAGAGTGTGGGGGCTTCCTCTTTATCCCCACTGGTGCCCTCAGATAATGATTGTGTGGTCCTGATGTTTGCCACGGCAATTCACGACCAAATAGCAACCTTAGAGTCTGACGGCTGTTGTAACCTGTTCAGAAGTTACCAACATTTAGGTGGTAAAAATATACATTTTCATTTCTGTCATGCCACTTTGCATTAACTCCTGAAAATCACCTGAAGGGTTAATAAACCTCCTAACTACAGTTTTCAATATGTCAGGGGGTGCGGTTTTTGAAATGGTATAACTTTTGGGGTTTCCCAATACATGGAACCCCCAATGTCACTTCGAAACTGGATAGGTCCCTAAAAAAATATTTTTTTTAAATTTAATTGAAAAAATGAAAAATTGCTGCTACTTTTTTAAACCTCCTAAAATGCTAACAAAATAAAGGAACATTTTACAAATGGTGCTGATGTAAAGCAGACTTGAGGGATATGTTATATATTGATGTTTTGCTATGGTATGACTATCTGGATTAAAGGGATAATCATTCAAAGTTTGAAAATTGCTAATTTTTAACATTTTTTCTCAAATTTCTGATATTTTTTATAAACAAACACAAAACATATCAGCATAAATTTACCATTATCATAAAGTACAATGTGTCACAAAAAAAACAGTCTCAAAATCACTGGGATTTGTTGAAGCATTCCAGAGTTATTACCACGTAAAGTGACACTGGTCAGATTTCAAAAATTTGGCTCCGCCACTAAGGGGCTAAAATACAATGAAATGTGTCTTCTTTAACATTAGCCCTTTTAAAGAACATTTAATCAGCTTCAACTTGCTTAATGGTATACAGTAACAGAAATTTTGACCAAGGGTGCCCAAACTTTTACATGCCACTGTACAGTATTTATGAGACCTATCTAACTATGCTTCTCCAGCAGCAGTCATTTTATTTTATTATTTTATATATAACAAGAGAGGACATTATGAATAAATTATATCGCTATACATAACAAGAACGGTCACCATATAATAAAGGACAGCAATATAAATAATAATGGAGAACACTATGTATAAAAGGACTGCACAGTATATATTATATGACAGGACACTATGTAATGCAGAATGGCCCTATACATAATAAGAGAGGATGTTATTTAAAAAGGGACAGCACTATACATAATAAGAAAGAACACTAAGCAATAAGGGGCTGCACTATAAAAAATAAAGGCAATATATTAAGGGATGATGCTGTACTTAATAAGTGTGGATGCTATGCAATAATGGATGGTGATATACATAATAAAAGATTACAGTATTTACTAAGAGATGGCACTATACATAACAAGAGAGTATACTACATATTAAGGAATTGCACTAAACATAATAAGGCTGTTTTACAAACAACAGTATTACTACATCATCTCTTTGCAAGTCATAAAGCATAGATACAGAATAAATGTTTATATCCAGTGACTGATGACTCTGATTTGAGATGTTCTCTGTTGTTTCTTTTCCATCTTGTCAGACCTCCAAGCCACGACTCAACTTAACACAATCATCACTGTGGCCCTGAAAATAACAAGGTCTCATATATATATATACACTCACTGGCCACTTTATTAGGTACACCATGCTAGTAAGGGGTTGGACCCCCTTTTGCCTTCAGAACTGCCTCAATTCTTCGTGGCAGAGATTCAACAAGGTGCTGGAAGCATTCCTCAGAGATTTTGGACCATATTGACATGATGGCATCACACAGTTGGCGCAGATTTGTCGGCTGCACATCCCTGATGCGAATCTCCCGTTCCACCACATCCCAAAGATGCTCTATTGGATTGAGATCTGGTGACTGAGGAGGCCATTTGAGTACAGTAAACTCATTGTCATGTTCAAGAAACCAATCTGAGATGATTCGAGCTTTATGACATGGCGCATTATCCTGCTGAAAGTAGCCATCAGATGTTGGGTACATTGTGGTCATAAAGGGATGGACATGGTCAGCAACAATACTCAGGTAGGCTGTGGCGTTGCAACGATGCTCAATTGGTACCAAGGGGCCCAAAGAGTGCCCAGAAAAAATTCCCCACACCATGACACCACCACCACCAGCCTGAACCGTTGATACAAGGCAGGATGGATCCATGCTTTCATGTTGTTTACGCCAAATTCTGACCCTACCATCCGAATGTCGCAGCAGAAATCGAGACTCATCAGACCAGGCAACGTTTTTCCAATCTTCTACTGTCCAATTTCGATGAGCTTGTGCAAATTGTAGCCTCAGTTTCCTGTTCTTAGCTGAGAGGAGTGGTACCCAGTGTGGTCTTCTGCTGCTGTAGCCCATCTGCCTCAAAGTTCGACGCACTGTGCGTTCAGAGATGCTCTTCTGCCTACCTTGGTTGTAACGGGTGGCAATTTGAGTCACTGTTGCCTTTCTATCAGCTCGAACCAGTCTGCCCATTCTCCTCTGACCTCTGGCATCAACATGGCATTTCCGGCCACAGAACTGCCGCTCACTGGATTTTTTTTCTTTTTCGGACCATTCTCTGTAAACCCTAGAGATGGTTGTGCGTGAAAATCCCAGTAGATCAGCAGTTTCTGAAATTCTCAGACCAGCCCTTCTGGCACCAACAATCATGCCACGTTCAAAGGCACTCAAATCACCTTTCTTCCCCATACTGATGCTCGGTTTGAACTGCAGGAGATTGTCTTGACCATGTCTACATGCCTAAATGCACTGAGTTGCCGCCATGTGATTGGCTGATTAGAAATTAAGTCTTAACACACAGTTGGACAGGTGTACCTAATAAAGTGGCCAGTGAGTGTATATATATATATTTTTTTTTTTTTTTTTTTCCCCACTTAATAAAAAAATCCCCCATACTGTGCCCCTGGATTAATATCCAATTATACAATTACTCTAAAGGAAAAGGTACAAAGAAGTGGAAATAAACCTCACCGTGTAGTATATCCATTCATCCATTTTAAGTTTATGCTTAGAACATACAACACTGCCCTTCACCTCTCCAAACAAACCTATTTCAACACCCTCATCACCTCACTGTCCAATAACCCGAAACGTCTCTTTGACACTTTTCATTCTCTACTCAATCCAAGAGTACAGGCCACAACCACGGAGCTCCGAGCTGACGATCTGGCCAATTACTTCAAAGAAAAAATTGACCAGATTCGACAGGAAGTTATCTCCCAATCACCACATACCATGCACTGTCCTTCCTCCCCCACTGCATCTAGCTCACTCTCTGATTTTGAACCAGTCACAGAAGAAGAAGTAAGCAGGCTCCTTGCATCTTCTCGCCCAACTACTTGCACCAGTGACCCATTTCCATCACATCTCCTCCAGTCCCTTTCCCCTGCTGTCACCCCTCACCTAACTAAAATATTTAACCTCTCTCTCTCTTCAGGTATTTTTCCCTCCTCATTTAAGCATGCCATCATACATCCACTACTTAAAAAACCATCCTTCGACCAAAACTGTGCCGCTAACTATAGACCTGTCTCTAATCTTCCCTTCATCTCTAAACTCCTGGAACGCCTGGTCCACTCCCGTCTTATCCGCTATCTCTCAGAAAACTCTGTTCTCGACCCTCTCCAATCCGGTTTCCGCTCTTTACACTCCACTGAAACTGCCCTCACTAAAGTCTCTAATGATCTGCTAACAGCTAAATCAAATGGTCATTACTCCATGCTAATTCTCTTGGATCTCTCTGCAGCATTCGACACGGTGGATCATCAGCTCCTCCTCACTATGCTCCGTTCCATTGGCCTCAAGGATACCGTTCTCTCCTGGTTCTCCTCCTATCTCTCCGACCGCTCCTTTACTGTATCTTTTGCCGGTTCCTCCTCCTCTCACCTTCCCCTTACTGTTGGGGTCCCCCAAGGATCGGTTCTAGGCCCCCTCCTCTTCTCCTTGTACACTGCCCCTATTGGTCAAACAATCAGTAGATTTGGTTTCTAGTACCATCTCTATGCTGATGACACCCAATTATACGCTTCTTCTCCTGACATCACGCCAGCCTTTCTAGAAAACACCGGCGATTGTCTAAACGCTGTGTCTAATATCATGTCCTCACTATATCTGAAACTGAACCTGTCAAAGACTGAACTCCTGGTGTTTCCTCCCTCTACTAATGTACCTATACCCGACATTGCTATTTCTGTGTGTGGCTCCACTATTACTCCCCAGCAACAGGCCCGCTGTCTTGGGGTCATACTTGATTCCGAGCTTTCCTTTGCCCCCCACATTCGATCACTGGCTCGCTCTTGTCATCTGCACCTCAAAAACATTTCTAGAATTCGACCTTTTCTTACTTTTGACTCTGCAAAAACTCTTACTGTTTCTCTTATTCATTCTCGTCTGGACTATTGTAACTCTCTTCTAATCGGTCTCCCTCTTACCAAACTCTCCCCTCTCCAATCTGTCTTGAATGCTGCAGCCAGGATCATATTCCTCACCAATCACTCACCGATGCCTCTACCTTGTGCCAGTCATTACACTGGCTACCCATCCACTCCAGAATTCAGTATAAACTTATTACCCTCACCCACAAAGCCCTCCATGGCTCAGCACCACCCTACATCTCCTCCCTTGTTTCAGTATACCACCCTACCCGCGCCCTCCGTTCTGCTGATGACCTGAGGTTAGTATCCTCAATAGTCAGAACCTCCCTCTCTCGTCTCCAAGACTTTACACGTGCCGCGCCATTTCTTTGGAATGCACTTCCCAGGTCAATACGATTAGTCGCCAATCCCCACAATTTTAAGCGTGCCCTGAAAACGCATTTATTCAGACTGGCCTATCGCCTCAACACATTAACCTAATCTATCCCTGTGTGGCACAGCCAAAAGTTTTACCATAACCAGATTTCCTGCATCATGTTCCCACATGCTTTATGCATCCATTAGCCCTCTGTGTCTGTACTGTCACACACTTTATGGCTGGTTCATACAATCAGGGCAACTGTTACCACCCACCTTTCGTGTCTACCTCTTTCCTCATAGACTGTAAGCTTGCGAGCAGGGCCCTCATTCCTCTTGGTATTTGTTATAATCTACTGTATGTGATTATTGTTATGCTGTAATGTCTATTGTCTGTACAAATCCCCTCTGAAATGTAAAGTGCTGCGGAATATGTCGGCGCTATAAAAATAAAATTTATTATTATTATTATTATTATTATTATATGAAAGGTTGCTCCTCACTAGTATAGCTAGGATCCATTAAACACTGGAAAATTCACAGGAAAAAAGGCTCCATTGGCTAAATTATGATAAAAGTTCAGATTTTTGTTTCACATAAAATGAATTGTTTGACAATTTAAAAATAAATGCCCATCCATCGTGTTTCTGGCTGTAGCCCTTAGTCATAGAATGTGACTAAGGGCTACAACCAGAAACACGTCAGAATGGTCACTTCTTTTTAAATTGTCTGGACAATCTGTTTTTAATTATGTGAAACAAAAATCTGAACTTTTTTCAGAATTTAGCCAATGGAGCCTTTTTCTCGTTTTTTCCTATACAATTACCCAGGGACCATTCAAAATATAAATTGATAAGCCAACTCTATCCCCCCTATTTATTCTAATTAGCCACTTTTCAATACAAATTAATCTCTGTGATTCTCCCTCCAAAACATTACCTACCGTTTCCTATTCTGTGTCCTCTATCCCACGTCCCAATTTATTACATTTCCCTTATTGTATCTTCCCCCTTCCACCTATTGTATCCTCCCCTGTTGTGAACACGTTTGACCTTACTTCTGAGTTTGGGCTCCCTCTGGTGGTTGCTGCTGGTGTTGGAGCTGGTCTGGCTGATAAAAGTCAATCACCTGAGAAGGATGATTGGACGTCAGGTGTTACAGACTGTAGTGATTTAAGTGAGCAACCTTCCCTCAGTTGTTGCCGGTGATTTGGTTTTCTTCGTGAGCATTTTGGAAGTCTGCTTGCCTTCTGCTTTGTCCTGCACGTTTCAGATAAGTTATTTGTCTGCCTGAATCTTTTTGCATTTGATCCATTTTTTGCCTTTCTCTGATTTCTGCCTTCCTGGTGTGAGTCCAGCCTGGTTCCCTGCTGGGACCTGTGCTGGACTCTGCTTCTTTTGCTACAGCTTATGTCAGTCTTGCAGTATTTCTAATCCCTGTTATACCAGTATCTTTTGTTTGCGTCCAGTTACACCAGAGTTCTGATTTAGTGGGGGAGAGGTGGTGTGGCCTCAGTATTTTTGCATATCAGACGTGTTGGAATTTTTCTTAGGGTTTTTTAGCGTGATTGCAGACATTATCCTTTCCTGTCCTATTCTATGTAGACAGTTTGGGCCCCATCATTTGCTTACTCTATTTTCTGCCTGTGTTTTGTGTCTCATCTTGTCTCACCGGCAATATATGTTCAGGAGCTATCTATTCCTTTGGGCGTCTACTCCGGGGCAGTTTAGCTTTCCCCTTTCTGTCTTTAGGCTTAGTTAACTCTTTGACTGTGCCGAGGCATCTAGGGCATCGTAGGTACGTCCCACGGCTAATTCTAGTTGTGTTGTCAGTTTAGGGGTCTGCAATCCGCTAAGTTACCAACCTCTCTGGTTATCTGGTTGCCTCGCCTATTCCCGTTATCCTCCTCGGTTACCTAATCATAACACTCCCCCACTGTATGAAAAAAAAATATATAGATGATCCCTCATGGAGCTGCTTTCATACTTTTCTGGCCAGGCACCTGCCGGATGATGCAGATGGTGCAAATACATCATTGTACCACTGAGTGCTGGACAGGAATCTAAGGACAACTTGATGCAGCTCCGAAGCTACCTCTTATTGCGGATAGCAGAGCTGCAGGAAAAGCTCCTAGCCAAGTACACTGCTGATGCCAGTATAGATTATAATGAGGGCAATCTTGTCAAAGGCCACCCAGATCCTCCAGCCCTAAATGGTAGGCCATAATTCCCTCATTATAATCCACTCCTGCACAGGCCCCCTTACCTCTGGTCTCCTGTGCAGCAGAACCAGCTACATCGGCAGTATGTCCGACCTTAAAGGTAGTCTTCATCAAAAGATATTCCAGCATTTTTAAAGCCTAAGCATATTTTAGGTCTTAATGCTATATGTGCTTATAAACACCCACAAAACAGCAAGAAATGACCATTTCTAGCAAATATCCATTAACCATGCCCACATTGCAAGTCATCTTGCAAGACTATCCCTGTAAAAATGGAACAGTTATGGGTTATGGTTCCAGGAATGCAAACATGGTGTGGGATGTACACGACAAAGCTGTTCATGGTCTTAAATTTATGGCATCAACTCAAAAGTTATAAATAAAGTAAAAATGTGTTGTATCTTATCTAACATTACCCTGAAAGGAACAACTAGTGCTGGGTTGGAGTATATGCTAGGACCTGCTCTCTAAGAGACACCGCTGAGCGCACAGTGCTAACATACTGCCGAAATTGGTTTCACCACGCACCTACTGGGCAATGTGCAAATAGGATCAGCAGTGCTTACAGTGACTTCAAGTAACATCTTGTTTGGAGTCTAAAGATAGAAGGTGATCCCTGAAAGAAGAAAAAAAAATCTATATTTAGGTGTAAGCTTTGAGCTAGATATCAGTGTTACTGCCAGTACTGTGGAAAAACATAGGGCTTCAAGATGTAGATGCAAACAGATGAGAGAATATCAGTATATATGCGCCATTTCCTCCATGTTCAGGCATTCTATGATGCTACCGATAAATATATATTTACCTGGAAATATTTAATAATGGCTAATTAATAGGTTTTCCAGTTAATTTAAAAGGGCAGACTAGCATAGAGAGCCACTCACAGCCTACCCATTCATGGAAGGGGTGACTGCTTAGTATACATTTGCACAATAGAGGCCTGTATGGGGCTCTGTTCACATGTAGGTAATGCACTGTGTCTGGTTCAAAACCTATTAGTCACGCCCACACTATTCAATTAGGTGGACTGGCTAGCACTCTATAAATGCATCCCATGTGAACACCACTGTATACAAGACCCAACATGCTGGGCTTGGCTGCACCCTGAAAAATAAAGTGCACATAATACATATAAATATGTGAGGTATTGGTCGATATTTTGGCCAAGATATGCAAGCTCGCAACTCAACGTAAAGGGTCCTCATGCTTGCGAGTCCTTTCACTATACTAGTAGCAAAGCCACAAAAGAGGACTGAAAATCCTCCAAAAATTCAAAAATACAATATCGACAAATACCTCAAATATTTATATGTATTTTGTGCACTTCTATTTTTCAGGGTGCAGCCAAGCACAGCACGTTGGGTCTTGTATACAGTGGTGTTCACATGGGATGCATTTAGAGAGTGCTGGCCAGCCCACCTTATCAAATAGTATGGGCGTGACTAATAGGCTTTGAACCTGACACTATGCATTACCTTTATGTGAACGGCGCCCTATACAGGCCTCTATTGTGCAAACGTATAATAAGCAGTCACCCCCTCCATTGATTGGTAGGCTGTGAGTAGCTGTCTATTTAGTATTTTGCACCTGTGCTGCCGACATCTTTGCTACATGGGTTGGCTGCATCCTGTAGTGCGTTTGTTCAGAGACCTGGGCAGGTAAGCGGTGCTTCCCCTTTTTGTGCTCTATTTTTGAATTTTTGGAGGATTTTCAGTCCTCTTTTGTGGCTTTGCTACTAGTATAGTGCCTGGAAAATTGGTTTAAGGAGTAACCACCATTTTAATTTTAGTTCAGTCAAATGTTTGCATGAAACTAAGAAACCTTTATAGTATATTTTAACAGAGAAATTGACTCCTTTTTTCTCCTGGACTAATCTTTGCTTCTCAATTCATTGGTAAAATCTCTATTAAGTGAAGGTAGAGTTTACCCTTAATTAGATAGGAGGATATGACAGGTGGTATATTATAAAATTCTATGGAGGAGGGAAAGAGCCAGGAGAAGATGCAAACATTCTGCAGCAGGTTCTCCTGAAATTGCAATTACTGCTCTCCGTAGAAGTTTAGTAGTTATGGGAAATCTGTTTTCACAGATGAGAATTTTGAGAATGAAAGATCAGTTCAGGAGGAGAATGAAGCAGATTTCACTGCTAAAATATATTGCAAAGTTTGTTCTTATTTACATGTGTAATATTGATTTATGTAAAAAAAATTAAAATTACATTTATTTTTGAAGCAATTGAGCAAATACATATATGCATTTTTTGACAACATATATAAGGATATTAAGATATATAAATAAATGTATTTATGTCAATGATGCACTAGTCCAATGGGCCCACATACTTGACTCTTTTTATATAATTTCAAGAGCAGTTTTAAATCCCTTTTTCTCTCTGTAATGCAGTTTTTTTTGTCGGTACTACATTAAATGCTGTTCTTCAGCAATTAACGTTCTTTAACCCCTTCACCCCCAAGGGTGGTTTGCACGTTCATGACCGGGCCAATTTTTACAATTCTGACCACTGTACCTTTATGAGGTCATAACTCTCGAACGCTTCCATGGATCCCGGTGATTCTGACATTGTTTTCTCGTGACATATTGTACTTCATGTTAGTGGTAAAATTTCATTCAAATAACTTGCGTTTATTTGTGAGAAAAACGGAAATTTGGCGAAAATTTTGAAAATTTCGCAATTTTCCAACTTTGAATTTTTATGCCCTTAAATCACAGAGATAAGGCACACAAAAAACTTGATAACTAACATTTCCCACATGTTTACTTTACATCAGCACAATTTTGGAACCAAAATTTTTTTTTGTTTGGAAGTTATAAGGGTTAAAAGTTGACCAGCGATTTCTCATTTTTACAACACCATTTTATTTTTAGGACCACATCACATTTGAAGCCACTTTGAGGGGTCTATATGATAGAAAATACACAAAAGTGACACCATTCTAAAAACTGCACCCCTTAAGGTGCTCAAAACCACATTCAAGAAGTTTATTAACCCTTTAGGTGCGTCACAGGAATTTTTTTGAATATTTAAAAAAAAATGAACATCTAACTTTTTTTCATAAAAAAAATACTTCAGGTTCAATTTTTTTTATTTTACCAAGGGTAACAGGAGAAATTGAACTGCAAAAGTTATTGTGCAATTTGTCCTGAGTACGCAGATACCTGATATGTGGGGGGGAACGACTGTTTCGGCACATGGCAGAGCTCAGAATGGAAGGAGCGCCGTTTGACTTTTTCAATGCAAAATTGGCTGGAATTCAGATTGGACGCCATGTCACGTTTGGAGAGTCCCTGATGTACCTAAACAGTGGAAACCCCCTACAAGTGACCCCATTTTGGAAACTAGACCCCCCAAGGAACTTATCTAGATATGTGGTGAGAACTTTGAACCCACAAGGGCTTTACAGAAGTTTATAACGTACAGCGGTACAATTAAAAAATCATATTTTTTCCACAAAAATGATCTTTTCACCCCAATTTTTATTTTCCCAAGGGTAACAGGACCCTAAAAGTCATTGTGCAATTTGTCCTGAGTACGCTGATACCCCACATGTGGGGGTAAACCACTATTTGGGCGCATGGCAGAGCTCGGAAGGGAAGCAGCGCCATTTGACGTTTTTGGCTGGAATTGAGATCGGACACCATGTCGCATTTGGAAAACCCCTGATGTACCAAAACAGTGGAAACCCCCCACAAATGACACCATTTTGGAAACTAGACCCCCTAAGGAACTTATCTAGATGTGTGGTGAGAACTTTGAACCCCCATGGGCTTCACAGAAGTTTATAACATAAAGCCATACAATTAAAAAATCATATTTTTTAAACAAAAATGATCTTTTCACCCTCAATTCTTATTTTTCCAAGGGTAACAGGACCCTAAAAGTTATTGTGCAATTTGTCCTGAGTACGCTGATACCCCACATGTGGGGGTAAACCACTATTTGGGCGCATGGCAGAGCTCGGAAGGGAAGCAGCGCCATTTGACGTTTTTGGCTGGAATTGAGATCGGACACCATGTCGCGTTTGGAAAACCCCTGATGTACCAAAACAGTGGAAACCCCCCACAAATGACACCATTTTGGAAACTAGACACCCTAAGGAACTTATCTAGATGTGTGGTGAGAACTTTGAACCCCCATGGGCTTCACAGAAGTTTATAACATAAAGCCATACAATTAAAAAATCATATTTTTTCCACAAAAATGATCTTTTCACCCTCAATTCTTATTTTTCCAAGGGTAACAGGACCCTAAAAGTTATTGTGCAATTTGTCCTGAGTACGCTGATACCCCACATGTGGGGGTAAACCACTATTTGGGGGCATGGCAGAGCTCGGAAGGGAAGCAGCGCCATTTGACGTTTTTGGCTGGAATTGAGATCGGACACCATGTCGCGTTTGGAAAACTCCTGATGTACCAAAACAGTGGAACCCCCCACAAATGACACCATTTTGGAAACTAGACCCCCTAAGGAACTTATCTAGATGTGTGGTGAGCACTTTGACCCCCCCAGTGCTTCACAGAAGTTTACAACGCCCGGGCGTGAAAATAAAAAATTCGTATTTTTTCCACAAACATGATCTTTTAGTCACCATTTTTTTATTTTCCCAAGGGTACCAGGAGAAATTGGACCCCAAAAGTTGTTGTCCAATTTGTCCTGAGTATGCTGATACCCCATATGTGGGAGAAAACTACTGTATGGGCACACGTCGGGGCTCGGAAGGGAAGTAGTGACGTTTTGGAATGCAGACTTTGATGGAATGGTCTGCGGGTGTGATATTGCCTTTGGAGAGCCCCTAATGTACCTAAACAGTGGAAACCCCCACAAATGACACCATTTTGTAAACTAGACCCGCCAAGGAACTTATCTAGATGTGTGGTGAGCACTTTGACCCCCCCAGTGCTTCACAGAAGTTTACAACGCCCGGGCGTGAAAATAAAAAATTCGTATTTTTTCCACAAACATGATCTTTTAGTCACCATTTTTTTATTTTCCCAAGGGTACCAGGAGAAATTGGACCCCAAAAGTTGTTTTCCAATTTGTCCTGAGTACGCTGCTACCCCATATGTGGGAGAAAACTACTGTATGGGCACACGTCAGGGCTCGGAAGGGAAGTAGTGACGTTTTGGAATGCAGACTTTGATGGAATGGTCTGCGGGTGTCATGTTGCCTTTGGAGAGCCCCTAATGTACCTAAACAGTGGAAACCCCCCACAAATGACACCATTTTGTAAACTAGACCCCCCAAGGAACTTATCTAGATGTGTGGTGAGCACTTTGACCCCCCCAGTGCTTCACAGAAGTTTACAACGCCCGGGCGTGAAAATAAAAAATTCGTATTTTTTCCACAAACATGATCTTTTAGTCACCATTTTTTTTATTTTCCCAAGGGTACCAGGAGAAATTGGACCCCAAAAGTTGTTGTCCAATTTGTCCTGAGTACGCTGACACCCCATATGTGGGAGAAAACTACTGTATGGACACACGTCGGGGCTCGGAAGGGAAGCAGTGACGTTTTGGAACGCAGACTTTGATGGAATGGTCTGCGGGTGTCATGTGCGTTTGGAGAGCCCCTGATGTACCTAAACTATTGAAACTCCCCACAAGTGACCCCATTTTGGACACTAGACCCCCCACGGAACTTATCTAGATGTGTGGTGAGCACTTTGAACCCCCAAGTGCTTCACAGAAGTTTATAACACTCGGACGTGAAAATAAAAAAATCATTTTTTTTCCACAAAAATGATATTTTTGCCCCCAATTTTTTATTTTCCTAAGGGTAACAGGAGAAATTGGACCCCAAAAATTGTTTTGCAATTTGTCCTGAGTAGGCTGATACCCTACATGAGGGGGTAAAACACTGTTTGGGCGCATAGCAGAGCTTGGAAGGGAAGGAGCACCATTTGACTTTTTCAACTCAGAATTGGCTGGAATTGAGATCAGACGCCATGTTGCATTTGGAGAGCCCCTGATGTGCCCAAACAGTGGAAACCCCCAATTCTAACTCCAACCCGAACCCCAACACGCCCCTAACCCTAGCCCTAACCCTAGCCCTAACCCTAGCCCTAACCCTAGCCCTAGCCCTAACCCTAACCCTAGCCCTAACCCTAGCCCTAACCCTAACCTAACCCTACCCCAACACACCCCTAGCCCTAACCCTAGCCCTAACCCTAATGGAAAAATGGAAATAAATACATTTTTTTTATTTTATTATTTTTCCCTAACTAAAGGGGTGATAACGGGGGGTTTGATTTACTATTTATGGCGGTTTTTATGTTTGGCGGCTGTCGCACGCTAAAAGACGCTTTTTATTGTAAAAATAGTTTTTGCATCACCACATATTGAGAGCTATAATTTTTCCGTATTTTGACCCACCGAGTCATGTGAGGTCTTATTTTTTGCGGGACGAGTTGACGTTTTTATTGGTACCATTTTCGGGCACGTGAAATTTTTTGATCGCTTTTTATTCCGATTTTTGGGACGCAGAATGAACAAAAACCAGCGTTTCATGAATTTCTTTTGGGGGGGTGCGTTTACACCGTTCCGCGTGCGGTAAAATTGATAAAGCGCTTTTATTCTTCGGGTCAGTACGGTTACAGCGATACCTCATTTAGGTCGTTTTTTTATGTTTTTGTCGGTTTTATGCAATGAAAACTATTTTATATAAAAAATAATTATTTTTGCATCGCTTTATTCTGCGAGTTATAACTTTTTTATTTTTTTGCTGATGATGCTGTGTGGCGGCTTGTTTTTTGCGGGACAAGATGACGTTTTCAGCGGTACCATGGATATTTATATGCGTCTTTTTGATCTCGCGTTATTGCACTTTTTGTTTGGCGGTATGATAATAAATCATTATTTTTTGCTTCGTTTTTTATTTTTATTTTTTAAGGGGTTCGCTAAAGGGGTTAACTAATGGGACAGTTTTATAGGGCAGGTCGTTACGGACGCGGCGATACCTAATATGTGTACATTTATTGTTTTTTTTTTTTATTATTTTAAAAAAATGAATTTATTGGGGAATATTTTTTTTTTTTTTGTACTAATTTATTTGGCGATTTTTTTTAATTTATTTTTACACTTTTTTTTAATTTTTTTTTACTTTATTACATAGTCCCAGGTGGGACATCACTGTCCTGTGACAGATCGCTGATCTGTCACATCACAGATCACTGTGACAGATCAGCAATCTGTCACAGGCAGTGCACAAGGCTTCCTCATGCCTGCGCTTTGCAGGCACTGAGGAAGCCAGCTTCCCCAGGCCCCCGAAGGCCCCCGTCGCCATCTTGGATTCGGGGGCCTGGAGGATAGGAGTCCCCCGCAGCAGCGCTGCACATTGCGCTGCCGTGGGGGGCTCAGGGAAGCACGGAGGGAGCCCCCTCCCTGCCGATGCTTCCCTTTAACTCCCGGTACACCGCGATCGCGTTTGATCGCGGTGTGCAAGGGGTTAATGTGTCGGGGGTGGTCCGTGAGCGCCCCTGACACATTGTACGGGTGTCAGCTGTGATAATCAGCTGACACCCGGCCGCGATCAGCGGCGCTCACCACGTGGGCGCCGCTGATCGCGGTAGACGTACTATCCCGTCCCCGGTCATACGGGCCCGGGTACCGTGGACGGGATAGTACGTCTCATGTCAGGAAGGGGTTAATATCCATTAATCTGTCAATTACATGTGCAGGCAAAGCAAATGTTCAAAGAAAATTTTTAGAAAAACAAGTTTCACCTTAAAAAATACATCAGTGACTATTGAAATGACTAAGTTTTGTAAAGTTATAATGTGAATCGATTAAGTTTTTGTAAATGATCATATATTCCTTAATTCTGGAATAATATACTAAGTATAACTGAAAACTGTTGATTTATGGAAATTGATTTATTGTATTCCTATCTTGAAATACATAAGACACTGAGACAAGTAATAGTATATTTTATTGTAGGTCCCTTCTGTTGAGAACAACTGCTATGATTATCTATCTATCTATAAATCGATACATATTGCCAAATCTATCTTTTTCCATTCTTCATGAACAACCTCTTTTAGAGCCTGGATGGAGAGTGATGCTCCATGTGTCTCTTCAGAATTCCCCATAGGAGTTCGGTTGGGGTTAGATCATGAGACCCTTGGCCACTGAATAACATTCATCTTTTTCTTCTTCAGAAATACAACAATGGGAAGCTCTAGGTTTGTCTGTATACCACACTGAATTATTTTTTAGATCCAGCACTGACTTCAATCACTATATTAATAT
The DNA here is from genome assembly GCF_039654945.1 of Dendrobates tinctorius. Lineage (NCBI taxonomy): Eukaryota > Metazoa > Chordata > Amphibia > Anura > Dendrobatidae > Dendrobates > Dendrobates tinctorius. The sequence goes on along the minus strand of NW_027361690.1, from coordinate 100,384,211 downwards.
AATAAAGGTCATTCGAGAATGTATGTATTTCAGAATAAATGCTACAATAAGGAATGCTGCCGACCACACAAGACTTAAATGCTACAATAAGGATTGCTGCCGACCACACAAGACTGAGCTCCTGAGCCCCAATTCCAGAGTACAGAGCAGTTTTACCTGGATCTGTAGTCATAGAAGTACGCAACCCTCCGTTTCCCATGTTTACAGCATCTGGCCATTCCCTCAGACATTGTTTGGAGACATGCACATATTTTACACAATTGCTGCAATATAAATGATGGATGTAATGAACCGCTATAAAATATTGTTGTTTTCCTCAGGTCTATACAGCCTTTTCTTCTCCCATCTTCCTCTCTATCCTTGTTGCTGCACTTACTGTATTATATTTGCAGGAGAGAGAGATATAGTGGCTTCTATGGAGTGAAAATCTGTAACCCAAATCGTTTGAGCCAAATCACTGGAGAAGGTGTGTGCACGTCTGAGCTGGTAAGCACAGCAAGACGACTGTGTTCAGATCTGGATACATTTTTGAGAGAGAGCCGAATTGTGTCTCAGCGGCTTTTAGATTGCAGAACATCTTTCAAATATTTCAAACAAAAATGCTGGGTATTCTGGTGCAGCAAAACATTTTGTCAATTGTCATTCTGGTGACGTAACTTATTTTGCCTTTTATGGTTTTGAAAAAATTTATGATCCGGTTCAAGGTGGGAATAAACTAAGACTGTCAACTACCCGTGAAGCCTATTGGATTTTAAAAAGTTCAGTATAGAACCACTGCACACGTAAAATATGCTTCAAGTGAATATTTACTGACTGTGATAGGTAGAGCGATGGCTGACTTTTCGGCCTGATAACGGCCTTTATCACATAGTCGCCCTTTGAGTGGAGTATCAGTGATCACCGGGTAAACAATGTCACTGCTAGGCAATATTTCAAAAGGCACAATCTGTCCAGTGTAGCTGGTAATCTGGGTTCCTAAGGAGCTGTTGTCCTTGTGGTATGCCAGAGGATCATTGGTGGCACAGTGTGGGATGGAACTTAGGAACCTGGATTACCAGCTACACTGGACAGACTGCACCTTTTGAAACATTGCCTAGCAGTGACATTGTTAACCCGGTGTTCACTGATGCTCAGAGGGCAACTATGTCTTAGATGGGGGGTAGTGCATTTACAGCCTCCTACTCCTCTGGTGTCTGTTGCAGGATCATTAGTATCCATACAACCGTGGAGACCAGGCTCCAGTTCATGCGCTTTCACTGGAAATGAGCCATTCCTCTCTGCTCGATCTCTGCGCTTCTTCCCCACGTCTGCACACTTCACCCTCCTCACTAACCACTCCTTCCTCTTGGCCCTCAGAGAGCACGTCTCCCCTTAATTCTGGTTCAGAGTCCCCCCTGCTGGCCTGGAGTGGAACTGTGTTGCATGTATAGGTTAACTGCGAGAGAGACCCTTCATTGCCTCCAAGCCTGGCACTACCCTCCCTGGAGGAAGGCAAAGCCACTGTGGCGGCCATACTCCTGGGGGTGCCACATTCCCCCCTAGTGCAAGTCAGCACTCCTGGGCTGAACAAGACATGAAAAATATATAAACAGTTAAACAAGGTGAACAATTATAATTGTACAAGATTTGAAAAAGGAAAAATGTACAAAAACCAAGAGCTCCAAAAATAGTCCTATGATGAAAAGTCCAACATCAATGTCCATAGTCCATTCCTGGGCAAATGGTAAACTATTTACAAGTTGATTTTGACCACACACAGTCCTGAGGTTCAGTGTCTATGAAACAAGGTAAAAACTGGAAAATTCAAAGGAAACTCTTGCAGATTACCTATAGGCATAAAACTTGAGAACAGTTACATATATACATACATTTTAACAGTCATATTACTTTATATGCGGAATCTAATGGGTGGTCTACCTTGTGTAGTTCGGGTAGACCTCCGTAACACTGGTGCTGTTATGGACTGGACAGGTTGTCTGGTTCTAACTACTGGTGTTGTGTGTGAACTGGGTAGCATATGTCTACTAGATCTTAGAGTCACTGTGGGCATGTCAGATTCACTACTGGCAGGGCGAGGGTTCTCTGACTCCACTGCTGGTGTAGCATCTGCTGCCTGATTTTCCCGATCTTCAGGATTTTCTTGAATCACGTCTTCCTGTGCTGCCAATTGGGGAAATGTCAACACTGGCACCACTATAGCATCATTTACTTTAATTCTCCAAGTATAGTGCTGACCTTTTCTTCTTCTAGGGGTTGGATGTTATCTTGTTCTTCCATTCTTTCTCATAACTGGTCAGGGCATAATTTCAAATGATCCCTTGATACGGCTGCTGAGGTTTCTCCTCCATCTTTGCTAATAAGGCACACCTTGGTATTGTCAAAGTTTGAGGGTAAAATGGTGTAAGGTTCAGCTTCCCATTGGTCATTCAATTTATGCAATCTTCTTTTCCTTTTTAAGACTTGTTCTGGTGACAAGGGAACGGCAGGTGCATGCTGATTGTAGTGCCTTTCTTGCTTTTGTCTTGCCTGAGCTAGACTCTTCTCCACACACTCTTGGACTCTTCTGTACCGTTGTTGCCTTTCTGTATCCCAGTCAGCATCTGGTGATGTTACTTCAGGCGTAAGTACTCCCATGTCCAAATCAATAGGCAACTTGCGAGGCCTTGCTCTCATTAAGTAGGCTGGGGTACAGTTGGTGGAGTTCACTGGAATATGGTTGTAGAGGTCTACCAATTCTGGCAACTTTTCTGGCCACAGATTTCTCTCCTCCAAAGGCAATGTCTTCAGTAGGTCAATCACTACCTGGTTCATCTTCTCGCACATGCCATTGGTCTGTGGATGATAAGGGGTTGTCCGGATCTTCTTGCAACCATACAAGTTACAGAATTCCTGGAACACTTCTGCTTCGAAAGCTGGACCTTGATCTGTAAGCACCCTTTCAGGGTAACCATGTGGTCTGCAAAAGTGCTGTTGGAATGCTCTGGCTGCTGTCCTGGCTGTTTGATCTTTAACAGGCACAACTACCAGGAATATTGAGTAGTGGTCCACAATGGTAAGAGCATAGATGTAGCCTTACCGGCTTGGAACCAGCTTCACATGGTCCAGGGATACCAACTCGAGTGGCTGTTTGGTTACTATTGGCTGTAGAGGAGCTCTCTGGCTGTCTCGATCCTTTCTGCACAGGTTACATTTTCCACACTCCTGGCACCACTTTTCAATGGCTTTCCTAATACCAGCCCAGTAGAATCTCTCCTGGAGCAATGCTTCCAACTTCTTCCATCCGAAGTGTCCAGCTCCATTGTGGTATGCTTCAAAGACCATTGATGCCTCTCTCTTTGGGACTATCACCTGCCAGATCAGCTCATGAGTGCGGGCATTGATACTCCTTCGACACAGCTTTCCTTCATAGATGAACAGCCGACCTCTTTCCTTCCACAACTTCTGGGTTTCTTCAGGAGCATCCGACTCTGGGCGTGTCAGCTTGTGACAGTAACTCCTTCACCAGGCGGACTGCGGGGTCATCATACTGAGTTTCTGCCCAGTCATGATGGGGCAATGGATTTAGGGTGACCTCTTTCAAGCCAGACCTTCTGTTTCTCACTCCTTGAGCACTTTGGGCTGCCAGTGGCTGGTGGAAGGGAGGTAACTCTATTTCTTCGAGAGCCTCAGGGTCTTCTCCTGCATCTGGCAGATTAGGCATTCTGGACAGTGCATCAGCATTGGAATTCTTGTGCCCTGCTCGGTACTTGATGGTAAATTAATAGTTAGACAGCCGAGCCATCCATCGCTGCTCCAGTGCACCTAGTTTTGCAGTTTCCAAGAGAGTCAACGGGTTGTTGTCCGTGAAGATGCTAAACTTGACTGAAGCTAGGTAATGCTTGAACCTTTCCATCACAGCCCAGACTATGGTAAGGAACTCCAGCTTGAAGGAACTGTAGTTGTCAGGGTTCCTTTCAGTGGGACGCAGCTTCCTGCTGGCGTAGGAGATCACTCTTTCTTTTCCATTCTGTACCTGTGACAGCACTGCTCCCAGTCCCATGTTGCTGGCATCACTGTACAACACAAAGGGCTTGTCATAATCTAGGTAGGCCAGAACTTCATCTCCTGTGAGAGCCATCTTCAGTCGGGTGAAGGACCTCTCCAACTCCTCAGTCCATTCAGATGTGGAATTTTTCGGTTTGGCCTTCTTGGACTGCCAAACCAGAAGATTTTGCATAGGGGTGGCTATTTCGGTAAAGCCCTGGATGAATCTTCGATAGTAGCTTACCAGTCCAAGGAATTGGCGTACTTCATGGAGGTTGCTGGGCTTCGGCCAGTCCCGGATGACTGTGACTTTGTCCGGATCTGGTGTCACACCTTCAGCGCTCACTACATGACTGAGGTACTGTACCTTAGGCTTCAGGAGGTGACATTTGGAAGGCTTCACCTTCAGGCCAAAATTGTACAAAGCTTCAATCACTTCAGCCAGGTGTTCCAGATGATCCTCATATGTCTTGGAGAAAACAATGACATCATCAAGGTACAACAGGACTGTCTCAAAGTTCATGTGTCCCAGGCAGCACTCCTTCAGCCGTTGAAATGTTCCTGGAGTGGTGCAGAGCCCGAATGGCATGTAGTTGAACTCACAGAGACCCATCGGAGTGGTAAATGCTGTTTTCTCCTTGTCTGCCTCTGCCACAGGAACCTGCCAATACCCACTAGTGAGATCCAAGGTGGAAAAGTAGTTAGCAGTCTTAAGTGCAGCTAATGATTCCTCAATTCTAGGTAATGGGTAAGCATCTTTATGTGTAATGCTGTTAATTTTCCTGTAATCAACACACATTCTCATGGTACCATCCTTTTTCTTTACAAAAACTATGGGAGCTGCCCAGGGGCTGCAACTGTCTCTGATAACCCCAGCTTCCTTCATCTCTCTCAACATACACTTAGCACATTGGTATAGCACATTGGTAATGTGTTGGGGGTATTGGCCGGTACCTTTCTTTAATGGGTGGATGATCTCCAGTGGGGATATGATGTTGAACCCCTTTTGCCAGCCCATAATCTAGTGGGTGTTTGCTGAATACCCGCTCATATTCTTGTGTCACTCTGTAAACCCCATTTTTCTGGTATGAAGGTGTAGAGTCAGTCCCCACTTGCAGTTGCTGACACCACTCCTCCAGCTGCTTCACGGTGCCATTGTCCTCCACCTGATCAGATGAGACCAAGGGCTCTGCTGCCTGCAATGAGTTGTTATTAACAGTGAGCAGCTTAGCAACTGTGGCGTACCGAGGTATTGTGGCCTCCTCCTCCCCACAATTCAAGAGGCGTACAGGTACTCTCCCTTTTCGTACATCAATCACCCCTCTGGCTGTCAGGACAGTGGGCCTGCTATCAGAGTATACTGGTTCCACCAATGCCTGGTAATCTTTCCCGCTGAGACCTATGGCTGCCCGACACCAAATCAACATTTCGCATCTGGGGGGTATTGCAATGGCGAAAGGATCACTCACTCTGACACTGCCAATTTCTCCGCCAGAGAGTTCCACCTGTTGTCTTTGCATCAGGGCTCTGATCTCCTTCTGCAGGACTCGTTGTTCACTGGAACCAGCAGTCTCAGCCACCTGTTGCAACAAGACAATAACCTCGGAAAAACAGTTTTCAATTACATTTGTACCAAGAGTCATCATTGGATTACATTCACGTCGATCAATATCCACAACTATCAGACCTTGAGATTTTAGCTCTACCCGACCCACTTTAACAGTAATCTCTTTACATCCAATCTGCGGCAAAGACTGACCATTACTGGCAACTACTGTCAGTTCATCAGTTGGGCCATGGGTAAGTTCAGAATCAGCCCAATACCTCTTGTAAAGAATGTACGGCATAGTGGTCACCTGGGAGCCAGTGTCCAGCAAAGCATTCATGGGGATGCCATCAATCACCACAGGGAGGCTCGGTCTCCCTCCGACATACTTGGCTCTCCAGTTCTTTGGGCCTGGGGATCCTATTCCTGGGGGTTGGCCCTCTGCCCCAGGGGTTGCTCATTTAAATGACAGTACCTGGCGATGTGGCCTGGCCTGCGACAGTTACGACAGATGGGGCGTACATCCTGGTCATAGCGATCGTTGATTCTCCTTCGGAGTGGCGGAATCCTCTTCTTATGGACATCCTCTGGACTGGAAGCCAGCTGGATCTTCTCCTTGGAAGACACCTGCAGGGACTGCACAGTTTTAGTAAGTGCAGCCATTCATTTAGTCAACTCCTGGACTTGAAGACGCAGTTCTTCAGTTGGATCTTTATCCAGAGTCTGTGCATCAGCCTCCACAGGGATGGAAGGGAAAGATGTTGCTTCCTGGTGGTAGGTGATCGCTGGGCACCTCAGGGGCACTGGACGGCTGCCAGTTGGCTCCTGCAGTACCCGAATAGCCCTGTCCTTGAAATTAGCAAAGTCCAGATCAGGGTCTTGTAAGGTTATGATGCGCAACTGTCCTCTGTGTGTACTGGATAGGAGTCCTTCAATGAACTGCTCCTTTAACAGTTTGTCCTCCTCTTTCACACTGTCAGGGTTAACTTGCTTAACTGCTCGCAGCGCCTCCTGCAGGTTAAGAGCATAGTCCCTTATACTGTCCTGCGCTTTCTGTTTACATCCAAAGAATCGCATCTTGATTTCAGCTGCAGGGTGGGTGTCAAAGGTGCGTCTCCGCTTGGCTAGAATCTTTTTAACAGTCTCTTTATCAGTGTCCAGCCAGGCTTTCACCTCTCTCTGTGCTGCACCTGTCAGGTGTCCAATAAGGATGTGCTCTTTCTGGCTTTCAGACAGGGGGTATACTTCAAAAAAACTACACAGTCTCTCTTTGAATTCACTCAGAGTATGTGACTCCCCTGAATACTGCAGGAGCCATGCTGCTCCCGGAAGGTAGGGCATAGACAGCAGCATTATGAGGACCGCTGCGGTGGGCGCTACTCCTTGCGGCGCAGAGGGGTTGGCAGCGGCATCTGCCGCTGCATTGATGAGTGGCGCGGACATTCTCTCCCCCCAAGTTAACGTTAGCCAGGGCCGGGGGTTGGGTGAGCCTACCGGCGGCCGCTTCGCAGGCCCGGCGCTCTGGGCTGTAGGTCTCAACTCCTCCCACCTCTCGCGTGCTTTTTCCTCTTCCCGCGCGGGACTTCACTGCTTTGCACTCTTGGAGGGGCTCCACCCACGAAGGCTTGCTCTTTTTATTCCCGTGCGCGCCAATCAGCGGGATAATGGCAGCAATGGCGCCAATTTCACACAGTCTTTTACACAAACACAGTCTATGGCACACAGGACCCGGGGGTTACCGGGCTCCGTAATCCTGTTCATGACACCAAATTGGGTCGCCCTCCCAGGGCCTTGGGGTACTCGGTACAGGGCCGGTGTCAGCTGGATGTGTCACAGCGGCGGTGACCCGGTCCGTGGCCCTGGGCGCCAAAGTAATGGGGGAATGGAAATGGTGGAATGTAATTGAATGAATAGTTCGTGACGCCACCTGTGATGTTCGGCAAGGGAGGTGTTAAGCCGTCGCTGCATGCAGATCCGCTGGGACCGATGGTATGGTGCAGCAAAGATGTAAAAGCTCCCCACAGGTGAAGCGGTAGTTCCAGGGCAGTGTAGATGTGGTTAGCATGGGGATGTAGCAGTGCTGGAAGGGTAGGAAGCAGACAAAGAAACAGCGGGGTGCAATTTCTGTACCTTTACTTGATAAATGCAGTCCAGGGTCCTGATTACAGATGGTACTGGAGCAGGCTAGCCTGGAAGCAACTCAGGGATTCTCTCTCAGCAGATGGGCTGTGCAGTCTCCTTCCTAGTGCTTATTTGAGTGAAATACTCCTAGTACTGAGTTACACTGAAGTTCCTCTCAATTCTTACACTCCTCGTATGGCAGACAGCTGTAGCCGCTATTCCTCTCTTGGCTCACTCCGTGCTGTTGTGCCTTCGAGTCTTAGATGGGGGGTAGTGCATTTACAGCCTCCTACTCCTCTGGTGTCTGTTGCAGGATCATTAGTATCCATACAACCGTGGAGACCAGGCTCCAGTTCATGCACTTTCACTGGAGATGAGCCTTTCCTCTCTGCTCTGCTCGATCTCCGCGCTTCTTCCCCAAGTCTGCACACTTCACCCTCCTCACGCTAACTAACCACTCCTTCCTCTTGGCCTTCAGAGAGCAATCCTCCCCTTAATTCCAGTTCAAAGTCCCCCCTGCTGGCCTGAAGTGGAACTGTGTTGCTTGTATAGGTTAACTGCGAGAGACCCTTCATTGCCTCCAAGCTTGGTATTACGCTCCCTGGAGGAAGGCAAAGTCACTGTGGCGGCCATACTCCTGGGGGCGCCACATAAGCGTGATATTACCATAGCCTTGTACTTATTATTTTTGCTTCATTGATGATAAAAGTATCCTAATGAGGTCCAGGTCATGTAAATGATGCCTTTTTTTGGTGGACTGATCTCAGGATCAATAACCCCATAAAGGAGTAAAACAAACCTTTCTTCCATTATGAAGAATACTTTTCAGCTTTTCCCTTTAGTATCTTGGCCGTAGCTGTCACTTTGCGACAAATCTCCACTGAACATTTAGCAAGTAGTGATACAAATAGGATTGTTTTACAGTACCTTGTAAAAATAAATATTTTCTACAATGAAAATCATAGAATTTAAGGATATTCTCTAGATAAAAAAGCAACCTTAGGCAGCACTGGCACATTTTGACTTCGGCCAAATACATGGTGAAGACTAGTCCAGTTTTCTCTCCAGACCATACGTCATTCTAAAAAAATAGTGAAATCCATCAGAATCCATGTGACTTTTTTTATTGTCAAATTATGTTGGCTAGATGACTGGGCAATAACCTTTCCACAACATAAGGTGTTGTAGGGTGTTCCTAGTCCTCAATAGTTAGTAAGTAGGGTAGGTGAACACATCTGACCTTATCTCCTGATATGCTAGACTTTATTACTGAAGGTTGGACGATTAGTTAGGCCAGAACCTTGGTCATCTGGAGGTGCTGGTTTGTCCCTTTGAAATATGTCAGGGGAGACTGAAAAGCTTTGATTGTGAAAATGATGGACCGGAGAATGGGAGACGTGATGAAGAGACCTTTCAGTGATTGAGGTGAAGGGTTACCTACCTTGAGAGGAGGGAAATATCCCTATTAGGGAACTAGTGGTGAGTAAGGGTATAAACCTGGCAGGTGTTGTAGTTGGGTCTTGAAGAGGGGTATGGAGGATCACTGTGGGCTAGTAGAAACGACAATGGGGGCTGATTTCACTGTAGTTCTGTCATGCCTCAGGATTGCTACGTCCTGACTATCCATTCTGCCTAACCCTTTGGTAATGTCGTGCTATCTTGTGCTTTGACCCTGGCTTGATCTGGTTTCTGTCTCTGTCTATGCCCCTTGGTAACATTGTCCTGAGTTTTCCTCAGCTCCTAGCTCTCTGGAGTTTAGACCACGCCCTCAGCAGTCACATGCTTCAGGTCCTGTGAGCCTGGAGCATGCATCATCACCACTGCTGCCCCATTCCACAGGTATCTTTGTGCACAGTTTTGTACTCAGGACACGCGTACTGGCTCAGTGAGTAAGTGCAGTGCAGTGTTCCTGACATTATAGCTGACCCAAACATTTAAACGAGGTTTGCACTTTTTTTTCTTGAATCATGGATCCGCTGCATGCTCTCTCTGAGCAAGTGAATAGCCTCACTCAAATGATGCAAAACCTGTCTGTGGAGCAGCGAACCCTGGCTCAGTTGCAGCAACAGGTTCAGAGGGAGGTTGCTGATGCCATGCAGGGTTCTTTTCCTTCTGTGGCCCGGGGTGAGGGTACCACAGATGTTTTCTTAACTTCCCCTCAATCACCTGTTAAATTGCTTGACTTTTTCTCTGGGGATAAAAAAACATTTAAAGGGGTTGTCCGGGCTTTTCATATAATCTCAGTGAATATCTGGGCAGCAGAATGCTGACAATAAGTAATTTACCTTCTGTGGCCAGTTTGCAGCGTTTGCTAGATATCATCTCTTGCTTGTAAGAAAAACGTCCAGGGGGGTGTGTTCTGGCATTGAAATGAGAACTGGTCGTTTCCTCCTCAATAGTTTCACTTTCCATAGAACACTGTTCAGCGTGTGTCTGGGGGAGGAGTAGCTGGGTGGTTCTGCTCTCTGCACTGAGGCTGCTAGAGGGGGAGGATTTGTTACCATGTGATGAGGGATAGGCTTGTTCATGTGGTCGGGGAGGGCCTGTTGCTATGGAGGGTGGGGTTGTTGCTATAGAGGGCATGTTTTTAGTAGAGTAGGAGGAAATGACCAGTTCTGATTTCAATACCAGAACACACCCCCCGGACGTTTTTCTTACAAGCAAGAGCTGATATCGAGCAAACACTGCAAACTGGCTACAGAAGGTAAATTACTTATTGTCAGCATTCTGAAGCCCAGATATGCACTGAGATTATGTGAAAATCCCGGACAACCCCTTTAAGGTTTTTAAGGAGGAGTGAAAACTCTTCTTCTCGCTAAGGCCACGCTCCTCTGGGGATGAGAGTCAGAGGGTTGGGGTCATTATGTCTTTGTTAACCCCTTCATGACCCAGCCTATTTTGACCTTAATGACCTGGCCATTTTTTGCAATTCTGACCAGTGTCCCTTTATGAGGTAATAACTCTGGAACGCTTCAACGCATCCTAGCGATTCTGAGACTTTTTCGTGACATATTGGGCTTCATGTTAGTGGTAAATTTAGATCGATAATTTTTGCGTTTATTTGTGAAAAAATCAGAAATTTGGCGAAAATTTTGAAAATTTCGCAATTTTCAAATTTTGAATTTTTATTCTGTTAAACTAGAGAGTTATGTGACACAAAATAGTTACTAAATAACATTTCCCACATGTCTACTTTACATCAGCACAATTTTGGAAGCAAAATATTTTTTTGTTAGGAAGTTATAAGGGTTAAAAGTTGACCAGTGATTTCTCATTTTTACAACAAAATTTACAAAACCATTTTTTTTAGGGACCACCTCACATTTGAAGTCACTTTGAGGGGTCTATATGGCAGAAAATACCCAAAAGTGACACCATTCTAAAAACTGCACCCCTCAAGCTACTCAAAACTACATTCAAGAAGATTATTAACCCTTTAGGTGTTTCACAGGAACTAAAGCAACATGGAAGGAAAAAAAGGACATTTTAATTTTTCCAACAAAAATTTTCTTTCAGCATCAATTTTTTCATTTTCACATGGGCAACAGGATAAAATGGATCCTAAAATTTGTTGGGCAATTTCCCCTGAGTACACCGATACCTCATATGTGGTCAAAAACCACTGTCTGGGCGCACGGCAGGGCTCAGAAGGGAGGGAGCGCCATTTGACTTTTTGAATGGAAAATATGCTGGAATATTTAACTCTTGCCATGTCGCGTTTGGAGAGTCGTTGTGTGCCTAAACACTGGCGCTCCCCCACAAGTGACCCCATTTTGGAAACTAGACCCCCCAAGGAACTTATCTAGATGCATAGTGATCACTTTGAACCCCCAGGTGCTTCTCAAATTGATCCATAAAAAAAAAAAAAGTACTTTTTTTCACAAAAATTATCTTTTAGCCTCAGTTTTTTCATTTTCACATGGGCAACAGGATAAAATGGATCCTAAAATTTGTTGGGCAATTTCTCCTGAGTACACCGATACCTCATATGTGGTCATAAACCACTGTTTGGGTGCACGGCAGGGCCCGGAAGGGAAGGAGCGCCATTTGACTTTTTGAATGGAAAATTAGCTCCAATCGTTATCGGACACCATGTCGTGTTTGGAGAGCCCCTGTGTGCCTAAACATTGGAGCTCCCCCACAAGTGACACCATTTTGGAAACTAGACCCCTTAAGGAACTTATCTAGATGTGTAGTGAGCACTTTGAACCCCCAAGTGCTTCACAAAAGTTTAGAACATAGAGCAGTGAAAATAAAAAATCATTTTTTTTCCTCAAAAATGATTTTTTAGCACGCTATTTTTTATTTTCACAAGGGTAACAGGAGAAATTGGACCACAAAAGTTGTTGTCCAGATTGTCCTGAGTATGCTGGTACCCCATATGAGGGGGGGGGCACTGTTTGGGTGCACGGCAGGGCGCAGAAGGGAATGAGCGCCATTTGACTTTTTGAAATGAAAATTAGCTCCAATCGTTAGCGGACACCATGTCCTGTTTGGAGAGCCCCTGTGTGCCTAAACTTTGGAGCTCCCCCACAAATGACCCCATTTTGGAAACTAGACCCCCTAAGGAACTTATCTAGATGCATAGTGAGCACTTTGAACCCCCAGGTGATTCACAGAAGTTTATAATGCAGAGCAGTGAAAATAAAAAATCTTTTTTTTTCCTAAAAAAAATTTTTTTAGTTGGCAATTTTTTATTTTCACAAGGGTACTAGGATAAATTGGACCCCAAAAGTTGTTGTCCAGTTTGTCCTGAGTACGCTGGTACCCCATATGTGGGGGGGAACCACTGTTTGGGCACACGTTGGGGCTCAGCAGGGAAGTAGTGACATTTTGAAATGCTGACTTTGATTGAATGGTCTGCGGGCGTCATGTTACATTTGCTGAGCCCCTGTGTGCCTAAACAGTAGAAACCCCCCACAAGTGACCCCATTTTGGAAACTAGACCCCCCAAGGAACTTATCTAGATGTGTGGTGAGCACCTTGAACCCCCAAGTGCTTCACAGAAGTTTATAATGCAGAGCCGTGAAAATAAAAAATCATTTTTTTTCCCTAAAAAAAAATGAATTTTAGCACGCAATTTTTTTTTCACAAGGGTAACAGGAGAAATTGGACCCCAAAAGTTGTTGTCCAGTTTGTCCTGAGTATGCTGATACCCCATATGTGGGGGATGACCACTGTATGGGCACACGTCAGGGCTCGGAAGGGAAGTAGTGACGTTTTGGTATCCAGACTTTGATGGAATGGTCTGCGGGCATCATGTTTCATTTGCAGAGCCCTTGATGTACCTAAACTGTGGAAACCCCCCACAAGTGACCCCATTTTGGAAATTAGACCCCCCAAGGAACTTATCTAGATGTGTAGTGAGCATCTTGAACCCCAAAGTGCTTCACAGAAGATTGTAACGCAGAGCCATGAAAATAAAAAATCTTTTTTTTTCCTCAAAAAATGAATTTTTAGCTCGCAATTTTTTATTTTCACAAGGGTAACAGGAGAAATTGGACCCCAAAAGTTGTTGTCCAGTTTGCCCTGAGTACGCTGATACCCCATATGTGGGGAGGGACCATTGTTTGGGCACACGTCGGGGCTCGGAAGGGAAGTAGTGACGTTTTGAAATACCGACTTGATCGAATGGTCTGCGGGCATCATGTTACGTTTGCAGAGCCTCTGATGTGCCTAAACAGTGGAAACCCCCCACAAGTGACCCCATTTTGGAAACTAGACCACCAAGGAACTTATCTAGATGTGTGGTGAGCAGCACTTTGAACCCCCAAGTGCTTCACAGAAGTTTATAACGCAGAACCGTGAAAATAAAAAATATTTTTTTTCCTCAAAAAATGATTTTTTAGCCCGCAATTTTTTATTTTCACAAGGGTAACAGGAGAAATTGAACCCAAAAAGTTATTGTCCAGTTTTTCCTGAGTACACTGGTACCCCATATGTGGGGGGGAACCATTGTTTGGGCACACATCAAGGCTCGGAATGGAAGTAGTGACATTTTGAAATGCAGACTTTGATGGAATAGTCTGCGGTCGTCATTACGTTTGCAGAGCCCCTGATGTGCCTAAACAGTGGAAACCCCCCACAAGTGACCCCGTTTTGGAAACTAGACCTTCCAAGGAACGTATGTAAGATGTGTTGTGAGCACTTTGAACCCCCAAGTGCTTCACAGAAGTTTATAATGCAGAGACGTGAAAATGAAAAAATCATTTTTTTTCCACAAAAATAATTTTTTAGCCCCCAATTTTTTATTTTCCCAAGGGTAACACGAGAAATTAGTCCCCAAAAGTTGTTGTGCAATTTTTCCTGAGTACGCTGATACCTCATATGTTGGGGTAAACCACTGTTTGGGCACACGGCAGGGCTTGGAAGGGAGGGAGCACCGTTTGACTTTTTGAACGCAAAATTGGCTGGAATCAATGGTTGCACCATGTCGCGTTTGGCGACCCCCTGATGTGCCTAAACAGTGGAAACCCCTCAATTCTAACTCCAACCCTAACCCCAACACACCCCTAACCACAAGCCTAACCCTAATTCCAACGCTAACCCTAATTCCAACCCTAACCCTAATTCTAACCCTAATTCCAACCCTAACCCTAATTCCAACCCTAACCCTAATTCTAACCCTAATTCCAACCCTAACCCTAATTCCAACCCTAACCCTAACCCTCTTTCCAACCCTAACCCTCTTTCCAACCCTAACCCTCTTTCCAACCCTAACCCTAACCCTCTTTCCAACCCTAACCCTAACCCTCTTTCCAACCCTAACCCTCTTTCCAACCCTAACCCTCTTTCCAACCCTAACCCTAACCCTCTTTCCAACCCTAACCCTAACCCTCTTTTCAACCCTAACCCTAACCCTCTTTTCAACCCTAACCCTAACCCTCTTTTCAACTCTAACCCTAACCCTAATGGAAAAATAAAAATAAAAATATTTTCTTTATTTTATTAGTAGTGCCTACCTATGGGGGTGATAATCGGGGGGTTTATTTACTTTTTCTTTCATTTTGATCACTGTGAGAGTGATCAAAATGAAAGAATAGAATCTGCAGCCGGCAGATTCGGGCGGGCGCACTGCGCATGCGCCCGCCATTTTCTAAGATGGCGGCGCCCATGAACCGGACCCGCCGGACACCGGGAGCGACAGGGGGACTTAGAAGGTGCTGGGGGAGGTGAGAGGGGGTGAGGGGGTTATCGGAATCTGGCGGGGAGCAGAGGGAATGGGAGGGGGGCAGATGATGACAGCGGCGGCAGATCGCCGCTGTCATTCAGTTGCGGGGGGGGCGATCGCCGGGGGGGGGGGTGGAATCGGTGTCTCCAGCCATGTCCGATGCTACAGCAGCATCGGCCATGGCTGGATTGTAATATTTCATCAATTTTCATTGATGAAATATTACTATCGCTCTGATTGGCTGTTTCACTTTTAACAGCCAATCAGAGCGATCGTAGCCATGTGGGGGCGAAGCCACGCCCCCTGTGGCGAAGAACAAAGCCCCCTGTATCTGTGGGTCGGGTGACCTTTCAGTGACCTAGGTCACCCGACCCGCAGGGGGGCTTTAAAGTCATGATGCCACATAGGCATCATGGGTCGTTCTGGCACGACTTTTCATGACGCCTATGTGGCGTCAAAGGTCGTGAAGGGGTTAAGGGGCTCCCCTCAGGCTTGGGCTTTTTCCCTTCCCCTACCTCCCCTGAGAGAATGTCAGTGAATGCATTCTTCGAGGCCCTCGGGCATATCTACGATTAACCCAATCGTGTGAGTCTAGCCGAGGATATGGTGATGAGTGTGTACCAGGGGAAACACTCGGCCGAGTGGTTCTGCTCTGAGTTCAGACACTGGGCAGCGGAGATCTCCTGGGATGATGCTGCCCTCTGGGGTTTGTTCTGTAGAGGCCTGTCCAAACGTTTGAAAGATACCCTGGCCCTTCATCCTCCACTGGATTCTTCGGAGGACGCTATGATCCAGGCTGTCCGCATGGACCGTAGGCTGCAGGCGAGAGGGGTCATGCTGCAGGAGACCCATTTATTCTCCAACCTGAGAGACTCTGCATCTAGTCCCGAGCCCATGGAGGTTGGTGCCACGTCCTTGAAGGAAAAAGAGAGGAGACGCCGTAGAAACCACCAACTGTTCTTTTACTGTGGATCCTCTGGGCATTGGAGAAGGAACTGTCCTTCTTGCCCTTTGTTACGTGTTACGGAACCACTCAGCACCCAGAATATGTTGTGCAGTTATATGTATGTATAATAGGTTTCATGGGAGATGCATGTCCCTAATGCATCAGCCTACAGGCTGCGCCCTGGGCAGAGGGGACACGATATTCCCCTTTTGTCTACCCCCTCCCCCCAACCTTTGTAATTCCCACAGTAAATATCGGCAGGCTCAGACCACCTGCGGCTATTGTAATGTATGTCTGGCCTGCCGCTTTTCTATTGGCCTGCCCTCTGTATCTGTGTGATATATTCTGTGTCCTGTGAGTAAAGTGTTGTCAGACTGGAAACACGTGGAGAAGCAGTGATCTTTTATATGCGCCCATGTAACCAAGGAATTCCAGCCAGCGTCCTTCACTCAGACTCCAGCCAAAGCAGAGTGGACCTCCGGAAACACGGGGTGGTACTGAAAGAGGTACCCGAGATTGGAAGACCCCGTTACACCCTTCTTCAGTGAAGCCGTCAGGAAAATGACTGAGTCTGGGTAACAATCGAGGAGGTTGCCCAGACTCCCAGGTACCTTTTTCCTCGCTTACTAAAATTCCGTTTCCGGTGGAACTAGAACTTGCAGGCGGTCCGGTTGTGACTACTGCCTTTGTTGACTGTGGTTCTTCTATTAATCTGATCGATGCCAAAGTTGTGACTTTTCATAAGATAGGGACAGTCAGGTTAAAAGATCCTGTTAAAATTGTGGTAATTGATTCTTCTCCTATCACCCGGGAGGGAATATGTTTCATGACTGATATCTTTCCTTTGAAAGTGGGTTCCACTCACGTGGAAAAATTAAGGTGTTTTGTTCTAAATAATCTGCCGGCTGGACTGGTACTGGGGATGCCTTGGCTTCAACACCACAATCCTACTATTGACTGGGTCACGGGGGAGGTCATTCAGTGGGGTTGTATGGCTAACGGTCTATGTTGTAACTTGACATCTCTTGTCACCCCAGTAAAATCTGTGTCAGTGTCGTCTGTCGGTCTGGAAGGTATTCCGGAGTACCTGAAAGATTTTGAAGACGTATTTTCCGAAAGTGAGGCTGAGGCGCTACCACCACATAGACCCTTTGATTGTGCCATTAATCTAGTCCCTGGAGCCAAGTTACCCAAGGCTCGCCTGTTCAATTTGTCCGGGCCCGAACGTCTAGCCATGAAGGAGTACATTACCGAGAGTCTCTGCAAAGGGCATATTAGGCCTTCTGTTTCACCTGTGGCGGCGGGCTTCTTTTTTGTTAAGAAAAAAGATGGTGTTTTGCGGCCGTGCCTCGACTTTTGGGAAATAAATAAAATTACTGTGAAAAATACATACCCTCTCCCCCTAATTCCTGATCTATGTAACCAACTCACCGGGCCAGTTCTCTAAACTGGATTTACGTGGGGCATATAACCTTATAAGAGTCCGGGAAGGGGACAAATGGAAAACAGCATTCCAGACGACTGAAGGGCTGTTCGAAAACTTGGTTATGCCCTTTTGTCTCACCAACGCTCCTGCTGTTTTTCAGAATTTTATTAATGTAATTTTCTCTGATTTGATTGGTCGTTTTGTGGTTATCTATTTGGATGACATTTTGGTGTACTCGGTGGACAGTCAATCTCACTTGCACCATTTGTGGATGGTTCTCATGAGACTGAGGGAGAATCATTTGTATGCCAAGTTGGAAAAATGTTCATTTTTCGCGCAAGAATTATCCTTTCTGGGTTTGATTGTGTCAGGGGAGGGGTTCCGCATGGATCCTAAGAAGGTCCAGGCTGTTACGGATTGTGTGCAGCCTCATGACTTGAAAGGGTTGCAGCGATTTTTGGGCTTTGCCAACTTCTGTAGGAAATTTATTAAGGGCTTCTTGCAGGTGGTAAAGCCTCTAACGGACCTCACTCTCAAGGGAGCTGATGTAAAAAATTGGTCTGTAGCTGCAAAAAATTCTTTCATGACATTAAAAAAATGCCTTTCTTCAGCCCCTGTATTGGTACAACGCTACCCGTCAAGACCTTTTGTCGTGGAGGTTGACGCCTCGTAGTGGTGGGGGCAGTATTGTCTCAGGGCTCTCCTACCCTTACTAATCTGAGACCTTGCACCTTCTTCTCTAAAAAATTTTCCTCTGCCAAGAGAAATTACGATGTCGGCAATAGAGAGTTATTGGCGGTAAAGTTGGCTTTTGAAGAATGGAGGCATTTCCTGGAGGGGGCCGTTCATCCCATTAAAGTCATCACTGATCACAAAAATTTGGCTTATATCAAGTCTGCCAAAAGATTGACCCCCAGACAGGCTCGGTGGGCACTTTTTTTTTTCTCGATTTCAGTTTACCATCACATTCCTCCCGGGATCTAAAGACATCAAGGCTGGTGCCTCATCCCGAAGCTTTGATTCGGCGTCCCCTCCAGAACCTCCCTCCTCCATTCTTCAGCCAGGAGTAGTGGTGGCCGAAATCTCATCTGAGTTACAGAGAGGGATTTTGGAAGCCCAGGCTCGGGCTCCGGGTGGTAAACCCCCTGGTAAATTGTTTGTACTGGAACGTTTTTGTCTCGGACGTATGCAGGAATTTCACGATTCTATATTGAGAGCTCATCCTGGGATTGCAGCTACCCGGGGGGCAATTGCGAGGGGTTTCTGGTGGCCCTCTATGGTAACAGATATTAAATAGTTTGTGACTGCATGTGGGGTGTGCGCTCGTTTTAAAAGTTCTCAGGTCCGGCCGGCCGGGGAGTTGGTGCCTTTGTCAATTCTGGATAGACCATGGACACATTTGTCCATGGATTTTATCACAAATCTTCCTCCTTCCAGGGTGATATGGGTGGTGATGGATAGGTTTTCAAAACAAGCCCACTTTGTACCTCTCCCCGCGTTACCATCTGCTGAAACCCTGGCCCGTTTATTTATTCAGCATATAATTCGGTTGCATGGATGAATGTGGTGTCAGACAGAGGGGTACAGTTTATGGCCCACTTCTGGAGGGCTTTTTGCAAAAAGCTGGGGATTTTGTTGTCCTTCTCCTCTGCCTATCATCCAGAGTCTAATGGACAGACTGAGCGCACGAACCAATCGTTGGAGCAGATTCTGAGATGCTTGGCCTCTTCCAGGCAGGAGGACTGGTGTGAGGTATTGCCCATGGCAGAGTTTGCGTTCAATAGTCGTGTGAGCCAATCCACTGGGAAATCTCCCTTTCAGATCAACTATGGGTTTAACTCACATTTTGGAGAGTTTTCCCGCATGGATTCAGGTTGTCCTGGTGCTGAGGATACGACACAACGTCTTAGAATTCTTTGGAGGGAGGTTCAGAGGAATATTTCCAAGGCCCAGGAAAACTATAAGCGGTTTGCTGACAGGAGGAGGGGGCCAGGTCCAGCATTTGCAGTAGAGGAGGTGTGGCTATCCACCCACAATATCAAGCTTAAGATACCATCTATAAAGCTGGGCCCCAAGTTTATTGGCCCATACAAAGTTGTGGAGGTTGTTAACCCAGTAGCCTACCGACTGCAGCTGCCCACCTCCTTTAAAATTTCTGATGTCTTCCACAGGTCCCTGTTAAAGCCTGTGGGGACTGTGAGAGAGGATTTCTCATCCAATGCTCCGCCAGTGCTGGTCAAAGGGCAGCTGGAGTATGAAGTAGGGAACGTTGTTGACTCCCGGTGGGTGCGCCGGAGACTCCAGTATCTGATACACTGGAAGGGGTACTCTCTGGAGGATCGGTCATGGGTTCCGGCCACTTCGGTGCATGCCGATCATCTGGTGCGGGATTTCCACGCCAGATACCCAGACAAGCCTGGGGTCCAGTGGCCCCCCGTTAAGAGGGGGGTACTGTCATGGTTTGGACAGTGTTCTTGCCCTGCACTCACAGGGTTAAGTGTACGTGGCCTCTTTCTGGATCTGGGAGGGGTATTTATACTCACTCTTTACCAGGGTTCTCTGTCAGCTATACTGTTATTCTGGCTGTGTGTCTGACCCCCCTGGTGTGCGTGTGCACTGCATTGCTTGTTTGCTTCCCGTGAATGACCCGGTCTGTCCCCTCACTCTGTACTCCGTCTCTCGTTTTGGTATTATTGTCTTTTCCGGTTCTGACCTCCTGGCTTGGGTATTGTTACTCCATTACAGTTTGTCCCTATTGTACCGTCTATTGCCCGTTTTGGTTTTCTGATCTATTGCTACGTCCTGACTATCCATTCTGCCTAACCCTTTGGTACTGTCGTTCTATCTTGTGCTTTGACCCTGGCTTGATCTGGTTTCTGTCTCTGTCTATGCCCCTTGGTAACATTGTCCTGTAGTTACCTTTCTAGGAGTTTTCCTCAGCTCCTAGCTCTCTGGAGTTTAGACCACACCCTCAGCAGTCACATGCTTCAGGTACTGTGAGCCTGGAGCATGCATCGTCACCACTAGTGTTGAGCGATACCGTCCGATACTTAAAAGTATCGTATCGGATGGTATCGGCCGATCTAAAAAAAATATCGGGTATCGCCGATTCCGATACCAGAAGTCCCATTCAAGTCTATGGGACTTCCGGTATCGGAATAAGAAAAATCCTATTTTTGCCTTGTACAGCCTCTCTGGGGTCTGTACGGGCCTTTCGGGGGGCTGTGCCGGCCTGCCGGGGGGCTGTGCCGGCCTGCCAGGGGGTCTGTGCAGGCTCCGGTGGTCTGTGCCGGCCTGCCGGGGGGCTGTGCCGGCCTGCCGGTGGTCTGTGCAGGCTCCGGTGGTCTGTGCCGGCCTGCCGGGGGGCTGTGCCGGCCTGCCGGTGGTCTGTGCAGGCTCCGGTGGTCTGTGCTGGCCTGCCGGGGGGCTGTGCCGGCCTGCCGGTGGTCTGTGCAGGCTCCGGGGGTCTGTGCAGGCATCGGCCGATGGGACTACAAGTCCCATCGGCCGATGCCTGCTACCATGACAGTGATTGACACATTAGCCAATGATGGGACAGTAGTAGTCCCATCATCCGGCTAATGTGTTGAATGTAAAAAAAAAAAAAAAATTACTTGCTACATACATGCTACATACATACAACATGCATACTACATATATACTACATGTAACATACATACTACATATATACTACATGCAACAGGCATACTACATACATGCTACATACTACATGCATGCTACATACATGCTACATACTACATACATGCTTCATACATACTACATATATACTACATGCATGCAACATACATACTACATATATACTACATGTAACATACATACTACATATATACTACATGTAACATACATACTACATACATGCTACATACTACATGCATGCTACATACTACATACATGCTACATACATACTACATACATAATACATATATACTACATGCATGCAACATACATACAACATATATACTACATGCATGCAACATGCATACTACATATACTGTATACTATATATACTACATGTAACATACATACTACATATATACTACATGCTACATACATGCAACATACACACTACATGCTACATACATGCAACATACATACTACATACATGCTACGTACATACACACTACATGCTACATACATGCAACGTACATACTACATACATGCTACATACATGCAACATACACACTACATACATACTACATACATGCTACATACATACCACATGCATGCAACATGCATACTACATATATACTGCATATATACTACATGCATGCAACATACATATATACTACATACAATACATACATATAGACATACAGTACATATAACATAGAGTACATACTTACCGTCACTTGTCACTTTGATCCCCGAAGCCATTGTCACCTGAGGGATAAATATCAAAATAAAAAAACACCAATATACTTACCCCGATCCGCAGAAGTCCACGAGGGTCCAACGTCCATCTTGCGTGGAGAACAGCAGCATCAGCTGATGCTACCGTTCTCTACCAGCTCCAGGAATACAATGACGGAAGGTAGGTATCCTTCCGCACTGTATTCCTCCACCACTGTAAAAAAAAAAGTCCCTAGTCTCACTTTATGCCATTGCTGCGTGGGAAATTGCTACGTGGCATAAAGTGAGACTAGGGACTTTTTTTTTTTAAAGTGGAGGAATACAGTGCGGATACAAAAAAAGTATCGGTACTCCGTATCAGAATTCCGGTACGGCAAATATCGGCCGATACCCAATACTTGCGGTATCGAAAAGCTCAACACTAGTCACCACTGCTGCCCCATTGCACAGGTATCTTTGTGCACAGTTTTGTACTCAGGACACGCGTACTGGCTCAGTGAGCAAGTGCAGTGTGGTGTTCCTGACAACAACTACCCAGTTTGGTGGTGAAGAAGTAGTGCTTATTTGTGACAGTTGGTGTTTACTCTAAGAGATTTCTGAGTGGTTTTTGTAATCTGTGTATTTCTGTCACGATGACTCGTCCTGTGTGATGCGACCTGCAGGCCGGTAACTGTAAACAACAAGACGCGGCTCGTGAAACTGCCTGTGTGACATGGCCCGCAGGCCGGTAACTAAAACAGCAAGACAAGGGGAAGGGAAAACAGTTACAACGGTGGGAATGGGGACGTGGAGACCTCCTGCACTCCTGTTATGAGCTCATTTTCAGCTCCTCCAGTTGAGAGTTCTCCTTCCGTTCTCCCTCTGGTGGTGACAGGAGGTAGTGAGGTTGCTTTAAGTAGTAGTGATCTGCCACCTGATGAGAAGGATAACGATTGGATCTCTGGAGTATCAGACTGAATATAAGACAGCCGACACCCTATCCTGCTGCTGGTGATTCAGTCTGCTTCTCAGGTCTTGGACTTCAGCTCTCTTCCAGTCTTCTTAAGTTAAGTTTGTTTTTTGCTCATGTTCACACTTGCGCTTGTTGGTCAATCCAGTTTTTTGTTTGGTCAGCTTGCCCCTGCTGGGGCTATGCTGAACTTACACTCCTACTTATCTGTATTTGCCAATTTGCCCTTTTGTCCCTTATTAAATTGGCCTCTTTTTGCTCTGTTTCAGAATATTTCAGAGTGCTGATATAGTGGGAGAAGTCTAGTGACTTCAGGGTTAATTTTGCTATCAGACGTGTTGGACATTATTTTTGGTAGGGTTTTTTGGCAGATTGCAGACAGTGGCTTTCCTTTCCTGTCCTTTCTAGTTAGTCGGGCCCCATCGTTTGCTCAGCCTATTTTCCTGCCTGTGTATGTGTTTTCATCTTGCTTCACTGTCAATACATGTGTGGGGGCTGTCTTTTCCTTTGGGGTCTGCTCTGGGGCAGTTAGTTTTCCCTTTTCTTGCTTTAGGTTTATGTAGTCCTCCGGCGGTGACGAGGCGTCTAGGAACAACGTAGGAACGCTCCACTGCTACTGTTAGTTGTGTGGTTAAGATCAGGGATCTGCAATCTGCATAGTGACCAACCTCTCTGGTTTTCTGGGACTTAGCTTTTTGTTGTTCCTCCTCGGTGACCCATTCATAACACACTCCCCTGAGTCAGTGCTCCTAACGTTCCCTATGTCGGCTCCGCACCGGGCGCCGCTCAGGAACCTGTTGCTCTAGCACACCCTACACCTATGAGTTGCTAGGGAGCTGGGTGGTGCAGGCACTGGCCCCACCTGTTATGATTGAGTCACCGAGGAGGATAAAACACAAGCTCAGCCCAGAAAATTAGAGAGGTTGGAAACTAATGGATTGCAGACCCCTAATCCTATCACACAACTAGCAGTAGCCGTGGAGTGTTCCTACGGTGATCCTAGACACCTCGTCACAGCCGGAGATCTACATAAGCCTAAAGACAGAAAAGGGAAAAACTGACTGCCCCAGAACAGACCCCAAAGCAATAGGCAGCTCCCAACATATAATGACGGTGAAGCAAGATGAAAACACTAACACAGATAGAAAGATAGGTTGAGCAAATGATGGGGCCCAAGCTAACTAAAAAGGACAGGATAGAAAAGCTGCTGTCTGCAATCCGAGAAAACCCTGCTAAAAAATATTACCAACACAACTGATAAGCAAAAAGGACCCTGAAGTCACTAGACTTCAAACCCTATATCAGCACTCAGAATATTCTGGAAGCAAAGCAAAAGAGAACACTGATCAAGGAAAAAGAATCCAGCACACCCCCGGCCGGGGATGGCTGAACTCCAAAAAACAAGGTAAACAAAACCAAAGCTAATATGTTCAATAGCAGAGCAAAATCTTATCTTTGGAAAGCAGGAATCAGACTGGTATCCAAGAATCCAGCAGAGAAATAACCAGCTACTCAGAAGGGCGTCGGCTGCCTTATATCCAGTCAGAAGTTCCCGTTACCCAGTCACTATCCACCTGATCAGGTGTTTGGTAATCAGCCTCACTACCTTCCTTCACCAGAAGAGGGAGATCCTCGGACACAAAAGATGAATGAACAGATGAGCTCACAACACCCACCGCTGTACTAATGCACACTAAGGAAAAACACAAACAGGGAAACACCACTTAGCTTTACTCTGTTGCACTTGCTCCTGGCAACAGAGTCCACCACCAGAATGCAGCTCTCCTCCTGAAACGCTGCCACCAAGCTCTGTCAGAGCTACAAGGAAATCCCCTATGACTACTTCCACTGTTATGAATGAGTCACCGGAGGAGAAAACAAAAATACAAGCTAAGTCCAGAAAACCGGAGAGGTTGGTAGCTATCGGATTGCAGACCCCTGATCCTATTCACCTCAACTAACAGTAGCCGTGGGGGGTCCCTACGGTGCCCTAGACCCCTCGTCACAGCTGGAGATCTACATAAGCCTAAAGAAAGAAAGGGGAAATCTAAACTGCCCCAGAGCAGACCCCAAAGCAATAGACAGCCCCCAAAATGTATTGTCGGTGAAAAACAGATGAAAACACAAACACAGACAGAAAGACAGGCTGAGCAAACGATGGAGCCCAACTAACTAGATAGGACAGGACAGAAAAGATGCTGGCTGCAATCCGCAAAAAACCCTACAAAAATGTCCCAACCGTCTGATAGGAAAAAAGGCCCTGAAGTCGCTAGACTTCAAAATCACTATATCAGCACTGAGGTATATTCTGAAAACCGAGCAAAGAGATCAACTGATCAGAGACAAAAATGGAATTCAGCCAGTCCCAACCAGGACTGGCTGAATACAAACACTAAGGAAACCAGACAAAATCTCATGGAATAATAGCAGGGCAAAAACTTAGCTTTCTGTAGACAGGAACAAAAACTGGATGCCAGAGCTCAGAGCAGAAAGGATCACCAGCAAACTCTGCAGGGCGTCGGCTGCCTTATATCCACTCAGAAATTCCAGATGTCCAATCACACTCCGCCTGTTCAGGTGACAGGTTCTTCCCATCCCAATCAATTTCACTACCTCTCTTCACCAGCAGAGGGAGTTCATCAGACATCAAAGGTGAAGGGGAAAATGAACTCACAACAGTACCTCCCTCTTGAGGAGGGGTCACCGAACCCTCATCCACGCCACCAGGGCGATCAGGATGGGCCCAATGAAAAGCACGAACCAAACTTTCAGCATGAATATCGGATGCAGGGACCCAAGAATTATCCTCCTGGCCATAACCCTTCCATTTAACCAAATACTGGAGTTTCCGTCTAACCAGACGAGAATCCAGTATCTTCTCAACCTCATATTCCACATTACCTTCAACCAATACAGGATCAGGAGGTGCCACCACAGGAACTACTGGCTTAACAAACCTCTTTAACAGAGACTTAAGAAACACGTTATGGATCTTGAATGTAACAGGAAGAGCCAATCGAAAAGAGACCGGATTAAGAATCTCCAAAATCTTGTAAGGTCCAATAAATCTAGGTTTAAACTTTGGAGAAGCCACCTTCATAGAGATATTCTTTGATGACAACCAAACCATATCACCCACCTTAAACCCGGGACCAATGGTCCTATGCCGGTTGGAAAACCGCTGGGCCTTTTCCTGGGAGAGAGACAACTTATCCACCACTTGGTCCCAGATCTGGTGCATTCTCTCCACCACAGTGTCAACACCTGGGCAGGCAGAAGACTCCACCTGCCCTGAAGAGAATCGAGGATGAAACCCAAAGTTACAAAAAAAAGGTGACATCAAAGTGGCAGAACTAGCTCTATTATTTAAAGCAAATTTGGCCAAGGGCAAAAATGAAACCCAATCATCCTGATCAGCAGAAATAAAACATCTCAAATATGACTCCAAAGTCTGGTTTGTTCTCTCCGTCTGCCCATTGGTCTGAGGGTGAAACGCAGAGGAGAAGGACAACTGAATTCCCAGCTTGGAACAGAAAGTCCTCCAAAATCTAGAAACAAACTGAACTCCTCTGTCAGATACAATGTTCTCAGGAATCCCGTGCAAGCGAACCACCTGTTGCAAAAACAAGGGCACTAACTCTGAGGAAGATGGCAACTTAGGGAGTGGAAAAAAAGTGGGATGCATAGGGATGCATAGGGACATTGCAGGGCTATTTTTGTGAGGGTCAGATGTGGACAGCCCTTGTTAGGGCGGGAGTCATGGGTGTCAGGTTTGCTAGCCCCTACAGGGTTTGATTAGGGTAATTCCCTGCTTCCTGACTTGTTTCAACTCCGATGGACATCTGATTATCGGCATCTTCCAGACATATGGGTGAGATCCTTCCTTTATCTATGGACAACGTCTGGATCCAGGATGGCGCCGGCGGAAGAAGATGTCGGGGATCGTGGAGCAGCGGCGATGACAGCGTGAGTATGAGAGACGGAGTGAGAGAAGGGGTCGTATGTGGAGTGAAAGAGTGAGTGGAGATGGTGAAAGGTGAGAGGAGTGTATGTGTTGAGGGTTAACATGGCAAGAGATGTGATGCTATCGCATCCTCCCGATGCGATAGCATCGGGCCATAATCTAGTTGAGTATATTTATGGACTACTGGTTTGGTTTTTCATGTCTCTTCTCTAGACATGAATGGGTCATTTTTCTGTTTAAGCTAAGTATGATAGGGGCTATATACGCCTCTGGTTAAGTAACCATTCATGATAAGACTGTGGTTGTTATTCACATTGGTAACTTTATCGTTTGGTAGCTTTTATACAATATTAAAAGTTATGTTTTATATTTTCTCTTTGCTGATTTGCAACTTAGGGAGTGGTACAAGATGGACCATCTTAGAGAATCTATCACAAATCACCCAAATAACAGTCATTCTCTGAGAGACAGGCATATCAGAGATAAAATCCATTGAAATATGGGTCCATGGCCTCCGGGGCACCGGCAAAGGCATCAACAACCCACTAGAGCGAGAACAAGGTTTAGACCGGGAGCAAGTCCCACATGACTGCACAAAATTCCTGACATCACGAGACAAGGCGGGCCACCAAAAAGACCGACTCACCAAATCTCTAGTACCAAAAATACCTGGATGACCAGCCAATGCAGAGCAATGAACCTCAGACATCACTCTCTTCCTCCAAAGGTCAGGAACATACAATTTTCCAATGGGACAACGCTCAGGTTTGTCCTCCTGAAACTCTTCCAGAGCACGCCTCAAATCGGGCGAGATGGCAGATAGAACTACCCCCTCACCTAAGATGGTAGCTGGCTTGGTCACAATAGGAGAATCAGCAAAGAAACTCCTAGAGAGGGCGTCTGCCTTGACATTCTTAGTGCCCGGAAGAAAAGAGACCACAAAATCAAAACGTGTGAAAAACAAGGCCCACCTAGCCTGTCTAGGATTCAAGCGTTTGGCCGACTCCAGGTAAATCAAATTCTTGTGGTCAGTAAGGACCACGACTTGATGTTTCGCTCCCTCCAACCAATGTCTCCACTCTTCAAATGCCCATTTCATGGCTAATAGTTCCCGATTCCCCACATCATAGTTACGTTCAGAAGGGGAGAACTTTCGGGAAAAGAAAGCACAGAGATTCATTTTAGATGTTACAGGATCTTTTGGGGACAAAACAGCTCCTGCACCAATCTCAGAAGCGTCCACCTCTACCTGAAACGGGAGTGAGACATCAGGTTGCCGCAAAACCGGGGCAGAAGTGAACCTTCGCTTCAGCTCCTGAAAGGAAGAAACAGCCTCCGGAGACCAATTCAGCACATCAGCACCCTTCTTAGTCAAATCAGTCAATGGTTTGGCAATACCAGAAAAACTAGCTATAAATTTACAATAAAAATTAGCAAAACCCAAAAACTTCTGGAGGGCCTTCAAAGAAGTGGGCTGAACCCAATCATAAATGGCCTGTACCTTGGCCGGGTCCATTTCAATAGTTGATGGAGACAAAATAAATCCCAAAAATGAAATACTCTGTACACCAAAAAGGCATTTCGATCCCTTGACATACAGGGAATTCTCCCTCAAAATCCGGAACACATTCCGAACATGTTCCACATGAGAGTCCCAATCCTTGGAAAAGATCAAAATATCATCCAGATAGATGATCAAAAATTTATCCACAAAATCTCGGAAAATATCATTCATGAAGCACTGGAAGACAGAAGGGGCATTAGTGAGCCCAAAAGGCATCACCAGGTACTCAAAATGTCCCTCCGGAGTATTAAATGCTGTCTTCCATTCATCCCCCTGCTTAATGCGAATAAGATTATACGTCCCCCTGAGGTCAAGCTTGGTAAACCAGCAAGCACCTTTAACTCTGGAGAATAGATCAGAAATCAGGGGTAACGGATACTGATATTTAACAGTAATTTTGTTGAGGGAACGAAAGTCAATACAAGGCCTTAATGAACCATCTTTCTTGGCCACAAAAAAAAACCCAGCACCTAAGGGTGAAGAGGATGGTCTATCTAATATGACCCTTCTCCAACGACTCCTTAATATAGGATCACATAGCCTCATGCTCGGGTACAGATAAATTGAAAAGTCGACCCTTGGGAAATTTACACCCAGGGCTCAGCTCAATTGCACAGTCATAACTCCTATGAGGAGGCAAAGATGCAGACTCATTCTCACTAAATACATCATAAAAATCAGCCAAATAGTCAGGAACATCATGCGACTGGGGAGAGGTGGAGAAAACAGGAGCGTCACTAAGGGCACAACGACAACCCAAACTCACCCCAGACACAGATTTGCAATCCAAAACTGGATTATGGATTTGCAACCAGGGAAACCCCAGAACGATGGTATCATGCAAATTATGCAACACCAAAAACCTGCAATTTTCTTGATGGTCTGGGGCAACCAGCATTACCACCTGGGTCCAAAACTGAGGTTTATTCTTCGCCAAAGGAGTAGCATCAATACCCCTCAAAGGGATAGGCGTCCGCAGAGGTGTCATAGGAAACCCACAACGTTTAGCAAAATCCAAGTCCATCAGGTTCAGAGCTGCTCCCGAATCCACAAAAGCCTTAGCGGAAAATGTGGACAGGGAGCAGATCAGAGTAATTGCCAGAAGAAACTTAGGTTGAACACCACCCACAGCAAATGTGTGTGCAAAACATTTCTCTCCTTTAGGGCAGCCAGAAATCATATGAGAGGTATCTCCACAGAAAAAACACAGCTTATTACACCTTCTGAACTCCTGACGTTGCGTCCTAGACAAAACTCTATCACATTGCATAGGTTCAGACATTTGTTCAACAGGTGGCAACACCTCTCGTATAGTTTTGCGTTCACGCCAACGCCGATCAACCTGAATGGCTAATGACATAGAATCGTCAAGACCAGAGAGAACAGGAAATCCCACCATAGTATCTTTTACGGTTTCTGACAAACTCTTCCGAAAGAGAGCTGCCAAGGCACCATCATTCCAAGTAGTAAGGACCGCCCACTTTCGGAATTTTTGACAGTACAACTCTGTAGAATCCTGACCCTGGCTCAATGCCAACAGGGCCTTTTCAGCCTGATCATTAGCATTAGGTTCATCATACAACAACCCAAAGGCCTGCAAAAAAGCCGTTCACATCAGTCAGAATAGGATCATCAGGTTTCAAAGAAAACGCCCAATCCTGGGGATCGCCGTGCAGCAAGGAGATGACAATTTTAACCTGCTGCGCGGAGCTCCCCGATGAGTTAGGCTTCAAGGCAAAAAATAATTTACAATTATTCTTAAAATTCAGAAATTTAGACCGATCCCCAAAAAACACATCAGGAGTAGGGATCTTTGGTTCAGAAGCATGTGAATGAGCAAGATAGGCGGAAATTACCCGCACTTCAGCAGTAAGCTGCTCCACACGATCAGACAATTGCTTAATCTGCATTGAGAAAAAATTCCTCCTACGACCTCAGAGAAATAGAGGAAAAAATATACACAAAACAAAAATTCTGACACTTTTTTTTTTTTTTTATAATTCTTTCCTGCTATTGAGTACCCTAGAATCTGCGGTATGGCTGGTGATTCTGTTATGAATGAGTCACTGGAGGAGGAGAAAACAAAAATACAAGCTAAGTCCAGAAAGCCGGAGAGGTTGGTAGCTATCGGATTGCAGACCCCTGATCCTATTCACCACAACTAACAGTAGCCGTGGGGGGTCCCTACGGTGCCCTAGACCCCTCGTCACAGCCGGAGATCTACATAAGCCTAAAGAAAGAAAGGGGGAATCTAAACTGCCCCAGAGCAGACCCCAAAGCAATAGACAGCCCCCAACATGTATTGTCGGTGAAAAACAGATGAAAACACAAACACAGACAGAAAGACAGGCTGAGCAAACGATGGAGCCTGAAGTCGCTAGTAGAGTTGAGCGATACCAGCCGATACTTGAAAATATCGGATCGGAATGGATCGGCCGATCTTAAAAAAAAGTATCGGTATCGCCGATTCCGATACCGGGAACCAATGCAAGTCAATGGGGCCAAAATATCGGAATTAAAAAAAACCCTTTCTTTCCTTGTAGGTTAATTCTACATGAAGAAAAACAACTAAGAATAATGTAGAATGTATTGTGGGAGGTGGAGGAGACATTAAAGCCATAGAGGTTTAGCCCAATCAAATGGAATAGCAGGAATTAAACTTTTTTTTTAAAGACGTAAGGAGTTACAAAGATATTGACTATGTTAGCCTCATTTATATTTTGCCAGACATGTATGTCTTCTTCTTCTTTCTTCTTTCTTCTTCTTTCTTATTCTTCTTCCTTTTTTTACCTTCTTCTTCTTCTTCTTATTCCTTTTTTTACATTCTTCTTCTTCTTCCTTTTTTTACATTCTTCTACTTCCTTTTTTTACATTCTTCTTCTTCTTCCTTTTTTTACATTCTTCTTCTTCTTCCTTTTTTTAAATTCTTCTACTTCCTTTTTTTACATTCTTCTTCTTCTTCCTTTTCTTACATTCTTCATATTCTTCTTATTCAACAATTATTATTCTACATATTCAACTTCTTCATCTTCTTCCTATTCTTCTTCATCATATTCTTATTTGTGTCAGGCATTCCTGTAGTTGTTATCTAGAAAAGTTAGAAGTTTACACCTTCCATTCTGCCTGTCACAAAAGATTTACAACAGGATTTGTAAACTAGTTATGGGAATGTGGACAGAGCAGGCGACATTGCCGGACACACATCAGGGGATTAACTGACCGGACTGAACACCTGGAACACAGGAACAAGTGTGGATTGTGCAGATGCCACTTCGGAGCTGTAACTGGCAGGGTTGGAGGACAGGGGAAATACGAGAGACAGTGGAGCCACAGGCCTAATTGGAGCACGGTTAAAAATCAGTAGTAGTAGGACTGTGTAGGCAGCAGGAGACTTTGCCATCTACACAGCAGGGGATCAGCTAGCGTTACTGAACCCCACTGAGACACGGGAGCAAGTGTCTCTTTCCGTGTGGACGGCACTTCCGAGCTACAACTGTCACGGGGGCTTAGTTCAACTAAGGCTGAAATACCCGGGGCCCCTGTGGTGTCCCTTTACTAGGGGAAACCCTGTCTGACCCTCAACCCAGGGTTTTTGCTGAAGGTGCAAATGCCTGAGCCTCCGACCTTTCCTTATCTCCTGCTCAGCCCTGCACTTAACCCTCCACCCTCCACCCAGTGAGAAGTCACCACCAAAGCTCCCACACAAATAATGACAGACAGGGAGAACTTAAACTGCACAGCGCCGCACACACACACAGGAATAAACAGTAATGTGAACAGGGCACAACTAAACACAAATATGGGAAGGAGAAAGGATAACGACGGATCATACGACACCAGATATGAATCTTTCTCTCTTGAACACCTCCACTCCAGACCGGAACCACTTGGTATGAAACACAAGCTATAATCGGCGACGCCCATAGGCCAGCATGACTATTTAAAGACCGTGGGCGTGACTAACCATCCAACCTGGTCTCCAGCAGGATTAACCCCCGAGAGCCTGAAGATCAGGCCGGCGCCACCGAGGCTATAGTGGCTGGAGGTGGAACTACCTCTGCCTGCCGGATGCTGTGGTGTGAACAGCATCCGACATGACAGTACCCCGTCTTCTACGAGGGACCCCAGGGCCCTCAAGACTCCTAGGACCCGGCTTGTCCGGATGACGACGGTGAAAAGAACTGACCAGCCGATCCGCATGTATGTCTGAGGCTGGAACCCAAGACCTCTCCTCTGGACCATACCCCCGCCAGTGCACCAAATACTGAAGAGTACGGCGTACTACTCGAGAGTCCACTACCTTGGCGACCTCGAACTCTAACTCGCCATCCACCATGACTGGAGGTGGCATTGGCGTTGTGTCCACAGAGCCTACCACCTTTTTCAATAAAGCCCTGTGAAACACGTTGTGTATCTTGTACACTGCGGGAAGTTCCAACCGATAAGCCACTGGGTTAATGATGGCAGAAATCCTAAAAGGCCCAATAAACCTTGGACCCAGTTTTAAAGAAGGGATTTTGAGTTTTATGTTCTTCGTAGCTAACCACACCCATTCACCCACACACAGGTCCGGACCTGGCACGCGTCTACTGTCAGCCACCCGTTTGTACCTGGCACTCATGCTCAACAAACGCTGTTTCACCCGCCTCCAGACTGATGACAATTGGGCTCCTAGCTGATCCTCCTCCGGGACACCCCCGGAGTCACCCTGACGTAAGGTACAAAACTGAGGATGTTGACCGTACACACAAAAGAATGGAGACTCTCCTGATGACTCTTGGCGGTGATTATTTAATGCGAATTCGGCCAGAGGAAGGAAAGTAGACCACTCCTCCTGGTTGTCGGACACAAAGCATCGTAAATACTGTTCTAGATTTTGGTTCATGCGCTCAGTTTGTCCATTAGACTGTGGATGAAACGCCGATGAATGTGACAACTTGATCCCCAACCTTGAGCAAAAAGCTTTCCAAAACCTCGCCACAAATTGCGTACCCCTATCAGATACTATGTCAGACGGTACTCCGTGGAGTCTGAGCACCTCCTTCACAAATACCTGAGCCAACGTCTTAGCATTGGGCAAAGAGGACAACGCCACAAAATGCGCCATCTTTGAAAAACGGTCAACCACCACCAGGATGACCGTGTTCCCTGCCGAGGCTGGCAAGTCAGTGATAAAATCCATGGAGATTTCTGTCCATGACCTATTGGGTACCCCCAGAGGCTGTAGCGTGCCAGCAGGACGGGTTCGGGGTGACTTAGCCCTAGCGCACGTGATGCAAGCTGCCACGTACGAGACCACGTCCTGCCGGATTTTGGGCCACCAGAAACGACGCGATACCAGCTCCAAGGTGCCCTTCACCCCTGGGTGACCAGCCAGTACCAAATCGTGGTGTTCCTTCAACACTTTAGGCCGAAGATGCAGGGGTACAAATGATTTGTTGGCGGGAAGTCCTGGTGGTACCTCCTCTTGGGCCTCGGCAATCTCCGCCTCTACCTCAGTCGTGAGAGCCGAGACCACTACCCCTTTCTGGAGGATGGGTACCGGCTCTTCCCGAGGTTCTCCCCCCGGAAAACACCTAGACAAAGCATCCGCCTTGGTGTTTTTAGCCCCGGGACGGTACGTCACAAGAAAATTGAAACGAGTAAAAAACAATGCCCAGCGAGCCTGCCTAGGAGACAGACGCTTGGCCGACTCCAGGTAGAGCAGATTCTTATGGTCGGTGATAACTGTGACCTGGTGAGCTGCCCCCTCCAAGAAGTGTCGCCATTCCTCAAAAGCCAGTTTGATGGCCAACAACTCCCTGTTGCCGATATCATAATTCCGTTCGGCCGGTGACAACTTCTTGGAGAAGTAGGCGCATGGATGCATCTCGCTCAAGGACGAGCCTTGAGACAGTACTGCCCCCACTCCCACCTGCGACGCATCAACCTCTACCACAAAAGGTTTAGACACGTCTGGTTGCACCAGAATGGGGGCTGAAGCAAAACTATTCTTCAGACGCTCAAATGCACGTATAGCCACCTCAGGCCAGTTCGCCAGATCGGCACCCTTTTTTGTCATGTCCGTGAGCGGTTTGGCGACAGTCGAAAAGTGTTTTATAAATTTCCTATAATAATTCGCAAACCCAAGGAACCGCTGGAGTGCTTTCAGACTCTCCGGCCTCTCCCATTGCAACACCGCTTGCACCTTAGCGGTGTCCATTTTAAAACCAGCTGCGGACACAATATATCCCAAAAAGGGCAACTCCTGGACAAAAAATAAACATTTTTCCAGCTTAGCATAGAGCTGGTTCTCCCGGAGCAACTGTAACACCTGCCTAACATGCTGCAAATGAGTGTCCCGATCGCTAGAATAAATGAGGATATCATCCAGGTATACAATCACAAATCTCCCCAGGACATGAGCAAAGACATCATTAATAAAATGTTGGAAAACGGCAGGCGCGGTGGTCAACCCAAACGGCATAACCAGACTCTCAAAATGACCCTAAGGAGTGTTAAACGCCGTCTTCCACTCATCCCCCTGACGAACCCTTATGAGGTTATACGCCCCCCTGAGGTCCAGCTTGGAAAACCATTTTGCCCCCGCTACCTGGTTGAACAAATCCGGGATCAACGGCATTGGGTAGGGATCACGGATAGTAATCTGGTTTAACTCTCGGAAATCCAGACACGGGCGTAACCCCCCATCTTTCTTCTTAATGAAGAAAAACCCCGCGGCTACAGGCGAGGACGAAGGCCGGATGTGACCTTTGCTCAGACTCTCCGCGATGTAGTCTTTCAGAGCTTGTCTCTCAGGACCAGAAATATTAAACATCCTGGCCTTAGGTAATTTGGCCCCGGGTTTTAACCTAATAGCACAGTCATAGGCTCTATGTGGAGGCAGTTTTGAGCAACCCTTCTCAGAGAAAACATCCGCGAAATCCTGCAAAGCCTCCGGCAGGCTGGGCGTCACGGCGGACACACATGTGGCCAAGCAATTGTCTTGGCAGAAACCACTCCATTGTACTATGTCCTGAGTTTTCCAATCAATTACCGGGTTGTGCCTGGACAGCCATGGAAAACCCAGGACCATTTGAGCTGGGAGATTACGGAGGACCCTACATGTAACTGACTCAGAATGTAGGACCCCAATGTGGAGTTTCACCTCTGCCACAAACTCAGCAATCTCCCCTTGAGGGAGGGGAACAGCATTAATCGTCACCACCTGTATGGGGTGAGGAAGTTTTTCAATCTTAAACCCGGCGGTGTGTGCAAACTCCTCATCTATGAGATTGGTGGCGGAACCGCTATCCACAAACACTGATATAGGTAGCTCTCTGCCGGCGACAATAACCTTGGCAGGGAGCATACATTGAGATACCATCATGGAGGATATGCATACGCTCAGTTGGGTCTCCTCCATACCCTCTGAGCTTAACAGTTTTCCGCCGGTGTGACCCTCTTAGTACCGGGCAAACGTTAACATAATGACCACCTTTACCACAGTAGAAACATGCTCCGGACCTCCGGACTCCCGGAGCGCGAGGCTGAACCTGTGCCACGCCAGCAATCTGCATAGGTTCAGGGGACTCATCTACTTCAACCACACCTGCACCTCTGTTTTCCCCCAGAGGTAGCGTCTCCTGTGCCCCCTGACGAAAACGGCGATCAATACGTATCACCAAACTCATGGCAGACTCCAATGATGCCGGAGTCTCATACATCAGGAGGGCTTGTTTCACCCTCCCTGATACCCCATGAATAAACTGGCTCCGCAGTGCTGGGTCATTCCACTGTGTGTCTACAGCCCAGCGGCGAAATTCCGAACAATAGTCTTCTGCCAAGCGCTCCCCCTGGCGGAGGGCGCGGATTTTAGATTCCGCTAGAGCCAGTCGGTCAGGGTCATCGTAAATGAGCCCGAGGGCAGAAAAAACATTATCGACCGAATGAAATGTAGCAGAGTCAGGTGGTAAGGAAAATGCCCATGCTTGGGGGTCACCACTCAGTAATGACAACACCAGCCCTACTCGCTGGGCCTCATTACCTGAGGATATTGGCCGCATGCGGAAGTATAATTTGCAGGCCTCCCGAAATACGACAAATTTGCTGCGATCGCCTGAAAATCGTTCTGGCAGCGGAAACTTCGGCTCTGCACCGATACCTGCAGATGCCGTTTGCACCTTTGCTACTACCAGGCCCTGCTGCTGAACTGCCCCATTCAACTCGGAGACCTGTATGGACAGCGCCGCCAACTGGCGGGTTATGGAATCTAATGGATCCATGGACTCCTGAAAAAATGTGGGCCGATTATAATGTCACGGGGGCTTAGTTCAACTAAGGCTGAAATACCCGGGGCCCCTGTGGTGTCCCTTTACTAGGGGAAACCCTGTCTGACCCTCAACCCAGGGTTTTTGCTGAAGGTGCAAATGCCTGAGCCTCCGACCTTTCCTTATCTCCTGCTCAGCCCTGCACTTAACCCTCCACCCTCCACCCAGTGAGAAGTCACCACCAAAGCTCCCACACAAATAATGACAGACAGGGAGAACTTAAACTGCACTGCGCCGCACACACACAGGAATAAACAGTAATGTGAACAGGGCACAACTAAACACAAATATGGGAAGGAGAAAGGATAACGACGGATCATACGACACCAGATATGAATCTCTCTCTCTTGAACACCTCCACTCCAGACCGGAACCACTTGGTATGAAACACAAGCTATAATCGGCGACGCCCATAGGCCAGCATGACTATTTAAAGACCGTGGGCGTGACTAACCATCCAACCTGGTCTCCAGCAGGATTAACCCCCGAGAGCCTGAAGATCAGGCCGGCGCCACCGAGGCTATAGTGGCTGGAGGTGGAACTACCTCTGCCTGCCGGATGCTGTGGTGTGAACAGCGTCCGACATGACAACAACTGGCTGTGTTGAAGCCCAGGAAATAGGAGGGTGTAGGCAGAGGCCTACTGTCTTTGGAATGCGGAGACAGCAGGAGAGACTGCCATCCACACAGCAGGGGAACAGCTGGCGTTACTGAACCCCACTGAGACACGGCAGCAAGTGTCTCTTTCCGTGTGGACGGCACTTCCGAGCTACAACTGGCTGTTTTGAAGCCCAGGAAATAGGAGGGTGTAGGCAGATGCCTACTGTCTTTGGAATGTGGAGACAGCAGGAGAGACTGCCATCCACACAGCAGGGGAACAGCTGGCGTTACTGGACCCCACTGAGACACGGCAGCAAGTGTCTCTTTCCGTGTGGACGGCACTTCCGAGCTACAACTGGCTGTGTTGAAGCCCAGGAAATAGGAGGGTGTAGGCAGAGGCCTACTGTCTTTGGAATGCGGAGACAGCAGGAGAGACTGCCATCCACACAGCAGGGGAACAGCTGGCGTTACTGAACCCCACTGAGACACGGCAGCAAGTGTCTCTTTCCGTGTGGACGGCACTTCCGAGCTACAACTGGCTGTTTTGAAGCCCAGGAAATAGGAGGGTGTAGGCAGAGGCCTACTGTCTTTGGAATGCGGAGACAGCAGGAGAGACTGCCATCCACACAGCAGGGGAACAGCTGGCGTTACTGAACCCCACTGAGACTCGGCAGCAAGTGTCTCTTTCCGTGGGGACGGCACTTCCGAGCTACAACTGGCTGTGTTGAAGCCCAGGAAATAGGAGGGTGTAGGCAGAGGCCTACTGTCTTTGGAATGCGGAGACAGCAGGAGAGACTGCCATCCACACAGCAGGGGAACAGCTGACGTTACTGAACCCCACTGAGACACGGCAGCAAGTGTCTCTCTCCGTGTGGACGGCACTTCCGAGCTACAACTGGCTGTGTTGAAGCCCAGGAAATAGGAGGGTGTAGGCAGAGGCCTACTGTCTTTGGAATGCGGAGACAGCAGGAGAGACTGCCATCCACACAGCAGGGGAACAGCTGGCATTACTGAACCCCACTGAGACACGGCAGCAAGTGTCTCTTTCCGTGTGGACGGCACTTCCGAGCTACAACTGGCTGTGTTGAAGCCCAGGAAATAGGAGGGTGTAGGCAGAGGCCTACTGTCTTTAGAATGCGGAGACAGCAGGAGAGACTGCCATCCACACGGCAGGGGAACAGCTGACGTTACTGAACCCCACTGAGACACGGCAGCAAGTGTCTCTTTCCGTGTGGACGGCACTTCCGAGCTACAACTGGCTGTGTTGAAGACCAGGAAATAGGAGGGTGTAGGCAGAGGCCTACTGTCTTTGGAATGCGGAGACAGCAGGAGAGACTGCCATCCACACAGCAGGGGAACAGCCTGCGTTACTGAACCCCACTGAGACACGGCAGCAAGTGTCTCTTTCCGTGTGGACAGCACTTCCGAGCTACAACTGGCTGTGTTGAAGCCCAGGAAATAGGAGGGTGTAGGCAGAGGCCTACTGTCTTTGGAATGCGGAGACAGCAGGAGAGACTGCCATCTCCACAGCAGGGGAACAGCTGGCAGTGCTGAACCCCACTAACACTTGAACGAATGTGTTTGGCTCTGTGGAGATGACACTTCTGAACACCAACTGACGCTGTTGGAGCCCAGGATTACGCATGCCGCATGCAGAGGCCAATGGGCAGCGGTTTTTATGGAGGTTGTTGACTACTACTGATTCTAACCATGCTCCACTTAGGCCTCTGGCTCCACTGTCTCTACTATTTACCCTGGCCTCCAACCCCGCCAGCTACATCTCTGAAGTGGCGTCAGCACAATCTACACTTGTTCCTGTGTTACTGGTGCTCAGTCCCGTCAGTTGATCCCCTGATGTTTGCCCGGCAAGTTCGCCAGCTCTGTCCTCATTCCCACTACTGGTTATGGGAATGTGGACAGAGCAGGATACCTTGCCGGACACACATCAGGGGATAAACTGATGGGACTGAGCCACAGGAACACAGGAACAAGTGTAGATTGTGCTGACGCCACTTCAGAGATGTAGATGGCGGGGTTGGAGGCCAGGGGAAATAGTAGAGACAGTGGAGCCAGAGACCTAAGTTGGGCACGGTTAAAAATCAGTAGTGGTTTGAATGTTGATGGAGCTGGTGACTTTGCCGTCCACACAGCAGGGGATCAGCTGGCGTTACTGAACCCCACTAACACAGGAGCTAGTGTGTTTCTCTGTGCAGACGACACATCTGAGCGACAACTGGCTGTGTTGAAGCACAGGGATTATAGTTCAGGTGGTAGAAAAATGAACACACCAGCAGACCTGGATACAGTTACCAACCACTAATTTAGTCTGTAAGAGGAATGGCAAAGTCTTTGGAGATCCAGGCCTTGTTCATTTTCAGAAAAGTCAGCCGGTCAACATTATCGGAAGATAGTCGCGTGCGACGGTCTGTTAGTACACCACCTGCGGCACTAAAGACGCATTCCGATAATACACTGGCAGCAGGGCAAGCCAGCACCTCCAATGCATACTGGCTAAGCTCTGGCCATGTATCCAGCTTAGAGACCCAAAACTTGAAGGGGGAAGAGACATCTGGGAGTACAGTGACAGGGCAAGACATGTAGTCTGACACCATCTGACGGAAGCGTTGCCTCCTGCTGACTCGAGGCGTCGCTGATGGTGTAGACAATTGTGGTGGACACACAAAACTTTGCCACATTTGGGCCATAGTGGTCTTGCCTTGTGCTGCGGCGCTGCCTCTGCTCCCTCTTTGTGCAGAGTTTCCTCCACTGCCTCGACGCACAGAGCTGCTTTGTAAAGCACTAGCAACAATGCTGTCGGGTGGAATGGAAAACATTATGGACTGCACCAGTGACTCTTCGTACTCCCGCAGTTTACGCTCCCGGTTCAACGTTGGTATGAGCCTTTGTACGCTGTCCCGGTAGCGAGGATCTAGGAGGGTGTACACCCAATAATCAGCCGAGACGAGAATGTGGGCGATGCGGCGGTCGTTTCTCAGGCACTGCAGCATGAAATCAACCATGTGCTGCAGACTCCCAACTGCCAAAGAACCGCTGTCCCCTGTTTGAGGCGTGACCTCGGCCTGCTCTGCATCACCCCACCCTCGCTGTACATACTGAGTAGAGGTTTGTGTACCTCCCTCCTCTGGAGAGATGTCTTCCTCCTCCATCGACTCCTCCTCATCCTCCTCACAAAGTGTCCCCTGCCTAGGCCTTTGTGAGGAAACACGTAGCGCAGACTATCCAGAAGCAGATGGCATTTGGGACTCCTCATCCTCCACCTCTTCCGAAACCTCATCCCTTAGTGCTTGCAGTGTTTGTTGAAGCAGGCAGATAAGGGGGACAGTCATGCTGACTAGTGCATCATCTGCACTCGCCATCCGCGTGGATTCATCGAAGGCATGCAAAACGAGGCAGATGTCCTTCATAGAGGCCCACTCAATGGTGCTGAAGTGTGAACGGCGCACAGTGCGACTTGTTTGCGCCTGATGCAGCTGGTACTCCATGACTGCTGCCTGCTGCTCACACAACCGCTCCAACATATGTAACGTTGAATTCCACCGGGTGGGTAGGTCACATATGATGCGATGTTCCGGAAGGCCAAATTGTCGCTGCAGAGCAGCGAGGCGCGATCTTGCCGTGCTAGAACGCCGCAAGTGAGCGCACTCTATGCGGACCTTGTGCAACAGTGCATCAAGATCCGGATAGTCCCTCAGAAAGCTCTGCACGACCAAGTTAAGCACATGTGCCAGACATGGGATGTGTGTGAGGTTGCCTAGGCCAAGAGCTGCCACCAGATTTCGGCCATTGTCACACACTACCAAGCCCGGCTGGAGATTCGCTGGCCCAAACCACACATTGCTCTCCTGCTTGATAGCATTCCAGAGCTCCTGCGCTGTGTGGCTTCGATTCCCCAAAGAAATTAATTTGAGTACAGCCTGTTGACGTTTGGCCACGGCTGTGCTCATATCGGTCGTAACAGGCTCCTGCTCTGGTGTTTCTGAGGAACTTGAGTAGGAGGAGGAGTCTATGTGTACAGACTGGAGTCCTGCAATCCGTGGCGTTGGAAGAACACGTACAGCGCCACTCTCCAGATCTGTACCCGGCTCCACAACATTGACCCAGTGGGCAGTGAGGGAAAGGTATCGTCCCTGTCCATGGTTACTGGTCCACGCATCGGTGGTCAGGTGGACCTTGCTACTAACGGCGTTTAGTAGCGCATGTTTTATTTTGCCCTCAACATGTTTCTGCAGGGCAGGGACGGCTCACCTGCTGAAATAAAAGCGGCTGGGCACGTTGTATTGGGGGACTGCCAATGCCATTAAGTCCCGGAAGGTGTCAGTGTCCACCAGCCTGAATGACAGCATTTCAACTGCCAGAAGTTTGGCAATGCCAGCATTCAGAGACTGTGCTCGGGGATGGTTTGCCGAGTAAGGGCGCCTTTTGTCCCATGCCTGTGCTACCGATGGCTGTGATGCATGGGAACGTGCTGCTATGGGTGGAATCTGACAGGGTCTCCGGACAACAGTGGCAGAGGTTCTTCCTTGGCGATCCTGTGAGGAAGCCGAACCAGCAGTGTGTAAGCTGGAGGAAGAGGCCCCAACACGAACTGAAGAGGTGGTAGGTGGTGCTGTACGTTGGCCTACGTCTTCAGGGTGTCTCTGCAACTCCAACTCGTGCTTGGTGCGCACATGTTTCCACATATTTGTGGTATTGAGGTTGCTGACATTTCTCCCTCTTTTGACTTTCTGATGACACAGCTTGCATTTGACAAAGCAAATGTCATCTGCAACTGTGTCAAAAAAGGACCACGCACTGCAAGTCTTGGGAGCGCCCGTTTTGCCTTTGGAATGAGGAATGCTCCTAACGGGTGCCGAAGTGGAGGGTACAGGCAACCAAGTCTTCCCCCTCCCTCTGCCTCCTGTTTTGGCCGGTAGAGGAATCTCTTCCTCCGAGCTGCTCCCACCACCTTCCTGTTCCTCTCGCCATGATGGGTCAAGGACCTCATCATCTTCCCTCCCCTCTTCAAACAGCTGCTTCTCCGGGGTTGTCTCGCCAGCACCGTACGCACCAGAAAGTGGCAACTGAGTCTCGTCATCATCTGATGCGTACTGAGGTGTGCTGACCATAGGCACTGGCCCACTCGCCTCTTCAGATTCAGAGGGACAAAGAAGTTGCGCATCACTGCATACTCCCTCTTCTTCACATTCAGGAATGCTGCTTGGCTGGCCCCCTCTTTCCAAGCCAACAGATTCCGAGAACAGAAGTAGAGACTGTGATGGCTCCTGTCCATGTCTCTCTGACTGCCTGGGCACTTTGGCAGGTGGTGAAGAGACAGATGGTTGCTCTTCGGTGCTCTGGTCCTGAGAGGCTGTGGAAGTAATTGAAGTCGATGCGTTAGCTGCCATCCATCCGACAACGGCTTCAATTTGTTCCTCCCGCAGCAGTGGGGTACGTTGAGGTCCTACAAAGCTGCGCATAAAGGACTGTTGCCTGCTAAAACTGGGGGATGCTGATCCACTGGTGCCCGCAGCAGGCCCAGAATCCCCACGTCCTCTACCTGCAGAATCCCCACGTCCTCTCCCTGCAGAATCCCCACGTCCTCTCCCTGCTGAAACTCCACGCCCACGCCCACGCGCCTTACTCCCTGCCTTCTTCATCTTGCCAGACTGCTTAAGATAGGCAGAAAAGTACAAAGGGGGGCCTTAGTGTGCTTATTCCTGAACAGCTGGTTACAGGTACAAGAAACACTAATTTTATGAAGTGTGTGTGTGTGGACTACACTTTAATAGGAGCTGATGTGGCCTACACAAGTTCCAAATGTAGTGTTTGGTGAACTTTTTTTGTGGTTTCTTTGTTGGAAACAAACTCAAAGTATGTGAACAAAGAATTGAAACTGATAGTATCATCAACTTTTTGGAGCTATTACAATGCAGGCAGGTAACCTACAATGCAAAAGATGAGGCTCCAAAAAAATTGGGTAATACTAATCTGGCTGCGCCGGCAGGGCACAAGCCAGAAAAAAAGGCTCCTCTATCTACTCCTATATAGTGTTTGCAACCAACCAATGTTGATTGATATGGATGGATGCACACTAATAGGAGAAGAAAAAATGAGCTGCACTCAAAGACAAATATGTGTGAGGCAGTGACGCACGTTGAGCGTCCTACAACCAGACGTAGCTGCAGGACACACTACTCAGCGTGAGCTGCACTCACACACAGTCAGAGACCTGTCAGACAGCCGTGAACAGTGCAGCAAAGTGGACACTAGCACTGAAAGGCTGCAGAAAGGCTCCGCTGTCTACTACTAGTGTTTGCAACCAACGTATATGGATATGGATGGAAGCACACTAGATTGAAATTATGTAAAAAATGCAGCTCAAAAATTAAAAGATGTATGAGGCAGCAGTGAGGCACGCTGGGCAGCCTACAACCTGACGTGGCTGCAGGACCCACTTCACAGCGTGAGCTGCACTCACACAGCCCTTGCAGACAGCTGTGAACACTGCTGCTAGGGCAAAGAAGGCTACAGTGGTGGTTTATGTAGCCTAGGTAAAGCACTAGATGTTTGGTGGAATCTCTATTTCTAACTGTCCCTCACAGTCTTCTACAGCAGCCTGTCCCTAACTGAATTCACAGCAGAGTGAATCAGAAATGGCAGCTGCGGTGGCTTTTATAGTGCATCATGACATCATTTCGGCAGCCAATCACAGCCATGCCAATAGTTAACATGCCTACATGCCTAACAGGATGTGCCCACACTTCGGAGGATTCCCATTGGCTTAATCAAAGCAAGCAGGCTCATAGCATGATGGGAACTTCCGATTCCGGTATCCGATATGACAAAAGTATCGGAAGTCAGTATCGGAATTCCGATACCGCTAATATCGGCCGATACCCGATACTTGCGGTATCGGAATGCTCAACACTAGTCGCTAGACTTCAAAATCACTATATCAGCACTCAGGTATATTCTGAAAACAGCGCAAAGAGATCAACTGATCAGAGACAAAAATGGAATTCAGCCAGTCCCAACCAGGACTGGCTCAATACAAACACTAAGGAAACCAGACAAAATCTCATAGAATAATAGCAGGGCAAAAACTTAGCTTTTAGTAGACAGGAACTAAAACTGGATGCTACAGCTCAGAGCAGAAAGGATCACCAGCAAACCCTGCAGGGCATCTGCTGCCTTATATCCACTCAGAAATTCCAGATGTCCAATCACACTCCGCCTGTTCAGATGACAGGTTCTTCCCATCCCAATCAATTTCACTACCTCTCTTCACCAGCAGAGGGAGTTCATCAGACATCCAAGGTGAAGGGGAAAATGAACTCACAACATTCCACACCAGGGCTAAGACCTTGCTGCAAGGAACGTTCTCCAGCTCCTTCCTCTACCAAGGATGGTTGAAATGAACAGTATCACCAACACTGACTGCAACACCTGTGACTCTTTTATAGCAGCAAGAGCAATCACACCTGCACTTTAATCATGTGCACTTAACTAAAGAAACCAGAGTGCAATGACGCTCACCACCACCGGGGGCAAACTTAGAACAAACGACACCACAGTGCAATAATCCTAATGGCCACCGGGGATAAAAACCAAACTCAAGTACAGCTCAAGAGCTCAAGGAAAAAAA
Organism: Dendrobates tinctorius; assembly: GCF_039654945.1. Classification (NCBI taxonomy): domain Eukaryota; kingdom Metazoa; phylum Chordata; class Amphibia; order Anura; family Dendrobatidae; genus Dendrobates; species Dendrobates tinctorius. The sequence goes on along the minus strand of NW_027361690.1, from coordinate 100,339,577 downwards.
GGTTACCTGTGCTTTTTATCAGTCCTGATCCAGCATGGATCATGACAGTTTCCTTATCCTCTCCCATTTGGTTGGTCGCTCCTACTGTTCCCTTGTTTTCCACTTTCTTATTGCTTAAGCATTTTTACATGATTGCAGTTTCCTTTCATCCCAGTCTGTTTACCCAGTCTGTCTGGTTCATGCTTTCAGTTTCTGGTCAGTCGGATACCTTCCTGAGTGGGGGAGAAAATAGTTTAAGTATGCATTGAAGAGCATAGTAAGGTTGGAGACCAAGGTCTCTCTACCTTCAAGAGTACCCCTGGGACATTGATAGCAAGGGCCCCAGCTCCAGGGACAGTTGCAGGGCCCTCCCCCCATACTTCAGACTGGCACATCGTGACAAGTTTTGATATGTGGTCTGAATGAGGCTACGAATAATAGAATAGAAATAGACAGTGGCAGTGTTGGATTTCCAGGGGGCCTCTAGTGACATTGACTGTAGGAGACCATTGATCATCTATATGCAATATTACCTGACAGATTTGTCTATGCTTCTGTAATGACCAGGCCAGACGTTCCCTGCTATCCACCCCCACATGGTGTCCGCAGCCGAAGGAATTATGACACCCACCGGTCTCGGGGATAACAGTTGCTTTTACTTCAGCAGGAATGGGAATTATAACTTGGAACAAATAAGGAACAATCTCTCATGGGTAGTCCACAGCAATTACAGTTCACACTTAGATGCTGAGATGTGATTGGGGTCTGGAGCATTAAGAGCACTGGACAGTGTCTTTTGGTATTTTACAGAGGGAGGTAGACCCAGCAATTAGAGGTTACAGACCTGTACTTGGGGTTATCTCCACAGTTTGTCACGGCACGTGCACAAGTACTTATAGGTGAATGTTGAAAGTGTGAATCCTGTCATAAAGACTTTAGATGTGGTGAATCCTGTCAGCAATTCTTTAGATGTGGTGAATCCTGTCAGCAATACTTTAAATGTGGTGAATCCTGTCAGCAATACTTTAAATGCAGGAGATCTTGAGGTAAAAACCTCCTCCACGTGAGTTCTGCTCTCCCTGGCATCCCTCAGACTAAAGAACAATCTAGACTTGCCTGGAAAAACAGCTCCTCCTATTGACCATGTGACTAGGAGCCGGTCAATAGGAGACCGAATTCACATCTCAGATCCTTACAAAATAATAATTCAGTCATTGTACACTTTCACCATTAGATGGCGACAACACAGCAAACGAGAAATGCTTTGCATCTAAAATGAATGTGACTAGCAATGGAGAATTACAGCTCACAAATAATGTAGAGGGCCAGTTAGAGAGTGAGCAGTAGTGTACATGTGGGCCCATCAGTGGATTTGCCAGTTCGCCTATAGGCCAATTTGAGCCTGGACAGTTGGAATGTTTGTAAGCAATCCTTACGTTTCAAGAAAAAGGGTAAAGATTGCCCTACTGCTGGTGTGAGTGTGGAGTGGGACGAACCTTGGAGTGTATGAATGTGTGCGAGAGCCGTTGAATGAAAGGTTTAGGTCCAAGAAAAAGAGTCCTTGACAGCAAGGTCTGTATGAGACAACCAGAGTTAGGAAAAGGAGTCCTCAGTTACAGAGAGAGAGAGCCCTAGGAACTATGGTCTGCATGAGAGCTTGTCTTCTGTCATATGGTTTAGGCGGAGACATTATACTTTGGAGAAAAGGCTAGCTCGTTGTATGATCTCACAAAAAAGCTATAGCAGCAATAAATATTAGAAAGGTGTCAGAACTAGTGTTGAGCTTTCCGATACCGCAAGTATCGGGTATCGGCCGATATTAGCTGTATCGGAATTCCGATACTGACTTCCGATACTTTTTTCGTATCGGATACCGGAATCGGAAGTTCCCATAAAGCTATCAGCCTGCTCGATTTGATTCAGCCAATGGGAATCCTCACAAGTGTGGGCACATCCTGTTAGGCATGTTAACTATTGGCATGACTGTGATTGGCTGCTGAAATGACGTCATCATGATGCGCGGTCTGTGCGCATCATGATGCGCGGTCTGTGCCGACTGCGGGGGGTCTGTGCTGACTGCCGGTGGTCTGTACGGGCCAGCCGGGTGCCTGTGCCGGCTGTCGGTGGTCTGTCAGGGGTCTTGTGTGTGTGCAGGCATCGTCCGATGGGACTACAAGTCCCATCGGGCGATGCCTGCTACACTGACAGTGATTGACACATTAGCCAATGATGGGACAGTAGTAGTCCCATCATCCAGCTAATGTGTTGAATGTAAAAAAAAAAAAAAAAAAACCATACTACATATATACTACATTCATACAGCATACATACAGACTACATACATGCTACATATATACTACATTCATACAACATACACACATACTACATACATACTACATATATACTACATTCATACAACATACATACATACTACATACATGCTACATACATACTACATTCATACAACATACATACATATATACTACATACATGCTACATATATACTACATTCATGCAACATACAGTCATATGTTAAAGTTTGGGCACCCCTATTAATGTTAACCTTTTTTCTTTATAACAATTTTGTTTTTTGCAACAGCTATTTCAGTTTCATATATCTAATAACTGATGGACTGAGTTATATTTCTGGATTCAAATAAGGTTTATTGTACTAACAGAAAATGTGCAATCTGCATTTAAACAAAATTTGACTGGTGCAAAAGTATGGACACCCTTATCATTTTCTTGATTTGAACACTCCTAACTACTTTTTACTGACTTCCTGAAGCACTAAATTGGTTTTGTAACCTCATTGAGCTTTGAACTTCATAGCCAGGTGTATCAAATCATGAGAAAATCATGAGAAAAGGTTTTTAAGGTGGCCACTTGCAAGTAGTTCTATTTGATTCTCCTATGAAGAGTGGCATCATGGGCTCCTCAAAACAACTCTCAAATGATCTAAAAACAAAGATTATTCAACATAGCTTTTTAGGGGAAGGATACAAAAAGTTGTCTCAGAGATTTAACCTGTCAGTTTCCACTGTGAGGAACATAGTAAGGAAATGGATGAACACAGGTACAGTTCTTGTTAAGCCAAGAAAAATATCAGAAAGGCACAGAAGAAGAATGGTGAGAAAAGTCAAGGACAATCCACAGACCACCTCCAAAGACCTGCAGCATCATATTGCTGCAGATGGTGTCACTGTGCATCGGTCAACAATACAGCGCACTTTGCACAAGGAGAAGCTGTATGGGAGAGTGATGCGAAAGAAGCCGTTTCTGCAAGCACGCCACAAACAGAGTCGCCTGAGGTATGCAAAAGCACATTTGGACAAGCCAGCTACATTTTCAAAGAAGGTCCTGTGGACTGATGAAACAAAGATTGAGTTGTTTGGTCATACAAAAAGGCGTTATGCATGGAGCCTAAAAAACACAGCATTCCAAGAAAAACACTTGCTACCCACAGTAAAATTTGGTGGAGGTTCCATCATGCTTTGGGGCTGTGTGGCCAATGCCGGCACCGGGAATCTTGTTAAAGTTGAGGGTCACATGGATTCATCTCAGTATCAGCAGATTCTTGACAATAATGTGCAAGAATCAGTGACGAAGTTGAAGTTACGCAGGGGATGGATATTTCAGCAAGACAATGATCCAAAACGCCGCTCCAAATCTACTCAGGCATTCATGCAGAGGAACAATTACAATGTTCTGGAATGGCCATCCCAGTCCCCAGACCTGAATATCATTGAACATCTGTGGGATGATTTGAAGCGGGCTGTCCATGCTCGGCAACCATCAAACTTAACTGAACTGGAATTGTTTTGTAAACAGGAATGGTCACAAATACCTTCATCCAGGATCCAGGAACTCATTAATAGCTACAGGAAGCGACTAGAGGCTGTTATTTTTGCAAAATGAGGATCTACGAAATATTATTGTCACTTTTATGTTGAGGTGCCCATACTTTTGCACCGGTCAAATTTTGTTTAAATGCAGATTGCAAATTTTCTGTTAGTACAATAAACCTCATTTTAATCCAGAAATATAACTGAGTCGATCAATTATTAGATATATGAAACTGAAATAGCTGTTGCAAAAAACAAAATTGTTAAAAAGAAAAAAGGTAAACTTTAATAGGGGTGCCCAAACTTTAACATATGACTGTACATACATACATACTACATACATGCTACATGTATACTACATTCATACAACATACAGTGGGGCAAAAAAGTATTTAGTCAGTCAGCAATAGTGCAAGTTCCACCACTTAAAAAGATGAGAGGCGTCTGTAATTTACATCATAGGTAGACCTCAACTATGGGAGACAAACTGAGAGAAAAAAATCCAGAAAATCACATTGTCTGTTTTTTTTTCATTTTATTTGCATATTATGGTGGAAAATAAGTATTTGGTCAGAAACAAAATTTAATCTCAATACTTTGTGATATATCTTTTGTTGGCAATGACAGAGGTCAAACGTTTTCTGTAAGTCTTCACAAGGTTGCCACACACTGTTGTTGGTATGTTGGCCCATTCCTCCATGCAGATCTCCTCTAGAGCAGTGATGTTTTTGGCTTTTCGCTTGGCAACACGGACTTTCAACTCCCTCCAAAGGTTTTCTATAGGGTTGAGATCTGGAGACTGGCTAGGCCACTCCAGGACCTTGAAATGCTTCTTACGAAGCCACTCCTTCGTTGCCCTGGCGGTGTGCTTTGGATCATTGTCATGTTGAAAGACCCAGCCACGTTTCATCTTCAATGCCCTTGCTGATGGAAGGAGGTTTGCACTCAAAATCTCACGATACATGGCCCCATTCATTCTTTCATGTACCCGGATCAGTCGTCCTGGCCCCTTTGCAGAGAAACAGCCCCAAAGCATGATGTTTCCACCACCATGCTTTACAGTAGGTATGGTGTTTGATGGATGCAACTCAGTATTCTTTTTCCTCCAAACACGACAAGTTGTGTTTCTACCAAACAGTTCCAGTTTGGTTTCATCAGACCATAGGACATTCTCCCAAAACTCCTCTGGATCATCCAAATGCTCTCTAGCAAACTTCAGACGGGCCCAGACATGTACAGGCTTAAGCAGTGGGACACGTCTGGCACTGCAGGATCTGAGTCCATGGTGGCGTAGTGTGTTACTTATGGTAGGCCTTGTTACATTGGTCCCAGCTCTCTGCAGTTCATTCACTAGGTCCCCCCGCGTGGTTCTGGGATTTTTTCTCACCGTTCTTGTGATCATTCTGACCCCACGGGGTGGGATTTTGCGTGGAGCACCAGATCGAGGGAGATTATCAGTGGTCTTGTATGTCTTCCATTTTCTAATTATTGCTCCCACAGTTGATTTCTTCACTCCAAGCTGGTTGGCTATTGCAGATTCAGTCTTCCCAGCCTGGTGCAGAGCTACAATTTTGTTTCTGGTGTCCTTTGACAGCTCTTTGGTCTTCACCATAGTGGAGTTTGGAGTCAGACTGTTTGAGGGTGTGCACAGGTGTCTTTTTATACTGATAACAAGTTTAAACAGGTGCCATTACTACAGGTAATGAGTGGAGGAAAGAAGAGACTCTTAAAGAAGAAGTTACCGGTCTGTGAGAGCCAGAAATCTTGATTGCTTGTTTCTGACCAAATACTTATTTTCCACCATAATATGCAAATAAAATGAAAAAAAACCAGACAATGTGATTTTCTGGATTTTTTTTTCTCAGTTTGTCTCCCATAGTTGAGGTCTACCTATGATGTAAATTACAGACGCCTCTCATCTTTTTTAGTGGTGGAGCTTGCACTATTGCTGACTAACTAAATACTTTTTTGCCCCACTGTACATACTGCATATATGCTACATATATACTACATTCATACAACATACATACATACATACTACATACATACTACATATATGCTACATACATACTACATACATACTACATTCATACAGCATACAAACATATATACTACATACATGCTACATATATACTACATTCATACAACATACATACTACATACATACTACATATATACTACATACATACTACATACATACTACATATATACTACATTCATGCAACATACATACATATATACTATATACATGCTACATATATACTACATTCATACATACATACTACATACATGCTACATATATACTACATTCATACAACATACATATTGTACATACATACTACATACATGCTGCATATATACTACATTCATACAACATACATACTACATATATGCTACATACATACTACATACATACTACATTCATACAGCATACAAACATATATACTACATACATGCTACATATATACTACATTCATGCAACATACATACATATATACTATATACATGCTACATATATACTACATTCATACATACATACTACATACATGCTACATATATACTGCATTCATACAACATACATACATACATACTACATACATGCTACATATATACTACATTCATACAACATACATACTGCATATATGCTACATATATACTACATTCATACAACATACATACATACTACATACATGCTACATACATACTACATTCATACAACATACATACATACATACTACATACATACTACATATATGCTACATACATACTACATACATACTACATTCATACAGCATACAAACATATATACTACGTACATGCTACATATATACTACATTCATACAACATACATACTACATACATACTGCATATATACTACATACATACTACATATATAATACATTCATGCAACATACATACATATATACTATATACATGCTACATATATACTACATTCATACATACATACTACATACATGCTACATATATACTACATTCATGCAACATACATACTACATACATGCTACATATATACTACATTCATGCAACATACATACATACATGCTACATACATACTACATTCATACATACATGCTACATACATGCTAAATATATACTACATACATGCTACATATATACTACATTCATACAACATACATACATACTACATACATACATACATACTACATACATGCTACATACATGCTACATATATACTACACTCGTACAACATACATACTACATACATGCTACATATATACTACATTCATACATACATACTACATACATGCTACATACATGCTACATTCATACATACTACATACATACTACATATATACTACATACATACTACATATACTACATACATGCTACATATATACTACATTCATACAACATACATACAAACATACTACATACATGCTACATATATACTACATACATACTACATACATACTACATATATACTACATTCATACAACATACATACATATATACTACACGTATACTACATATATACTAAATAAATGCTACATATATACTACATTCATACAACATACATACATACATACTACATACATGCTTCATATATACTACATTCATACAACATACATAGATACTACATACATGCTACATATATACTACATTCATACAACATACATATATACTACATACATGCTACATACATACTACATATATACAACATGCTACAGACATGCAACATACATACATACTACATACTGCATACATACTACATATATACATTCATACAATACATGCATACTACATACAATACATTCATACAATAGATACATAGACATACAGTACATATAACATAGAGTACATACTCACCAATACTTGTCACATTGTTCCCCGAAGCCAGTGTCATCTAAGGAAAAATATGAAAATAACAAACAAGCCATATACTCCCAGATCCGCAGAAATCCACGTGTGTCCCACGCCGATCTCCCGTGGAGACCATCAGCATCAGCTGATGCGACCACTCTCTAGGGGCTCAAGGAATCCAGTGTCGGGAGGTAGGTATCCTTCCGCACTGTATTCCTCCACCACTGTAAAAAAATAGTCCCTAGTCTCACTTTTGGCATTGCTGTGTGAAAAAGTTCCCACGCAGCATTTGCCATAAAGTGAGACCAGGGCCTATTTTTTTACAGTGGTGGAGGAATACAGTGAGCCCCGTAGAGAGCGGTTGCATCAGCTGATGCTGCTGCTCTCCACGGGAGATCGGCGTGGGACACTCACTCGTGGATTTCTGTGGATCAGAGAGTATTTGGTGTTTTGTTATTTTCATATTTTTCCTTAGATGACACTGGCTTCGGGGATCAAAGTGACAAGTATTGGTGAGTATGTTCTCTATGTTATATGTACTGTATGTCTATATGTATGTATTGTATGAATGTATTGTATGCAGTATGTATGTTGTATGTCTGTAGCATGATGTATGTATGTATGTAGTATATATGTATGTTGTATGAATGTAGCATATATGTAGCATGTATGTAGTATATATGTATGTTGCATGAATGTAGTATATATGTAGCATGTATGTATGTACTCTGTATGTTGTATGTAGTATGTATGTTGTATGAATGTAGTATATATGAAGCATGTATGTAGTATGTAGTATGTATGTATGTTGTATGAATGTAGTATATATGTATGTATGTTGTATATATGTATGTTGTATGAATGTAGTATATGTAGCATGTATGTAGTATGTAGTATATATGTATGTTGTATGAATGTAGTATATATGAAGCATGTATGTAGTATGTAGTATGTATGTATGTTGTATGTAGTATATATGTAGTATGCAGTATATATGTATGTTGTATGAATGTAGTATATATGTAGCATGTATGTAGTATGTAGTATATATGTATGTTGTATATATGTAGCATGTATGTATGTATGTTGTATGAATGTTGTATATATGTTGTATGTATGTAGCGTGTATGTAGTATGTATATATGTAGTATGTATGTAGTATGAATGTAGTATATATGTAGTATGTATGTAGTATATATGTATGTTGTATGAATGTAGTATATATGTAGCATGTATGTAGTATGTATGTATGCTGTATGAATGTAGTATATATGTAGTATGCATGTAGTATGTATGTAGTATGTTTTTTTTTTTTTTCTTTTTTTTACATTCAACACATTAGCCGGATGATGGGACTACTACTGTCCCATCATTGGCTAATGTGTCAATCACTGTCAGTGTAGCAGGCATCGCCCGATGGGACTTGTAGTCCCATCGGACGATGCCTGCACACACACAAGACCCCCGGCAGGCCCGTACAGACCACCAACAGCCGGCACAGGCCCCCAAGAGGCCCATACAGACCACCGGCAGCCGGCACAGGCCTCCGGCAGGCCCATACAGACCACCGACAACCGGCACAGTCCCCCGGCAGGCCTTCACAGGCCCCCGAGAGGCCCATACAGACCACCGACAGCCAGCACAGGCTCCCGGCAGGCCGGCACAGGCCCCCGAGAGGCCCATACAGACCACCAGCAGCCGGCACAGGCCCCCGGCAGGCCGGCACAGGCCCCCAGAGGCCCATACAGACCACCGACAGCCGCACAGGCCTCCGACAGGCCGGCACAGGCCCCTGAGAGGCCGGTACAGACCACCGAGAGGCCCGTACAGACCCCGCCCGCACACACAGACACGCACAGTGTCTGCCCATGCACCGCCCGCACTCTTCCCCCCTCCCGAACAGGCTGTACAAGGCAAGAAAGGGGTTTTTTCAATTCCGATATTTCTGTCCCATTGACTTGAATGGGACTTCCGGGATCGGAATCGGCGATACCCGATACTTTTTTTAGATCGGCCGATCCATTCCGATCCGATATTTTTCAGTATCGGGTGGTATCGCTCAACACTAGTCAGAACAGAAAATACATTGCAGATTACTACTTATACAAGTGTGTAGCCACTTAATAGTACTGTATATAGAAGTGGGCCACATACTAGTGCCGCATACTATTCAGACTAACCAAAACTGAGACTGTAGAATGCCAAAGCAATTACAATGGAAGTATAAGAATCAGAACTAAACCATGAAGCAATGGCCTAAAATGAGGCTTGATTGTTACTCCCATCAGTGGTGAACCTGGATTTGTGGACCCACTATGCCACAAGGCTGGGATGTGGCAGACTAGGCTGCAGGTGCAACTCCTAGGCAGATCCTGGTATTGCAGCTGCTGACCTCAGGGGTCAGGTTTGCTGATATTGATTAGGACTATGTTCATACACACTGGTCTAGGATACTAGAATATCGACTGAATGCATTGGGACCAGGGGACTTTGGTAACAGGACTGGCCACTCCAGGACCAGAGGACAACATTCAGACACTGGATGCACTTGGACCAGGGGATGAGGTTCAGGACTCGAGTTGCATCAGGATCAGGGATTCTGGTACAGGACCTTGGCCTCACTGGGACTAGGAGACATCACAACTGCACTGGTAGAACACCAACTACCTAATGACTTAACTTGTTGCTTGGCAACCCCCTAATAGAGCAGAAGTCTAATATACAGGATGACTCCCAGCAATTGACTGGGAGCCACCTGACAAGTGAATGCATTATACTAAATGCCTCTCAGCTACAGGCTGAGGTCATTAACTATATGCGCACACTGCCCCTTTAAGGGCAGGGGTATGTATTCTGGTGTATCCATGTTATTCATATATTTTCCAGATCTTGGAGACCAGCCATTCCATTTTACCAGATGTTAAAGCATGATGTGTCCCTCATAGTCATGCCTGACTGACAGCATATTATATCCCACTTCAAATACGTCTTCACAGACAGATAACCGCAGTTTTCTATGATGTGTGTCCGAATAATGAGAATCTTTATATTAGTAATAGAGATTGAAGGGATTTCAACTTCTGCTTTGACTGATTTCCTTTATTACTGAATATCCTCTACTCATAACCAGAGCCACTTGAGAATTAGGACTATTGTACAAAGGAAAACTGTTGCAGTTGTTAAGGAAATTTCCAAATATTAAAAATATATACCATGTCGCTGAGATGCGCCATCCTTTCCAAGCGTATTTTCGGTCCGAGTGTGATCCGACAAAACATCGGATCACACTTGGACCAATTTTAGTGTATGTCCTATATTTTTCTCGGGCAGAGTCGGTCAAAGGACCAAGGCAAAAATTGCTGCATGTCTCAGTTGGATCTGATATTCGGATCACACTCAGCCATGAAAGTCAACGAGTGCGTGATAGAATGGAGAAAATTGAGAATTTTTTTTCTCCATCTTCTCCTCTTCCGAGAGGATCGGATCACACTATGCTGACACTCTGATCAGAGTTTAATTTCCATAATTGGCCCGATTCTCTTGGATGAGTGTGGTGCCCCTGAGGATTCAGTTGCCACAGAGGTACTGCACCTCCTCCTGAGGTGTGGTACCCCACCATCCAGGTGAGTTGGAGGCTCCTAACCACGCTCCAACACTCGCATCCCACACAACATGGTAGTTCAGCAAAGCCACATTGCGTCTCCCTGCTTGGAGTGTAGCAGAGCACCTTTGGTGACTCCCTGCTTGGAACACGAAACGTGCTGGGAGGCAGGTGGAGTTTAGAATACATAAAGAGCGGGAAGGTTTAGGGCAGTCAGTCGGTCAGTCAGTGAGTGAGTGAGAGAGAGTCACTCGGAGAGGAGTGAGGATCCCAGGAAGAGGGATGGAGGAAGGAGTGCTGCAGCTGCCTCAGTGATCTGAGCCAGCAGGCACAGGAAAGGAAAGAAGGAGAAAGACATAGGACTGAAACCTGATCTTCTATGAGAGAGAGGGATTAGTACGGAACGAAGGAGCAAAAGGGAACAGAGAGGACGTGGGTTAGAGGAGAACCCTGCCTAGAAGTTCTAAGCGCAAGGTCGGGGCCCAGTCCCCGAGGTTATATGGATACTGAAGGTCCTGCAGCAGACACCGGTGGAGTAGTGGGCTGTAAATGCACTACTCCCATATAAGACTTGGGGGTACAACAGCAACGTGAATAGTGAGCCGGGACTCACGAGAGAGGAGTCCCCGAAGCAGGCTACAGCTGTCTGCCGTACAAGTAGAGTTCTTGGGAACATCTGTCAGGAGGCACTCCAGTGTAACTCAGTACTAGGAGTACTTCACACTTAAAGGCGCTATAAGAGGAGACGTTCAGAAAGGCACATGTTGACGGAGTGTTGGAAGGGAGCATTCCATCTGATCTGGAGGTGGACTGAGTCGCTGACCCGGAGGACACAACACGGAACTGTCCTGGGCCTCCCCTGCCTGAATTACTATGCAACGGCAACATGGCCCACCCCCCGAGGGGTTTGTATACTGGCTTGGTATGGAGGCGCTGGAAGAATACGCCGCCCCAAGAAGGAGGGGCAGAAGCCAGTGGCGGGAAAGGGGCCGAGGCAGGAAGAAGAACGCCAGAACGCCATTTTGGAGAGAAACGGGAGGAGGCCTGCGGAGCGCAGGGAGGTAATGCCGGATCTCCTTGGCGCCATGGCTGAAGGCTCCAACCCAGTGTCCAAGATGAGTCGCCAGCAGCTGGAGGAAGAAATAGCCCAGCTGACGCGCAGCCTGCAACTGAGGCAGGAAGCGCTATGGACCTTGAACCTGCAGCGCGCCCAGGAGGGGCATACACCTGCGGTACCCGCCACACTGGTACCCGCCGCTGCTGCACCAGATTCTGTCCAGGCAGACTCCGTGGAGCCTGCTACCGCTGCCATACCACCGGTAGCACGTATCATTTCCCCTCTGCCGCCACCACCGGAGGAGTTGTACCAGGCCCTGGGAGCTGAAGCGGAGGAAGAAGAGCCTTGTCCGGACCTGACGTGGCTGCGCAGGTCCTTCCAGAGGCCCCTGCGGACCCAGAGCTGCCCTTAGCTCCGCCGCCGTCCCCGACATTCCACCGAATGGCACCCGCTGCCACCATGCCTGCACCGGAGCAGAGACCACGCACCCCGGGAGGCTCCAGGTACATCTGATGCCCCTACACCTGGGAAGGCCCTGGGGTGTACCGCGGTCACAGCGGAAGGCCAGGTCATGTTGGATCTGGTCTGGGACCGGAATGCCATTCCCTCGGGGGAATCACCGGAACCCCTAAAGGTGGTGCAGCGGTACCCGACGAACCGAGATAGGTCTCGGGAAGAACGGGAGGAGGAGGAAAATTGGGCTAGCTGCCAAGCAACTATACGCCAGCTGGCAGCCGAGCACCGGGAGAGGGAACAGCGCAAGTAGGCTGTGCTGGGCCCTGACTTGGACCGGAAAGAACAGGTCCATGCTGGTCACTGCGGTCCCCGGGACTCAGCAGGTTGGGGGCACGTGTTAAATGTGAATCATGAGAGGGGGTTTGGCTTCATCCATGACCCCAACTGAATCTCCGATCTGTTCTTTAACCGGAGGGCTGTAGAGCCACACTTGAGGAAGGGGCACCCTGCCAGGAACCTACACCCGGGAGATCATGTGACGTTTACCAGACATGAGGAATTGAGAGGCTGTATGCAATGAACAGCAGAAGGGTCTCGGAGGATCTCATTAAGTCCTGCAGGCAGAAACCGAGTACTGCCCCTCCAGCCGCAGCCATCAAACAAACAGTGTTTGTGCCTACCCCTATGTGCCAAGCTGAACCAACGTCCGGCAGACAAATTTCACCCCAATGGAAGAAGAATACCTACGGACTGTTAATGCATTTTTCTCCCCTGGAAACAGCCCTAATCACCAGTTTCCAGAAACCCCAGGAGGAGACCACCACTAGCAAAAATAACTAACTCTCGTTACGAAGGAGGGTATTTGCTTCGTTGTGCCTTTTGTTTTCCTATCATGGTTTAGTTTTGGTTTTTCCAGTTGTTGCCCAGTTTTGATTGGCAGCTTTCATGTTGAACTGCAGAGATCATGAATGCTGAATGGTCCGGAACTGTCCTTGTAAATAGTTTGCACCTCTTTGGGTGCTCTCTCTTGGTTTTACTTAGGTCTTCTTTCGAGGATAAGGACTTCCTCATCTGGGGCATGGCTCCAACAAAGGACACTGCAAGAAAACCCAGCTGGGAGCGGTGTCCAGCACTTAGAAGAATTATCTTATCTTAAGGACATTTCCAGACTAGTGTCTACCTTTAGCACTTATTGATAATGGTTAATATATTTTTAGAAAAAAAAGATAGAAACTGATAATATTTTAGTGACAGATTTTATAGAGTATAACTGAGAGAAGAAATATAGTGAATGTTTACAGAACTTTGAATAAAGATGTTGAGGATGTGAATATAGAATCAAAAAGTACAGGTGACGAACCAGGTATCCACGGTTGTCATCCTACGTCTAGAAGAGAAAGTAGAAGGAGGAAAATGTGAAAGATAGTGAGAAGGAGATGTGTTGCTAGCAAATGTGAATTATAGCACTTTAAATTAGGTAGCATAATTTAAAATTTAGACAGCTAATTTGTTGGTAACGTTCAAGAAACCGTGCCTCCTATATTAGGAAGTTTAGTATAAGACATGTTTATTCAGCATTACAAAATTTTGTATGTTCCTGTATTGTTAACTCTGTTTGATTTGCAGCCCGCGGACATGCTGTGTTTAATGGGGGAATGTGGCACCCCTGAGGATTCAGTTGCCACAGAGGTACTGCACCTCCACCTGAGGTGTGGTACCCCACCATCCAGGTGAGTTGGAGGCTCCTAACAATGCTCCAACACTCGCATCCCACACAACATGGTAGTTCAGCAAAGCCACATTGCGGCTCCCTGCTTGGAGTGTAGCAGAGCACCTTTGGTGGCTTCCTGCTTGGAACACGAAACGTGCTGGGAGGCAGGTGGAGTTTAGAATACATAAAGAGCGGGAAGGTTTAGGGCAGTCAGTCGGTCAGTCAGTCAGTCAGTGAGTGAGTGAGAGAGTCACTCGTAGAGGAGTGAGGATCCCTGGAAGAGGGATAGAGGAAGCAGTGCTGCAGCTGCCTCAGTGATCTGAGCCAGCTGGCACAGGGAAGGAAAGAAAGAGAAAGACATTGGACTGAAACCTGATCTTCTATGAGAGAGGGATTAGTACGGAACAAAGGCGTAAAAGGGAAGAGAGAGGATGTGGGTTAGAGGAGAACCCTGCCTAGAAGTTCTAAGCGCAAGGCTGGGGCCCGGTCCCCGAGGTTGTATGGATACTGAAGGTCCTGCAGCAGACACCGGTGGAGTAGTGGGCTGTACATGCACTACTCCCATCTAAGATTTTCTTGCACAACAGCAACATGAATAGTGAGCCGGGACTCAGGAGAGAGGAGTCTCCGAAGCAGGCTACAGCTGTCTGCCGTACAAGTAGAGTTCTTGGGAACATCTGTCAGGAGGCACTCCCGTGTAACTCAGTACTAGGAGTACTTCACACTTAAAGGCGCTATAAGAGGAGATGTTCAGAAAGGCACATGTTGGCAGAGTGTTGGAAGGGAGCATTCCATCTGATCTGGAGGTTGACTGAGTCCCTGACCCGGAGGACACAACATGGAGGCCGGCATCTGTGTGTGATACAGACTGTGAGTAAAGCTTTGGAACTGCACGCCCTGGTGTCCTCCAATTATTCCTGCGTCAACACACCCTGTACCACTACATCTGGGTATCAGCTTCTACACAGCCTGCACCTCTCCTCTGCCCCTACATCTACACTGCCCTGGGGCTACAGCTCCACCTGTGGGGAGCTTCACCATCTTGGCTGCAACACACCACCAGCCCCAGAGGATCTGCATGCAGCTTTGGCCCAACATCCCACTTGTCAAACACCACAGGTGGCGTCACGAACTATTCCATTAACTACAAACCACCATTCCACACCCCTGATTACTTGGGCGCCCAGGGCCACGGACCGGGTCACCGCTGCTGTGACACATCCCCCTGACACCGGCCCGGTACCGAGTACCCCACTGCCCTGGGAGGGCGACCCATGAGACCCACCTGCCATTAGAGATAAGACCCCACCAATGTGCCATTTGCATGGCATTATAAAGCATAGCGAGCCTTAACATGATTCTATAACTAATAAAAAGGGGCACATGACACATGATTGCGTGGCAGACATTAATTTTAGGCTTCAGACAGAACAGATAAGATTATAATTTACAGAAAAATACTCAACTAGACTGATCAAATGAATCGGATTTCAGCCATAAATGGCAGCTCAAACTTAAAGGCACTGATAAAATCCACATAGTGACTATCCAAGCTCCTAACAACAAGGCTATTATGGAGAGGGAGTGACACCGCTTAAGGTGGATACTTTATAACTGTCTGGGATTCTCATAGGATGTGTATTAAAGCATTTCTAAAGGTGAAAGAATTACCATAGTCAGCTCGGTATAAATGCATTTTCTAGTTTACCCGTTAAAGTTTTATACGAACGCTGAGATCAAGGCTACAAGAAGATGCCTACAGAAAGTTCTGTTCCAGCACTCGCTCTTTTCATGCTTCACAAGCAAAGCTTGGACTTAAGGGCAGCATGCAAACTGCGGATCCCAAACTATAAAAAGAATAAAATAGGAGATTGGGTGGAAGTATGCACAAAGCAGCATTTTAAAACCTAGTGCTAGAGAAGCATTGATTTTACTAGCGCCAATACAATGTCATAAAAAACCTGAAAGACGCATCATTTCCAACTGCATCAAGCTTAATAAAATGAACACATGTCTGCAGCATTTTACTTTGATGTAACGTAGTAGTTGAAGTTTCATATCCAGATATAACTGCGTGACAAATGCTCAGTTCTGTATCGCCGGTGTTACTGACAAAAGTGATATATTTTACTATTACGCAGAGCGCATTAGATTACATTGATGGAGAACTTCAATATTCCAGATAGAGAAGTCGAGAACTGGTGTCATTATTTATGTGTCACCAGAAAATTTATATATGCTAGTTTAAGCTCTCTTCACACCACGTTCTGGATAGACATTTGGCACATAATTTTGTAACCTGTAAACATGCCCCAAATGTATGGTAATGAAATTGCGTACAACTGCATTGACAAAATGTATGCAGTTGCATATGCTGTGCTACTGAGTGTTATAGTCAGCCATGGTGTTCAATACATTTGAAACAAAGATTTATCTATGTACTTGACTGCAGTATTGTAGAGGCTTCCTTCCAACTGTCCCCTTTATAACCACCCCACTATTTCACAACACCACCCTGCTCCCACGGAACATCCCTTCTCCCAAATGAACACTAGTAACACCTTTTCTTTGGATAGATAGGCCAAATCGGCCTTTTATTATACAAACATTACAATAAATAACTTTTTAGTAAGGAGGTTCTTGGAGCTCCAAAACCTGGCAGAAACCAGTAAATAATAATTAACCATCCAGCATTACTTCTAGCCTTGACCACAGGCTCGGGGTACCTTTGTTTCCGGGAAACCTTTTCTGTAACATCCCACTCTGAAGAGTCCCACTATTTGCAAGACAATTAACCAAAATCAAACATGATAGAGGTTACCATCCACCAGATGTACCACCTCTCCACCACGATTCTGCCACCAACTCCAAGAACTTCCTCACCAACGCCCACCAAAATGACCCAATTACATCATCAGCCAACATTTTGATAATTTAACAATACTTGAACCCCCAATTTAAAGGGACCTTTAGTCTTGGTGCCTCGTGCTGACTGATTGCCCCCAACCCTCCTCAGACAGATATACCATGCTTTATTGCAAATACCCTCCCTTCTGACCAATCGCTCTAAACGTTTGACCCCACAGAACCATGCATTTCCACCGATATTAATTTTAACCCTTACATGCACTAGAAAGTTAAGTCATGGGTCATTGCGCACATGGCTTAGCTGTGAGCTATGTTTTTCCTGTATGCTGGTTCACTGATGTCACTAATGTCAAAGATCTCTGAACTTCTTGCCCGATGCCTCTAAATGCTAATATATTCTACCATCACACTCAATCATTTAGGTTACATTTACATGCGCTAATTTCAGAGCATCAAAAGAGTACGATTGATAATATTGAAGTTGTCTCCATTGTGAGACAGTGACCGGCATTGTTGTAAATAGCTGGTATGTGTCACAGAGGAGGAGATCCTCTGCGCTGCAAGCCTTAAATGTTGCTCTGGGACCTGTAGTTCCATGAGCCTTGTTTTTGTTTATAAAGGGGGGCTCACAGGGTTAGCAAGAGAGCTGGGCGGGACTGGCTAACCACACACACAATGTTTTCATCGCCTCTTATTGCGGTAGCCCAAAAAATGTAATTCTCACATTTTAATTTTCATTGTGATGTAATTTACTGATCTGACTAATTTATTTAATATATTAATAGAGCAGACTTTTCCGAATGCAGTGAAACCAAATGCGTATATATATTTTTTAATTGTTTTATTTTAAATGGGACAAAAGGGAGGGTGATTTGAATTTTGTGTTTTTTTTTATTTTTTTCACATTTTTATAAACTTTTTTTCACTTTTTACTGTATTTAATAATTCCTTTAGGTGATCTAGCTGTGATCATCTGATCACTTGCGCTATATATATAGCAGTGATTCAGCATTGCTATGTATAACGAAAATCATAGTCTTCGATGAATGCCAGCTAACTACTGGTTTTCACAGGGACATATTGACAGGCATCAGCAGACACCCCCACTGTCATGGCAATCCACTCGCACCCCACAATCACATCACGGGCATGCTGATGGGTACATGGAATGACGCGTCACCTTCCGGCGTGTGTTAAGTGGGGCTGTCAGAGATTGGTAGAAGCATTTAACAGGCTAACAGCTGCCGGACAGATACAGTGGGGCAAAAAAGTATTTAGTCAGTCAGCAATAGTGCAAGTTCCACCACTTAAAAAGATGAGAGGCGTCTGTAATTTACATCATAGGTAGACCTCAACTATGGGACACAAACTGAGAAAAAAAAATCCAGAAATTCACATTGTCTGTTTTTTTTCATTTTATTTGCATATTATGGTGGAAAATAAGTATTTGGTCAGAAACAAAATTTCATCTCAATACTTTGTGATATATCCTTTGTTGGCAATGACAGAGGTCAAACGTTTTCTGTAAGTCTTCACAAGGTTGCCACACACTGTTGTTGGTATGTTGGCCCATTCCTCCATGCAGATCTCCTCTAGAGCAGTGATGTTTTTGGCTTTTCGCTTGGCAACACGGACTTTCAACTCCCTCCAAAGGTTTTCTATAGGGTTGAGATCTGGAGACTGGCTAGGCCACTCCAGGACCTTGAAATGCTTCTTACGAAGTCACTCCTTCGTTGCCCTGGCGGTGTGCTTTGGATCATTGTCATGTTGAAAGACCCAGCCACGTTTCATCTTCAATGCCCTTGCTGATGGAAGGAGGTTTGCACTCAAAATCTCACGATACATGGCCCCATTCATTCTTTCATGTACCCGGATCAGTCGTCCAGGCCCCTTTGCAGAGAAACAGCCCCAAAGCATGATGTTTCCACCACCATGCTTTACAGTAGGTATGGTGTTTGATGGATGCAACTCAGTATTCTTTTTCCTCCAAACACGACAAGTTGTGTTTCTACCAAACAGTTCCAGTTTGGTTTCATCAGACCATAGGACATTCTCCCAAAACTCCTCTGGATCATCCAAATGCTCTCTAGCAAACTTCAGACGGGCCCGGACATGTACAGGCTTAAGCAGTGGGACACGTCTGGCACTGCAGGATCTGAGTCCATGGTGGCGTAGTGTGTTACTTATGGTAGGCCTTGTTACATTGGTCCCAGCTCTCTGCAGTTCATTCACTAGGTCCCCCCACGTGGTTCTGGGATTTTTGCTCACCGTTCTTGTGATCATTCTGACCCCACGGGGTGGGATTTTGCGTGGAGCACCAGATCGAGGGAGATTATCAGTGGTCTTGTATGTCTTCCATTTTCTAATTATTGCTCCCACAGTTGATTTCTTCACTCCAAGCTGGTTGGCTATTGCAGATTCAGTCTTCCCAGCCTGGTGCAGGGCTACAATTTTGTTTCTGGTGTCCTTTGACAGCTCTTTGGTCTTCACCATAGTGGAGTTTGGAGTCAGACTGTTTGAGGGTGTGCACAGGTGTCTTTTTATACTGATAACAAGTTTAAACAGGTGCCATTACTACAGGTAATGAGTGGAGGAAAGAGGAGACTCTTAAAGAAGAAGTTACAGGTCTGTGAGAGCCAGAAATCTTGATTGCTTGTTTCTGACCAAATACTTATTTTCCACCATAATATGCAAATAAAATGAAAAAAAACCAGACATTGTGATTTTCTGGATTTTTTTTTCTCAGTTTGTCTCCCATAGTTGAGGTCTACCTATGATGTAAATTACAGACGCCTCTCATCTTTTTAAGTGGTGGAACTTGCACTATTGCTGACTGACTAAATACTTTTTTGCCCCACTGTATGTTAGAAGTACATCATGGCTGATTAAAAAAGTTGTCATGTGCGGAAGAAGATGCGGGCCCTGCGTGTTACCCACTTCCAAGGCAGAGACACGACATGTGAAGTAAATGTACGTCAAAGGTCGTGAATGGGGAAGTTTAGTAATTAAAAAATATCCATCCACAGGTCTCTATCTGTATAGGCTGCAGAAAGGATTTACCATGAGCCTATTTATTCTATGCTCAACTGCATATATACATATAAGGAGTTAGAAAAGTGAGAAGACTCACACAGTTAATTTATAACAGAGTGCCTGCAAGTGAACACCGCCATATTGTCACGTCGCCGTCAAATACAGGGACTGCTGTTCCTGCCTCGGCCACTGGGAGGCGCCGGACTGTCACGTCGCCTTCAGATACAGGGACTGCTGTTCCGGTCTCAACCACTGGGAGGCGCTGGGCGGTCATGTCACCGTCAGACTCGGAGACGGCTGTTCCTGCCTCGGCCACTAGGAGGCGCCGTGGTTTCCCGGTGGGTGGTGGTGGCAGAGAAGGGGCTCCTGCGCAGGCATCTGGTGGGCGCAGGCTCCGCTCCTCTGTCAGTCATGAAAGGGTTGGTGCATTACCATCTGGCCTGGTCCTGGGGGCAGTCCAAATTACATCATCAGACTGTGAACCTGTGAGGGATAGCCTGATCCTTCAAATATCTTGGGGCCTGTCTTGCAGGCCACCAGATATAGTCTTGGTTTCCCCAGTGTGCTAGTTTGTTATTTGCTATCTTTGATTCTGACCTTTGCCTGGATTTCTGACTCTGCTCCTGCCTGACGATTTTGTACCTCTGCCGCCCTCCCTGTTTATGACTCTGACCTTGGCCTGGATTTGACTCTGCTACTGTCTGCCATTTCTGTACCTCTGCTGCCTGCCTGGTTTAGACTTGGATTTCTGACTACGCTTTTGGTCCTGTTTTTTTAACCCCTTTCTGGCGACCATCCTGCTCTGGTCCGCTGCTCTTATTCAGACAGCTACCTCCTGGGCTCTGCTTTAAATCCAGATCCCTGTATAGGGGTAAAGGGTATCGGGGTTGCTCGGGGTGCTGTCTTACTGCAGCCCAGACTCGCAGACGGATGTCACACACATGCTGTGAAAAGATTATAGGAAAAGGGAAAGCAGATAGCATTGCATTTGCAGGAACTATTGAGAGAGAAGTGCATGCTCCCTGGGGGGGAGAGATTAGAGGAGATACCAGGTCAGGTATAGCTGTGTCGCAATTAAGAATTATGAAAGGCCAAATATAGCAAATGTGAGAGTTGCATTAATACTTAATTTCTATCAGAGTAGGGAGGTACCCATGTTTACTTTGCACCTAGCACTATGAAAATCCTTAAAAGAAAACTCAAGTAAGTGGAAAGTTCCCTGAGGAATGACTTGGAAGAAACGCGTCGGACATACAATAAGGGAGAGTGCATGGTGTCCATTGCAGGGCCAGCTGTGGACTGCCCTTGTTAGTGCAGGATTACTTGAGGCTTGAGTCATATATAACCGCTGTAGGGGATGAAATTTACCCACACCTGCAACAAAGAACATGAAATGAGTGAGAACGTTTCATACTATATCCAACTATTGTGTGTTCCTAGATTTATCGGACGCCATGTACTGTTTGGCACTCTTACCATATGGTATGTTCTGATATGTGTATCTCATCTTGTTATATTTAATTCTGACCACTGTCAGTTTTGGGTTTGACTTATTCTTCTAGTGAAAACTGGTTTGATGTTAACGAGATACACAATGTATTGCTCTATAAATATATCAAATAATAGAATGCATTGTTATCTGGATATGGGTGGACCTCTGGACAGTGGCATCCAGCTGCCCCTCGGTATCCAATTTCATTATTGATAATAGTTCTTAAAATTTGTGATTTGGACTTACTTATTGCAGAGAGTTAAGATCACTCTACACTGCAATTTATTTTAGCAATAGAGGTAGATCTCCATATTCTATATAAGTTGATTTATACCTAGGTGGAGTATCAACCATCTTTTTTAGGTGGCACCATTATTTTATTATCTAAACTATTAAAAGTTAAGTATTAATGTAACTCTCATGTTTGCTATATTTGGTCTAATAAAAGTGTTTTTATTTGCCAAGTGGGCAACATAATCTCACTATTTTTGCTTTTTTGAATTATAAAAGGCCAAGGATGGCAGAGAAAGGGGGGAGTTGACGGCAAAACCTGTATCAGGGCAAACTTTTGGAAGTAGCTGAACCGTTTTATAGCGGCAACTACCAGCGCGGTCCAAACCAGTGAAGCGAAGACCTGTTTACACACAGAGACACACACATAGAGATACACACACACAAACAGACACATAGAGTCACACACATACATTTACCACCAGTCCATCTTCTCTTCAGTCTTTAAGAGTTCAGGGCCTGTGGTAACATAATGGTCACATGACTGGTCATATAATCATGAGGTCACCAAAGGTTCTGAAGTCTCACAGAGTATGATGTATGATGTGAACCTCATGTCCTTGCTTGCTGCATACTTCCTGGCTGTATGCTTAGGGCTGTGGCACTTTCTGACTCTTATAGAGAAAGTGTGCACACTCCTAATTTGTCCCCAGCCTATTGCCAAGAGGTATCGGGTACTTAAGGCATATCCACCCATAGGTAGATGCCTGAGCAACAAACTCTCTCAGTTGCTTTCTGCTACTGAGTTGCCAAGTCCTGTCCTGTTTCTGCCTTCCTGGGGGCTGCATACCAAGGCTCATACCTGTATTCCATGTGTCTTACTTCCGTCACCCTGGGGGATGTATACCCAGGCCTGAATCCTTTATCCTGAACCTGTTCCTGTGTTTGTCCTTGTCTGTAGCACTCCCTACCCTGCCATTTCTTTCCTGCAGCTCTGCAATGCTCCCATCCCGCACCCTGCGGCTCTGCTCCTATCCCACATCCTTTGGCTCTGACCTGCTCCTGTCCCACATCCTGCGGCTCTGCTCTGCTCCCAACCCCCACCCTGTGGCTGTCTGCTCCCGCTATGCACCGTGTGGCTCTGCTCTGCTCCCGCTCCACACCCTGCGGCTCTGCTCTGCTCCCGCTCTGCACCCTGCAGCTCTGCTTCCGCTCCGCACCCTGCAGCTCTGCTCTGCTTCTGCTCCGCACCCTGCAGCTCTTTGTTCCTCTTGTCTGTACTGGTCCTTACCCGTTCGTTTATCCCTCTAGTTTGAACTAGTTCCTACCTGTTTCCCATATCCCACTCACATCTGCCCGTATTCCTGTCCTTCCCAAAACAGATCCTATTTCTCCAGTATGAACTAGTTCCTACCTGTTCCAATATCCTACTCATCCCTGCCTGTGTTCCTGACCCACCGGAAACATTTTTGGTTCCTTCAGTCTGAGTCATGCCCGCCTGCCTGCCAGAGTGCCAGCCAGAGTACCAGTCATGCCCGTCAGTATATGTCCGCACCTGTCATTAGTGTTCTGTCCCCCTGTGGGATCAGCTGCTACTGCCAGACACAGCCCTGGAGTGGTAACTGGCAGCTACCTGCCGCACAAGCCTGACCTCACCACTAGAGGCTCCAGTGAACACCAAGGTAGCTGCTTAGTTACGCCCCTCCAGGGTAGTCTGGTTTGTGGCAGAGTGTGGCCACAATCCACGCTTGCGCCATCCAGTCTGGGCGTGAGTGTTACAGGGTATTTCAGTTTTTGAATTTCCTTTTTTGCTCCCCTTCTTCCCAGAGCCATAACTTTTTTATGTTTGGTCAATATGGCCATGTGAGGGCTTGTTTTTGTGGGATAAGTTGTACTTTTGAACGACAGCATTGGTTTTAACCTATCATTACTAGAAAATGGGAAAAAAAATTCCAAGAAGTGTGAAATTGCATAAAAAGTGCAATTCCACTGTTTTTTTTAACCATGTTCACTAAATGTTAAAACTGACCTGCCATTATGATTCTCAAGATTATTGCGAGCTCACAGACACCAAACATGTCTAGGTTCT
Organism: Dendrobates tinctorius; assembly: GCF_039654945.1. NCBI lineage: Eukaryota > Metazoa > Chordata > Amphibia > Anura > Dendrobatidae > Dendrobates > Dendrobates tinctorius. Next base: position 100,315,372 of record NW_027361690.1, on the reverse strand, counting down.
TTTTTAACTGGTGAAAAAAAATTTGTTTTAAAAGAATGGTGCCATTTTCCGAGACCTGTAGCATCTCCATTTTTCGTGATCTGAGGCTCAACGAGAGCTTATATTTTGTGCGCCGAGCTGAAGTTTTAATGTTACCATTTTGGTGTAGATACAATCTTTTTATCACTGGTTATTGCAGAGATTGACAGAGGCAGTTAAGATAACAGCTGTGGGTGGATTGCAATTCCTCCTGTTGCTGTTGTGGCACATGTCAGCTGTATAGATCAGCTGTCATGTGCCCAGAAAGGAGCAGGCTCAGCGGCGGAGCCGGCACCAAATACGGGGAGTCCGGCATGGGCGTACTATTATGCCAAATGTCGGAAAGGGGTTAAACAAGTACTCCCAGCAAAATTTTTATTCCATAATCCCTTCCAATCATTTACGCAGCGCAGTGCCAGTATATTAAAATACTTACCAAATGTTGTCTTCTCCATTTTCCAAAGTCACTTTTACAATGTAAATTTATGGAGCCTCGTTCTAATGCTCAGTAGGTTTACATTGCAAAAGCAAAATACTTTTCACAGTTTAGCTACAATATGATCAGTGAATTGGCTTTGGAGACATGTGAACCAGAAGACGACAAGAGACACAAATTTCTGGCATCTTTCCTGTGAATCTTAGCCCATTTCTCATCAGCAATGGCCTCCAGTTTGCTTATATTCTTGGGTTGTCAAGATAATTGTCTAAAAAGTTAATGCATCATTACATTGCACAAACAAGGGAAGGAGCTAACAAGATAACAAAGGCACTGAATGATAGTCTCCATGCCTGAACTCCATCTACATTGTTTCACTTTGTTGGAATTTAAAGAAGGCGGATGCAGCCTGCAGCGGAGTATTTTTGATATTTTCATCTTGTGGTAAGATTTGAAAAAAGATTAACATAATCAGTCAAACATCTGAACCAAAATGATTTGTCCTTGTATTTTAATAGGGAGATTCTAACAGAGAGAAGATCAATATCTTTGACAATTTTTATCTCTAAAACCTTGCTCAAACAACTTTGCACCATAAACTTGCTGCGATGAACAGTCTCTTCTTGGGAGTCACTTAGGTGGATGGTACGTAAAGGTCAATATTTATGTCTTATAAAATCTTCGGACATTGACAAGAATAAGTAAAAATGTAAGGAATTACAGGCTTAATTCCTGTAAAAAAGATATTCAAGGAAAATAATGGGTACGTATTGTGACATCGGCGGCCGTGCCCGCTGTTGCCTCATCTGCGGCGGCACCCGCCACTGCCTCTCCTTACCGGCACTCCTTCCTCAGCGCGCACTCTCACCCAGCCTCCAGCTCTGCTGCTTCTCTGCGCACCATCCTTAGGCCGCGGGCGCGCGCCAGTCCTCTCTCTTCTGCTGGCGGTGGGCGTCGCTAGGGGCGGTGCTTGCAAACCCACTTCCTGACCATAAGGTATTTCAAGCGTCCTCTCTGTGGAGGATTGTGTGGTATTCACGCACTGTTCTGGCCGCTATAGTTACACTATAGTTCCTCTGTTTTGAGTTCCTCTCTGTTTCTCTGTCTGCCTCTGCCTCATCCTGCCCTTTTACCCCACTCCTTGCTCTCCTTGCCTGTCATCGGGTATTCGTACCACCGGTTCCGTCTCCTGCCTCCCTGGGTCTCCTGTCTTCTGCCAATCCGTTCCTATATCTCCTCCTGGGGCCTCCACATCTTCACTCCTTCTTCTTCTTCTGTGGCTACTCCTGCTGCCCCTTCTAGTAGTTGCTGCCTGGTCCCCTCCTCATCCGATACCCCCGTTCAGGTACTCTAAACTCTGTCCGGTATCCCTGTCCCTCCTCTGGCCTTCCTAGTCCTTTGAGCCATCCCTCTTGGTACCGGCTGTCGCGGTTCTGCCCTCTGCGGTTCTGCCCCTAACAATCCCTGTATAGGGGTCGGTCATCACCTGGCACGCTCGACCCAGGGGCTCCAGATCCGCGACCCAGAGGGTCCACTCTCGGACGTTGTCCATTCCTGAACGTCACATGTATAGTAAGGAAAAAAGTATTTAGACAGACACAAATTGTGCAAGTTCTCCCACATAAAAAGATGAGAGAGGCCTGTAATTTACATCATAGGTAAACCACAACTATGGCAGTCAAAATGAGAAAACAAATCCAGAAAATCACCTTGTCTGATTTGCCAATATTTATTTTGGAAATTATGGTGGAAAATAAGTATTTGATCACCTAAAAACATGCAAGATTTTTGGCTCTCACAGACCTGTAACTTCTTCTTTAAGAGGCTCCTCTGTCCTCCACTCGTTACCTGTAGTAATGGCACCTGTTTGAACTTGTTATCAGTATAAAAGACACCTGTTCACAGCCTCAAACAGTCACACACCAAACTGCACTATGGTGAAGACCAAAGAGCTGTCGAAGGACACCAGAAACAAAATTGCAGCCCTGCACCAGGCTGAGAAGACTGAATCTGCAATAGGCAAGCAGCTTGGTATAATAAAATCAACTGTGGGAGCAATAATAAGAAAATGGAAGACATAGAAGACCACTGATAATCTCCCTCGATCTGGGGCTCCACCCAAGGTCTCATCCCGTGGGGTCAAAATGATCATAAGAACGGTGAGCAAAAATCTGGGAACCGCACGGAGAGACCTAGTGAATGGCCTGCATAGAGCTACGACCACAATAACAAAGGCTACCATCAGTAACACACTATGCCGCCAGGGACTCATATCCCCCTGCTTAAGCCAGTACATGTCTGGGCCTGTCTGAAGTTTGCTAGAGAGCATTTGGATTATCCAGAAGAGTATTGGGAAAATGTCATATGGTCTGATGAAACCAAAGTAGAATTGGTGGCTGACCAAATACTTTTTTCCCCCACTGTATGTTAAGCTATAGATGGCCTACCATAGAGCAGGGTACTTCCAGTTTGTATGCAAATCCAAAAACAATGGAAACAAATCCCAAATCATAATAATCTTTATTGAAATATATCAAGAGCGATAAAGTAAAACTAAAAAAAGAAACAATGGGAGTGTGGAATAAAAAGAACCCCACTCACCCAGTGGCCAACTCAATATTAGTGGTATACATGCAAACTCCAGAAAACTAATAAAGATAGATCACAATTTGCAATAAGATGCTCTGTATAAAAACGCCTGAATTTGGCAACAATATTTAAGGAAATATCCTAAAATACACAGCTAAGGATCAATAATCAAATGATAATATCACAATGCAATAAATAGCAACCATAAAACAAGCCAAGGTACAAAGACTTAAGGTATTGCAAACAGAGAACATGGAAAAAGTACCAATGATGAAGGAAGAGTTGAGATAGCCGGTGGGGGGGTGAGCTACAATCTCCAAAGCGCGTTTCGCCTTTGCTTCTTCCGGGGGCGACAATATTTCAATAAAGATTATTTTGATTTTGTTTTTTTTGCTTCCATCATTTTTGGATAAGTACTGTATATTATATGTATACATTCACCAAGAAGACTTCAATAAAGTTCGAAGGCCACATTCATATGTTCATATGTTGATTACTTGGTCAGTATTTTACATCAGTATTTGTAAGCCAAAATCAGGAGTGGAACAATCAGCAGAATAGAAACGTGCACTGCTCCTTGATTTATCACCCACTCCTGGTTTTGGCTTACAAATACTGAGTAAAATACTGACCAAATACTGATAGTGTGAATGTGGCCTACCACGGAACAATCAAGTACGATTATCAAGGCAACAGGCCTAACAAGGCTTGTTTCTTCATATAAAAATGTGGCCAGCAGCTTTACCGTCATTTTCACACACCAGCTCACAAACATTTTGTCAGTGTGACATTTCTGCACCACACCGCCAGCCCCTGATGAATCGAGGTAGTTACATATTGATGGAACTGTTAGGGCTATGTGTGTTTTCATCTGATCAATGAGATGCATTTTTCTATCCTTTCTCTACCAATTCTTTCATCTTTTCCAGCCCTAAGGTGAACAAATAATATGAGTCGTTTGTTCAAAAGCTAATTAGCATGTATTAAATCAGAGAGCTAGGAAAAAGTAACATACAATATATGACCTGGCTGAGCATGTCAATCATGGCAGTGACGATAGTTCTTCTGCTTCCATTTATTAACATGACCTTGTGTTACTCATTTATTTTTAGTAAACAATATAAAAGTCATATTTTGCAGTTATACCCTAACAATTATGTTCTGTGAAATGTAGTTTCGATCTGGTTAGGCAAATTCATGTTTATTATAAATTAACTAGCTGAAGAGCCCGGCGCTGCCCAGGCATAGTAACTAACTGTGGTTAGTTATAACAAATTATAATAATCCTCCATCCCATAGTCCCGTGCCCATATACCCATCATACATCCACGATCCCATAGGCCCGTGCCCATATACCCATCACACATCCTCCATCCCATAGTCCCATGCCCATATACCCATCACACATCCTCCATCCCATTGTCCCGGGCCCATATACCCATCATACATATCCGCCATCCCATAGTCGAGTGCCCATATACCCATCACACATCCTTCATCTCATAGTCCCATGCCCATATACCCATCATACATATCCTCCATCCCATAGTCCCATGCCCATATATCCATCACACATCCGCCATCCCATAGTCCCGTGCCCATATAAACATCATACATATCCTCCATCTCATAGTCCAGTGCCCATATACCCATCACACATCCTCCATCCCATGGTCAACCATTATGACATCATAATGAGCGGCGGAGCTTGCAAACTATGATGACATCAGCGTCACCATGGCAACCATTATGACATCATAATGAGGGGTGGGGCTTGATACGCACACACAGTTTCCCCATTATGTAGATAAGGGCATTATGACATCATAATGAGGGGCGGGGCTTGATGCGCACACACTTTTTCCCCAGTATGTAGATAGAGGCAAAATTGTTTGTTGAATTGGAACGCGCGGGGTTAAAATTTCGCCTCACAACATAGCTTAGGACGCTCTCGGGGTCCAGACGTGTGACTGTGCCAAATTTTGTGGCTGTAGCTGCGACGGTGCAGATGCCTATCCCGGACATACACACATACACACACACACACACACACACACACACACATACATACATACACACTTTGAGCTTTATATATTAGATAAGGCAGAAGCTGATTACATTAGAGAATGATTTATTGTGCTGACAGTTCACACAATGCATGTATGATATGTGTATTTATGAAATCACAACGTATGAATAATATTATTGGATTCCAATAAGAGCTCTGCAGTCTCAGCTTTAGATCACTTACTAATCATCTATCGGCGAGACATATTCCAATTTTTCCAATTTCCAATTTTTTCTCTAAATCTACGTGTGGCCCAACTATGTTGAATATTACAAATAGCAAATACCCATCTTTCAATCCCTTGGCCTTTCATCCATCGCACAGTTTGAAGTATCTGCTGGTCTCTTCTTCCTCTGTTCGAAAATGGTTGTCACTTGATAGCTGGAGTTAATAACTGTAGCCATTGAATGGCTGCAGTGGTCTCAAGCTCACCATGCCAGGAAAGTAGGAGAGTAGGCCAATGGGGGGACGTAGCCAGCAGGGGATTGGAAAGTGAGTATATGGTATTTAATTTCTTAAACACACTTGGGCCATATGTGAAGGTAAAGCAAGTGGAGGAAAAGTATTTTGAGGGCCCAGTACATCTATCTGCCACAAGGTCACCACCTAGCATCTGCCATTTATGATACTTATTTTTTTACATAACAGAGGGGCTTTTATGGATCCTCAGGCATGTGGACACAATGTGACTGCTCCTTGTGCTCTCTTTGTAGCTACACTCTTAAACATCCTAAAAGAGAATCTGTTCACACAATTTTGCATGCTGAAGTAATGAAGAAATATGCATGATGGAGTTCTTTAAGCCACATTTGAAGTTTTGGTGTAATATGCTATTGGTGCATAAAGGCGGGACTGTGGGTATGATCTTCAGCTCTTTCCCCAGCCCCACCGCCTACCTCTGGTGACGACAGGTCCCTGCTTTGTGAGTGACCTGCCTCCTGTTTGACACTTTGCAACCCACAGACTGATCTACCAGCGGTCTTCAGTAAAACAGCTCAGCTGGCAGCTCTTACGCAGATTGACCTCCCGGCTGTTTTCAGTAAAATGACGCCTGTGGTGGTGCATGCACAGATTGAGATCTTGGAATGATGACGTCCTTTGGAGATTTCATTGAGCCAAGGTATCAAACTGCACATGCACCACCACCTTTTCACTGAGTACTGCCGGGAGATCAATCTGCCCAAGCACTGCCTGCAAGGATGGCGACAGCGCAAACTTACCAATAGGAGGCAGGTGACTCATCAAGAAGTGACCTGTCATACAGACAATAGTGTAATGACAAGCAGGAGGCCAAAAGAATGATCATAAAGTCCATATTATATTCAGAAAATTAAAGGCAAGATACTTTATTGATGAATAAATATACAGGTTTAAAAGGCAAATAACACCACAATGTGAATACAGCTAGAAACACAGGGCGCTAGTGTAGTGAAACTGTCTCCCCACACAATTATAATAAATTCTTAACTGGTAAATGCCAATTACAACTAGTAAATGCTCCCCACAAAGCCAAATCCCAAGTACCACGGCATGGCATTATATAAATTAAGAGTATGTACCATTATTCCCGAACTACAGCACAGGCAGAGTATATGTAAGTAATAAAGACAAAAAATAATACACATACCAATAGGCTTATCGCTGATTGTCAGGTAGGCACAGGAGGATAAAGATGGAGGCTGTCAGTACATGAGCGTCACCCTGACGCGTATTTCGGCAAAGCCTTGGTCAGGGGGCGTGATGTGCATGGTAGTGGGGGGTTTAAAAAGGAGGCCAGAACCAATCGGATCCGAAACCGGAAGTGTTTGAGTGAATTAGCATGTTGCCGGGGCAACGTCCACAGTGGGCACTCTCACCGCATCAATCCGGGATTCCGCACAGCAGCATCTTACCGGGGACGTAGGAGGAAGACAGCCTGAGGGGGAGCCCAAAATAAACAAAATCCACTGGCCGTCCAATCGGGGGCCGGAAGTGTTTGAGTGAAATAGCATGTTGCTGTGGCAACGTCCACAGCGGGCGCTCTCACCACGCCAACCCGGGATGTGCCGGGAATTCCACACAGCAACATCTCACCGGGAATGTAGGAGGAAGACAGCTGTAGTTCGGGAATAATGGTACATGCTCTTAATTTATATAATGCCATGCCGTGGTACTTGGGAATTGGCTTTGTGGGGAGCATTTACTAGCTGTAATTGGCATTTACCAGTTAAGAATTTATTATAATCGCGTGGGGAGACAGTGTCACTACACTAGCGCCCTGTGTTTTCTAGCTGTATTCACATTGTGGTGTTTTTTGCCTTTTAAACCTGTATATTTATTCATCAATAAAGTATTTTGTCTTTAATTTTCTGAACATAATATGGACTTTATGATCGTTCTTTTGGTCTCCTGTTTGTCATTGGTAATTTGCGATCAGTCCGCAATTATGTCTGTTATCGCAGTATCATCATTTTGCTATTTTTTTTCTTACTATTATTTTTTCTTTTACCATCTAATTATGATACTGATATTTTTGTTGAGTTGTTTTCTCAGACAATAGTGTAAGCAGAGGGGCCGGGGCCAGGGCCAAAAACCCTCCTCACAGTCCCACTCCGATGCACCTAAAGCTTCAAATGCTGATTAAAGAACAGCCACCATGTAGATTTCTTCACAAAAGGTATCGCTTTAATCTGTATAACAGCACCATTGTGGCCATGCCTTTACTTTAGAATGCAAAATTACGCTGCCAGATTCTCTTTGTTTTGTGCAGAGGGGTCAACAACATACACTAAAGAAAACCTTGCGGCTATAACTGAGTGCAGCCGAACCAAGTGTCAATTGGTTATCTAGTACTGTACAAGAGTCTCATATAGAAAAGTAATTTTCGTACATAAGAATGTTATTTCAGAAATCACGCGTAGTAAACAGAGAGTTGGCATTAATGACCGAGCCACAATATAAGTAGCGTTTTCCTTCCAGCCATAGAATACATAGAGCATTATAGCGATAATAACGTGCTGTTCAGAAGCTTCTCCACTTCCCTCTGAGAGTTACTGAGACCTTTCAGGCATTTATTAATGGTTATATGAGCAAATAGGATTCCAGTGACTAACATATCTACTATGGAAAGTCTATTAGCTAGCAAAACATGACAATAAAGTGATTATAAAAATAGAAAAAAAAGAGCATAAAAGGCACGATTGTAATGTTAGAAAGAGTGCTAGATATCTGTGCAGAAAGTAAAAATCACAAATACAGGAAAAGTATTATTACTAGAACTACATGTGAATTGTGTGCTCGTCTCTCCTTCAGGATAGTTACACAGATTTGTCAATTAGGTGCAATGGTGGAACAAGGTTTCTTGTAGCTCCAGACAGGGATTTTGAAATGGTCCTCCTTTCCCCACCGTCATCACTTGCTTTCTTCAGTCGACTCTCTAAGACTGGTATCACATTTGCGTATCTGTGCGCAGCATTTGATCCGCATAGATCCGCATGCGTCATGCGTACATATCTTTAACATGGTGTACGCAGGGACATTTGTTTGCATGCATTTCGCGTTGTGCGGCAGGGAGCGGTGAACGTAACATGTTGCATTTTTGAGGCGTCAAAAATCTGTCAAATATGCGCATGCATGTGCATGTGGATGAATGCATTAAAAAAACGTATTGCTATCTATGGGAACGCATTCATACACAAAGACATGCGTAAACATGCGTTCGACATGCATGCATACTTCAGACTGAACAATCCTATAATCGACTGCAAATCCCCTGTAACAACTTCCCAAACAATACCTAGCCTACCATCACAGCCCCACACCCCCAGAACCCAAATGTAAAGCCCTTTTTTATTTTGTTATCTATCAAACTTCCTCTTGTTGTTATGTTGTTAATAAAGATTATTTTGGTTCACAATACCTGTTTCTTTATCTCTTTATTTAAACATATTGTATTGTTGAGTGAAGTATTAAAGGGTGTTAAAATAAGGGTGTTTATTAATAAAGTTACAGTCAAGGTGTTAGTATTAAAGTCAGCAAACATTACCAGTACATAACATTACCAGTAGAGATGAGCGACTTTGCCTTTTTTAGGGTCGAGTCGGGTTTCATGAAACCCGACTTTCTCAAAAGTCGAGTTGAACGAAATAGGCCGACTATAGGGAAAAGTCGGGGTCCGACTGAAACACGAAACCGAATGCAAGTCAATGGGGAAGCAAAGTCGGCAGGGAGTGGAGGACAGTAAACACACATACAGTGCCCATTTCAATGCCAAAAACATCAATTCTTATAACTGAAGCTTGTCAACCTTTATTTACTCTATAATAATAGTTACGCATTGAAAACTGGTGGTTATTTGGCTAAAGTTGTGGGGGTTAGGGCTGGCTCCAGGTTTTCATGTGACCCGGGCCAAAGAGTGTCAGTGGGACCCTTATATACCACAATTCATGATGCTCCGATACGGCAGAGAAATATTGGTATATTGGTATAGTACAATGTAAAATACTTCACTTCTTACATGACATGACTGATATCTATTTTAAATTCTCCAATAGCTCAAAAAATGGACAGTATATTACTCCATACAGTATTATGGCCACCACATAGTGCGCCATACAGAATAATGAGCCCCATATATTTCTCCATACAGAATAATTGGTCCCATATAATGTTCCATACAGTATATGACGAGCTCCACATAATGCTACAGTATATGTTGGCCCCCATGGATGATGATCCACTGTCTTATGGTCCCAAATAATGCCCCATATCTAATGGGCCCCATTTCTAATGCTCCAGTGTATAACGTGCACCGTAAATGTTGCTCCAGTGTCTGATGTCCCTCATTTGGAATGCTCCAGTATATGATGGGCCTCATGGATGATGCTCCAGGGTATGATAGGACCAAATAATGCTCCATATATAATCTGCCCCAGTTAGAATGCTCCAGTATTTGATGGGCCCCATGGATGATGCTCCACTGTCTTATGGGCCCAAATAATGCTCCATATATAATGGGCCCCATTTCTAATGTGCCAGTGTATAATGTACCCCATAAATGCTGCCCCAGTGTCTGATGTCCCCCATTTGGAATGCTCCAGTATATGATGGGCCAAATGGATGATGCTCCAGTGTATGATGTGCCCCATATCTCATTCTCCAGTGTATAGTGCTCCCCATAAATTGCTCCCAACCTTTAAAAAAGTGAAATACCTCTCCTTGCTGGGCACTGCTCTACTCTGGACTCCTCAGCGTCAACATCTTCCAGCTCTCTGCACTTGGACTGTTTAGGCAGAGAGCATACAGATGTGATGTCATCACGCTCTATGACCTGAATGTCACTGTCAGGAAACACGGAAGACGTCACGGCGGTGGAGCAGGGAGAGGTAAGTATTGCAAGTGCTGTGGCCATGAGCAAGCAGGGGAGGCCACTCGTGAGTGACGGCGCTGGCACAGGGCCCCTCATAGTACGCTGGTGTGTCTGACAGTGAGTGGGCCCTCCCACCAACAGAGACACTTTTGCGTATTATAAGGGGCCCTGTGCCAGTGCCATCGCCCACGAGTATGCCCCCCCACCTGCTCAGGGAACTGGCACTTTCATCTGCACCTTCCTCTGTGTCACTGTGTAAGGTGGTATAGTATGCGGGAAGGGGCACCTGAGTTTCATCAGAGTCAAATTCTGGCTCTGTAGCGTGCGAGGGGAATGTAGTGCTGTGGGTGAATGTACTAGCAGAATCATCTAGCAGTGGATGTGCATCAGTGCACTCCATCTCTGATTCATGTTGGACTGGGGAATTCAGGATTTGACTTGATAACCCAGGCATGATATGTGAAAAGAGCTCCATAGAGTAATCTCAAGTGTGGGCTGCTGCATCCTTCACTTTTGGTGGGGTTGAAGGACACAAGGAAAGGGGTTGTTCCTGACCTGAAGCCTGCACTGACGACTCAGTGCTTGCATTTTTTTAAACTTCAGAAGAAGAGGCGATAGAGCTGGAGGCTGTATCAGCAATGTAAGCCAAAACCAGTTCATGATGTTCCAGCTTTAAAAGCAGTTTACCTACTCCCAGAAAAGGGAACCTTCCAGGCCTTCCGGAGCCAGACCATGCCGCAGTCTCAACACCTCCTGCCTTAGCTGGTATTGTACTTTGGGCGCTACCAGCAGATGCACCACCATCAGTACCAGCTAGCCACCCACGCCCACGTCCGCGGCCTCTTAAAGCATACTTCCTAATTTTTGTGAAAATTTACCCAAAATACCAGCAGATATATGGTACTGTATCAGCAGCATACAAATTTATACAGTGTAGGGGTTATTGTAAATCTCCGTCTATATTTTATGAGTCAGACACAAACGCTCACAGGCTCAGTTTGAATTGGACAATACTATAAAAAATTGAAAAAGGGTACAGTAACACCAGATACCAGGTATATATAGTCTAGTTTAAACATTCTAAATCTCTGTATATATTTCAGAAGGCAGACACAGACGCTCTCAGGCTCAGTATGGATTCGACAAGAATATAGAAAGTTGAGAAAGGGATCAGTAACAACAGATACCAGGTGTATATATATGGTATAGCTTTAACATTCTAAATCTTCGTATATATTTCAGGAGTCAGACACAGACACTCTCAGGCTCATTATGGCTTACACCACAACAAGTTAAAAGCAATAAAAGGGTAATGGGTCAGAAGCGTAAAGCTGTATACAGTGTAGGGGTTATTGTAAATCTCCATATATATTTCCACAGTCAGAAACAGACTCTCACTGGCTCTGTATGCATTAGACCGGAATATAAACAGCAGTAAATGGGTAATGTATCACAAACTTACAGCTGTATAAAGTGTTGTGTTAATCGTAAATCTACAAATATATTTACGGAGTAATAGACAGACAATCACCGGCTGAGTATGGATTACAACAGAATGTTAATTGCAAAAAAGGGTACTGTATCAAAAGCGTACAGCTGGATACAGTGTTTGGCTAAATATAAATCTCTGTATATATTTCTGGAGTCACCCTCAGACGCTCACTCAGTCTGGATTAAACCATAATAGAAAATGTTTAAAAAAGGTACTGGATGACAAGATAGCAAGTATATGTATTGTAGGGTACAATTTAAATCTCCGTATATATTTCCGTAGTCACCCTCAGACAGTCACCCAGCATGGATTTCACCGTAATACAAAATGTCAGACAAAGGAACTGTATCACAAGATAGGAGGTGTATAGAGTATAGGGTAAAATGTTTTTCTTCGTATATATTGAATGAGTAAACCACACACGCTCACTCAGTATGAATTATACCGTAAGCAAAAATTAAGAACAAAGGTACTGTATCATCAAATACCAGGTGTATATAGTGTAATAGAAAATGTTAATCTCCCTATATATTTCCGTAGTCTTTTAAAGATAGTCAGCATGTATTTATACGTGATACCATCTGGTACACGGTAGTGTGTGAGGAGCGTACAGCTCTATATGGTGTGTGAAATAATGAACGTTCGTTCACTGCAGGAAAACAGCCTAAAAGTAGGAGTGCTGTGTAAAAGCAGTCTGCACAGCAGTGTCCACACAGCAATACTGCAATAAGTCAGGCTAATAATCAGCGCTGATGCACACAAGAAATGGTCCCTTTCACTGACAAGCAGCCTAATGCCTAGTGTTGATGCACACCAGAAATCCTCCCCGTCACTGCACACAAATAGAACACAACAAGTGCGTTCAGCGCAAGCACATAACAACTTCTGCTTACAGGTCTAAGTGTCTCCCACATCATAAACAGCGTCAGCAACCTCTCCCTACTGTAAAGATGGGCAGAAGAAAAATGGCGGTCGGCGGTGAGGGCTTTTATACTCACTCCGTATATACAGGGGTTGGACCAAATAATGCAACCAAACACCTAACGTGTTGTCATTAGTGTTGAGCGATACCACCCGATATTGAAAAATATCGGATCGTATTGGATCGGCCGATATGAAAAAAGTATCGGGTATCGCCGATCCCGGAAGTCCCATTCAAGTCAATGGGACAGAAATATCGGAATTAAAAAAACCCCTTTCTTGCCTTGTACATCCTGTTCGGGAGGGGGGAAGAGTGTGGGCGGTGCGTGGGCGGACACTGTGCATGTCTGTGTGTGCGGGCGGGGTCTGTGCCGACTGTCGGGGGCCTGTGCTGGCTGCCGGTGGTCTGTGCGGACCTCTCGGGGGTCTGCGCCGACTGTCGGGGGCCTGTGCCGGCTGCCGGTGGTCTGTACGGGCCTCTAGGGGGTCTGTGCGGGACTCTTGGGGGTCTGTACAGGCCTGTCGGAGGCCTGTGCCGGCTGCCGGTGGTCTGTACAGCCCTCTCGGGGGGCCTGTGCCAGCTGTCGGTGGTCTGTGCCGGCTACCGGGGGCCTGTGCCAGCTGTCGGTGGTCTGTGCGGGTCTCTCGGGGGGCCTGTGCCGGCTGTCGGTGGTCTGTGCCGGCTGCCGGGGGCCTGTGCCGGCTGCCGGTGGTCTGTGCGGGCCTGCCGGGGGTCTTGTGTGTGTGCAGGCATCGTCCGATGGGACTGCAAGTCCCATCGGGCGATGCCTGCTACAATGACAGTGATTGACAGATTAGCCAATGATGGGACAGTAGTAGTCCCATCATCCGGCTAATGTGTTGAATGTAAAAAACAAAAAAAACAAACATACTACATACATACTACATATATACTACATATATACTACATTCATACAGCATACATACAAACTACATACATACTTCGTATATACTACATTCATACAGCATACATACATACTACATACATACTGCATATATACTACATATATACTACATTCATACAACATACACACATACTAAATACTACATACATGATACATATATACTACATTCATACAACATACATACATACTACATACATGCTACATATATACTACATTCATACAACATACATACTACATACTACATACATGCTACATATATACTGCATTCATAAAACATACATATATACTACATACATGCTACATATATACTACATTCATACAGCATACATACATACATACTACATACTACATACATGCTACATATATACTATATTCATACAACATACATACATACATACTACATACTACATACATGCTACATATATACTACATTCATACAACATACACACATACTAAATACTACATACATGATACATATATACTACATTCATACAACATACATACATACTACATACATGCTACATATATACTACATTCATACAACATACATACTACATACTACATACATGCTACATATATACTGCATTCATAAAACATACATATATACTACATACATGCTACATATATACTATATTCATACAGCATACATACATACATACTACATACTACATACATGCTACATATATACTACATTCATACAACATACATACATACATACTACATACTACATACATGCTACATATATACTACATTCATACAACATACATGCATACTACATACATGCTACATATATACTACATTCATACAACATACATACATACTACATACTACATATATGCTACATTCATACAACATACATACTACATACATACATACCACATGCTACAGACATACAACATACATACTACATACTACATACATGCTACATATATACTACATTCATACAACATACATACTACATACTACATACATGCTACATATATACTACATTCATACAACATACATATATACTACATACATGCTACATATATACTACATTCATACAACATACATACATACTACATACATGCTACATATATACTACATTCATACAACATACATACATACTACATACTACATATATGCTACATTCATACAACATACATACTACATACATACATACCACATGCTACAGACATACAACATACATACATACAGTTGTGGCCAAAAGTATTGACAACCCTGCAATTCTGTCAGATAATACTCAGTTTCTTCCTGAAAATGATTGCAAACACAAATTCTTTGGTATTATTATCTTCATTTAATTTGTCTTAAATGAAAAAACACAAAAGAGAATGAAGCAAAAAGCAAAACATTGATCATTTTATACAAAACTCCAAAAATGGGCCAGACAAAAGTATTGGCAACCTCAGCCTAATTCTTGGTTGCACAACGTTTAGCCAAGATAGCTGCGACCAACCGCTTCTGGTATCCATCAATGAGTTTCTTACAATGCTCTGCTGGAATTTTAGACCATTCTTCTTTAGCAAACTGCTCCAGGTCCCTGATATGTGAAGGGTGCCTTCTCCAAACTGCCATTTTTAGATCTCTCCACAGGTGTTCTATGGGATTCAGGTCTGGACTCATTGCTGGCCACCTTAGAAGTCTCCAGTGCTTTCTCTCAAACCATTTTCTAGTGCTTTTTGAAGTGTGTTTTGGGTCATTGTCCTGCTGGAAGACCCATGACCTCTGAGGGAGACCCAGCTTTCTCACACTGGGCCCTACATTATGCAGTAAAATTTGTTGGTAGTCTTCAGACTTTATAATGCCATGCACATGGTCAAGCAGTCCAGTGCCAGAGGCAGCAAAGCAACCCCAAAACATCAGGGAACCTCCGCCATGTTTGACTGTAGGGACTGTGTTCTTTTCTTTGAATGCCTCTTTTTTTCTCCTGTAAACTCTATGCTGATGCCTTTGCCCAAAAAGCTCTACTTTTGTCTCATCTGACCAGAGACCATTCTTCCAAAACGTTTTAGGCTTTTTCAGGTAAGTTTTGGCAAACTCCAGCCTGGCTTTTTTATGTCTCGGGGTAAGAAGTGGGGTCTTCCTGCGTCTCCTACCATACAGTCCCTTTTCATTCAGACGCCGACGGATAGTATGGGTTGACACTGTTGTACCCTTGGACTGCAGGGCAGCTTGAACTTGTTTGGATGTTAGCCGAGGTTCTTTATCCAACATCCGCACAATCTTGCGTTGAAATCTCTTGTCAATTTTTCTTTTCCATCCACATCTAGGGAAGTTAGCCACAGTGCCATGGGTTTTAAACTTCTTGATGACACTGCGCACGGTAGACACAGGAACATTCTGGTCTTTGGAGATGGACTTGTAGCCTTGAGATTGCTCATGCTTCCTCACAATTTGGTTTCTCAAGTCCTCAGACAGTTCTTTGGTCTTCTTTCTTTTCTCCATGCTCAATGTGGTACACACAAGGACACAGGACAGAGGTTGAGTCAACTTTAATCCATGTCAGCTGGCTGCAAGTGTGATTTAGTTATTGCCAACACCTGTTAGGTGCCACAGGTAAGTTATAGGTGCTGTAAATTACACAAATTAGAGAAGCATCACATGATTTTTCGAATAGTGCCAAAACTTTTGTCCACCCTCTTTTTTATGTTTGGTGTGGAATTATATCCAATTTGGCTTTAGGACAATTCTTTTTGTGTTTTTTCATTTAAGACAAATAAAATGAAGATAATAATACCAAAGAATTTGTGTTTGCAATAATTTTCAGGAAGAAACTGAGTATTATCTGACAGAATTGCAGGGGTGTCAATACTTTTGGCCACAACTGTACATACCACATACTGCATACATACTACATACATACTGCATACAATACATTCATACATTCATACAATACATACATATAAACATACAGTACATATAACATAGAGTACATACTCACCATCACTTGTCACTTTGATCCCCGAAGCCTGTGTCATCTAGGAAAAAATATGAAAATAACAAACAAGCCATATACTCCCTGATCCGCAGAAATCCACGAGGGTCCCATGCCGATCTCTCATGGAGAACAGCAGCATCAGCTGATGCGACCGCTCTCAACGGGGCTCCAGGAATCCAGTAACGGGAAATAGGTATCCTTCCGCACTGTATTCCTCCGCCACTGTAAAAAAATAGTCCCTGGTCTCACTTTATGGCAAAAGCTGTGTGGGAACTTTCTCACACAGCAATGCCAAAAGTGAGACTAGGGACTATTTTTTTACAGTGGCGGAGGAATACAGTGCGGAAGGATACATACCTCCCGTCACTAGATTCCTGGAGCCCCGTAGAGAACGGTCGCATCAGCTGATGCTGCTGTTCTCCATGAGAAATCGGCATGGGACCCTCGTGGATTTCTGCAGATCAGGGAGTATATGGCTTGTTTGTTATTTTCATATTTTTTCCTAGATGACACTGGCTTCGGGATCAAAGTGACAAGTGATGGTGAGTTTGTACTCTATGTTATATGTACTGTATGGTTTTATGTATGTATTGCATGAATGTATGAATGTATTGTATGCAGTATGTATGTAGTATGTATGCAGTATGTAGTATGTATGTATGTTGTATGTCTGTAGCATGTTGTATGTATGTAGTATGTATGTAGGTATGCTGTATGAATGTAGCATATATGTAGTATGTATGTAGTATGCAGTATGTATGTATGTTGTATGAATGTAGTATATATGTAGTATGTATGTAGTATGTATGTTGTATGAATGTAGCATATATGTAGCATGTATGTAGTATGTAGTATGCATGTATGTTGTATGAATGTAGTATATATGTAGCATGTAAGTAGTACATATGTATGTTGTATGAATGTAGTATATATGTAGTATGTATGTAGTATGTATGTATGTTGTATGAATGTAGTATATATGTAGCATGTATGTAGTATGTAGTATATATGTATGTTGTATGAATGTAGTAAATATGAAGTATGTATGTATGTTGTATGTATGTTGTATGAATGTAGTATATATGTAGCATGTATGTAGTATGTAGTATGTATGTATGTTGTATGAATGTAGTATATATGTAGCATGTATGTAGTATATATGTATGTTGCATGAATGTAGTATATATGTAGTATGTATGTAGTATGTATGTATGTTGTATGAATTTTAGTATATATGTAGCATGTATGTAGTATATATGTATGTAGTATATATGAAGTATGTATGATGTATGTATATGTTGTATGAATGTAGTATATATATAGCATGTTTGTAGTATGTAGTATGTATGTATATTGTATGAATGTAGTATATATGTAGCATGTATGTAGTATGTAGTATGTATGTATGTTGTATGAATGTAGTATATATGAAGTATGTATGTATGTTGTATGAATGTAGTATATATGTAGCATGTATGTAGTATGTAGTATATATGTATGTTGTAAGAATGTAGTATATATGAAGTATGTATGTAGTATGTATGTATGTTGTATGAATGTAGTATATATGTAATATGTATGTAGCATGTTTTTTTTTTTTTTTTTACATTCAACACATTAGCCGGATGATGGGACTACTACTGTCCCATCATTGGCTAATGTGTCAATCACTGTCATTGTAGCAGGCATCGCCCGATGGGACTTGTAGTCCCATCGGACGATGCCTGCACACACACAAGACCCCCGGCAGGCCCGCACAGACCACCGAGAGGCCTGTACAGACCACCGGCAGCCGGCACAGGCCCCCGAGAGGCCCGTACAGACCCCCGACAGTCGGCACAAACCCCCCGCATTCGGCACAGACCGCGCATCATGATGACATCATTTCAGCAGCCAATCACAGCCACAACAGTGGCTCATTGCATTATGGGGACTTCCGATTCCGGTATCCGATATTGAAAAAATATCGGTAATCAGTATCGGAATCCCGATACAGCGAATATCGGCCGATACCCGATTCTTGCGGTATCGGAATGCTCAACACTAGTTGTCATCATAATCTTCAAACATGTTATAAGCATGCAAACCGTGACATATGTTAGTGTTTTGTAGTTGATTATTTGTGTCATGTGATATGTGTATGTAAATTAAATGTTTGTTTTGCATAATTCTAAGAACATTTAGGAAAAACTTATACCAATTGCAGACCTCTTTTCAAAGAGCCAAATTGTTGATGCTGGTATGGCAGGCGCTAGTGTAACAGAAAGTGACCGTATGCTTATCGTGTCAAGAGGTAATGTCTCCAAATTAATGACTGCGCTTGAAAGAGAAGGAAAAATGTCCATACCAAAGCACAGGTCCGGCCGAAAGTCGAAGTAGACTGAAAGAGTTACTGTCAGACTGTAAAGCAAATTTGGATAGAGGATCGCAAGACTACTGCTCGGAAAAACAATGCAGAGCTCAATGAAGACCTACAGAACACAGTTTCCATGAAAAAAAGTTTGTCGCGAGCTGCACAATTCTGGATTCCACGTAATCGCTGCAGTTGTAAAAACGCTTCTCTCAAAGACAAATGTTTCCATGCATTAAGAGTGGTGTAGAAACCTACAGAAAATGACTATTGAGCTGTGAAAACATTTTATATTCTCAGACGAATCATCGTTTACCCTATTTACGACCTCCGGCCGAGTGTACGTTTGTAGATAGCCTAAAGAAACATTCAA
Source organism: Dendrobates tinctorius (assembly GCF_039654945.1). Taxonomy (NCBI): domain Eukaryota; kingdom Metazoa; phylum Chordata; class Amphibia; order Anura; family Dendrobatidae; genus Dendrobates; species Dendrobates tinctorius. Next base: position 100,295,911 of record NW_027361690.1, on the reverse strand, counting down.
TCCAGACTGGCTTCTCGCAACTGTAAAACATGGCGGATGCTCTGTGATGATTTGGGGTGATATTTCGTGGACATACGCCGGGCCAATGATATCGCTTAATTGTAGATGTAACAGCCGCGATTATTTAGGCATTTTGGGCAACCAAGTGCATCCTGTGGATCAAGCACTGTTCCCGGAGGGGAACGCCATCTTTCAGGATGATAATGCACCAATTCAAACAGCTCAAATCGTTAAAGCATGGCACGAGTAACACTGTAATGAAGTTGAGCATCTCATATTTCCCTCACAATCCCCAGACCTCCACATTATTGATCATTTATGGCAGATTTTTTAGATTCAAGTTATACGTCGATTTCCGCCACCATTGTCGCTCAAAGAACTGTTTGGTGTTTTAACTGAAGAATGGGCTACAATTTCTTTGGAAACAATTCACACCTTGTATGAATCCATACCTCGGATAATCGAGGCTGTAATCACCACAAAAGGTGGACCTACACCATATTAACCTAAGTTTGGTTGATGTTTCCATGTGTTTCCATTCTTTTTTCCAACCACCGGATTTCATGAGTCAACCACACCCGCTCACTCAGTCAGTATGGATTTAAACAAAACTCAAACAAGTTGAAAAAAGGTACTGTATCGGCAGATACAAGGTATATCCAGTCCAGGGGTAATTGGAAATATCCGTCTAAATTTCCGGAGTCAGAAAAATACACTCCCAGGCTCAGTATGGATTAGACAAGAATATAAAATGTCCAAAAAGGGTAATATATTACAAGCGTACAGCTACATACAGTGTTGGTGTCATTTTAAATCTCCGTAGAGTTTACCAGAGTCAGACACAAACTGTCACAGGCTCAGTACGGATTACACCAGAATCTAAAAATTAGAAAAAGGGAAATGTATTCGAAGCGTACAACAGTATACAGTGTTGTGGTACTTTTAAATATTCGTATATATTTCAGTGTCAGTAAGCCAGTCCACACTCTCTGCTACAGGAAACTAGATGGATAAAAGTCCAGAAGCAAAGTCGAGTGATTGTTGAAATTTTGGAAATTACTAATCACGGGAAAACCTCCCGGGAGAATTCACAGAGGCAATGCTGACCCTCAATGAATTTGTCTGTGGAGACTGCGAAAATGGTTCTTTGTGAATAAAGGGTTGCTGTATCGCCGCAGCGTGGATCCCATCACCGTTTCTCATCTCCATCAAATTGTGATGACAGCAAGAGATGTACACATTGTCCTCACTGCCTATCATGATCTGTCAGTTCACTTTGGAGTGCAAAAGACAGAAGTCACAGGCCGTAGGCAATTCTATTGGATTGCCATCAGAGGAGACATTGAAAAATGGTGTCCAGACTGTCACACGTCTGTGACTAGGAAAACTGTGAAAGCTGATCATAAAATACCCCTGCATCCGATTGTGAGTCGACGTCCATTACAAATGGTAGCCATTGATCATCTGAAGGTAGAGCCCAGCAGGACTGGCCATAGATACGTTTTAACCATCATCGATCAATTCAGCAAAGTTGTAGTGCCCATCCCTGTGAAGGATTTAACTGGCCAGACTACACAGTGGTGGAGCAGGGAGAGGTAAGTCTTGCAAGTGCTTGGGCCCTGAGCAAGCGGGGGGGCACACTCGTGGGCGCGACACTGGCACAGGGCCCCTCATAGTACGCCGGTGTGTCTGACAGCGAGTGGGCCCCCCACCGTCAGAGACACTTTATTGTACTACGAGGGGCCCTGTGCCAGTGCCATCGCCCAAGATTAGGCCCACCCACCTGTTCAGGGCAATGGCACTTGCCTGGGTGTGACCCCGGCCTTGGGGGGGGTCAGCCCAGTTAGGGTGGTTGAAAAAATGGCATATGTTGATGTGTAGGCTGTACATTCAGCCGCTGCAAATGGAGGAAGTTGAGAAGTACGAGGAAGAGGAGGACAAAAGAGAGACATTTTTATTGCCATCTATGTGTCATCAGGGGAAGGTGGGACAAAATCCTTTGAAACCCATGCATGGTTCATTTTAATGAAGGTTAGATCATCAACATTTTGGGTCAACAGATGGGTCTTTTTTTCTGTCAGGATTGATACAGCAGCACTGAAGACTCTTTCAGTTAACACACTAGCAGCAGGGCAAGCGAGCTCCTGTAAGGCATATTGTGCCAATTCAGGCCAGGTGTCCAGGTTACAGGCCCAATAGTCAAAGGGGAATAACCTGTGAGGGAGAACATCGATATGGGAGGAGAAGTAGTTTGTAACCATAGTTGACAAACTGCTGTCTCCTGTCACTTGCAATCGATTCTGTATTAGCAGTCGTGTGAGCGGTACTTGAAAAATCAGTCCACAACATGATCATGACACCCCTGTCTCCAACACCACTTCGGCTGTGTGCACCATGAACACCTCTTCCATATTGACCTCTACAGCTTGTGGGAGAACCAGCACCCCTGCTGTGTGCTGGGAATGCCTCCAACAAACGGTTTACCAGAGTTGCTTGTTTGTTAGGCAATATTATCTCTAGGTTCTCCTGTGGCATGATGCTCTATAATTTGCCTTTATACTGTGGGTCCAGGATGCTGGCCAACCAGTAGTCGGCATCCTTCATCATTTTCACAATGCGGAGGTACCGTTTTAGGATCCGCAAAGGCATAATAACACATGTGGGCCAATGTTCCAGGTGTCAATGATGCACTGTCAGTGGTGGGTGGAGGAGCACTTTCTTGGAAATACACATCCCTCCAGTCACACACAAACCCTGGACCTGACCTTGGCATGCCAACATTATCTCTTGCCTCCTGAGAAGCATCCTCCTCCCCAAAAAAATCATCCCCCTCATCCTCCTCCTCCTCTTCTTCCTCCACCTCATCCAGGTCAGTTGCCCTTGCTGACAATGGCTGACTGTCATCAAGGCTTCCCTCCTCCTCTTCTTCCTCCTCTGCTGCAGACGCATGATCCTTAATGTGCGTCTAAGTTTGCATTGGCTTGCAGGCTTTATCTATTTTGGCCAAAATATTAACCAATACCTCATTTAATGTACTCATTGTATGCATTAATTTTTTGCACCTATCATATCAGTTTTTGTAGGATGCAGCCAGGCCTCTTTCTGTTGGCTTGGTCTGGGGCGTCTGTCACTGTGTTTTGCATACTATAGTGCTGGAGCAGCCCGCCTGATAATACTATGGGCGTCATTAATAGGTTGCAAGTCAGACACTTTGCATCACATCTGCCTGTGTGACTGCCATCCAAAGCAAGCCTTTATCTATGTGTATTTTTTCTACTAGGCAGCTAACCCCTCCATGGTCTGGTAGGTGTGGGGTGGTTGTTTTATCAGTGGATTGCACCTGTGCTGCGCCTTGCCTTTATTAGAGGAGGCTGTCTGCATCCTGCTATATGTGCATTTGTTCTTCAGACAAGATTCAGGATTTGACTTGATAACCCTGGTATGGTATGTGAAAAGAGCTCCATGGAGTAATCTGAAGTGTGTGCTGCAGCATCCTTCACTTTTCGTGTGGGTGTGTGGGGAAAGGTGTTGTTCCTGACCAGAAGCCTGCATTGACGACTCTGTGCTTGCAGTATTTGTAACTTCAGAAGAGGAGGCAATAGAGCTGGAGGCTGTTTCGGCAATGTAAACCAAAACCTGTTCCTGATGCTCCGGCTTTAAAAGAGTTTTACCTACTCCCAGAAAAGGGAACCTTAAAGGCCTTCTTGTGCCAGATGATGACGCAGGCTCAACAACTGCTGCCTTAGCTACTATTGTGCTTTTGCCATAACCAGCAGATCCATCACCACCATCAGTACCAGCTGTGCCCCCACGCCCACGTATGCAGCCTCTTCCACCATACCTCCTCATGTTTGGGAAAATGTACCAAAAATACCAGCAGAGATATGGTACTGTATGAGGAGCGTACAGCTGTGTAAGGTGTATGTAAAAATGTAAATCTCTGTATATATTTCGTTACTCACAGATGCTCTCCCAGTATGTATTTGACCGTAATCCAACCAGCAGATATACGGCACTGTATCAGAAGTGTACAGCTGTATACGTTTTTGGTGAAACTGTCAATCTCCATATATTTGTTTCAGGAGTCACATACAGATGCTCTGGCAGTATGTATTTGACCGTAATACATCCAGCAGATATACGGTACTGTATGAGAAGCGGACAGCTCTATGCGGTGTATTGAAAAATGGAAATGTCCGTATATATATATTTCTGGAGTCTCACACACACGCTGTGTCTGTATAGATGTGACCGTAATGCAAACGACAGATATACGATACTGTTTGAGAAGCAGACAGCTCAATACGGCGTATGGAAAAATGGAAATGTCCGTATATGTATTTACGGAGTCTCACACACACACGATGACTCTGTATAGATGTGACCGTAAAGCGAACAGCAGATATACGATACTGTTTGAGGAGCAGACAGCTCAATGCGATGTATGGAGAAATGGAAATGTCCCTATATGTATTTATGGAGTCTCACACACACATGATGACTCTGTATAGATGTGACCGTAAAGCGAACAGCAGATATACGATACTGTTTGAGAAGCAGACAGCTCAATATGGTGTATGGAGAAATGGAAATGTATGTATTTGTATTTACGGAGTCTCACACACACACAATGACTCTGTATAGATGTGACCGTAAAGCGAACAGCAGCAGATATACAATACTGTTACAGAAGTGGACAGCTCTTATACGATGTATGCAAAAATGGAAATGCCCGTCTATGTATTTACGGACTCACACACACACGCTGTCTCTGTATAGATTGGACCATAATCCAAACAGCAGATATACGATACTGTTTGAGAAGCGGACAGCTGTATATGGTGTATGAATGGACAATTTTAAATCTCCGTCTATTTTTTTACGGAGTCAAACACAGATAGCATGTATTGGTCAATGATACCAGCCGGAACACGGTAGTGTGTGAGGAGCGTACAGCTCTATACAGTGTAGGTATGGAAAAATGAAAATCTACATCTATTTTTTCCGCAGTCACACACAGATGCTGTCTCTGTGTAGATTTGACCATAATCAAGCAGCAGATATACAATACTGTTTGACAAGCGGACAACTAGATACAGTGTATGTATGGAAAATTTTAATTCTCGGTCTATTTTTTTACGGACTCAAACACACACGCTGTCTCTGTATAGATTTGACCATTATCAAACAGCAGATATAGGATACTGTTTAACAAGCGGACAGCTCGATAGGTGTATGTATGGAAAAATTTTAATTCTCCGTCTATTTTTTAATGGAGTCACACACACACGCTGTCTCTGTATAGATTTGACCGTAATCAAACAACAGATATCGTATACTGTTTGACAAGCGGACAGCTCTATACGTTGTATGTAAAAATTGAAATGTCTATATATGTATTTACGTAGTCTCACACACACACACACACTGTCTCTGTATAGATTTGACCGCTATACAAACAGCAGATATACAATACTGTTTGAGAAGCGGACAACTCTATGTGGTGTATGTATGGAAAAATTAAAATCTCCGTCTATCTTTTTTACGGAGTCACACACAGCATGTATTTGTCCATGATACCAGCCGGTACACGGTAGTGTGTGAGGAGCGTACACCTCTATATGGTGTGTGAAAAAATTTATGCATAGTATCTACTCACTAACTGTGCAGACAAAAGGAATACAAGTTTTTTTTGCTTTGAAAAAAGCAGTCTGCACACCAGTGTGCACACAGCAGTGCAGCTATCAGGGAGCCATATAAGGCAGCATAATCACCAACAGAGCTGCTGCACACAAAAGTGTGAAAAAATAAGCGCTCGGTAACTGTGCAGACAAAAGGAATAAAATTATTTTTGCCTTGAAAAAAGCAGTCTGCACAGCAGTGTGCAAACAGCAATGCAGCTATCAGGTAGCCTTATAAGGCTGGTTTCACACTTGCGTTTGCTTTTTGCGCAAAAAAACGCATGCGTTTTTTTCCCCTATACTTTACATGGGTGCGCATACACATGCGTTTGTACATGTTTGTATGTTCATGCGTTTTTTTGTAGTGTGCGCTCGGGTGCACAAAATGCATCCGGTTGCATTTTTTCGTGCGTCCGACTTGTTCCAAAAAAACACATGCGCACGCAATGCGGTTTTTTTTCACCCAAACACCCATTATAGTCTATGGGTGCGCTGACATGCGCATGGTAATGCACACGTCAGCACAAAAAAATGCATGCATTTTTTTTTAAAAAATGCTCAAAACCACAAAAAACGCACACAAACGCATGATGCGTTTTTAATGTGCGTTTGCACTGCGCACGGTGCGCAGCACAAAAAAGTGCAAGTGTGAAAGTAGCCTTAGGCAGCCTAATAACCACCAGAGCTGCTGCACACAAAAATATCCTCCCCTCTCACTGTACACTAAGTGTTGTGTTGTACAGTGAAAATCGCTATTAGCAGAAGCACAGTTTTTTTTTTCCTGCCTAAACACTCTCCCTATTGAGAACGAGCAGCAGCAACCTCTCCCTATGCTAAGATCGGCAGAAGTAAGATGGCAGTCAGTGTTCAGGGCTTTTATAGCCACTGTGATGCCACACAAAGCCAGCCAATCACTGCAATGCCCTTCTCTAAGATGGTGGTGGCCGCCCCCATGTAATCACGTTGCCCACAGTGTGCGTCCTTGATCATTGGCTGAGAAGAGGTGCTGGAAGCATCATGGGAAACATGGCTTTGGCGCTCGAGTCGGCGACCTCATGGCCGACCTCACGTTATGGTCGGGTTTCAATCGGTGAAACTCGACTTTAGCGAAAGTCGGCGACTTTTGAATTTGACCGACACGTATCGCTCAACTCTAATTACCAGTACATAGCATTATAGGTACATAACATTACAGGTGCACAATATTACTGGTCCATAACATTACAGGTCTATAACATTACAGGTCCAATTAACTTAGCGGCTTAAACCATTTGTCTTGCCATGCCAAACTTCCAATGTCTGAAACAAAGTAGGCAGGAAATTTATCCCTCATTTGACCAACTTCCACTGTAGTGCTCAGTGGGTGAACTTGGTAATCCTGCAATGTGGTAGTAACAGGTTCATCAAGTTCTAAGTGGTGTCGCTCTTTCACCAGGATGTAATTGTGCAGAACAACACATGCTTTCACAACCTCATCAATTGTCTCAGTTTTTAGATTGATGGCTGTTCCAAAATGCACCATTTAGATACCAGCAATCCAAAGGCACACTCCACAAATCTTCGTGTCCTTATCAGTCGGTCGTTGTAAATCAGGGTCACCAACAAATGTTCCTCTGCAGGAATTGCTCAATGTAGCTGTGTGTCCTGCCTGGTGATGGATCCTCGGACACATTGCAGCAAGTTATCGAAGCTCTGGTCTGACATTCTCATGTACTCAAAAAAGTTCTCACGCAGCTCAGTGTACAATCAGTGGTAGGCTCCACGGCTCTCTCGGATTTCTAAGATGGGGTGTTGCCAAAAGTGATGACGACGTCTTCTCCATCTTTCTCTTCTTCTTTCTTCTTCACAAGCCTCAGCAAAGGCAAGAGCCAATTTCAAATCAAGATTAAAAAGGAAGCTCTCCACGCTAAGATCCATCTTGCAGCTGGATACAGCAGCAAAAGACGAGGATTTCATCAGTGCAGTGTGTCTATATATACAGTAGAAATCTCATGAAACATGCACATTGGGTGTCTGGTGTCAAGGAAATTCTACTGGAAAAGCACTGGAAATATCGAACGCATGCGCAGAAACAGCGCAAACACAGGCAAAAACGCATAGAAACGCAAGCACACGCAGCTTTTTTTGCCGTCATGCGTAAGATGATGAGGATAAAAACGCTGCATAAAGATGCGTTTTGCATGAGGTTTGCATGCATTTGTGCATGCGGAAGATACACTGCGGACTCAAACGCTAATGTGAACCTAGCCTAAGAAATGTTAAGTCACACGCTGCAATTCAAAATAGAATTAATAATTTTATATCACTAATGTCATTATATTATGTATCCAGATATACTGTATTATAGCAGTCAGAGGACTATGTTTCTCACAGAGGATTAAAAATCCCCAGCAGAGATATAAAGTTAAAGGGAATCTGTCACCAGGTGTTTGCTACATCATCTGAAATCGGCATAATGTAGGAAAAGAAACCCTGATTCCAGCGATTTATCACTTAGTTTACTGCGTAAAGCAGTTGTGATGCCATCAGAGTTTTTAAATGTAGCACAGTTCAGAAATCTGGCCCCTTCCACACCAGACTCTCTGTGTACATTGTATGCTGACAGTAAGCTGTTAATCAGTGGTGGGGGAGTGGTTAGACCATGAGGCATGTGGGCAACAAGTCTAGACAGTGATAATCTCCTGCTGATAAAACGCTTATTGTATTGAAACAACAGCACACACAGCCTAGTAAGTAACACCCCTGAAATCAGTGTCTCATCCCCTACCTCATGCTGCAATCTGCTGACTTGATTCCCTTTAATTTTTTACAATTATAGATGACTGCAACCACTACTCCAGAAGGCTCAGGAAATGACTGCTTACTGTGCTAGTATTGAGTTCAATGCACGTTTGCAATAGGCTCCTAGGCACCCTCCGGTGGTGGCTGCAGGCAATTGGAACTAATCTAACTATCCAGCAGATTTGGAACTTTGTATGGAAAACATAAAACTTCAATTAATATAAATTTTGGGCCTTCCGACAGGACAATAATCCCAACATACTTCAAAGTTCACCAAGCCATGGTTCCTGTAAGATTCTGGAGGGGTCTTCACATTTTTCTGAATTAAACCCCCATAGAAAATCAGTAATCATATTTGAAGAAGTTGGTTGCATCATATAAACCCTAGAATATTAGTGAACTGGGGGGCTTTGCCTTTGAGGAATGGACTAAGATGCCTCAGGAACCTGACATAAGTCTGTACCTGGTTATGCATCACATTTGTAGCAGATAATAGCCAAAGTTACTATACTAACTACTAAAGACACTTGTCATGAAGGGGGTGAATAATTCTGACACTGCAGTAGTCCGTAAAAGTGACATTTTGTTCTGTGTTCTCAAACCACCTGTTATATTAGTTGAGTCTTGCTATTTAAATTGCTCTGGCGTGATCAGCTTATTGCAAATACAAAAAGGTGCTAAATTTTGCTATTTACCATATTTTGCAATGGGGATTGAATAGTTTTCATTGCATACATATACTATATGTATATATGTAGCAGGTAAAGTAAGCATTGATCATGTCACCAATTTTCTATTTTCCTTGGTGCTATTGACATGAAATTCTCACCATATGTCACTAACAACCCATCCAATTTACACAGGCAAAGAAATCAAACCATACATATCCATAAATGAAGTTATGTGTAATATATTTATTAAAAAAGCAGGAGCAGCACCAGAGTTAGGTAGGTGATGAGCCTCTCTGGCAAAAACCAAACCGTCCAGATAAAAAATAGTGAATAGAGGCAGCACACCAAGGAATGTGGAAAAGAAAACAGTGCTTTATTAGCCCATATTGGCAGTGGCAAAGTTTCAGTTCAGAGATATGAAATTTTCTGAAGCTTGAGAAGTGTTCATACCTCAGAACCGAAACATTGCCATTCTATTATAGGCTAATAAAGCACTGTTTGTTTTTTGCCATTTTGCTTGGTGTGCTGCCTCCTTTCATTACTATATACAGTGGATTTTTATCTATTTTTTTTACTTTAGAACCTGTGATTACATATTTTTGTAATCCGTAGTAAATAGTTTAAGTTGGTGAAATGTGGAAAATATAGGCATAAATTAAATGTATGGGATCAAACAACTAAACATTAGCATGTGCAAATGCATTCACCCTTTTTGCGATGAAGCCCCTAAAAATTTCTGGTGCAAGCAATTACCTTCATATGTCACATGCTAAGAGAAAAGAAATCAACCTGTGTGCAATCTAAGTGTCACATGGTCTGTCTTTATATACACACCTATTCTGAAAGGCCACAGAGGCTGCCACACCATTAAGTAAGAGGGACCACCAACCAAACACCATGAAGACCAAGGAGATCCCCAAACAAGTCCGGGGCAAAGTTATTGAGAAGTACAAGTCAGGGTTGGGTTGTAAACTTAGTAACATAGTTAGCAAGGCCAAAAAAAGACATTTGTCCATCCAGTTCAACCTATATTCCATCAGAATAAATCCCCAGATCTACATCCTTCTAAAGAACCTAATAACTGAAATATACAATATTGTTAGCTCCAGGAGGACATCAAGGCCTCTCATGAACCCCTCTACTAAGTTCACCATCACCACCTCCTCAAGCAAGGAATTCCAGATTCTCATTGGCCTAACAGTAAAGAATCCTCTTCTATGTTGGTGGAAAAACCTTCTCTCCTCCAGACGCAGAGAATGCCCCCTTGTAACCGTCACCTTCCTTGGTATAAACAGATCCTCGGAGAGATATTTGTATTGTCCCCTTATATACTTATACATGGTTATTAGATCGCTCCTCAGTCGTCTTTCTTCTAGACTAAATAATCCTAATTTTACTAATCTCTCTAGGTATTGTAGTTCCCCCATCCCCTTTATCAATTTTGTTGCCCTCCTTTGTACTCGCTCTAGTTCCATTATATCCTTCCTGAGCACCGGTGCCCAAAACTGTACACAGTACTCTATGTGTGGTCTTACCAGGGATTTGTACAGAGGCAGTATAATGCTCTCATCATGTGTATCCAGACCTCTTTTAATGCAACCCATGATCCTGTTTATCTTGGCAGCTGCTGCCTGGCACTGGCTGCTCCAGGTAAGTTTATCATTAACGAGGAGTATTGTGTGCAATTTTGGACGCCGGTGCTCAAGAAAGACATTACTGAACTTGAAAGGGTTCAAAGGCGGGCTACTAAAATGATAAATGGAGTTGGTTCACTACAATACCCAGAAAGGTTATCAAAATTAGGTCTATTTACTCTAGAAAAGAGAAGACTTAGGGGAGACCTAATATATATATACAAGTATGTATATATGTGGGTTTTTTGCCTTCCCCAGGATCAACAATGCAGAACAACTGCACTAAAAATAGGCTGAACTAGATGGACATAAGGTCTTCCTTCAGCCTTCAAAACTGTTATGTTACTATGTTATGTTATGAGGATCCCTAAGTCCTTCTCCATGTCAGATTTACCCAGTAGTTTCCCGTTCAGTGTGTAATGGTGATATTGATTCCGTCTTCCCATGTGTATAACCTTACATTTATCAGTGTTAAACCGCATCTGCCACCTTTTGGCCCAAGTTTCCAAAAAAAATAACCTAATCTCTGATGATCCCCAGGAGCAACATCAAATCTATTATCATCAAATGGAAAGAACATGGTTCCACAACAAACCTGCTAAGAGAGGGCCACCCATCATAACTCTCAGCCCTGGCAAGGAGGTTATTAATCAGAGAGGCAGCACAGAGTCCAAAGGTAACACGGAAGGAGCTGCAGAGTTCCCAAGCAGAGACTGGAGTATCTGTCCATATGACCACATTAAGCCGTACACTCCATAGAGGTGGCCTTTATGGAAGAGTGGTAAGAAAAAAACCTTTACTTACACAGAAAAATTGTAAAGCTCATTTTGAGTTTGCCATAAGACATGTCAGAGACTCTTCAAATGTATGGAGGAAGGTGCTGTGGTCAGATGAGACCAAAACTGGCCCTTTTTTAGCCATCAAGGTAAACGCTATGTCTGGTGCCAAACAACAAATTCATCACCCCAAGGACACCATTCCCACGGTGAAACATTGTGGAGGCAACATCATGCTCTGGGGAGGTTTTTCTGTGGCAATTACAGGGAAAATGGTCTGAGTCAAAGGGAAGATGGATGGTGCAAATAACAGGGATATTCATGAGCAAAACCTGTTTCAGTCTGTCAATAATTTGATATTGTGACAGAGGTTTACCTAGAACAAGACAATGACCCAAAGAATACTGCTAAAGCAACACTCGAGTGATTTAAGGGGAACCATGCAATTGTTCTGGAGAGGCCGATTCAACGCTCAGACCTTCATCTAATCAGAATATGAGGTCTGACTTGAAGATTGCTATTCACCAGATGAAACCATCTAAAGGCCCCGTCACACACAGTGAGATCGCAGCGAGATCGCTGATTTTGTAACGCCACAGCGATCTCGCCAGCGACATCGCTGTGTATGACATGAATCAGCGACCGGCCCCCCTGCTGGGTATCGCTGATCGCGCTCGAACGTCCTGTGCCGTTTTTTGATCGTTGGTCTCCTGCTGGCCAGCATGCATCGCTGCGTGTGGCAGTGAGAGACCAGCGATCAGCGAAGCTGGGAGCAGGTATCTAGGGAAACCAGCGGGTATCCAAGAGCCGTGCGGCTCGCTGGTCCTGATCGCTGGAGGGGCTGTCTATGTGACAGCTCACCAGTAGAGTTGAGCGAAACAGGTCGGTCAGATTCAAAAATCGACGACTGTCGCCAAAGTCGGGTTTCGCTGATAGAAACCCGACCCTAGCGTGAGGTCGGCCATGAGGTCGCCGATCAGCGCGCCAAAGTCGCATTTCAAATGATGCTTTAAGCGCCTTTTCTCACCCAATGATGGAGGACGCACACTGTGGGCAACGAGATGACATGCACAGTGGCCAGCACCATCTTAGAGAAGGGCATTGAAGTGATTGGCTGGCTTTGTGTGGCATCACAGTGGGTATAAAAGGCTGTGAACGCAGACCGCCATCTTACTTCTGCCGATCTTACACTTAGGTAGGAAGGAAGGATCATCCCCGCGCTCCCGCAAGAAGATTCCAAAAATTGTAGAGGTTTCAGCGTGGTTTATTCTACGCGTTTCAGGGTTCAGGTGACCCCTTCATCTGGACATACCACAAATATTGTACAAGAGTCATAGGCATACAGGATTTAAGTACACATCAGCATTTGAAAACGACACCCAATGGATCAGATGACACCCAGTGTCAAAGTTCAGGCTCATCAGAAAGTTCACATGAAGATTAAAAGTCATCAGAGAAATACAAATTAATATCTTACACAGTTAACCTTATTTTTGTTTGTAGGATAACAAAATTGAAAAAGAGAGATATCATGGAAAGAGAAAAAAAAAGTGACGAGAAACAGTCTCACTGAGAAAAAAAGGTGGAATCAAACTCACATAGGAGTTATAGAAGAAATTCAGAGGTGAAGGCATTTACTTTGAGCTACTGAGCTGGAGGGATGGACTCTTGAAGAGCACAGATTGCCAACGTTGAACCATAGTTAAAATACTTTTTTATTAATAAATATTAAAAGAAATTTTTTATATATATTAAAAAGGATTTTGAGTTATTTTTAGATTTACAAATTTTCATAAGGAAATTAACCCTTAAAAGACATTTTTTAATGAAGGAAATTAAATCCACTCCTCTAACTAACACAGAAAATACTGAGGAAACACATGAATTTTTTCACCTGAATGTGCCTACTAAGTCTAAATTTTATTCTGTTGAGGACAAAAGTCAACATTTTAGCGACCTTGTATTGAAACAATTTGAGATCTCATTACTTAAGGGGTGGCTTCTAGTATTTTTAATAATAAAGAAAAAAATTTTCTGTGCATAAAAAACCCTAGTATTCCATTCTTCTACCACCTTCTCAAAGTGCACAAAAATTTGCATAATCCGCCAGGCAGACCCATTATTGCTGGCATCAACTCACTAACATCTAAAGTTGTGGCCAAAAGTATTGACACCCCTGCAATTCGGTCAGACAATAATCAGTTTCTTCCTGAAAATTATTGCAAACACAAATTCTTTGGTATTATTATCTTCATTTAATTTGTCTTAAATGAAAAAACACAAAAAGAATTGTCCTAAAGCCAAATTGGATATAATTCCACACCAAACATAAAAAAGAGGGTGGACAAAAGTATTGGCACTGTTCGAAAAATCATGTGATGCTTCTCTAATTTGTGTAATTAACAGCACCTGTAACTTACCTGTGGCACCTAACAGGTGTTGGCAATAACTAAATCACACTTGCAGCCAGTTGACATGGATTAAAGTTGACTCAACCTCTGTCCTGTATCCTTGTGTGTACCACATTGAGCATGGAGAAAAGAAAGAAGACCAAAGAACTGTCTGAGAACTTGAGAAACCAAATTGATCATGCTTCCTCACAATCTCAAGGCTACAAGTCCATCTCCAAAGACCTGAATGTTCTTGTGTCTACCGTGCGCAGTGTCATCAAGAAGTTTAAAGCCCATGGCACTGTGGCTAACCTCCCTAGATGTGGATGGAAAAGAAAAATTGACAAGAGATTTCAAAGCAAGATTGTGCGGATTTTGGATAAAGAACCTCGACTAACATCCAAACAAGGAGAGGGAGGACTGGGAGCTTGCATCACATCCAAATGAAAACCACTTTGGGCTGAGTTCATTAATCCACAGGTGGGTGCATGAATACACTGGTGAGCACACCTATGACTAAGGGTGCCTTTGTGCACCAGAAACGCGTCAGGTGTTTTTTGCATTCTAATATGGCATATTAGCCTAATAAAGTTTTTTTCATTTATGCCGGTGTGCTGAACGAACTTTCTTCTTCTTGTTAACATCCAAACAAGTTCAAGCTGCCCTGCAGTCCGAGGGTACAACAGTGTCAACCCGTACTATCCGTCGGCGTCTGAATGAAAAGGGACTGTATAGTAGGAGACCCAGGAAGACTCCACTTCTTACCCAGAGACATAAAAAAGCCAGGCTGGAGTTTGCCAAAACTTACCTGAAAAAGCCTAAAATGTTTTGGAAGAATGTTTTCTGGTCAGATGAGACAAAAGTAGAGCTTTTTGGGCAAAGGCATCAACATAGAGTTTACAGGATAAAAAAGAGGCATTCAAAGAAAAGAACACGGTCCCTACAGTCAAACATGGCGGAGGTTCCCTGATGTTTTGGGGTTGCTTTGCTGCCTCTGGCACTGGACTGCTTGACCGTGTGCATGGCATTATGAAGTCTGAAGACTACCAACAAATTTTGCAGCATAATGTAGGGCCCAGTGTGAGAAAGCTGGGTCTCCCTCAGGTCATGGGTCTTCCAGCAGGACAATGACCCAAAACACACTTCAAAAGCACTAGAAAATGGTTTGAGAGAAATCACTAGAGACTTCTAAGGTGGCCAGCAATGAGTCCAGACCTGAATCCCATAGAACACCTGTGGAGAGATCTAAAAATGGCAGTTTGGAGAAGGCACCCTTCAAATATCAGGGACCTGGAGCAGTTTGCCAAAGAAGAAGATGTCACCTTATTTATTGTAAATAATCAAGTATGTAGTAAAACGTTTTTTAAGAAAGTCGATACTAATGGGTACATTCATGTTAGCAGTGGGCATTACAAAAAATGGCTCAAAAATATCCCTAATAACTAGAGTTGAGCGAAACGGGTCGAAAAATTTCAAAAGTCGCCGACTTTTGGCAAAGTCGGGTTTCATGAAACGAAACCCGACCCTAGGATGAGGTCGGCCACGAGGTCGGCGACTTACGCGTCAAAGTCGCGTTTCAAAAGTTTGTTTTGCGCTCTTTTTCAGCCAATCAGGATCCACGGACACTGTGGGCAACGTGATGACATAGGCAGGGGTCACCACCATCTTTCAGAAGGGCATGCAAGTGATTGGCTTGCTTTGGTGGGCGTCACAGGGGGTATAAAAGGGCGTGCACGCCGACCGCCATCTTACTTCTGCCGATCTCAGTATAGGGAGAGGTTGCTGCTGATTTTGTAGGGAGAGCGTTAGGCAGGGAAGAAGACAAAAAAACTGCTTCTGCTGCTAGCGATTTGGCCTGCACAACACACCAGTCACTGTGTGTGCAGTGCAAGGGGAGGCTATATAGTGGTGTATCAGTGGTGTTGGTTGTTGGGCTGCCTTCTAAGGCTTCCTGACATTCCTGCATTGCTGTTTACCCACTGCTCCGCAAACTGCTTTTTTAAAAGCAATCCCAATTTTTTTTTTTTGTCCTGCTGAGAAGAAAAAAAAACTGCTTCTGCTGCTAGCAATTTGGCCTGCACAACACACCAGTCACTGTGTGTGCAGTGCAAGGGGAGGCTATATTGTGGTGTATCAGTGGTGTTGGTTGTTGGGCTGCCTTTTAAGGCTTCCTGACAGGCTGGCATTGCTGTTTACCCACTGCTCCGCAAACTGCTTTTTTAAAAGCAATCCAATCTCCCTTATCCTCTAGTCACTTTTGTCACAGCTGTGCCATCGAGCCTGTCACATAGCGCTCAGATATTCATTGGGCCTCACACAATCCAAAAGTGTCCAGTGTCCAAAAGTGTGTGCAGAGATTCAAAATCTCCCTTATCCTCTAGTCACTTTGGTCACAGCTGTGCCATCGAGCCTGTCACATAGCGCTCAGATATTCATTGGGCCTCACACAATCCAAAAGTGTCCAGTGTCCAAAAGTGTGTGCAGAGATTCAAAATCTCCCTTATCCTCTAGTCACTTTGGTCACAGCTGTGCCATCGAGCCTGTCACATAGCGCTCAGATATTCATTGGGCCTCACACAATCCAAAAGTGTCCAGTGTCAAAAAGTGTGTGCAGAGATTCAAAATCTCCCTTATCCTCTAGTCACTTTGGTCACAGCTGTGCCATCGAGCCTGTCACATAGCGCTCAGATATTCATTGGGCCTCACACAATCCAAAAGTGTCCAGTGTCCAAAAGTGTGTGCAGAGATTCAAAATCTCCCTTATCCTCTAGTCACTTTGGTCACAGCTGTGCCATCGAGCCTGTCACATAGCGCTCAGATATTCATTGGGCCTCACACAATCCAAAAGTGTCCAGTGACTAAAAGTGTGTGCAGAGATTCAAAATCTCCCTTATCCTCTAGTCACTTTGGTCACAGCTGTGCCATCGAGCCTGTCACATAGCGCTCAGATATTCATTGGGCCTCACACAATCCAAAAGTGTCCAGTGACTAAAAGTGTGTGCAGAGATTCAAAATCTCCCTTATCCTCTAGTCACTTTGGTCACAGCTGTGCCATCGAGCCTGTGACATAGCGCTCAGATATCAGTGGGCCTCACACAATCCAAAAGTGTCCAGTGTCCAAAAGTGTGTGCAGAGATTCAAAATCTCCCTTATCCTCTAGTCACTTTGGTCACAGCTGTGCCATCGAGCCTGTCACATAGCGCTCAGATATTCATTGGGCCTCACACAATCCAAAAGTGTCCAGTGTCCAAAAGTGTGTGCAGAGATTCAAAATCTCCCTTATCCTCTAGTCACTTTGGTCACAGCTGTGCCATCGAGCCTGTCTCATAGCGCTCAGATATTCATTGGGCCTCACACAATCCAAAAGTGTCCAGTGTCTAAAAGTGTTTGCAGAGATTCAAAATCTCCCTTATCCTCTAGTCACTTTGGTCACAGCTGTGCCATCGAGCCTGTCACATAGCGCTCAGATATTCATTGGGCCTCACACAATCCAAAAGTGTCCAGTGTCTAAAAGTGTGTGCAGAGATTCAAAATCTCCCTTATCCTCTAGTCACTTTGGTCACAGCTGTGCCATCGAGCCTGTGACATAGCGCTCAGATATCAGTGGGCCTCACACAATCCAAAAGTGTCCAGTGTTCAAAAGTGTGTGCAGAGATTCAAAATCTCCCTTATCCTCTAGTCACTTTGGTCACAGCTGTGCCATCGAGCCTGTCACATAGCGCTCAGATATTCATTGGGCCTCACACAATCCAAAAGTGTCCAGTGTCCAAAAGTGTGTGCAGAGATTCAAAATCTCCCTTATCCTCTAGTCACTTTGGTCACAGCTGTGCCATCGAGCCTGTCACATAGCGCTCAGATATTCATTGGGCCTCACACAATCCAAAAGTGTCTAGTGTCCAAAAGTGTGTGCAGAGATTCAAAATCTCCCTTATCCTCTAGTCACTTTGGTCACAGCTGTGCCATCGAGCCTGTGACATAGCGCTCAGATATCAGTGGGCCTCACACAATCCAAAAGTGTCCAGTGTCCAAAAGTGTGTGCAGAGATTCAAAATCTCCCTTATCCTCTAGTCACTTTGGTCACAGCAGCTGTGCCATCGAGCCTGTGACATAGCGCTCAGATATCAGTGGGCCTCACACAATCCAAAAGTGTCCAGTGTCCAAAAGTGTGTGCAGAGATTCAAAATCTCCCTTATCCTCTAGTCACTTTGGTCACAGCAGCTGTGCCATCGAGCCTGTCACATAGCGCTCAGATATTCATTGGGCCTCACACAATCCAAAAGTGTCCAGTGTCCAAAAGTGTGTGCAGAGATTCAAAATCTCCCTTATCCTCTAGTCACTTTGGTCACAGCTGTGCCATCGAGCCTGTGACATAGCGCTCAGATATCAGTGGGCCTCACACAATCCAAAAGTGTCCAGTGTCCACAAGTGTCTGCAGAAATTCAAAATCTCCCCTGTCCTATAGACACCTTGTACCTTGTTTTACATTACTATATAGTTTGTTGGATTTTGTCTACATTTCTACCAAAAATGAGGAAGGGTGGTGGAAGAGGCCGTGGAATTGGGCGGGGGTTGGCAGCTGGTAATGATGGTGTTGGTGGTGGATCTGATGGTAGTGGCAAGAGCAAAATAGGACCGAATGCAGGAGGTGTTGAGCCTGCGTCATCGTCTGGCTACATAAGGCCTCGAACGCTTAGTTTTCTAGGAGTTGGCAAACCGCTTTTAAAGCCAGAGCATCAGGAAAAAGTTTTGTCTTACATTGCTGACTCAGCCTCCAGCTCTATCGCCTCCTCTTCTTCAGTTGTAAAAAGTAAAAGCACTGAGTCGTCATTGGAGGCTCATGTTCATGAACCACACCTTTCCTTGTGTCCTTCACCCCAACCAAGATTGAAGGATGACACAGGCCATACTACTGATTACTCCATGGAGCTGTTTTCACATACCATGCCTGGATTATCAAGTGAAATGGTGAATTACCCAGGCCAAGATGAATCTGACATGGAGTGCACTGATGCACAGCCGCTGATGGATGATTCTGCTGGTACATTCACTCAGAGCACTACATTGTCCTCGCAGTGTACAGAGCCAGATTCTGACCCTGATGAGACTCAGGTGCCCCTTCCCGCACACTATACCACCATACACGGTGACACAGAGGAAGGTGCACATGACATAGAAGAGGAGGTGATGGATGACCCAGTTGTTGACCCAGATTGGCATCCATTGGGGGAAGAGGGTGCTGCTTCCAATAGCTCAGATGAGGAGCATCCACAGCAGACATCGACATCGCAACAGCTGTTATCTGGCAGGCCCGGAGCACTCCAAAGGCAGGTTCCAAACATCAAAAGAGTTGCTGGACAGCTTGTCCAGAGGGTCAAAAGATCACAGCGTGCTAGGCCGCAAAATGTCTGCCAAAGTAGGAAGAGTGCAGTGTGGCACTTTTTTGAACAAAATCCTCATGATCAGGCCAAGGTTATCTGTAAGAAGTGCGCAAAGACCTTTAGCCGAGGGAAAAATCTGAAAAATTTGAATACCAGTTGCATGCTTAGACATTTAACCAGCATGCACTTGCAAGCATGGACACAACACCAAACCTCAAGTGCCACATGTGCAACTGATCACAACGAAGGTAGTCAGCAACGCTACATTGTTTCCCCCACTGTAAGCCCACCGGTTAGCACAGCAGCAAATGTTGAGGTGTCGTTGCAAGGCCACAGCAGTCAGGGAATCCCACTGTTATATCAACGAAAGACTGATTCTAGGCCATCAGAAAGAACACCAACTCCATCACCATCATCAACCCTCTCTCAGTCCGCCCTGTCCACCGCTACTTCCACCATATGCAGCTCTCAAGTCCAGCTCACCCTCCCAGACACTATGAGTAGGTCAAGAAAGTACTCAGTCTCTCATCCGCGTACACTGGGTTTGAACGCCCACATTGCCAAACTAATCTCGTTTGAGATGATGCCCTTTCGGTTGGTGGAAAGCACAGCTTTCCGCGAACTCATGGCCTATGCAGTACCACGCTATGACCTACCCAGTCGCCACTTCTTCTCTCGCAAAGCCATCCCAGCCCTCCACCATCATGTGAAAGACCGCATTGTCCATGCACTCAAGCAGTCAGTGAGCGGAAAGGTGCACCTCACAACTGATGCATGGTCCAGTCGGCATGGCCAGGGCCGTTACATGTCCATCACTGCGCACTGGGTTAATGTGGTGGATGCAGGGTCCACAGGGGACAGCGGTGGTGGGACAGTGCTGCCTAGCCCACGGTATAGGAAACAGTTGGCTGTAGGCGTTCGACCCTCCTCCTCCTCCTCCTCCTCCAGAAGCGAAAGCTCGTCCACAGAGCGCAGTCGTACGAGCACTCCATCTGCAGCTGCCACTGTTGCACACGAGGTGTCCCCCTATCGAGCAGCTAGTGGAAAGCGTCAGCAGGCTGTGTTGCAGATGATGTGTTTGGGCGACAGACACACCGCCGAGGTGCTGGCCGAGTACTTGAAGCGACAAACTGAGTCATGGCTGGGCAGTGTACATCTTGAGGCAGGCAAGGTAGTTAGTGATAACAGCCGTAATTTTGTGGCAGCCATAGCCCTTTCAAAACTCAGCCACATACCTTGCTTGGCTCACACCTTGAACCTGGTGGTGCAGTGCTTCCTCAAAAATTATCCGGAGTTAACAGCCCTGCTCCAGAAGGTGCGAAGACTGTGCGCGCACATTGCCGGTCGCCTGTACACTCCGTTCGTATGCAGAAGCTGCAGCGATTGCTCCACCTTCCCAACCACCGCCTCATTATCGACATTGCAACAAGGTGGAACTCCACCCTGCACATGGTGGAGCGGCTGTGCGAGCAGAGGCAGGCCGTAATGCATTTGTGGGAGGATACACGGCCAGGCACTTTGAGAGCAGACATGGAGTTGACAGGTGTGCAGTGGTCGAAGCTGAAAGACCTCTGTAAAGTCCTTCAGTGTTTTGAGGAATGCACACGGCTGGTAAGCGCAGACGACGCCATCCTAAGCATGAGCATCCCACTTATGCATCTGCTCATGCAAACTTTGACGCACCTTAAGGAGCAGGCGTCTGCAGCCAATGTTGATGAGGAGGAAGAGGAGGAGGGAATCCTTGATGACATTCAGCCATTGTCTGCTCAGGGACCTCTCCTGGACGAGGTGGAGGAAGAAGAGGAGGAGGAGGAGGATGATGATGGGGATGATTACTTAGGGGAGGAGGATGCATCTCGTGGGGCAAGTGAAAATGTTGGCGTGGCAAGGTCTGGTACAGGGTTTGTGCGTGACTGGAGGGATGTGGATTTGCCAGAAAGTGCTCCTCCAACCAGCACTCGCAGTGCATCATTGACACCGGGAATATTGGCCCACATGTCAGATTATGCCTTGCAGATCCTAAAAAGAGACCCCCGCATTGCCAAAATGATGAACAATGACAACTACTGGTTGGCCAGCATCCTGGATCCACGCTATAAAGGCAAATTACAAAACATCATGCCACAGGAGAACCTTGACCTAATATTGGCTAATAAACAAGCAACTCTGGTAAATCGGTTGCTTGAGGCATTCCCAGCACACAGCAGCGGTGATGGTTCTCACACGAGCCGTACGGGCCGGGGGCAGCTTGGCAGAGGTGTTCGTGGTGCACACAGCAGAAGTGGCGTTGGAGACAGGGGTTTCATGACAATGTTGTGGACTGATTTTTCAAATACCGCTCACACAACTGGTAATACTGCATCGATGGAAAGTGACAAAAGACAGCAGTTGTCAACTATGGTTACAAACTACTTTTCCTCCCATATCGATGTTCTCCCACACAGGTCATTCCCCTTTGACTATTGGGCCGCTAAACTGGACACCTGGCCTGAATTGGCCCAATATGCCTTACAGGAGCTCGCTTGCCCAGCTGCAAGTGTGCTATCGGAAAGAGTCTTCAGTGCAGCTGGATCAATCCTGACAGAAAAAAGGACCCGTCTGTCAACCCAAAATGTGGATGATCTAACCTTCATTAAAATGAACCATGCATGGGTTTCCAAGGATTTTGTCCCACCTTCCCCTGATGACACATAGGGTGACAGAAAAATGGCTTGCTTTGGTCCACCTCTTCCTGGGACTTCACCTATTTCGCCTTTTGCATCAGCTGAATGTCCAACATCAACATATGCCACTTTCTAAAACTCCCTAACTGTGCTGCCTCCCCCCCATGGCCGGGGTCACCACCTAGCGCACGACACCGTGCGAGTGCCGTTGCCCTGGACAGGTGGGTAGGCCGACTCTTGGGCGCGGGCACTGGCACAGGGTCCCTCATAGTGCAATCAAGTGTCTCTGACGGTGGTGGTGCACACCCGCCGTCAGACACACCGCTGTACTATGAGGGGCCCAGTGCCAGTACCGACGCCCACGAGTGGGCCCCCCTTGCTTGGGCAGGGCCCCAGCATTTGCAATCTTTACCTCTCCCTGCTCCTCCGCTGTGTAATCTGGGCCGTCAAATCCATACTGTGCCTGACACCGTCTGAGCCTGCCTCCTGATGTATAGACATATATTTTGAATGTGTACGCTATCCATACATGTTATCCGGGGAAACGGTACCCTTTCTAACCTTTGTGCAATCACGTGCAATCCATACTGGGCCTAACACCGTCTGAGCCTGCCTCCTGATGTATAGACATATATTTTGAATGTGTACGCTATCCATACATGTTATCCGGGGAAACGGTACCCTTTCTAACCTTTGTGCAATCACGTGCAATCCATACTGGGCCTAACACCGTCTGAGCCTGCCTCCTGATGTATAGACATATATTTTGAATGTGTCGCTATCCATACATGTTATCCGGGGAAACGGTACCCTTTCTAACCTTTGTGCAATCACGTGCAATCCATACTGGGCCTAACACCGTCTGAGCCTGCCTCCTGAGACATATATTTTGAATGTGTACGCTATCCATACATGTTATCTGGGGATACGGTACCCTTTCTAACCTTTGTGCAATCACGTGCAATCCATACTGGGCCTAACACCGTCTGAGCCTGCCTCCTGATGTATAGACATATATTTTGAATGTGTACGCTATCCATACATGTTATCCGGGGAAACGGTACCCTTTCTAACCTTTGTGTAATCACGTGCAATCCATACTGGGCCTAACACCATCTGAGCCTGCCTCCTGAGACATATATTTTGAATGTGTACGCTATCCATACATGTTATCCGGGGAAACGGTACCCTTTCTAACCTTTGTGCAATCACGTGCAATCCATACTGGGCCTAACACCGTCTGAGCCTGCCTCCTGAGACATATATTTTGAATGTGTACGCTATCCATACATGTTATCTGGGGATACGGTACCCTTTCTAACCTTTGTGCAATCACGTGCAATCCATACTGGGCCTAACACCGTCTGAGCCTGCCTCCTGAGACATATATTTTGAATGTGTACGCTATCCATACATGTTATCTGGGGATACGGTACCCTTTCTAACCTTTGTGCAATCACGTGCAATCCATACTGGGCCTAACACCGTCTGAGCCTGCCTCCTGAGACATATATTTTGAATGTGTACGCTATCCACACATGTTATCTGGGGATATGGTACCCTTTCTAACCTTTGTGCAATCACGTGCAATCCATACTGGGCCTAACACCGTCTGAGCCTGCCTCCTGATGTATAGACATATATTTTGAATGTGTACGCTATCCATACATGTTATCCGGGGAAACGGTACCCTTTCTAACCTTTGTGTAATCACGTGCAATCCATACTGGGCCTAACACCGTCTGAGCCTGCCTCCTGAGACATATATTTTGAATGTGTACGCTATCCATACATGTTATCCGGGGAAACGGTACCCTTTCTAACCTTTGTGCAATCACGTGCAATCCATACTGGGCCTAACACCGTCTGAGCCTGCCTCCTGAGACATATATTTTGAATGTGTACGCTATCCATACATGTTATCTGGGGATACAGTACCCTTTCTAACCTTTGTGCAATCACGTGCAATCCATACTGGGCCTAACACCGTCTGAGCCTGCCTCCTGAGACATATATTTTGAATGTGTACGCTATCCATACATGTTATCTGGGGATACGGTACCCTTTCTAACCTTTGTGCAATCACGTGCAATCCATACTGGGCCTAACACCGTCTGAGCCTGCCTCCTGAGACATATATTTTGAATGTGTACGCTATCCACACATGTTATCTGGGGATATGGTACCCTTTCTAACCTTTGTGCAATCACGTGCAATCCATACTGGGCCTAACACCGTCTGAGCCTGCCTCCTGATGTATAGACATATATTTTGAATGTGTACGCTATCCATACATGTTATCCGGGGAAACGGTACCCTTTCTAACCTTTGTGCAATCACGTGCAATCCATACTGGGCCTAACACCGTCTGAGCCTGCCTCCTGAGACATATATTTTGAATGTGTACGCTATCCATACATGTTATCTGGGGATACGGTACCCTTTCTAACCTTTGTGCAATCACGTGCAATCCATACTGGGCCTAACACCGTCTGAGCCTGCCTCCTGAGACATATATTTTGAATGTGTACGCTATCCATACATGTTATCTGGGGATACGGTACCCTTTCTAACCTTTGTGCAATCACGTGCAATCCATACTGGGCCTAACACCGTCTGAGCCTGCCTCCTGATGTATAGACGTATATTTTGAATGTGTACGCTATCCATACATGTTATCCGGGGAAACGGTACCCTTTCTAACCTTTGTGCAATCACGTGCAATCCATACTGGGCCTAACACCGTCTGAGCCTGCCTCCTGAGACATATATTTTGAATGTGTACGCTATCCATACATGTTATCTGGGGATACGGTACCCTTTCTAACCTTTGTGCAATCACGTGCAATCCATACTGGGCCTAACACCGTCTGAGCCTGCCTCCTGAGACATATATTTTGAATGTGCACGCTATCCATACATGTTATCTGGGGATACGGTACCCTTTCTAACCTTTGTGCAATCACGTGCAATCCATACTGGGCCTAACACCGTCTGAGCCTGCCTCCTGATGTATAGACATATATTTTGAATGTGTACGCTATCCATACATGTTATCCGGGGAAACGGTACCCTTTCTAACCTTTGTGCAATCAC
Source organism: Dendrobates tinctorius (assembly GCF_039654945.1). NCBI lineage: Eukaryota > Metazoa > Chordata > Amphibia > Anura > Dendrobatidae > Dendrobates > Dendrobates tinctorius. Next base: position 100,270,841 of record NW_027361690.1, on the reverse strand, counting down.
GTACAATCCATACTGGGCCTAACACCATCTGAGCCTGCCTCCTGAGACATATATTTTGAATATGTACGCTATCCATACATGTTATCCGGGGAAACGGTACCCTTTCTAACCTTTGTGCAATCACGTGCAATCCATACTGGGCCTAACACCGTCTGAGCCTGCCTCCTGATGTATAGACATATATTTTGAATGTGTACGCTATCCATACATGTTATCTGGGGATACGGTACCCTTTCTCACCTTTGTGCAATCACGTGCAATCCATACTGGGCCTAACACCGTCTGAGCCTGCCTCCTGATGTATAGACATATATTTTGAATGTGTACGCTATCCATACATGTTATCCGGGGAAACGGTACCCTTTCTAACCTTTGTGCAATCACGTGCAATCCATACTGGGCCTAACACCATCTGAGCCTGCCTCCTGAGACATATATTTTGAATGTGTACGCTATCCATACATGTTATCCGGGGAAACTGTACCCTTTCTAACCTTTGTGCAATCACGTGCAATCCATACTGGGCCTAACACCGTCTGAGCCTGCCTCCTGATGTATAGACATATATTTTGAATGTGTACGCTATCCATACATGTTATCTGGGGATACGGTACCCTTTCTCACCTTTGTGCAATCACGTGTAATCCATACTGGGCGTGAGAACGGCTGGCGAGCTGTTAAGCAAGCTACAGCACCTGTGGTTTGCACACGTAATTTTTTCATTTTTTCAGGAATGACGGTTAGGCCTAATTCCGGAACTGCGGTTGACCTGCACTTACTGGGAAATCATTGTTCGCGGGTAATAATTGTAATCAGTGATCCCCATCATTAACGTTGTTCAGCGGGTTATCTGCACCTGTAAGCGACAAACGCTGGCCTTTTCAGTGTAGCACACATGCAGCCACGGACATGTAAGGGCATGACACACCAGTTATTGGCCAATCTCATGTGCCAGAGCCTCACGTGTCCCTCTAGTAAGCCGGACTCGGACCGCGGGGCATGACGGAGTCTCGTTCGTTAACGGAATTAAGCTTGCAATGTGTGCATCTGTTCTGTAGCTGGCATGGTTGAGGTTTCCCAGGTGGAGTCGAATTTAACCATAGGCTCCACTCCTGGTGGTGCCCTTCTTGACATTCCTTTAAGGTTCAGCTTTGCAACCATACTGCCCACGTAAAACAAACACTTTGCCTTCATGAACGCTGTTTGGAGGGTCATGACTCGTGGGAATAACGCCGCCCAATCAGTTAACCTGCTAGAGAGATCCTTCGTTGCTCCCAAGCATGACATCACACTCCCTAGGAAGAAGGTAATGCCACTGTGGCGACCGTACTCCTGGGGGCGACACAAGTGCACTGATGCCCAGCCACTGCTCGATGAATCTGCTGGTACATTGACCCAGACCACTACATTCCCCTCGCACGCTACACGACCTGAATCTGACCCTGATGAAACTCAGGTTACCCTTCCCATATACAGTTCCATCTTACATGGTGACAAAGAGGAAGCTGCAGATGAAAGTGCAGGTTCGGCCCACCCGCCATCAGACACACCACCGTACTATCAGGGGCCCTGTGCCAGTGCCGTCGCCAACGAGTGGGCCCCCCCTGCTTGCCCAGGATCACAGCACTTGCAAAGTTGAAATACTGTGCAGTGAGATGGAAGATGGGGACGACGAGGAGTCCAGACAAGTACAGGGATTCCCAAGCGAGGAGACTTATTTGATTGTTTTCAATGTTGGGACAGCAATTTTTGGGGAGCACTATACTCTGGAGAATGATAGATGGGGCCCACCATTCACTGGAACATTCCAAAGGTGGACATCAGACACTGGAGCAGCATTTACAGGGCCCATTATACACTAGAGCATTAGAAATGGGGCCCATTATGTTTGGAGCATTATTTGGGCCCATAAGACAGTGGAGCTTCATCCATGGGGACCAACATATACTGTAGCATTATGTGGAGCTCATCATATACTGTTTCAAACATTATATGGGACCAATGATTCTGTATGGAGAAATAGATGGGCCTCGTCATGAGATGTAAAAAGTGAGGTATTTTTCATTGTACTATACCGCTATTTCTCTGCCGTATCGGAGCATGATGAGTTGTGGTATGTGTTAAAGGGGCGCTCTTTCGCCCAGGGCACATGAAAACCTGCAGCCAGCCATCCCCCCCACAACTTTAGCCAAATAACCCCCATTTTTCAGTGCATAACTTGTATTATGAAGTTAATTAAGGTTGACAAGCTTAAGTAAGAAGAATTGATGCTTTTGGCATTCAAATGGGCACTGTAGGTGTGTTTCCTGTCCTCCTCTCACTGCCGACTTTTATTCCTCATTGACTTACATTGGATTTCGTGTTTCGGGACGACCCCGACTTTTCCCTATAATCGGACGATCTTGCTCGACCCGACTTTTGGAAAAGTCGGGTTTCACGAAACGAAACGCGACCCTAAAAAACCAAAAGTCGCTCAACTCTACTAATAACCACTTCCGCCGGATTAGAAAAAATTGTACCTCTGCTGATGATTTTAAGGAACAATCTAATTTATTGAAGAATAAATTTGCTCTCCAAAAATATCCTTCTTATCTTATTTCTAATGTCTTCAAAAACTTGGCAAAACTAGATCAGTTCTCGTTACTTGCACATAAATAAAAAAAAACATTCTGGACAAGCATGTATTAATAATAATAATCTCTATTTTTTTAATTTTTTTAATTTATTTTTTTTTATTTTTATATAGCGCTAACATATTATGCAGCGCTTAACAGTTTGCACACATTATCATCACTGTCCCCGATGGGGCTCATTACACGATATTCTGATGAGCACAAAAATATTCGTGATATTCTTAAAAAAATTGGCATATTTTGCTGAACGACCCTATATTGAATAAATTCCTCCCAAAGAATCCCTCTATCACATTCTGAAGGGCTTCCACCATCAGGGACCTAATAGCCCCCAGTCGCCTGAAAAGAAATATTAATGTTAATGAGGTTGCAAATAAGGGCATATTTAAATGTGGCACCAAGAATTGCCTTTGCTGCCTCAATATTAATCACAGAACTAAGAATATTATTTCTTTCACTACCAAAGAGAGTTTTGTGGTCCCCTTTTTCTTGAACTGCAACTACGACTTTGTGATTTATGTTATTGAATGCCCCTGCGGAAAAAAATATGTCGGGAGAACCACACAAGCATTACACCTCTGACTTAATTTGCATCAATATAATATCAAAAATGGTCTACTTACCCATGGCCTTTCTAGGCCCTATACCTTGTTACATAATAAAGATTTTAAAGCCCTAAAAATCAATCCTATTGATCACATCCCGGCACATATCCCCAACAGAGTCATGAAGCTGAACAGAAAAGCGGTTTATTGGATTTACAAGCTTGGCAGCCTGAAACCTCATGGTCTTAATGAAATTACTGAAGTTTTTATCTGATTTTCAATAATGTATGTGTGCTGACTATTTTTTCATATATATTGTTATTTTTTTATATATATATTTATTATTAACATTTTTATATATTTGTAGATCTAAATATTACACACATGATTTTAATACTAAGTTTTAATGGTTGTAAGGCTTTGCTTATATTTTTATGTGCTTCTCAGTGTGATGAATAAGTTTCTGTGCCTCTCTAGGAAGCCAAACCCTTTTTGCACTCTGCTGATGCTTGAACCTGTCAGCTCTATTCCATATGATTGGAGAAACATTTGTCCTCTGGACGCTCCATGAATTGATCAGATGTGCCTGTTTCCTCTCACTCCTAGTGAAGTGATCCTCTCTTTGGATCCTAATCCTTTTCTGCTAGTCTTTAAATTTACACCTCTCTGAGTGTTTACTCGAATGCTTCTAAATGGACATGCTCGGTCTTACTAAATATTGATACATACACATTAACCTTTTCGATATCTCCATGTGTTATATAAATAATTTCCGCATTAACCGGCTCCTTTATGTCTGCTCCTTATCAGTGACAAAATGAAATTAAGTTCTAGAGATCTTCGTATAGAAGTTTCCTCAGCTCAGGATGTCCCCTGACTTTGAAGTTGCTTCTTGGCAGCACGGAGAAGCTGTTTGCGCTTTCACATTTTAAAAGCTCTTTTTTTTTAAGCATCTCTCTCCTCAGTTTAATTCAGGATCCTATAAACTCATTTTATAATTGTTTTTTATATTCTAGACCAGAGCCTCATTTGGTGTATGCTTCAGTGTTTTAACTCCCCATTTCTTAATTATTAGTTTGTTTCAACTATATTCTCTCCCCTTTTCATTCAAGAAAATTTCTTTTTGTGGTATAATATACTTCCAAATAACTTGACAAACACATTTCCACTTTTAACATATAAAAAAATTCTGTTAATATTTATTACTAAAGTATTTTAACTATGGTTCAACGTTGGCAATCTGTGCTCTTCAAGAGTCCATCCCTCCCGCTCAGTAGCTCAAAGTAAATTCCTTCACCTCTGAATTTATTCTATTACTCCTATTTGAGTTCGATTTCACCTTTTTTCTCAGTGAGACTGTTTCTCGCCACTTTTTTTTCTCTTTCCATGATCTCTCTCTTTTTCAATTTTGTTATCCTACAAACAAAAATAGGGTTAACTGTGTAAGATATTAATTTGTATTTCTCTGATGACTTTTAATCTTCATGTGAACTTTCTGATGAGCCTGAACTTTGACACTGGGTGTCATCTGACCCATTGGGTGTCGTTTTCAAATGCTGATGTGTACTTAAACCCTGTATGCCTATGACTCTTGTACAGTATTTGTGGTATGTCCTGATGAAGGGGTCACCTGAACCCTGAAACGTGTAGAATAAACCACACTGAAACCTCTACAATATTTGGAATTCTTCTTGCGGCAGTGCGGGGATGATCCTTCCTTCCTACCTAAGTGTATGCTTCAACCAGGTCATAATAATAATATAATAATAAATTTTATTTTTATAGCGCCGACATATTCCGCAGCACTTTACATTTCAGAGGGGATTTGTACAGACAATAGACATTACAGCATAACAATAATCACATACAGTAGATTATAACAAATACCAAGAGGAATGAGGGCCCTGACATGCACTGACCTGTGGATCTGCAGCAGCCACCATTAATATATGTCTTTCATTCACTCTCACCAGGTGAGTAGTTCTCTTGGTGGGCAACTCTGTGTAATGTTTGATAAGACCCTATTTGCACTTTTGTGTCTCCCTCTTTTCTCTTCTGCCAATCTTACAATAGGGAGAGGTACTGCTGCTGATTCTGAACAGGGAGAGCGTTAGGCAGGGAAGAAGAAAAAAAAAACTGCTTCTGCTGATAGCGCTTTTCACTGTACAGTTAGTGTGCAGTGAAAGGGGAGGATTTTTGTTGTGTGCAGCAGCACTGGTGGTGATTAGGCTGCCTTTTAAGTCTACCTGCTAGCTGCATTGCTGTGTGCACACTGCTGATCAAACTGCTTTTTTCAAAGCACTCCAAATTTTATTATTTTGTCCTGGTGAGTTACTGAGCGTTCATTTTTTCACACTCCGTCTAGCGGTGTATGCTCCTCACACACTACCGTGTATTCCGGCTGGTATCACGGACAAATAGAAGCTACCTGTGTGTGACTCTGGAAAAAAAAGCCGAGGAGTTTTTCCGTTTTTCTAGACCTACACCTTAGAGTCGTGTCCGTTTTTCAAACAGTTTCGTATATCTGCTGTTTGAGTACGGTCAAAACTAGACAGAGACAGCGTGTGTCAGTCCGTATACAAATACATGGAGCTTGACAATTTTCCTTACACACATCGTATAGAGCTGTCCGATTCTCCAACAGTATTGTATATCTGCCGTTCGCATTACAGTCACTTTTATACCTAGTCAGCGTGTGTGTGACACTCCTTAAATACTTATACGGAGATTGTTAGTTGCACAAAAATCGTATACCGCTGTACACTTCTGATACAGTTCCGTATATCTGCTTGTTGGATTATGGTCCAATGCGTACTGTGAGAGCGTCTGTGACTAACATAATATATACGTTGATTTAATTTGTTTAATGCACCATACACAGCTGGACGCTCCTCATACAGTACCATCTCTCTGCTGGTATTTTTGGTACATTTTCCCAAACATGAGGAAGTATGGTGGAAGAGGCCTCGGACGTGGGCAGGGGGGCGCAGCTGGTACTGATGGTGGTGGTGTATCGGCTGGTTCTGGCAAAAGCACAATAGCAGCTAAGGCAGGAGGTGTTGAGCCTGCGTCATCCTCTTGCCCAAGAAGGCCTGTAAGGTTGCCTTTTCTTGGAGTAGGAAAACCGCTTTTAAAGCCGGAGCATCAGGAACAGGTTTTGGCGTACATTGCCGAAACCGCCACCAGCTCTATTGCCTCCTCCGGAGTCGTCAGTGCAGGGTTCTGGTCATGAAGAACCCCTTTCATTGTGTCGCTCACCCCCACCAAAAGTTGAGGATGCGGCAGGCAACACTTCAGATTACCTTATGGAGCTCTTTTCACATACCATGCCTGGGTTATCCAGTCAAATCCTGAATTCGCCAGTCCAAGATGAATCTTACATGGAGTGCACTGATGCACAGCCACTGCTAGATGATTCTGCTGGTACATTGACCCACAGCACTACATTGCCCTCGCAGTCTATTGAGCCAGAATCTGACCCTGATGAAACCCAGGTGCCCTTTCCCGCATACTATACCACCTTACATGGTGACACAGAGGAAGGTAAAGAGGAAGGTGCAGATGACTTTGAAGAGGAGATGATGGATGACCCAGTTCTGGACCCAGATTGGCATCCATTTGGGGGAGGCGGGTGGCGCTGGCAATAGTTCAGATAAGGAGAAGGATCCGCAGCAGGCATTGACATCACAGCAGCGGTTATCTAGCAGGCCCATAGCTGTCCTAAAACGTGGAACAAAAACTAAAAGAGTTGCAGGACAGCTTGACCAGACGCTCAACTTAGCACAGCGTGCAAGGCCAGAAAATGTTTACCATAGTAGGAAGAGTGCAGTGTGGCACTTCTTTGTCCAAAATCCTACTGATGAGGCAAAGGTTACCTGTAAGAAGTGCGGAAGGACCTTTAGCCGAGGTAAACAACTCAGAAATTTGAATACCAGTTGCATGCTTAGACATTTAATCAACATGCACTTGCAAGCGTGGATGGACTGCAAAACCTCAGGTAGCACATGTGCACCTGCTCCGACTGAAGGTAGCCAACAACGCTCCATCGCTACCCCCACTGTAAGACCATGGCCACCAATAAGCACACCACCAGCTCTAAATGTGGAGGTGTTGCCGCAAGGCCAAAGCACTCAGGGAATCACAATGGTTTTGTAACACAACACTGAATCTAGGCCATCACCACCAACCCCCTCTCACTCCATCCGGTCCACCGCTACTTCCCCCATATGCAGCTCTCCAGTCCAGCTCACCCTACCAGACACTCTGAGTAGGACAAGAAAGTACTCATCCTCTCATCCACGTACACTGTGTTTGAACGCCTACATTGCTAAATTAATCTAATTAGAGATGATGCCCTACCGTTTGGTTTAAAGCGAAGCTTTCCGCGACCTCATGGCCTACGCTGTCCCACACTATGACCTACCCAGTCGGCACTTCTTTTCTCGAAAAGTCATCCATGCCCTCCACCGGCATGTGAAAGACCGCATTGTCCATGCACTAAAACAGTCAGTGAGTGGAAAGGGGCACCTCACAATGGATGCATGGACCAGTAGGCATGGCCAGGGCCGTTACATGTCCATCACTGCGCACTGGGTTAATGTGGTGGATGTAGACTCCACTGGGGACAGCAGCGGTGGAACAGTGCTGCCTAGCCCACGGTATAGGAAACAGTTGGCTGTAAGCTTTCGATCCTCCTCGTCTATCAGCGAAAGCTCGTCCACAGAGCACAGTCGCACGAGCACTACATCCGCAGCTGGCAGTGTTGCACACGAGGTGTCCCACTATCGAACAGCTAATGGTAAGCGTCAGCAGGCTGTGTTAAAGATGATGTCTTTGGATGACAACAGACACACTGTGGAGGTACTGGCCGACTACTTGCAGCGACAAACAGAGTCATAACTGGGCAGTCTACATCTTGAAGCAGGCAAGGTAGTCAGTGATAACAGCCATAATTTTGTAGCAGCCATAGCCCGTGCAAAACGCACACACATACCTTGCCTGGCTCACACTTTCAACCTGGTGGTGCAGTGCTTCCTTAATAATTATCCAGAGTTAACATCCCTGCTCCATAAGGTGCGAAGACTGTGCTCGCACCTCCGTCACTCGGCCATACACTCCAGTCGTATGCAGAAGAAGCAGCGATTGCTCCACCTCCCCAAGCACCGCCTAATCATAGACGTTGCAACAAGGTGGAACTCCTCCCTGCACATGGTTCAGAGGCTGTGCGAACAGAGGCAGGCTGTAATGCATTTGTGGGAGGATACACGGGCAGGCAGTTTGAGGGAAGACATGGAATTGTCGGGTGTGCAGTGGTCAAAGCTAAAAGACATCTGTAAAGTCCTTCCGTGTTTTGAGGAATGCACACGGCTGCTAAGCGCAGATGATGCCATCATAAGCATGAGCATACCACTTATGCGTCTGCTCATGCAAACTTTGACGCACATTAAGGATCAGGCGTCTGCAGCGGAGGAGGAGGGAAGCCTTGATGACAGTCAGCCATTGTCTGGTCAGGGAACTGTCCTGGATGAGGTGGAGGAAGAAGAGGAAGAGGATGAGGAGGAGGATGAGGGGGATGATTATTTTGGGCAGGAGGATGTTTCTCAGGGGGCAAGAAAAATGTTGGCGTTCCAAGGTCAGGGACAGTGTTTGTGCGTGACTGTAGGGATGTGGATTTGCCAGAAACTGCTCCTCCACCTACCACGGGCAGAGCATCATTGACATCTGGAACATTGGCCCACATGTGCAATTATGCCTTGCGGATCCTAAAAAGGGACCCCCCGCATTGCCAAAATGATGAGGGATGACGACTACTGGCTTGCCAGCATCCTCGATCCACTCTACAAAGGCAAATTACACAACATAATGCCACGGGAGAACCTAGAGATAATATTGGCAAACAAACAAGCAACTCTGGTAAACCGTTTGTTGGAGGCTTTCCCAGAACACAGCAGCCAGTGCTGGTTCTCCCATGAGCCGTAGTGGGCACAATGGAAGAGGTGTTCGTGGTGCACACAGTAGAAGTGGCATTGGAGACAGGGGTTTAATGACCATGTTGTGGAATGATTTCTCAAGTACCGCTCACACGACTGCTAATACTGCATCGATTAAAAGTGACAGGAGGCAGCACTTGTCAACTATGGTTGCAAACTACTTCTCCTCCCATATTGATGTTCTCCCTCACAGGTCATTCCCCTTTGACTATTGGGCCTCTAAACTGGAAGCCTGGCCTGAATTGGCACAATATGCCTTACAGGAGCTCGCTTGCCCTGCTGCTAGTGTGTTATCTGAAAGTCTTCAGTGCTGCTGGATCAATCCTGACAGAAAAAAGGACCCATCTGTCGACCCAAAATGTTTATGATCTAACCTTCAATAAAATGAACCATGCATGGGTTTCAAAGGATTTTGTCCCACCTTCCCCTGATGACAAATAGGTTACCAGAAAAGTGCCTCGGTTTTTTCCTCCTCTTCCTCGGACTTGCCCAATTACGCCCTTTGCAGCAGCTGAATGTCCAGCCAACACATCTACATATGCCAATTTTTAAACCTCCCTAACTGGGCTGCCCAACCCTCCCCCAACAGCTGGGCTCAAGACCTGGCGCACCCGGGCAAGAGCCGTTGCTCTGAACAGGTGGATGGGCCCACTCATGGCCGACGGCAATGGCACAGGGCCCCTCATAGTACAATACAGTGTCTCAGACGGTGGGAGGGCCCACTCGCCATCAGACACACTAGCGTACTATGAGGGGCCCTGTGCCAGTACAGTCGACCACGATTGTGCCCCCCTGCTTGGTCATGGCCACTGCACTTGCAAGTTGCAATACTTACCTCTCCCTGCTCCATCCCTGTGTAGTCTGTGCAGTTAAATCCTTCACAGGGATGGCCACTAGAAATTTGGTGTATTGATCAATGATGGTTAAGATGTAGCTATGGCCTGTTCTGCTGGCCTCTACCTTCAGATGATCAATGGCTACCACTTGAAATGGACGTCAACTTACAAGTGGATGCAGTGGTGGTTTATGATCACCTTTCACAGTTGTGATAGTCACAGACGTGTGACATTCCTGCCACCATTTTTCAATGTCTCCTCTCATGCCAATCCAATAGAATCACCTACAGCCTGTGGCTTCTGTCTTTTGCACTCCAAAATGATCAGACACATCATGATAGGCAGTGAGGACCATGGGTACATCTCTCCCTTTGATCACAATTTGATGGAGACGAGTAACGGTGATGTGATCCACGCTACTGTGATAAAGCAATGCTTTCTTCACAAAGAATCTTTTTCACTTTCTACACAGACACAGTAATTGAGGGTCTGCATCGCCTCTGCAACATCTACCGGGAGGTTTTCCCGCTATGAGTAATTCCAAAATTTCTGCTAACACTCGACTTTGTGTCTATACTTGTATCCATGTATTTTCCAGTAGCGGAGATTCTTGACTGGCTTACTAAGATTGAAATATATACGAAGATTTAAAAGTACCACAACACTGTATACTGGTGTACGCTATGAATACCTTCCCCTTTTTCTCCTTTTTTAATTCTGGTGTAATACATAGTGAGCCTGTGAGTGTCTGTGTCTGACTCCGGAGGTATAGACGGAAATTTAACCCTAGACTGGACACACCTGGTATGTGCAGATACAGTACCTTGTTTCAAAAATTTGTATTAAGGTATCATCTGTAGGATAACCAACTGTGGGGGGACCCTCTTCTTGCCACAGACAAACACGAGACTGAGACAGAGTTTGTATTGATCAGGTCCGTTTTTAGTGCCCATCCTTCTGTCAACAACAGCAATTCACCACAGCCATTTCACATTTCTTTGTACACAGACCCCGGTACCTTCACTTCCTTTGTAACTATAATCGTGGCGTCCTCTGTGGCTCTTCCACTGTGGCTGGCCTAGGCCCAACCACCACAGCGCTGCACCAGTCTGAGCACACGTCTGTATGATAGCCCCAGGCCGTCTTTCTCTGCCGCTACCGTCCTCTGGGACAGTCCCCCCCATGACCGCCTCAACTGTCAGTCCTCTCTGGAGCCTTTCCACTGTCTCTATTTCCTCAGCAGAACTTTCTCTTTACTGTGCTCCTTTCACTGACTGACTCTTCCAGAACCTTCCCTCAGCCTTTTATATTTCCAGTTCTAGTAACTCCGCCCACCATCACCTAACCGTTTCTCTGACCAATGGGCAGTTATTCAGTCCCACTCCTACACTCTCCACTGCCCTCCAATGGGCAAGCTAAAACACTGCACCCTTTCTCTTTATCTTAGCGGTTTCAAACCTACATTGCGCTATACCTCTGCTTCTCACTACAGGCTGGTTTGTCTGTCAGTCCACCTTCCCTACATCATCCATAGTGAGTGAGCGTGTGTGGGTTACGCCTTCTATATATACAGTGAATCGGAGAAACAAATTTTTACACTATACTCGATACAGCTCGTATCTTGTTATACAGTACCTTTGTTCGACATTTAGCATTGCGGTCAAATCCATACTGTGTAAGCGTCTGAGAGTGACTACGGGACTATTTATATGGAGATTTCAATTTTACCCTAAAAATATATATACTTGCTATCTTGTTATCCAGGACCTTTTTTACAACATTTTTTATTATGGTCAAAACCAAACTGAGTGAGCCTCTGAGGGTGACTACGGAAATATATACCGATATTTTCAAATTGGCCAACACTGTATACAGCAGAACACTTCTGATACAGTAACCTTTTTAGCTATTTAGATTCTGGTGTAATCCATAATGAGTCTGTAAACGTCTGTCTGTTACTCCGGCAATATATTTGGAACTTTAAGATTACCCCAACACTGTATACAGCTGTACGCTTGTGTTACATAACCCATTTACAGCTTTTCATATTCTTGTGTAATCCATACTGGGACTGAGAGCGTTTGTGTCTGCCTCCTGAAATGTATATGGAGAATCAGAATGTTTACACTATACTATATACCATGTATCTGGTGATACTGTACCCTTTTTCAACTTGTTATTTTATTGGGTAATCCATACTGAGCCTGTGAGCGTCTGTGTATGCTTCATGAAATATATATGGAGATTTACTGTTATCCATAGACTATATAGAGCTGTATGCTTCTGATACAGTACCATATATCTGCTGGTATTTTAGGTCCATTTTCAAAAACATGAGGAAGTATGGTGGAAGAGGACACAGATGTGGGCATGGACGGCCACCTGGTACTGATGGTGGTAGTGGTGGTGCATCTGCTGGTAGTGCCAAAAATACAATAGCAGCTAAGGCAGGAGGTGTTGAGCCAGTGTCATGGTGTAGCTCTGGAAGGCCTGTAAGGCTCCCTTTTCTGGGAGTAGGTAGACTGCTTTTAAAGACGGAGTATCAGGAACTGGCTTACATTGCTGAAACAGCCTCCAGCTCTATCGCCTCCTCTTCTGAAGTTGTCAAAAATGCAAGCACTGAGTCGTAACTGCAGGCTTCTGGTCAGAAGCAACCCCTTTCCTTGTGTCCTTCACCCACACCAAAAGTGAAGGATGTGGAAGCACACAACTCATATTACTCCATGGAGCTCTTTTCACATACCATGCCTGGGTTAATTAAAAATAGGGCCCATCATGTACTGGAGAAATGTAAATGGGTCAGATCAGACACTGGAGCAGCATCTAAGGGGCACATTATACACTGGATCATTACAAATGGGGCCCATCATTTATGGAGCATTATTAGGGCCCATGATACACTGGAGCATCATCCATGAGGCCCATCATGCACTGGAGCATTGTAAATGGGGCAGAGCAGACACTGGAGCAGCATCTAAAGGGCCCATTATACACTGGAGCATTACAAATGGGGCCCATTTTATATGGAGCATTATTGGAGCCCATCATACACTGGAGCATCATCCATGAGGCCCATCATGTACTGGAGAATTGTAAATAGGGCAGATCAGACACTGGAGCAGCATCTAAGGGGCACATTATACACCGGAGCATTACAAATGGGGCCCATTATATATGGAGCATTATTGTAGCCCATCATACACTGGAGCATCATCCATGAATCCATGAGGCCCATCATGTACTGGAGCAATATAAATGGGGCAGATCAGACACTGGAGCAGCATCTAAGGGGCAAATTATACACTGGAGCATTACAAATGGGGCCCATTATATATGGAGCATTATGTGGAGCTCATCAGATACTGTATGGAACATTATATGTGACTAATTATTTGGTATGGAGAAATATATGGAGCTCATTATTCTGTATGGCGCACAATGTGGTGGTCATAACACTGTATGGAGTAATATACTATCCTGTTTTTGAGCTGTTGTACAATTTAAAATAGATCAGTCATATCATGTAAGCAGTGAAGTATGTGTCATTGTACTATACCTATATTTCTGTGGCGTATCGGAGCATCATGAGTTTTGGTATGTGTTAAAGGGGCGCACTGACACTCTTTGGCCCAGGGCACAAGAAAACCTGGAGCAAGCCCAACCCCCCCCAACAATTTTAGCCAAATAACCCCCTGTTTTCAATGCATAACTATTATTAGGAAGTAAATTAAGGTTGACAAGCTTCAGTTATAAGAATTGATGTTTTTGGCATTGAAATGGGTACTGTAGGTGTGTTTACTGTCTTCCACTCCCTGCCGACTTTGCTTCTCCATTGACTTGCATTGGGTTTCATGTTTCAGTTGGCCTCCGCCTTTTCCCTATAGTCGGCTGATTTCGTTTGACCCGACTTTTGCGAAAGTCGGGTTTCATGAAACCCGACTCGACCCGAAAAAAGGCAAAGTCACTCATCTCTACTCACCAGCGATCAGCTAACTATGTCCCAGTGATCCCATCCATGTTGGATCATTGGTGAGATCGCTAGGACATTGATAGGTGTAAGGGGGCCCTAACTTGAAGGAACTGGAGCAGTTTTGCCTTGAGAAATGGGCAAAAATACCACTGTTAAGATGTGGAAAGCTCATAGAGACTCAACAAAGTACTGACTTTAGGGGGATAAATATTTATACACAGTAAAGTTTTCAGGTATTTTGTCCTATTTGATGTTTGGTTTACCATCTCAATTGTAAGCATGTCCTTTACATGAAGTAATGTAAACCCTCAAAAGAACCAGCTAAATTCCAGGTTGTGAGGGAACTGTATATATATATATATACAGTCATATGTTAAAGTTTGGGCACCCCTATTAATGTTAACCTTTTTTCTTTATAACAATTTTGGTTTTTGCAACAGCTATTTCAGTTTCATATATCTAATAACTGATGGGCTCAGTTATATTTCTGGATTCAAATGAGGTTTATTGTACTAGCAGAAAATGTGCAATCTGCATTTTAACAAAATTTGACCGGTGCAAAAGTATGGGCACCTCAACATAAAAGTGACATTAATATTTCGTAGATCCTCCTTTTGCAAAAATAACAGCCTCTAGTCGCTTCCTGTAGCTATTAATGAGATCCTGGATCCTGGATGAAGGTATTTGTGACCATTCCTGTTTACAAAACAATTCCAGTTCAGTTAAGTTTGAGGGTCGCCGAGCATGGACAGCCCGCTTCAAATCATCCCACAGATGTTCAATGATATTCAGGTCTGGGGACTGGGATGACCATTCCAGAACATTGTAATTGTTCCTCTGCATGAATGCCTGAGTAGATTTGGAGCAGTGTTTTGGATCATTGTCTTGCTGAAATATCCATCCCCTGCGTAACTTCAACTTCGTCACTGATTCTTGCACATTATTGTCAAGAATCTGCTGATACTGAGTTGAATCCATGCGACCCTCAACTTTAGCAAGATTCCCGGTGCCGGCATTGGCCACACAGCCCCAAAGCATGATGGATCCTCCACCAAATTTTACTGTGGGTAGCAAATGTTTTTCTTGGAATGCTGTGTTTTTTAGCCTCCATGCATAACGCCTTTTTGTATGACCAAACAACTCAATCTTTGTTTCATCAGTCCACAGGACCTTCTTCCAAAATGTAACTGGCTTGTCCAAATGTGCTTTTGCAGACCTCAGGCGACTCTGTTTGTGGCGTGCTTGCAGAAACGGCTTCTTTCGCATCACTCTCCCATACAGCTTCTCCTTGTTCAAAGTGCGCTGTATTGTTGACCGATGCACAGTGACACCATCTGCAGCAAGATGATGCTGCAGGTCTTTGGAGGTGGTCTGTGGATTGTCCTTGACTGTTCTCACCATTCTTCTTCTCTGCCTTTCTGATATTTTTCTTGGCCTGCCACTTCTGGGCTTAACAAGAACTGTACCTGTGTTCTTCCATTTCCCTACTATGTTCCGCACAGTGGAAACTGACAGGTTAAATCTCTGAGACAACTTTTTGTATCCTTCCCCGGAAAAGCTATGTTGAATAATCTTTGTTTTCAGATCATTTGAGAGTTGTTTTGAGGAGCCCATGATGCCACTCTTCATAGGAGAATCAAATAGGAGAACTACTTGCAAGTGGCCACCTTAAATACCTTTTTTTATGATTTGATACACCTGGCTATGAAGTTCAAAGCTCAATGAGGTTACAAAACCAATTTAGTGCTTCAGGAAGTCAGTAAAAAGTAGTTAGGAGTGTTTAAATCAAGAAAATGATAAGGGTGCCCATACTTTTGCACCAGTCAAATTTTGTTTTAATGCAGATTGCACATTTTCTGTTAGTACAATAAACCTCATTTGACTCCAGAAATATAACTGAGTCCATCAGTTATTAGATATATGAAACTGAAATAGCTGTTGCAAAAAACAAAATTGTTAGAAAGAAAAAAGGTTAACATTAATAGGGGTGCCCAAACTTTAACATGTGACTGTATATATATATATTTTTATATATACACACACATATACAGTATATTTACAATAGGGTATGTGCATATGTCAAGTATTTGGATATTGCTGCAGCAAAAGCAGGTCTCCCGTCAGAAAAACGCTGTATGAAATCCCCAATTCTTGCATGAGATTTCAAAAATCTCATTCACTTTGCTGGTACAGTAAAGTGCATAATTTTTGCTGGGAAAAAAAGGCATGATAAACAAGGCAAAACAACAATGTATGAAATTACCCTAAAGATTGCCTCTAACAATTACGTGGATGATCATTTTAGCTATAGCACACGTCTTAAAATAAAGGTTCTTGTCAAATTTATAGTCGTATCCCTGGATTCAAAGCTGAAAACAATTCTACTTTGTGAAGACTCAAGGACGCGTAGTTTATTTCCGGTTATTATAAAACAAGCAGTGCTGTCTCTCGTCTTTCCTGTATGCAAAGCTTTGTTTTGACTTTTCAGTATTACCTGTAAAGTGAACACTGAAAACATGGCCACTTTGCAAGGTATTATCCTAGTCGATCTTTTCAGTAATTGCCTTGGCCTTCACTGGTTGTTCCACTGGATTCAGCGCATTCCCTTTCATAGCTCTGATGGTGTACACAATATTTCCTTTATGACACTATTCTATAGTCAGAGTTCTATCACCATTCATTCATTTCTTATGTCCTGTGAAATAGCTCCAGCACACACTGTGATTTGATACACTTCTCTCTAATGATACATGAAAATCTATATCATGTATCACAGAAAAGACACAATTTCATTTCGAAAAAGAAACCACCTCTAAAGCTACTTTTAAGGAACAGAATTCTTTTACCTAATATAATAACATTCGATAACATGCGGCACATTCTCCATAGGTCTTCATCTTGAAATCCAACTTTAGCAAATAAAGACAAGGTTATTGAGTCTTCAGGATAGGACTTATTAAGCGTTACAGGTTTTGAACATCTTAACCCCTTAACATATTTTTGGTTTAGCATTTTCATTTTTTGCTCCCCTTCTTCCCAGAGCCTTCTTCTTTATTTTTTGGTCAATATGGCCATGTGAGGGCTTGTTTTTTGCTGGACAAGTTGTACTTTGGAACGACACCATTGGTTTTGCCATGTTGTGTACTCAAAAATGGGAAAAAAATTCCAAGTGCACTGAAATTGCAAAAGAGGTACAATCCCACACTTGTTTTTTGTTTGTTTTTTTCCACCATGTTCACTAAATGCTAAAACTGACCTGCCATTATGATATCTCCAGGTCCTTACGAGTTCATAGATACCAAACATATCTAGGTTCTTTTTTATTTAAGTAGTGAAAAAAAATTCAAAAGTTTGTTAAAAAAATATCATCTCCATTTTTTGGGATCTCAGGTTGGGTCAGGGCTTATTTTTTGCATGCCAAGCTGCCGTTTTTAATGATTCCATATTGGTGCAGATATGATCTTTTGATCACCCATTATTGCATTTTAATGCAATGTTGTGGTAACCACAAAAACGTAATTCTGGTGTTTTGACTTTTTTTCCTGTTACACCATTTAGCGATCAGGTTAATTCTTTTTTTTATATTGATAAATCGGGTGGATCGGGTAATTCTAAACGTGGCGATACCAAATATGTGTATGTTTGATTTTTTTATTGCTTCATTTTGAATGGGGCGAAAGTGGGGTGATTTGAACTTTTATTTTTTAATATTTTTTAAAACATTTGTTTTTTCTTTTTGCATGCTTCAATTGTCTCCATGGGAGACTAGAAGCTGGACTTGTCTGATCAGCTTTGCTACATACAGGCGATGATCAGATCGCCTGTATGCAGCAGAATTGCTCACTTGCTATGAGCACCGACCAGCATCTGCTGGAGACCTCTGGTTGTCATGCCAACATGCAATTATGTGACAGGGTCACCAATGGGTGGGATTTCCTGAGCACTTGCCGGAAGTGCGATTTAAATGCCGCTGTCAGTGTTTGACAGTGACATTTAATGGATTAACAGCCGTGGGTGGATAACGATTCCACCTGCGGCTGTTAGAGGCACATGTCAGTTGTTCAAAACAGCTGACATGTGCCAGAAAAGATTTGTGCTCGGCGCCGGAGCCTTAAACAAAGGGAGGGATTTTGACATTGGCATACTATTGCGCCCGATATAGAAAGGGGTTAAAGGGATTCTGTCACCAGGATTTTGGTACTTAATCTGAGAGCAGAGTAATGTAGAGGTAGAGATCCTGATTCTAGCAATGTATTACTTACTTGGCTGCTTACTGTAGTTTATATAAAATGAATGCTTTATTAGCTGGAGATTATAACCACTAGAGGACTATTTGGCCTGCAGCCATGTAGTCAACCACGCCCTCAACATGGATTGGTAGCTTTCTGCCTAAGCACAGTGTACACCGAAAGCTGACAATAAGTGGTGAAGGAGGGTTTATACAGAGCTCAGCATTCAGAAAACTGGCAGATCTACAATAGATAAAACAGTTTTTAAATCAAAACTACAACACCCAGTAATGTAAGTGATATATTGCTAAAATCGGAGTCTCTGCTCCTAAATCATGCTGCTCTCAGAATTTTATACCACTGAGCAGTGAAGAAAGAATAAATTACATTTTTACCACTAAAATGTTGTTTTAGTCCCAAGTTTTTAATTTTTTAAGGGCTAATAGAAACAAAACTGAGGTCCATTTTTTCCTGAGTGCACTAATACCTTACTCGTAGTCGGGAAATATTTTTCAGGCACAGTGCAAAGCTCAGAAGGCAAGGAGCGCCAGATTTTCCTTTTATGGTTTGCAGGTGCCATGACCCACTGGGAGAGCTCATGAGGTGCCAGAACAGCAGAGCCCCCATTAGTGACCCCATTTTACAAACTACACCTCCCAATAAATTCATCTAGGGGGTGCAGTGTTCATATTGACACCACAGGTGTGTCACAAAATTTTATACCATTGGGCAGTGAAAAAAAAAATAACTACATTTTTGCCAAAAAAATTTTGTTTTAGCCCCATATTTTACATTTTCACACAAGAAGTGGGTAAAAATGGTAGCAAAATTTGTCCCACAATTTCTACTGAACATGTCAATACCCCATATGTGGCTGTACAGTGCTACTTAGCCATATGGAGAGACTTGGGAGGAATGGAGCGCTATTTGCCTCCTGGAGCGCAGATTTTCCTAGAACAGTTTGCTTTGCCATCTCCATATACAGAGCCCCTAATTGCTAGAAGAGCAGAATTCCCCCTCAAGTGACCCCATTTTGGAGACTATTCCCCTTGGAGAATTTATCTACAGGTGCAGTGACGATTTTGACTCCATGGGTATTTTCCAGAAACAAGCAGCAATGCATGTTGCAAAAATTGCAAACTGCCATTGTAGCGACCAGTACGCTGTGGTGACCAGTATGTTGCGGTCACCAGTACGTTATGCCCAGCGCGTGCTTCTGGTGACAGGCACCTGTAAGTTAGGCGGGCTCTCATCGCTTCAGAAATGTCAAATATTGGACGCAATATGTGCTTTAGGTAAACTGTGGGACTCAGAAAGAAGTAGATGGAGTGGTGATGCTTTACATCAATGAGCTTAGTCCTTGCACTAATCTTCTCATTGCTGGCAAGTTTAATGCATCCTTGGTTGTCCTGATAGATAACTGTTGGTTGAGCGAATGGCTTGCCGAAATCTTCCAAAAGTTGTTTCAAACAAATTACTTCTTGATTTGCATAAGCAGCAGACATATATTCTGCTTCTGTAGAAGATAATGCGACTGACACTTGTTTTCTGCTGGACCAAGAAATTGAATTTTCTCCTAACTTGATCAAGTAACCACTTGTTGATTTCCGATCACTTGAATCTCCAGCCCAATCTGCAACCATATAACCTCTGAGAGTGAGATCTCCTGATGTAGATATCTTAAGATTTAGCCTTTGAGTTTCTTTAAGATATTTAAAAATTCTCTTAATTGCATTCCAGTCTCTTTGGTGTTGCTTGCTTACACTTCGGCAGAGAATTCCAACTGAGGCTGTGATTTCCGGATGAGTTGTGATTGCTATGTACAGAAGTGCCCCCACTGCTTGTCTGTAACTCTCATTGCTCTGTAACAGATCTTCTTCTCCTTCCAACTTTAAGTAGGACGGATCCATTGGTGTTGACGCACCTTTGGCTTCTGACATTCCAAACTGGTTTAGGATTCCGGAAATTTTAGAACTTTTATTGAGAAGAAAACTCCCATCTTCCTCTCTCTGGATTTGGATTCCATAATAATATGTCACACTTTCAAGGTCCTTAGTCTCAAAGTGCTGTTTGAGAATTTCATCTAGCTTTGCAATTTCTTTAAATTGTGGTAGCTTAGTAAGCTCCCATGTCTGGAGTTGGTGAACGGACTCCATCTCTTCATTAGCAGCATTTATCTACTTCTGTTTCTCGTGGACAGGCAGTTTTTGCATCTCTTGCCATGACTGTGGCTCTGGTTCAGAAAGTGTTCTGACCATATAAGAAAGGCGTCTAGCTGAGATACCTTTGTTTGGCCTTTCTTATCTCCTGACTGGAGGTTGACTTGTTTCTTCTATGTCTTCCTTGGTGGCTTCAGAGCTTATCCACACTTCAGTGTTTTCTTTTTCTGTGCCTGGGTTTGGTGATTGCGATTCTTGTTCTTGCTTTTTAGGTTGAATAACTGGTGTAACTTCATGGAATTTGAGCGATATAGAGTTTTCATCAAGCACTACATCTTTGCTCATTGCTATTGTGTTGGTCTTTGAGTGCAGGATTCTGTATCCCTTTTGAGTTTCGATATAGTCCACGTGGACTCCATGCTTTGCGTGTGATTCCCACTTGGATCGTTTTTCTTTGGGCACATACATAAATCCTGAGGTGCTTCAGGTTAGGCTTCTCCCAGTTACATAGCTCATATGGAGTTTTATTTATGGCTTTACCTGGAACTCTATTTTGAAGATAGCAAGCTGTTATGATGGCTTCTCCCTAGTACGTTGTAGGTAGATTCGCATCAAACAACATACTTCTTCCACTTTCACAGAGAGTACAGTTCTTTCTCTCTGCAATGCCATTTTGTTCTGGGTTGTACGGAATGGTAGTCTGGAACACGATTCCATCCTTTTTCAAAATGGTTTGCAAAAATTAGGTCTATTTACTCTAGAAAAGAGAAGACTTAGGGGAGACCTAATATATATGTACAAGTATATCAGAGGGCAATACAGAGATCTCTCCAATGAACTGTTTGTACCAAGGACTGCGGCAAGAACAAGGGGGCATTCTCTTCGTTTGGAGGAAAGACAATTTCTGCACCAGCATAGAAAAGGGTTCTTCACAGTAAGAGCAGTGAGACTCTGGAATTCTCTTCCTGAGGAAGTGGTGATGGCCAAATCACTGAATGAATTTAAGAAAGGAATGGATGCTTTTCTTGTGAGTAACAGTATAGAAGTGTGAAGGGTTAATACTAAAATCAGAGTTGAAGTTTCGTTCTATCCATTCTCTGTAGGTTTTGTTTCTCCGTTTTTGTTGTTGTAAGATAAATTTTTGTAATTGGCATGGGCTGTCATGAAACCAGACTGTTCCCATCTGTATAAGATAAGGGAGGTGGGAATGTAAAACTCTGAAGAATATGCCATTATACTACTTTCTACGCTATCTAGGTACGGACATATATGTAGTTTCTGGTTTTCTTGCAATATTATTGGCTTATAAAGTGAAATGATGCTATTGGTACTTGAGAACCTTGCATAATTAAGCAAAAGATTATAAAAGATGTGACTAAAATAAAGGGGCTTAGTGATCTGCCTCGATCCTCCCGTACAGAGACCCCTGTCTCCGTGTGGTCATTTGAGTTGCTAGCAACACTGGAATAATTTGGAAATCACTGGCTCAACCGTGAAGGGTTAATTTAGCCCTCCCAAAATAGCTACCTCGACAGTGGCGCCCAAACGTGGGGCCCCCCGGACAGGGATGCCTCTGCCCCCGGAGGACAACAAGACAAAGGACCCTCGGAGCGGACACAGGTGTTGGAAAATTGGGACTGATCACCCCCCACAACCACGGTAAGTTGGCAGTTATACTGTTCAGACTGACCGTTGGTGTGGTTTTCCTGTGCTTGTTGCTACAAAGAGGATCTGAGGTTTGTCCCCTGGTGGGGTGATTCATGGGTGGAATCATATAGAGGTGCAGTCCCGTTGGGGGCCCAGTGCTCGAACCGTACCTCATAAGGGACGGACACCCCGGATTGACCAGTGATTGTGACTCTCTTTATAGTCAAAATATACTGAATTCCTGGTCATTGTTAGTTATCAGGCGTGGTCATGTGATCGAAGACTGGGTAGGATACGTAACTCAGGTATATATAGAAAGATATATATACCCAGAGGTGTCCGGAGGGATAGTCTGAGACGCCCTCCTCCTTTCACTGAGTACCGCGAATTTTGGGCTTCCCAGAGGGGGTTGACCCTGTGGAACAAACGGAGACGGCTGCTCCAGTATTGTGCACAATTTGTCAGGATATTTAGCTCTAAAGGAGAGAATTATGTTTCAGGTGAAGACTGTGGAAGAAAATGAAAAGTTTGGAATTGTGTGAAGGATCAGATACTGTTAGTCTTATGATTTAAAGACGAGGAAAGAAATGTGTCAGGAATGCAGGAAAAATATTTTCGATTCTGGGATTTCCTAAGGGCGGGAGGTTGCAGCCTACGCTATGGGACGAAGGAGTTAAAAGGTTGACTGATGATGGATTATTTAAAGGCGCTGAGGAATTCCATGGCTTGGCACATGAATTGTATAATGAAGGTTATGTGGACATTGAACAGCAAGTGAGTTCTGATTGTTTCTGTTACTATGTGGAAGAAAGAAAAATTGTCTATTATGACAGGGACGGGATGATTTGTGGTTCAAGCAAGTGACTGTGGTTTGACAATGTGATTGATTAAAGAAGGAACTAAGATTGATATTAATGTGTTAGGGAAATAGTTAAAAGTGATGATTTGAAACAAGAGGTCTCCCTGCTAGATGACAATTGTACAAGGAGACCGAGAGTTGCAGCCCCCACCTTTGCTGACAGCACCTATTATACGCAGCCAGCCTCAATCCCCGTTCACCCGATCCAGAGGAAAAAAAAAAGTTTTCAGAAGACTTTAACCTGCTGTTCAGAAGAGAGAGAGAAAAAAAAGGCAAGCTAGTAGCTGCAGCTGCTTCAGTACCCCCTCCCATCTTAGCCCACGCCATATCCCCCTTCGCCCCCACCGCAGCTGCGAGCACACAGCAAACTCTGCCCCCCCTCAGACTTCAGCTAGTGGGAATCTTGCTCCTCAGCCCCTCCCTGCTAATTCTCGTTACTGCTCAGTTTGTAATCTCTCTCATATGGCCTGTAAATTTACTAGGGGTAGATTTATTATCACAGTTCCGCTTCTGAATACAATTCCAAGATGATGGTCAGATGGTTTTTTTTTGTTATATTATCCCTATGTAGATGAAGACAGTGAGGAAATCTGTATTTTGCATGCCCTTCTTACAGTTATGATGGCCCTGATAGGCCAAGGTCCACCCCCAATATTGCCTGAGGATCAGTGACTCACCCCATACCTCTCAGAGATACCATCTAAATTCTGGTCAAAAGGGCGAAATGATATAGGGAAAATGCCAGTAGAACCAGTAATTGTTTCTCAAACCTGGTGCCTAATCCACATACTTTTTTGTCCCAAATACCCCAGGATGCTGCTTGGTTTACAGTTATTGATCTTACCAATGCCTTCTTTAGCATTCCGTTACACCCAGACTGCCAGTTTCTATTTGCATTCACTTAGCAGGGACGACAGTTAATATGGACAGTTATGTCACAAGGGGCCCAAAACAGTCCCAACCAGTTTGCAAAAAAAATATGAGCAGGTGTCTTTTGCCATTTCTGCCATTGTTAGCCTCCTTAAAGCATCTGGCAGCACTGAACTGTCGGGTTTCGGCCTCGAAACTTCGGTTCTGCCTTGGTCAAGTGATATTCTTGGGTCACTGTCTCCTTCAGGGTGCCAGACACCTCGCAGAAGAATAATAGCTGTCAGCTCCCTTCCTATCCCAAAAGATGAAGCTGAACTCCAGCGTTTTCTTGGACTATGCACTTATTGTTGTCAGTGGATACCGGATGCATCCCGCATAATGCAACCCCTTTACTACGCCTTGAAAGACGGTATAATGAACTATAAGGAAAGATGGCAGTGATGAGGATTACCTCCAATATGATTGTTCCCAACTTCTGACAGAAGAAACAGCTACTCCACCAAATGTCAGTGAGAATCCACTCCCAAATCCTGATCTGGTGTTATACACGGATGGTTCAAGATATGCTGACGAGTTTGGTAGATTCCACACGGGATATGCTGTTACCAGAGGACACTGTACTGCATGCAGCTGCACTCCCGCCTTCACAGTCAGCACAAGAAGCAGAACTCCAGGCTCTGTCTACTGCATGTACTTTGGCCAAGAACAGACGGGCTAATATATACACAGACTCACGGTATGCATTTGGTATTGCTCATGATTTTGGGGCTCTATGGGCCAATCAAGGGTTTATTACTACTGCCGGAACCCCAGTGAAAAATGCTGAAGATGTTAAAACCCTCATGGGCTCAATCAAATTACCTACTCAGGTGCCTATTATCAAAGTTAAGGCGCACGGTCCTAGGAACAGTCCACAGACTGTTGGCAACGCATTTGCAGATATGCAAGCAAAAGCCGCCGCTCTCTTACCCGTTGAACCAACCATACCAACTATGGTGACCACACGCTCTCAGCATAAACAGTTACAAGAAGCATTGACCCTACAAGAACCTGATGATCTACAACAGACTGAAGATTTCTGTCGGACCCCGCGAGACCGCTTAATGACGATGCAGAGAATGTCTCCAAAGGAAGAGGTGAAGCAATGGAAGACTGATGGGGCATGAATGGATAATGGTCTCTGGAAAAAGGACCAACTCATGTGTCTCCCTAAGCGGATGTACCCTGCTATTGCCATATGGGCACATGGACCTATATATCAAAGAAAGAATCAGGCCCTCGCACTGGTGCAAAAATTCTACTGGGCCCCGGTTCTCCAGTTGGAAGCATTCCCTGTTACCAACATGACTGCAAAGACCACAACGAAGAAACTGGTGATGGAAGTTATATGCAGATATGGGATTCTAGAAGTTGTTAAAAGTGATCAAGGCCCGGCCTTTTCTTCTCATGTGCACTAAGAAGTTCTGACAATGCTTGGATCCACTGTAGCCCTCCATACTCCATACCACGCACAATCCAGTGGGAAAGTTGAGAGGTTGAATGGCACACTGAGGGGACAACTGACCAAAATGATGCAGGAGACTACGGCTCCATGGCCAGAGCTCCTACCCACTGTACTATACCACATCCGTACTACCCCTATTGCAAAATATGGCCTGTCCCCATATGAGATATTGTTTGGTACTAGGCCCCCAGTTGCAAATTTCCAGCCTCAGCAGTTATCAGAAGAAACCGACCATGTTGTTCAATATGTTATTCTGCTTAGTAAAAATCTTGATAACACCTATGTTCTAGTTTCCATTTCTTTTCCAGATTCAGCAGAAACCGACACCTGTCATAACCTGAAGCCTGGTGATTTGGTAGTCGTGAAGAAGCATGTCAGGAAGCACGGACTAGAACCCTTGTATGACGGTCCCTATCAAGTTCTCCTCATCACCCAACAAGCCAATAGCAAATGAAGGGACATAATGTTTTGGTTTTTCGCATTTTCCATATTGTTATTATTGGTAGAAGTTAAAGTTAAAGTTAGAAAATATTCAATGACTCAGAGATCAATACGATAAAGACAATGATTGTAATAGGGACAGTTGGTGGTCAGACACTTTCTCCTTTCTCAATCCAGCCAATTGGTTTAAGGGAATTGGGGGCTGGATAGCTGGGATCTAACAAAGCTTGTTACACACTGCTGCCTGTATCCTTGTTTTATATGTGATACTAAAACTTGTTCTTTGGTGTATTTCTGTATGTATTAGGTAATTCTGCACCAAAACAGCTAATGATGATACCAAAGGCGTCGTTGTCCCTGCTCTTCTCTGCACCGATCTCAAAAGGCAACTTGATGAAGATGTTGAAGCTAAGCACATGGCTACCTACAAAAGATCCCCACCACTGTCATCAAAAATTGTTATTCGTGAACTGCCGTATACAGGGGGGACAGGTGCGCCGCGACAGCCATCACTGGTAACACGGCATCAGTCATGTGAAGACCAGTACCCCTCAAGCTGTTAGCTTGGGATAGCACCTCTGATGCTGCATATGTGTTAAAAAAATTTATCTAGGGGGAATGTGAAGGGTTAATACTAAAATCAGAGTTGAAGTTCGTTCTATCCATTCTCTGTAGGTTTCGTTTCTCCGTTTTTGTTGTTGTAAGATAAATTTTTGTAATTGGCATGGGCTGTCATGAAACCAGACTGTTCCCATCTGTATAAGATAAGGGAGGTGGGAATGTAAAACTCTGAAGAATATGCCATTATACTACTTTCTACGCTATCTAGGTACGGACATATATGTAGTTTCCGGTTTTCTTGCAATATTATTGGCTTATAAAGTGAAATGATGCTATTGGTACTTGAGAACCTTGCATAATTAAGCAAAAGATTATAAAAGATGTGACTAAAATAAAGGGGCTTAGTGATCTGCCTCGATCCTCCCGTACAGAGACCCCTGTCTCCTTGTGGTCATTTGAGTTGCTAGCAACACTGGAATAATTTGGAAATCACTGGCTCAACCGTGAAGGGTTAATTTAGCCCTCCCAAAATAGCTACCTCGACAGAAGGTTACGAATAACATAATATTATAGGTAGATGGTTGACCCAGCTTAGGGGAAGGAATTTTTTTCCCTATAGAGAGAATTGGTTTCTACTCTGTGGGTTTTTTGCCTTCCCCAGGATCAACAATGCAGAGCAGCTGCACTAAAAATAGGCCGAACTAGATGGACATAAGGTCTTCCTTCAGCCTTCAAAACTATGTTACTATGTTTCTATACCACTTGTATATTTGATTCCATTATCTGCACGCAGGGCTTTTGGTATTCTTCCAAATTTGTTAAACGCTACAGCAAGATATTCTTCAAGTTTCTGTGGAGCTTCATTTTTACTGTGAAGCAGGTAGGCGACAGTATATCTGGAGTAGTCATCAATAAATGTGAGTACATATCTCTTCTTGCTAGAAGTTTCAACACTCATTGGACAGCATACATCTGTATGTAAAGAGAAAACCTCAAAGGAATAAAGCACATAAGGTACATAACCGAGGATCAAAAAATGTATTCAAATGTTGTGCGCATATAATAATGTTATGGGATTACATGGACAGAATATTAGGACATAATCGGTATAGCTGAATATAGGAAACAAAGAAAATAAACAAAAACAACAGTCCAAGAAGTCAAAAGAATATTTAACTTTATTGCACAAGTAAGATAGATCAATGTGGTAAAGGTGGGAAAACACCGGAAGAAATTGGACACATCACAAGGGAGGACGGCAATATCTACACAAAAACAAATTAAGAATAAACCGACAACACATGACCATAGTCCTATCAGTAAAAATATTTTATTTAATAGTACCATAAAAACAAGGTTTAATTGGTAAAAAAGGCAAAGCATCAAGTATACATAATCATATAAATAGAAATTAAAGGGTCAACTAACCATATTGTTGAAAAGAGGTTACATATGTATGTAGGGTCCCATACCACAGAAAATTATTGAAAAAATATTGAAAAAATATATTATGTGACCGCTGGAGGCAGTGTACCAAAATCATGATATACTCATGATACAATAGTGTTGCATAAAAATATATATAATAGTGCCATAAAAATATGTGATTATAAACATGTGTTAACACAACAACATACCAATAAAATAAAGTGCAACATATGTGCAACCAAAAACACAATTTGTGTAATAAATGGACAATAAAGTGCAAAGTGCAATAGTGTCCAGCAGGGGTTGCTACACAGAGATGAAATTATGATCTTGTGACCATGAACGTATACCTCTTAACAAGTGAGAGCATGTAAGGGCGCAATTCGGAGATAAAAAACCACCACAAATAGTACTAGAACAATCAGAAAACGGAATGGTTGCTGCCAACAACCAGACTATACTGTTAAATAGTTATACCTGTGGACTTATAAATGCTCCTACACACCAGAGGTAGCTGCCCTTCCCCAACGCGCGTTTCGGCCAATTGCCTTCGTCAGGGGGTGGATACTGGCAGAAACCAATAGGTATTTATGTACCAAACAACCAATCATAACTCGTTAAACAAAATTTAGACCAATCACGGTCAAAAAGGCGTGGTGCTACAGTTATTATTAAAGTGTATGCATATAATGCATACGACCTATATAGAATGAAACTGCCACATCTAGCATTGAGATACTACATAATAATAAACTGCAGAACCGTCAAGTCATAAGACACTGCACAGATCGCAGTTTATATGATAGCTGACATTGTGTATCAGACAGCCAATCATAGTCCTTAAAACAGAAATTGGGCCAATCAACATCCAGGAGGTGTGGCGCTTCAAACAGTCACTCAGTTTGTACAACATTGCACCTATAACTGGTATCATACTAGACAACCAATCATAGCCCTTAAAACAAAAAATGGGCCAATCATAGTCTAGAAGGCGTGGAACTTCGAACGATATCTCCATTTAGGCAAAAGTGTAGAAGCTTATATACATACTTAGTAGTCACTGCATCAAGCAGATGAAAATCACAAATGACGCCACCTAGCACATGACTATGCAGTTTAGAGAAACCGCCACTGTATGATAACTAAAATCCTGCAAGGCTAAACCAAAGGCCACAATTAAGTCATACTGCCAGATAAATATTTCTCTTCCACCAAAAGGAGATCTATCACATGTATCACATAACTATACAAGTTATAATCAATAGAAATATATCATTTAATTACTATAAAAATGTAAATAGGAGAGGCATCTAGATGGTAATTAACACCGATAGTTGTAGTGTGCAAAAAAACTATACATCTGTAGGTCTAAATGAACTTAATAGCCAACGGTTGCTGCGTATTTGTACAAAACCGCAGTGTCTGAATATCACATCCATAACAATGTTAATTCACTTGCTACTTAAATATAGATACAACTGTCACATACCCCAAGAAAGATTATTGAAACCAAAATCTATTATGTCTACATATGCATATAACTTGAAATAATGTGGACCCATTGCATAAGAAATGTCAATCACAGACATAGCATAAGTTGAAATACTGCATTACTCAGTTGATGGCAGTGAGTCGACGCACATGACGCAAAGAACAGCAGGACACTCCAAAGAGCCACGTCAGCCTCCCCACTGAAACCATGTTGCAGAAGGGAAGTGAAAGACGCGACACAGTGGAGGCCCATGCATGCCCAATTGCAGCACGCGCGTACCTGACACAACAGATGTATATGCAGTACACAGACAATGATATTAGTGTTAATTGCACCTTATATAAAGAAAAATACAGAGAGAAAAATTTCATTCATCTTGAGGGACTTCAAAGATGTTCTCAAGGTCCATGTTGACAGTTGTAAACATTTGGATTATGTAGAGTTCTTCATATTATATAGTATGCATATAGTTCCAGCCTCCAGGCAAATATTTCATATAGAGACAACCACGTACTGAAAAAACTGTTAAAATAGATAAAAAGTATAAAATGTAAAAAACATATATTTTCATGTTGGTACATAAAAAAGAAGAAATATGATAAAAATAGTTATGAGAAAATACTAAACTAATGAATTCAGAGAAATGGAGCAAAACTATTATGCTCATTGAGACCAAATGGCTGGACCGTATTAAGTGTCCATATCCATTTGGTCTCACACTGTGCAAGTTTTTGACTGACCTTCGAACCTCTGATGTTAGTAATCAAAGTATCTATACCACAAACTCTTAATTGTGTACTATCACAGTTGTGGTATATTTTAAAATGTCGAGGAATAGTTTTCAAATTGTCCAAATTATCCTCTTTCTCAGCCGCCTTAATGCCGAGAACATGTTCTCGAACTCTAACTTTAAGTTGTCTCGTTGTCATCCCTACATATATTTTTTGACATGGACATACAGCAAAATACACCACCGCTTTAGATGCACAAGTGATATGGTGTCTGATCTTAAATATACGATCCCCCACCTGATTGAAAAACGTATTAGTACGTTCAATGTTGGTGCAGGCCACACATTCCCCACACGGAAAACAGCCAACATTAATTCTGGAGAAATTATCCAAAAAGGTTTTTTTGGGGACAGGTACATAATGGCTCTTAACCAACATATCACGTAAATTATCAGAGCGTCTAAATGTAATCTGCGGTTTTCCTTGCAAATAGTTAGCTAATATTGGATCAGCACAAAGCACTGGCCATGACTTCTCCAAACATCTTCTAATCACTTCAGACTGGGCATTAAATTTTGTGAAGAATCTCACTTTGTTGGATGTATTCTCCTTTTTACTGTTATATAATAGCGAATTCCTCGTTGAGTGTTTAGCTCTTAGGTCAGCTTTTTTCACCATCCGGTGGCTATACCCTCTAGCATAAAATCTGCTCTTAAGCTCACATGCCCTATCTTCAAAAACTACATCTGAGGAACAAATCCTCCTTAACCGGAGGAATTGGCCAGTGGGGACTGACCTAATGACAGATCGTGGGTGGGCTGATGTGGCATGTAGTAGAGAATTTACAGAAGTTGGTTTTCGAAAAATGTCTGTTTGTAGGACATCATTATAATCACGTTTAATAGAGATATCCAAGAAGTCAACACAATCAACTCGGGCTGAATAAGTCAAATGTATGTTGACCGCATTATCATTAAGGCTTAGCATAAAAGAATCTAAAGTATTCTGGGTACCCTGCCAGATCAAAAGGATGTCGTCAATGTACCGCGCCCAAAAGGGGACGCGGTCCATTGACGACAAACAATCTGACAAAAAGAGGTCCCTCTCCCACAGCCCCAGGAACAGATTAGCGTAGGCTGGCGCAAAGGCCGCACCCATCGCAGTGCCCTGGAGCTGCAGGAAGAAGGACCCCTTGAACGTAAAAAAATTATGCGATAAGGAGAATTCCAACAGCTGTAGGATAAATTTTACCATCTCACTTTCATAATTGGAGGTTTCAAGAAAGAATTGTACTGCTCGTATACCATCGACATGTTGTATATTAGTGTACAGTGATTCAATGTCACATGTCACTAATAAGGTATCTTTCCCAATGTGTAACCCATCTACCTTTTTCAGAATGTCAGATGTATCCTTTACATATGATGGGAGGGATTCAACCAATGTCTGAAGTTTAGCATCAATAAACCGATTTATTAGTTCCAAATAACTCCCTGTCCCTGATACAATGGGCCTACCAGGTGGTGATGTTTTATCTTTATGGATTTTTGGTAATAAATATAAAGTGGGGATGATGGGTTCAGAAACTCTCAGTGCCATATATAGTTCTTTAGATATCACCCCATCATTATGTGCTTGCTTCAATGTTCTATCCAATTCTGCTTCAAAACTATTAGAAGGGTTATAGGTTAATTTTTTATAATATTGCTGGTTCTTTAACTGGTGAAAAACCTCTTGCTCATACTGTTCAGATGGCCAGATGACAATGTTACCACCTTTATCTGAGGGTTTAATCACTACATCATCCCAACTGCGGATCTTCTCTATTGATCTACGTTCCTCACCTGATAGGTTATCCATTTTGGCATATCTTGGTATAGATTCCAAATCTTTAGATACGAGCTTGACAAATAAGTCTACATTAGGGCATGTTGATAGAGCTGGGAATTTCTTAGATTTTGGCTTAATAGAGGCTGGAATGATGTCACTCTCGAGAATATTGTGCTCTTCTGCCAATCCTTCAAGATTCCTTAAAGCCTCCTGCTCCTCTTCTGTGGGGAACATATTACACAAGGTTTGGTCATGAAAATATTTTTTATATATTAGTGCTCTGGCAAAAATGTGTAAATCTTTAATTACAGTAAATAATTGAAAATCAGTTTTAGGTGAAAAGGATAACCCTTTAGACAGGACACATATATCTGCTTGAGACAGTACATGTGTACTCAAATTGATTACCTTCATATCTCTTTTCTCCTTATTAGGGGAATCCTCATTGCTACGTTTCAATGAAAAATGTCTCTGTTCCCGATTACGTTTAGGTCTTGCTCCAAACCGTGTCATCATATTGAAGGAGGCTGAAGAATTGGCAGAAACATCACTCATTGAGGTACCAGATGATACTGATGGAGTCCTCTGATTTTTGAAATTAACTCTACGTTTCCTCCATCTATAGACATTATTTGTTTGAAAGTCTCTACTATCTCGATTATATTTAGTAATTTGAGATTCTTGTATATTCTTAACTAATGCTTCTACAGTATATGTTTGTCAACTTGTATATTCATTTCTTGAAAATGTTCCAAGGATAGCTCAGATTTCGCTTGTTTCAATAAATCTTCCAATTTGTTATCCAAATCTACCAATGTTTTGTTGTTGGACTCAATCAACATCTCCATAAACCGTTTCGACGTATTATTACATAGTTCCTCCCAATTTTTTATGAAGGTTTCGTCATCCACAGGATAAGACGGAATTACTTTAATCCGAAGACCTCTGGGGATTAACTGTTTGGTAATATAATTTTCCAAAAGTGTCTTATTCCACCAGAGTCTTGTTCTTTTAGATAATATTTGTTTAACAGAATTAATAAAATCCACATTTCTCTGAATTGTGTTACACGACTCTGGTGGAATAAGACATTTTTGGAAAATTATATTACCAAACAGTTAATCCCCAGAGGTCTTCGGATTAAAGTAATTCCGTCTTATCCTGTGGATGACGAAACCTTCATAAAAAATTGGGAGGAACTATGTAATAATACGTCGAAACGGTTTATGGAGATGTTGATTGAGTCCAACAACAAAACATTGGTAGATTTGGATAACAAATTGGAAGATTTATTGAAACAAGCGAAATCTGAGCTATCCTTGGAACATTTTCAAGAAATGAATATACAAGTTGACAAACATATAGAAGCATTAGTTAAGAATATACAAGAATCTCAAATTACTAAATATAATCGAGATAGTAGAGACTTTCAAACAAATAATGTCTATAGATGGAGGAAACGTAGAGTTAATTTCAAAAATCAGAGGACTCCATCAGTATCATCTGGTACCTCAATGAGTGATGTTTCTGCCAATTCTTCAGCCTCCTTCAATATGATGACACGGTTTGGAGCAAGACCTAAACGTAATCGGGAACAGAGACATTTTTCATTGAAACGTAGCAATGAGGATTCCCCTAATAAGGAGAAAAGAGATATGAAGGTAATCAATTTGAGTACACATGTACTGTCTCAAGCAGATATATGTGTCCTGTCTAAAGGGTTATCCTTTTTCACCTAAAACTGATTTTCAATTATTTACTGTAATTAAAGATTTACACATTTTTGCCAGAGCACTAATATATAAAAAATATTTTCATGACCAAACCTTGTGTAATATGTTCCCCACAGAAGAGGAGCAGGAGGCTTTAAGGAATCTTGAAGGATTGGCAGAAGAGCACAATATTCTCGAAAGTGACATCATTCCAGCCTCTATTAAGCCAAAATCTAAGAAATTCCCAGCTCTATCAACATGCCCTAATGTAGACTTATTTGTCAAGCTCGTATCTAAAGATTTGGAATCTATACCAAGATATGCCAAAATGGATAACCTATCAGGTGAGGAACGTAGATCAATAGAGAAGATCCGCAGTTGGGATGATGTAGTGATTAAACCCTCAGATAAAGGTGGCAACATTGTCATCTGGCCATCTGAACAGTATGAGCAAGAGGTTTTTCGCCAGTTAAAGAACCAGCAATATTATAAAAAATTAACCTATAACCCTTCTAATAGTTTTGAAGCAGAATTGGATAGAATATTGAAGCAAGCACATAATGATGGGGTGATATCTAAAGAACTATATATGGCACTGAGAGTTTCTGAACCCATCATCCCCACTTTATATTTATTACCAAAAATCCATAAAGATAAAACATCACCACCTGGTAGGCCCATTGTATCAGGGACAGGGAGTTATTTGGAACTAATAAATCAGTTTATTGATGCTAAACTTCAGACATTGGTTGAATCCCTCCCATCATATGTAAAGGATACATCTGACATTCTGAAAAAGGTAGATGGTTACACATTGGGAAAGATACCTTATTAGTGACATGTGACATTGAATCACTGTACACTAATATACGACATGTCGATGGTATACGAGCAGTACAATTCTTTCTTGAGACCTCCAATTACGAAAGTGAGATGGTAAAATTTATCCTACAGCTGTTGGAATTCTCCTTATCGCATAATTTTTTTACATTCAAGGGGTCCTTCTTCCTGCAGCTCCAGGGCACTGAGGTGGGCGCGGCCTTTGCGCCGGCCTACGCTAATCTGTTCCTGGGGCTGTGGGAGAGGGACCTCTTTTTGTCAGATTGTTTGTCATCAATGGACCGCGTCCCCTTTTGGGCACGGTACATTGACGACATCCTTTTGATCTGGCAGGGTACCCAGAATACTTTAGATTCTTTTACGCTAAGCCTTAATGATAATGCGGTCAACATACATTTGACTTATTCAGCCCGAGTTGATTGTGTTGACTTCTTGGATATCTCTATTAAACGTGATTGTAATGATGTCCTACAAACAGACATTTTTCGAAAACCAACTTCTGTAAATTCTCTACTACATGCCACATCAGCCCACCCACGATCTGTCATTAGGTCAGTCCCCACTGGCCAATTCCTCCGGTTAAGGAGGATTTGTTCCTCAGATGTAGTTTTTGAAGATAGGGCATGTGAGCTTAAGAGCAGATTTTATGCTAGAGGGTATAGCCACCGGATGGTGAAAAAAGCTTACCTTAGAGCTAAACACTCAACGAGGAATTCGCTATTATATAACAGTAAAAAGGAGAATACATCCAACAAAGTGAGATTCTTCACAAAATTTAATGCCCAGTCTGAAGCGATTAGAAGATGTTTGGAGAAGTCATGGCCAGTGCTGTGTGCTGATCCAATATTAGCTAACTATTTGCAAGCAAAACCGCAGATTACATTTAGACGCTCTGATAATTTACGTGATATGTTGGTTAAGAGCCATTATGTACCTGTCCCCAAAAAAACCTTTTTGGATAATTTCTCCAGAATTAATGTTGGCTGTTTTCCGTGTGGGTAATGTGTGGCCTGCACCAACATTGAACGTACTATTACGTTTTTCAATCAGGCGGGGGATCGTATATTTAAGATCAGACACCATATCACTTGTGCATCTAAAGCGGTGGTGTATTTTGCTGTATGTCCATGTCAAAAAATATATGTAGGGATGACAACGAGACAACTTAAAGTTAGAGTTCGAGAACATGTTCTCGGCATTAAGGCGGCTGAGAAAGAGGATAATTTGGACAATTTGTAAACTATTCCTCGACATTTTAAAATATACCACAACTGTGATAGTACACAATTAAGAGTTCGTGGTATAGATACTTTGATTACTAACATCAGAGGTTCGAAGGTCAGTCAAAAACTTGCACAGTGTGAGACCAAATGGATATGGACACTTAATACGGTCCAGCCATTTGGTCTCAATGAGCATAATAGTTTTGCTCCATTTCTCTGAATTCATTAGTTTAGTATTTTCTAATAACTATTTTTATCATATTTCTTCTTTTTTATGTACCAACATGAAAATATATGTTTTTTACATTTTATACTTTTTATCTATTTTAACAGTTTTTTCAGTACGTGGTTGTCTCTATATGAAATATTTGCCTGGAGGCTGGAACTATATGCATACTATATAATGTGAAGAACTCTACATAATCCAAATGTTTACAACTGTCAACATGGACCTTGAGAACATCTTTGAAGTCCCTCAAGATGAATGAAATTTTTCTCTCTGTATTTTTCTTTATATAAGGTGCAATTAACACTAATATCATTGTCTGTGTACTGCATATACATCTGTTGTGTCAGGTACGCGCGTGCTGCAATTGGGCATGCATGGGCCTCCACTGTGTCGCGTCTTTCACTTCCCTTCTGCAACATGGTTTCAGTGGGGAGGCTGACGTGGCTCTTTGGAGTGTCCTGCTGTTCTTTGCGTCATGAGCGTCGACTCACTGCCATCAACTGAGTAATGCAGTATTTCAACTTATGCTATGTCTGTGATTGACATTTCTTATGCAATGGGTCCACATTATTTCAAGTTATATGCATATGTAGACATAATAGATTTTGGTTTCAATAATCTTTCTTGGGGTATGTGACAGTTGTATCTATATTTAAGTAGCAAGTGAATTAACATTGTTATGGATGT
The DNA here is from genome assembly GCF_039654945.1 of Dendrobates tinctorius. Taxonomy (NCBI): domain Eukaryota; kingdom Metazoa; phylum Chordata; class Amphibia; order Anura; family Dendrobatidae; genus Dendrobates; species Dendrobates tinctorius. The sequence continues at coordinate 100,234,425 of NW_027361690.1, read as the reverse complement.
GATATTCAGACACTGCGGTTTTGTACAAATACGCAGCAACCGTTGGCTATTAAGTTCATTTAGACCTACAGATGTATAGTTTTTTTGCACACTACAACTATCGGTGTTAATTACCATCTAGATGCCTCTCCTATTTACATTTTTATAGTAATTAAATGATATATTTCTATTGATTATAACTTGTATAGTTATGTGATACATGTGATAGATCTCCTTTTGGTGGAAGAGAAATATTTATCTGGCAGTATGACTTAATTGTGGCCTTTGGTTTAGCCTTGCAGGATTTTAGTTATCATACAGTGGCGGTTTCTCTAAACTGCATAGTCATGTGCTAGGTGGCGTCATTTGTGATTTTCATCTGCTTGATGCAGTGACTACTAAGTATGTATATAAGCTTCTACACTTTTGCCTAAATGGAGATATCGTTCGAAGTTCCACGCCTTCTAGACTATGATTGCCCCATTTTTTGTTTTAAGGGCTATGATTGGTTGTCTAGTATGATACCAGTTATAGGTGCAATGTTGTACAAACTGAGTGACTGTTTGAAGCGCCACACCTCCTAGATGTTGATTTGCCCAATTTCTGTTTTAAGGACTATGATTGGCTGTCTGATACACAATGTCAGCTATCATATAAACTGCGATCTGTGCAGTGTCTTATGACTTGACGGTTCTGCAGTTTATTATTATGTAGTATCTCAATGCTAGATGTGGCAGTTTCATTCTATATAGGTCGTATGCATTATATGCATACACTTTAATAATAACTGTAGCACCACGCCTTTTTGACCGTGATTGGTCTAAATTTTGTTTAACGAGTTATGATTGGTTGTTTGGTACATAAATACCTATTGGTTTCTGCCAGTATCCACCCCCTGACGAAGGCAATTGGCCGAAACGCGCGTTGGGGAAGGGCAGCTACCTCTGGCGTGTAGGAGCATTTATAAGTCCACAGGTATAACTATTTAACAGTATAGTCTGGTTGTTGGCAGCAACCATTCCATTTTCTGATTGTTCTAGTACTATTTGTGGTGGTTTTTTATCTCCGAATTGCGCCCTTACATGCTCTCACTTGTTAAGAGGTATACGTTCATGGTCACAAGATCATAATTTCATCTCTGTGTAGCAACCCCTGCTGGACACTATTGCACTTTGCACTTTATTGTCCATTTATTACACAAATTGTGTTTTTGGTTGCACATATGTTGCACTTTATTTTATTGGTATGTTGTTGTGTTAACACATGTTTATAATCACATATTTTTATGGCACTATTATATATATTTTTATGCAACACTATTGTATCATGAGTATATCATGATTTTGGTACACTGCCTCCAGCGGTCACATAATATATTTTTTCAATATTTTTTCAATAATTTTCTGTGGTATGGGACCCTACATACATATGTAACCTCTTTTCAACAATATGGTTAGTTGACCCTTTAATTTCTATTTATATGATTATGTATACTTGATGCTTTGCCTTTTTTACCAATTAAACCTTGTTTTTATGGTACTATTAAATAAAATATTTTTACTGATAGGACTATGGTCATGTGTTGTCGGTTTATTCTAGATTTGGTTTATGACTGTCCTTTTGTTGCTATAATATAGTCTGGGGTGGTGTATGCACCAATTATACCAAAATTGATTGGTCTCCCACTATATCCCCTTTTATTTGCTTATTTACAAAAACAAATTAATAAATAGAATGATAAAAAAATTAATTTAATGGATTAATAAGTGACTACAAGGTTGGCAGCAAAAGAATGAAAAATCAAAAAAATAAAAAAAAATCAGAAATTCAAAATTGAGGAATGAAGCGGTGCCTCTGTGCAAAAGAGCACTTCTGTATGTATCAGATCCAGTGGCTGTGCAGATCTAGTGGTGCTTATTTTAGGAAAGGATTTTCTGGACATTTTCCCTTTAAGACAGCTAGTGCACTTCATCACTTGACTACACTGGTTGATTTCAATACCATTTGCAAGTTGAGCTAGTACTTCAGAGTCTCTGTGCGCAAGACGTCTGTGTCATACATGAATACAGTTCTTATGTAGCTCTTGCCTAGCACTGTACACTCTTTCTTTGCATTTTAACTGATAAAGTTCATCTTGGATTTTTACTAATGCAAGAGTGTGACCCTTCTTTGAAATGTTGCAGCTGTTATCTCTAAGGGTATGTACACACGTTTCGGATTTAGATGCGGATCTGCAGTGTTTTTGGCAGCATGGATTCGCATCAAATCAAATTCAGGTTTGTTGCACACATGCTTCGGAAAAATCCATGCAGATTTGCAGCACTTTTTCCGCAGCATGTCAATTCTTTTTGTGGATCTGCAGCGTTTCTGCACCCATTGACTACCATTGAGTTAGGCACATCCGCAGCAAAACCACAGGAGTAAAAAAGATCTGCGGATTTGCTGAGGATGTGGGTGCGAGAAACGCTGCAGATCAGGAGGAGGGAAGTGTGTGGGGGGGTCTGCGTGTCTGTCTGTGTCTGTGTGTGTGGGTTTGTGTGTCTCTGTGTGCGCGTGGGTCCCTGTGTGTGTGCGGGTCTGTGAAAGCAGCCATTGTCTGATGGGACTACTGCTCCCATCTGGCTATGAATGCTCACAGTGATAGCATTGCCGATGATGGGACAGTAGTCCCATCAGACAATGCATGTGTTCAGTAGTAAAAAAACAAACAAAAACATACAGAACATACAGTACATATATACAGTATATACACATACATTACAGACAGTACATACAACATATAACATAGAGAACATACTCACCAATCACCTAGTCCCCAATGCCCTCAATCTCCTGTAATAAAAATAAAAAATAATAAACCAACCTATACATTACTGTTCTGCCATAGTCCAGTTAATAATGAGGGTCCAAAGACAATTTCCTTTGCAGAACACTGATATCAAGTGATGTCAGTGCTCTATGGGGGCTTCCGCGATGAACTGACAGGCAGAGGTAATCCTCCACATTGTATCCCTCCATCGCCGGGAGAGATGTCCCCTAACCCTAAGCTTATTCTCTCACTGGCAACGCTGTGTGAGAAAATTCTCATGCAGCATTGCCGTAAAGTGAGAGGATGAACTCAGGTAACCTCTTCAGTGATGCACTGCAGGAGCCATTGTCTCCTGTTAGTGAATCGTGAGAGGCCCTGTAGAGCAGTGACATCACCCAATGTCACTGTTCTATAGGGGACATCGTCGTGGAACGCTCATTATTAATTGGACTACGTCGGAACAGGGAGTATTTGTTTATTTTTTTGCAAGAGATAGAGGGAGCCACATGGATTAGGCATCTAATAAATATGGCAAAACTGTGTAGTGTTTTACTTCCTTAAAAGACTTTTTCTGTCTGTGTCTTTTTTAACCCTTAACAACGATAGGATTAGTAATGGATAGATGTCTTATTGATGTCTTATTGATGCCTCTCCAATACTAACCGGGCTTGATGTCACCTTTCAATACAAAGGTGACATCAACCCCATAAATATTACTCCATATGCCACCGCTATCTATCTTTCTATCTGTGTGTAAACATTATTCTTCAATGGAGTATGCAAAATAAGAGGTTGGACAAAGAAATGACATCACAACTCTTTTTTGTTGCATATTAGAGCTTTATTAAGCTTACAAAAACGCATACAAATCTGCATAAAAAAAAGTGTGAAAATCTGCATCAAAAATACATAAAAAATGCATGGATATTTTGCTGCATTTTCTGCCAAGAGATGCAGATTCTGTGCAAAATATTCCACAGGCAAATCTGCAGCATGTGCACATACCCTTAAAGTAACTAAATTCCCCTTTGGCTTGAGCATATTTACTGACAGAAGATTGCTTTCAAGGCTAGGAACATAGAGAACATCCTTTATTGGGATCTTTCTGCTTTGTGCTGTGGAATCTGGAAAGTGGAGCTACCGTAGCTATCTCCTACTCCTTCTGAAGTCATATAGTGACCTGTTGTGAGCTCATTTTCTCGTTCACCTTTGATGTCCGATGAACTCCCTCTGCAGGTGAAAGGAGGTGGTGAAACTGATTGGGATGGGAGAAACCTGTCACCTGAACAGGTGGATTGCGATTGGACATCTGGAATCTCTGAGTGGATATAAGGCAGCCGACGCACTGTAGGGTTGCTGGTGATTTCTCTGCTCTGAGCTCTGGCCTCCAGTTCAGTTCCTGTCTTCTAAAGCTAAGTTTTGCTCTGTTATTGTTCCATGAGATTTTGTCTGATTTGCTTAGTTTTGTGTTCTGCCAGCCCCGGCTGGGGCTCTGCTGAATTTCCATTTTTGTCCCTGATCGATTAAATCTCTTTTGCTCTGTCTTCAGAATATATCGGAGTGCTGATATAGGGATTTTGAAGTCTAGTGACTTCAGGGCCGTTTTTCCTATCAGACGTGTTGGGACATTTTTGGTAGGGTTTTTGCGGATTGCAGCCAGTATCTTTTCTGTCCTTTCCTATCTAGTTACTTGGGCCCCATCATTTGCTCTGCCTGTCTTTCTGTCTGTGTTTGTGTTTTCATCTGTTTTCACCGACAATACATGTTGGGGGCTGTCTACTGCTTTGGTGTCTGCTCTGGGGCAGTTTAGATTTCCCCTTTCTTTCTTTAGGCTTATTTAGTTCTCTGGCTGTGAAGAGGTGTCTAGGACCACCGTAGGAACGCTCCATGGCTACTGTTAGTTGTTGTGAATAGGATCAGGGGTCTGCAATCCGCTAGCTACCAACCTCTCTGGTTTTCTGGACTTAGCTTGCATTTTTGTTTTTTCCTCCTCCGGTGACTCATTCATAACAGTGACCATTAGCTAAGATGACCTTTTCTGACTTGCTTTCATTAAGGTCAGTGAAGAAATCCTTGTTATTTGTCATATGACTGCTTTCATCAGAATCTATACACATTATATGCTTTGCAGATGGGCCTGTACTGGCATTAAATGCAGTTTCAACAGATGCAGAATCTTCCTTTACAGCTGTTTTAACCCTTTGATGACTGTTCTACTTTTTAAGCTGAGTCATTCTTGCTTTCCAAATTCTGCAGTCTGCTTTAAGGTGGCCAGGCTTTTTACAGACAAAACATTCACGATTTTCTCTTAGATTGCTCTTATATTTATGGAAATTCTGTGTCTTTAATGCTGTTTCTGCTCTGTATTCATTAGTGCTGCATACATGCTGCGTTTTTCTCTTGAATTCATCCTCAAGTTTGCCTTTAACATACTCTAGTGTCAGCTCATCATCTGGCCGTGCATCTAGTGCAGTCATGAGTGTGTCTTAACTCTCTGGAAGACCACTTAATAGATATGCAGCAACATAAAAATATTCAATTTTTTCTCCAATACCCCTAAGATGCGCCACAATTTCTAAGGTGTTTCTTATATAGTCTTGCATATTCTGTCCATCACTTAGCTTAGACTAATGCAGCTTTCTCTTGAGACAAAGCTTATTGCTGAGATTTGATCTTTCATGCACTTTCTGTAACTCATCCCACATCTCCATTACAGTTGCATACTTGCAAATATGCACAATCTGATTATCACCTACACTGAGAGAGATCATGCTTTGTGCTTTCTGATCCTTCTCTAGCCAGTCATCTGGTAATGGATGATACACTTGTTCCTGAGTATATTTCCACGTACCTTCTCTTATGAGCAGCATCTTCACCTTGAATTTCCAGGACTGGTAGTTCTGGTTAGTGAGGCTTGGCACTGAGAACTTGACAGGACTGCTGCTAGTGGACATCTTCTATGTTGCTCTGTGCTGCTTTTGCTCTGGGCTTCTGTTGCTGTGTTACTCTGGGGTGGTATGTCACTCTGGGCCCATAACCTGTTGGCAGCGGATTATTCAGGTTATTATCCAAGCGTGTGACAACAGAACTTCTTTAATCAGGAACAGTCAGGAACAATATATGATAAGCTTAAAGGGAATCTGTCACCAGAAGCTGGCAGCCTATGTAAATGGCCTGTGTCCGGTCCGATGGGTGGTGTTTCTTCTTCTTTCTCCACCCCATGCATGGTCCATGGCCCCTGTCCACGATCTTTGCCGATATTAGAGAAGTTCAACTCCATAGTTTGCGTGTGCGCAAAGCAATCTTGCTTCGCACACGCGCAGTATGCTTTGTTCAACTGCGGACAAAGCCGAAAATCATTACTGCGCATGCGCTGGTACACTATGTCCTGGAGCACAACGAAATACTTCCGGGACATAGTGTACCGGCGCATGCCCAGTAATGATTTTTGGGTTTGCCCGCAGTTAGGCAAAGCATACAGAGCGTGCACAAAGAAAGATTGCTTTGCGCACGCGTGAACTATGGAGTTGAACGTCTCTAATTCTTGCAAAGATCGCGGATGGGGGCCACGGATGGGGTGGAGAAAGAAGAAGAAACACCGCCCATCAGACCGGACACAGGGCTTTTACATAGGCCTCCAGCTTCCGGTGAAAGATTCCCTTTAATAGATCAGGAATAAATCATTTGTGTGTCTCTATCTGTGCATCATCCTCCAGCAGGCTGCTTCCCTCATACACAGACACAGGAAAAACATGAAATGCAGTCACATGCTATCCCTGTGTGAGCCTCTGGGAGTTTTTTTTACTTTATAAACAGCATACAAATCTAGCAACTAAACACTCATAGACAGGAATGGAGTTGTTGCACCAAACATATTCCAACACTTTATCATGATCTTGACACAGAATGAGTACATCTTTTTAAAACAACTCAAGTAAAAGCTACTTTTTATATATTGAAAACCCTTCCCCTCCTCGCTGGATCAAACCCTTTTTACCTGTCTTGGAAATTTTGTTTCTCTTTCAAGTGCATCACATCATCAAATGAATGGTGTCATTTAAAAGTACAATTTATCCAACAAACAACAAATCCTCATGCAACTATGTGAAGAAAAATAGGTACCACTGTGCACTTCGAATCTTTTTTATTTCTATCTAACATTTCCTGATACTGTTTTGGCTTGTCCATCAGCAGACTACAGTTGTGCTCAAATGTTTACATACCCCAGCAGATTTTTTGCTTTCTTAGCCTTTTTTCAGAGAATATGAATGATAACTAGTGTTGAGCATTCTGATACTGCAAATATCGGCCGATATTCGCGGTATCGGAATTCCGATACTGAGTTCCTATACTTTTTGCATATCGAATACCGGAATCGGAAGTTCCCATAATGCTATGAGCCAGTTTGATTTGATTCAGCCAATGAGGAATCCTAAGAAGTGTGGGCACATCCTGTTAGGCATGTAGGCATGTTAACTAATGGCATGGCTGTGATTGGCTGTGAGCAGACCACCCAGCTGCTCCTCCCTCAGACACATGCTGAACAGTGATCTATGGAAAGTGAAACTAGTGAGGGAGGAGTAAACGACCAGTTCTCATTTCAATGCCAGAACACCCCCCTTGGACGTTTATCTTAGAAGCAAGAGATTATATCTTGGAAACCGTGCAGACTAGCCACAGAAGGTAAATTACTTATTGTCAGCATTCTGCAGCCTAGATATGCACTGAGATTATGTGAAAAGCCTCGGTACCGGGCCCGTTGGTTTCAATGGGAAATGTCATGGTAGCTGTTACCTGGTCCGTGACCCTGGGCGTCCATTGTAAAAGGGAAATGTTGAACGTGTGGATGACGATTAAAGTTTATGAGTGAATGATTCGTGACGCCACCTGTGGTGTTCGGCAATGAAGATGTTAAGCCGACGCTGCAGACAGATCCTCTAGGACAGATGGTGTGGTGCAGTTTTGATGTTGTGGCCCTCCACAGTTAGGGCTATAGTCCCAGGGCAGTGTAGATGGAGAGGTAGTGAAGAGACATAGATGGTGCAGTGCCAGGCACAGAGATGTAGCAGTGCTGAGTGTGTTGGCGCTGGAATAACTGGAGGACACCAGGGCATGTAGTTCCAAAGCTTTACTCACAGTCTGTTGTGCATACAGGGGCCCGCATCCGTGCCGTGTCCTCCGGGTCAGGGGCTCAGTCAACCTCCAAGCTAGATGAAGCACTCCACTCCAACACTCCGCTAACATGTGCCTTTTCTGAACGTCTCCCTCTATTGCTACACAACCCCTTTAACATAGTCAATATCTTTGTAACTCCGAACGTCTTAATAAAAAATTAATTCCTGCTATTCCATTTGATTGGGCTAAACCTCTATGCCTTTAATGTCTCCTCCACCTCCCCCAATACATTCTACATTATTCTTAGTTGTTTTCATTCATGTAGAATTAACCTACAAGGAAAGAAAGAGTTTATTTTAATTACGATATTTCTGTCCCATTGACTTGCATTGGTTTCCGGTATCGGAATCGGCGATATCTGATATTTTTGGGGTATCGGTCCGATCCAATCCGATCCGATATTTCCCGATATCGGTAGGTATCGCTCAACACTAATGATAACACCAAAACTTTTTCTCCACTCATGGCTAATGGTTAGGTGAAGCCAGGGCTGGAATGGGACAAAAATGCAGCCCTGCCACACAAACCCCACCATCCCACATACTATAGCACTCATCAGCCCCAGTGAATTTTTGCTACACTTTGTCGTCCCCTCATCACTCTATTAAAGGAGTTATTTGAAGAGCCACATGTTAATGGCGTCACAGTGCATATGATTGACCACAGCTCCATTTACATGGTGCTCTTCAAAGCTACGTTTCCTAGGATCATGAGGGTCCCAGCGGTCAGATCCACAACAAACAGAAAGTCATCCCCTATCCAAAAGATAGGGGAGAACTTCCGAATTTGCATTACCCTCCATACAGTATTATGGTATTGGTACCACATAGTAACATAGTAACATAGTTATTAAGGTTGAAGGAAGACTTTAAGTCCATCTAGTTCATCCCATATCCTATCCTAACTTGCCCTAACATGTTGATCGAGAGGAAGGCAAAAATAACCCATGTGGCAAACAGTAAGCTTCACATTGGGGAAAAAAAATTCCTTCACGACTCCAAATACGGCAATCAGACTAGCTCCCAGGATCAACGCAATATTAAGGAAACTAGTGTATATACCCTGTAATATTATACTTTTCAAGAAAGGCATCCAGTCCCTTCTTAAATTTTAGTAGGGAATCACTCATTACAACATCATATGGCAGAGTTCCATAGTCTCACTGCTCTTACAGTAAAGAATCCGCGTCTGTGAGTATGCTTAAACCTTCTTTCCTCCAGACGTAGAGGATGCCCCCTTGTCCCCGTCACAGGTCTAAGAGTAAAAAGATCATTAGAAAGGTCTTTGTATTGTCCCCACATATATTTATTCATTGTAATAAGATCACCCCTAAGCCTTCGATTTTCCAAACTAAATAACCCCAAGTGTAATAACCTGTCTTGGTATTGCACACCCCCCAGTTCCCTAATAACCTTGGTCGCTCTTCTCTGCACCCGCTCCAGTTCAGCTATGTCTTATACACCGGAGACCAGAACTGTACACAGTATTCTAAGTGTGGTCGCACTAGTGACTTATATAGAGGTAAAATTATGTTCTCCTCATGAGCATCTATGCCTCTTTTAATGCATCCTATTTTATTTGCCTTTGCAGCAGCTGCCTGACACTCGCCACTAAATGTGAGTTTGTCATCCACCCATACACCCAGGTCTTTTTCAGTGACAGTTTTGCCCAGTGTTTTACAATTAAGAACATAATTATACATCTTGTTTGTTCTACCCAAGTGCATGACCTTACATTTATCCCCATTAAAGCTCATTTGCCATTTATCAGCCCAAGCTTCTACTTTACATAAATCCTCCTGTAATATAAAATTGTCCTCCTCTGTATTAATTACCCTGCAGAGTTTAGAGTCATCTGCAAATATTGAAATTCTACTCTCTATGCCCCCTACAAGGTCATTAATAAATATGTTAAAAAGAAGTGGGCCCAAAACTGACCTCTGTGGTACCCCGCTGCTAACCGTGACCCAGTCCGAGTGTGCACCATTAATAACCACCCTTTGTTTCCTATCCCTGAGCCAGCTCTTAACCCACCTACACATATTTTCCCCTATCCCCATTGTTCTCATTTTATGTATCAACCTTTTGTGTGGCACTGTATCAAAAGCTTTTGAAAAGTCCATGTACACAACGTCCACTGCATTCCCTTGGTCCAGTCCTGAACTTACCTTTTCATAAAAGCTTATCAGATTAGTCTGATAGGAACGGTCTCTTGTAAACCCATGTTGATATTGGGTCATAAGGTTATTCTTCTCCAGATAATCCAGTATAGTATCTCTTAGAAAACCCTCCAGGATTTTACCCACAGTTGAGGTTAAACTTACTGGCCTATAATTTCCAAGTTCAGTTTTTGTCCCCTTTTTGAATATTGGCACCACATTTGCTATACGCCAGTCCTGTGGTACAGACCCTGTTATTATGGAATCTTTAAAGATTAAAAATAATGGTCTATCTATGACTGCTTAATTCCTGCAGTACTCGGGGGTGTATCCCATCCGGGCCCGGGGAATTGTCAATTTTAGTGATTTTTAGACGCCGCCCTACTTCCTGCTGGGTTAAGCAGGTGACATTTAATGGAGAATTTTTACCCCTGATCATGTTATCCGTCATGTGATTTTCTTGTGTAAATACTGTTGAAAAAAAGTCATTTAGCATATTGGCTTTTTCCTCATCCACCATTTCACCCAGACTATTTTTAACGGGACCAACACTATAATTTTTTAGTTTCTTCATGATTTGCTTTTTACAGAATGTATTTAATTTTCTGTATTTATTTAATGCCTCATCACTACTTGCTTTAATTCTCTAAATGCTTTATTTTTATCTTTTATTGCACCCCTTACAGCTCTATTTAGCCATAGTGGTTTCCTCCTATTTCTAGCATGTTTATTCCCATATGGTATATAGTGTGCACAGGTCCTATTCAGGATGCTAATAAACGTCTCCCATTTTCTTTGTGTATTTTTATGTCTCAGGATATCGTCCCAGTTAATTGCACCAAGATCATCTCTCATCCGTTGGAAATTTGCCTTCCTGAAGTTTAGTGTCCTTGTGACCCCTCTACTACACTTCTTACTAAAGGATACATGAAAACTTATTAATTTGTGATCACTATTACCCAATTGACACTCATCCCTTACATTTGATGTGTGGTCTGGCCTGTTGGTTATTATTAGGTCTAGCAGTGCCCCCCCTCTTGTTGGGTCCTGAACCAGTTGTGAAAGGTAATTGTCTCTCATAGTTGTCAAAAACCTATTACCTTTGCTGGAACTGCAGGTTTCGGTTCCCCAATGTATATCAGGGTAGTTGAAGTCCCCCATAATAATGACTTCTCCTTGAGTCGCAGCTTCATCTATTTGCTTTATGAGGATATTTTCTGTTGCTTCCATTATTTTTGGAGACTTATAACAAAGCCCTATCAGTAATTTATTATTTTTCCCCCTCCCCTTATCTCTACCCACAGGGACTCTACATTTTTATTAGATTCATATATATTATCACGAAGGATGGGTTTTAAGGATAATTTTACATATAAACACACGCCTCCCCCTCGCTTATTTGTTCGGTCATTTCTGAACAGACTATAGCCCTGTAAATTAACCGCTCAGTCATGGCTCTCACCCAGCCATGTCTCAGATATCCCCACCATGTCATAATTATGTTCCAACAACATTAACTCCAATTCCTCCATTTTGTTAGCGAGGCTTCTGGCATTAGTATACATGCACTTTATTTATCTCTCTGTACCTCTATTCTTTCTTAAATTATTAACTGTTCTAACCCCACCCCCAATTTCATTATTTGTGCCCAAGTCGCTATCTGCACTGTCTTCCCCTCCTATAAAAGGAATATCCCCCCGTCCCTAGATAAAACACTCCTCCAACCTTCTAGCCATTTTCTTCCCCAGCACAGCTGCACCCTCCCCATTCAGGTGCAGCCCATCCCTAGCGTAGAACCTGTAGCCAACTGAGAAGTCGGCCCAGTTCTGCAGGAACCCAAACCCCTCCTTCCTACACCAATTCCTGAGTCACTTATTAACCTCCCTAATCTCCCGTTGCCTCTCTGGCATGGCACATGGTGCAGGAAGTATTTCCGAAAATACCACCTTGGAGGTCCTTGCTTTAAGCTTACAGCCTAATTCCCTGAAATCATCTTTAAGGACCTTCCACCTATGTCTAACTTTGTCATTTGTGCCAATGTGCACCATGACCGCTGGATCCTCACCAGCCCCTCCCAGTAATCTGTCAACCTGATCAGCGATGTGTTGGACTCGAGCGCCAGGTAGGCAGCACACCGTTCGACGATCCCTGTCTTTGTGACAGATTGCCCTATCTGTTCCCCTGATAATTGAGTCTCCCACTACCAGAACCTGTCTGGCCTGCCCTGCTCTCCTATTTCCCCCCTTACTGGAGCAGACACTCCTCCGGCTTTCAGAGGACATGCCTTGCTGCAGCAGTGCTACTCCTGCACTAACACTCCCCTCATCTGCCAACTTAGCAAACTTATTGGGGTGTGCCAGATCAGGACTAGCCTCCCTGGTGCTCTTCCCTCTACCCCGCCTTCTAACTGTCACCCAGCTAGCTGCTTCATTGTCCTGCAGCTCCAACCTAGCATCCCCCCTCATCTATCCTATTGTGCGTCTGCTCAGTGAGCAGAAGACTCCTTTCCATATTGTCTATGGATCTCAGTGTTGCCAGCTGCACATTTAGATCCAGTATCTGGGCTTCCAAATGCACAACATGCTCATATCTCACACAGCAGTATGCACCCTCGACCGGCTGTTCAAGGATTTCATACCTGCGGCAAGACGTGCACTGGATGGCATTGGCAATAGTGGAGCACATCCTAATGGGGATTGCACCAGACAAAAAGATAAGCAAAAATAAATAAAAAGTATTTTTAAAATATAACAGCAATTCAGTAATACCTCCCTTGGAATCTCCCTGAATCCAAAGTCACTGAATCACAAGTCACACACTTACCACAGTTCGCACTTACACGGCAGTCACACTCAGCTCGTTCACACTCGCTCAGGCAGAAGATTTAAAAGATTTTTTTTCCCTTTTACCATCACACCACCCTGCTGCTCAATGCACTTCCAAAAGGAGTTGAGCCCCAGCCAGCTGCCCCTTATAAAGCCTTAATTATGAACTCCCACCCTTAATTAACCCTTAATTGCCCCATGTTAGGGCAAGTTAGGATAGGATATGGGTTGAACTAGATGGACTTAAAGTCTTCCTTCAACCTTAATAACTATGTTACTATGTTACTATGTAGAAAGAAAGAGGGGACAGAAAAAAAGAACAGAGAAAGAGAAAAAAAGAAAGAGGGGAAAGAAAGAATATAGAGAGAAAGAAAAAAACAGAAAGAAAGAGGGGAAGAAAGAAAGAACAGAGAGAGAGAGAAAGAAAGATGGGAAAGAAAGAGCAGAGAGAGAGAGAAAGAACAGAGAGAGAAAGAGGGGGAAAGAAAGAACAGAGAGAAAGAAAGGAAGAATAGAGAGAGAAAAAACAGAGCGAAAAAGAAAGAAAGATTACAGAGAGAAAGAAAGATTAGAGAGAGAAAGAATAGAGCGAAAGAAAGAAAGAAAGAAAGAGAGAAAGAACAGAGAGAGAGAAAGAGGGGAAAGAATTAAAGAAAGAAAAGAGAGGGAGAAAGAAAGAAAGAACAGAGAGAGAACGAGGGGAAAGAAAGAAAGAAAAGAGAGAAAGAAAGAGGGAAAGAAAGAACAGAGAGAAAGAAAGAAGAAAGAAAGAAAAAGAACAGAGAAAGAAAGAAAGAGTGGACAGAAAAAAAGAACAGCGAGAAAAAAGGGGAAAAAAGAACAGAGAGGGAGAGAGAAAGAAAGAGGGGAAAGAAATAAAGAGAGAACAGAGAGAAAGAAAGAGGACACAGAAAGAAAAAAAGAGAGAGAAAGAAAGATGGGAAAGAGAAAGAGATAGAGAAAGAAAGAAAGAGAACAGAGAGAGACAGAAAGAAAGATTAGAGAGAGAGAGAAAGGAAGAGGGGAATGAAAGAAAGAACAGAGAGAAAGAAAGAAAGAAAGGAAAGAACAGAGAGAGAAAGAAAAAAAGAAAGATGAGAGAGAAAGAAGGAAAGAACAGAGAGAGAAAGAAACAGAGAGAGAAAGAGATATTCTATAAAGATACTATAGCAGCCCGGCTCCCATTGTAGTGCCCACCTGAGCCTCCCGGTCCAGGACATATCATGATCCACTCACATGGCCGGCATCCCCGATTCCAAGGCAATCCTGCTGTCTGCGATGTTGGAGGAGGACACGTGATGGATCTGAAGCATTCCCTGAAGTGCCTCCATGGTTCCGTCACAATCTCCTCCCAAAATTACCTAATTTCCGGTCAGCTTCTAGCACATCACTTCCGGTAGAACATCACGTGCGAGTTTTAAAGTGCTCCTTGGGGCTCCGCTGTGTACTCCTGTGTCCACAGGAAAAGTAAGCTCACAGCTGGGGCAGTCTCTCTCTCAAAATCGGAACTGTCCCGCTGGATCCGGGACAGTTGTGATGTATTAATGCTCCCCACCATACACCTCGTACACGCATGGCTCCGCACGCCTCATACACACATGGTTCTGCTTTGTATGCCTCGCACACACGGCTCTGCTCCGTACACTTCACGCAAACACGGCTCCACTCAGTACACACATGGCTCCGCTCCGTAAAACTCGTACACTTGCGACTCTGCTCCGAACACCTTGTACACACACAGCCACGCCCTGTACACCACCTTGTACACACATTGCTCCACTCCGTAAACCTTGTAGACATGCAGCTTTGCTCCATACACCTCGTACACAAGCGGTTCCGCTCCATACACACAGCTCCACTCTGCTCCATACACACCCGTATCTGCTCCGCTCCGTAAACACAAGGCTCAGATTCGTAAACTTTGCACACACAGGACTCTGTTCCATACACCTTGTACACACACAGCTCCACTCCGTAGACCTTGTACACATCTCCATTCCATACACCTCGTACACCTCCGCCTCCACACACCTCGTACACATGCAGCTCCACTTTGTACACCCCGGACACACCTGGCTCAGCTCTGTACACCTTGTACACACCTCCGCTCCGTACACCTTGTAAACACATGGCTCCGCCCTGTGCATCTCATACACACCCGGCTCTGCTCCACTCCGTACACCTCGTACACATCTTACTCCGCTCTGTACACCTCGTACACCTCTGGCTCCGCTCCGTACACCTCGTATGCCTCCGGCTCTGCTCCATACACCTCATACACCTTCGGCTCCGCTCCGTACACCCGGCTCTGCTCCACTCCGAACACCTCGTACACACGGCTCCGCTCCGTACACCTCGTACACACACGGCTCCGCTCTGTACAGCACGTACACATCCGGCTCCGCTCCATACACCTCGTGCACATCTGGCTCTGCTCCGTACACTTCGTACACACATGGCTCCACTCCGTACACCTCATACACACACGGCTCCGCTCTTTACACCTTGTACACACCTCCGCTCCGTACTGTTGTGAGTTCATTTTTCCCTTCACCATTGAGGTCTGATGAACTCCCTCCTCTAGTGAAGGAAGGTAGTGAGACTGATTACCAAACACCTGGGCAGCTAGAGGATGACTGGGTGGCTGGAATTGAGGACTGGATATAAGGCTGCCGACGCCCTTCTTCCTGGCTGGTGATTTTCCTGCTGGATTCTTGGAGACCAGTCTGATTCCTGCATCTCAAAGCTAAGTTTTTCTTCTTTGCTTTGTACTCTTCAGTTTTGTTTTTGTTTTGCCTTGTTTTTTGGGAGTTCTGCCATCCCCGGCCGGGGGTGAGCTGAATTCCATTTTTGTCTTTGATCTGTTGATATTTTGCTCTGTCTTCAGAATATACAGTCATATGTAAAAGTTTGGGCACCCCTATTAATGTTAACCTTTTTTCTTTATAACAATTTTGGTTTTTGCAACAGCTATTTCAGTTTCATATATCTAATAACTGATGGACTCAGTTATATTTCTGGATTCAAATGAGGTTTATTGTACTAACAGAAAATGTGCAATCTGCATTTAAACAAAATTTGACCGGTGCAAAAGTATGGGCACCCTTATCATTTTCTTGATTTGAACACTCCTAACTACTTTTTACTGACTTCCTGAAGCACTAAATTGGTTTTGTAACCTCATTGAGCTTTGAACTTCATAGCCAGGTGTATCAAATCATGAGAAAAGGTATTTAAAGTGGCCACTTGCAAGTAGTTCTCCTATTTGATTCTCCTATGAAGAGTGGCATCATGGGCTCCTCAAAACAACTCTCAAATGATCTGAAAACAAAGATTATTCAACATAGCTTTTCAGGGGAAGGATACAAAAAGTTGTCTCAGAGATTTAACCAGTCAGTTTCCACTGTGAGGAACATAGTAAGGAAATGGAAGAACACAGGTACAGTTCTTGTTAAGCCCAGAAGTGGCAGGCCAAGAAAAATATCAGAAAGGCAGAGAAGAAGAATGGTGAGAACAGTCAAGGACAATCCACAGACCACCTCCAAAGACCTGCAGCATCATCTTGCTGCAGATGGTGTCACTGTGCATCGGTCAACAATACAGCACACTTTGCACAAGGAGAAGCTGTATGGGAGAGTGATGCGAAAGAAGCCGTTTCTGCAAGCACGCCACAAACAGAGTCGCCTGAGGTATGCAAAAGCACATTTGGACAAGCCAGTTACATTTTGGAAGAAGGTCCTGTGAACTGATGAAACAAAGATTGAGTTGTTTGGTCATACAAAAAGGCGTTATGCATGCGCTGTATTGTTGACCGATGCACAGTGACACCATCTGCAGCAAGATGATGCTGCAGGTCTTTGGAGGTGGTCTGTGGATTGTCCTTGACTGTTCTCACCATTCTTCTTCTCTGCCTTTCTGATATTTTTCTTGGCCTGCCACTTCTGGGCTTAACAAGAACTGTACCTGTGTTCTTCCATTTCCTTACTATGTTCCTCACAGTGGAAACTGACTGGTTAAATCTCTGAGACAACTTTTTGCATCCTTCCCCTGAAAAGCTATGTTGAATAATCTTTGTTTTCAGATCATTTGAGAGTTGTTTTGAGGAGCCCATGATGCCACTCTTCATAGGAGAATCAAATAGGAGAACTACTTGCAAATGGCCACTTTAAATACCTTTTCTCATGATTTGATACACCTGGCTATGAAGTTCAACGCTCAATGAGGTTACAAAACCAATTTAGTGCTTCAGGAAGTCAGTAAAAAGTAGTTAGGAGTGTTCAAATCAAGAAAATGATAAGGGTGCCCATACTTTTGCACCGGTCAAATTTTGTTTAAATGCAGATTGCACATTTTCTGTTAGTACAATAAACCTCATTTGAATCCAGAAATATAACTGAGTCCATCAGTTATTAGATATATGAAACTGAAATACCTGTTGCAAAAACCAAAATTGTTATAAAGAAAAAAGGTTAACATTAATGGGGGTGCCCAAACTTTTACATATGACTGTACCTGAGTGCTGATATAGTCTTTTGAAGCCTAGCGACTTCAGGGCCTGTTTTTCCTATCAGTCGGTTGGCTCATTTTGATAGGGTTTTTGCGGATGGCAGACAGCACCTTTCCTATCCTGTCCTATGTAGTTAGCTTGGGCCCCATCATTTGCTCAACCTATCTTTCTATCTGTGTTAGTGTTTTCATCTTGCTTCACCGTCATTATATGTTGGGGGCTGCCTATTGCTTTGGGGTCTGCTCTGGGGCAGTTTAGTTTTCCCCTTTCTGTCTTTAGGCTATATAGTTCTCCGGCTGTGATCGAGGGGTCTAGGGCACCATAGGAACCCCCCACGGCTACTGCTAGTTGTTGTGGATAGGTTCAGGGGTCTGCAATCCGATAGCTGCCATCCTCTCTGGTTTTTCTGGACTTAGCTGGTATTTTGTTTTTTCCTCCTTCGGTGACTCATCATAACAGAATCACCAGCCATACCGCAGATCCTAGGGTACTCAATAGCAGGAGAGAATTGTGAAAAAAAAAAAAGAAAAAAAAAAGTGTCAGAATTTTTTTTTTTTGTGTGCATATTTTTTCCTCTATATCTCTGAGGCCGTAGGGGGAATTTTTCTCTCAATAGAGTTGAAGCAATTGTCTGATCGTGTGGAGCAGCTCGCTGCTGAAGTGTGGGGAATTTCCGCCTATCTTGCTCATTCACATGCTGCTGAACCAAAGATTCCTTCTCCTGATGTATTTTTGGGGGATCGGTCTAAATTCTTGAATTTCAAGAATAATTGTAAATTATTTTTTGCCTTGAAGCCTAACTCGTCGGGGAACTCTGCGCAGCAGGTTAAAATTGTCATCTCTTTGCTGCGCGGCGATCCCCAGGATTGGGCGTTTTCTTTGAAACCTGATGATCCTATTCTGAATAATGTGAACGCATTTTTTCAAGCCTTGGGTTTGTTGAATGATGAACCTAATGCTATTGATCAGGCTGAAAAGACCCTGTTGGCATTAAGCCAGGGTCAGGATTCGGCAGAGTTGTACTGTCAAAAATTCTGAAAGTGGGCGGTCCTTACTACCTGGAATGATGGTGCCTTGGCAGCCCTCTTTCGGAAGGGTTTGTCAGAAACTGTGAAAGATACTATGGTGGGATTTCCTGTTCCCTCTGGTCTTGACGATTCTACGTCATTAGCCATTCAGGTGGATCGGCGTTTACGTGAACGCAAAACTACACGAGAGATGTTACCACCTGTTGAACAAATGTCTGAACCTATGCAATGTGATAGAGTTTTGTCTAGGGCGCAACATCAGGAGTTCAGAAGGCGTAATAAGCTGTGTTTTTTTTGTGGAGATGCTTCGCATATTATTTCTGTCTGCCCTAAATGAGAGAAACGTTGTGCACACACGTTTTTTGTGGGTGGTGTTCAACCTAAGTTTCTTCTGGCAATTACTCTGATCTGCTCCCTGTCCACATTTTCCACCAAGGCTTTTGTGGATTCAGGAGCAGCTCTGAACCTGATGGACTTGGATTTTGTAAAACGTTGTGGATTTCCTATGACACCTCTGCGGACGCCTATCCCTTTGAGGGGTATTGATGCTACTCCTTTGGCGAAGAATAAACCTCAGTTTTGGACCCAGGTGGTAATGCGGGTCGCCCCAGACCATCAAGAAAATTGCAGATTTTTGGTGTTGCATAATTTGCATGATACCATTGTTCTGGGGTTTCCCTGGTTGCAAATCCATAATCCAGTTCTGGATTGGAAATCTTTGTCTGTGGTGAGTTGGGGTTGTCGGTGTGCCTTAGTGATGCTCCTGTTTTCTCCACCTCTCCCCAGTCACATGATGTTCCTGACTATTTGGCTGACTTTTATGATGTATTTAGTGAGAATGAGTCTGCGTCTTTGCCTCCTCATAGGAGTTATGACTGTGCAATTGAGCTGAACCCGGGGTGTAAATTACCCATGGGTCGGCTTTTCAATTTATCTGTACCCGAGCACGAGGCTATGCGATCCTATATTAAGGAGGCATTGGAGAAGGGTCATATTAGACCATCCTCTTCACCCTTAGGTGCTGGGTTTTTTTTCGTGGCTAAAAAGGATGGTTCATTAAGGCCTTGTATTGACTATCGTGCCCTCAACAAAATTACTGTTAAATATCAGTATCCGTTACCCCTGATTTCTGATCTATTCTCCAGAGTTAAAGGTGCTTGCTGGTTTACCAAGCTTGACCTCAGGGGGGCGTATAATCTTATTCGCATTAAGCATGGGGATGAATGGAAGACGGCGTTTAATACTCCGAAGGGACATTTTGAGTACCTGGTGATGCCTTTTGAGCTCACTAATGCCCCTTCTGTCTTCCAGTGCTTCATGAACGATATATTCCGAGACTTTGTGGATAAATTTTTGATTATCTATCTGGATGATATTTTGATCTTCTCCAAGAATTGGGACTCTCATGTGGAACATGTTCGGACTGTGTTCCGGATTTTGAGGGAGAATTCCCTGTATGTCAAGGGATCGAAATGCCTTTTTGGGGTACAGAGGATTTCATTTTTGGGATTTATTTTGTCTCCGTCAACTATTGAAATGGACCCGGCCAAGGTACAGGCCATTTATGATTGGGTTCAGCCAACTTCTTTGAAGGCCCTCCAGAAGTTTTTGGGTTTTGCTAATTTTTATCGGAAATTTATTGCTAATTTTTCTGGTATTGCCAAGCCATTGTCGGATTTGACTAGGAAGGGTGCTGATGTGCTGAATTGGTCTCCGGAGGCTGTTTCTTCCTTTCCGGAGCTGAAGCGAAGATTCACTTCTGCTCCCGTTTTGCAGCAACCTGATGTCTCATTCCCGTTTCTGGTGGAGGTGGACACTTCTGAGATTGGTGCAGGAGCGGTGTTGTCCCAAAAAGATCCTGTGACATATAAAATGAATCCTTGTGCTTTCTTTTCCCGAAAGTTCTCCCCATCCGAACGTAACTATGATGTGGGGAATCGGGAACTGTTGGCCATGAAATGGGCATTTGAGGAGTGGAGACATTGGTTGGAGGGAGCCAAACACCAAGTCGTGGTCCTTACTGACCACAAGAATTTGATTTACCTGGAGTCGGCCAAGCGCTTGAATCCTAGACAGGCTAGGTGGGCCTTGTTTTTCACACGTTTTGATTTTGTGGTCTCTTTTCTTCCGGGCACTAAGAATGTCAAGGCAGACGCCCTCTCTAGGAGTTTCCTTGCTGATTCTCCTGTTGTGACTAAGCCTGATAACATCTTAGGCTAGGGGGTAGTTCTTTCTGCCATCTCGCCCGACTTGAGACGTGCTCTGGAAGAGTTTCAGGAGGACAAACCTGAGCGTTGTCCCAGTGGAAAGTTGTATGTTCCTGACCAGTGGAGGAAGAGAGTGATGTCTGAAGTTCATTGCTCTGCATTGGCTGGTCATCCAGGTATTTTTGGTACTAGAGATCTGGTGAGTTGATCTTTTTGGTGGCCCGCCTTGTCTCGTGATGTCAGGAATTTTGTGCAGTCCTGTGGGACTTGCTCCCGGTCTAAACCTTGTTCTCGCTCTAGTGGCTTGTTGATGCCTTTGCCGGTGCCCAGGAGGCCATGGACCCATATTTCAATGGATTTTATCTCTGATATGCCTGTCTCTCAGAGAATGACTGTTATTTGGGTGATTTGTGATAGATTCTCTAAGATGGTCCATCTTGTACCACTCCATAAGTTGCCATCTTCCTCTGAGTTGGTGCCCTTGTTTTTGCAACAGGTGGTTCGCTTGCACGGGATTCCTGAGAACATTGTATCTGACAGAGGAGTTGAGTTTGTGTCTAGATTTTGGAGGACTTTCTGTTCCAAGCTGGGAATTCAGTTGTCCTTCTCCTCTGCGTTTCACCCTCAGACCAATGGGCAGACGGAGAGAACAAACCAGACTTTGGAGTCGTATTTGAGATGTTTTATTTCTGCCGATCAGGATGATTGGGTTTCATTTTTACCCTTGGCCGAATTTGCTTTAAATAATAGAGCTAGTTCTGCCACTTTGATGTCACCTTTTTTTTGTAACTTTGGTTTTCACCCTCGATTTTCTTCAGGGCAGGTGGAGCCTTCTGCCTGCCCAGGTGTTGACACTGTGGTGGAGAGAATGCACCAGATCTGGGACCAAGTAGTGGATAAGTTGTCTCTCTCCCAGGAAAAGGCCCAGCGGTTTTCCAACCGGCGTAGGACCGTTGGTCCCCAGTTTAAGGTGGGTGATATGGTTTGGTTGTCATCAAAAAATATCGCTATGAAGGTGGCTTCTCCTAAGTTTAAGCCTAGATTTATTGGACCTTACATGATTTTGGAGATTATTAATCCGGTCTCTTTTCGGTTGGCTCTTCCTGTCACATTTAAAATTCATAATGTGTTTCATAAGTCCTTGTTGAAGAGGTTTGTTGAATCAGTAGTTCCTGTGGTGGCACCTCCTGACCCTATATTGGTTGAAGGTAACATGGAATATGAGGTAGAGAAGATACTGGATTCCCGTCTGGCTAGATGGAGACTCCAGTATTTGGTTAAGTGGAAGGGTTATGGTCAGGAGGATAATTCCTGGGTCTCTGCCTCTGATATTCATGCCGAAAGATTGGTGCATGCCTTTCATCGGGCTCACCCGGATCGCCCTGGTGGCATGGATGAGGGTTCGGTGACCCCTCCTCAAGGGGGAGGTACTGTTGTGAGTTCATTTTTCCCTTCACCATTGAGGTCTGATGAACTCCCTCCTCTAGTGAAGGAAGGTAGTGAGACTGATTACCAAACACCTGGGCAGCTAGATGATGACTGGGTGGCTGGAATTGAGGACTGGATATAAGGCTGCCGACGCCCTTCTTCCTGGCTGGTGATTTTCCTGCTGGATTCTTGGAGACCAGTCTGATTCCTGCATCTCAAAGCTAAGTTTTTCTTCTCTGCTTTGTACTCTTCAGTTTTGTTTTTGTTTTGCCTTGTTTTTTGGGAGTTCTGCCATCCCCGGCCGGGGGTGAGCTGAATTCCATTTTTGTCTCTGATCTGTTGATATTTTGCTCTGTCTTCAGAATATACCTGAGTGCTGATATAGTCTTGTGAAGCCTAGCGACTTCAGGGCCTGTTTTTCCTATCAGTCGGTTGGCTCATTTTGATAGGGTTTTTGCGGATGGCAGACAGCAGCTTTCCTATCCTGTCCTATGTAGTTAGCTTGGGCCCCATCATTTGCTCAACCTATCTTTCTATCTGTGTTAGTGTTTTCATCTTGCTTCACCGTCATTATATGTTGGGGGCTGCTTATTGCTTTGGGGTCTGCTCTGGGGCAGTTTAGTTTTTCCCCTTTCTGTCTTTAGGCTATATAGTTCTCCTGCTGTGATCAAGGGGTCTAGGGCACCATAGGAACCCCCCACGGCTACTGCTAGTTGTTGTGGATAGGTTCAGGGGTCTGCAATCCGATAGCTGCCATCCTCTCTGGTTTTTCTGGACTTAGCTGGTATTTTGTTTTTTCCTCCTTCGGTGACTCATCATAACACCGTACACCTCGTACACTTCATACACATGCGGCTCCGCTCAGTACACCCCGTACACACCCGGCTCTGCTCCACTCCATGCACCTCGTACACATCCGCCTCCGCTCTGTACACCTCTTACACACGTGACTCCTCTCCGTACACCCTGTACACACCCAGCTCTGCTCCACTCCGTACACCTCGTACACATCTGGCTTCGCTCCGTACACCTCGTACACACACGGCTCCACTCCGTACACCTCATACACACACGTCTCCGCTCTGTACACCTCGTACACACACGGCTCTGCTATATCCACCCTGTAAACTCCTCCTGACCTCACACAGAAACTTCCCTCATCCAGCACCATGACAACTGACACAGCAAACTCCTGCAGACCCCAAGAGGCAGGGCTGTGCACACAGGACCTGTGATGAGGTCACAGGAGGGGAGGAGTCAGGGTGTCACATGATCAGGGGTCTCAGACAGATGCCTTTGATCATATGACCCCCTGACTCTTTCCCTCCTGTAACCTCATCACAGGTCCTGTGCATAGAGAAGAGAGCCTAGCGACGCTGCGAGGGGCTGCGGGGGGATCTCTGTGAGGGCGAGGATGGGGTGCATGGGGGGGCGTGGCGGCTTATCTCCCTGCAGTGCGGGAAAGAAAAATCCCAGGAGGGTTGGGAAGCTATAACCACGCAGAGGGCCGGCGGCAGGAAGAACAGCCAGGTCAGTGGCCGCATCAGCTGGCAAGCGGCCAGATGAGCGGGCGCTGCCAGCCCACGGCCCACATGACAGCGACCCAGCGGGAAAATGCCCGCTTGGGCAGATTATCAATCCGGGCCTGGGTGAAGCCATTTATTGCCAAACTATTGTGTTTTCTCTTTTTAAATCATAATAACAACCCAAAACATCCAAATTACCCTGATCATATGTTTACATACCCTGGTGATTTTGGCCTGATAACATGCACAGAAGTTGACACAAATGGGTTTGAATGGCTATTCCCAACCACTAATCATGAGTGGAGAAAAAGTTTTGATGTTATCATTCATATTCTTTGAAAAAAGCCCAAGAAAGCAAAAATGTTGCCGGGTATATAAACTTTTGAGGACAACTGTATGTTTAATACCTTTTCCTAGACCTAGTTCCCACTAGGTATCCATTCTGAGTATTGTGACTGCATTTTATTGTGCACTCTTTTCTCAATCTGTATATTTACTTGTGGTTCTAGTATGTCAATACCCATTGGTCTGATATTTTGTGTCTTAACTTTTGTATATATCATTTTAATCATTATATAATTTAAATTGATTCAACTTATTTTCCATTGTTTTTTGTACCTTTCACTGTTTCATATAGTTTTCTCATATCATTGTGCTTATTGGCACGTCACTCTATTCTCACTATTCAAACTGTATGTAGGTTTGTCTTAATAAATATTCACTGGTAAGAGGAATAGATGTGGAACAAAAATATTCACCTAAATTTTGGCACAAATTTCTGGCACAAACTAAGTCAACTAATAGTTGGTGTAAACTTAGACCAGACTTTTGTTAAAAAATCACCAGGTTTGGGAGTAAGATTCATAATTGGTTCTATTGTTACCTTTATAAAAAGAAATTACTATTGCGATAGTAGTCAGATCACTTATTTCTTTGTTTTCCTTGAGATACAATTGTTACCAATATACTTTTTATTCTTAGATGTATCGTTATAAAATTGTGATTTTCCCACCAATCCAATCCTTTCCTTATATTATTGATTGATATTGGTATTTTTTGGATTACTCACAAATCATATTTTCAATTAAATTGATTGATTTCTTTTTTTTTTTGTAAATAACCCAATTTGTAATGTCACCACTGGCCGCTATAAAGGTAAGAGGTGATATCCTGTTTAAATGTATCTGATGAAGGACTAGGATAAACTCCGAAATGCGTTATTTCAATAAAAGCTCGATTTCACTCCATCTTTGCATACTTTGCATCCACTGGCAGTGCCCGGTATACACTGCACATTTTTATTGCCATTCCATGATATGATATGTATGTGGCCTGGTTGAATGATTGTCACATAAGAACAGACAAAAAGGTTGATTCATCAAAGCTTTTACATCAGAAAACTCATAAAACGCTTTGAAAAGTTGCAAAATTTTTGCACCAAAAATTTGCAACTTTTGTCATCTCTTTGCCCTTTCGAAGTAGGTCTTGCAAAATGGGTAAAACTGGAAGGAACTGGGGTGGGATGTAGCATGGCTTCTCCCACCCGTCAAGTGTGTCAGCGTTTCTTATGCCAGAAATACTACTCCAGTGAAAAGATATCTAGCACTCCGTGAGTGCACTATAATCTTCAAATTTATTTCAGGACCATAAGTATAGACAGGACAGCTCAGTAAAAGTAACGCATTTCGACCAGAAGGTCTTAATCATGGTACTTTAGTCTGTCACTGAGAAGATGCGCTGAATTCATTAAGTGATAGTGCCTCTTAATTAATTTGGTGCATGGTACTCCAGCCAGCTATTCTCAATGAATTGACCCTGTAGTAACTGTTTTTGTTCTGACCCAAAGTCACAATTTCCAGATCACCAATGAGGCCAAATTAAGAGATTAAACACTCAAATAATGAGCGCACGGAGAAAATATTATGCTCACAAGTGTGCATTCTTTTCTACAAGCAATCGTTCTTTGAGGGCCTAATCTCTTAATTCGGCCTCACTTGCGATACTGCACATACTGACTTTGGGTCAGGACAAAAAAACCTACAACAACTTTTTAGTTCATTAAAACTGTATAAAAGTAAAATTATTTTTGTTGCCCAGAACAGCCAATCAGAGCACTGCTTTTATCTCCTAAACTGCTCTGGTAATGTGAAAGCTATGCATTGATTGGTTCCTATGAGCGACAAAGGCAACTTGTCTGTTAAATAGCTGTGAGAAATCTTCCTCCAACTTTATACAAATATTGTGTACAATACCACCACTTGTCTTTTTCTCAGTGGAGTTTTAATCTTCCAATTAGAAATCGTCCAGACCTGAATAAGTAACATGATTCTTTATTGATCATGCCGGCATGGAGAGAGAATGACAGCCACACTAGATGTGAGCAGTCACCTGTATGACTCAATACATATTCTTAGAATTTAAATAGAACAAGAGGAGGGCGTTCAAAATACAACATTTGCAAAATAGTGCATGTGTTGGAATATGCTTAACTGACAGCAATCCTTATCTACGTTACCAGAGAAGTAAAGGAATGACAATTTATTTTGTACGTAAGATAAGGATAGCAAACTAAGCATTACACCCATGTCTTCACATTACATCAGCTGAAAAGAGTTTCTAAGTCAAGAAACTTAAATGTCATACATGCAATCATGTGCATATATATACACTCACACACATACACGTATACATTATACAATATATATATATATATATAAACATGCACATAAAAGAAAGAACTTTATTACAATTATAATAACATTCCCTCATCTTGTAATAAAATCTTTTATCTGTACACATTGGAGACAGATTTCTTTTTGTCAGACTTCACAGAAGATCTTCATATAATCTAGAGAGAGAGTAATATGTTCAGTATATTTATCATTAAGTCCCAAAATTGTCATTGTTTCGTTGGATTCCAAAGTCTCCATTCGTTGATACATAGTTTTTGTTATGGCAAAGTCAGTCAGTCTTTGAACAAGTCCTATAATGCATAGAATAGCACAGCATCCACAAACAATCAGAACTCTGGCCACAATTGTAAGAGATATCAACGCAGAAGTGAATAATCCGGACTCTTTCCCAAACCATCCTTCGGTCCAGGAAGTGAATATATCATCATATCCAGAGATTCCAGCTAATTCATTAGACAGGGCAGTCAGTCCATCAAGAGCTTTGGAGATACTTCAATCAGGATCTGTATTAGGGATAAAGGTGCAACAAAACCCTCCAAACATTTTATATACACCTCCCTTTTCTGCTATGAACTTGTCTAATGCCATCCTATTCTGCCAAGCCATGAGAGAAGTTGGTCCTAATTACTCAGCTATCCCTTTAACTAAATCTCGGGTATAATTAACAAATCTCTGCTGGTTATAGTATAAATAGGCATAAAAAACCTTGGTGGCAGAGAAAACGCCAGTTGGCAAAATGCCAATATAACCTCAGCAGGGAAGCACAATACCCACTCAAACAAGACATGTGTGCAGGAGAAAAAAAGAGCTACTAGATACAAATATAGATGTATACTAGAGGCAGATGCATAAACCATGCATGCATGCGTTACAGATACTCCCCTTGAGAAAGCGGTGCTTAATGCACGCGAAACGTGCGTTGGGGCTTCAATACCTGGTCCTGGGTCCTCATTCTGGTGTCCTTTACTTACTTGGTGAGTTCTCAGTCCTCTCTGGTCTCTTATTGTGTATGCTGTTCGTGGCTTTGGTTGGCATGGACAACCCATTAGAACTCTATTTCATGATATGCACTTGCTAGTAATCTTATTAACATATTGTTCTGATTCACAAATGAGTCCATTTTTTCTGAGCTCTCCCTTGGTATTAATATCTTTAATTGGTGTATGCATCTGCCTCTAATTATTTACTACGGCTTATTTGGGCACCATTGTTCCCCTTGCGATGCACCCCGGTTTTTTCCTGCTGCAATCCTATGTCCTAAATCGTATGCAATGATACTTTTGTATGTTTTGACTATTTGTCTAATAAAATGATACACTTTTATACATCTATATTTGTACCTAGTAGCTCTTTTTTCTCCTGCACACATGGTTATAGTATAAGTAGTTTATCCAATCTACATTTTTTTTTATAGTCACCCACCAAATTATGGATTCCCACCCGGCTGCTACCTGGTTCCTAGCCTTGTACTCGTTGGGCACTCCGCTGGGATCTCCAATGTCATCTATGTAGATACTAGGATGGAAGGATCCTTGCAGAGTTTCACGCTTCTGTCTCTTCCCACTATGTACCTTTGGCCATAACCCTGTTGACAACAGGTGGAACAACATGATTAGCTGGACCACCGCACAATCCCCTCAGGAACCATGTGGTAATCCGGCTCTTATCCTTTTATCACCGCATAACCATCATACATCTGCTCTCAGGGTAGTCTGGTTTGACTATATGGCTGAGTAGTTGGCCCTGTGGGAGACAATGATCCGTTCTCTACAAGAGTCGCCTTAGAACTCTCCGTAGTTGTGCCCATGCCCTGGAAGACTAAAACAAGTATAGTTACCAGGAAAAACAATCACCAGTAGTGTTGAGCGATACCGTTCGATACCCAAAAATATCGTATCGGATGGTATCGCCCAATACGAAAAAAATATCGGGTATCGCCGATTCCGATACCGGAAGTCCCATTCAAGTCAATGGGACTTCTGGTATCGGAATTAAAAAAAAGCCCTTTATTTCCTTGTTGGCTAATTCTACATAATTGAAAACAAATAAGAATCATGTAGAATGTATTGTGGGAGGTGGAGGAGACATTAAAGGCATAGTGGTTTATTCAAATCACATGGCATATCATTAATTCCAATTTTTTTTTCAAGACGTTCGGAGTTAAAAAGATATTGACTATGTTAACTTTTTTATATTTTGTATATGTACGTTTCACAACTTCCATGCTCTTCACCTTCTTTTGTACTTCTCCCACACTTTCTCCTTCATGATCCGCAGCAGTAGAATTTTTTTCATCAACTTTTTCTTCACCTTATTCATCTTCTTCTTCTTCACCTTCTTCCCATTATTTTTTTTTTCCATTCTTCATATTCTTCTTATTCAGCCATTATTAATTTTCATATGTTATTTCTTCATCTTCTTCCTATTCTTCTTTTTCTTCATTTTCTTATGGTGATAGGCATTCCTGTAGTACTTATCTATAAAAGTTATAAGATTACACCTTATGTTCTGCCTGTCACAAAAGATTTACAACAGGATTTGTCCGCATTCAGTTTGGCCTGCAGCAGCAGGCATTTTCCATGGGTACCACGAGGAGGAGCGGACTCACCCCCATTTACTGCTTAGTCTTCTTCTGCTTATAATTTTGATTTCTTCTATGCTGATTTTTAGTCTTATGCTTAATGTTCTTCTGCTTTCTGTTCTTCTGCTTTTGCTTCTTCTGCTTCTTGTTCTTCTGTCTTTTGTTCTGTATCTTGGTGGTTGTCTTCATGTTCTTTGTCCTCTTGGTCATATTATTTAGGGTCATATTTCTGGTCTTCTTTGGTGTGGTCTTCAGGGTCGTCGTCATCAGGGTCGTCGTCATGGAGATCAATAAGGATTAGCAAAGACAATTTCAAAAAGCTTGATCTTGGAAATGTAGCAGAAGGTACAAGGAGGCTGAGAAACTGGCGAGAACCAGCTGAAAGTACTGGAACCCATAGTGCAGCAGAAGGAACAAGAGCTGTTATGAACGAGTCACCGTAGGAGGCAGACACAAAAATAGAAGCTACGTCCAGAAAACCAGAGAAGTTGGCAACTATCAGATTGCAGACCCCTGAACCTATCAACACAACTAGCAGTAGCCGTGAGGGGTTCCTACGGTGCCCTAGACCCCTCGATCACAGCCGGAGAACTAAATAACCTAAAGACAGAAAAGGAAATCTAAACTCCCCCAGAGCAGACCCCAAAGTAAAAGGCAGCCCCCAACATATAATGACGGTGAAGCAAGATGAAAAAACACTCACACAGATAGAAAGATAGGCTGAGCAAACAATGGGGCCCAAGCTAACTAAAAATAGGACAGGATAGGAAAGCTGCTGTCTGCAATCTGCAAAAACCCTATAAAAGACAAAGCCAACAAGCTGAAATGGAAAAAAGCCCAGAAGCAGCTAGGCTTCAAAAACTAAATCAGCACTCAGGTATTTTCTGAAGACAGAGCTAAAGGAATTCAGCTCACCCCAGCAGAGAATGGCAGAAATCCAGCAAAACAAAGTCAAAGCACAAATGCAAAAGGCAGAGCAGAAAACTTAGCTTTAGAAGAGCAGGAATTCAGACTGGTATCCAAGGATCCCACAGAGAAATCACCCGCAGGGCAAAAGGGCGTAGGCAGCCTTATATCCAGTCAGTAACTCCACTCAGCCAGTCATCATCATTAGGCCCAGATGCTTGATAATCAGGCTCACTACCTTTCTTTACCAGAAGAGGGAGTTCATCGGGCCTCAGTGGTGAAGGGGAAAATGAACTCACAACAAAGAGCCAATGGCACTACTGAGGAACAGCTGACGGTGCTGGACCCCGGTTACTATGCAGGAGGTACCTGTGCTAGAAACCACTACCAAGGACCAGCTGACGTTGCTGGACCTCGGATACCGAGATGGAGGCACCTAGGCCAAAGGCGACTGGCGAGAACCAGCTGACAGTGCTGGAACCCGGATGGGTAGCAGAAGGAACAAGAGCCAATGGCACTACCGAGGACCAACTGACAGTGCTGGACCACGGTTACTAAGCAGAAGGTACCTGTGCTAAAAAACACTACCAAGGACCAGCTGACGGTGCTGGACCTCGGATACCGAGATGGAGGCACCTAGGCCAAAGGCTCTGGCGGGAACCAGCTGACAGTGCTGGAACCCTGATGGGTAGCAGAAGGAACAAGAGCCAATGGCACTACCGAGGACCAACTGATGGTGCTGGACCACGGTTACTAAGCAGAAGGTACCTGTGCTAAAGAGCACTACCAAGGACCAGCTGACGGTGCTGGACCTCGGATACCGAGATGGAGGCACCTAGGCCAAAGGCTCTGGCGAGAACCAGCTGACAGTGCTGGAACCCGGATGGGTAGCAGAAGGAACAAGAGCCAATGGCACTACAGAGGACCAACTGACGGTGCTCAACCACGGTTACTAAGCAGAAGGTACTTGTGCTAAAAAGCACTACCAAGGACCAGCTGACGTTGCTGGACCTCGGATACCGAGATGGAGGCACTTAGGCCAAAGGCTCTGGCGAAAACCAGCTGACAGTGCTGGAACCCAGATGGGTAGCAAAAGCTACAAGAGCCAATGGCACTACCGAGGAACAGCTGACGGTGCTGGACCACGGTTACTAGGCAGGAGGTACGTGTGCTAGAAACCACTACCAAGGACCAGCTGACGTTGCTGGACCTCGGATACCGAGATGGAGGCACTTAGGCCAAAGGCTCTGGCGAGAACCAGCTGACATTGCTGGAACCCGGGTGGGTAGCAGAAGGTACCCATCCAAAGCAAAGTAGCCAGGCCGCAAGCCGGCCACAGTTACCGAAACCCACAGTCCTACAGGGGGTCCATGTCCCATTGGCACTACGGATCCAGCCTTCAGTGCCAGATCCCGCAGTCCACATAGGAGTCACCTAAACTGCAGGCACCGTAGAGTCGGCTAACCCGGCCGCAAGACGACAGGACAACGGATTGGTGGCAAAGTGAAATTGACACTACCTGGAAACAGCTGGAGTGCTGGAACCAGGCTGGGCAACAGGGAGTACCCGTGCCAAAGACACTGCCGAGCACCAACTGGCGTTGTTGGAGCCCACTGACAATCATGGTGTAGGCCGAGGCCTACTTGGTGGTAGTTTTATATCGGTTCCGGACTACAGCTGACTGTCAACGTGCTCCAATTAGGCATCTGCCTCCATTCTGTTTCCAGGATTTCACGTGACCACCAACACCGCCAGTTTATGCGTACAGTAGCCGTCTGCCCAAACCACACGTGTTCCTGTGTTACTGGGATTCTGTAATGTCAGCAGATCCCCTGATGTGTGTCTGCAAATGTCTGCTGCTCTGTCCACATTCCCACCACTTGTAGTGAGAAGGTGGACAGCGCAGGAGACAGTGCCGGACACACATTGGGGGATCAGCTCACGTAACAGAACACCAGGAACACAGGAACAAGTGTGGAATGCGTGGACGGCAACTGTGAGCAGGAACTGGCGGTGTTGGAGGTCAGGGGAAATACTAGAGACAGAGCGGAGACAGAGGCCAAATCAGAGAATGTTTAAATCAGAAGTAGTTACAATTTGGTGGCAGCAGCAGTTTGCCCTCCACACAGCAGGGGATCAGCTGACGTTACTGACCCCCACTTTCACACGAACGAGTGTTTTTTTCTGTGTGGACAGCACTTCCGAGCAACAACTGACGATGTTGGAGCCCAGGGATAGTCATTTTGTAGGCTGAGGCCTACTTGGAGGCAGTTTAAGATAAGACGTTGTTTGAATTTGGAGGCAGCAGGAGAGTTTGCGTACACACAGCAGGGGGATCAGCTGACGTTACCGAACCCCACTTACACATGAGCGAGTGTTTTGTCTGTGCGTACAGCACTTCTGAGCACCAACTGGCGGTGTCAGAGCCCAGGGAAAATCAGGTAGTAGGCCGAGGCCTACTTGGAGCCAGGTGTAAATCTGAGGTACTTTGAGTTTGGAGGGAGCAGGACACTTTGCCATACACACAGCAGGGGATCAGCAGATGTTACCGAACTCCACTTACACATGAGCGAGTGTTTTCTCTGTGCGTACAGCACTTCTGAGCACCAACTGGCGGTGTCGGAGCCCAGGGAAAATCAGGTAGTAGGCCGAGGCCTACTTGGAGCCAGGTGTAAATCTGAGGTACTTTGAGTTTGGAGGGAGCAGGACACTTTGCCATACACACAGCAGGGGATCAGCAGACGTTACCAAACCCCACTTACACATGAGCGAGTGTTTAGTCTGTGTGGACAGCACTTCTGAGCAACATCGGGCGTTGCTGTAGCCCAGGAAAAAAAGTTCAGGTCATAGAAACATGAACACAACAGGAGACCTGGATCCTGTTGCCAGCCAATTATTTACTCTGGAAGAGGACTGGCAATTTCAGGTGAGATCCAGGCCTTGTTCATTTTCACAAAAGTAAGCCGGTCAACATTATCGGCGGATAGTCACGTGCGACGGTCTGTTACCACACCACCTGCAGCACTAAAGACACGTTCCGATAATACACTGGCAGCAGGGCAAGCCAGCACCTCCAATGCATACTGGCTAAGCTCTGGCCATGTATCCAGCTTAGAGACCCAAAACTTGAACGGGGAAGAGGCGTCTGGGAGTACACTAACAGGGCAAGACAAGTAGTCTTTCACCATCTGACGGAAACGTTGCCTCCTGCTGACTGGAGCCGTCTGTGATGGTGTAGCCGTTTGTGGCGGTCCCACAAAACTTTTCCACATTTGGGCCATACTGGCCTTGCCTTGTCCTGCGGCACTGCCTCTGCTACCTCTTTGTGCAGAGCTTCCTCCACTGCCTCTACCCACGTGGCTGCTTTGAAAAGCACTACCAGCAACACTTGCGGGGGGAATGGAGAACATGATGGCCTGCACAAGTGTTTCTTGGTACTCCCGCATTTTACGCTCCCGGTTCAACTGTGGTATGAGGCTTTGTAAGTTGTCCCGGTAGCGAGGATCTAAGAGGGTGTACACCCAATAATCAGCCGTGTGGAGAATGTTGGCGATGTGGCGGTCATTTAACAAGCACTGCAGCATGAAATCAACCATGTGCTGCAGACTGCCAACTGGACCGGAAACGCTGTCCCCAGCTTGAGGCAGCATCTCAGCCTGCTCAGCATCACCCCACCCTCGCTGTACACACTGACTACTAGAGCCTTGTGTATCTCCCTCCTCTGGAGAGATGTGTTCCTCCTCCTCCATTGACTCCTCGTCATCCTCCTCACTAAGTGTCCCCTGCCTGGGCCTTTGTGTGAAAGCACGTTGCGCAGACTTGCCAGAAGCAGATGGCATTTCTGACTCCTCATCCTCGACCTCTTCAAAAACCTCCTCACCTAGTGCTTGTAAGGTTTTTTGAAGCAGACAGATAAGGGGGACAGTCATGCTGACTAGTGCATCATCTGCACTGGCCATCCGCGTGGAGTCATCGAAGGCACGCAAAACTTGGCAGATGTCCCTCATAGTGGCCCACTCAGTGGTGGTGAAGTGTGTCCGGCGCACAGTGCGACTTGTTTGCGCCTGATGCAGCTGGTACTCCATTACTGCTGCCTGCTGCTCACACAACCGCTCCAACATATGTAACGTTGAATTCCACCTGGGTGGGGAGGTCACATATGATGCGATTCTCTGGCAGGCGGAATCGGCATTGCAGAGATGCAATGCGCGATCTTGCCATGCTGGAACGCCGCAAGTGAGCACACTCTAGGCGAACCTTGTGCAGCAGTACATCAAGATCCGGATAGTCCCTCAGAAAGCTCTGCACGACCAAATTGAGCACGTGTGCCAGACATGGTATGTGAGTGAGGTTGCCTAGGCCCAGAGCTGCCACTAGATTTTGGCCATTGTCACTCACTACTAAACCTGGCTGGAGATTCGCTGGCACAAACCACACATCACTCTCCTGCTTGATGGCATTCCAGAGCTCCTGTGCTGTGTGGCTCCGATTCCCCAATGAAATTAATTTAAGGACGGCCTGTTGACGTTTGGCCACACCTGTGCTCATATCTGGCCTAACAGGCTCATGCAGTGCTGATTCCGAGGAACTAGAGTAGGAGGAGGACTCAATATGTACAGACTGCATTCCTGCAATCCTTGGAGTTGGCAGAATACGTACAGAGCCACTCTCCATATCTGTACCCGGCTCCACAACATTGACCCAATGGGCAGTAAGGGACAGGTATCGTCCCTGTCCATGACTACTGGTCCACGCATCGGTGGTCAGGTGGACCTTGCTACTGACGGCGTTTAGTAGCGCATTTTTAATTTTTCCCTCCACATGCTTTTGCAGGGCAGGGACGGCTTGCCTGCTGAAATAAAAGCGGCTGGGCACATTGTATTGTGGAACTGCCAATGACATCAAGTTCCGGAATGTGTCAGTCTCCACCAGCCTGAATGACAGCATCTCAAGGGCCAGTAGTTTGGCAATGCCGGCATTCAGAGCCAGTGCTTGGGGATGGTTTGCCGAGTATGGCCGCTTTTTCTCCCATGCCTGTGCTACCGATTGCTGGTGAGTGGCCTTGGAGTGTGCTGATGACTGACAACATGGTTCAGTGGGTGGAATTTCACTGGGTCTCTGGACAACAGTGGCAGAGGTTCTTCCATGGCGTTCCAGTGAGGAAGCCGAACCAGCTGTGTGTGAGCTGGAGTAAGAGGCCCCAACACGAGCTGAAGAGGTGGTAGGTGCTGCTGAAGGTTGGCCTACATCTTCAGTGTGTCTGTGTAACTCCACCTCGTGCTTGGTACGCACATGTTTCCACATATTTGTGGTATTGAGGTTGCTCACATTTTTCCCTCGTTTAACTTTCTGATGACACAACTTGCATTTGACAAAGCAAATGTCATCTGCAACTGTGTCATAAAAAGACCACGCACTGCGGGGAGCACCCGTTTTGTGTTTTGGAAGAGGATTGCTCCTCACTAGTGTTGAGCATTCCGATACCGCAAGTATCGGGTATCGGCCGATACTTGCTGTATCGGAATTCCGATACCGACTTCCGATATTTTTTCAATATCGGAAGTCGGCATCGGAATCGGAAGTTCAAAGTTGATTGACAGCCTGACGTCATCATGATGCGCGGTGTGTGCGCATCATGATGCGCCGTCATTTCGGGCCTTCCGGGGGTCTCTGCCGGCCTGCCGGGGGGCTGTGCCGGCCTGCCGGGGGGCTGTGTGGACTGCCCGGGGTCTGTACCGGCCTGCCGGGGGGCTGTGCCGGCCTGCCGGTGGTCTGTGCACCCTGTGGGGGTCTGTACCGGCCTGCCGGGGGGCTGTGCCGGCCTGCCGGTGGTCTGTGCACCCTGTGGGGGTCTGTACCGGCCTGCCGGGGGGCTGTGCCGGCCTGCCGGGGGGCTGTGCTGATGTCCGGGGGTCTGTGCAAGCATCGTCCGATGGGACTACAAGTCCCATCTGGCGATGCCTGCTACCATGACAGTGATTGACACATTAGCCAATGATGGGACAGTAGTAGTCCCATCATCCGGCTAATGTGTTAAATGTTAAAAAAAAAAAAAAAAAAAATACTACATACATACTACATGCATGCTACATACATACTACATGCTACATACATACTACATACATACTACATACATACCACATATATACTACATACATACTACATACATAACACATATATACTACATACATACTACATATATACTACA
The DNA here is from genome assembly GCF_039654945.1 of Dendrobates tinctorius. NCBI lineage: Eukaryota > Metazoa > Chordata > Amphibia > Anura > Dendrobatidae > Dendrobates > Dendrobates tinctorius. The sequence continues at coordinate 100,198,395 of NW_027361690.1, read as the reverse complement.
TGCATGCTACATACATACTACATGCTACATACATACTACATACATACTACATGCATGCTACATACATACTACATGCTACATACATACTACATATATACTATATGCATGCTACATACATACTACATGCTACATACATACTACATATATACTACATACATACTACATACATACTACATGCATGCTACATACATACTACATATATACTACATGCATGCTACATACATACTACATGCTACATACATACTACATATATACTACATACATACTACATACATACTACATGCTACATACATACTACATATATACTACATGCATGCTACATACATACTACATGCTACATACATACTTCATATATACTACATGCATGCTACATACATACTGCATGCTACATGCATGCTACATACATACTACATACATACTACATGCTACATACATACCACATATATACTACATACATACTACATACAATACATTCATACAATACATACATAGACATACAGTACATATAACATAGAGTAACATACTTACCAATACTTGTCACATTGTTCCCCGAAGCCATTGTCTTTTACGGAATAAATATTAACATAACAAACCACAAAAATACTCACCCACGATCTGAAGCAGTCCACGAGTGTGTCCCACGACGATCTTGGGTAGAGAACTGCAGCATCAGCTGTTGCTGCCGTTCTCTACGGGCTGCAGGAATCCAATGACGGAAGGTAGGTATCCTTCCGCACTGTATTCCTCCGCCACTTAAAAAAAAAAAAAAGTCCCTAGTCTCACTTTATGCCATTGCTGCGTGGGAATTTCACACACAGCAATGGCATAAAGTGAGACTAGGGACTTTTTTTTTTTTTTAAGTGGCAGAGGAATACAGTGCGGAAGGATACCTACCTTCCGTCATTGGATTCCTGCAGCCCGTAGAGAACGGCAGCAACAGCTGATGCTGCAGTTCTCTACCCAAGATCGTCGTGGGACACACTCGTGGACTGCTTCGGATCGTGGGTGAGTATTTTTGTGGTTTGTTATGTTAATATTTATTCCGTAAAAGACAATGGCTTCGGGGAACAATGTGACAAGTATTGGTAAGTATGTTACTCTATGTTATATGTACTGTATGTCTATGTATGTATTGTATGAATGTATTGTATGTAGTATGTATGTAGTATATATGTGGTATGTATGTAGCATGTAGTATGTATGTAGTATGTATGTAGCATGCATGTAGCATGCAGTATGTATGTAGCATGCATGTAGTATATATGTAGTATGTATGTAGCATGTAGTATGTATGTAGCATGCATGTAGTATATATGTAGTATGTATGTAGCATGTAGCATGTATGTAGCATGTATGTAGTATGTATGTAGTATGTATGTAGTATATATGTAGTATGTATGTAGCATGTAGTATGTATGTAGCATGCATGTAGTATATATGTAGTATGTATGTAGCATGTAGTATGTATGTAGCATGCATGTAGTATGTATGTAGTATATATGTAGTATGTATGTAGCATGTAGTATGTATGTAGCATGCATGTAGTATATATGTAGTATGTATGTAGCATGTAGTATGTATGTAGTATGTATGTAGTATGTATGTGGTATGTATGTAGTATATATGTAGTATGTAGCATGTAGTATGTATGTAGCATGCATGTAGTATATATGTAGTATGTATGTAGCATGTAGTATGTATGTAGCATATATGTAGTATGTATGTAGTATGTATGTAGCATGCATGTAGTATATATGTAGTATGTATGTAGCATATATGTAGTATGTATGTAGCATGTAGTATATATGTAGTATGCATGTTGCATGCATGTAGTATATATGTAGTATGTATGTTGCATGTAGTATGTATGTAGTATGTATGTTGCATGTAGTATATATGTAGTATGAATGTAGCATGTATGTAGTATGAATGTAGCATGTATGTAGTATGCATGTTGTATGTATGTAGCATGTAATTTTTTTTTTTTTTTTTTTTTTTTTACATTCAACACATTAGCCGGATGATGGGACTACTACTGTCCCATCATTGGCTAATGTGTCAATCACTGTCATGGTAGCAGGCATCGCCCGATGGGACTTGTAGTCCCATCGGACGATGCCTGCACAGACCCCCAAAGCCTGCACAGCCCCCCGGCAGGCCGGCACAGCCCCCCGGAGCCTGCACAGCCCCCCGGCAGGCCGGCACAGCCCCCCGGCAGGCCGGCACAGCCCACCGGAGCCTGCACAGCCTCCCTGGCAGGCCGGCACAGCCCCCCGAAAGGCCCGTACAGACCCCAGAGAGGCTGTACAAGGGAAAAACAGGATTTTTCTTATTCCGATACCGGAAGTCCCATAGACTTGAATGGGACTTCCGGTATCGGAATCGGCGATACCGATACTTTTTTTTTAAGATCGGCCGATCCATTCCGATCCGATACTTTGAAGTATCGGACGGTATCGCTCAACTCTACTCCTCACGGGTACCAAAGTGGAGGCCACAGGCAACCAAGTCTGCCCCCGCCCTCTCCCTCCTCTTTTGGCCGTTCCGTGATTCTCTTCCTCAGAGCTGCTCCCACCACCGTCCTGTGGCTGACGCCATGATGGGTCAAGGACCTCATCATCTCCACTCTCCTCTTCAAGCACCAGCTGGTCCTGGGTTGTCTCGCCAGCACCGTATGCACCAGAAATTGGCAACTGAGTCTCATCATCATCAGATGAGTACTGAGGTGTGCTGACAATAGGCACTGGCCCACCTCTTCAGATTCAGAGGGACAAATCAGTTGCGCATCACTGCATACTCCCTCTTCTTCACGCTCTAGAATGCTGCTTGGCTGGCCACCTCTTTCCAAGCCAACAGATTCTGAGAACAGAAGTAAAGATTGAGATGGCTCCTGTCCAGGGCTCTCAGACTGCCTGGGCAATTTGGCAGGTGGTGAAGAGACAGATGGTTGCTCTTCAGTGCTCTGGCCCTGGGAGGATGCGGAAGTCATTGAAGTGGATGCGTTAGCTGCCACCCATCCGACAACGGCTTCAATTTGTTCGTCACGCAGCAGTGGGGTACGGCGAGGTCCTACAAAGCTGCGCATGATGGACTGTTGCCTGGTAAAAGTGGGGGATGCCGGGTCACTGGTGGCTGCAGCAGACACCGAATCCCCACGTCTTCTCCCTGCTGAATCCCCCCAGTCCTCTCCCTGCTGAAACTCCACGGCCACGACCACGTGCCTTACTCCCTGCCTTCTTCATCTTGGTAGACTGATAAAGATAGGCAGAAAAGTAAAAAAGGGGGGGCTTAGTGTTCTGATTCCTGAACACCTGCTATCCAGTATAAGAAACACTAATTTTGCTAAGAGTGTGTGTACTACACTTTAATATGATCTAATGTGGCCTACACAACTCTAAAGTGGAGTGTTTGGTGAACTTTATTTCCTTTTTTTTTGGGGGGGGGAATAAAAGGATGTGACCAAAGTTTGAAAGCTATAGTATCACAAACTTTTTGGAGCGATTACAATGCAGGAAGCTAACCTACAATACAATTGATGAGGCTCCAAAAAATAGGGTAATACTAGTCTGGCTGACCCTGAAGGGCACAAGCCAGCAAAAAGGCTCCTCTATCTAATCCTATATAGTGTTTGCAACCAACCAATGACAATGGATGCGGATGGAAGCATACTAATATAGGAGCAAAAATCTGGACAAATTAGCTGTAAAAAAAGGACTATGTATGAGGCAGTGACGCACGCTGAGCGGACTACAACCAGCGGTGGCTGTAGAACACACTGCAACGTGAGCTGCACTCACACACAGAGAGACCTATCAGACAGCCAAAAACAGTGCAGAGAAATGGGCTATAGCACTGAAAGGCTGCTGAAAGGCTCCACTGTCCACTCCTTTAGTGTTTGCAACCAACGTATATGGATACGTATGGAAGCACACTATACAGGAGAAAAAAAAAGCAGCAATAAAAGAAAAATGTGTATGAGGCAGAGACTCACGCTGGGTGGCCTACAAGCAGACGTGCCTGCAGGACACACTACACAGCGTGGGTCTGCACTCACACAGCCCTTGCAGACAGCTATTAAAACAGCGCTGCTGGGCTACAAAAATGCTACAGTGGTGGATTATGTAGCCTGGGTAGAGCAATAGATATGTTTGATGATCGCTATTTCTAACTGTCCCTCACAGTCTTCAACAGTAGCCTGTCCCTAACTGAATTCACAGCAGAGTGAACCCGAAATGGCGGCTGCTGCGGTTTTTATAGTGCATCATGACATCTTTTCAGCAGCCAATCACAGCCATGCCAGTAGTTAACATGCCTACATGCCTAACAGGATGTGCCCACACTTCTGAGGATCCCCATTGGCTGAATCAAATCGAGCGGGCTCCTAGCATTATGGGAACTTCCGATTCCGGTATTCGATATGAAAAAAGTATCGGAACTAAGTATCGGAATTCCGATACAGCGAATATCGGCCGATACCCGATACTTGCGGTATCGGAATGCTCAACACTAATCACCAGTGGTGGGATATCCGGTTTCTCAAGTGGGGGAAATAAAAATGTTAATATTTTACATTTTCTTTCCCTTTCTTAGCAGATATAAGTTTTACTATATAACTTAATTTTTTAAGCCTTTTGAAATGTATTTAAGCCATTCTAACCATTCATTCTTCTCCTCACAGGCCTCTCTCTAGAGCTAGCTTATCTTCATAAGTTAGGTTGTAAAATCTAACTATGGGCCCTATGGGCTCTATTATGGTTCTCTCTGGCATACCTTGCTTGGATCTATGTATGCTATTATTCTGAACTTCTATGTAGAAATGTCCTATTGGGTCTGTTACTGATATATCAGCTCCTTTGATCCCTCATCTTAGGGTTTTTTAAAGTTCTCAGTAGATGAATACAATTATTCTTATTTGTGCAAGGGGATCTCCTTTTTCCTAATAGAGAATCTGGCTATTAAATCTGTGTAGCCATAAGGTTTATACCTATAGTCTCGGGCTACAGTTGTCCATGCTGCTTTACTCCAGTCACACACATTCATTCCCTCTGCTATTAGACTTCATAACACAAACATACTTATTGTATCAGACTGCTAGTTTGATAGCTTGCTCCCTATCTCTACATCCTTTATACAACAGACAGAAATGCACTAAGATGGTAGCTTCCTGTCCAATTTCAAAAGTAAGATTTAAAGTCTTAAATCTGAAACCATTCTGTCACCGTGGACTTTCCTCTCCTGCTGGGTCTATTACTCTCCAATCTCCCATCACTATGGTCACGAAGAATATACATGTGACTAACCCTGATGTATACATTCTAGATCTGACCGTCTTGTCCGGGTAGGGGAATGAATGGGAGTCTTCACCAGTTTGAGACAAGCTTTCCCTTGTGGAAAACCTCCCTTTGTAGCTGGATTTTCACAATCAAGTCAGATCCTACTCTGTCCCTACCTGTCTGACAAGTTTACAGTGTGAGAGATGGATCCAAGAATCTTGACCGCAGTAGGAGAAATCAACAGGACTTGGTAAGGACCTTCCCACTTAGGATGGTGTCAGTGTCTCTTCTTTCACACTTTCACAAGGACCCATCCTGCAGGTTTCACAATCTCAGGTTTTTTTAGTGGCTTTCCTGGAACAAAACTAAGAGTAGAAACTTCTTTGTGAGTTAATATCTTAGCCATATATTCTGCTAATGTAAAATCAACTTCCGAATCTATCCTTCTAAAGGGTTTTAGCTTAGGTAACAGAAAAGGTCTCTGTGTGACATGCATGTTTAGTACAATCAATAGGAGCCAGTACAACCAATTTTTTTCTGTTTCCTGCATGTTCTTTGTCAATTTATTTTTCAAGATCCCACTGTGTCTCTCAACCAGTCGGACTCACTGAGGATGATAGGCACAGTAGGCTTCTTTTTTTTTTTTTTTAATTCAGTTGACAATGTTCTGGCTAATAATGGCATAACTTAGTTTATTATATAGTTTCTGGAACCCCAAATCTGGGTATGATTTCCTTTAGAAGAGCCTTCGCTACCATTAATGCATCAGGGTGGACAGCTGGAAAAACTTCAATCCACTGGAGCGTGGCCTGGGATCTGAGCATGTAGGCAGCAAGAGCTCTAAGCTCCCACAGTCACATTCTAAACCTACAAAATAAGCATGCATAGGGTTAACCAAAATAACCTTGCTGGACCCTATTTTATTTATGAACTTTGGGTGCCCATTTTGAGACAAAACGCAGGACTCTGGTCCAAAGAGGACTGAAGAAATAAGCTTTTACATGTCTGGATGGCTGCGGTGCAGCAGAAGCTGAGGGACATCACCCCACATCATCTGCCCTCTTGTGAAGAGACTGGAGTGCAGGCGTGAGCTGTACTGAAGCCAGGATTGATCTGGAGTATCATTATTGGTACTGAGGACTTTATTTGGATCCCCCCCGAGTAAGGCACAACGGAAATCCAGCTGGCTGCATGGATTTCTGCCTTTGGTGTGTGGAGGATAACAGCGTGGCTGTGGCGGAGGGATACAGACTCCTGCATGTTCATCCCTGTTGATTTACGCCTGAGTGCTGCTGAATTCTAACTGCTGTAATATCGGGGTGAGGTTAGTGGGGACAGAGGAGCTTCTCTTGACATATTCTAGCATGGCACGCTGAAGAGGAAAATAAATACACCGGCGGGGACTCTTTCTTTGCCACGGAGCGGAAGGGCGGAGGGATACCACCTGACCTCTAGGACCAGACCCCGGAATCGGCCAAGAACAACACTATACAGCCTCATAAAGGACCGGATCAGACTAGCACCAGGGGAGCCACTAAAAACTGCTGAGGTGAGGCACAACTGAAATCCGGTCACTAGAACCGGACGCTGCCCACTGAGCATAGCCCCAATAGAACTCAATGGGAAGTAGCTCTGGCTGTGTCCAGCCTGTCAGCGTTGCAGAAAGTGGACGTCACAGCACCTGCATCACACAGCAAGCTGCCCCGGTTACAAAAGGTCAGCTATACTCCCGCTATACTGTGCGGTGCAGCAGGCAGTTAACCCCACGTGTACTGGGGAGAAGGATATAGCAATATATAACAATAACTATAACAATAAATAATAATAATAATAATAATAATATAGACAGCGGGGAGGGCCATCACTATCCCTACACAATAAAGGAATACTGACTATTCTACACTTACCAGTGGCGCAGACTTATAGCACAATAGTGACTGCAGTTTCTGGCTGGTGGCCCCCTATACTCATCTGTGCAGTGCACCATAATAAAGGATTATCCACTCTTCAAGCAAGGATCAGAGCTACAGTGGACTGCTTGCATTATTATTGAGGAATGGTGTGACTTTTAGCGCTCTTACTGCGGGTTTCTCAGTTGACTCCTTTTCTGAAACTTGTTTATAGACCATTTTACTTAACTTGTCTGATTGATCAAGCTAAAAGGGTCATAGACTTGAGGCCAGGGAAGGCTGCGTGGCAAATTAAGATGCAGTCGGGCAGGAGCAGAATTAATAATAGCTCACAAAGGGTGACGAGGTACAATTTGGGGGCATATTCAAAATCCTATGCGGATATCCCTAATGTGTTAAGCCCCACAAAATCTAGGTCACCTCTGAAAAGAGGTGAGCCAAAAATGCCTTATATAAAACAATCCCATAACCTTACACCTGTCAAAGCTACAAAAGGGGGGTCAGGTATCAAAACACTGCCTAAAACACAACCTGAAACACTTCAAAGAAAGAAAAATTTGGGGGGACACATTAAAACTCCACCTCCAAATCAGCCCCTCAAGGAGGAAATGGACACTTCCAAATCAAACAAAAGGAAGGGCCCAGACGATCAGGAAAACACCGGGAGTCTTTCTTCTGAGGACTCCGACAGTGTCTCAGCTGACTATACCCCAAACACAAGCCCTGAAAGGCAGAGGCCTAGAAGGGACACTGGGGGTCCATTTCCTTCATTTGAGATTCCACCTCCATCCATTAACCTGGGGGAATACAAGTGGTCCAATAAGCAAGCCACCGAAGGATTCATGGCGGATCTCTTCCATTCCTTCAGTGATGCCCTAAAAATAGGGTTTGAGACTCAGGCTAAAGCCCTACAGGAAACTTGCAGGAATCTTAGCCAAAAGGTTGAGAAATATGAGGTAAAGATGGTACAGGCGGAGAGAGACATAGTCTACCTCTCAAAGGAAAATTCTCTCCTCAAAACGGAGGTTATTTCCCTTAAAAACAAATTAACGGATCTGGAAGACAGAAGCAGGAGAAATAACTTAAAAATACAAGGTATTCCTGAGTCGGTCTCCCAGGCAGATCTTTCAGATTACACTAAATATTTATTCAAAAAACTATCGCCGAAATTGACAGAATTAGAAGTAAATATTGATTGTATACACCGCCTCCCACGTCCAAAAGGGGTCCCAAAGGAAAAGCCTAGGGACACTATCCTCAGAGTCCATTTTTTTGAAACCAAGAGGTATGCGATATGGAAGGAGATCAACCGAACCCGTGCCGAGTTGGTATGCTTCTAGGAGGTTAAACTGGCCTCCAATCGACAGCCAGTTTTCCACTACAAGAACTTTCCACACATGTACAAGTCACTGTCCACAAAGAAAAAGGCTGGGGTCATTACACTGGTAGGTGGCACCGTTCCTTTTCAGCTCATGAAAGAGATACCAGACTCGTTGGGCAGGTTTCATATACTCATATGCTTACTCCATGAAAGGCCATGCACAATAGTGAATGTATACGCACCTAACAAGGGACACATTCAATTCTTGAGCAAGCTAATCAAAAAAATAGACAGTCAAAACAGGCGATCTTATCTTACTAGGTGATTTTAATATTGTCCCAGATAGTAGCATTGATTCATCATTAGTTCGCCATAAGGTTCCAGCTTTAAAAAACTGGTTAATTCAAAATTAGCTTTATGATGCTTTTCGTTGCTTGAACACATCGTCTCGTGAGTATTCTCACTTTTCAGATGTACATAAGACAGCATCTAGAATCGATATACTACTTACTAATATATTTACTATAACCAAAATTAAGGATATACGGTTCATGCAAAAGACCATCTCAGATCATGTCCCGGTTCTCGCTGAGCTCCTCGTGGGTCCTCCCTCTGACAAGCCATCCCGCTAAAAACTTAACTTAGCCTTATTAGATATACCAGAGTACAAGCAAGAGACAGAAAACATTCTCTTAAACTACTTCAAGGAAAATGTATCTGGTGAAGTAGATCAGCAGATACAGCAAACAAGAACATGCAGCAAAAGGACAAACTAATCAAGGATACTAGATGTGGTAAAGAGGACTCAAGACAGGGTACAAAGAAGGAAGCTAAGAAAAATGAAGCAAAACTTCTTTCCTGCATGTTGACCAACGCAAGAAGCCTGACCAATAAGATTGAAGATCTGGAGTTGGTAATGTATGAGGAAAAATACGGCATAGTAGGAATAACTGAGACATGGTTAGATAACAGCTATGACTGGGCGGCTAACTTGCAAGGATATGATTTGTTTAGGAGGGATCGTAAAAAAAGGAAAGGGGGTGGAGTCTGTCTATATATAAAGTCCACTTTAAAGCCCACACTAAGAGAAGATATACAAGAGGGAAATGAAGAGGTGGAGTCTCTATGGGTGGAGATACACGGAGGGAAAAGTAATAAAATCCTCATAGGGGTTTGTTATAAGCCACCAAATATAACAGAAGACACTGAAAATGTATTATTGAAACAAATAGACAAAGCAGCAAATCACAATGAGGTGATTATTATGGGGGACTTCAACTACCCCGACATAGACTGGGAAACTGAACCCTGCGTATCTCAGAAAGGAAACCAATTTCTGTCAGTGACCAAGGATAATTATCTGTCACAACTTGTGCAGGGCCCAACTAGAGGGACAGCCCTTCTGGACTTAATTTTAAGCAACAGGCCAGATAGAATAACAGAAGTACGAGTCGATGGGCACCTAGGGAACAGTGACCACAATATAATACAACTCCACTTGTCCTTCAGTAAGGTTCCCTGGAAGGAGGTTACGGAAACGCTGAATTTCAGGAAAGCAAAGTTTGATCAGCTTAGAGAGGACCTTCGCCGAATTGATTGGGAAATTGTCCTCAAAAATAGGAGCACAGAAAATAAATGGGAAATATTTAAATCAGTTTTACACACCCACTGCGAGCTAGCCATACCGTACAGAAATAAAAGGGCTAGGAACAGGAGAACACCAATGTGGCTAAATAAGAATGTAAAAAGGGCAATAAATAACAAGAACAAGGCATTTAGGAAGCTAAAACAAGAAGGCAATGAAGAAGCATTAAAAAGTTATAGAGAAAAAAATAAAATGTGTAAAAAACAAATACATTTAGCAAAAGTGGAAACTGAGAGACTGATTGCTAAGGAAAGTAAAACAAACCCGAAACTATTCCTTAATTATATAAACAGTAAAATGATTAAAATTGATGGTGTCGGCCCTTTAAAGAACAGTGAGGGTGAAATCATAGAGAGCGATGTGGGAAAAGAAAATGTTTTAAATACTTTTTTCTCAACAGTGTTCACAAAGGAAAAGGATTTGCCAGGGGAAATGCAGAGTGATAAGGTAAACTCCCCATTAAGTATTACCTGCCTGAGGCTACTTTCACACTCACGTTTATTTGTGGTGCGTTTTTTACGCACACAGACGCATGAAAAAAACGCATCATGCGTTTGTGTGCTTTTTTTGTGGGTTTTGGTGCATTTTTTTAAAAAAGCATGCTTTTTTGCGCATACGTGCGCATTACAATGCGCACGTATGCGCACCCATAGACTATGATGGGTGTTTTGCTCTATGCGTGCGCATGTGGTTTTTTGGGGCAAGTCGGACGCACAAAAAATGCAACAGGATGCATTTTGTGCGCCCGAGCACACACTACAAAAAACGCATGCGCCTACAAACGCGTACAAACGCATGTGTATGCGCACCTAAAAGATAGGGGAAAAAACGCATGCGTTTTTTTGCGCTAAAAAACAGCGAAAAAAAACGCAAGTGTGAAACCAGCCTAACCCAGGAAGAAGTGCAGAACTGCCTTAGCAAGATTAAAATTGACAAATCACCAGGCCCTGATGGCATTCACCCTCGGGTATTAAGGGAGTTAAGTAATGTGATAGACAGGCCTCTATTCCTTATATTTAAAGACTCTATAGAAACAGGGTCTGTTCCTTTTGATTGGTGGCAAGCAAATGTGGTACCAATATTCAAAAAGGGGTGTAAAAGGGAACCTGGAAACTATAGGCCAGTAAGCTTAACATCTGTTGTGGGTAAAATTTTTGAAGGGTTTCTAAGGGATACCATTATGGAATATCTCAATGTTAATAAATGTTTAACTACATATCAACATGGATTTATGAAGGATTGCTCCTGTCAAACTAACCTGATCAGCTTCTATGAGGATGTAAGCTCTCAAATGGACCAAGGAGAATCATTGGATGTCATTTATCTCGACTTCTCTAAAGCATTTGACACTGTCCCACATAAAAGATTGGTAAGTAAGATGAGAAAGCTTGGGCTAGGGGAAAATGTGTGTAGATGGGTAGGTAGCTGGCTTAGTGATAGAAAACAAAGAGTGGTTATTAATGGTGCATACTCAGATTGGGCCAGGATTACTAGTGGGGTACCACAGGGTTCTGTATTGGGCCCCCTACTATTTAATATATTTATTAATGAGCTAGTGGATGGCTTACACAGTAAAATATCAGTATTTGCAGATGATACAAAACTATGTAAGGTAGTTAACACAAAGGAGAACAGTTTGCAACTACAGACAGATTTGAGTAAATTGGAGAATTGGGCTGAAACGTGGCAAATGAGGTTTAACACAGATAAGTGTAAGGTCATGCACATGGGAAGGAGAAACAGATGCTATAATTACATACTAAATGGGAAACTGCTGGGGAAATCAGACATAGAAAAAGACTTAGGCATCTTAGTCAATAAGAAGCTAAATTGGAGTGCCCAGTGTCAGGCAGTTGCCACCAAAGCAAATAGGGTCATGGGATGCATTAGAAGAGGCCTGGGGACACGAGATGAAAACATAATTCTCCCTCTGTACAAATCACTCGTCAGACCACACTTGGAGTATTGTGTGCAATTTTGGACGCCGATGCTCAAGAAAGACATTACTGAACTTGAAAGGGTTCAAAGGCGGGCTACTAAAATGATAAATGGAGTTGGTTCACTACAATACCCAGAAAGGTTATCAATATTAGGTCTATTTACTCTAGAAAAGAGAAGACTTAGGGGAGACCTAATATATATGTACAAGTATATCAGAGGGCAATACAGAGATCTCTCCAATGAACTGTTTGTACCAAGGACTGTGACAAGAACAAGGGGCATTCTCTTCATTTGGAGGAAGGACAATTTCTGCACCAGCATAGAAGAGGGTTCTTCACGGTAAGAGCAGTGAGGCTCTGGAATTCTCTTCCTGAGGAAGTGGTGATGGCCAACTCACTGAATGAATTTAAAAAAGGAATGGATGCTTTTCTTGTGAGTAACAGTATAGAAGGTTACGAATAACATAATAATATAGGTAGATGGTTGACCCAGCTTAAGGGAAGTAATTTTTTTCCTTATGGAGAAAATTGGCTTCTACTCTGTGGGTTTTTTGCCTTCCCCAGGATCAACAATGCAGAACAGCTGCACTAAAAATAGGCTGAACTAGATGGACATAAGGTCTTCCTTCAGCCTTCAAAACTATGTTACTATGTTATTATGTTAGTTCATGGTCTGGAACGCCCATAAGGCGGTCCTGAGGGGATGCCTTATGCAGATCCTCTCTAAACATAAGAAGAGAAATAGGGAAAAAAATTACAAACCTACAGGCCCAAATTAATTATCTGGAAAAAAAACAAACCAGCTTGAAAGTTCCTTCCTGAGATTTTGAGACTTAGACAGTGTCTGAGATCTGAAATCTACCAGGAATACGATGCAGCCATCAAAGCATCTAGGTATAAATTGTATGCATCTCTCAACAAGCCTACCAAGTTTATGATGAGGAAATTAAAAAGAGAAAGAATCAAGAAAAGGATAACTAAGATTGTATCTCCCTCAGGTGACTCCAAAATTCACCATAGGGACATTGTCAATTCTTTTGCAGATTTCTTTAAAAATCTTTATAACCTGAAAGATGACCCCCAAACACCGGTGGTTAACTCGAATTTTGTGGATTCTTTTCTACAGAGTATCGATTTACCAAGAGTTGATGAGCTGGACTTGAATTATGTCAATAACCCTTTTACAGAGAGTGAAATAGTTGACGTTATCAAGAAAATGCAGTCCCAAAAATCACCAGGGCCGGATGGCTTCTCTGGGGAATACTATAAATCCTTTTAAAAAATTCTGGCTCCACAGTTAGCTTCTGTCTTTGATCTGGCATCCTCTCGGGGCGCCTTCCCAAAGGAGATGTTAGAGGCAACAATTGTCATGATTCCAAAGGAGGGGGAGACCCCGAGAGGATACAGAACTATAGGCCAATCTCGCTCATAAACAGCGATATTAAATTCTCAAAGATCATCGCAAACCGACTAAAAAACATCCTTCCACGTCTGTTGATGGATGATCAAATAGGGTTCACAGAGGGCCGCCAGGCCTCAGACGGGACTAGAAGGGTGTTGAACCTGATAAATTTAGCTAACAACTCGAGAACCCAAACTGCTTTTCTGGCACTGGACGCCGAGAAGGCGTTCGATCGACTAAACTGGCTTTATTTAAAAGCATCTCTCGCTAGATTTGGCTTTGACGAGAAGTTTCTATCAACAGTCTTCGCCCTATACTCGGGTCCTAGTGCAAGGATCTATGCAAACAACTTCCTTTCCGACTCGTTTGACATTACTAATGGCATGAGACAGGGGTGTCCCCTGTCTCCCCTTCTATTTGTGCTTGCTATAGAGCCCCTAGCCGAAAAAATTAGATTAAACAATGATATTAAAGGCTTTGAACTGCCATCGCAAAATTTTAAAATTGGGTTATTCGCAGATGATCTATTCCTCACACTTCGTGATCCCGCAAATTCCATTAAAGCCCTTTCAGATGAACTAGAAAAATTCACTAGAGCATCCTATTTTAAGATAAACCCACACAAATCCAAATTTATAACTCTAAACATGAAACACTCCGAAATTAACGAAATAAAGACTCAAACCCAGTTAATTTGGGAGGAGAAAGAGATTGTCTTTCTAGGGATTAGAATAGCAGGATCAATCCAAGCCACAGTTAGGGCCAATTTAGACAGCATTATAAAGACTATTACAGGCAATCTACTCTTTTTGGGTCAGCTAGAGACTTCCATTTTTGGGAAGATACTGGCAGTCAAGGCCTTTATCCTTCCCAAAATTTTATACATATTTAGGACTTTGCCAGTTAGCTTTCCGCGACAAACCATTGATAAAATTCAAGAGCTCATCCGACTATTTATTTGGAAAGGTAAGAAACCAAGACTATCTGCAGACTTACCTTATAAAAATAAAAAACATGGGGGTGCAGGACTGCCCAACATATACGCTTATTATCAGGCCTCACTTATTAAACAGAGCTAGCACTGGTTTACGGAAAATATGACACATCCAGCTTGGTATGGCTTGGAGAGAGATGCTAGGGATAAAGGTTCCACGCAAAAGCTTTTCTTTTACTTCCTTCTGCAAAAGCCCAGTGCGAACTCATCGCATCCTATATTTCGGTCAATAATCTCAGCCTGGAGGGAACTCATTAAGACAACTAAAAATATCAAAAAAACAGAGCAAATCTTAAAACTACCCCTATCTTCATTGGCACTGATGGATGATCTCCCGATACCGGAGGTATGGGGGAAATCTGGAATTAAAAAGGTGGGGGATGTTTTTAGTGGAGTGGAGTTCTTGAAATTCAGTGAGATCAGGGCTAAATATAATCTACCGTCATCTGAGCTGGTCTTTTACACCATGTTGAAAGACAGAATTTGGAAAATCATAAAAGGGAAGACTTTAAATTATGAAATGCTATCTTCACTATTGTGCAACCTTAAAAATAAAAACCTCTGGAGTCTGCGTAATTTGTATAGATCTGTTGTCAAGGACCTAACGAGCCACAAAAGCATATAAATGAAGAGATGGGAGTCCGATTTAGGTGCTGATATCCGTCTTGAGAATTGGAACGATGCCATCAAAAACACAATTCCAACATATCAATGGGTCTTCACGAGGGTTATTTTAAACTGTTAAATAGGTGGTACTATACCCCGACAAGGTTATCACATTTTAACACAGAACTATCTTCCTTGTGCTGGAGAGGCTGTGGACATCAAGGGAACCTCTACCATATACTTTGGGTTGTTCAAAAATCAAAAACCTCCGGTTCCAGGTCACACAGCACATTAACCTCATTGCTAAGGACTTCACAATTACGCCTGAAAGAGCACTTCTTTCATTAGACATGGAACAATTTGACATTATTATACACATCCTCTTAGTGACTAAGACCATGCTAGCACAATGGTGGAAGAAAGTCGAGATTCCTAAGTTTTCGGACATACTTGATAAGATAGGCCAACATAACGATTTAGAACGCAGATTTGCAATTAACAACAATCACATCCACAAATATACAAAAAAATGAAAGGCTTGGAACAACAAATTCCATATCAAATAGACCTGTTAAGAGGTATTATATTTTGAGGCCTAAGCAAGGCTGTTGAAGTTCCGGGATGTTGCATTTCCTTCCAAGAATGTTAACCCATAATAAGGATTGGCGATTTTCTTTTCCTTTTATGTTGTTATTCGCTATATGCTATTTAATGCCTATTTGTGGGTTCTCTAGTTTTAAATTTTTTCCGTACCTGTACAAGGTTCTTTACTTTACATTCTCTTTCCTCCCTTCCTACCTTCCTTCCCTTACCCTGTTTAATTACTAAAAACCAATAAAATTATTTGAAAAGAAAAACTTCAATCCACCTGCTGAAAGCATCTATAAGTAATAACAAGGCAGTACTTTTTCCCTCACACTTGTTCAATCAAATCCATACAAATGTGTTGGAATAAGTATTTAGGGTGAATAAATTGTCCTCTCTTTGGTCTCAGGTTCCCTTAGGAATTATTTTTTTTGCACAAGTAATGTAGGTTATACAAAATTTTTTAATAGTTAGTAAAGCCATATGTCATAAATACCTAAGATATGATCTCTACCATCCCTCCTGTTGAGACATAGCTTATGCCATGGCTCAATACTGTGATATATCTTAGGAGGTTAATAGGCAGTTTATACATATAGGTCATCTTTAAAGATAACCCCTTTTTGTTACCAATTTATTTTTTTTATTTTTATTTTTTTATTATTTTTTTAAATGCCAATAGCATGTCATCCACATATAAGAGTATCTGGCTACCTTCTGGTGACTAACATGGAGCTAGGTTAGCTGACATTACCTGGGAAACAATAGTAGGTAATTCACAGTACCCTTGTGGGATTCTGGTGAATGTATACCTGCTCCCCTTATATGTGAATACAAACCAAAACTGGCTATCTGGATGTACCAGGATGCTGAAGAAGACATTACTGACATCTATCACTGTAAAGACCATATTTTCCGGCCTCCGGTCATTCAGCAGAGTATGGGGGTGTGGCACTGTGGGGGCTCTTGGAAACACAGCCTCGCTTACAGATGGGGGTGCCCTCCCTACTGGAAACAAGGCTGTGTTACAAGGTGAGCTGGACAGTGTATAATCACCTCTTTTATCAATCCCACATCTGCAGGTCATGTGGACCACAAAGATTCTGGGTATGTGGTCTATTCTTACTCTAATTCTAGGAAAGGAACACCATTTCTCACTCATTCCCCTGCCTCGCTGCAGGTGGACACTGGGTTTAGAAATGGTGTTCCACTTTAGTACTTGTGAACATGCCTGCAGTCTGGCAATGTAAAATGAGCCATCACCCAAATCCTCCCATTGTTATTTTCCTTACACTCTTCAACAAAATCACCAAGGAATTTCCATGATCTACTTTACATCTGGAGAGGGAAACATGTGGCACAGTGCCTCTAAAAAGCAAAAACAACAATTTAATTTGTTCTGAAAGTTTATACAACTGACGGCACAGTTCCCTTTATGATCTCAGTATAGAGTGTGAAAAGAACAATCTAGAGCATATTTTCATATTTACATCAGGACCCTTAAAATACCTATAGTACATGGTGCAGTGTAGTCTTGGGTAAAAAAATCTACATTTGTGTACCTTTTATCTCTTGCTTCCTTGATTATTAAGGACTCAGTAATTAAGGATGGTACTGCAGTTATTAGATCTAGACTGTAATAATATCTGGATTCCCCATACCCCTGGAGCACCATTGTCTCAGCTATGGATGTTACCTATAGTCCTGCAGCAGTAGGAATTATTCCCAGGCTCAGGGCTTGCATCATATCCCTCCCACACAGTTGATAATATAATTTGTGCAACTGCACTTTTACCTGTGCTGGAGACCGGTATCTGCACAGGCGTAGACAATGGTTCTGTGTGTCTTACCATGTGCTCCTTTTACCATTATGCAGGCAGCAGAGAGTCCAATAGTCGGCATCTCTTCTGGAAGCACTAAGGTTCGAGTGGCTCCTGAGTCAACAAGAAAAGTGACCTCATAGCTTCCAACAAGGAGAGTTACTTCTGGAAATACCGTGTTTTATAAATTTATTTCTACTTTAGTCAAATTAAATTTTTCCTCTCATTACACTTTTCCATTTCTTGTACCAAATCTTTACATTTTATCAAAGTAAGTTTATCATCAAATACAACCCATCTGTCAAGAGACACATTCAGCTCTTCTAGTGGTCCCTTCTTATCTTAAAACCACATTCCAAAACATTTCTCATGTTCACAGCTTATCTCACCACCTGAGGACTGTTTGCTCTTGGTGGTGCTTTCTCCTAGTTTTTCAAGATTAAAAAGTCATTGTCAGGGATATACAATTTTTACTCTCTATTTGTTATAATATATACAGTAAGAGTTAGGCCTATAAGTTACCAATAAGCGCACACATTTCACATCTGATCTGAAGACTTTTTTCTCTGGGTACCTGATGAAAAAGGACCATATCCGGTTTCATTCCAGGGATACCTTCTTGGTACAATCTTAATAACTTTCCAGACATCAGATGAAATGGTCAATAACAATCCTGCCTTACAATAAGGACAAGACCTTAAAGTATAGCTATGGGACAAAGTCCCATAAGGATGTTACATGAAATTCTTAAACACAAAAGAACAAACAAGATGAGGACTATACAATATACCGTTGTGGCCAAAAGTATTGACACCCCTGCAATTTTGTCAGATAATACTCAGTTTCTTCCTGAAAATGATTGCAAACACAAATTCTTTGGTATTATTTTCTTCATTTAATTTGTCTTAAATGAAAAAACACAAAAGAGAATGAAGCAAAAAGCAAAACATTGATCATTTCACACAAAACTCCAAAAATGGGCCAGACAAAAGTATTGGCACCCTCAGCCTAATACTTGGTTGCACAACCTTTAGCCAAAATAACTGCGACCAACCGCTTCCGGTAACCATCAATGAGTTTCTTACAATGCTCTGCTGGAATTTTAGACCATTCTTCTTTGGCAAACTGCTCCAGGTCCCTGATATTAGAAGGGTGCCTTCTCCAAACTGCCATTTTTAGATCTCTCCACAGGTGTTCTATGGGATTCAGGTCTGGACTCATTGCTGGCCACCTTAGAAGTCTCCAGTGCTTTCTCTCTTTTCTTTTCAAAATTCTTTTTATTAAAGAGTAAAAATAAGACATTCACATAAAGGTTACGATTCCTACACATGAAACGGGATTAAATAATGTGAAATGAGCAGTATGAGAACAATCAAGGTGAGAAAAGAGGTCCGCACCATGATAGTGATTCAGTCCTCAGAGAACCGGACGAACCGGTTATGGTGCGGAGGGTAAGTCCATTGCAAGAATAAAATAATACATATTTGAGTCCGTTCAGGTGTACCAATCTTGCCTGAAAATCAAAGTGTAGAGAATCATCTATAGATATAAATACGAAAAAAAAAAAAAAAGGAGAGCAGAGAGTAAGACTAAAGAGAGAGGAATGGAGATAAGAATAGGTACAGTAAGAGGGGAAATAGTTGGAAAGGGGGAGGAAGAGGATAGGAGGAGGGGGGTAGGCACGGTAGGTCGTGGAATGCGATAAAGTAAGATTTAATTTATTTAGTAAGGGATGAGGATCTATAGTTAACCCATGGTTGCCAAATGTCCAGGAAGGAAGCCTGAGCGTGGTTCACCAGGGACACCGTTTGTGCCACATGATAAAGCAAGTGAACCTTATCCTGGAGTTGCAGTAAAGTGGGAAGGTTAGTAGTTTTCCAGTGGACCGGTATTAACAATTTGGCTGCAGCAAGAATATGTTGGGCCAAAATCGATGCCTTTCTATGTTCAGGCCAGATCAAGAAATTCAATAAAGCTGTCTCTGGTTTCAGACTCAGTTTTTTCTGTACCACGTTATTAATAAGGCGCTCAACTTGTTGCCAGAATTTAAGGATGATGGGGCATTGCCACCAAATATGAAAATAGCTGCCAGTACCCGTTCCGCATCTCCAGCACGTAGGTGATGCATCTGCACTCCAACCAGAACTCCGGAGTGGTGTATGAAACCATCTCGTGATTATTTTGAAAGAGTTCGCCTGTGCTCGGACACACTGGATCGGGCCATGGGAGTGCTTATAAATATAAAGAGTCTGGGCCGGTGTGAAGTGATAACCTAAGTCTCGTTCCCAATGAGAAACATATGCTCTCTTCGGGCAGGTATCAGAGGGCAATAAGGTCCGGTACACAGTAGAGAATATTTTCCTTTGTCTAGAGATTCTGGTGCAAAGCATTTCATAGTTAGTTAGAACTCTGGATAGATTGGTATGTTTAATATGTCGTTTTATAAATTCTTTGATGGAGCCGTATTGGACAAAGTTTAAAGATGATAAACTTGGGTGATGCTGCAATTCCAGTAGAGGGGCGAGCGATCCCTCCTGTAGTAAATGATCAATAGAAATGTTAGAGTACTTTAGACAATCTCTAGTTTGCCCTGAGTGTGGCATTGAATGGGCTAGAATGTCCGAGAGTCTAAGTAAGGGGGAGAGAGGTGGGGTTAAGATGTCTATGGAGTCTTGCCATATTTTGAGTGTGGCTTTAGTATGTGAATTTAGTAGAGGAGTGTTAGGTCGATTATGGGACTGTATTAGGAAAAGGGATCTGAGAGGAAGGGGGGCAAGTGCCTCCTCAACCTCGATCCACTGCCTATCTTTGGATCCTCGTATGATGTCCACCGTAATAGACAAGATTGCAGCTCTATAGTAGCGTCTGATGTCTGGTGCGCCCATCCCCCCACATGTCCTTGGGAGCATCAGCAAGCGGTAAGATATGCAGGGCTTTTTACTCTTCCACATATATATGGAGAAAAGGGAGTTCACTTTCTGAAGATTAAACAATGGTATTTTTATGGGTAACATCTGAAATAAGTAGGTAAATTTAGGGAGAATCAGACTTTTCATTATATTCTTCCTCCCCATCCATGAAAGATAGGAGTCTCTCCACTGCTTAATGAGACTTACTGTGGAGTCAAGCAGAGGGAGAAAATTCAATTTAAATAAATCCCGGTCTGATCTACCTATCTTCACCCCAAGATATGTGATATGGGACTTAGGCCAAGTGAACCGGTATAAAGTTTTCAGTTTTGTTAGGGAGTGTGTGGGGACATGAAAGTCCAGAGCTTCCGATTTGGACAAATTTATTTTGAAATTAGAGAGGTTGCCATATTGCTCCACTAGCGCCATCAAAGCAGGGAGACCCTTTAGAGGATTGGATAAGAGGACTAGAAGGTCATCAGCAAAAGCTGCCGTTTTAAAATGAGAGTTGTATATTCTGATGCCCTCTATCCTCTGATTTTCTTGTATTGAAATCAATAAAGGCTCCATTGCCAGGACAAACGACAGTGGAGACAACGGGCATCCCTGTCTGGTCCCATTGTGGATGTTAAATGTGTTCGTCAATGAATCGTTAATCTTGATGTGTGCAGTCGGGTTTTGATACATAGCCATAATGGCTGTAACTAGCGCAGATGGCAAGCCGAAGCATAAGAGCGTCTCCTCGAAATAAACCCAGTCCACCCTGCCGAAGGCCTTTTCAGCATCTGTACCCAGCAAAACTAAAGGGATCTTGTGAGCTTTGGCATATTGAAGGAGGTGTAGAATTTTGTGAGTATTATCCTTTCCTTCTCTCCCGCCCACAAAACCAGTTTGATTCAATGAGATCAGATCTGGCAAGAACTCGGCAATCCTACGTGCAAACATGCTGGCCAGTAGTTTCAGGTCAACATTCAACAGAGATATGGGTCTGTAGCTGCTACATAAGGTCGGGTCCTTGCCATCTTTGTGTATTAATTATATTTTGGCTTCGACCATTTGTTGTGGAAGTGGTTGACCCTCAAGTGTATCGTTACAGATCTTCAGGAGATGGGGCAAGAGGAGGGGGGCGAAAGTTTTGTAATATTGTGCCGAGAACCCATCTGGGCCAGGGGCTTTGCCTTTAGGACACTTTGACAGGGTAGACTGGAGCTCCTCCAGAGTGAAAGGTTTAGTTAGTTTATTTTGTTGAGATATTGTTAATGTAGGGAGATTCAACATCTGCAGAAAGTGAGCAGTGTCTGACCTTCTCTGCAGCATATGAGCCCCCATGTCACTTGGACGAAGATTATAGAGCTGTGTATAGTATTCCAGAAAGGCCGTCTCAATATGGGTGGGGTTCTGTGCTGTAACACCATGGGAGTTCATGATGGAGTGGATTTGGGTACGGGCTTGCCTTTTACGGAGCTGGGATAGAAAGAATTTGGAGGCCTTATCTCCATGCGCAAACATTCTATTTTTCCATGACGTATACATTTTCGCCGAACTGGCATTAAGAATATCTTTCAATTTTTGTCTCTTGCGAGTGATGGAGGCTAGAGTTGTATGGGCAATGGTTTTTTTGTGTCGCATGTCCAGCTCAGCTATATCGTCGTTTAAGCTCTGGACTTCCTGATGTCTCTTTTTATTGTAATAAGATGCAATGGAGGTAAGTTCGCCTCTCAGCACTGTTTTATGCGCTTCCCAAAGGGTCTGGGTGGAGGTCCCATCTATTTCGTTTTGTTGGAAGTATTGATGAAGTCTTTTATTAAGTCGTGCCCGAATATCAGGTAAGCCCAGCAGTGATTCATTTATTTGCCAAGACCTGGTACCTGAGTGCATTCTGGGTGTAGAAATTGATAATAAAATAGTGGCATGGTCTGAGTAAGCGTTCGGGGTTATGTTTGCAGTAGACAGTCTTGGCAAGAGCGATCTCGGCACAAAAATGTAATCTATACGATGATAGGACTTATGGGGGTTGGAATAGAAAGTGTAATCTCGTGTGGAGGGGTTTAAGTATCTACATGAGTCAATTAACTGCATAGAATTAAGAATAGTACGCAGTCTCATCAGATCTCTAGGAGAGATAGCGCTTTTTTGTTTGGAACTGTCCAGCATAGGTTCCATTGCAATGTTTAGGTCTCCTCCGATCAAGGGCACACCCTCTCTAAAACTCTCTATCTTTTTTAGGGTCGATATTAACCATTATAACAGTTTTTTATTGGGTGCGTACAGGCTACAAAGAGTCATCAACGAGCCATTGAGTACACCTTTAACACTTACGTAACGCCCTTGAGGATCTATGAGGGATTCTCTGAATTGGAACGACACTCCCCTCAGTATAGCGACGCAAACTCCCCTCGAACCAGACTGGGTTGAGGTGGCATGATACCATGTGTCATAGCTTGATCGTTCAAAGTTCGGTAGTCTATTAGGTTTAAAATGGGTCTCTTGGACAAATATCATGTCCGCCTTTTGTTTTTTAAGTCTATATAGTGTGGGGTGTCTGGAGCCCGGTGAATTTAGGCCATGGGCGTTTAGGGATGCAAAAGTAATTACCTTATCGGTGTCCGGCATAGTGATATAGAACAATCTTGTCTGGTGTTTCCCATAAAAAGATGCTGTTTGTGCCTATAGGGATTAGGAGGTGGGAAGGGATAGGAAGAGTGGAAGGAGAAGAGAAAAGTCTAGAAACCATAGAGAGATGGAAAAGGAGAAACATTAGTTTTGTTAAAAGAAAACTATATATAACATTTTCAGATTCAAACTCAGATAACATATATAATGCGTGGCATTGGTAGCCAGTTTTGGGGACCACGTTCAACATACAAAGCTATATTTAACTAAGTCATCCTTGTTGAGCAATGCGTAACAGGAGCTACTTGAAGTAGCGAACAATGGAGCCAAGGACTGAAGGGGAAGGGGCAGAGCGAGACAAATAGCATACTTAGGGCTTCAAGAAAGAAGAAAAGCCGCAACCTGTTTTTGGATCCCTTGACCGAGACTAACAGCGTCCCAGGAGAAAGAATCAAAACAGTTTTCCCTTCCTTAAATGACTAGGAAAAGACAGGCGACAAAATGGAACAACATTGAGTGCAAATACCACTCAGGTGTCCTCATCAGGTATTTTAGGAGTTGGAGATTTAGCTGACTTTCTCCTCACACGCTGTGCCCTTGGGGTCGTTTGTTGCCAAGGGACTGGGCTCGGAAGAGGTTGAATCAGCGTCGCAGAACGGAATGTCTCCAGATCCGGGCAGGATTCAAGAGTTATGCCAAGTTTTTTGCAGGCAGCTCTAACATCTGCGGATGACCTGGCGACGATCTTCATGTCTCCTGCCATCACGTGGACTCCGAAAGGGAATAGCCAATGGAAATGGTGACCCCTCTGCAATATAGCCTCCGTGAAAGGTTTCAACAACCTTCGTTTTTTCAGAGTAATAGCCGACAGATCCTGAAAGAGCTGGATCCGTGTGCTCTCATAGATGATCTCCTGCTGTTCCCTTGCTCTACGCAGAATCAGATCCTTGACTCGGTAGTCCAGAAAGCGACATAATACATTTCGGGGCGCCTCTCCTTGGGGTGGTTTGGGGCGGAGGGCCCGGATTAGCTCAATATCTCGGGTATCGTCGTCAGCAAGCAGGCCCCTGAAAATCTGTAATGCAGCTTTGCCCAAAGCCTCAAATGCCACAGATTCGGGAAGGCCTTTAATCCTAATATTGTTGCGGCATTCTCGGTTCTCGTGATCTTCCAGGGTATTATGGATTAGATGTAGTTGCCGTTCATGAGTGTTCAGGCTATCAAGCAGCACATTGGATTGCTGTGAGAATGCAGTTTGGGACAGTTCAAGCGTTTCCAGTCTGTGGCCCTGTTGGGTTAGGTCATGCTTTATCTCTGCCAACTCACGACCAATTGGTTCAAGGGCTTTAAACAATATACACTTTATGAAGGAGCGGGTAACCATGGGGTCTTTAGATGAGCTCTCTCCATCTGTGTCACTCTCCACCTCAGAGTCAGAATCATCTATGTAGGACATTGACATTGTTGAGTTTGTTGTAGTGCCCTGTTTCTTTAAAAATTGGTCAACATCAGTTTGGGTAACAGATTTCACAGATTTAGATGTATTTTTGGGGGGTTTAACACTCGACTTCCCCATAGTGTTGCAGGAATGCTCTGTATAGGAGACTATAGTCAGGTTATGGTGCAATGGCTCCCCTTGCTGGCTAAGGGGTATTTAATACGACATTGTTTATCAGTCAATGCTTTATGGTATGAATCCGGGTATAATACTGGTAGATCCTACTGGTTAAAGTTTGGTACACCAGGAGTGGAGAATAAAAAGCTGTACAATCCACTAAGATGAGAGCTTATTATGGTGTGTAGTAAAGCTCTATGCACAGCTTCTCTATTGCCTCCTAAATACACAAGACGTCAGTCCAGGGACACAGCTTGCAATCCCAAAAGCAGCCCAAGCAGTGAGCTAGAGCTTCTCTGAGCAGGGCTATAAAGGGTTAATCTAGGTAACAGTGGCTCTGGTTACTGTCTGTCTCTGCCTTACACAGGCTGATAACCTTTGATGTTTATGGTCCCAGAGCAATTAGGAGAGAAAACAGACCTAGCAATATCAGTTGTCAGCCTGAATTTTCAGCAGTTTTAAGTGCCAGGGTCAGCGGTGTTGAAGTTCAGTAGCACTTCTGCTGTATCTCCCAACTGCTGTTAGCCTGTGCTCCTTGTGTTAATAGTGGTGGGACAGGAAGTGAGGGTCTCTCCCCCTGCTCTCCGTGCTTCTTTTATCTCCGCTTATCTTATCTCTGCTCTCCGCTGAACCACCCCAGACCCGACAGGTCCTGTGCACAGCTGCTGACGATAGCTCAGTATGTAACTGGAAATATGCGGGCTGGTGATGCTGGGTGTCAGGGAGCAGGGAGGAACCCAGACAGTCCAAGATGGAGAGGAGGGGGGGCGCAGCAGTCACCAACCTGGGGAGAGCGTGCAGAGGTTCGGCAGTCTACCAGATCCAAATCCTCCAAGACCCTGATGTTACAGGTGGCAGCTGGTGTATTTTTGATGGCAAAGTAGGTGTTCTCCAAGGCTGGATGGCTCGGATGGTGGAGTGTGACAGGAAGCTGTGTTAGATGCGACCTCCCTGGTAAGCGGCCTTCTTGGATCTCCCAGTGCTTTCTCTCAAACCATTTTCTAGTGCTTTTTGAAGTGTGTTTTGGGTCATTGTCCTGCTGGAAGACCCATGACCTCTGAGGGAGACCCAGCTTTCTCACACTGGGCCCTACATTATGCTGCAAAATTTGTTGGTAGTCTTCAGACTTCATAATACCATGCACACGGTCAAGCATTCCAGTGCCAGAGGTAGCAAAGCAACCCCAAAACATCAGGGAACCTCCGCCATGTTTGACTGTAGGGACCGTGTTTTTTTCTTTGAATGCCTCTTTTCTTCTCCTGTAAACTCTATGTTAATGCCTTTGCCTAAAAAGCTCTACTTTTGTCTCATCTGACCAGAGAACATTCTTCCAAAATGTTTTAGGCTTTTTCAGGTAAGTTTTGGCAAACTCCAGCCTGGCTTTTTTATGTCTCGGGGTAAGAAGTGGGGTCTTCTTGCGTCTCCTACCATACAGTCCCTTTTCATTCAGACGCCGACGGATAGTACGGGTTGACACTGTTGAACCCTCGGACTGCAGGGCAGCTTGAACTTGTTTGGATGTTAGTCGAGGTTCTTTATCCAATATCCGCATAATCTTGCGTTGAAATCTCTTGTCAATTTTTCTTTTCCATCCACATCTAGGGAGGTTAGCCACAGTGCCATGGGCTTTAAACTTCTTGATGACACTGCGCACGGTAGACGACACAGGAACATTCAGGTCTTTGGAGATGGACTTGTAGCCTTGAAATTGCTCATGCTTCCTCACAATTTGGTTTCTCAAGTCCTCAGACAGAGCTTTGGTCTTCTTTCTTTTCTTCATGCTCAATGTGGTACTCACAAGGACAAAGGACAGAGGTTGAGTCAACTTTAATCCATGTCAACTGGCTGCAAGTGTGATTTAGTTATTGCCAACACTTGTTAGGTGCCACAGGTAAGTTACAGGTGCTGTTAATTACACAAATTAGAGAAGCATCACATGATTTTTCGAACAGTGCCAATACTTTTGTCCACCCTCTTTTTTATGTTTGGTGTGGAATTATATCCAATTTGGCTTTAGGACAATTCTTTTTGTGTTTTCTCATTTAAGACAAATTAAATGAAGATAATAATACCAAAGAATTTGTGTTTGCAATCATTTTCAGGAAGAAACTGAGTATTATCTGACAAAATTGCAGGGGTGTCAATACTTTTGGCCACAACTGTAAATCCTTGAGCACAATGGATTTCTACCCACTTGTATGAAATCTAACAAATATCAGTGAAATTCATATGTCAACAAGAAGATAAGAAATCAATAGCAACAATTCAGTTACTAGTATCCAGGATCTAAATAATCCTCACTGATTACACTATGTCCTAGGTATTTACCAGCTTGTAGCTCTATATCTTGCCACCTCCATCCAGTGAAGGCCTGTAAGGGGCAAGTGTGACAACACAATGTAACAAACAAGAAAGATCCCCAAGGAAAGGGGTCACGATGGTAAATGTGGTCACTGATATGACAAAGATACATATGCTCACAAGGACTTTTGACTAGTGTAACAGTATAAACACACAACATACAACAACTTCCACGGTTAGGGACTGGACATACACATATACACAGAGAAATATAAGACAAGAGATTAAAGTTGGCTCTTACTCCTAGACCTGAAGTGCTGAGATAAAGACTAATGACACCGCCCCTTTATATCTAGAGACATTCCCGTTCTTAAAAACAGGTATTGAGAGCACCACAGGTGCACTCTCCTCAGTGATAATTATAAGATCTTAATTGACTGCCTCAAATTTGACTTTGTGTCGACGCTTTAAACATGGAGGTTTCAGTCACTCTGTTATTAAAAGAAAAACACATAGCAATACAACATGGAATATTCTCTATGGGGATCAGGTGGCATGTACCTAGGTGTTTTATACCACTATAATAACCTATGATTTGTCTCCAGTCCACACAGGACTGTCAACCACACCTACTGGACTCCCTTATACACTCAGGATTTTATATTTCAATCCTTATACATTCACTCAAGAGATCATTCAAGGAGTCTCATATGTAAAATAAAACATATAGTTATGGCATTTTAATTCTATATAATTTTACAAGTCAGACAAAACAGCACATTTAACAGAAAACAAAGTACAGAAGACAAAACAGAATACCGGCAAAAATTAATCTTATACCGGATTCCTTAATCCGATGAGAATCTCCCTCGATTCTTCCATCTAGATCAATTTAACGTGCACACGGAGTTTTTTATTCCACAGTATCCTTCTCACACTGGCTTTGTACCCATTCTATGGAATATCTTACAAGAACAAACAAACCCCAATCACTATGGAGCTTAGCAAATTACAGGAGTTTTATAACCCCAATTGCATGTAAACAACTTCCAACTTACAGGAGCCTACAAACCCCAATTGCAAAAGTCCACAATCACAGTCCCCATTCAATTTCTAGAATAACATTCACACTGAATTAACAAGGTTACCGAATATAATGAAAATTATTAAATGTTCTTTCCTGTATTCAGATACAGACGATTCCCAGAGATCCTTAGACTATACGAAATCCGTCACTATCCCTCAGTCCGGGATAACTGATAATGCCCCTGATGACGTCTAATGTTAAGGCGGAGGACTTACTTAAGGAGTTCCAGACTCCCCCGTGCACGGTTTACAGTCCTCACCGGTGAGGAAAAGATGTTGGATTTCCCGACCAACGCACCAAATGTCAGTGGAGTTTCAGTCTTCCAATTAGAAATCGTCCAGACCTGAATAAGTAAGATGATTCTTTATTGATCACGCCGGCATGGAGAGAGAATGACAGCCACACCAGATGTGAGCAGTCACCTGTCTGACTCAATACATATTCTTAGAGTTTAAATAGAACAAGAGGAGGGCGTTCAAAATACAACGTTTGCAAAATAGTACATATGTTGGCATATGCTTAACTGTCAGCAATTCTTATCTACGTTACCAGAGAAGTAAAGGAATGACAATTTATTTTGTACATAAGATAAGGATAGCAAACTAAGCATTACACCCATGTCTTCACATTACATCAGCTGAAGAGTTTCTAAGTCAAGAAACTTAAATGTCATACATGCAATCATGTATGTGTATATATTGTGGTGTAGAAACCACTGAGTCCGCTAGGGGACGCTGTGTGGATGTCCCAGGAGAAAGGATGAATGGCAGAATACTGAATGGCCGTTAAGTATCCCAAAGTGGGTGGCTTTGGGATGGAGACTTATGTGTTGATCAACAGTGGTACTGCTGAGTTGTTGTTTCAATATGTAAGGGAGAAGTCTCCAGGCAACTAGAGAGATGGGTGGGCCTGGTTACCTACAAACCCACCCAGGGGGTGTGTTTAAAGCAATATTGTAAAGAGTGTGTAAAGGCTTGAAGGACCAGTGACGAGGTCAGAGTCATGTGACCCGGTGGGCGTGGCTATGGACCATATAATGTGGCCAGGGTAGGTCACATGGGGGGGTGAATGCTGGGACCTGGTTGGTCCAGTGTGGAAGGTCCCGCTGAGATGGGGCTTCCTGCCTGACAGCACGTGTGGACGCTGGGTTTAATGGCTGCAAGTGCCTGAGAGTTCCCTGGAGGGAATGAATGTCTGCAGTATGGAGAAGAAGCCATGATAGAACCCTGACGGGGTTAGATACAACTGTGAGGCTGAAAAGCCTGCGTATTGGACATTGCTAACAGAGTGAAGCTCTGTCATTGATGCTATGCCGTTTATATATTGCTGGTCATGGTTTATGATGTTTAACAAACCGCATGGACCGTTCTGAGTTTATGGAAAACCTGTGCCGGATCTGATTTTGTGGCTGCCAAGCGAGTGATCCCCTACTTAAATGACAGCGCTACCTCACAATATATATATATATATATAAATATATATATACACATACAGTATATATACACACTCACACACATACACCTTTTGCTTTGATTACTGCTTTGCACACTCTTGGCATTCTCTTGATGAGCTTCAAGAGGTAGTCACCGGAAATGGTCTTCCAACAGTCTTGAAGGAGTTCCTAGAGATGCTTAGCACTTGTTGGCCCTTTTGCCTTCACTCTACGGTCCAGCTCACCCCAAACCATCATGATTGGGTTCAGGTCTGATGACTGTGGAGGCCAGGTCATCTGGCATAGCACCCCATCACTCTCCTTCTTGGTATATATATATATATATATATATATATATATATATATATATATATATAAACAAGCACATAAAAGAAAGGACTTTATTACAATTATTATAACACTTTTCTTTAATGTTTGTCTTTCCATTAGGTGTTCACCACATTGCATAGTCTTTAAAAATCAGATTTTATCTAATGAAGAAAGGATAGTCATACTAAAATGAAAAACTTTCAGAGTACTGTTTTACAGAAACATAACTGGGTGAAAATGAATTACACTGAGGGTGGACAGCATCAATCACTGTCATGTACTGGAGCGGTATATGGAAAAAAGAAAGCAGTATTGTCACCTTGGTTGTTCAAGCATAAAACCTACTTAAAATGATAATGAATAGCTCCAAGATAGGAAATAAATGGGGATTTCTGTTACACAGGTTTATTTAATAGTAATGTAAGATGTAATAATCATAGCTACAGAAAAAAAGGCTGGCACAACGAGTGCATAAAATAAATGGCAGAAATATTGTACAAGGAAATATAGTGGTGCAAAGCAGCAGCACATTGAATTCAAGAAATTAGATTTAAAATTTTGATCTTTGACCGTACCCAGAGAGTTGTGGTGAGTGACTGCTACTCTTAAAAGATTTTAAGGTTGAAGGTAGACTTAAAAGGGTGTTCCAATCTTCAGGATCCTATCCGAATATGTAGTAGATATTTTTATTTTAAAGATGAAAATAATCGGGTGCCTCTAGTGGTTACATACAATCCAAATCTAGAGGTGCTAAAGGGAGCTGCACAGAAATTACAGGCTTTACTACAAAAAGATGTCCGATTACAATCCATATTTCCTGAACTCCCACTGCTGTGTTTTAGGCAGCCCCCAAATTTAAGAAGATTCATTGTCAGAAGCTCCCTGTCCTCTCCAACAGCTGCAGGAACCTTTCCTTGCAACCAGAAAAAATGTAAAACCTGTCCATTTATAATGATCACGGACAAGATAAAGATCCCCAACTCACATCAGGACTACAAGATCCCAGGTACTTTCAGCTGCATCACATCTAATGTGGTATACTTAATTATTTGTACTAAATGTCCAACTGGGGGTCTGTATGTGGGGGAGACAGGGCAAAATGTTAAAACAAGGATGAATTCTCACTGCCACACAAAAAGAGAAAAAAGAATGGATCTACCTGTGGCCAAACATTTTTGTATGCCTGATCACAGCACCGTGGACATGAGATTACTTGTATTAAAAGGTAGCTTCAAAATTCAGAGAGTGACAATCTTTGACACACTCAGTGCAGGAATAAATGTGTTGCATGGATTTATGTCTTTTTACATCAATTAAGGAATTTGCTCTTCAGACCTTGTGGGGGCATCACAACACAGAACCAGACCCCAATCAGAGGACAATAAAACTTTCACACTTTTTATCTATGAACTGTTCCAATATTTATGACCACATCCCTCTCCCATAATGATAGCTCTGCTTCATGTCATTTGTCTTATCTTTTGCATTATTTCTCTGCTGTGTTGTGTATAAATATGTGATTCTTCAGATTTTGCATTAGTCAATGCCTCATGAAGAGACCTGAGTAGTCTCAAAAGCTTGCAATGTGTCACCATCTTTTTCAGTTAGCCATTACAAGGTATCAACCACTGAGGACTTTCAATTTCTCTATATAAAAATTAAAGTGTGTGTGTATCACCAACCAATCACAAAGCATCTTTTATTTCACCAGAGCTGTTCAAAAGAAGCTTAGCTGTGATTGGTTGCTATGACCAACAGTTTTCCCACTTGACAACACCTCAGCAGACACTGACATGGTGGGAGAAATCTAGCATCCCTGGCAACATAAGCTCCCAGCCATTGTCTGCCCCCCCTGAAAGGAGCAGAGAGCACATGACAGAAATGAATCCCCCCTCCCGTGCCCATATACCCATCACACATCCTCCATCCCGTAGGCATATCTTCCCTCTTAAAGGGATCATTGGTATGGAAGTCAGAGCAAATCCATCCAGCGCTTTGGTTTTGACCCCAGGCCTCTCTTAAAGGGATCCCTGGTATGGAAGTTAGGGTAATTCCCTCAGTGGTCTGATTCTCACCCCAGACTTCTATTAAAGTGATCATTGGTATGGAAGTTAGGGCAATTCCACTCAGCGCTCTGGTTCTGACCCCAGGCTGATGGGATGATGTGGGATATTAGGGGTAGTAGTCCGATGGCTTTGACGGGATGATGTGGGATATTAGGGGTAGTAGTCCAGTAGCTCTGGCTGATGGGACGATGTGGGATATTAGGGGTAGTAGTCTGGTGGCTCTGGCTGACGGGATGATGTGGGATATTAGTAGTCCGTGGCTCTGGCTGATGGGACGATGTGGGATATTAGGGGTAGTAGTCAGGTAGCTCTGGATGATGGGATGATGAGATATTAGGGGTAGCATTCCAGTAGCTCTGGCTGATGGGATGATGTGGGATATTATAGTGAATGTGGCTATGCGGAGTGGGCGGGGCTATACACTCAGCTATATATATAATTAACCAAACTCGGACTTACATAAACATTAGCCGAAAGAAGAGTTCCAGATTTCATTAAAAATTCATTTAATTTTATTAAATTATTAAAAATCCCATACAAATAATAAAATATACAAAGTATATATGAGCGCCCAATCTAGGAGGGAACAACCACAAGTGTAAAAATATCCACAAGTGTGAAAATATCCGGCTGCTCAAAACACCACTGCTAATACATCCACCATATACTGCAATTAAACATCCAGTAAAAACCATAAAGTAAAACGGGACTTATTACCAGGAAAGGCAGAAACCAGGCGAAGGCAGCAGCGACACTGTGGATGCGCGTCCCTCCTCACCCCGATGCGCGTTCCACATCCAGCTTCTTCCAGGGGCCCATATATATAAATATATATAATCATTATAATTTGCTATAATAACTAATCGTAGTTAGTTACTATGCCTGGGCAGCGCCAGGCTCTTCAGCTTGTTCTAAATATTTTTCTATATACTGGCTAACATGGTACAAAGATATATATCATTACTGTATCTTCATGTGCAGGCATTTCAGGACCTTAGGTATCCATGGTTTCAACCACTAGCAACTAGCTAACTAACTGTAAACATATCAGTGGTCTTAACCATGAATACCTAAGGTCCTGCAATGCCTGCACGAGGAAAGAGACATATCAAATCAGAAAAATTATGCAATATTTCCAATTGGAGGTGTTTGCTACTATTATTATTATTATTACACCTACTATGTATTGGAATAGGATCTTGGAGATGGGAATACTCCTTTAAGTCCATCAAATTCAGCCTATAGGCTAACATATTGTTCTTGAGGAAGGCCAAAACCGCAATGGGCGGATACTAATATTTTCATTCTTTCCTGACTCCACATATGGCAATCAGACTAGTTCTCTGCATCAATGTCCCATCACAGAATCTAATGTCCATAACCTGTAATATTATATTTGTAATGAAAGGCATCCAGGCCAGTCTCGAATTTTAATACTGATCCAACCATTACAACATTATGTGGCAGAGAGTTCTATAGTCTCAGAATGGTCTCTGGGGAACTCTGCAGGACTAGACAGAGATGGGAGGGACCCATGTTTACTTTGCACCAAGAACTTTGAAAACCCTATTTTAACATACAAGTGTAAAGTCCCCTGTGGAATTACTTGGAACAAACATGTCAGGATGTGCAATAAGTGAAAGTGGTGGTTCTCCGTTGTATGGACAGCTGTGGACTGTCAAGACCGGAGTACTTGGGGTTTGAGCCGTATGTAGCCACTATTGGGATCTGTAAGGCTAGATGGCACCCCTTTTTATCCTGGATGAATTCTACCAGGATGAAGTACACTTCCACCTGCGAGAAAGAACACGGAATGGGTGAAAACATTCCCTACTATAACTAACCATTGTGTGATTTACTGATTTGTACTGATTTGAACTCCTATGCTTGCCATTTGGCATGGTCTGATTTTGTTAATCATGATCTGACCAATGTCTGCACTTATCTCACGATATCATTGATATTTGGGTAGAAACAGAGATATATGAACAATTACAAATGTTATTGCAATAGAATATTTTTGTCTCAGCCGCAGCGTCCAGATGTTACAGCATAGTGGAGGGGATTTTAAATCCCGTCTTCACTATGCGTACAAACACGCAGGTGACACACCCACAAAACCGAACATGCGGCGCGTCTTTATAGACCGCAGCATGTCTATTTGGGTATGTTTCCATGGCGTGTATTAGCAGCATTTTGGACGCAGCGGAAAGCACCACTCCGCTCGAAGCCCTGCCCCCTTTTTGACAAGCTGTGATACAGCATGTGCTCATTGAACACATGTGGAATCACCGCATCCTATCCATAGACTGGGCTATTTATCTTGCAGAGACGGAGCGTCTCCATAAGATAAATAGACATGATGCGGTCTATAAAGACGCCCCACATGTCCGCTTTCGTGGGTGTGTCACCTGCATCTTCTTCATACGCATAGTGGAGATGGGATTTCATAAAATCCCCTCCACTATGCTGTAACATCTGGATGCTGCGGATTGAGCGCTGCGGCTGTACGCAGCGTTCAATCCACAGCAAATCCTGATGTATTACGCCACGTGGAAACATACCCTTTATCTTGCTGAGACGCTCCATCTCCGCAAGATAAATAGCCCAGTCTATGGATAGGATGCGGTGATTCCACATGTGTATAATGAGCACATGCGGTATCACCACGCGTAAAAAAGGGGCAGCGCTGCGTCCAAAGTGCTGCTACTACAGCGTGGAAACATACCCTTAATGTATAGAGCCTCTAAATGCTGATTTATGCTGTCCTAACCACTGGCACCATGAATCAGATGATGGTGACAAGGTGACTAGCCCAAGATGCAGGTGCCCACTTATTAGTCCACGTCACCTGAGCCAGACTGATAGGGAGTGACCTGTCAGTTTAGTTGAGCAGGTAAAAGTGAAAGGGTTCAGGCCACTTTGACTAGTCACCATGCCATTAGCCACACTTTATGTGGTACATAAAAGTGTGATACATTATGTTCTCTGAAATACCATAATGTATCAGAGGAAAACAAAGATGTTTATAATGTAGGAGATGGTCTCTGATTGTCAAAAATAATTATAGCGCCACATGCTACTTGTGATTTTACATAGTTTGTGTAGGGGCTATGGAGGTGTAGAAATTGGTACTTTGAAGGCCCAAAGTCCTATTTGCCACCTAAGGAGACATGAGTAAGATAAATGCCATTAGATAGGTGGAAGAGCTGCTCAAATTTTGAATTGATGCTCAAGAGTTACAAGTATTGTCTCTAGATTTGTGGAGATATACATATGCAAATTGCCTCTTCAGAGAGAAAGAGGACTTGAACTCTATAGTGCCACCTGTTGGAAGCAGCGATCTTACAAGTCACAATCAACCCTTTAACGAGTCTAGTAATATGACTTAGGCTATGTGCACACGTATGCAGAAAATTCCTGACTGAAAACCGGACTCCTTCCCAGAAGACGCATGGTTTTTTTTCCACGCGTTTTCCTTTTTTGCATAAAAAACACGCATTTTTTATGCGTTTTTTTCCGGAGCGTCCCCAGGCTCATTGAAAATAGTTAGGAACGTGGCTTTGTCCTCGAAATTAATGAGCATGCCGCGTCCTTTATCGTGATGCGGTTTTTTTTGCAGAAAAAAACGCAACAATATGCACAAAAAGTGCAGAATTCATTAAAATGAATGGGATGCTTCTTTTAAGCGTTTTTGCCGGTAAAAACGCTTGAAAAATGCAAAAAAAATGCTTACGTGTGCACACACCCCTAGGGTAAAAGCCAACTCAGTATCTCAATTTGCAGACATCGTGTTTCGAGCTATTGGCTCTCGTCAGTGCAAAGTATGAGGACTGATTTGGCTAGGTGAGAGGCTCTGGACTGAGGTCTAAGGGGTAAGGTTTCTCCTGGTGGAGAGTGACATACCAGCTCTGGCTTGTCAAGGTAAGGAGGCTTATTCCCCGTGCAATGCTCCTCTGGGAAATGTAATATGCAAATTGCCTCTTCAGGGAGAAAGAGGACTTGAACTCTATAGTAGCGATCCTACAAGTCACAATCGACCCTTTAACGAGTCTTGTAATATGACTTAGGATAAAAGCCAATCAGAATCTCAATTTGCAGACACGGAGACCATTGCAAAATAAATAGAATCCTCATCAAAATATTCATAACTTTAAATTGATTTGCAGCTAGAAGATTTTTATGTCAATAAGCTATTTTATATATTATACCTTTTATTCCTGCATTTCTATGAGCGGCAATGATTACTGTATTTCGATATGCAGCAGCATGTTCTAACACTTTGATTCTCAAGTGATTCAACTGTCAAGCTTAGGAGACATGTTAGAGATTAAGCATGGGAAAATAAAAAATGTCACAATCAGATAAAATCAAGTCTACATAACACATAAATTGGTGGAGCACCTGCTAATGAGGGATAAGTGGTAACGATTTCCAGAGTACATACTTATCCAAAGATTTATATTTATATGTCTATAACTATAACTATTGCATGGCAAAAGCTGAAAAACATTAATGAAAACATAGAAGCGAATTTATAGCAAACTGTAGACTCGTTAATTTGCTCGAAATGTGCATGATTTCCTATTAGCCCTTAAAGAGAGCCTGTCATCATGATTCAGCATGTTAAAGTAAAGGTATGGCCATAATAGTATGAAACCAAGAGAAACACACTGGAGTACAAAGTCCATAATTATAAAAATTAATAAATTTTATTATAATAATTTAAAATAATACAAACAATAAATACATATAATACAATATAGAGATCAGGCAATAATGGCTGGGGTCAATAATAATAAAGTTAGAGCAAATTTGCCTACAATACAGGCAGCATATAGGGCTTAATAAGCTCACACCTATAACAATAACAGTCTAAATACAAGTGTATAAACCATAATCTAAGGTGTAATGAAATGATCAAGCAAAGTGCTTACCCATGTAAACTGCCCAGGACCACAGACCGCCGCAACCGACGCGCGTTTCGCTCACTCTTTTTCAAGGTGCGATGAGGTTGTTGCTTAATCAGCATTTCAAGTTTGGGTTTCAAATATGCAAATTGCCTCTTCAGAGAAGAAGAGGACTTGAACTCTATAGCGCCACCTGTTGGAAGTAGCAATCCTACAAGTCACAATCAACCCTTTAACGAGTCATGTAATTTGACTTAGGATAAAAGACAAATCAGAATCTCAATTTTCAGACACGGTGTTTTGAGCTATTAGTAGTGTTGAGCATTCCGATACCGCAAGTATCGGGTATCGGCCGATATTAGCGGTATCGGAATTCCGATACTGACTTCCGATACTTTTGTCATATCGGATTCCGGAATCAGAATCGGAAGTTCAAAGTTGACTGACAGCCGAAATGACGTCATCATGATGCGCCGTCATTTCGGGCCTTCCGGGGGTCTCTGCCGGCCTGCCGGGGGGCTGTGCCGGCCTGCCGGGGGGCTGTGTGGACTGCCCGGGGTCTGTACCGGCCTGCCGGGGGCTGTGCCGGCCTGCCGGTGGTCTGTGCACCCTGTGGGGGTCTGTACCGGCCTGCCGGGGGGCTGTGTCGGCCTGCCGGTGGTCTGTGCACCCTGTGGGGGTCTGTACCGGCCTGCCGGGGGGCTGTGCCGGCCTGCCGGGGGGCTGTGCTGATGTCCGGGAGTCTGTGCAGGCATCGTCCGATGGGACTACAAGTCCCATCGGGCGATGCCTGCTACCATGACAGTGATTGACACATTAGCCAATGATGGGACGGTAGTAGTCCCATCATCCGGCTAATGTGTTAAATGTAAAAAAAAAATATATACTACATACATACATACTACATGCATGCTACATACATACTACATGCTACATACATACTATATATACTACAAGCATGCTACATACATACTACATGCTACATACATACTACATATATACTACATGCATGCTACATACATGCTACATGCTACATGCATGCTACATGCTACATGCATGCTACATACATACTACATACATACATACTACATACATACTACATGCATGCTACATACATACTACATGCTACATACATACTACATGCATGCTACATACTGTACATACTACATGCTACATACATACCACATATATACTACATACATACGACATGCATGCTACATACATACTACATGCTACATACATACCACATATATACTACATACATACGACATGCATGCTACATACATACTACATGCTACATACATACCACATATATGCTACATACATACTACATACATACTACATACATACTACATGCATACTACATACTACATGCTACATACATACCACATATATACTACATGCATGCTACATACATGCTACATGCTACATACTACATACATACTACATACATACTACATGCATGCTACATACATACCACATATATACTACATACATACCACATATATACTACATACATACTACATACATGCTACATACATGCTACATGCATGCTACATACAATACATTCATACAATACATACATAGACATACAGTACATATAACATAGAGTAACATACTTACCAATACTTGTCACATTGTTCCCCGAAGCCATTGTCTTTTACGGAATAAATATTAACATAACAAACCACAAAAATACTCACCCATGATCCGAAGCAGTCCACGAGTGTGTCCCACGACGATCTTGGGTAGAGTACTGCAGCATCAGCTGATGCGACCGCTCTCTACGGGCTGCAGGAATCCAATGACGGAAGGTAGGTATCCTTCCGCACTGTATTCCTCCGCCACTTAAAAAAAAAAAAAGTCCCTAGTCTCACTTTATGGTAAAAGCTGTGTGGGAAATTCCCACGCAGCAATGGCATAAAGTGAGACTAGGGACTTTTTTTTTTTTAAGTGGCGGAGGAATACAGTGCGGAAGGATACCTACCTTCCGTCATTGGATTCCTGCAGCCCGTAGAGAGCGGTCGCATCAGCTGATGCTGCAGTTCTCTACCCAAGATCGTCGTGGGACACACTCATGGACTGCTTCGGATCATGGGTGAGTATTTTTGTGGTTTGTTATGTTAATATTTATTCCGTAAAAGACAATGGCTTCGGGGAACAATGTGACAAGTATTGGTAAGTATGTTACTCTATGTTATATGTACTGTATGTCTATGTATGTATTGTATGAATGTATTGTATGTAGCATGCATGTAGTATGTATGTAGCATGTATGTAGTATGTATGTAGTATATATGTGGTATGTATGTAGTATATATGTGGTATGTATGTAGCATGCATGTAGTATGTATGTAGTATGTATGTAGTATGTATGTAGCATGTAGCATGTATGTAGCATGCATGTATGTAGCATGCATGTAGTATATATGTAGTATGCATGTAGTATGTATGTAGTATCATAGAATCATAGAATCATAGAATCATAGAATCGTAGAGTTGGAAGGGACCTCCTGGGCCATCTGGTCCAACCCCCTGCTCAAAGCAGGATTCGCTAAATCATCCCAGTCAGATGTCTGTCCAGCCTCTGTTTGAAGACTTCCATTGAAGGAGAACTCACCACTTCTCGTGGCAGCCTGTTCCACTCATTGATCACTCTAACTGTCAAAAAGTTTTTTCTAATATCTAATCTGTGTCTCCTCCCATTCAGTTTCATCCCATTGCTTCTAGTCTTTCCTTGTGCAAATGAGAATAAAGTTGATCCTTCTACAATGTGACAGCCCTTTAGATATTTGTAGACAGCAATTAAGTCTCCTCTCAGTCTTCTCTTTTGCAAACTAAACATTCCCAAATCCTGCAACCTTTCCTCATAAGACAGGGTTTGCAGACCGGTCACCATTCTGGTCGCTCTTTTCTGAACTTGCTCCAGTTTGTTGATGTCTTTTTTAAAATGTGGTGCCCAAAACTGGACACAATATTCCAGATGAGGTCTGACCAAAGAGGAGTAGAGGGAAATAATGACTTCACGTGATCTAGACTGTATGCTTCTGTTAATACATCCTAGAACTGCATTTGCCTTTTTTGCTGCTGCATCACACTGTTGACTCATATTCAGTCTGTGATCTATTAGTATACCCAAGTCTTTTTCACATGTGCTGTCACTTAGCCCTATTCCTCCCATTCTATATATGCTTTTTTCATTTTTATTGCCCAGATGTAGTACTTTGCATTTCTCCCTGTTAAAAACCATTCTGTTAGTTACTGCCCACTTCTCCAGTTTATTTAAATCTTTTTGAATCCTCTCTCTCTCTTCTCTAGTATTAGCTATCCCTCCTAGCTTTGTGTCATCAGCAAATTTAATCAGTTTACCCTCAATTCCTTCATCTAAATCGTTGATAAAGATGTTGAACAATACAGGGCCCAGGACAGAGCCCTGTGGTACCCCACTTGAGACATTCTTCCAACTGGATGTGCAGCCATTTACGACCACTCTTTGGGTCCGATCACTAAGCCAGCTATGAATCCACCTAACAGTTGCCTTGTCCATTCCATACTTAGTCATTTTTTCAATAAGGATTGTATGAGAGACTTTGTCAAATGCTTTGCTGAAGTCAAGATATACTATATCTACAGAATTTCCTTGATCCACCCAATCAGTGATACCGTCATAGAAGGAAATTAAGTTAGTCTGACATGACTTATTAGTTACAAACCCATGCTGACTCTGTTTGATCACTTCATTCTTATCCAGGTATTGACTTACATGTTGTTTAATAATTTGTTCAAAGATCTTTCCTGGTATAGAAGTCAGACTCACCGGCCTATAGTTGCCTGGGTCCACCTTCTTCCCCTTTTTGAAGATAGGAACAACATTTGCTCTTCTCCAGTCTTCTGGCACTTCTCCTGTTCTCCAAGAATTTTCAAAGATTATGGAGAGTGGTTCAGAAATTTCTTCTGCTATCTCCTTCAGTACTCTGGGGTGTAATTCATCTGGACCTGGAGACTTGAATTCATTTAGGTTAGCTAAGTGTTTCCTCACTATCTTTCTGTTTATAGATATCCTGGATTCTTCTATTCCCTTAATAGGACAGTGAATAACAGTTGGTGTTACATTTCCTTTCTGAGAGAAAACAGATGCAAAATAGGAATTTAAAAGTTCAGCCTTCTCAACATCCTGTCTTACCATTTCATCATTTTCATCCTGTAAAAATCCTATAGCATCTTTGACTTTTCTTTTACTTTTGACATATCCCCAAAATCCTTTATTATTGCTTTTGACATCTCTTGCAAGCCTCAATTCATTTTCAGCTTTAGCTAATCTGATTTGTGCCCTGCAGATTCTGCAGACAGCATTATATTCTTCTTTAGATATGCCTCCCTCTTTCCATTTTATAAACATTTTTTTCTTCCTTTTTAGCATGTGCTTAAGTTCTGTGTTCACCCATCCTGGTTTCCTTAAATGCTTCCTATTCTTCCCTCTTTTCGGAATTGTTAACAACTGTGCTTTGAGAATTTCATTTTTCAAGATTTCCCATCCTTCCTGGACATTTTTGTCTTTAAGGATATCCAGCCATTGGATCCCTCCAATTATCTTTCTGAATCCCTTAAAATCTGCCTTTCTGAAATCTAACCTTGACGTCTGAGTCTTCACAGGTCTTCCGCCTCTAGTTATCCAAAATTCTAAAATAGCATGGTCGCTACCTCCTAGGGTTCCAGCCACTTTTACCTCCTCAACCATTTCCTCCCTGTTTATAAGGATTAGATCCAAGGTAGCAGTTCCCCTTGTTTTCTCCCCTACCTTTTGGAAGATAAAGTTGTCAGCAAGAGAGGATAAGAATTTCCTTGACCTGTTAGTTTTGCCTGAGAGAGATTCCCAACAAATGTCTGGATAGTTGAAATCTCCCATGACAACTATGTCATATTTTTTGGAGAACTTGGCCATTTGATGCATAAAGAGTTCATCCATATCTTCAGCTTGCACAGGCGGCCTGTAGTAAATGCCTACAATGGTGTCCTTTCCATTGTTCTGTCCTTGTATTCTTACCCAAACAGTTTCCACAGAACTCCCAGTCTCTGAAGCTTCAATCTCTGTGCAGATATATGCATTTCTAACATACAATGCAACACCCCCTCCTCGTTTATCAAGTCTGTTTCTTGCAAATAAGTTGTATCCTTCTAGTCTTGTATTCCAATCATGTGTATCGTCCCACCAAGTTTCAGTGATTCCAATGACATCATATTTCTTTTCCTGTGTTAGTAGTTCCAATTCTCCTTGTTTGTTGCCCATGCTTTGTGCATTAGTATAGAAACATTTTAGTTTGTGATTGGTTTCTCTTTCTCCAATATTGTTATTAATTAGATTCTTTCGTCTTTGTTCTTCCTTTCCACTTCTATTAGCAGAGTTCTCAATAGCATTTGTCAGGTGTATGGCTTTTTCTGGTCTTTTGCTTCCCTTCCCATGTTGTTCTAGTTTAAAGCTCTCCTTACAAGTGTAGCAAGGCGACTTCCAAATACATGCTTTCCAGTCTTCGTAAGGTGCACCCCATCTCTAGCAAGTAGTCCATCGTATAAGTAGTTCACTCCGTGATCCAGAAATCCAAATCGTTGCTGACGGCACCATCGACGTAGCCAGTTGTTCACCTGCAGAATCTTATTCCACCTCCTTGTTCCATGGCCATCCACTGGGAGGATGGAAGAGAAGACCACCTGCGCTCCCAGTTCTTTCACTTTCTTGCCTAAGTCTTCAAAGTCTCTGCAGATGGTTTCCAGGTCGTTTCTTGCGGTGTCATTTGTCCCCACATGTAGTAGCAGGAATGGGTAGTCATCTGTAGGTCTGAAGAGTCCTGATATCCTGTCAGACACATCTTTAATTTTTGCACCTGGAAGACAGCACATTTCTCTTGAAGTTATATCCGGTCTGCAGATAGCGGCCTCTGTTCCTCTCAACAGGGAATCCCCCATGACCACCACTCTCCGTTTCTTCTTCACAACGTTTTTCTTTCTCCATCCAGGAGGACTCTGAAGGCGTACAAGGTTGCTGTTTGTTGGCAAAGTCTTATCCTGATGTATTTCTTCATCATTTTCCTGCGTGAGAGCCTGGTACTGGTTTCTGAGCAGTATGGGTGCTGACTGCCTCCTGATCCTCCTGCTTCTCTTGGTCACATGTCTCCATTCCTCTGTTTCTTCAGGTGCACTTCGAATTTCTTCTCTTTCTGTAACATGAAGAGATAATTCTGCTCTGTCCAAGAACTCTTCACCTTCCTTAATGATCTTCAACGTAGCCAACCTCTCTTCGAGATTTTGCAACTTTTCCTCCAACAGGGACACAAGCTTGCATTTGTGGCATGTGAAGTTTGGCTTTTCCACTGGTAAGTCTGTGAACATGTAGCAAGAAATGCAGCTCACCAAATGGCTCCTGGCCTCTTCCATCTTGAGATTTCTTAAAAACGATGAAAGATGAGCCAAATGATCTCCTCAAGACTCTTCCCCTGGTTTTCCGATTTCCTCTTTTCAGCTGCAACGGCCAAAACCCAGTGATCGTTGAGCTCGCGGAGACTCTTCACTTATCCCAGAAGGCACTGGGAATATGCAAATGATCTCCTCAAGACTCTTCCCCTGGTTTTCCGATTTCCTCTTTTCAGCTGCAACGGCCAAAACCCAGTGATCGTTGAGCTCGCGGAGACTCTTCACTTATCCCAGAAGGCACTGGGAATATGCAAATGATCTCCTCAAGACTCTTCCCCTGGTTTTCCGATTTCCTCTTTTCAGCTGCAACGGCCAAAACCCAGTGATCGTTGAGCTCGCGGAGACTCTTCACTTATCCCAGAAGGCACTGGGAATATGCAAATGATCTCCTCAAGACTCTTCCCCTGGTTTTTTAGTATGTATGTAGCATGTATGTAGAATGCATGTAGTATATATGTAGCATGTAGTATGTATGTAGCATGCATGTAGTATGTATGTAGTATATATGTGGTATGTATGTAGCATGTAGTATGTATGTAGCATGTAGTATGTATGTAGTATGTATGTAGCATGTAGTATGTATCATGCATGTAGTATGTATGTAGTATGTATGTAGCATGCATGTAGTATGTATGTAGCATGTAGTATGTATGTAGCATGCATGTAGTATATATGTACTATGTATGTAGCATGTAGTATGTATGTAGCATGCATGTAGTATATATGTAGTATGTATGTTGTATGTATGTAGCATGCATGTAGTATGTATGTATGTAGTATTTTTTTTTTTTTTCTTACATTTAACACATTAGCCGGATGATGGGACTACTACTGTCCCATCATTGGCTAATGTGTCAATCACTGTCATGGTAGCAGGCATCGCCCGATGGGACTTGTAGTCCCATCGGACGATGCCTGCACGGACCCCCGGACATCAGCGCAGCCCCCCGGCAGGCCGGTACAGACCCCCACAGGGTGTACAGACCCCGGGCAGTCCGCACAGCCCCCCGGCAGGCCGGCACAGCCCCCCGGCATGCCGGTACAGACCCCCACAGGGTGTACAGACCCCGGGCAGTCCGCACAGCCCACCGGCAGGCCGGCACAGCCCCCCGGCAGGCCGGCAGAGACCCCCGGAAGGCCCGTACAGACCCCCGAGAGGCTGTACAAGGGCAGGAAAGGGTTTTTCCAATTCCGATACCGGAAGTCTCATAGACTTGAATGGGACTTCCGGTATCGGCATCGGCGATACCGATACTTTTTTTTAAAGATCGGCCGATCCATTCCGATCCGATATTTTGAAGTATCGGACGGT
Organism: Dendrobates tinctorius; assembly: GCF_039654945.1. Taxonomy (NCBI): domain Eukaryota; kingdom Metazoa; phylum Chordata; class Amphibia; order Anura; family Dendrobatidae; genus Dendrobates; species Dendrobates tinctorius. The sequence goes on along the minus strand of NW_027361690.1, from coordinate 100,153,859 downwards.
ATCGCTCAACTCTAGCTATTAGCTCTCGTCAGTGCAAAGTATGAGAACTGATTTGGCTAGGTGAGCACTGACAAGAGCCAAAATGTGCTTCTTTCTCCATGCCGTATGAGCCACATCTTTCCCCTGAGCCCATAATTTACCATGAAAACTTCTAAAATCTATCTTCATAGATAAGATGGATTATTAGCTCACTGAGGGATGATGTTTAAAGTGGATTTGTCAGCAGGATTTCACCCCAAAGCTATTTATATGCACATGTAGCTCTTTCAAAGACAAGTTCAGAAACACCTTTTCCTAGACAGTCCGTTGATCTATTACAGCAAAATCATCCTGTGAATTAATATACATATTTGGCTGTTGATTTAAAGCCTCTGTCACCCCAGCTCCTTCCCTTGCCCAGCTCCGCTTCCTCCTACTTGACAGGAATCTCCTTTCCCTGAAATCATACAGCATAGAGTCTGTCAGTTAGGCAGAAGGTGACGGTGCTGGGTGGGATTTAGAGCTGGAGTGACAGAGGCTTCATGTGTACAATAGTTCTTCAGCTTTATTTTCATATCAATTCAAAAGCTGATTTCTGAGTAACTGTCTAGCGGTATTGCTTGACTTGTGCTTGAAAAGGCTATTTGTTCATATGAAAAGTCTGGGGGTGAAATCACGCTGACAGATTGCCTTTAATACTGCCCATAAAATTCTTTAGAGCAGGGAGAGAAGGAGGAGGAGGTAAAATCAGCTCTACATAGACGCAGATGAGGAGAAACACAGACACGATGCTGCTTTCTAGTAAGTGTTTATGCCACCCTAGTGCTGGAATTAAGCTGTATAATGTCCTATATGCTGCTTTTGCTTTTTAGTATGTTCTAACGAAAAAGGAGAGCAGAAATCTCTAGTGTCTGTGTAGGATATATATGAGACAACATGGCAGCTTGTCACCATCCACTAAATCTGAGATGTCTGAAAGTCAGAGAGAGACCCTGCAAAGTGGAAAAGTGGTGAAAAGTCCAGGCTGCAAGTCATAAAATGACCAGAAATGGTGTTAGCACTTCATACACTCGTCAGCATAATCTGAAAAGTCTTCTGAACTGCCAGGAACAATTTAGTACCAATGTCAGTATGACACAAGACTGATTATAGAAGTGATTTCTTATCCAGAATATTCAGTGTAAAGAGGAACATTTCTCAGCTAAATCGACTATCAGCTGTAAAGTGAAATAGAAAAGGTTCCCTTTCTAAATAATTGACATACATTCATGAGTGTAGTTTTCCCTATTGTTTCTGTGCCTGCCAATTAAATATAATGAATATGTAGGGGACAGAGTTGAATGATGGACTACAATTGAACAGATGATAGGGGAAAATATAAGGGCTATGATTAGGAAAACAGTAAAAGGACAATTAAGCATGTTGGGGGCTCTAACTTGAGCCTGTAATCGTTATATAATCCACTATAATACAATATATACAGATTACTCTAGGTGTTATACAGTTCAGGCGATTCACTTCACTGTTCTGTTACTCATTTAAAGCAAACTGGAAGCGCCCAATATATTGAAAACTAAAGTATTCCCAAACCTCCACGGTTTCCGTTGATTTATTTTTTTACACCACGCATAGCTCTAATATATTGCCAATTTCCTCAATGTCACGCGCACTGCAGCTTCTCAGAAAGTAGAATTGTTCTACTTGATATCTTTGCTAGCAAGACAGACAGTCGACTGATGTTCAGACAGATTAAGCAATTTTCATATAAAAGGTGGGACTTAAATGCAATATTCACAGGCTTTTTGCTACCTTATCTCTGAGCCTCAAAATATAAGGACAGAGACCCTAATTCCAGTGATGTGTCACTTAATGGGCTGTTTGCTGAAGTTTTGCTACTGCAGATCTAGCGGTTCTCTGAATGCTGAGCTCTGTATTACTCCACGCACACCACTGATTGGCAGCTTTCCATGTGTACTGTACATAGGCCAATCAGTGGTGGGGGTGGGGTAAAACAGAACATATGAATATGGAGGACTAAATGGCAGCAGGTTTACTGGTCCTCTAGTGATAATCTCCTGCTGATAAAACAGGGATTTTATCAAAATTACAGCAAGCAGCCCAGTAAGTGATATCACTGGAAACAGGGTCTCTGTCTTTACATTATACTGCTATAAGATTAGATGGTAAAAATCTGGTGTGGATTAAGGCTGCATTCACACGTTGCGTTTTTGCGGCGTTTTTCCGCTGTGGAATCACCGCAAAAACACAAAAAAATGCATCCCATGCAATCCTATGGGATTCCGCAATGCTGTGCTAATGCTGCGGATTTTTCCGCTGCGGAATCGCATAGCAGAAAAATCCACAGCATGCCCATTCTTTCTACGGAATCCCGGCGATTCCGCATCCATAGGAATGTATTGATCGGCTTACTTTCCGCATGTTGCTATGCCCACCATGCGCAAAGTAAGCGGATCATGTGCGGATGCTACCCAGGGTCTGGAGGAGAGGAGACTGTCCTCCAGGCCCTGGGTACCATAATCCTGTAAAAAATAGAATAAAAATAAAAAATAGTGATATACTCCCCCTCCGGTGGCCCCCGAAGTCCTTCCCTCCCATCACCATGCTCCCGGCATCTTCCGGTCCCAGTAATTCTTTGCGCGAATGACCGCTGATGACGTCGCGCTCTTGCGAGAGTGATGTCATCTCAGGTCCTTCGCGCAAAGCATTGCTGGGACCGGAAGATGCCGGGAGCGCAGCAGAACAGATCGGGGGCCGTCGGAAGGTGAGAATAACAATATTTTTTATTAGTTTAATATCCTACCTAGCAAATTCCATGTGATGCTAATGCTTGTTTTCCGCGGGAAAAATGCATTCGAATTTGCATGCATTTTACCAGCGGCGGGAGTGCGGAAATGTTGCGGAAATTTCGGCAGCATTTCTGCAATGTGGGTACTTAGCCTAGGTGTGTCTCCCCTCATGCAGAAGGGAAACATGAAAACTATGAGGACTGCTGTTGTGTAATGCACTGATGTTGATTCTTGGTGCCTCCACTGCCCCTACTATCGGGTCCTCTGCAGTCAGCGGACTAGCAACTTATGGTCCATTACCTGCAAAGAGGAAAGTAAAGGTTTAATTTTACACACTTGGGGGTGCATGTGAGAAACACCCAATTACACTTTTGTGCACTAATAAGGAACACACAGCTAATTTAATACAGTAATGAGAGAGGGGGCAATTTTTTTACTAAGAAGGCCAAAATGATTCACTTGTAATGATTCATATGACTCATTTATTACTTACTTTCTCGTGCTGGAGATGGGGTTACTGTATAAGAGCCTAAGGAATTCACAATAATCCTTAATTATACCGGAGGATGACAATTCTCGGAGTTGTGACATTTCATACATTTGCTGAGACAGTAAAGGGCATGAGAAAAAAAAGCAGAGGAAGGTTGGGAAGGAGCAGTAGTGAAAACGCTGTAAGATTATTCTAATATGGATAAAGGTGTCATTATCTCTTTGATTAGTTATGACTCTATGAAAGCACGGAGATCGGCATCACTAGTCTCACATGTTTACTTTGATTTAGAAACGGATGCCACTTTCTGATCAGTTTCTCAGGTTCTTTTGGCCAAAAACTTACCAAGAAAAATGGTAAACTAAATATGATTGACTATGAATGCTCCCTATAGACTATTTATCCGAGAGCCTCATCTCATCTTATGTGGTGTACTAACTATTGGCAAAGAATATCTTCAATTACCTGTTGATTAATTCCAGTTGACGAGAAATGACAGAAGTCAGATTAGGATCCACGGTCCATAGTTTTACAAGGGTGTGAAATGGCTCGCACTAATATTCTGCATGAACGTACTGCACCACCATGATTGTGCAGAGAGAAAATATGAGCCATTTGTTTATGACGCCAGAGTGAAATTGAAAGTCATTTGTCCTAATTATGGACTCTCCCTCTTGTTACCCACAAATATATGAATAAATGTATTCAAAAGCTTTCATTAGTCACTTTTTCCATACAAAATTCCGACATAACAAGAATTTCCAGGATTTATTCATGTTTACAAATCGAAAAAAATTCATTACTGACCCCTAGTTAGACGAGGTCACCGTGATGTTCCATCAATAGTGCTATTCTATCACCAATCCACTAATTGTTACCTTGGAAGGGATGTGAAAATTAGATATTGGGGAAAGTTTATACATTTTGACAATAAGTATTGTGGTGTAGTAACCACTATGTCCACTAGGGGGCGCTGTGTGGAGGTTCCAAGGGAGAGGATGAGTGGCAGAACCCTAAAGGATGGTTGTGTATCTCAAAGGAGGTGGCTTTGAGATGGAGACTTAATTATGCGTATTGATCAGCAATGGTATTGCTGATCTGTTATTTCAAGGTATAAGGGAGAAGTCTCTAGGTAACTTGGGAGTTGGGCGGGCCAGTTACCTACAAACCCACCCAGGGGTGTGTCTGAAAACGCCTGTATTAATAGCTATGTGAGTGTGTGAAGGACCTGTGATGAGGTCATAGTCACGTGACCCGGTGGGCGTGGCTATAGACCATATAATGTGGCCAGGGTAGGTCACAGGTGGTGAATGCTTGGACCCGGTTGGTCCAGTGTGGAAGGTCCCGCTGAGACGGGGCTTCCTGCCTGACAGCACGTGTGGACGCTGTGTGTAATGGCTGCCAGCACCTGTTAGTTCCCTGGAGGGAATGAATGCCTGCTGCATGATAAAGGAACCGTGAGGTTACCCGGACGTGGGTGAGATAACTTGGGGCTAGGAACCCTGCACATTGGATACTGCACAGCTTATTTTACTATAGGACATTGCTAACATGGACGCTATGCAGTTAAGTGAACTTTCTGTTGCTGTCCTGGTTTATGAGGATTAATAAACCGAAAGGACTGTGTTATGGTTGATGAAAACCTGTGCCGGAACTGTTTTATCGCTGCCAAGCGACTGTCCCCCAACCATGAATGACAGCGCTACCTCACATTTGGTGGAGAAAGCTTTGGGCAATGTTGTAGCCTTGTTGCTGGGAGCAACGGAAGAGGACTGCAAAGTCAGTTGCTAAGGGCAACGGTTTGCAAAAAACGCATGTTGCAGTGCTGGCAACGCTGAGCCAGGAATGCTGACAGCCTAGTGAGTAAGGCACTGTCCGGATCGGTGAACCCAGTGCGGCCGTTTCCCCAGGGGAAAGAGACTGGTGTTTACTACAATACTCTGCTGTAGAGGGGTCCGAGAACCTGCGCGGCCAGCATGTGATGGTTGTGAGGAAAAAAAAAACGTGTTTACTGACCGGGCTCAGTGAGCAAGAGACTGGTGATTGCTATAGGGTGCCTCTGAAGAGAAGAGGTATCCGAGGACCTGTGTGGCAGACACAGGCAATGGACTGGTGTTCGTGGTGTACTGACCTGGGTCAGTGGTAAAGACTGTGTTCCTGGAGGGTCAGTGTTGGGAAGAGCCCTGGAGCACGTGGTATGACCTTGGACCTGGTGAGGCATAAGTGTTGGGCAGTCTCAGGCCAAGACGGATGTCCTAAATAGCACCCGCTAAGCCCCTGGACCTGGTGAGGCCGGTGTGTTGGGAAACCCTGGAAAGAGGGTCGGCCCTGAATAGCACCCGGGGCGCCCTGTGTGTTGTACAGACTCAGGCGGAGATGGTACGTCCTGAATAGCACACAGACAGTACACGTGAGCTTTGTGTTGGTGTGGCCGGCGTGTTGGGAAACCCTGGGAGGAGGGTCGCTCCCTGTATAGCACCCGGTGCCCTGTGTGTTGGACAGTCTCAAGTGGAGACGGTACGTCCTGAATAGCGCACAGAATGGACACGTGCGTTGAGTTTTTGTGTGGTTTTTCTTCTCAGCTCAGCCTGCGGTGGCTCAGTGGGAGTCAAGAAGGTGACAAGTGGCTTGATGTGGCTCAGTGGGGTCACGAAGGTAACAAGCGGCTTCCGGTAACTCGGCAGGGTTACGAAGGTGACAAGCGGCTTCTGGTGGATCGGCGGGTCCACAAAGACGGCGCAGCAGGAGCTGTAGTGACTCCAGCTGCTGTGTGTGTGTGAACAGCAGCCGGTGGTGTTGGTGATCGGTGACAGCATGAGCTGTGGTGGTGCCAACAAGGACTTGTGTGGTATCGTTAAGACATAAACTGTGTTGTGTGAACTTTGGTCTGAGAAGACCGGTATAACGGACATGGGGAGGTCCTGAAAGGGGGTGGAGTCCCAGAAGGGGGCGGTGGCCCAAATCGGGGTGGTAACCCAAAAAGGGGTGGAGTCCCAGGAGGGGGCGGTAACCCAAATTTGGGTGATTCAGGAAATGGCAGCACTGGTTGACTCAGTGGGTATGTCTGGAAAACTGCAGTGTTCATGTATGTCATTTCCAGAATGTGGGATATTCTTTCCGAATGATGATGGGCCGCAAGTGTGTACCGTGATGCTACACCAGAAAGGGATATCGGGATGGTTGGACTCAAAGAGTCAGGTGACTCTGGTAGGAACTCCTCTCACTCTCTATCTGACTGGGAAAATGGTCCAGGTTCGCTGTGCACATGGGGTCACAGTGAACTATGCGGTAGACAGAGTAATGTTTAAGGAGTTCGGAGGCAGTAAGTGCCACGGTGGCAGTATACCACCAGACTTAGTTTATGCCTTGGAGTGCGGACGGGACTTGGTCAGGTTTGATGACCTATGCCAGGAGGATAGAGACGTGTCTACTGTAGGGCTAGCAGACACTGAGACGCTGATGCCTCCTAACGTGGACAGGCCAGATGTAGGGGCGACCGGAGAAAGAATGGCGTCGGACGAATTTACTGACCTGACGTTACCTGAAGGGTACATCAGTGTGAATGAGAAGGGTGTGGTAAACCAAAAGAGCAGAGCTGACACACGGATAGAGAGTGCCTTGGGGGTTCACAGTACGGTGTGGTGTGACTGTGACGTGTTGTTGCCAGTAGCCACCCCTAGGACAGAATCTAGTGCTGTGCTGACTGAAACTCGTGACAGGACGGGTGGTAACCTGGTCGAGAAGATAACGGGAGTAGAGATGCAGTCAGAGGATAACTGGGGGGTTCACTTGACTGACGGGACTAACCCAGGGGTACCCTCAGACGATATGATTAAAGAAGTAATGGTGCAACACATACTGGCCAAAAGAGAACTAGAGCAGGAGATACAGTTAATAAAAGAGACAGTGAAGGAACAGCTTGAGCGAGAAAGTGTGATGAGACTAACGGCCAAGCACAGAGTGGAGGAGCTTGAGAAAGAAGTCCTTAAGCTCAGAGGTCACCTGTCAACGTGGCAAGGTGTGAACAACACCTTAAGAGAGGATGTGGTAGGGCTTGAGAAAGAAGTCTTGGAGCTCAGAAGTCATCTGTCAACGTGGCAAAATGTGAACAAGACCCTTACAGAAGAAATGGAAGAACTCAGAGGAGTATTTAAAAGTCTTCTGCGGGAGAAGTTGGATGAAGACTTACCGCGGGTGAGCGTAAGTGATAACAGGACTGAACGACCAGTAGCCCTTGGGGCAAAGGGTCTTGAAGGGACCAAGTCATATGAAATTGATGACTTAAGAACGGAAGAAGACAGTCACCTGGTCGGGTCAACGGCAGTGAGGGAAGTGTCCGTGGTAAAGCTAGAGACTTCGGTCCAGGAAGAGAGCAAGACCACAACCTTCCAGTTGGTGATTGACGTACCAGAGGACATGCGAGAAGTCTGTGCGGAGGAAGGTGTGCATGAGGCTTTCAAAGAAGCGGTCAAGGCGTGTGAGGTGCACTGGGCACCTGAGACTTGGCAGTTGGTGATAGTATCAGACAGAGAAGATATATCTAACCGAGTAGCTGTCCTAAAAGATATGCATCTGCAATGTCTCTACACCAAACAGTAGGTCAGGCAGAGTAATGTGAAGGCTGCTCGATGCCTAGAGATAACAAGGGAGGCTATGGATCAGCTGGGTTTACAGAAAGATGTGGTGCCGGTACCCAAAGCTCTGATTGGGAGAATCATTGGAAGATCCGGGAAGGTAATGCAAGACCTTGTAAATATCTCCGGTGTAGTGAGAGTAAGGATCCCTCCTGATGATGAAGACCAAGTATCTAGTGAAGTGGGTAGGATTCCCATCCTAGTGGTTGGCTCCGGGGAGAGCCTGAGAGACTTTCGGATGCTATTGGAGTATCGAGTGAGGTACCTGCAAGAGATTGAGCAGTTGAGGCAGGACCGCCGGCGAATTAATAAAGAAGTACGGAATACCAGGTGGCGGCCGCCTGCAACCCAACAAGATGTAAGGACCCAGAGAGTTCCGCCAAGAAGTGACAGGGCAGATGGCTGAAGAATGTCAGCAAGTGGTAGTTCGACTGGCAGGATAACGTTGAGAAACCGTAGTTCCTGTGAGACCCTGAATGAATCAGACTCAGGCCAGACAGTAGGCCTGATTAAGACTGATGACCGTACCAACCGGGGGAGCTGGTCGGGGAACGGAACAAACAGTGAGAGGAAGGTGGTGACTGGACTGTGTCTGATGACGAACTGTAACTGGAGGGTCAAAGAGCAGGACCGATATTCTGACCGCTGGGGACGGGGGAGGCCTAAAGTAGAGAGGGGGCCGTATGACAGGTGGAAAAGGTTCTCTCGATCTGTAGGGCAAGGTGTGGTGAGTGCCCGGTCTCGAGAGCCTGATGTAATGTTGTGTGTTCAACCCCACAAGTTTGAACAGAGGGGCAAGGTATGTGGTGTAGTAACCACTATGTCTGCTAGGGGGCGCTGTGTGGAGGTTCCAAGGGAGAGGATGAGTGGCAGAATCCTAAAGGATGGTTGTGTATCTCAAAGGGTGTGGCTTTGAGATGGAGACTTAGTTATGCGTATTGATCAGCAATGGTATTGCTGCTCTGTTATTTCAAGGTATAAGGGAGAAGTCTCTAGGTAACTTGGGAGTTGGGCGGGCCAGTTACCTACAAACCCACCCAGGGGTGTGTCTGAAAATGCCTGTATTAAAAGCTATGTGAGTGTGTGAAGGACCTGTGATGAGGTCATAGTCACGTGACCCGGTGGGCGTGGCTATATACCATATAATGTGGCCAGGGTAGGTCACAGGTGATGAATGCTTGGACCCGGTTGGTCCAGTGTGGAAGGTCCCGCTGAGACAGGGCATCCTGCCTGACAGCATGTGTGGACGCTGTGTGTAAGGGCTGCCAGCACCTGTTAGTTCCCTGGAGGGAATGAATGCCTGCTGCATGATAAAGGAACCGTGAGGTTACCCGGACGTGGGAGAGATAACTTGGGGTTAGGAACCCTGCACATTGAATACTGCACAGCTTATTTGACTATAGGACATTGCTAACATGGACGCTATGCTGATTGTGCGGTTAAGTGAACTTTCTGTTGCTGTCCTGGTTTATGAGGATTAATAAACCGAAAGGACTGTGTTATGGTTGATGAAAACCTGTGCCGGAACTGTTTTATCGCTGCCAAGTGAGTGTCCCTCAACAATGAATGACAGCACTACCTCACAGTATATAAAATCATTTTATTCTTTTTTTTACAGATTGCTATTTTGTATGTTTTCTTTAATATGGAATAAAAATCTCCTCAGTTTCAAAATTCCAAGCATTATATATTCAATTTTTGACCATCTACAGACAACACTATCACCACCACTATGTATGAATTTACATAGTTCTCATTGAGCTCATTTACAAGTTGAATAATGGCACATGACAGCAAAGCATAACTGTGACGGGTTTACCACAACAGAGAGGAGCCAGAAGACCACAGCGTCTGATTTCTCCTACTCCAGCACTGATTACAAGCACTTCACATTCTTATTAAATGGGGAAAATTTCTTTGGGCAGTGCAGTGGTTAATCTGCTCTGTTGAGAGCTCCTCAAGCTGTGCACTTTTAGCCACTTCCCTCTCCTATTTAATCTGGGACCTGGTTAGCACTTATTGTCAGAGCTAGCTTTTGCTGTATGGCTAGAGGTTGTTGTTGGTGGTTATTGGAGTAGGTGGCTTTCGAATTTATCTGTGACTTGTAGTGAAACCTCCACCAGTAGCTGGCGCTCATAGCAAGTGAGCATTTCTGCTACAGAGAGCATGGCTGCAAAAATGTTTAAATCACCCCCTTTCGCTTCATTCAAACATTCAGATAAAACACAAACAAACACAAATTTGGTATCACCGGATTTAGAATCGCTGAATCTATCAATATATAAAAAGAATTAATCCAAATGATAAACGGCATAACGAGAAAAAAAAAAAATCAAAGCGATAGAATTACTTTTTCTTGGTCGCCGCAACATTGCATAAAAATGATATAACAGGCGATCAAAAGATCGTTTCTACACCAAACTGGTATCAATAAAACCTTCAGCTTGATACACAAAGAATAAGCCCTCACCCAACCCGAGATCATGAAAAATGGAGACACTACGGGTCTTACAAAATGGAAACTTATTTTATAAAGTTTGCATTTTTTTTCGCCACTTAAATAAAAAAGAAATGAGTAAAAGGAACCAGGGACACTAACATAATCCAGGATATTTGCTGCAAATAATATGACAATACCACAATTTTGTCCAAGTAAAATTATTAAAATAAAATATCTAATTTGCGCTATATATAACCTTGATTGTAAAAAAGGTGGGGGGGTTAGAAATTAGCACTGACGGATGCAAAATCCTTAATTGCTATATGATGTAGTTTGTGCTAATATGTATCTTTTATGCCATGAAGAGGAAAGGGAAAATACAGCATGAATTATGCAAGACTCTATAAAAGCTGATTTCACATAAGGGATGAATACAAGTTCATAAGTAGTGTGACCTTTGTGGAAGCAAATGCGTTCACTGAATAGATAGTCCCAGCTTAAAGCAACATCCTTTCAGGGAAAGTAGTAAAAAGGGTCGTATATAGCCTTATGGGGCACTGTCCCGGCCGGTGACAGGCGTCTCTCCTGGAGTGTACCCCACTTGCCACGTGAGTGCAGCATCCGCGATCACAGACAGCAAGGTGCAATAGAAAAAAGTTCAGAAGAGCTGCAGGACTTGGCGTGACATCACGGTCTGTCTACGGAGCAGAAACAGGACCAAAATCGAACGTGTTTCGGAATTCACTGATTCCTTTGTCAGGGACGGTCCAGTAAATGTCATAGGCGCTTATAAAGCATATGGAACATATGACCCTACATTATGTATTGAAAGCAAACAATTCAATTTCACTGTTGAGGCCATTTGGTATTAACCCCTTCCTGACATCCGACGTACTATCCCGTCGACGGTACCCGGGCCCGTATGACCGTGGACGGGATAGTACGTCTACCGCGATCAGCGGCGCCCACGTGGTGAGCGCCGCTGATCGCGGCCGGGTGTCAGCTGATTATCACAGCTGACACCCGGCACAATGTGTCAGGGGCGGTCACGGACCGCCCCCGACACGTTAACCCCTTGCACACCACGATCAAACACGATCGCGGTGTACCGGGGGTTAAAGGGAAGCATCGGCAGGGAGGGGGCTCCCTCCGTGCTTCCCTGAGCCCCCCACGGCAGCGCAATGTGCAGCGCTGCTGCGGGGGGCTCCTTTCCTCCAGGCCCCCAAATCCAAGATGGCGACGGGGGCCTTCGGGGGCCTGAGGAAGCTGGCTTCCTCAGTGCCTGCAAAGTGCAGGCATGAGGAAGCCTTCTGCAGTGCCTGTGTCAGATCGCTGATCTGTCACAGTGATCTGTGATGTGACAGATCAGCGATCTGTCACAGGACAGTGATGTCCCACCTGGGACTATTTAATAAAGTAAAAAAAAAAGTGTAAAAATAATTTTAAAAAAATCGCCAAATATATTAGAAAAAAAAAAATATTCCCCCAATAAATCCATTTTTTGGAAATAATAAAAAAAAAAACAATAAAAGTACACATATTAGGTATCGCCGCGTCCGTAACGACCCGCCCTATAAAACTGTCCCATTAGTTAACCCCTTTAGCGAACCCCTTAAAAAATAAAAATAAAAAACGAAGCAAAAAATAATGATTTATTATCATACTGCCAAACAAAAAGTGTAATAACGCGCGATCAAAAAGACGCATATAAATATCCATGGTACCGCTGAAAACGTCATCTTGTCCCGCAAAAAATGAGCCACCACACAGCATCATCAGCGAAAAAATAAAAAAGTTATAGCTCGCTGAATAAAGCGATGCAAAAATAATTATTTTTTATATAAAATAGTTTTCATTGCATAAAACCGACAAAAACATAAAAAAACGACCTAAATGAGGTATCGCTGTAACCGTACTGACGTGAAGAATAAAACCTCTTTATCAATTTTACCGCACGTGGAACGGTGTAAACGCACCCCCCCCAAAAGAAATTCATGAAACGCTGGTTTTTGTTCATTCTGCGTCCCAAAAATCGGAATAAAAAGCGATCAAAAAATTCCACGTGCCCGAAAATGGTACCAATAAAAACGTCATCTCGTCCCGCAAAAAATAAGACCTCACATGACTCGGTGGGTCAAAATACGGAAAAATTATAGCTCTCAATATGTGGTGATGCAAAAACTATTTTTACAATAAAAAGCGTCTTTTAGCGTGCGACAGCCGCCAAACATAAAACCCGCCATAAATAGTAAATCAAACCCCCCGTTATCACCCCCTTAGTTAGGGAAAAATAATAAAATAAAAAAAATGCATTTCCATTTTTCCATTAGGGTTAGGGTTAGGGCTAGGGGTGTGTTGGGCTAGGGTTAGGGCTAGGGCTAGGGTTAGGGCTAGGGTTAGGGCTAGGGTTAGGGCTAGGGTTAGGGTTAGGGGCGTGTTGGGGTTCGGGTTGGAGTTAGAATTGGGGGTTTCCACTGTTTGGGCACATCAGGGGCTCTCCAAATGCAACATGGCATCTGATCTCAATTCCAGCCAATTCTGAGTTGAAAAAGTCAAATGGTGCTCCTTCCCTTTCAAGCTCTGCTATGCGCACAAACAGTGTTTTACCCCCACATATAGGGTATCAGCCTACTCAGGACAAATTGCAAAACCATTTTTGGGGTCCAATTTCTCCTGTTACCCTTAGGAAAATAAAAAATTGGGGGCAAAAATATCATTTTTGTGGAAAAAAATGATTTTTTTATTTTCACATCCGAGTGTTATAAACTTCTGTGAAGCACTTGGGGGTTCAAAGTGCTCACCACACATCTAGATAAGTTCCGTGGGGGGTCTAGTGTCCAAAATGGGGTCACTTGTGGGGAGTTTCAATAGTTTAGGTACATCAGGGGCTCTCCAAACGCACATGACACCCGCAGACCATTCCATCAAAGTCTGCATTCCAAAACGTCACTACTTCCCTTCCGAGCCCCGACGTGTGCCCATACAGTAGTTTTCTCCCACGTATGGGGTATCAGCATACTCAGGACAAATTGGACAACAACTTTTGGGGTCAAATTTCTCCTGGTACCCTTGGGAAAATAAAAAAATGGTGACTAAAATATCATGTTTGTGGAAAAAATACGAATTTTTTATTTTCACGCCCGGGCGTTGTAAACTTCTGTGAAGCACTGGGGGGGTCAAAGTGCTCACCACACATCTAGATAAGTTCCTTAGGGGGTCTAGTTTGCAAAATGGTGTCATTTGTGGGGGGTTCCACTGTTTTGGTACATCAGGGGTTTTCCAAACGCGACATGGTGTCCGATCTCAATTCCAGCCAAAAACGTCAAATGGCGCTGCTTCCCTTCCGAGCTCTGCCATGCGCCCAAATAGTGGTTTACCCCCACATGTGGGGTATCAGCGTACTCAGGACAAATTGCACAATAACTTTTAGGGTCCTGTTACCCTTGGAAAAATAAGAATTGAGGGTGAAAAGATCATTTTTGTGGAAAAAATATGATTTTTTAATTGTATGGCTTTATGTTATAAACTTCTGTGAAGCCCATGGGGGTTCAAAGTTCTCACCACACATCTAGATAAGTTCCTTAGGGGGTCTAGTTTCCAAAATGGTGTCATTTGTGGGGGGTTTCCACTGTTTTGGTACATCAGGAGTTTTCCAAACGCGACATGGTGTCCGATCTCAATTCCAGCCAAAAACGTCAAATGGCGCTGCTTCCCTTCCGAGCTCTGCCATGCGCCCAAATAGTGGTTTACCCCCACATGTGGGGTATCAGCGTACTCAGGACAAATTGCACAATAACTTTTAGGGTCCTGTTACCCTTGGAAAAATAAGAATTGAGGGTGAAAAGATCATTTTTGTGGAAAAAATATGATTTTTTAATTGTATGGCTTTATGTTATAAACTTCTGTGAAGCCCATGGGGGTTCAAAGTTCTCACCACACATCTAGATAAGTTCCTTAGGGGGTCTAGTTTCCAAAATGGTGTCATTTGTGGGGGGTTTCCACTGTTTTGGTACATCAGGAGTTTTCCAAACGCGACATGGTGTCCGATCTCAATTCCAGCCAAAAACGTCAAATGGCGCTGCTTCCCTTCCGAGCTCTGCCATGCGCCCAAATAGTGGTTTACTCCCACATGTGGGGTATCAGCGTACTCAGGACAAATTGCACAATAACTTTTAGGGTCCTGTTACCCTTGGGAAAATAAAAATTGGGGTGAAAAGATCATTTTTGTGGAAAAAATATGATTTTTTAATTGTACCGCTGTACGTTATAAACTTCTGTAAAGCCCTTGTGGGTTCAAAGTTCTCACCACATATCTAGATAAGTTCCTTGGGGGGTCTAGTTTCCAAAATGGGGTCACTTGTAGGGGGTTTCCACTGTTTAGGAACATCAGGGACTCTCCAAACGTGACATGGCGTCCAATCTGAATTCCAGCCAATTTTGCATTGAAAAAGTCAAACGGCGCTCCTTCCATTCTGAGCTCTGCCATGCGCCGAAACAGTCGTTCCCCCCCACATATCAGGTATCTGAGTACTCAGGACAAATTGCACAATAACTTTTGCAGTTCAATTTCTCCTGTTACCCTTGGTAAAATAAAAAAAATTGAACCTGAAGTATTTTTTTTTTTTTTTAAAAAGGTAGATGTTCATTTTTTTTTTAAATATTCAAAAAAATTCCTGTGACGCACCTAAAGGGTTAATAAACTTCTTGAATGTGGTTTTGAGCACCTTAAGGGGTGCAGTTTTTAGAATGGAGTCACTTTTGGGTATTTTCTATCATATAGACCCCTCAAAGTGGCTTCAAATGTGATGTGGTCCTAAAAATAAAATGGTGTTGTAAAAATGAGAAATCGTTGGTCAACTTTTAACCCTTATAACTTCCTAACAAAAAAAAATTTTGGTTCCAAAATTGTGCTGATGTAAAGTAAACATGTGGGAAATGTTAGTTATCAAGTTTTTTGTGTGCCGTATCTCTGTGATTTAAGGGCAAAAAAATTCAAATTTGGAAAATTGCGAAATTTTCAAAATTTTCGCGAAATTTCCGCTTTTCTCACAAATAAACGCAAGTTATTTGAATGAAATTTTACCACTAACATGAAGTACAATATGTCACGAGAAAACAATGTCAGAATCACCGGGATCCATAGAAGCGTTCCAGAGTTATGACCTCATAAAGGTACAGTGGTCAGAATTGTAAAAATTGGCCCGGTCATGAACGTGCAAACCACCCTTGGGGGTGAAGGGGTTAAGGTGTCAAGTTCAAAAATCCACCTGCTTTCCTCTCTAGACATTTGGTGGATATAGTTGCCTTTCCTCCAGCTTCTCTTAACTATTTTGTTGCCAGTAACTATGGTGCCTTTCACTGAGCCTCCATGATGATTCAAAAAAGATTAGATAATGGATGGCCGGTAAATTTGTTACTGATGTTGTGCAAGTGCTCACTTATTCTGACACACATTGGGCGTATAGATCGCCCTACATACAATTTGACGCAAGAGCATTTTATACAATATATTACCCCCTGCGTAACGCATGTAATGAAATCCTTAATTTCAATTTCAGTGGAATTATTGAAAATATTCAATTGTTTTTTAGTGTCCAATTTTTTACATGGTTGACATTTTTTTACATGGAAAGAAACTGGACTGTTAGAAGGCAGATGAAACTAGGGGTTCAGAAATAGTAAGGGCTATTAGATTGCCAAATTATTCACCTTTCTATTTATAAATATTGGCCGTTCTGGTAATTCTTCCCCAATAATTTTATCCTCCTTTAGGATACCCCAATGCCTATTTACAATTCTCCTAAGGATATTAGTATTGGCATTAAGTTGAGTTATATTGGGGACCTCATCAGTTAGTGAGTAGTTGCTTTTTTTTCACCTTGATTTGGAATAATTGTGTCCTTGGAAGTTTTCCCACTACCTGTCTTGTTTGGATCAGGGAATTTGTGTCACACCCTTTGTGAGAAAATTTTTTTATCAGAGTATCCGCCTCTAAGTTAAAATCATGCGTTTTTGAACAGTTTCTGAGAGCTCTTATAAGTTGGCTCTTGGGAACATTTACAAGCCAGTTGGGGAGGTGGAAAAATGTTCCCAAGAGCCAACTTATAAGAGCTCACAGAAACTGCTCAAAAACGCATGATTTTAACTTAGAGGCGGATACTCTGATAAAAAAAATTTCTCACAAAGGGTGTGACACAAATTCCCAGATCCAAACAAGACAGATAGTGAAAAAGCTTCCAAGACACAATTACTCCAAAACAAGGCGAAAAAATGCAGCTACTCACTAACTGATGAGGCCCCCAATATACCTTATATACTCGTGTATAAGCCGACCCCCCTAATTTTGCCACAGAAAGCTGAGAAAACGTATTGACTCGCGTATAAGCCTAGGGTTAATGGTGGTCCAAGAAGATGCTCCATAGATAAAACCCCCTCATACTGTATACTGCTGCACAAGGGTTAATGCTGGCCCAAGAAGATGCTCCATAAATACCCCCATATGTTACTGCACAAGGGTTAATGCTGCCCCATAAGATGCTCCATAAATACCCCCTATAACATGCTGCTGCACAAGGGTTAATGCTGTCCCATAAGATGCTCCATAAATACTCCCCATAGGCTGCTGCACAAGGGTAAATGCTGCCCCATAAGATGCTCAATAAATACCCCCCATAATATGCTGCTGCACAAGGGTTAATGCTGCCCCATAAGATGGTCCATAAATACCCCCCATACATTGCTGCTGCACAAGGATTAATGCTGCCCCATAAGATGCCCCATAAATACCCCCCATATGCTGCTGCACAAGGGTTAATGCTGCCCCATAAGATGCTCCATAAATACCTCCCATATATTGCTGCTGCACAAGGGTTAATGCTGCCTCATAAGATGCTCCATAAATACCCCTTATTTGCTGCTGCCGCTGCTGCTGCAATTAAAACAAAAAAATGACATACTCACCTCTCCGTCACTGGGGGCCAGGTGCCGGTGTTCTGAGCCCCCGGCACCGGCGATATTTACCAGTCCCTGTTCCATCACCATCCACTGCTCTGTCTCCCATTTCTCTGTAGTGACATTTAGCAGAGGACGAGCACTGACTACATCATCGTGCCCTCTGACCTGAATGTCACAGCAGGAGGACCCGGAGACACAGCGGTGCACAGCGATGGGACGGGGACAGGTGAAAATTGCTCTGCCCCGTCATACTCACCCCCTCCTGGCGCACAGTCTTCTCTGCAGCTCCTGCTTCTCCCTCGGTCGTCTGCTTCCTGCATTCAGCGGTCACGTGGTACTGCTCATTAAACTCATAAATATGCGCATATTCATGAGTTTAATGAGCGGTACCACGTGACTGCTGAATCCAGGAAGCAGACGGCCGAGGAAGAAGCAGGGGCCGCAAAGACATGCCAGGAGGGGGTGAGTATGGCATCTGATATCCCCGCTCCCCCTCCCCTGCCCACCCCCTCAGTATATGACTCGCGTATAAGCCGACAGGGGGACTTTCAGCCCCAAAAAATGGGCTGAAAATCTCGGCTTATACACGAGTAAATATGGTAACTCAACTTAATGCCAATACTAATATCCTTAGGAGAATTGTAAGTAGGCATTGGAGTATCCTAAAGGAGGATAAAATTATTGGGGAAGAATCACCAGAATGACCAAAATTTATATATAGTTATATATAGAAAGGTGAATAATTTGGGCAATATAATAGTCCCTACTATTTCTAAACCCCTAGTTTCATCCGCCTCCTATCAGCAACAACAGTCCAGCTTCTTTCCAAGTAAAAAATGTCAACCATGTAAAAAATTGGACACTAAAAAACAATTGAATATTTTCCATAATTCCACTGAAATTGAAATTAAGGATTTCATTACATGCGCTACGCAGGGGGTAATATATTGTATTAAATGCTCTTGTGGAAAATTGTATGTAGGGCGAACTATACGCCCAATGTGTGTCAGAATAAGTGAGCACTTGCGCAACATCAGTTACAAATTTACCGGCCATCCATTATCTAATCATTTTTTGATTCATCATGGAGGCTCAGTGAAAGGCACCATAGTTACTGCCAACAAAATAGTTAAGAGAAGCTGGAGGAAAGGCAACTATATCCACCAAATGTCTAGAGAGGAAAGCAGGTGGATTTTTGAACTTGACACCTTAATACCAAATGGCCTTAACAGTGATGTCACGCCAAGTCCTGCAGCTCTTCTGCATTTTTTTCTATTGCACTTTGCTGGCTGTGATCGTGAATGCTGTGCTCACGCGGCAAGTGGGGTACACTCCAGGTGGGACGCCTGTCACCGGCCCGGACAGCGCCCAATAAGGCTATATAAGACCCTTTTTATTACTTTCCCTGAAAGGATGTTGCTGTCATGGTCCTGTTGGGGTCGGCGTGCAGCCACCGCTGAGCAAGGACTCGCCCACACTGCAGAGGGGCCCTGGGTCAGACACGGCCAGACAGTTCAGGCAAACAGGACCTGGAGGAGCTGAAGTCAGTGAGCAGTGAAGGACCTACGGTCATGTGACTGCAAGGGGGGTGGCTTAGCATCCTGCTGCCAGAGATGGCAGGACACTAATACAGGAATACTCAAAGTCAGACAAAACTGGGTTATACACAGAGATAGCAATAAAGTACCAGGGATGAGACAGAACGGAGAGTCAGGGCCAGGCAGTGGTCAAAGTCAAACAGACATAGAAGGTACCAAGCAGAATCCAACAAGCAGTATCCAGAGAACAGACCGAGTCGTACACAGAGTATCAGGCAAACAAGAACACAGCACAAACACACTCAGGGGTCAAACACAACTCTGCCAAGGGCGAAAGTATAACTGACGGGGATGGGCGCGTCCTGAGGCTATTAGAAGCTTTGCCAGACCCAATGAGAGGCCACAATAATAGGCCCCAGGTGTGCAGGTAAGAGCCTGCACTGGGATCATAACATTTAACCCCAGAAGTGCCAGTCATCAGCACTGGTTCCAGATATTAACCCCAAGTGTGTGAGACAAACCCGCACTGAGATCATGACAGTTGCTTTAAGCTGGGACTATCTATTCAGTGAACGCATTTGCTTCCATAAAGGTAACACTACTTATGAGCTTGTATTCATCCCTTATGTGAAATCAGCTTTTATAGAGTCTTGCATAATTCATGCTGTATTTTCCCTTTCCTTTTCATGGCATAAAAGATACATATGAGCACAAACTACATCATATAGCAATTAAGGATTTTGCATCCATCGGTGCTAATTTCTAACCCCCCTCCCTCCTTTTTTTACAATCCAGGTTATATATAGCGCAAATTAGATTTTTTATTTGAAATAAAAAGAACCTAGACATGTTTGGTATCTATGAACTTGGAATGACCTGGAGAATCATAACTGCAGGTCAGTTTTAGTATTTAGTGAACATGTTGAAAAATGTTTTACAAAAATTATTGTGGAATTGCACTTTTTTGCAATTTCACCACACTTTGAATTTTTTTTCCTATTTTTCAGTACACAATATGGTAAAACCAATAGTGTAATTCAAAAGCACAACTCGTCCCGCTAAAAAACAAGCCCTCACATGGCTATATTGATGAAAAAGTAAAAAAAGTTATTGCCCTGGGAAGAAGGGGAGCGAAAAACATTTAGACTTTAGATAACTTGAAAAAAAACAAAGTTTGTCTTTCACTCTAAAGGGATTATGAGCTAGGCTGATAGAATTTGGCAGTAAAGTAACACTTTCAGTAAAAAGCTGCATTTAATTCCACAGGAATCATTACTAGATGTACCGCCACAAATTGGAAACACTAATAACTGCAGTTTAGGTGCTGTATTGAATGTAAAGTTATTCCCAAACTATTGTGTAACAAGCATAAAATATCATGACCTCCAGATTGTGAGGCTTGGCTATGGAACTTTGTAGTGGAGGAGAGCCCAGTGACAGATTGGAGCTATCCATGGTCCTGAATTAACACCATATCCTGTGTAGCAGAATACAATACACTATAGAAGTACTCGTTTTCTGAAGTTATAAAATATAACTGGCTGTGCTTCCAGGTTTTGGCTTTTTTTGTCTATGTTTAACATGGGCATTGTGGACTTTGTATTGGCTTGTTATGATTTTAGCCTTGTTTTTTGTGTTTTTGTTAAGCTGGCAATAACCACAGATGTCTAAGCTACACATCTCCTGGTGTTCAGAGCACAATGCAAGCTATGAACTACCCTTTTCCTTGAGAGGCAAAAATGGGTTCATTACTGCTTCCAGGTTTAAGTATATATCAATGACTTAACCATCTAATACCTGATAGGATCACCAGCCATTGTAAATTCATATGCAATCCATAATTGCATTGTCCTTGTTGTCTAGATTAAAAGATGTTCAATACATATCTCAAGTTTTCAAACTGATCATGGTAGAATATCTGTGATGGTCTTTGGAGCTTTTATACAGTTGATATTCCATTATGCCAGTGCTCACCTTCCTTCTAGATTTTTTTAGTTAGGACACTGACGATGAGTTGATCACAAGGTATCCTGAAGCTTGAACCCGCAGTCATCAGCTATAATCTGTAATGTGCAAAGCCAAAGAAAAGACAATGTGTGCACATACCCTAATGAAAATAAATAAGTAAAAAAGCAAGCGCATTAATTAACATAGGGTATTTAGTAAACCCTGTTTTTGAGCAAAAAAAGTATAAAGCTGTTGCACCGCGACAAGGTATACCCAATTGGGACAGTAACTACACTCTCTAATGTTAAAACCGACCTAGTGTGAACAGTGGCAGAGAGTCACCAGGTCCCAAACGGACACCCAGCTTTGGAAGGACTATATATGAACTGCCCAGTTCGGTGAAAAGAGGGCCACACCCTATTTGTACTGAATACAAAAATACTAAAGAAACAAAACAGAAAACTGAGCCGGAGTATGACTTGAAAACATGCATGATGTAAAGGCATGTTCACACTGGCCATAGAAACAAGCAAAACCAAAGAAAAGACAATGTGTGCATATACTCTAATGAAAATAAAGAAGTAAAAAAGCAAGTGGATTAAATAAATAAGATAGGGTATTTAGTAAACATTGTTTTTGATCAAAAAAAGCATAAAACTGTCCCACCGTGACAAGGTATACCCATTTGGGACAGTAACTACACTGTCTAATGTTAAAACCTATCTAGTGTGAACAGGGGCAGAGAGTCACCGGGTGCTGTAATGTGCAGCACCTACAGATGGAGTTGTGCTTGACTACTGCGGAGAAGTACACCGCTAGCATAGCACATGGTTGTTATTTGCATAGATGGCCACTTATTCTATTTTAATCAGCAATAGCCACTCTGCACACATAATGTAGGTTCTGTGTCCCAAAATGTTAATGATGTTGCCCTTCTCCTGTAATCAAGACATTACACTATGTTATTAAATTGAAAGTTAAATGCATGGGCGAGCCAAGTCCTCAAGAATAAAGATGCTGTTAAATTACAGCTGTTGATACTAAATATGTAACCACGTTATTGTGAGATTCGGCCAGGGCGGTAGTCGTGGCTGAGGTAAACGGCTTAGGGCCCAACTAGAGGGACAGCCCTTCTGGACTTAATTTTAACCCCTTCCTGACATCCGACGTACTATCCCATCCATGGGACCCGGGCCCCTATGCCCATGGACGGGATAGTACGTCTACCGCGATCAGCGGCGCCCATGTGGTGATCGCCGCTGATCGCGGCCAGGTGTCAGCTGATTATCACAGCTGACACCCGGCACAATGTGTCGGGGCAGTCACGGACCGCCCCCGACACGTTAACCCCTTGCACACCGCGATCAAACATGATCGCGGTGTGCCGGGGGTTAAAGGGAAGCATCGGCAGGGATGGGGCTCCCTCCGTGCTTCCCTGAGCCCCCCACGGCAGCGCAATGTGCAGCTAGGTTAGGGTTAGGGCTAGGGTTAGGGTTAGGGGTGAGATTAGGGTTAGGGGTGTGTTGGGGTTCGTGTTGGAGTTAGAATTGGGGGTTTCCACTGTTTGGGCACATCAGGGGCTCTCCAAATGCAACATGGTGTCTGATCTCAATTCCAGCCAATTCTGAGTTGAAAAAGTCAAATGGTGCTCCTTCCCTTCCAAGCTCTGCCATGCGCCCAAACAGTGTTTTACCCCCACATGTAGGGTATCAGCCTACTCAGGACAAATTGCAAAACAATTTTTGGGGTCCAATTTCTCCTGTTACCCTTAGGAAAATAAAAAATTGGGGGCAAAAATATTTTTGTGGAAAAAAATGATTTTTTTATTTTCACATCTGAGCGTTATAAACTTCTGTGAAGCACTTGAGGGTTCAAAGTGCTCACCATACATCTAGATAAGTTCCGTGGGGGGTCTAGTGTTCAAAATGGGGTCACTTGTGGGGAGTTTCAATAGTTTAGGTACATCAGGGGCTCTCCAAACGCACATGACACCCGCAGACCATTCCATCAAAATCTACATTCCAAAACGTCAGTGCTTCCCTTCCGAGCCCCGCTGTGTGTCCATACAGTAGTTTTCTCCCACATATGGGGTGTCAGCATACTCATGACAAATTGGACAACAACTTTTGGGGTCCAATTTCTCCTGTTACCCTTGGGAAAATGAAAAAATTGGGGACTAATTGATCATGTTTGTGGAAAAAATACGATTTTTTTATTTTCATGCCCTGGCATTATAAACTTCTGTGAAGCCCTTGGGGTTCAAAGTGCTCACCACACATCTAGATAAGTTCCTTAGGGGGTCTCGTTTCCAAAATGGGGTCATTTGTGGGAGTTTCCACTGTTTAGGTACATTAGGGGCTCTCCAAAGGCAACATGACACCCGCAGACCATTCCATCAAAGTCTGCATTCCAAAACGTCACTACTTCCCTTCTGAGACCTGATGTGTGTCCATACAGTAGTTTTCTCCCACATATTGGGTGTCAGCGTACTCAGGACAAATTGGACAACAACTTTTGGGGTTCAATTTCTCCTGTTCCCATGGGAAAATAAAAAAATGGTGACTAAAAGATCATGTTTGTGGAAAAAATACGAATTTTTTATTTTCACGCCCGGGCGTTATAAACTTCTGTGAAGCACTGGGGGGTTCAAAGTTCTCACCACACATCTAGATAAGTTCCTTAGGGGGTCTAGTTTCCAAAATGGTGTCATTTGTGGGGGGTTTCCACTGTTTTGGTACATCAGGGGTTTTCCAATCGCGACATGGTGTCCGATCTGAATTCCAGCCAAAAACGTCAAATGGCGCTGCTTCCCTTCCGAGCTCTGCCATGCGCCCAAATAGTGGTTTACCCCCACATGTGGGGTATCAGCGTACTCAGGACAAATTGCACAATAACTTTTAGGGTCTTGTTACCCTTGGAAAAATAAGAATTAAGGGTGAAAAGATCATTTTTGTGGAAAAAATATGATTTTTTAATTGTACGGCTTTATGTTATAAACTTCTGTGAAGCCCTTGGGGGTTCAAAGTTCTCACCACACATCTAGATAAGTTCCTTAGGGGGTCTAGTTTCCAAAATGGTGTCATTTGTGGGGGTTTTCCACTGTTTAGGTACATCAGGGACTCTCCAAACGTGACATGGCGTCCGATCTGAATTCCAGCCAATTTTGCATTGAAAAAGTCAAACGGCGCTCCTTCCATTCTGAGCTCTGCCATGCGCCGAAACAGTCGTACCCCCCCACATATCAGGTATAAGCATGCTCAGGACAAATTGCACAATAAATTTTGCAGTCCAATTTCTCCTGTTACCCTTGGTAAAATAAAAAAAATTGAACCTGAAGTATTTTTTTTGTGAAAAAAAGTTAGATGTTCATTTTTTTTTAAATATTCAAAAAAATTCCTGTGACGCACCTAAATTGTTAATAAACTTCTTGAATGTGGTTTTGAGCACCTTAAGGGGTGCAGTTTTTAGAATGGTGTCACTTTTGGGTATTTTCTCTCATATAGACCACTCAAAGTGGCTTCAAATGTGATGTGGTCCTAAAAATAAAATGGTGTTGTAAAAATGAGAAATCGCTGGTCAACTTTTAACCCTTATAACTTCCTAACAAAAAAAAATTTTGGTTCCAAAATTGTGCTGATGTAAAGTAAACATGTGGGAAATGTTAGTTATCAAGTTTTTTGTGTGCCGTATCTCTGTGAGATTTTCGCCAAATTTCCGTTTTTCTCACAAATAAACGCAAGTTATTTGAATAAAATTTTACCACTAACATGAAGTACAATATGTCATGAGAAAACAATGTCAGAATCACCGGGGATCCATGGAAGCGTTCCAGAGTTATGACCTCATAAAGGTACAGTGGTCAGAATTGTAAAAATTGGCCCGGTCATGAACGTGCAAACCACCCTTGGGGGTGATGGGGTTAAGCAACAGGCCAGATAGAATAACAGAAGTATGAGTCGATGGGCACCTAGGGAACAGTGACCACAATATACTACAATTCCACTTGTCCTTCAGGAAGGTGCCCTGGAAGGGGGTTACAAAAACGCTGAATTTCAGGAAAGCAAAGTTTGATCAGCTTAGAGAGGACCTTCGCCGAATTGATTGGGACAATGTCCTCAAAAATAGGAGCACAGAAAGTAAGTGGGAAATATTTAAATCAGTTTTTCACACCCACTGTGAGCTAGCCATACCGTACAGAAATAAAAGGGCTAGGAACAGGAGAACACCAATGTGGCTAAATAAGGATGTAAAAAGGGCAATAAATAACAAGAACACGGCATTTAAGAAGCTAAAGCAGGAAGGTAATGAAGAAGCATTAAAAAGTTATAGAGAAAAAAATAAAATGTGTAAAAAAACAAATACATTTAGCAAAAGTGGAAACTGAGAGACTCATTGTTAAGGAAAGTAAAACAAACCCCAAACTATTCTTTAATTATATAAACAGTAAAATGATTAAAATTGATGGTGGCGGCCCAAAAAAGAACAATGAGGGTGAAATCATAGAGAGCGATGTGGGAAAAGCAAATGTTTTAAATACGTTTTTCTCCACAGTGTTCACACAGGAAAAGGATTTGCCAGGGGAAATGCAGAGTGATAATGTAAACTCCCCATTAAGTGTTACCTGCCTAAGGCTGGTTTCACATTTGCGTTTTTTAGCGCTGGAAAAAAACGCATATGTGCGCATGCGGTTTTTCCCCTATATTTAACATGGGTGCGCATACCTGCGCGCATGTATGCGATTTTCATGCGCTGCGTTTTTTTGGGGTGTGCGTTTGTATTTTCCAGACGCAGCATGTTGCATTTTTTGGCCCTGCAAAAAAGCGCATGCGCACATATGCGCACGTTTTGCGCTAAAAATGGCCATTATAGCCTATGGATGCGCATATGTGCGCACTGGCATGCTCATGTATGCGTTTTTTTGCACATGCGTTTTTTTTTGTTAACCATGGAATTTAGGGGTTTGGGTTAGAGTTAGGGTTAGTTAAGGGGGTTTAGGGTTAGGGTCAGGGTCAGGGTTAGGGTTGGGGTTTGGGTCAGGGTTAGGGTTAAGTATGGTTTGGTTAAGGGTTAGGGTCAGGGTTAGGGTTAAGTATGGTTTGGTTAAGGGTTAGGGTCAGGGTTAGGGTTAGGGTCAGGGTTAGGGTTAAGTATGGTTTGGTTAAGGGTTAGGGTCAGGGTTAGGGTCAGGGTTAGGGTTAAGTATGGTTTGGTTAAGGGTTAGGGTCAGGGTTAGGGTTAGGGTCAGGGTTAGGGTTAGGGTCAGGGTTAGGGTTAAGTATGGTTTGGTTAAGGGTTAGGGTCAGGGTTAGGGTTAGGGTCAGGGTTAGGGTTAAGTATGGTTTGGTTAAGGGTTAGGGTCAGGGTTAGGGTCAAGTATGGTTTGGGTCAGGGTTAGGGTTAGGGTCAGGGTTAGGGTCAGGGTTAGGGTTAGGGTCAGGGTTAGGGTTAAGTATGGTTTTGTTAAGGGTTAGGGTTAGGGTCAGGGTTAGGGTTAGGGTTAGGGTCAGGGTTAGGGTTAGGGTTAGGGTCAGGGTTAGGGTTAGGGTTAGGGTCAGGGTTAGGGTTAGGGTTAGTTAGGGTTTAGGGTTTGGGTTAGGGTTAAGTATGATTTGGTTAAGGGTTAGGGTCAGGGTTAGGGTTAGGGTCAGGGTTAGGGTTAGGGTTAGGGTCAGGGTTAGGGTTAGTAAAGTCATGGTTTGGGTTAGTGTGAGGGGCCACCTAATGTTGGAAAAAAACGCAAACGCGGTAAAAACGCACTAAAAACGCATACAAACGCATAAAAACGCTGCGTTTTTTTCATGCATGCTCATAAAAATGCTTGAAAAAAACGCAGCAGTTGTATGCTTTTGTATGCGTTTTTTCAATGCGTTTTTTTTGCGGGAAAAACGCGCTGCAAAAAAAAGCAAGTGTGAAACTAGCCTAACCCAGGAAGAAGTGCAGAACCGCCTTAGTAAGATTAAAATTGACAAATCACCAGGCCCTGATGGCATTCACCCTCGGGTATTAAGGGAGTTAAGTAATGTGATAGACAGGCCTCTATTCCTTATATTTAAAGACTCTATAGAAACAGAGTCTGTTCCTTTTGATTGGTGGCAAGCAAATGTGGTACCAATATTCAAAAATGGGTGTAAAAGGGAAACTGGAAACTATAGGCCGGTAAGCTTAACATCTGTTGTGGGTAAAATTTTTGAAGGGTTTCTAAGAGATACCATTATGGAATATCTCAATGTTAATAAATGTTTAACTCCATATCAACATGGATTTATGAAGGATCGCTCCTGTCAACCTAACCAGATCAGCTTCTATGAGGATGTAAGCTCTCAAATGGACCAAGGAGAATCATTGGATGTCATTTATCTTGACTTCTCTAAAGTATTTGACACTGTCCCACATAAAAGATTGGTAAGTAAGATGAGAAAGCTTGGGCTAGGGGAAAATGTGTGTAGATGGGTAGGTAGCTGGTTTAGTGATAGAAAACAAAGAGTGGTTATTAATGGGGCATACTCAGTGTAACGGGGTCTTCCAATCTCAAGTACCTCTTTCAGTACCACCCCGTGTTTCCGGAGGTCCACTCTGCTTTGGCTGGAGTCTGAATGAAGGACGCTGGCTGGAATTCCTTTGTTACATGGGCGCATATAAAAGATCACTGCTTCTCCATGTATTTCCAGTCTGAAAACACTTTACTCACAGGACACAGAATATATCACACAGATACAGAGGGCAGGCCAATAGAAAAGCGGCAGGCCAGACATACATTACAATAGCCGCAGGTGGCCGGAGCCTGCTGATATTTACTGTGGGAATTACAATGGTGAGAGGGGGGCGGCTGGGCGCAGCCTGTGGGCTGATGCATTAGGGACATGCATCTCCCATGGAACCTATTATACATACATATAACTGCACAACATATTCTGGGTGCTGAGTGGTTCCATAACGCGGCTCCCCCTTTTCAGCGGCGCGATCGGCATACACAGTCTGATCCTTAACTGATCGGTTTGGGGATGACCGAAGTTTATGGGGTTGGTACAAGTTCCGTTTGTCGACTTAGTCCATCGGCGTTACCGTTTTGTTTGCCGGGTCTGTAGTGGATGGTGAAGCCCAGAGGTTGTAGGGCTAAACTCCACCGCAGCCATCTGGCGTTGTCTCCGGAGACCCGATTAAGCCAGACTAGGGGATTATGGTCCGTCAGGAGGGAAAACTGTCGGCCATACAAATATGGTTGCAACTTCTTGAGTGCCCATACTACAGCCAGGCACTCCTTCTCGATGGCCGCATAGCTTACTTCACGGGGCAGTAGTTTCCGACTCAGGTAAGCTACCGGGTGTTCTTGGCCGTCTGGCCCGACTTGGCCAAGAGTTGTTAGTCAGTACTGCCCCCAATCCAAACATAGAAGCATCTGTGTGAACAAGGAAACGTTTAGTTGGATCGGGTGCGGCCAATACAGGGGTATTGGTGAGGGCGTCCTCTAGTTGGCGGAAGGCTTCCTCACAGTCTGGGGTCCAGGTTACCTGGCGGGGTTGGTTCTTATGGGTCAGATCAGTGAGGGGCTTGGCTACGCTGCTGTAATTGGGAACGAATTTCCTGTAATACCCCGCTGTCCCTAGAAAAACGCCATGACCTGGGTTTTAGTGCGTGGGGTGGGTCATTTGGCTATGGCCTCAATCTTGGCTGGTTCTGGTCGCTGTTTCCCACTTCCCACTCAATGCTCTAAATACTGAACCTCTGCTTTGCCCACGTGACACTTGTTTGGGTTCAGGGTGATTCCGGCCTGGTGGATCCTGTCCAATACTGTCTCAATGTGATTTAGATGCTCTTCCCATGTCGCACTGTAGATGGCGATGTCGTCCAGATAGGCACAAGCATAGTCCTGGAGACCATCCAGAAGCCGGTCAGCCAGCCTCTGGAAGGACGCAGGGGCATTCTTCATCCCGAATGGCATAACTCGAAACCGGAATAAGCCTAATGGGGTGACAAATGCCGACTTGGGAATAGCATCAGGACTAAGGGGAATCTGCCAGTAGCCTTTGCATAGATCGATGGTGGTCAAATACTTTGCCCCCGCCAGCCGGTCTAACAACTCATCCACACGCGGCATGGGATATGCATCCGTCACTGTTTTCTCATTGAGCTTAGGATAGTCTACACAAAACCGGGTAGTCCCATCCTTCTTGGGCACTAACACTACGGGGGGGATGCCCAGGGACTGACTCTTCAATGACCCCTAAACGCAACATCTCTTGTTTCTCGTCGCATCCCCTCTCGTACAGACTCAGGGACGCGGAAGGGGTTTTGTCGCGGGGGGGTCTGATCCTGGGTCTCAACCTTGTGTTGTGCCAGGCGAGTGTACCCTGGTCTCCCCGAAAACATCCTCTGTCACTGCCTCAACAACTCCTCCACCTGCTGTCTCTCCCGGGGGCCTAGGTCTTCACCCAAGTGTACCTGGTCCCATGTTTTAGACTGAGTCCTTTCCCCTAAGACATCCGGCAAGGGAAGTCCGGCTAAATCCTCTGCTTCCGGTGCACAGATGGCCACTACCTCTTCAGGGCGCTCCCGGTAGGGCTTCAGCATATTCACGTGGAACATGCGGATAACCCTGGGGTCGTCACAATCGGCGACATTATAGGTTGTGTCGGCTATTTTCCCCACTACCTGGTAGGGTCCCTGCCATGCAGCTTGGAACTTGTTCTGCTTAGTGGGCTCTAACACCAGGACCTTCTGTCCTATTTCCAAGGTGCGCTCTCTGGCCCTCCGATCGTACCATACGCGCTTGTGCCGCTGGGTTGCCTGTATGTTCTCATGTACAGCCTGGGTCAGCTCCTGTAGTCGGTCCCGGAATTCCAGCACATAGGGTACAATAGGTACCCCTTCTATGAGGCCCTCCCCTTCCCAGTGTTCTAGCACTAAGTCTAGGGGTCCCCTTACCCGTCTCCCGTATACCAGCTCGAACGGGGAGAACCCCGTAGATTCTTAGGGCACCTCCCGATAGGCAAACAGGAGGTGTGGCAAGAATTTCTCCCAGTCCCTGTAGGTCCTGGTAAAAGTCCCAATGAGCTGTTTTAATGTCCCGTTAAAGCGTTCACACAACCCATTGGTTTGCGGGTGATACGGGGTGCTTCTAATGGACTTTACGCCGCACAGCTTCTGCAGTTGGTTGGTCACCTCTGCTTTAAACTGGGTACCCTGGTCCAAGATAATCTCCCGGGGAAATCCAACCCGTGAGAAAACATGAAGCAGGGCGGCCGCCATCGTCTCTGCCAGTATGTTAGGTAGCGCAACCGCCTCTGGATACCGTGTGGCGTAATCTACCACTGTTAATATATACCTTTTCCCTGACGGACTGGGTTTGGCTAACGGCTCTATCAGATCGACCGCTACTTGGCTAAATTGTTTCTCCACAATAGGGAGGGGGCGTAATTTGGCCTTGCATCGATCCTCCTCTTGCCAATGCGCTGACAACTGTCACAGGTCTGGCAGTACTGACGAACATCATAGGTTACCCACGGCCAAAAGAATTTGTGTCAGACGATGCCTGCTGCGACTGACGCCGAAGTGCCCGGCCAAGGGTATGTCACGAGAGATTCGCAGTAACTCCTGCCTATACTTCTTGGGAACTACCAGCTGTCGTTTTATAGTGGAGCTCGTCCCTGTGTGGTGCTGCTCTGTGATCCGGTAGAGGAGTCCCTGCTTCCATACAAACTGTTCCCCTTCCAGTACCCCTCTCCCCTCCTGTGCCTTCCCACGATATCCCTCCAATGAAGGATCCTCAAGTAACTCCCTCTTAAATTCATCTGGGGTGGCCCAAGAAATGTGTCTGGCTATGGGAATACGTGTAGGGCTGGGATGTCTTACCTGGACCTCCTCTGAGTGTGATTCCGCCTCCACAGCTCGAGCTTGTCTCCGGGTGGTCACAGGATATGTCTCAGCCAGAGGGGCAACCGAGAATGCAGACAACATGGGCCCCAAGTCATTTCCCAGCAAGACGTCTGCAGGCAAATCCTCCATCAAGCCGACCTCAGCAAGGCCATCCCCGACTCCCCAGTTCAGGTGAATCCTGGCAGTGGGCAGTCGATGTATAGCTCCCCCTGCTACACGGACTGCCACTGTCCGGTCCGTCTTCTCTTGGTCCCGGACGAGATGAGGCTTCACAAGGGTCAAAGTTGCCCCGGAATCTCTTAGTCCCTGCATACGTTTCCCATTAACCCACACGACCTGTCGATGCTGTTGTCGATTATCTGCCCGGGCTGCCTGCACGGGGTCTACTTCATGCAGCACTTCCTCCATCTCTTCTACCCCTTGGTTAGTCGTAGCCCCCAATGCCGGGTCAGCTTCACCTTGGTAGCAGTGTACAGAAGCCCGGCTGAAGGTAGCTGTTCCCGCCTTTGGCCACTGGGTATGCTGAGTCCGGTTGGGACATTGTCTTTGCAGGTGTCCCAGCTGATGGCAGGTGTGGCATCGCACCCCAGGGGGACTGTGGTAGGCCGGGTTTCTAGCTGGTCCCCCTACAATCTTCGGTGGTTTGGGGCCCTCCAGGTCCATGGGCGGGCCCCTAGTAACAATCTTTGATCCGGACAGCTGAGGCCTCCTGGCATCATGATGTTCATCGGCCAGATGAGCGGCTTCCTCAAGAGTCGTTGGCCGCCTGTCCCGAAGCCATTCCTGTGTCTTGGGCGTTAGTCCATTAAAGAATCGTTCTAACAAGAAGAGCTGGAGGACGTCCTCCTTAGTGGTTGCTTGGCTCCCTTGTACCCACTGTAGCAGTGACCGCCGTAATTTACAGGCCCATTCTGCGTGGGTATCAGTTATGCGTTTTATAAGTCCGCGGAACTTTTGGCGGTATGCCTCTGGTGTCAGCGCATACCGGGCCAAGATCACTTCTTTGATCCACTCATAGTCCATACAGTCCTCATCAGGTACCGTGCGATAGGCGTCCGCTGCCTGGCCTGTCAGCTTGCTGGCCAGAATCTGAACCCGTTCCTCCGGCTTTACTTGATGAAGGGCACACTGCCGCTCAAAGTCCTGCAGAAAGCCATCAATGTCTTCCTCTGCCTCCCCCAACTGTCGGAAGGCATTATACTGGATCTTTTTGTGGCTTACTGTTGAAGGTACCTGGTCGAAGGCCAGAGCTCCCCCTGCTCGCTGACTCTCCTCTCTCCGCTGTGCCATCTCCATCTTGGCCAGCTCCACTTTGGTCCGCTCTGCCATCTCCATCTTGGCTAGCTCTATCCTGGTCCGCTCGGCCATCTCTTCCTTCAGATCAGTACGCACATCAGCCATCACCTCTCGTATGATCTCTACTGCAGGGTTTGGGCCATAGAACGCCAGTCTGTTCTTTACCTCCCTCTGGAATTCAGTCTCCTCCACGTTCACATTGGGGGGCGCTGCACTGTCATGTTCCATGATGGCTGCTATCAAATCTGCTTTTGTTTTGTTGCTGGCGATCAACCCTCGGGCTTCCACCAGATCTTTTAATGTAGTCCTCTTTAACTTCTGGTAACACTCAGATTGGGCCAGGGTTACTAGTGGGGTACCACATGGTTCTGTATTGGGCCCCCTACTATTTAATATATTTATTAATGATCTAGTGGATGGCTTACATAGTAAAATATCAGTATTTGCAGATAATACAAAACTATGTAAGGTAGTTAACACAAAGGAGGACAGTTTGCAACTACAGACAGATTTGAGTAAATTGGAGAATTGGGCTGAAAAATGGCAAATGAGGTTTAACACAGATAAGTGCAAGGTTATGCACATGGGAAGGAGAAACAGATGCTACAATTACTTACTAAATGGGAAACTGCTGGGGAAATCAGACATGGAAAAAGACTTAGGCATCTTAGTCAATAAGAAGCTAAATTGGAGTGCCCAGTGTCAGGCAGCTGCCACCAAAGCAAATAGGGTCATGGGATGCATTAGAAGAGGTCTGAGGACACGAGAAGAAAACATAATTCTCCCTCTGTACAAATCACTCGTCAGACCACACTTGGAGTATTGTGTGCAATTTTGGACGCCGGTGCTCAAGAAAGACATTACTGAACTTGAAAGGGTTGAAAGGCGGGCTGCTAAAATGATAAATGGAGTTGGTTCACTACAATACCCAGAAAGGTTATCAAAATTAGGTCTATTTACTCTAGAAAAGAGAAATCTTAGGGGAGACCTAATATATATGTACAAGTATATCAGAGGGCAATACAGAGATCTCTCCAATGAACTGTTTGTACCACGGACTGTGACAAGAACAAGGGGGCATTCTCTTCGTTTGGAGGAAGGACAATTTCTGCACCAGCATAGAAGAGGGTTCTTCACGGTAAGAGCAGTGAGGCTCTGGAATTCTCTTCCTGAGGAAGTGGTGATGGCCAACTCACTGAATGAATTTAAGAAAGGAATGGATGCTTTTCTTGTGAGTAACTGTATAGAAGGTTACGAATAACATAATATTATAGGTAGATGATTGACCCAGTTTAGGGGAATTAATTTTTTTCCCTATGGAGAAAATTGGCTTCTACTCTGTGGGTTTTTTGCCTTCCCCAGGATCAACAATGCAGAACAGCTGCACTAAAAATAGGCTGAACTAGATGGACATAAGGTCTTCCTTCAGCCTTCAAAACTATGTTACTATGTTACACCCTGGTCTCCCGTCAAATACACATCACAGTTCTCTTTCAGCATACATGTTGCTCCATTCTTCTCATCATCAGGGCTTTCCCTAGGTGGCTGTATCCTTTTTCCAGAAATTCTGGTACAAACGGAGTCACAGTCCAATTTCAATTAGAAACAAGAAACTTTACACTGATACGTCCTCAGTCCGTTCACTTCAGTTGCAGCGTATACATCAGGTAACACACAGTTTGCCTTCTTCTCTTTCCCTATGTCCTCTCTGTCACCTTTCAGAACGTTTCCGGGTCGACCCATTTCGGTTAGAATCACAGCATCCTCCCTGTACAACTTTGCCATCTTTTGGAGTTCCCCTGTCTGTTTTGCCCCAGACAAAAGGGCATCTGCCCACATAGCAAGCTGACACATGATGAGCCAACTGTGTTACTGTATGGCTACCAACTAGTTTGGCAAAGCCTGACTTGCTGCAAACTCTGTTATTTTGAACTTCGTTGCTGCATACTACGCTTATATTCTCTTTGGGCCTCCAGCCTGGAACGATTGGGCTGCTATCTTCAAAATGTTATTGGGCTGACTGCCCTGTCAGGGCTCCCCTAGCCCAAATGACAAAAATGCCGAATGCTCCCTGGCTTACCCCCAGTTACCCCAAGTTACCACCTCCTACATTTAACTATATACATCCTGAGCATAACTCTACCCCCATCTAGAGGACTAAATAGGGTACTGCACTTTCAATACCATAAGGCAATTATCAATCAAGAAGTGATGTAATAGCCTAAGCATCCTAACTCACAATTTCCTAACAATCTATTTAAAATTGGTTATTCTAAACTAAGCAAGCGTTCATTCTTCAGTAGTTTAAAAATGTTCAGCAAAGGAGAAAATCCTACTAACCTGGCAATACAACACCACCCCATGCATGGCTGTTATAACTACAGCATGAAACACTGGTACTTCTTGGTTATA
Organism: Dendrobates tinctorius; assembly: GCF_039654945.1. NCBI lineage: Eukaryota > Metazoa > Chordata > Amphibia > Anura > Dendrobatidae > Dendrobates > Dendrobates tinctorius. The sequence goes on along the minus strand of NW_027361690.1, from coordinate 100,119,489 downwards.
CATTGGTGACATTATTGTGGTTGTGCAGGACTAAGATAATGATGACCTATACTCACAATAGGTTATTTCCATTATTTCAGATTGGTCTGGATGTGACAACTGTCACCCTGAACACTTAGCTGCTTCCTGGAGCCATGGTTGCCAGAAGTTCACAGTGTATGGAGTCAGAACACCACAGCCCATTAGATTGTGCAGTTGTGAGGGTGTAGAGGATGGCACTCCACCTCTGATAACTACTGATGTTTAATTTGTGTAAAATGTACAGTAGTTTACTGTTATCCTGCTGTAGGCTGCAGTTCCTATTAGGTATGACAGAGTTAAGGGCCCCGTCACACATAGCAACGCACCAGCGATCCAGACAACGATACGACCTTGTCAGGATCGCTGGTGTATCACTACATGATCGCTGGTGAGCTGCCAAACTGGCAGCTTCACCAGTAATCGGCACCAGCGACACGCGGGTAACAAGCGACGCACGTCGCTTAGTTACCCGCTGTGTATATTAGAAACCAGCGCGCTGGTGCAGAGAGCTGGTAACCAAGGCACACATCGGGTTTCTAAGCACTGCGCGGTGCTTAGAAACCCGATGTGTACCTTGGTTACCAACTCCCTGCACCAGCGCGCTGGTAACCAAGGTACACATCGGGTTTCTAAGGGCTGCGCGGTGCTTAGAAATCCGATGTTTACCTTGGTAACCAGCTCCAGCTCGCTGATCGCTGGTCTCCCGCCTGTCACACGCAGTGATGCGTGCTGGCCAGCGGGAGACCAGCGATCAAAAAATGTCCAGGCCATTCGAGGACGATCAGCAATACCCGGCAGGGGGGCAGGTCGCTGATAAGTGTCACACACAGCGATCTCACTGGTGAGATCGCTGTTGCGTCACAAAACTTGTGACTCAGCAGCGATCTCATTGTGTGTGACGGGGGCTTTAGTGTTGGGCTGGCCCACAGTGGGGAGGAGAATTGGTGATCTATGGTTTAGTTGGAAAGGGATTAGCTCAGATAAAGATTAGGAAGAGAAAAGACACCCTTCAAAATAGGTGATCAACACCGTGTGTGTGTGTGTGTGTGTGTGTGTGTGTGTGTGTGTGTGTGTGTGTGTGTGTGTGTGTGGTGTGCCAAAGACATTAGAAAGCAAAGAGAAAGAGATCAAGGAAAATTTCCATTGGTGACACTGGAATTTTGTTTAGCAGGCATGTCTAGGCGAACGTTCCACTTGGAACTTTATCAGAGTCCCTAAGAGCCTCAAGGAACCTACTAGTGCTGGCAAGGCCTTGGAAGCTGCAGGTCAGAAAGAGACAGAGTCAGCAAGGCTGGGGACACACTCAGTAAGGTGATATCCAGAGGTGCATCCTTACGTGGATTCCAAGAAGTGAATGGAAGGGTAGTGGTCACAGGAAAGCACAACTTAAAGTGACTCTATATACTGGAAGGATGAAGGTCCTCATCTCACTCTGCTATGTACCAAATGTGATGCTGATCATGCCTATCAAAACTGTGTCACTGTACTGTACCAAGGAAAATGATGACAACTGCATCTTCTGCTATTCATTGTGTACAAGACAAACTTTATTAAAGAAAGATTTTGTTTTATGGACTGGTCTGGTTTCCTTATTGTGGGGTCAATAGGAACCAGAGCTGTGCAATGTGTGGCAGACCAGGGATGGGAGGTGTCCATTACAGAAACATGGACACACACAGACACACCAAATCAAGCGGGTCGAGGCACGCAAAACAAGTACCTTGGCCTCTAGTACCGCCCTGAGCCACGTTACACAATGATCTTTTTTTAAAGGGACTCTGTTAGCACAGGATGACTGTTCATTCTAAAATCTGTCACTCAGTGCTTCATGGCAGGACCAATCTTTTAAATACACCTTCCCACCAGCTTGTTTTTCCTCTATCTCTACCCTCCCTTCTTTGATTGACAGCTCTGGATTCATAGGGTCAGAAAAGGGTGGAGATAGTTGGAAACCAAGCAGGTGTGAAGTTGTTTTTAAATGATTTGTCCCACCATGAAGCACCAAGAAGCTGTACTTGATTTTAACAGTCATTCTGTGCTGATAGAGGAGTCCCTTTAAAGTGAATGTGATCTGAGTATCCAAGAACAATCCCTATGTCATGCTGCTGCAATGCAGGTATAAGCAAGCTCCATTAGATGGTAATGGAGTGGAGGGAGGACTGCACACAGCAAGAGCAGAACTACAGTGCAGCAGTAAGGCCACCACTAGGTGGCAGCAGAATAGTCAATCAAGCCGGGTCGATATTAGTCTGTAGCGCAGAACCAAAGGAATAAACAAACAGAAACAAGTCAGAGTCAGAAACAAGCCAAAAGGGTCAGTACCGGTCAGGAGCGGATATGCCAAGAGACGGATAAGACGAGACAAAACAGCAGGTCAGAGTCCAAGCCATGTCAAATACCAGAGAGTCAAAACACGAGAAGAGGAACACAGAGACGGGAAGGGAAGAGGGGGAATAAACAGACATGGGTACAGTCAGCAAAAGCAGCAGGACAAATCAGGGCAAGCAGAGTCAGCTACTCACGCCGTAGGAAGAAACTATAACTGACACCACCTGCAGGATGCAGTGGAGAGAAATAGCAGGCCTGAAGCCAGAATGAGGCAGAGAAAAGTTAATCCTTGACATGATCAGACCCGTAAAGATAGACAGGATACAAATCCTGGCCTGGATCATGACACCCTACATAATAAGAAAAAATATAGCTGCACTCTAAAATACTAAGAATAATAAATTTAGAAACTTGTGTGGAAAGGAAAAAGTGGAAAAATCTGCTATTGCTATAGAAAATGTAGAGTAAAATTAAGGTACTACTAGCACATAAATTGGCCAATGTATGTGAGACAACAGCCATCATCAAGGCGTGCCTAATTGTTGGCTCTCTAACCTGACAAGTCACTTCTCCTGGGCTGAAAAGCCTACAATTGATAGGGCAGGAAGGCACCATCTAATTAAAATCACCTTAGCCTGATGGGAGTAGGAGCACACATGTTATAGGGGTGTGCTCACATTTAGAAAATTGGAAATGCATTACTGCCATATAAAAAAAGGTAAATGCTACATTATGTACATGTGGAATATTGGAAAAATGGAACTACACTATTGCTATAGAAAAATTACAGTAAAAAAGGTGCTTAGTGCATACATTAGTAAATTAGCCAATATATGTGATCCCAGCAGCCATAATCAAGGATTTCCTAATTATTGGGTGACAAACTAGTTTGAATGAGCTGTTCAGTTTTTCCCTTTGAAGCAAACTCCTATGAGATGCACTCCTACTTCCATCAACCTAAGGTGATTGTATTTAGCTGGTTCCTTCTTGCCCTATAAATTGTAGGCTTTTCAGACTAGAAGAGGTGACTTATCACGTTTGGCACCCAACAATTAGGTACGCCTTGGCAATGGCTGTTGGGCCCACTTATATTGGCCAATTTATGCACTAAATACCTTCTTTTACTGTAATTTTTTACAGCATTATTGCAGTTCCATTTTTCCAATATTCCATATGTACATAATGTAGTCTTTACCCATGTTCTACAGCAGTAATGCTGTTCCAATTTTCTGAATGTATTATTCTTAGTATTTCAGAGTGCATCTATATTTTTTCTTAGCATTATTGCTTTTGCTGACACTTTTACACACTAGTTTGGATGTTCTGGTCAGATTTTCTGATTACAGCAGATCCCTACATAGTTTATGGAGCTGCGGTGATACAGCTCTGTATGCTGTAAATCTCTATCCATCGTGGCCTCAGGTATCCGTTTAGTAGTTAGGGGTTCTGGGTGTGTGATCCTGATTGATCTGACATTTCTGACTTTTTAGCATTTGGAAGGTGATAAACCCTTTCAGTGGATAGAAAAAAAAAAATCACAGAAATTGCAAAAAACTGTTAGAAATTACAAAACAGCTGAATCCGCTTTGGTCGATAAATGTTTATTGATTGAGATATATGGCTAGCATAAAGGCTTTCTCTGCATAGACTCCAGATTGTACAAAGCCAAATGATAGCTCACTGCGGTCTCTGGCAAGGTTACTGTTTGCTACACAATTGGTCCCCGCTGTTGTAACCTCTAATCGACCAGTTTATAATTACCGCATTATTAAGCTTTAATGCTGAAGTCAAGGTTTATTACTTACTACAGGGCAATGCACTTCTGTATAGGCTTCATTGCCTCCAGCATATAAGCATGCTTGTTCTTTGACCACTGCGACAATAACGATTACTGGAGGCAAAGGAACATATAATAAAACAAGGTTTCTCGAACAATCCTTAGGGCAAGACTCGCTTGGCAGACGCGGACACTACAGCTATTAACTGCGCACGTTTTTTTTTGTTTTTCATTTACAGAGCAACGTTAATTAGTGAAATAGGGGATGCTAAGAATTAATTTGATGTATTGGCTGCAGGCTGGACCTTTGATGCAGAAAGCAGCATTGGACGGAGGTGGGTCGTGCGCTGTTACGAGATAAATATAGTGTATGTCAGAAAATTGCGGCCAACTGTGACAAAAGGCCAATAACTAAATACAAAGTCGACAACGTGGACAAATAGAGTGATTTTCTTTTTATTATGAATCTATGTTTTCATGGTTTATCCTTTATCGCTTTGTACGACCTGAGGCACACGGAGATACAATGCCGAGAATGGATTTCTTTAATTTGTTAAGATCTATTGTTGCTATTCACTGTTTGGGAATGTGCGCACATTGAATTTGATTTCTCGAGGCTTTTATGGCAGTGTTCTGTCGTAAAAAGCTGCATAATTTTGGCCCGACTTTAGGCTGTGCTAAAAATGTACGACTTTTGGCATTCTGATGCCATTTTTGTCCCGATCCAACAAGTTTAGAATGGCGACCACAGCTCTTCACATTCAAGAGGTGTGTGTCTCTTTGTGAACCAGGAGCATCAGATTCCAGCACGTCTCTTCATGAAGACATGCTTGAACAACGCTGGTCTTGACCAAATGGATTTTCCAAGGCGATGATGCTGCAGGAAAGCCCATATGATGTTTTTCTTGAAGTTTGTATTAGGGCTTATGCGCATAAAAATATGACGAATGCTGTAGGTTGTTTTGATGTCAACATGTTATTCTATGGGGCCGTACACATGTCTGATTTTGTTCTTGGACTTAGTCAGCCTGAGGAAAAAATTGGCAACATGCATGAGTTGCACTGTCTATGGGTCCGCGGAAAAAAAATTGGACTGCACTCGGATGACATTAGAGTCATCCAAGTGCCGTCTAAATTACACAGAATAACAGAATGGAGTAAGTGGAGACATTTTTTATTTTCTTCTCCGCATCTGAGAATTTCGGATGACAAGCTGATCAAACTCTGATGAAACTCTAATTAGAATTTTATCTGAGTGTGATTAGTACAATTGGATCGATTTTCTCTGATGAGAAAATACGTTTGTTTGGTCCTAGCCTCAAGATGCTGATGACATCTTTTTTCTACATTCTATGTAGAAAATAATGGCGGCTTCCAAGCCACCAGAAGAATGGACCTGTCATTTTTTTTTTTTTTACTGCATAACAACTTTCAAAGCCTGAAGTGGTTAAAAGAAGTGAGAAAAGACTCAATATATGCACATCAGGTCATTTTTTCAATGCAGTGTGTATATTCATTCTTTGTAGGCTTTTTAGTTTAGGTCCTAGGCAGTATCCACCTGAAAAAAATGTCATGTGAGCATATCCTTTATGTGGAAAGAATTTTTTCACTTACCAAAGCAATATAAAATACATTAGGAGGGTTGCTCATATTGGCAAATTCCCTTTAAGGCTATGTTAACACGTTGATTTTTTTGCTGCTAAAACCTGATTTCTTGGCAGTAAAAAAGCTGCAACCAAAAAGCTAGCTTCGCTGCGGTTTAGGATCCCAAGTTTAGCTGTGCTTCTAGCATACAAGCATGAAAAATGCATCGTGTTACGGTGCCAGGAGGTGGCAGAGACCCTCAGTCACCCCCTCCTTCCTTATACATTAGACATGTGTCCCCCTGTGGTGCTGCCAGTGTTAGTTATGTATTAATGTGTCTATATGTCTATTATGGTACTACTGTTTATTGTGTGAAGTTCCCTTTAATACTGTCTGTGAAGTGTACTGCAATATGATATATGTACCTATGTGTAGATTAGGGACACAAGTGGTTAACCAGAGGAGAGTGGGTCAGCAGCCTCAAAGGAACAGGAAGTTCCTGCTCCCCAGTCAGAGCCCGGGCAGAATTGCCTAAGGCAAGACATGTTTCCCCGTCCGGGACAGAAAGGACCCCCGGCTGGGGAATAAAGGCTGCCGCAGACTGCTGCTTTTACCTGCAAGGCAGAGTGGACAGACCCCGGGACCGTCTTCAGAAAAACTGTTGAGGCACTCCCAGTTTGAAGGGGAGTCACTTTTACTGACTGGCCTCAAGTAACTGCAGGGACAGAGCAGGAAGCATTATTTCATGTACAGTAAAGTTTCCCCTGTTGGATCAAAGCTGTGCCTGCTGTGTCTTTCCTGGATCTTCACCCTCAGTGACTGCAGAGAGAGTGGAAAGAAGGTAACTAGTTGACTGTGCTGTAGGATTGGGACCACACCTGTCTTTTTCGTGTGTAAGGTGCTGGGGTGCTTCTGGACTGTTGCTTTATGATACTCAGTCATGACTACCACCCTCGGTGACTGCAGAGAACGTGGAAAGAAAGTAACTGACTGTATTGTAGGATTGGCACCGCACCTGTCTTTTTCATGTGCAAGGGGCCGGGGTGCTTCTGGACTGTTGCTTTAAGAGACTTGGTCATGACTACCACCCCATGCCACTTTGTTACAAGGGCACCAATGCAAAATGTGTAAAGCCATAAAGCAATTTTAGAGAAAAAGGGAAAATTCTTAAAATTATTTAGTGGAAAAAGATTCTTATGTCTGAACAAAAAAGTTCATGAAAAAATAATTACAAATGTAACAACAGAAGGTTGGATTTAAATTGGTCTGGAATAGTTTACCTAAGACATTGGCAGAGCATTTTGTGGGAGCAGACACTGTTTACTTTTACGCATTGGCTAGGGCCATTGAATTGGTCAGGCAATGTTTAGTTTTAGGCTGGAGTCACACTAGCGAATAAATCGGACGAATGCAATGCGATAACAAATCGCATTGCTTTCGTCCCAATATTATTCTATGGTTTAGCTCCCATCATCCGATTTTTTTTTTTTTTTTATCGGATCTGTTCCTCGGACCGGACCGAGACAATCGCAGCATGCTGCGATTGTCAGCGATTTTCGGATCGGATTTGCCAATGCAAGTCTATGGGTGCGATTAAAAATCGGATTCAAAACGGACCACAAGTGTGACTTGCAATTAAATCGCAACACTTCTCCTGGTCCACAGGAAATAGCATCAGGCATTGGCAGGAAGCTTTGGGATGCAAATTTCACTTGCAGCATAAAAAATACCAGGAAGAACGCCTCCACCGAGTCCTCCATCATGTCCACGCCAGTCAATGTGGAAATGCTGATAGTTCTGGTCCAGGAGAGGCCAGAATTATGGGACCAGAGAGATCCCCACTGTGCTGACCGGACACGCAAGGAGGCAGCGTGGAGAAGAATCTGTGCCCAGATGTTAAGTGGCTATGCGGCAAGACCTCGGGAGGAGCAGGAGCAAATTAGTAAGTTAAATAATGTGTAGTGTTGAGCATTCCGATACTGCAAGTATCAGGTATCGGCCGATATTAGCTGTATCGGAATTCAGATACTAACTTCCGATACTTTTCTCATATCGGATACCGGAATCAGAAGTTCCCATAATGCTATGAGCCCGCTCGCTTTGATTCAGCCAATGGGAATCCTCAGAAGTGTGGGCACATCCTGTTAGGCATGTAGGCATGTTAACTATTGGCATGGCTGTGATTGGCTGCTAAAATGATGTCATGATGCACTATAAAAGCCGCCGCCGCCATTTCTGGTCACTCTGCTGTGAATTCAGTTAGGGACAGGCTGCTGTTGAAGACTGTGAGGGACAGTTAGAAATAGCGATTCTACCAAACATATTGTGCTTTTCCCTAGCAGCAGTGTTCACAGCTGTCTGCAAGGGCTGTGTGAGTGCAGCTCACGCTGTGGAGTGGGTCCTGCAGCCATGCCTGTCTGTAGGCCGCCCAGCGTGCCTCACTGTTGCCTCATACATATTTTTCTTTTTGAGCTGCTTATTTTTAAAAAATTCTATCTAGTGTGCTTCCATCCGTATCCATATACGTTGGTTGCAAACACTAGTAGTAGACAGCGGAGCCTTTCTGCAGCCTTTCAGTGCTAGTGCCCACTTAGCTGCACTGTTCACGGCTGTCTGAGAGGTCTCTGACTGTGTGTGAGTGCAGCTCATGCTGAGTAGTGTGTCCTGCAGCTACGTCTGGTTGTAGGCCACTGAGCGTGCGTCACTGCCTCACACATATTTTTCTTTAATTGCAGCTCATTTTTTCTTCTCCTATTAGTGTGCATCCATCCCTATCCATCTACATTGGTTGGTTGCAAACACTATATAGGAGTAGATAGAGGAGCCTTTTTTTCTGGCTTGTGCCCTTCATCTGCAGCCAGATTAGTATTACCCAATTTACTTGGAGCCTCATCTTTTGCATTGTAGGTTACCTGCCTGCATTGTAATAGCTCCAAAAAGTTGGTGATACTATCACTTTCAAATCTTTGGTCACATCCTTTTAGTTTTTTTTCACAAAAAAAAAAAACAATAAAGTTCACCAAACACTACATTTGAAAGTTGTGTAGGCCACATTAGCTCCTATTAAAGTGTAGTCCACACACACACACACACACTTCATAAAATTAGTGTTTCTTCTACCTGTAACCAGCTGTTCAGGAATAAGCACACTAAGCCCCCCCTTTGTACTTTTCTGCCTATCTTTATCAGTCTACCAAGATGAAGAAGGCAGGGAGTAAGGCACGTGGGCGTGGAGTTTCAGCAGGGAGAGGACGTGGGGATTCTGCAGGGAGAGGACGTGGGGATTCTGCAGGGAGAGGATGTGGGGATTCTGTGCCTGCTGCGGGCACCAGTGAGTCAGCAGCCCCCAGTTTTAACAGTCCTTTATGCGCAGCTTTGTAGGACCTCGCCGTACCCCACTGTTGGATGGCAGCTAACGGATCGACTCCAATGACTTCCACATCCTCTCAGGGCCAGAGCACTGAAGAGCAACCATCTGTCTCTTCACCACCTGCCAAAGTGCCAAGGAGTCAGAGAGCCCTGGACAGGAGCCATCACAGTCTCTACTTCTGTTCTCTGAATCTGTTGGCTTGGAAAGAGGGGTCCAGCCAAGCAGCATTCCAGAATGTGAAGAAGAGGGAGTATGCAGTGATGCGCAACTTCTTTGTCCCTCTGAATCTGAAGAGGCGGGTGGGCCAGTGCCTATGGTCAGCACACCTCAGTAGGCATCAGATGATGACGAGACACAGGTGCCACTTTCTGGTGCGTACGGTGCTGGCGAGACAACCCAGGAGAAGCAGCTGTTTGAAGAGGGGAGGGAAGATGATGAGGTCCTTGACCCATCATGGCGTGAGGAACAGGAAGGTGGTGGGAGCAGCTCTGAGGAAGAGATTCCTCGAATGGCCAAAACAGGAGGGAGAGGGACGGGGCAGACTTGGTTGCCTGTAGCCTCCACTTCGGCACCCGTTAGGAGCATTCCTCTTTCAAAAGGCAAAACGGGCGCTCCCAAGACTTGCAGTGCGTGGTCCTTTTTTGACACAGTTGCAGATGACATTTGCATTGTCAAATGCAAGCTGTGTCATCAGAGAATCAAAAGAGGGAAAAATGTCAGCAACCTCAATACCACTAATATGTGGAAACATGTGCGGACCAAGCACGAGCTGGAGTTACACAGACACACTGAAGATGTAGGCCAACGTACAGCACCACCTACCACCTCTTCAGCTCGTGTTGGGGCCTCTTCCTCCAGCTCACACACAGCTGGTTCGGCTTCCTCACAGGATCGCCAAGGAAGAACCTCTGGCACTGTTGTCCGGAGACCCTGTGACATTCCACCCACAGCACCACGTTCCCAGTCATCCTCACACTCCCAGGCCACTTGACAGCCATCAGTAGCACAGGCATGGGATAAAAGGTGGCCATACTCGGCAAACCATCCCTGAGCACAGGCTCTGAATGCTGGCATTGCCAAACTACTGGCACTTGAAATGCTCTCATTCAGGTTGGTGGAGACTGACACCTTCCGGGACTTCATGGCATTGGCAGTCCCACAATACACCGTGCCCAGCCGCTTTTATTTCAGCAGGTGAGCCGTCCCTGCCCTGCAGAAACATGTGGAGGGAAAAATAAAACATGCGCTACAAAACGCCTTTAGTAGCAAGGTCCATCTGACCACCGATGCATAGACTAGTAACCATGGACAGGGACGATACCTTCCCCTCACTGCCCATTGGGTCAATGTTTTGGAGCCTGGTACAGATCTGGAGAGTGGCGCTGTACGTGTTCTGACAACTCCACGGATTGCAGGAATCCAGTCTGTACACATAGACTCCTCCTCCTACACAAGTTCCTCAGAAACAGCGCAGCAGGAGCCTGTTATGACCGATATGAGCACAGCCGTGGCCAAACGTCAACAGGCCGTACTCAAAATGGGGAATCGAAGCCACACAGCGCAGGAGCTCTGGAATGCCATCAAGCAGGAGAGCGACGTGTGGTTTGTGCCAGCGAATCTCCAGCCGGGCTTGGTAGTGTGTGACAATGGCCGAAAGCTGGTGGCAGCTCTTGGCCTAGGCAACCTCACTCACTTCCCATGCCTGGCACATGTGCTGAACTTGGTCATGCAGAGCTTTCTGAGGGACTATCCGGATCTTGATGCACTGCTGAACAAGGTCCGCATAGAGTGCGCTCACTTGCGGCGTTCCAGCACGGCAAGATCGCGCCTTGCTGCTCTGCAGCGCCGATTACGCCTTCCGGAACATCGCATCATATGTGACCTACCCACCAGGTGGAATTCAACGTTACATATGTTGGAGCGGTTGTGTGATCTGCAGGCAGCAGTCATGGAGTACCAGCTGCATCAGGCGCAAACAAGTCGCACTGTGCGCCGGTCACACTTCAGCACCACTGAGTGGGCCTCTATGAAGGACATCTGCCTCGTTTTGCGTGCCTTCGATGATTCCACGCGGATGGCGAGTGCAGATGATGCACTAATCAGCATGTCCGTCCGCCTTATCTGCCTGCTTCAAAAAACACTGCAAGCACTAAGGGATGAAGTTTTGGAAGAGGTGGAGGATGAGGAGTCCCAAATGCCATCTGCTTCTGGACAGTCTGCGCTACGTGGTTCCTCACAAAGGCCTAGGCAGGGGACACTTTGTGAGGAGGAGTAGATGGAGGAGGAAGACATCTCTCCAGAGGAGGGAGGTACACAAAGCTCTAGTCAGTATGTACAGCGAGGGTGTGGGGTGATGCAGAGCAGGCAGAGATCACGCCACAAGCAGGGGACAGAGGTTCTTTGGCAGTTGGGAGTCTGCAGCAAATGGTTGATTTCATGCTGCAGTGCCTGAGAAACGACCGCCGCATCGCCCACATTCTCTATACGGCTGATTAATGGGTGCACACCCTCCTAGATCCTCGCTACCAGGACAACTTGCAAACCCTCATACCAACGTTGAACCGGGAGCGTAAACTGCGGGAGTACCAAGACACACTGGTGCAGTCCATCATGTTTTCCATTCCACCCGACAGCAGTGGTGCTAGTGCTTTACAAAGCAGCTCTGTGCCTCGAGGCAGTGGAGGACACTCGGCACAAAGAGGCAGCAGAGGCAGCGCCTCAGCACAAGGCAAGACCACTATGGCCCAAATGTGGCAAAGTTTTATGTGTCCGCCACAATTGTCTACACCATCACAGACGGCTTCAGTCAGCAGGAGGCAACGTTTCCATCAGATGGTGACAGACTACATGTCTTGCCCTGTCAGTGTACTCCCAGATGGCTCTTCCCCCTTCAAGTTTTGGGTCTCTAAGCTGTATACATGCCCAGAGCTTAGCCAGTATGCATTGGAGGTGCTGGCTTGCCCTGCTGCCAGTGTATTATCGAAACGCGTCTTTAGTGCAGCAGGTGGTGTACTAACAGACCGTTGCACGTGACTATCTTCCGATAACGTCGACTGGCTTACTTTTCTGAAAATGAAAAAGGCCTGTATCTCTCCAGAATGTGCCAGTCCTCTTCCCGACTAAATATTTGGTTGGCAACTGTATCCAGGTCTCCTGTTGTGTTCATGTTTCTACCACCTGAACTATAATCCCTGGGCTTCAACACAGCCAGTTGTCGCTCATATGTGTCGTCTGCACAGAGAAAAACACACTAGCTCCTGTGTTAGCGGGGTTCAGTAAAGCCAGCTGCTCCCCTGCTGTGTGGACGGCAATGTCTCCCTCTGACTTCACATGTCCAAAAGATCAGGCCTCAGCCTGCTCCATGCCTCAACCTGGGCTCCAGCAACGCTAGTTGGTGTTCAGAAGTGCCGTCTTCACAGAGAAAAACACACTAGCTCATGTGTTACTGGGGTTCAGTAATGCCAGCTGATCCCCTGCTGTGTAGATTGCAAAGTCTCCTGCTCCATCCACATGCCAACAACATCAGGCCTCAGCTTGCTCCATGCCTAATCCTGGGCTCCAACAATGCCAGTTGGTGTTCAGAAGTGTCGTCTTCCCAGAGAAAAACACACTAGCTCCTGTGTTAGTGGGGTTCAGAAACGCCAGCTGGTCCCCTGCTGTGTAGACGGCAATGTCTCCTGCTCCATCCACATTCAAACTCTTACTGATTTTTAACTGTGCTACACTTAGGCCTCTGGCTCTACTGTCTCTAGTATTTCCCCTTGGCCTCCAACCCCGCCAGTTGCTGCTCTGAAGTGGCGTCTGCACAATCCACACTTGTTCCTGGGTTACAGGGGCTCTGTCACGTCAGTGGATCCCCTGATATGTGTCCGGCAATGTCTCCTGCTCTGTCCACAGTCCCATTACTAGTAGTGGGAATGTGGACAGAGCAGGAGACCTTGCCGGACAAACATCAGGGGATCCACTGACGTGACAGAGCCCCTGTAACCCAGGAACAAGTGTGGATTGTGCAGACGCCACTTCAGAGCAGCAACTTGCAGGGTTGGAGGCCAGGGGAAATACTGGAGACAGTAGAGCCAGAGGCCTAAGTGGAGCACGGTTACAATCAGTTGTAGTGTACAACCGATCTAAAACTTGCTCCAAGTAGGCCTCAGCCTGCTCCGTGATTGATCCTGGGCTCCAACATCGCCAGTTGCTGCTCAGAAGTGTCTTTGGCATGGGTACTCCCTCCTGCCCAGCCTGGTTCCAGCGCGCCTGCTTTTTCCGGGTAGTGTCAACGTCACTTTGCCACCAATACGTTGTCCTGTCGTGTTGCGGTCGGGTTAGCAGAGTCTATGGTGCCTGCAGTTTTGGTGCATCCTATGTGGGCTGCGGGTTCTGGTAATAAAGGCTGGTTCCGTAGTGCCAATAGGACAAGCACCCCCTGTAGGACTGTGGGTTTCGGTAACTGCGGCCGGCTCACGGCCTTGCAACTTTGTTTTTTTCATGGGTACCTTCCGCTACCCATCCGGGTTCCAGCACCGTCAGCTTGGTCTCGGCAGTCCCTTTGGCCTAGGTGCCTTCTTCTCGGCATCTGAGTTCCAGCAACGTCTGCTGGTCCTTGGTAGTGCTTTGTAGCACAGGTACCTCCTGCTTAGTAACCGTGTTCCAGCACCTTCAGCTGTTCCACGGTTGTGCCATTGGCTGTTGTTCCTTCTGCTGCCACTCTGGCTTCTAGCACCATCAGCTGGTTCTCGGTAGTTCCATTGACTCTTGTAGCTAATGCTACCCATCCGGGTTCCAGCACTGTCAGCTGGTTCTCGGCAGTGTCTTTGGCACGGGCACTCCCTCCTGCCCAGCCTGGTTCCAGCACGCCTGCTGTTTCCGGGTAGTGTCAACGTCACTTTGCCACCAATACGTTGTCCTGTCGTGTTGTGGTCGGGTTAGCCGAGTCTATGGTGCCTGCAGTTTCGGTGCTTCCTATGTGGGCTGCTGGTTCTGGTAATAAAGGCTGGTTCCGTAGTGCCAATAGGACAAGCACCCCCTGTAGGACTGTGGGTTTCGGTAACTGCGGCCGGCTCACGGCCTTTCAACTTTGTTTTTTTCATGGGTACCTTCCTCTACCCATCCGGGTTCCAGCACCGTCAGCTTGTTCTCGGCAGTGCCTTTGGCCTAGGTGCCTCCTTCGTGGTATCTGAGTTCCAGCAACGTCTGCTGGTCCTTGGTAGTGCTTTGTAGCACAGGTACCTCCTGCTTAGTAACCGTGTTCCAGCACCGTCAGCTGGTCCTCGCTAGTTCCATTTACTATTGTTCCTTCTGCTACCCATCCGGGTTCCAGTACCGTCAGCTGGTTCTCGGCAGTTCCTCAGCCTTCTTGTACCTTCTGCTACTTTTCCAAGTTCAAGCTTGTGGAAATGGGTTTTGATTCTCACTCTGGATCTCCCTGACAATGACCCTGAAGACGACGACCCTGAAGACCACGCAGAAGAATACCTAAAAGATGACCCTGAAGAAGATGACCAAGAGGACAAGGAACATGAAGACAACCACCAAGATGCAGAACAACTAGAGACAGAAGAACACGAAACATAAAAACCAAAAGCAGAAGAACATTAAGCATAAGACTAAAAATCTGAGCAAATGTTATTATCTAATTTATAAGTAGAAGAAGACTAAGCAGTGTATGAGGGTGAGTACGTTTCTCCTCGTGGTGCCCCTGGAAAAGGCCTGCTGCTGCAGGCCAAACTGAACGCGGACAAATCCTGTTGTAAATCTTTTGTGACAGGCTGAACGGAAGGTGTAATCTTCAAACTTTTATAGATAACAACTACAGGAATGAAATAGAAGAAGAAGAAGAAGAAGATACTGCTGCTGAAGATGATGAAGTAGAAAGTGTGGGAGAAGTAAAAATGAAGGTGAAGAGCATGGAAGTAGTGAAACATACTGTACATATCTGACAAAATATTAAGGACTTTAACATAGTCAATATCTTTGTAACTACGAACGTCTTTAAAAAAAACAAATTACTGCTATTCCATTTGATTGGGCTAAAACTCTATGGCTTTAATGTCTCCTACACCTCCCACAATACATTCTACATTATTATTAGTTGTTTTTCTTCATGTAGAATCAACCTACAGGGAAAAAAAGGTTTTTTTTTTAATTCCGATATTTCTGTTCCATTGACTTGAATGGGACTTCCGGGATCGGAATCGGCGATACCCGATACTTTTTTTAGATCGGCCGATCCATTCCGATCCGATATTTTTCAGTATCGGGTGGTATCGCTCAACACTAATAATGTGTACACATAATCAAAAACCCTAATGTAATGTGCTCAATGTAAGTTACAAGATGTGGCGTCATTGCTCACATATCTGTACCAAATTCCTACGCCGTTTAATGTGTGCATATTTTCAACATCTAAATTACACCTCCCTGACTGGTGGCCCCATGACGATTTTTGGTCCTAAAAATTTAAACACTTAGCTAATTGTTCTGCCACCAAATGCAGTGCTCTCCTTGTTTTTTTGTCCGTATCTTAGCCAGTATATATCTTTTGTTTTTTGACTCAAAATATAATAGATGTTAGCATCATTACCACAGGTTTTTCTACATTTTCTTTGAAATTCGGTTGTTTAGAAGGTCCTTTGTAGTAGGCCTCAACCTGTTACTTATTTTGGTAGTATTGGTGTCGAGCCATCAGAAATATTCATATAAGTTTCAAAATGTGTGCCTAAGCATATGAAAACCGTTGATAACATAGCCATATGTGTGGTCTTAGGAAATCCTGTGTTTTGTTTCACATTGTAGTGACTGATGTGACAAGGCGTTGGTGCAGCTGTAGGGACACATATAGGTGGGAGAGACAGCTGAGGGCCCGAAGTGGAGCAGCCGGAACCACTAAGAGGAAATACCTCTACTTCGACCGCCTACATTTCCTTGCTCCTGTGATGGATCTGAGACCGTAAGTGCAGGGTTTAATGTAGTACTTTGTATTTTTGCTATGAAAACTCTAAATATTTTTATTTTTTTTAATTGTAGCACCGAGTCAAACCTCACAGAGAGGGAGACGGGTTCCGACTCTGAGGTGGTGATTGATCCAGAGTCGGATGTTGCTGCAGGGTCAGGCCCATCTGCAGGACTTCCCAGAGCCACACCACCACCACCAAGGTCACCACCACCAGAATCTGGTAGCCAGGCAGCACAGCATGATGACCAAGGCAACAGTAGCAGCCCCACCATGCCTCTGGATCCCTCTCCACAGCCTTCTGCCCTACCACGACGAGGCAGGCGCAGGAGAGAAGGAGCACCTTTGGGAACAAGGATGCAGGTTAACCGAGGTGTCTTGGACTACTTGTCCACAGCTGCTCATGATGATGTGGAGGAGGCTTATGGGCACAGTCTGGCACAGTACTTGAGGGCAATTCACCGTGGGTACAGGCTGCGTACCAGAGGGGCTTTCCAAATCGTTTTGGATGCCAGCACACCACCCAATAATCCCCACACTGTGTTTCAGTTTCTGGAAAGGTGGCAGCTGTCAGATGAAAATCAAATTGATAGGCTGGTTGGACTTGATGTGAGAATTTAACCATCCTTGGAACCTGTTCCTCCTCCTCCTCCTCCTCCGCCACGGGTGCCAAAACCTCCACCTCAGCCTGCACACATCACCAATGTGGCTCCACAGGTCCAATTTATGGGCCAGGGTGCACATGCCCAATATGGCCACTTTAACGTACCCAATGTTGGAGGGTGGCCCCAACATGGGTATGTTAGACATGGCCATATTGGGGGATATGGGCAATTAGGGCAGCCCTACCATGACTACCCCCACCAATTTCAAAATTACCCCTACCCAAACCCCCAAATAGATCCTGCCAGGATGCAACAGATGGCACAGCCAACTGGCAGCACACGGGGGGACAGAGATCTGGCCCAGCAACCAAGGGCAAATGTCCAAACTGGACCCCCACCTTCACCACCCCCAACCTACCATGACTTGTAGGTTTTCCTTTTGGCTTTTTTTTAAGGTTGTCTGTTTCTTTTTTGTGTCTGAATGTTAACTACTAATGTGCTGCTAACATGCCATATGGCATTAATAAGGTTATTTGCTTTCAGCATTCCCAAAAAACAAAAACAAGTAATAAACTTGTTAACATTCACAACTTGTGCCTGTTCCTGTTCGTACATGTTCTGTAATGTGTTAGCTAGATCTACTAAAAATTAGTCAGAAAAAAAACACAAAAGGCCAAGCAAAAAATCTTTATGAGAACACAACACAACCAAACCACTGCATAGATAAGGCATCATCTTGCCAGGGAGTAGCACCCTGAGGTGTTAGAAAATAAGTAGTGAACACATCACGTACTTTGAGTCCGAAAATTGGACGACAGGGTGGGATTACATGTGTCCTAGGCCTAGACACATTTGCAGACTCAACTTCAGCATCAACATGTGAGGGGCAGTCATGAATTCTTGTGAAGTTATGTAGGATCACACAGGCTTTAATAACTTCATTGACATTTGCTTCACTCAGTTGAATGGCGGACTGTAGGACCCTCCATTTTGCCGAAAGAATACCAAAGGCGCACTCCACCAGTCGCCGAGTGCATGATATTCGACGCCGGCGGTCAAGGGTTTGTCGAGGATATGGCCTCATGACATGTCTGGTCAATTGTAATGCCTCATCTGCTACAAGAACATAAGGCACTGGATCCAGATTTGAGTCTGGAAGCTGACGTGGTGGTGGTAGATCAAGCTCATTATTACGCAGCCGCCGACCCAAAATGGAAGAATTGAAGACTCTGGAGTCTCCAGTTCTTCCATAGGCACCAATATCTACAATTATAAACCTGTAGTGAGTGTCGACCAGAGCCAACAATACTACAGAAAAATATTGTTTATAATTATAGAATTGGGACCCTGAGTTCGGCGGCTTATGCACACGGATGTGCTTCCCATCCAGGGCTCCAATACATTGTGGAAACTGGCACGTGGCCTCAAATCCACGGGAGATATGCAACCAGTCTGCCATTTTGGGCTCCGGCATTACCACATGATGGAGTCTGGACCAGATTTCGGAGCATGTAGACCGGACAATGCCAGAGAGTGTTGATTTCCCAATTAAAAATTCTAAATGCAGACCAGCATATGAAAGGCCAGCTGAAAGGAAGCTAAAAAATAAAAAAAAAAAACCTTGAGTACACAGCCCAACAAACAACAGAGAAAGCTTAAATCACATTTAAAGTCTATGAATTCTAAAGTAGGAATGATCAACATTAAATTACATGCCATGGCTTGGTTCAGTAATACACAAGCATATAATGCTTATTTGGAAATGTGCTAGAAAAAATGTGATCAAAAATGGAAATAATAAATAAGGTTCAAGGTCTGGTAAGGAAATATGCTGCTTCACACATCATCAACATATTGCTTTAAGACATACCGTTAGGTGAGGAGTAGACGCTCCTCTGCAGAAATAGCTTTGCGCATCCTCATGTCCTGAAACGTGATCCCAGGGCGCACAATCTCGAGCAAAAGATCAAATGTAGCAAGGCTCATCCGACAATATTGAAAGAACTTCTCCGGATGGCTACGCAGAGATGTATAGAGACGATGGAAATGGCCTTTAGATATCCTGCGTATCAAAAGCGGATGGACCCACATTCATCTACGCCTCCTCAGATCCACATTCACAGGCTATTGCTCCCCAAAACATCGGGATTTAACCCAATAGAAAAGAACACGCTCAGTGGTGTTAAAAGTCAGCCTATCTGTCATGTTTAGCACAAAGCAGAGATAACAAAATCCAAGCACTGACTGTTTGGCAAAGGTAGCAGGCTCACACCTGTTGTAGAGCCCATAAATATAGGCGGGATGATTTTTTAAATTAGTTTCAGGCCTAAAAACCGTTATTTTTTCCATTTTTTAAGGCTCCGAAGAAAAATCGCCAGACGGATGTCAAACGGATGCTTACATGCGAATAAAATCGGATCAATGATGAAAAATCGGATCACAGACGGATCACAGGTCAAGAAACCTTGGTGCGATTTTGGTACGTAAAAATCGGACAGATTTTTTTATCGTTTAGTGTGACTCCAGCCTTACACATAAGTCGGCCACTAAATTGCTCAGGTAATTGTTTACTTTAACACATCACTAATTTAATTAATTTCTTCTAATCCTAACTGCCATTCTCAGGTGAGGAGAAAAAGACATTTTGGTTTAGGATATATTCACACGTTGCATTTTCATTATTTTTTTTAATGCAAATTTTAAGCTGCGTTTTACGGTACCAACAATAGCTTTGAGATTTCAGAAATCTCAGGCACACTCATTGTTTGTTTGTTTCTTCCTGAGTTGGAAAACTGCTGCATTTTTTTAAAACTGCAGCATGTCATTTCTTTCAGCTTTTTTGCAGCATTTATTCACCCATAGAATGCAATGAGTTGGTTGAAAAAAGCTTGTACAGCAGTACGTGAAACCCATTTATTTTTGTGATTTTCCAAAGTTTAAAACATAATGTGTCAGTCTCCTCACCTGAGAATGGCAGTGAGCCCATTTTTCTTCAAGAGCCTACTTATTTTTCAGAGAGTCAAGTATTTCAGCGGATATTATTTGTGGGTTTTTCTTTGCATCCTGAGCAATTTTCCTGGCATTTGTCACAGGTGAGGATGTTACCTTTAGCAGCGATTCAAACCCATTTGTGCCAACTTCTGTGCATGTTATCAGGCCAAAATCACCAGGGTATGTGAACTTTTGATCAGGGTCAATTGGATGCTTTGGGTTGTTATTATGATTTAAACAGAGAAAACACAGTAGTTTGACAATAAATGGCTTCACCCAACCACTAACCATGAGTAGAGAAAAAGATTTGGTGTTATCATTCATATTCTCTGAAAAAAGGCCAAGAAAATTATGCCGGGGTATGTAAACTTTTGAGCACAACTGTATGTCTTGCATTGATGACCTAACACCTTGCATTGTTCATGCTTTTGTGGTAGAGGCAAAGCTGATCTTTAGAATCCTGAAAAACATCAAGCATCAAAGCCAGCTTTTTGAAAGCAGCTTCTTTACTGCCAAGAGAGCAGGTTTTGCCTGCAGAGAAATGCAGCAAAAATGCAACATGCAAACATAGCCTAAAATTGAGAAAATCACAAAAACAAATCGGGTTCACATCCTGCTTTTTTGCACTAAAAACTCAGTAAAAACCGATGGAAATGTTTTTTTGCTGCATTTTTGCACTTATTCATTGCTTTTTATGGGTGAAAAACCACTGCAAAAATGCAGAAAGAAGTGACAGGATGCAGTTTTTAAAAAAAGCAGCAGTTGTTCAATTTAGTCAGGGAAAAAAAACAATGGGTGTGCATGAGATTTCTGACATCTCATAGCTTTTGCTGGTGCTGCATAAAGCTCCTTATAATATTTTATGATTTCTCCTCAATATCTCTGTTTTTCCATATGTTCTAGGCAGATTCATGGAATGTGACTTTTATGAAAAGTCACATGCTTTGTGGCGCATCACACTCCAGCCCCTGCCGGGAATAAGGTTTCTGGAGGAGTTTTCAATTTGGCTCATATTTGCGTCTTTTCAAAGGACTTGAGACATTTGGCGCTGAAACATCGGAACAAAACCAATGAAGACAAAAAATCAAGAGCATGTTTGAAGTTGTGGCGAATTCATGAACTGCAAGCGCTATTTTGAAGAACACAAAAAATATCAGCAAATACTACAAGACAACAAAAAAAAGTGACTTCAGTATATTGCAAATGATGGATAAGGCTCATAGCATTTATCAAGCTGGTCTGCAAACCATGCCCTATGGGGAATGGTTGCAGGATTCGGGAATGTTTAGCTTGCAAAAGAGAAGACTGAGAGGAGACTTAATAACTGTCTACAAATATCTGAAGGGCTGTCACATTGTAGAAGGATCATCTTTATTCTCATTTGCACAAGGAAAGACTAGAAGCAATGGAATGAAGCTGAATGGGAGGAGACACAGATTAGATAGAACTTTTTGACAGAGTGATCAATGAGTGGAACAGGTTGCCACGAGAGGTGGTGAGTTCTCCTTCGATAGAAGTCTTCAAACAGGCTGGACAATCTGTCTAGGATGATTTAGTGAATCCTGCTTTGAGCAGGGGGTTGGACCAGATGGCCCAGGAGGTCCCTTCCAACTCTACCATTCTATGATTCAAAGCTATTGTTGGAAAAATTAAATCACCTGTCAAGTTTAGAGCCTTTCCCCCTTCGAAGATATCCAAGTGGATCAGATTGTGTCTGGGAA
This sequence comes from Dendrobates tinctorius, assembly GCF_039654945.1. Classification (NCBI taxonomy): domain Eukaryota; kingdom Metazoa; phylum Chordata; class Amphibia; order Anura; family Dendrobatidae; genus Dendrobates; species Dendrobates tinctorius. Next base: position 100,098,143 of record NW_027361690.1, on the reverse strand, counting down.
GGCTTTCTCCTCACATGTGATCTGGCTCATTGGCCGACATGAGACTGGAAGCTTGAGTTGGAAGACCAGCAGTCAGTCCATGCCTTGCAGTCTGTGGGTGGACTCTAAAACCAACCTACCAAAACGCCAAAAATTTGTTATTTCCTCTGTACATGGAAAAGTTTTTTTTGCTTGCTCAGTGGATAGAACTGCAGCCTTGCAATGCTGGAGTCCTGGATTCTAATCCCACCAAAGACAACATCTGCAAGGAGTTTGTATGTTCTCCCCGTGCTTGCGTGGGGTTCCTCCAGGTTCTCCAGTTTCCTCCCACATTCCAAAGACATTCTGATAGGGAATCTAGATTGTGAGCCCCTATGGGACAGTGCCGATAATGTATGTAAAGCTCTGTAGAATAAGATAGCGCAATGTAAGCAAAGCATAATAAATAATAAAATGTTAATGAAGTCATCTAGTGAAAGTCAGTGCAGCAGAAAAAATAAGTAGCAATAGAGAATTGCAATATTTCGGCACTTTCTCCTAAAGACCATGTTGTCAGGTGTAATAATATAAGCAGATAAATTATACACTGATATAAAATTTAAAATTAATGCATAAAGTTACCTACACGGGCTTTTCATAGAAGATCGAATTAACCTTTTTTTTCCATGAGTCTCATTTTAGTGGTGTGACTTTATACTGAGGGCTGTCAAGTATGCAGATTGCGTGCAAGAAAATCCTCTTATCTCTAACAGCCTAGAGTCTAAAAGACCATTGCAATTACATTGAACATTCAAGTACATAATGTTATTCTTCTCCTCGTTTACCTGCTTGTTTTGTGGTGTTAAAATATTGCAACAGTGAATTTATTGTTTTTTCTTAAAGGGGTTGTCCCATAACTAACATTTCCTAACCTGCTTACAGGATAGCTGACAAATGGCTGCTTGATCCAGAGATCAGGGGTCTCAGTATCTTCCATGTGAATGAAGAATTACTGTGCATGTGAGACCACTATGACTACATTCAATCAGTGAACTTTTGGACCTTTGTCTTCATGATTTCCCTGTCCCAATTATCCTGCATTAGAGAAGTGCTTAACCCTTTCGCGCCTGAGCCTGTTTTTGCCTTCGTGACTAGGCCAATTTTTTCAATTCTGACCAGTGTCACTTTATGAGGCCATAACTCTAGAACGCTTCAACGGATCCTGCTGATACTGACATTGTTTTCTCATGACATATTGTACTTCAGGATAGTGGTAAAATTTCTTAGATATGAACTGCGCTTATATGTTAAAAAAATCGAAATTTGGCGAAAATTTTGAAAATTTTGCAATTTTTAAACTTTTAATTTTTATGCCCTTAAATCAGAGTGTGATATAAAACAAAATAGTTATTAAATAACAATTCCAACATGTCTACTTTACAACTGCACAATTTTAGAAACATAATTTTTTTTTTTTAGGAAGTTATAAGGGTTAAAAGTTGACCAGTGATTTCTCATTTTTACAACAAAATTTACAACACCATTTTTTTTTTAGGGACCACCTCACATTTGAAGTGAGTTTGGGGGGTCAATATGACAGAAAATACCCAAAAGTGACACTATTCTAAAAACTGCACCTCTCAATGTACTCAAAACCACATTCAAGAAGTTTATTAACCCTTCAGGTGCTTCACATGAATGAATGGAATGTGGAAGGAAAAAAAATAAGCATTTAACTTTTTTTCACAAACATTTTACTTCAGAACCATTTTTTTTATTTTCACAAGTGTAAAAACAGAAAATGAACCACAAAATTTGTTGTGCAATTTCTCCCAAATACGCCGATACCCCATATGTGGGGCTAAACCACTGTTTGAGCACACGGCAGAGCTCAGAAAGGAAGGAGTGCCGTTTGACTTTTTCAATGCAGAATTGGCTGGAATTGAGATAGGACGCGATGTCGCATTTGGAGAGCCCCTGATGTGCCTAAACAGTGGAAACCCCACAAGTGACCCCATTTTGGAAACTAGACCCCTTAAAGAACTTATCTAGATGTGTCGTGAGCACTTTGAACCCCCAAGTGCTTCACAGAAGTTTATAACGTAGAGCCATGAAAATAAAAAATCCACAAAATGATCTTTTAGCCGCCAATTTTTTATTTTCACAAGGGTAACAGGAGAAGTTGGACACCAAAAGTTGTTGTCCAATTTGTCCTGAATACACTGGTACCCCATATGTGGAAGAAAACTACTGTTTGGGCACACGGTGGGGCTCGGAAGGGAAGTAGTGACGTTTTGGAATGCAGACTTTGATGGAATGGTCTGCAGGTGTCATGTCGCGTTTGCAGAGCCCCTGATGTGCCTAAACAGTGGAAACCCTCCACAAGTGACCCCTTTTTGGAAACTAGACCCCCCCAAGGAACTTATCTAGATGTTTGGTGAGCACTTTGAACCCCCAAGTGTTTCACTAAAGTTTATAATGTAGAGCCGTGAAAATAAAAAAATCATTTTTTTTTCAATTTTTTATTTTCACAAGGGTAACAGGAGAAATTGGACCCTAAGAGTTGTTGTCCAATTTGTCCTGAGTACGCTGGTACCCCACATGTGGGGGGAACCACTGTTTGGGCACACGGTGGGGCTCGGAAGGGAAGTAGTGACGTTCTGGAATGCAGACTTTGATGGAATGGTCTGCAGGCATCATGTTGCGTTTACAGAGCCCCTGATGTACCTAAACAGTGGAAACCCCCAATTCGAATTCCAACCCTAACCCCAACACACCCCTAGCCCTAGCCCTAGCCCTAACCCTAGCCCTAACCCTAGCCTGCCTACCTGCTTTTTTTTTCTTTACTTTTTTTTTTATTTTTGTGTTTTTTATTTTTTGTATTTTTGACTCATAGTAATGCCACTTCTCCTCTGATCTCACACTGACAGATGATCAGAGGAGAAGCAGCATTACTATGTGACAAGATCGCTGCCCGGCACATAGTAACGCCACTTCTCCTCTGATCTCACACTGACAGATGAGCAGAGGTGAAGCAGCGTTACTGTGTGACAAGATCACTGCCTGGCACAGCTGTGCCAGGCACCGATCAGCTGTGCCAGGCAGCGATCTAGTCACACAGTAACACTGCTTCACCTCTGCTCATGTGTCAGCATGAGCTCAGAGGAAAAGTCGCGTTATAATGAGGGAGATCGCCGGGAAACAAGCAGCTTTCCCAGCGAGCTCTCTCATTGGCTGCTGTGACGTGACGTCATCAGGACCTGAACCAATCAGGTCTCGATGACGTCGGGGGTCCCAGCATGCATTGTGCACCGGGAGCCCCGCGTTATAAGGTATGAGGGGGTCCCGGGGGGCACAAAACCGCCGACAGTATATAAACGTCGGCGCTGCACAAAGCCCCGCAAGCGCCAACGTTTATCTACAGTGGGCGGTCGGGAAGCGGTTAAAGGCTCTATAGCAGAAAACTTGTAGCACTGCACTTATTACCTTGGATACAGGCCACCGATGATAGACTGCAGAGGTGTCCACTAACCAAGGCCTTAAAGAGGTAAAGGTCCTACAATGCTTGCACATGAGGAAAAAGACATAGCGAATCAGAAAAACTACACTACGTTGCTAATTGGAGGCATTTGCCAATATTAATATTACACCTTCTACATATTGGGATAGGATCTTGGAGATGGGAACACCCCTTTTATGCTGTAAACTATATAATTAAAAAATGCTGCATTCTTGAGAAAAAAAAGTTTTTTTCGTTTTTTTTGTGCAAAAGTTTCTCTTTTTCCATAAGCTTTTTGCAATTTTACCTACAAGATGATGAGAGAAAGAAAACAGTCATTTTTATACCTAAGAACTACTGTAGTTTTAGTGTATTAAAAACAGCTTTGCACAGGTAGGAGTAGTCATAACTAAGATCACCACCCCATATGTACACGAACCTTGCCTCTTCTATCAGAGATATTGGCCCAAGAATTAGAGCGAGCCATTAGGCATGACTGCTGGGCTGTGTCCTTGTAAGGAGACTTAAGGGCCTTTTACACATAGTGAGATCGCTAGCGATATTGCTAAAGTGTCACAGATTTTGTGATGCAACAGCGATCTCGCTTTGTGTGACACGTACCTGCGACCGCCCCCCTCCGCTGGATATCGCTGATCACGCTCGAATGTTCTGGGCCATTTTTTCCTCGTTGGCGTACCGCTGGCGCCAACTAGTGACGCATGGATGCAGGCGGAAGTTGTCATCATCGCTGCAATGTGACAGGTAAGAGCGGCCGCCGACGGATCGCTTATCGCTACTGCGTCGCTGGTGAGATCTGCCTGTGTGGCAGCTCACTGGTGACCATGTAGAGATGCACCAGCGATCCTGACCAGGTAGTATCGTTGTCGGGATCATCCTGTCATCCTCATCATCCTGTCAGGGGAACGAAGCTCCCACCCACCAGCCCCCTTTTTTAATGTTTATCTCCTTTGTCGTGTTTTATTTGAGTGAAAATCTCCCAGTTTTCTGGGTGGATAGGTTTAGTATTATGATTAATTTGTTGGTCTATTGGTTATTAATTTATTAATTTTTTAATGGAGTTTTCAGTTACCCTAAATAAACACCACGGCCATTATTCCTCCACATTTTGGTGTCTTGTGTTTTTACTATTTTATTTATGGGTTTTGTGTTACCATGTTCGCACTGACTTGGAACAGCTCAATAGATAAGGTATTTAGCACATAAAATCTGATCTCGTCCTACTCTCTCCTTGTCTTTGGACCTATCCCCAGCTTCCTAACTTGTAAAGAGATGTGGAATACGTTGGCGCTGTAGAAATAAAAATTATTATTATTATGTTTTATAAATATAAATCTGACATTGTTTAAGCATGAGATCCTCTGACTTTTGGGCGTTTTCCTCTTAACCACTTTAGGAAAAGCAATTTTCCATTTTTGCACTTTTTTTTTTCCTCCACTACTCCCAAGAGCTATGCTTTGTTTTTTGGGTGGCAATTATTAGTTTTGAAAGACATTATTCAGTTTACCATATAACGCACTGTATAACATGGAAAAGATCAGAGTTTGGTGAAAAACATACAATTCTGCCATTTTTGTGGGGGCTTTGTTTATACAGTGTTCATAATATGGTAAAAAGTGACAAGTAGTGGGATAGTCCAGGTCAGTAATATTACTGCAATTACCAGCCAAATTCCTTTTATTTAAGTGGTGGTGAAACAAGATTCTGAAGTTTGCAAAAAAAAAAAAAAATCATTTCTGTTGCTATTTTCTAAGACCTGTAATGCAGGTAAGGAGATGTTTGAAGGGTTTTTTTTTGTGTGGTGAGCTGTAATTTTTACTGATATCATTTTTGGATCAATGTGACATTTTGATCACTTTTCATTGTATTTATTTAGGCAGATGTGGTGACTTAAAGAACACATTTTTTATTTTTTTTTACTTTTTCTCATTAAAAGGTATTTACTAATCGAGTTAATCAATTTTAAATTTTGACAGCTCAGAGTTTTTGGATGTGGCCATACCAGACATGCTTTTTTCTATTCTTTTATTTTTAATGGGGAAGAAGAGCTGGTTCAATAATTTTTTTTTTTTCAATGAGTTTATTTAAAAAAAAAAAAACATTTTTAAAAGCATTTCTTTTTACTTTATCTGTTAGGCCGGGGTCACACTGGCGAGGAATACGGGAGAGTGAGAGGCGCAAAAAGCACGCATTACACACAGACAAATGATTCGCTATGAGGCAGCTCCCATCAGCCGTATATTTCTCCTCAGTATCCTACGCTCCGTGCCACTCGCAGCATGCTGCGATTGTCAGCGTACTACGCCCGTAGTACGCCAATGCAAGTCTATGGGTGCGCAAAAAATACGGATTACACACGGACCACACATGTGACTTGCGAGAAATATGCACCAGGTGTCTTTAGAAACCCTGTCATAGGGCTCCATTATATGTCCATTTTGCAAGCCTGCGAGAAAATCTCGCCATACGGATGCCATACTGATGCCATACGGATGCTGACATGCGCAAAATACGCGACCACACCTTGATTACGGATGACATACGGAGCACTATTTAGGGGTCTGTCATCCGTATTACGCATGTAAAATACTGACCGTATTTTGCGCAGGTTAGTGTGACTCCAGCCTAAGTCTCTTAACAATATTGCAGTATGTAATGAAGATCATGGCCTTCTTTGAAGCTCAGCACATAGTTGAGCTTCGAATGAGTACCAAAATGGCACCCTGCTGTCATAGTACCCTGGGCTAGATCACATCACAGGTGGGGCGATGGGAGTTTGAGCACATGCACCAGCTGTGGCATCATTAAAATACTGCTGTCAGAGATTGACAGTAGCATTTGAATTAAACAGCAGCGGCTGGAACTCTGTTCTGACCATGGCTGCTAAAGACAGATGCCAGCTATTTAATATAGCTGGTATTTGAAATATGTGGAGAGAGCTTAGCTCCCGATCCCCCTCCATGCAGGGCACCCAAGCCCAGGCTCCTTTCTGCAATAATGTCCCCCATCCTGGGCTCTTTTCCATCCTTGCTCTTTCCTGTAATAATATCCCATGTGCAGCCCCTTTCTGTAATAATATCAACTATTGTGGCCCAATTCTGCAATAATGTTCTCCGTTGTGGCTTCTGTCTGTAATAATGTCCCCCATCCTGGTATAATTAATTACCCCAATACTGGTAAAATGTCCACCATCCTGGTATGATGACCTTCCATTATGGTAAAATGACCTCCAGTGTGGTAAATTGTCCCCCGTCATGGTATAATGACCCCCATGTAGGTAAAATGTTCCCCATATTAGTAAAATGTCCTCCATCCTGGTAAAATGTCCATTCTGCAGCTCTTTTCCAATACATTAAAAGATATTCAAACCTTCCTCCACCCCCACGATGTGTGGCATCCTCCTTGGCATGCTGGCACAGGCAACACGTTACATCACTTGTATGCGCCGCCCATGACATGCTAGATGAAGTCAGCTGCTGGCCTCTGATTGGCCAAAGGCATGCATTGCAGTGCAGGGAGCTGGTGGGTCTCTGCAACGCAATACATTTCAGCTGAATGTACTGTATGTCTGAGGATGCACATCAAGGCTAAATAGGTGCTAGCGGGAACCATGACAGTACGGGCCCGGTCTCACTCTCTGCAACTGTGGTCATTACACCCCTGCCACCTGAGGTGCAATGGCAGTGTCACACAAGGTGCTTCATCTAGCCATATTAATCAACGTTCTACACCAGAAATGTTATTAGAGTGGTGTCCACTACCATAAACAACATGTCTGTTTTTCTGTGTATTTCATAGAATCATAGAATCATAGAATCGTAGAGTTGGAAGGGACCTCCTGGGCCATCTGGTCCAACCCCCTGCTCAAAGCAGGATTCGCTAAATCATCCCAGTCAGATGTCTGTCCAGCCTCTGTTTGAAGACATCCATTGAAGGAGAACTCACCACTTCTCGTGGCAGCTTGTTCCACTCATTGATCACTCTTAGTTTGAGTAGCTGTCACTAAGAAGAAGATGAACAAACTGAACAGCACAGAATGCCCCAACACTGGAAACCACTGACAAAGTTACAAGAGTACAAGCTCAACTCTACCTCATTTTGCACTTTGACCTTTATGACTATCCTGGCAAAATTAGGGCTTTTGGCAACCTGCATTCAGTGCCCAGATCATATTACTATAAAATGTTCCACATAGCATCAAAATACTACTGTGCTTATACATTATACTATTCAATGCCTACTGCCATCCATTGTACAAATGATATTGTAAAAACAACTAAATAGTACTGTATGGTGTTTGATGATAAAGTCCTTGGTGTTTAAACAAAATCTGTCAGCAGCTTTTTGCTATGTAACCTAAGGACAGCATGGGACAGGGTTTAATTCACAGATGTCAGTGATGTGTCACATATCAGGCTGTGTGCTGTTGTTTAAATAGACTGAAGGTTTGATCACCTGGTGATTATCATTGCTGTGACTAGTTGGCACCCTCATATGATAAGCACCTCACTGTCTATAGACTATGTATATAAAGAGTCTGATGTGGGCAGAGCAGATTTCTCACCTCTGCTACATTGCTAAATCTAAAAACTCTGATGTCAGAATCGATGCACCGAGTAAATTAAGTGATACACCATTGGAATCAGTGTATCTTTCTCTACATCATGCTGCTCTCAAATGAGGTAGCAAAAACTACATGATGGATTCACTTTAAGAGCACAGGAGGTTTGCATGCTATATTTACATGTTGCTCCATGTTATTGTTCTTGGACATCCTATGACACAAAGGTCTTGTCAATTTGCCCAGTTTGCTGCATTCAAAACCTAGAAAGTTAATCTTACAAGGGCCATCTGCTTTCTATGTCCATTCCAGTCTTTTGCTCTGATTTTTTTTCAGCTTTTAACAGAACTCATTTTTATGGAAAAGATAAAGTTATTTTGATGAAAAAAAAAATCCTATTTTATCGAAAGGGAACCTTATTCATGACACTATACATGGGATATGCTAAATGTATGTTGCCTTAACATTAAAATATTTTTTCCCTGGTGAATGGAATAATGTAAGCTATGAATGCGAAATATAAGGTATAATGTTCGCTATAGGATGCATGCTGAAAATTCCATATCAAAGAATTATCTGAAAGGCAAGACCATTTAAATGTATGCGAAGAATACAATGAGAATATATTTAAAGGAAATTATATGTGAAGCTATTCTGAATTCTAGCAGTATCCCAGCGCTCTCAGCTCAGTTTCTTTTCTAATATAACAGTGAGAATTATTTACAAACGCTGCATTATCCAAAGGAGAATATTTGCATGAACAATTATTTTTTATTTTCCTGGAGCAGTTTATAGGACAAGGGTCATTTACAAGCCACAAAGTCTGCAGATTCGCATTGCTATTTTATGAGTGTAAATATGCCTGTCACATTTTAATACTCATTTAAGTGTGTGAGCAAGTAACTCCTGTAATCTTAACAGCGGGAATCGTAGAAGATGTGATATGCTCCTAGCATTTTCTTTATGCACTGATACTTTATTCTTATATCACCATTTGGAGAGGCTTTTGTCAAGATATGTAACAACTTTCATACTGTCTCCAATAGCTCAATCGTCACCGCACACAAAGAACAACATAAAAAAAACATATCCAAAGTATGTACCATGGAGGGGGCTGGGACCCTCAATTGCCTTCTCTCTCCTATATACCAAGCATGTGTGTCACATGCGGCACCCTAGATGCTCACTAATGTCTTATACTGTTATGTCATGTATTAATGTTCTCATAATGTGTAATGTGACTGTATTTTTACTTATTTAGCTTAGGGACAGAATGAGTTAACAAGTTTGGAATAGCTAAAAAAAGGGGATTGAGCAACAGGCTTACAGGAAAAGGATTTCCTGTTCTTAATGCAGAGCCCGGGCAGGCTTGCCCAGGGCAAGACTCTCTCCACAGCCAGGAACAGAGGGTGCCCTGGTCAAGGGGAAAAAAGCTGCCATAGACTGTCAGGCAGTGTGGATGGGACCTGGTATTGTGGGAACGTCCCCAGAAGGAGTATGGGTTCCCAAACCTGGATGGGAGCCTTTGAGGTCATGCAGCCTACTGAAATTTCAGGGGCAGAGCAGGAAGCATTGTGCTGTTTGCAGTAAAATTTTCCCATTGGAACAGAACTGTGGCTTGTGGTGTTTTCTGAGTACTCATACCCAGCAACTGAAGTGAGCGTGTGATGAAGGTAAGTGACTGTACCGCAGGACTGGAATTCCAATTGTCTTTTCATGTGCAACATGCCAGGGGTGTTCACTGACTGTGACTTGGTAAACTCGCCCACAACTACCACCCCATGTTACCTTGTTACACATGTGTGGGCACAAAGTAAAGAGAGTCCCTGTGCAAAAGCAATATATGGGCTCTTTGCAGTGCAATAGCTCATCATAATGCACAACTTCACCTGCTTTGGAGGTGGAAGTGGCCCTTGTGCTGCTTCACATGTTGCACCAATGTTTGTCTGCCCCTGCAAATTGCACAGTGAAACAATTACCACAATTTAAACAACACACTGATTGTATCAAACAATGATACATTCCAAATACACATACTGATGGCTCAACTTATTAGACTTATTAAACTCAAGAAAAAGCAAAATGAGCATATACCCTGTAGTAAGTAAATAGTAATAGTACATGTAAATAACATAGGGTACTTAGTTAACACTATTTTGATAAAAATGTGTAGAAGCCATCCATCTGTTACAAGGTGTATCCAATTGGGACAGTCGTGCTTTATTTCTAGTATTAAAATCTTACCCTGTGTCAGCCGACCTCAAAGTAGATAAGAGACAGCAGGACAAGGGCTGACTGTTCAGACACCTTCCCATGTGAAGTTGTGGAGACATGGGGGTCAGCGGGTGCTCTAGTTCCCTGACCCGAGACTGCATAGACCAGGTCTAATCCCACTGAATGTCTGCTCTCCTTTTTACCATGGGCATAATACTATTCTGACAACACAGGGGAGGGTAAAACAGTATGGCAATACTTTATTGAACTACTAAACAATAACATTTAGAACAGTCCCAGCAAAATGTCAAAGATGATGCAAATTACAGAGTCTCATCCTTCCGCTGACTCGCTAGGATTAGAGTAGTTGCAAATTTGGGATTCCAGGGCTGACTACCCCCAATAGTGGCACACTGCTTTTGGCAGGCAGCCACAGAGAGGAGGTAACAACAAGCTTAGGAAGCTGACAGTCCAATGATGTACGTGGCCAGGTGACCAGAAGGTCATAACCTGGCTTCTCCAAACATCTCCATGGAGCCAGGTGACCAGAGGGTCCCAATCCTGGCTTTCCCAAACATATCCATCTGTTCAGTAATGGTTAATGCAGCAGATCTTTGTTCTTTTAGCTATGGTCCCCTAAGCTGACATCGTGTAGAATGTCAAATGTGTGTCCCTCTTGATGGAGCCATGTTGTCGTGGTAGAGTATTCACTTATGAAGTCATGGTGTCCTGGTGTTGATCTGTCAAGTCTCTTTATTCTTCTGGCAGAAAGATAGAAATCCCTTTTTATACCCACATCTGTGGCTCAGGTCATCATCCATAGGTCACGAGGGAGTTGGGATGAATTTAACTGTCACTGTTTTAGTATTTAATCAGTCTGCATACATTGTCCTTCTCTGTTTTGCAGGTCAACAAACTAGCTGTCCTGGTACAATGTGTAATCAACATATTAACAAACATCTAGTTTTCAATTACCCTGCATCCCTGTCATCCAAGTTAAAATACAATTCAACGTTAAAGTCTCATATAAATAATAGTCTGTGCTTCTGACCAATCAAAAAAAACATAAATTCAAAAGTCAACACCATCTGGATAATTAAGATTAAATGATGTGTCATCACAGAAGCTATATAGATGAGATGACTAGCTCAAAACGGAGGCCATGCCCCTGCTTGTGAGATGATTTTTACCATTGTTTGATCGCAGTAAAGTAACCAAAATACCCTATGTTATTTACATGTACTATTGCTATGTACTTATTTACTTACTACATGTTATATGTTCATTTAGTTTTTTCTTGCGTTTTGCCGGTGAAATGGCTCCACTGTGATCGTGGTCTTATACATTGCACATATACCAACTTATGCTCTGGCTCATTTCTTTGTTTTTTGCGAAAGTTTCTTGTACTTTGTACAAATGGCCCTTTTTGAGCTAGACATTTCATCTATATAGCTTCCTATTGGCAGATGTCTGAACAGTCGGGCTCTTGTTCTGCCCTGTCCTTATCTACATTGAAGTGGCTTGACACAAAGTAAGTTTTTAATACTAGAGACATAATTAGACCATCCCGATTGAGTACACCTTGTCACGGTGGGATTGCTTTTATGCTTTTTGATCAAAATAATGTTAACTAAGTACCAGAGGCGTAGCTAGGGTTTTTGGTTCAGGGGGTCGAAACTACTGAGTGGGCCCCTAACCAGATAGCCTTGATTATAACCGGGTGATGCACCCTAATAGTGGAGGAGAACCTCAGCAGATGACCACCCTGTTGCTGAAAATAATCTAATATAAAAAATTATTATTATATTATAATATATAAAGCTCAATGTGTGTATGTACAGTGGGGAAAAAAAGTATTTAGTCAGTCAGCAATAGTGCAAGTTCCACCACTTAAAAAGATGAGAGGCGTCTGTAATTTACATCATAGGTAGACCTCAACTATGGGAGACAAACTGAGAAAAAAAAATCCAGAAAATCACATTGTCTGTTTTTTTTTCATTTTATTTGCATATTATGGTGGAAAATAAGTATTTGGTCAGAAACAAAATTTCATCTCAATACTTTGTGATATATCCTTTGTTGGCAATGACAGAGGTCAAACGTTTTCTGTAAGTCTTCACAAGGTTGCCACACACTGTTGTTGGTATGTTGGCCCATTCCTCCATGCAGATCTCCTCTAGAGCAGTGATGTTTTTGGCTTTTCGCTTGGCAACACGGACTTTCAACTCCCTCCAAAGGTTTTCTATAGGGTTGAGATCTGGAGACTGGCTAGGCCACTCCAGGACCTTGAAATGCTTTTTACGAAGCCACTCCTTCGTTGCCCTGGCGGTGTGCTTTGGATCATTGTCATGTTGAAAGACCCAGCCACGTTTCATCTTCAATGCCCTTGCTGATGGAAGGAGGTTTGCACTCAAAATCTCACGATACATGGCCCCATTCATTCTTTCATGTACCCGGATCAGTCGTCCTGGCCCCTTTGCAGAGAAACAGCCCCAAAGCATGATGTTTCCACCACCATGCTTTACAGTAGGTATGGTGTTTGATGGATGCAACTCAGTATTCTTTTTCCTCCAAACACGACAAGTTGTGTTTCTACCAAACAGTTCCAGTTTGGTTTCATCAGACCATAGGACATTCTCCCAAAACTCCTCTGGATCATCCAAATGCTCTCTAGCAAACTTCAGACGGGCCCGGACATGTACAGGCTTAAGCAGTGGGACACGTCTGGCACTGCAGGATCTGAGTCCATGGTGGCGTAGTGTGTTACTTATGGTAGGCCTTGTTACATTGGTCCCAGCTCTCTGCAGTTCATTCACTAGGTCCCCCCGTGTGGTTCTGGGATTTTTGCTCACCGTTCTTGTGATCATTCTGACCCCACGGGGTGGGATTTTGCATGGAGCACCAGATCGAGGGAGATTATCAGTGGTCTTGTATGTCTTCCATTTTCTAATTATTGCTCCCACAGTTGATTTCTTCACTCCAAGCTGGTTGGCTATTGCAGATTCAGTCTTCCCAGCCTGGTGCAGGGCTACAATTTTGTTTCTGGTGTCCTTTGACAGCTCTTTGGTCTTCACCATAGTGGAGTTTGGAGTCAGACTGTTTGAGGGTGTGCACAGGTGTCTTTTTATACTGATAACAAGTTTAAACAGGTGCCATTACTACAGGTAATGAGTGGAGGAAAGAGGAGACTCTTAAAGAAGAAGTTACAGGTCTGTGAGAGCCAGAAATCTTGATTGCTTGTTTCTGATCAAATACTTATTTTCCACCATAATATGCAAATAAAATGAAAAAAAAACAGACAATGTGATTTTCTGGATTTTTTTTTCTCAGTTTGTCTCCCATAGTTGAGGTCTACCTATGATGTAAATTACAGACGCCTCTCATCTTTTTAAGTGGTGGAACTTGCACTATTGCTGACTGACTAAATACTTTTTTTCCCCACTGTATGTGTGTGTGTATGTATGTTCGTGTGTATGTCCAGGATTGGCATCCGCACCGTCGCAGCTACAGCCACAAAATTTGGCACAGTCGCACGTCTGGACCCCGAGAGCGTCATAGGCTATGTTGTGAGGCAAAACTTTAACCCCGCGCATTCCAATTCACCAAACAATTTTGCCCCTATCTACATAATGGGGAAAAAGTGTGCGTGAATCAAGCCCCACCCCTCATTATGATGTCATAATGGTTTCCATGGCGACACTGATTCATTATAGGTTGCAAGCCCGCCGCTCATTATGATGTCATAATGGTTGACTATGGGATGGAGGATGTATGATGGGTATATGGGCACTGGACTATGGGATGGAGGATATGTATGACGGGTATATGGGCACTCTACTATGGGATGGAGGATATGTTTGATGGATATATGGGCACCGGACTATGGGATGGAGGATGTGTATGATGGGTATATGGGCACGGGCCTATGGGATGGAGGATGTGTGATGGGTATATGGGCACGGGACTATGGGATGGAGAATGTGTGATGGGTGTATTGGCACTCGACTATGGGATAGAGGATATGTATGATGGGTATATGGGCACAGGCCTATGGGATCGTGGATATGTATGTTGGGTATATGGGCACGGGACTATGGGATGGAGGATAATTATAATTTGCTATAACTAACCACAGTTAGTTACTATGCCCGGGCAGCGCCGGGCTTTTTAGCTAGTCTCTATATAAAGACCAATATTGATATTACCGCCATATGGTCAGTGGTAGATACCAGTCATACAGAACATATAAGAGATCATAGCACAGTTACCGATAGTGACTTACAGCTGACGTTCTTTCTAATGGAATCGTTCATTTTTCACGCCTTTTCCATCTGGCCCAGACCAACATGACAACTCCTCCATCCAGGACTTGGCTACAGAGAATACAACAACACATTTCACATTTTCAGCACTGTCCAAAACGGGACTATTCCCAACCTACACAAACTCCTCATCCTTCTGATACACCAATTTTGAGTCTCTGCTGCCGTTTCTGTTCCTATTTCTTAACCTACTGTATGGTTCTGTGTGACCTCTAAATTCTAAAGCAACCCTCTAGAAAATAGTAATGCCGGGTGCAAGTACCTTTGAAAACAATGCCCACATTTTGTCCCCTAAAAAGTAATATTGTTGTGTGCCCCTTTGACAGTCACAATAACCTAAGTTCCCTTATAACAATAAGTGCCCACTTAAATTTAATAATGTCCCAAGTCTCCCCCTGTACAGCTCCCCTATACACAGTATGATGCCCTCTTATACACAACATAATGCCCCCTCACTGTGTGTGTATATGTGTATATATATATATAATATATATATACTGACCCCTCAATATCCCCAAACTAATGGCTCCAACACTGTATGATAGCCCCGTCACTATAATCCCCACACAGTATGATGGGCCCCTAGAAAGTCATCATATAGCATAATGCACCAGATAGTCCTCAATATAGTATAATGCATTTGCCATAGGTCTCCACCCTCTGTAGTATAATTCACCCCCATAGCCACCCTCTGTAGTATAAATCACCCCCATAGCCTCCCTCTGTAGTATAATGCACCCCCATAGTCACCCTTTGTAGTGTAATGCACCCCCATAGCCACCCTCTGTAGTATAAATGTAGCCCCATAGCCACCCTCTGTTGTATAATGCACCCCTATAACCACCCTCTGTAGTGTAATGTAGCCCCATAGCCACCCTCTGTAGTATAATGCACCCCCATAGTCACCCTCTGTAGTGTAGTGAAGCCCCATAGCCACCCTATTTAGTGTAATGTAGCCCCATAGCCACCCTCTGTTGTATAATGCACCCCTATAACCACCCTCTGTAGTGTAATGTAGCCCCATAGCCACCCTCTGTAGTATAATGCACCCCCATAGTCACCCTCTGTAGTGTAGTGAAGCCCCATAGCCACCCTATTTAGTGTAACGTAGCCCCATAGCCACCCTCTGTTGTATAATGCACCCCTATAACCACCCTCTGTAGTGTAATGTAGCCCCATAGCCACCATCTGTAGTATAATGCACCCCCCATAGCCACCCTCTGTAGTATAATGCACCCCTATAGCCACCCTCTGTAGTGTAATGTAGCCCAATAGCCACCCTCTATAGTATAATGCACCCCCATAAACTAAATTCTCACCTCTCTTCCTCCTGGTTCCTGCGCTGCTCCCGCTCATCTCTGACTGCAGGCATCGAGTACTGAAGTCATCGTGCCCGCTGTCAGTGTCGGCGTCGGTGATGTCAGACACAGACAGGAGGATGATGGGAGAGGCCTCTCTCATCACTGTGGTCAGCTGTATCGGCTAGATTTCGATACAGCTGAACCTGCGATGACTGGCGGGAGGCCCACTGCGGGCACCGGGCCCCCCTGGCTGCTCAGGGGACCATAGCAGCCGGAAAGCAGTGCAGAGAGATGGAATCTCCCCTCTGCAGCAGAATGTAACTGGGTCCCGGGGCTACCACACCCTCTTCCCGGCCGGTGGCTATGTTACTGCTAAGTACCCTATGTTATTTATGTGTACTATTTACTTACTACAGGGTATATGCTCATTTTGTTTTTTTGGGGGGGTTTGTATGTGACATGGCCAGAGTGTTAACGTGCTCTTATATATTGCAAGTACCCAGACTTATGTTGCGGGTAATTTTTTTTAGGTTTTATTAGACATATTAGTCTAATGATTCATGTTAAGGTGTTTAGATACCGAAAAGTATATTGATGGAGTGCTAGCCAAAATACATGTTATACAAATGCAATTAAAAAAAAGGAATGATGAATACAAAATATCGGTGGCACTTCATAAAATTTAAACTATGTAAATCTTTATTAAGTAGCTGAAAAGATGGTAACAAATTGCAAGCTTTCGAGACTACTCAGGTCTACGAAAGCTTGCAATTTGTTACCATCTTTTCAGTTAGCCATTAAAAAGTACCAACCACTGAGGACTCTCAATTCTGAATATTTTTCTTTCTTCTGGCTAACACGGTACAAAGATATATATCTTTCCTGTATTAAGCAACAAACACCTAGACAAAATAAATAAAACCATATAAAATCATGCACAATTCTAAAAGTTTTTATTGGTATTGTCTAGGTTTTTGTGCTATGTTACCTAATAAAAATGTACATTGTTTAAATTTAGAAAGTGCAAATGATCTTTTGTGCAAATGATCTTTTGTAAGTGTCTTCCTCTTTTTTTTAAATTGAAGATGTTGGATTTGCCTACACCACCCAAACTGCCCTCTGTTCTAACCAACTAACCAACCTCACCATTAAAAGCTTGTGAAAAAATTATTGACGTTTAACAGGGTGGTCACTTCCACTGAACCTGAATTCACAATATTACTATCCAGACGCAACCTGTTGCATTTTTGGGTCCGCCAAAAGGCGTCAAAATAACGCATTACAGTCTATGGGAACACAGGCGTGCACATGGACATGCGTTTGTCTGTGTTTTGGATGTTCTCAGAGTGTGGTAACGCCCTGACTGACTTCTGCAACGTATTTAAGGTTTCCTGGATCACTTTGTGTCACTTCCCCTGACGAAGCCGCACAGGTTACGGCGATACGCGTGGGATAATGGTCCTGGGTATGGCATCCGTGTATCTTTATTTCCATTGCGACTATTGATTGTCTTGGTGGCAGTTTTAGATACTGTTTTGCCTTACTACATGTCCTGGCACCACTGACATGTGGAGTTAACTTCTCTTTCCCCTTCTCCTTGCTATCTGGGCTTATTAGGGTCCTAGCATGAAAACTATATAACATGGATTTTTGTTTGTGGTTGCTTTATTATGGGCTGGGCTTTGTTTAGGGTTATTTAGTCCTCATGAGCCTTGGAATAGGGAGGTATACTGCTATAGTGCTATAGTGTCGCTGGATTATATGCTCACATTATATGTACTTATATGTATGACTTTTGTATTGATATGCATTTTAGGTACCATGGATGCCATAGTTTTGTGATTTTATCATGTTTTTATTGTGTATAACTCTTTTGTATCAATAAAAATTACTTATTTCAGTCGTCACTTTAATTGGTGCAGTGTGCGCTTTTTTTGCAGTGGTGATTTTTCTTTTCCTTGTTCTATTGTCTGTGTTTCCGTGCGCATGCGTTTTTGGCGTAAACATGTGTAGACACTGGTTTTAACCCCTAGAGAACGAATGCGCGTAAAAAACGCAAACGCATGCAAAAACGCATGATGTGTTTTTTGCATGTGTTTCTATTGAGCACGATGCGCTGTGCAAAAAAACGCTAATGTGAAATTAGCCTTATTCTGTCAAACTCCTGTTTTGACAAAGGAAGAAAATACATTTAAAACTTAACTGTACCTATAGTTTGGACTGATTAAATTGGTCACAAACCAGAATAGCGAAGCTAGATTGTAGAGTTTATCCCATCAAGTTATCACTGATATCCACAAAATAGTTGATAACTTTCTCATTACAGCGTGTTCATCAAACCCATGAATATAGCTCTGAAATAACGCATTTACTTGTTACGGTACTGCTGGAGAAGGCTGAGCACTGTACTCGTCCATCTCTGTCTGTCCCTTGATTATCAATAATAAATAGTCAAACGGCATCTCAGAGTCCCAGTCTAATACAGCTATCCTCTGCCAGCATTAATGCAGGCTCAGCTCCTGAGCCTGCATCAAACAAAGGGATGGCATACCAAAACATAATATGTCAGGAAAGGGTTGAATGGGTTTTTCACCTATGGGAACATTTTTTTTTTTATACTTGAATGCATTTTGGGCTAAAAATAATTTTTGCAATTGAGAATCATTAAAAAAAAATTCAATTTTTGCCTTCTATAATCTCTGTGTTGCATAGTTACATAAGTTGAAAAAAGACCTAGGTCCATCAAGTTGTACCGTCTATTGCTGGCTTCAAAACGAAAATTGAGAACCAGTCTGTCAGCCCACCATAACGGACTGAGAATTTGTAATGCTTTTATCTGATTTTTTTATGGAGCTATTAGCTGATTTATGTTCACAGACCACATCAAAGTTGAATGTGCAGGGAAACAAAGACTGGTATAAAATATTTACTGAAAGTCAAGTGAAATTTTTTTATTGCCCAAAATACATGATTTAAAGTAAAAAGAAATTGTCTCCACAGGTAGTTTCATTTTTATTGATATTATATGTTTCGCATTGAGGGAGTTAACTGACAATTTTTCTAAAACACAGCAAAAACCTGTTCTTTCCAAAGTGGAATAAGATACATTTAACAAAGACATTTCATGAAAATTATAGAGAAACACTAACAGCTCAGAGATCTGACTTATTTAATCATAAACATTAGGACCTGAAGCCAAATCTAACAATCCAATGAAAGGTCAATATCGCAAAGTACCTCAGTTTGGAAATGTAATACCTATGTCTGTCACATATCACTACAATTACACCTGAAATCTGAACTCTACAAACTATATGTTTTCCTATGCACCATATTCTAGGATTTTACATTAAGGTGACTGAAAAATTACAAACTAATTGTGCAAAAGCTGTATGACCGAGCCAAATGAAAGTGCAGATATAAAGCAACCACCTACCAGACATTAATGGTAGACTGAGGCATAGCTAGAGTTGTAGTTGTATGTGGGGGGTAATACTTCTGAATGGGCCCCTAACCAAGTAACCAGTAGTCTCCACACTATACGATGATTCCCCTTGTAGCCACCACATTGTATGGTGGCCTGCACTGTAGCCCACACGCTGTGTGGTGGACTCATAGTAGCTCTCACACTGTAGGATGGCCCCCTTACTAGCCCCCACATAGTTATGATGGCTCACATACTGTATGATGCCTCTTGCAGTAGCCAACACACTGTATGATGGCACCACACTAATCCCAACAGTGAATGATAGCTCCTTTAGCAGTCACTCTGTTCTATGATGTCCAACTCAGTAGCATCAAAACTGTATCATGGCCCCCTTAGCAACCCCCAATATGTATGGTGGCACCTTCAGTAGTACCCATTGTTACAGGTTCTGTAACACCCATGCTGTATCATGACCCTCTTAGTAGCCCCCACTATAAATGTGGACCTCCCCTTAGTAGGCCCCACTTTGTATGAGGGCTCACTTAGTAGTCCCAACTCTGTATGAAGGCCACGTTTTAGCACCCACCGTGTATCATGACCTCATTAGTTGTCCCAATGCTGCATGAAGAAGACCCTCTTAGTAATCCCCACACTGTATCGTGGCCCTTACATAATATTAAAATAAAGAATAAACATATATTCACTTAACCACAGCTACTCCACTGGCAGGTAGCGACAGGGCATGGCCTGACCGAAGAGGTGATATCATGACAAGCACAGGACATCAAAGTTTAGGTGTGATGATGTCATTACGGTGCTCCACTCGAGACCTGTCATTCTGCAGGCCATAGACCTAAAGCCACCTACAGAATGGAGAGCATTAGTGTAGGGAACTGTGTATCCCTGCTCTATGGTGTGTCATCAGAGAACAGCACTGAGGGAACAGCCTGTGGACAAAGAGGAGCGCTGAGATAACAGCTTGAGCTCAGAGAGGGGTACCAGTAAGACTGCTTGAGGGCAGAGAGCAGCGCTGAGGAGATGTCCTGAGAGCAGAGGATAGCGCAGAGCAGATGAACTGAGAACAGAGAGAATACTGAGAAGACAGTATGAAAGCAGAAAACAACACCGAGGATATGACCTAAGGGCAGGGAGGAGCACTGTGGAGAAGGCCTGTGAGCAGCGGATAGTGCAGAGCAGATGGTCAGAGAACAGAGGGAACGCTGAGAAGACAGTAGGAAAGCAGAAAACAACACCAAGGAAATTACCTAAGGGCAGGGAGGTGCACTGTAGAGAAGGCCTGAGAGCAAAGTGGAGCTTTTTGGTGACAGCCTGAGTGTGGACTGATACAAAGAAGAACTTCAGTTTGAAATGTTATGGACACCTAAACAGAAAGTTGATAGAGCTCTCATTATAGTCTGTGGAGACAGTCAGACTCTTCTGTGCATTAGATTACAATATTGCTATCCATTGTTCTACTACTATAATGGACAGGACAATCAAAAATGTTTAAAAGTAATGTGAACACAGTCTTCAAGGGGTTGCTAACACTTTTTAAATTTTTCTAATGTGACCAGGTGATAATGAAATCGTAAATGGGTGTTGCTGTGGCTGTAGTAAAGGGCATGTTCTAAAATGTTGCCAATTTTGCTATGCGCTCCACATATTCTATCCCTCTTTCTCATCTTCAAAAGATGGGAGGTGTACAATGTAATGCACAGCACAAATTCTTATTTAGATGGATTATCTTTTTATTTTATTTTGATCATGAGTAGTGATGGGTGAATACCTGGATGTTCTGGTCCGGTGAGTTCAGCCAAAATTTAAAAAAAAAGTTTGGTTTGAGTACCAGAACAGTACCCGAACCCAGGCCCCATTCATTGTTTGCCATGTTGTCATCTGCATGACAGTGCTGCAAACACTGCCTCTGATCGGTGGTAGCATTGTTACTGGTGGTTAGACAGCTGCAGTTCTCATGCTGTCAGATGACAGCGTGAGCCAGCAACTGTGACCGATGGTAAAAAGTTTACCTCTGTTCACAGAGGTGTTGGCTGAAGAGAAAGTGCTACCATCAGCCTACGCCTGTTGCCACTAATAACAGCAAGATAAGTTGCGGCTAATTGGAGTATTCATCAGCCAACGTCTGTGCTATAAATAAATAAATTTTAAAAGATGGCGTGGGTTTCCCTCTAATTTTGATAACCAGCATGGCAAAACTAACAGCTGAGGGCTGCAATCCTCAACTGTCAGCTTTATCACTGCTGCTTATCAAGAGGGGTCCCGGCACCTTTTTTTAAACATTTATTTCTTTAAATAAAGAATTTAAAAAAATGGCAAGGAGTCCCCCATTTTTGACAACCAACCAAGCTAAAGCAGACAGCTGGGGGCTGTTACTCTCAGGTTTCTTAAGGGGCCATAGTTATTGCCCCCTCAGCCTAAAAATAGCAGCCCCAGAAAAGGCATGCTTCAAACTTGACCTGTGGTGGTGGCAAGTGGGGTTCATATTTATGGGGTTGATGTCACCTTGGCATTTTCAGGTGAAATCAAGCCCACAGTTTAGTAATGGAGAGGCAGCCATAAGATACTAACCCCATAGTCATATAGTCATGGTCAGTAAAAAAAACACCCAGTATGAAAGCCCTTTATTTAAAAAAAATATACATTGTTTTATAAATTTATTAAAAAATAACAAACAGTAATACCCATCTTACACCCATTCTATTAAAGCTCTGGTTTCCTGTCCTGTAAAAAAACAGAAAATAGTAAACAACAAAAATACTTAATTAACGCCCATTTGATTGCAGCCCTAGTCTCCTGTAAAAAAAACAAAACAAAACAAAAATAAAAAACAATATCCCTCACCTGTCAGACATACTGTCCCACAGCATAATCCAAGTCTGCAGTAATTAGTTTTCAATCTGGACGGTGCCAAGATGCGACTGTTCAGACTGAAAACCATGGGAGAATGAGCTGCTGCGAGCTCCGTGTCAGTGACTAGTGGTGACATCATCAAGGTTACCACAGGTCACTGAGGCTTCTTTCCCAGATGGGCTGATGAACTGTGGTGGCATCAGTGAGATCACCGCCAGCACTGTGAGAAAAAGTCTCATGGCGCATCGCTGAGCTCAGTGAGTTCATGACAGTTCACCTAAGAATTTTCTCAAATGTCACTGCTATTTGACACACATCGATGTCAGCATGTGACCTCTGATGTGTCGTGGTCAAATTAAAGACAATGCTAATATGAAGCCACAGAAGGATGTCTCCAGGAGAGCGCAGGAAGATGAGAAGAATTTTTTTCCTATGTGAATGGGCAGGGTAGTGGACATAGGGACATAGGATGGGGCAGCACAGGAATGGGGAATACAGTTGAAACCAGGGTATTTGTCTTATTATATAGTGTAGGTAAACTTCTGTTTTACTGCTTGGGGCTTTCGGGTTTTAACGAAATGCAGGCGGAACCCCCCAAGCAGCACAGAGCCCCGCTGCAGCCACACTACAGAGTCCCGACACCACTACACCACAGAGCACAGGGAGGCTGCATTGGGACCGCCGCCACCGGACTGCCGCAACAAGATTTGTAAGTATTGTGACCAGAGCACAGCCACCTCATAGAGCACAGCCACCCCACAGAGCACAGCCACCCCATGGACACAGCCACTCCACAGAGCACAGCCACCCCACAGAATTTGGACTGTAAGACGGACCCCCATTTGACACATTATTTTTTTCCCCTATTTTCCACCCCAAAATTTGGGGTGCGTCTTATGGTCCGGTGCGTCTTATAGTCCAAAAAATACGGTATAAATTTATGGTAGAAATTAGCAAAACCCAAAAACTTCTGAAGAGCTTTCAGAGAAGTGGGCTGAACCCAATCATACATGGCCTGTACCTTGGCTGGGTCCATTTCAATAGCAGATGGGGACAAAATGAATCCCAAAAACGAAATCCTCTGTACACCAAAAAGACATTTCGATCCCTTAACATGCAGAGTATTTTCCCTCAAAATCCGGAACACAGTCCGGATATGTTCCACATGAGAATCCCAATCACTGGAAAAAATCAAAATATCATCCAGATAAATGATCAAAAAGTTATCCACAAGGTCCCGGAAAATATCTTTCATAAAAGTTTGGAAGGGGCAATAGTGAGCCCAAAAGGCATCACCAGGTACTCAAAATGTCCCTCCGGAGTATTAAACGCTGTCTTCCATTCATCCCCGTGCTTGATGCGTATAAGATTATACGCCCCCCCTGAGGTCAAGTTTGGTAAACCAGCAAGCACTTTTAACTCTAGAAAATAAATCAGAAATCAGGGGTAATGGGTACTGATATTTAACAGTGATTTTGTTAAGGGAACGATAGTCAATACATGGCCTTAATGAGCCATCTTTTTTGGCCACAAAAAAAAACAGCACCCAAAGGTGAAGAGGATAGTCTAATATGACCCTTCTCCAATGATTCCTTGATATAAGATCGCATAGCATCATGTTCAGGTACCGATAAGTTGAAAAGCTGACCCTTGGGAAATTTACAACCAGGCATTAACTCAATTGCGCAGTCATACCTCCTATGAGGAGGCAAAGACGCGGACCTACTCTCACTAAATATATCAGAAAAATCAGCCAAATAGTCAGGAACCGACCATGCTGAGACTGAGGAGAGGTGGAGAAAACAGGAGTGTCAAGAACACATTGACAACCCCAACTCACCACAGACACAGATTTCCAATCCAAAACAGGATTATGGGCCTGCAACCAAGGAAAACCCAGCTCAACAGTATCATGCAAATTGTTCAACACCAAAAATTTACAATTCTCTTGATGGTTCAGGGTGACCCGCATTATTACCTGGGTCCAAAACTGGGGTTTATTCTCCGCCAAAGGGGTAGCATCAACCCCCCTCAAGGGAATAGGGGTTCTCATGGGGCACCATGGGGAAACCACAACATTTGGCAAAGTCAAGATCCATCAGATTCAAGGCTGCTCCTGAATCAACAAAGGCTTTAGCAGAAAATGTAGACAAGGAGCAGATCAAGGTAACTGCCAACAGGAACTTAGGCTGTACACTGCCCACCGCAAATGCGTGAGCAAAACGTTTTTCTCGTTTAGGGCAGACAGAAATAACATGAGAGGTGTCCCCACAAAAGAAGCATTACCTATTACGCCTTCTGAACTCTTGACGTTGTTCCCTAGACAAAACCCTATCACATTGCATGGGTTCAGAGGTTTGTTCAAAAGGCTGCACCGCCTCTCGCGTACTTTTACGTTCACGTAAACGTCGAGCAATTTGAATGGCTAATGACATGGAATCGTTAAGACCAGAGGGAACAGGAAATCCCACCATAACATCTTTTACAGTTTCTGCCAGACCTTTCCGAAAGAGACCTGCTAGGGCATCATCATTCCATTTAGTAAAGACCGCCCACTTTCAGAACTTCTGGCAACTCCGCAGCATCCTGACCCTGGTTCAATGCCAATAAGGTTTTCTCAGCTTGATCAATAGCATTAGGTTCATCATATAACAATCCGAGGGCCTGAAAAAACGCATCTATATTAGCCAGACTAGGATCTCCAGGTGTCAGAGAAAAAACCCAATCCTGGGGATCGCCACACAGCAGGGAGATGACAATTTTAACCTGCTGCACCAAGCTCCCCGATGAAATAGGCTTCAAAGCAAGAAATAGTTCACAGTTATTCTTGAAATTCTAAAATTTTGACCGATCCCCTGAAAATACATCAGGAGTAGGGATCTTTGGTTCTACAGCAGATGATTGAGCGAGATAGGCAGAAATTCCCCAGACTTCAGCAGCGAGCTGTTCAACACGATCGGACAATTGCTTAATCTCTATTATGGAAAAAAATCCTCCCTCGGCCCCAGAGAAAAAGAGGAAAAAATGCATTAAAAAAATTTGACATCTTTTTTTTTTTTGTAATTCTTTCCTTCTTTTGAGTACCCTAGAGTCTACAGTTGGGCTGGTGATTCTGTTATGAATGGGTCACTGGGGAGGATGGCAGGAACAGGCTAAGCCACCAGAAAACCAGAGAGGTTGGTAACTAAGAGGATTGCAGACCCCTGATCCTATCAACACAACTAGCAGTAGCCGTGGAGCGTTCCTATGATGCCCTAGACTCTTCATGACAGCCGGAGAACTAACTAAGCCTAAAGCCAGAAAGGTGAAATCTAAACTGCCCTGGAGCAGATCTCCAAAGGAATAGACAGCCCCCAAACATATATTGTCGGTGAGACAAAATGAAACACAAACACAGGCAGAAAACAGACTGAGCAAACGGTGGGGCCCAAGCTGTCAAGCCAGGACAGAAAAGATACTGTCTGCAATCGTGCACAAAACCCTAAAACATTCCAACACTTCTGATATACAAAAAACCTGAGGCCACACGACCTCACCAGTCACCACCGCTAGATCAGCACTCTGGTATAAACTGGAAGCAAAGCAAAGATGCTAACATAACAGGGGACTGAACAAACTGACACAAGCTGTAACATATGAAGCAGGGCCCAGCGCTGCCCCCAGCAGGGAGTATGCTGAACCCTAGCAACAAAGCAGAAAGCAAAAAAAAGGCACAACCAGATTAGAAGCAAAGGATTAGCAAAAGAATCACTTAACTGAACCATGCAGATCAGGCAGGGGACAAAAGAACTCCAAATGCACAAGGAGGAAAATCACCAGCAACCTCCAAGATCAGCCAGCTCAATTATATGCTCCCAGCGAGTAATCCCAGGTTCCCAATTACCGTCGTCAGGTGGGGAACTTCCATCAACCTGGCCAGCTCCACTACTCTCAGTAACCACCAGAGGGAACAGAGGAAGCTTCGGCTCAGAAATTCGAGCAAGGAAATTCACAACATGCCCCCATTCATTCTTTCATGTACATGGATCAGTTGTCCTGGTCCCTTTGCAGAGAAACAGCTCCAAAGCATGATGTTGCTACTCCCATGCTTCACAGTAGGTATGGTGTTCTATGGATGCAACTCTGCATTCTGTCTACTCCAAACATGGCGAGTTTTGTTTCTACAAAACAGTTCTACTTTGGGTTCATCAGACCATATGACATTCTCCCAATACTCTTCTGGATAATCCAAATGTTCTCTATCAAACTTCAGGTGGGCCCGGACATGTACTGGCTTAAGTAGGGGGACACGTGTGGCACTACAGGATTGGAGTACTGGCGGCGTAGGGTGTTAGTGATAGTAGGCTTTGTTATGGTGGTCCCAGCTCTATGCAGGTCATTCACTAGGTTCCCCCCGTGTGGTTCTGGGATTTTTACTTACCTTTCTTGTGATCAGTTTGAACCCACAGGGTCAGATCTTGCGTGGAGCCCCAGATCGAGGGAGATTATCAGAGGTCTTGTATGTGTTTCATTTTCTTATTTTTGCTCCCACAGTTGATTTCATCACACCAAGCTGCTTGCCTATTGCAGATTGAGTCTTTCCAGCCTGGTGCAGGGCTGCAATTTTGTTTCTGGTGTCCTTCAACAGCTCTCTTGACTTCACCATAGCAGAATTTGGAGGGTGACTGTTTGAGGTTGTTGACAGGTGTCTTTTTATACTGATAATAAGTTAAAATGTGGCACCCCAGGCAGGGGCGTACAGTCAATAGTAGCAGACCACGCAGCTGCTATGGGGCCCGAGAGGTGTGGGGGCCCTAGGTGAGGGGTCCCGCGACAGCCGCTGCGGTTTGGCAGCTGTGCTGTGCTGACACAGTACTATCTCCTTTAATTAAATGTAAGTGATGGCTGACAGCCGCTGTATACCCCCCTGGTTGGGCCCCTTGAAGCTCTCCTTTCCTTGTTTCCTGGTCAGCAGTTGGCTGTAGTCTCTGGCTGGATTTGCATAAGAATGCCATGCCTGCATTGCCTGAAGCAGGAAGCAGAAAACATTCATCATGAGCCTCTCTCACTCAGGGACAGGGACACACACAAGACAGTGACTCGGTGAGCCTGGCTGGGGGTGGATTTTTTTGTTAAATGTGTCTCCTCACTGTGCTGTGTGTGATATATAGCGTCCTGTGTGCGATATGCAGCGTCCTGTGTGCGATATTCAGCGTCCTGTGTGAGATATACAGCGTCCTGTGTGAGATATACAGCGTCCTGTGTGCGATATACAGTGTCCTGTGTGCGATATACAGCGTCCTGTGTGCAATATACAGCGTCCTGTGTGCGATATACAGCGTCCTGTGTGCAATATACAGCGTCCTGTGTGAGATATACAGCGTCCTGTGTGCGATATACAGTGTCCTATGTGCGATATACAGTGTCCTATGTGCGATATACAGCGTCCTGTGTGCGATATACAGCGTCCTGTGTGCGATATACAGCGTCCTGTGTGCGATATACAGCATCCTGTGTGTGATATACAGCATCCTGTGTGCGATATACAGCGTCCTGTGTGCGATATACAGCATCCTGTGTGCGATATACAGCATCCTGTGTGCGATATACAGCATCCTGTGTGCGATATACAGTGATATACAGCGTCCTGTGTGTGATATACAGCGTCCTGTGTGCGATATACAGCGTCTGCTGGCAGCCTGGCACTTTACATTTACAATGGCTCTGGTTGCACTTTGCACCTTGGGGGGGGGGGCCCGGCTGCATGCACTGTGAAGGGTGGAGGGGACCCTGCATGCACTGCAGGTGTGTGTGTGTGTATGTATATGTATATATATATATATATATATATATATATATATATATATTACACACACACACCAGTGAACCACCAATGATTTATTCTGCCTTGCTAAATGTCTGTGATATATATTGACAATCAATCAGCTACTTGTTGGCCAATAGCTGATAGCCCATTTTGGCGTTTCTTATGCTCACAGGATGATCAGTATAGATTGTTTTGTGTGCATAGATTATTATTGTTCTCAGCAGCACATACTGGTTACAAAGAAGGATGTGTTACTGAGTGAGATTATTTTTAAGCCAGATTGAAAATCATTTTAGTGCAGTATTTATGAGTTCCTGGACAGTATTTGGGCCCTTGTGCAGTATATATGGGCTCCTGGACAGTACTTGGGCCCCTGTGCAGTTTATATGGGCTCCTGGACAGTATTTGGGCCCCTGTGCAGTATATATGAGCTCCAGGACAGTATTTGGGCCCCTGTGCAGTATATGTGAGTTCCTGGACGGTATTTGGGCCCTTGTGCGGTATATATGGGCTCCTGGACAGTACTTGGGCCCCTGTGCAGTATATATGAGCACCTTCCATTTTGACTTTTACAAGGAATATATCAAATTGGATGTAAGTGTTTTACTTTTTCTTTTACTCAAATGAGAAAAAAAATCAAAGACTAGCTGTAAAATTAATTGTTTGACCTATAACATGCATGCCTGGAGTTCAGAGCACCTGTTGATTTTTCTTTATTTTTTTTTGGGAGGGGGGCCCCATTCAGACTTTTGCTATGGGGCCCCATGATTTCTATGTACGCCCCAGACCACAGGAGTCCGGTTGCCACAGTGGCATTGCCTCCCTCACAGGGGGTGATGTCATGCCTGGAAGCAAGGAGGGCTTCCCTAGCCAGATAACACCAGCAAACAACACCTTTCCTGACTCCAGACCAGAAGGCGGAGCACAAACCCTGGTTTCAGGAAAGCTTCTGTATTAGTTTTGGTCTGGAGGCAGGGTTAGTCAGTCTGGGAGAGTCTGTACAGGGGACAGGAGCTGTGAGGAGCTTGTCCTAAGAGCAGAGTGAAGACAGAGGAAAGTGGAAGTTTAGGAAAGCCTGGGGATTGACGCTGTGACCAAGTTCACTCCAGAGTAGAGTGCTTGACATCGGACGCCGGAGTCCATTGCTGCACGGGTACAACAGTTCCAGCAGCCAAATCCAGAGGACAGGAGACTGCAGACCTCCTGGCCCCATCACCCACCTGAAGGCACAGCAGCATACCAGAGTCGGAGCCACCACGAAGTAGTGACACCTGTAAATGGCTCAAGCTGCCTGCCATACAGGCAAGGACTAAAGAACAGTAAGGATCAGAGGACTGAGCATAGCTTCAGGCAGCAAGGACCTCAGAAAACAGCGCAGTAAGGAGGCCTACAACACCATCTGGCTTAGGTGATCCTAAATTGCTTCCAGGCTGCCTGGATCTCCATTACCATCTGTAATCCGTGCCCTCGACTGCACCACAAACCATGAGTGAAAGTGTGAAGACTGCACCCTGCTGTGTCCTCAGAGTTATTTACTGCACCATCCCCTCAGCACTACAACCATCACTCTGCACTACAACCATCACCATTGTCTTTAACATCATAAGTGCCCTGGGACTTGGCTCTACTTGTGGAGAGCTGTACCAACTCTGCTGCATCACCATCAGCCCCAGCGGTCTCTTTAAGCAGCGTCGGCTATCCCTTGTCGAATACCACAGGTGGTGTCACGAACTATATCTTTTAAACTTTATTCCCCATTTATCATCATTTTCATTGGATGCCCAGGGCAACGGACCGGGTCACTGCTGCCGTGACACATCCCCTTAAGAACCGGCCCAGTACTGAGCACCCCACGGCCCTGGTGGGCGCTCCACAAACAGGTGCCATTACTACATTTACAGAGTGGAGGTCAGAGGAGCCTCTTAAAGAAGAAGTTACACATCTGTGAGAGCCAGAAATCTTTCATGTTTTTAGGTGACCAAATACTTATTTTCCACCAAAATTTGCAAAATAAGTCTTGCCAAATTAGACAAGGTGATTTTCTGGATTTGTTTTCTCATTTTGACTCTCATAGTTGTGGTCTACCTATGATGTCAATTACAGACTTCTCTCATCTTTTTAAGTGGGAGAACTTGCACAATTGGTGGCTGACTAAATATGGGTGTGGATACATAGAGGCACATGATGGGTGTGGATACATAGAGGTCCAC
Source organism: Dendrobates tinctorius (assembly GCF_039654945.1). Classification (NCBI taxonomy): domain Eukaryota; kingdom Metazoa; phylum Chordata; class Amphibia; order Anura; family Dendrobatidae; genus Dendrobates; species Dendrobates tinctorius. The sequence goes on along the minus strand of NW_027361690.1, from coordinate 100,067,959 downwards.
GATAGGGCAGAGAAATAGGGTCCAGGATGGGTGTAGAAGCATAGAGGCCTAGGATGGTGGATACATAGGGGCCTAGGATAGGGAGATACATAGAGGCCCTGTATGAGGGGGGCACATAGAGGTCTAGGATGGGAGGAATACATAAAGGCCCAGGATAGGGGGATATATAGGGGCCCAGAACCCCAAGATGGGGGGATACATAGGGGCCAAGGATATAAGGGGATACATACAGATCTAGGATAGGGGGATACATAGGGGCCCAGGATGGCTGTGGATACATAGAGGCCCAAGATGAGGGGGATACACAGGGGACAAGGATCAAGGATGGGAAGGGAGGTGCATAGGGGACAAGGATGGGAGGGGGATACATAGGGAATCAGAATATTGTTAAAATCTAATTCATTTTGACCATCCGCCATCTTGTTGTGGTTTTCTGGCTGCTGGTCTTTTTTTCCTCTGGTCCTGGGATTGTCTTTGGTCAGGCAATTGCATCACCCTTTATTACCTAGCATCTGCCTCCCAGTCCTTGCTGGACAACAGTGTTAATCCGCTAGTGTTTTGGCTAGGTGCTTTGATTGCCCTCGGTGTGTGATTTTGTGCAGTTCTGGGTCCTCTAGTTCTGCCTGTTTTTGTTTTTCCGTTCATTTCTGCAGCTTCCACTATTTTCCTCCTAGGAGGTTACCTGTTTTGTTCCCAGTCCCTAGATCATACAGGGATCCCCTTCCCCCTACCTATAGGTCTTTGTTTGAGTTTAGCCTAGGAAACATCAGTGGATCTCTTCACAAGGAATAGGTCACCCACTCCATCGTAGGGTTCCAGCCTAGTCCTAGTACAGGGTCAACTTTTCCCCCTACTAGTGGACTTTCACAAGGGAAAAAAATCCACCAGTAGTGGTGAACATTCATGGAAATGACATTGAGATAGTTGACACCTATAAGTACCTTGGTGTGATTCTCAATAATAAGCTTGACTGGGCCCATCACTTGGATGCTGTGTACAGGAAGGGCCACAGTAGGCTTTATCTGCTCAGAAGGCTGAGAGCCTTCGGAGTTAGGGGGGCACTCCTTGCATCCTTCTTCAACTCTGTTGTGGCATCAGTCATTTTCTTTGGTGTGGCGTGCTGGGGTAGTGGCATATCAACCGGGGACAGGAATAGGCTGGACAAACTGATTAGAAGGGCCAGCTCTGTCCTGGGATTCCCATCCTATGCATGAGACCGTGACAAAGATGTGCAGTACTGTCAGTGACCGGCTACTTCATCCTAAATGTGAGAGGGAGCACAATCGAAAGTCCTTCCTTCCTGCTGCAGATAGGCTGGATAACCAGCACTGTCCAAAACGGAGGACGACCCAAACAGTGAACTGATAGATCCAAAGTTGTGATAGTCCGGTTATATCTTTTTTTTTTTTTTGTATATGTACCTACCTACTGTCAATGTAATGCCTTTATGCATCTGTATCTGTACTTGTTCCTGCCTTGCTGCTGTAATGCTCTGAATTTCCCCATGGTGGGACGATTAAAGGATTATCTTATCTTATCTTATCTTCTACCCTAGTCCGGAGTTGCAGATCCTTAACAGATATGGGGAATACATAGAGATCCAGGATAGAGGGGATACATAGAGGCTCAAGATGTGGGTGGATAAATAGAGGCCCAGGATGGTTGTGGATACATAGAGACCCAGGTTGGTGGGATGCATTGAGGCCCAGGATGGGGGTGACACAGAGGCCAATGATGTGAAGGAATATATATAGTCCCAGGATGGATGTGGATACATAGGGGTCCAGGATGGGTGTGGATACATAGGGGTTCAGGATATGGATGGGATACATAGGGGCTCAGGATGGGTGTGGATACATAGGGGCCCAGTATAGGGGAAATACATAGGGGCCTAGTATGAGAGATATAATTAAATAAAGGGGGCCAGGATGGGTGACAATTACAGTATGGCTAAAAAAGAAAAAAAGCACTACTGGAATAATGCACACCACAGAAAAATATATATAGAAAATATAAATCACAACAATTTTATTGACACACAATTACAATTAAAACACACTTAAAAACATAGAACTGTGTCCACAGAGAAAAAATGATTCAATAATGACTCCCATGCATGAGAGTGGGCAGTAAATGACCCCAAAATAAACTCTCTCCTAGCGGCTCATGAGGCTAAAGCAATACATATAAATGTAACCTGTCCAATAGGACCTGGAAAGCTTGGTGGGATTATTTTCCCTTTGGGATTATTATTCTAAGGGGACAGCAAGGAAAAATACAAACTGTCTCACCAATCTAATAACCGGAGGACAATTTGAACCCAAAAGGAAAGCTCAAACAATGAAGACACATTCCAAAAAAAGGCCCAGTGTCAGCATATTACCAGGAGAGAGTCAGGAACCCACTGCTCCCAAGGGTCAGAGATCTGAGTGGACCGCAGATGTAACCCCAGGCTTATCGTCCCCTCAAGTGAGGCTTCATCAGGGGAAGTCAGGGGAATTACTGTATGGGTGTCAGAATGAGGTACATACATTATTAGTTTATGGTGGCAAGCGGAGACATAATTACTGTAGGGGCCAATTAGGGGATATTACCGCTGTAATACCATTTACTTTTGAGGATACTGTCTTCCATGGAGGAACAAAAGGGGGGGTCCTGTTACTCTGCAGGACAGAACTATGTTGCTTTTTTTCTTCATCTGACGTAGTGTAGAAATTGAAGAAATATTGGAGAATGTGCTCTAGAAGCGATCAACTGTAGATAACTGATTATTATTTTCTACAGAGACAAGTCCTGGATGGGAGATGTGATGATGGTCTGTGCCAAATAAAGAAGAAAAGTGAAGATGAAGGGTTTGAACTAGAGATGTCACTGGTGAGTCAGTGTATTACATGTACACTTATATATTATATAGTATATACAGAGCTCCTGGGTATCACAGAATCATAGAATGTTAGAGTTGGAAGGGACCTTCAGGGTCATCAGGGGAAAACCACTGCTTAATGCAGGATTCACTAAACCATCTTAGACAGATGTCTGTCTAGCCTCTGTGTAAAAACTTCCATTGAATTAGAACTCACCTTCTCTCACGGCAGCCTGTTACACATATTGATCACTCTCACAGTCAAAAAGTTATTTCTAGTATTTAATCTGTATCTTCTGCCTTTCAGTTTTATTCTATAGCTTCTCGTGTTTTCATGTGCAAATGAGAATAAGGATGATCCATCAGCACTGTGACATCCTTTAAGATATTTGTAGAAAGCTATTAGGTCTCCTCGTAGCCTTCATTTTGCAAGCTAAATATTCCCAAATACTTTAACTGTTCCTCATAGGACACACTTTGCAGTCTGCTCATCATCCTGGCAGCTCTTCTCTGAACTTGTTCCAGTTTTTTAATGCTTTTTTTACAATGTGGTGCCCAGAACTGGACACTGTATTTCAGATGAGGCCTGACCACAGAGTAATAGAGGGTAATAATGACTTCATGTGATCTAGACTCTATACTAGGGGAAAATGTGTGTAGACGGGTAGGTAGCTGGCTTAGTGATAGAAAACAAAGAGTGGTTATTAACGGTGCATACTCAGATTGGGCCAGGGTTACTAGTGGGGTACCACAGGGTTCTGTATTGGGCCCCCTACTATTTAATATATTTATTAATGATCTAGTGGATGGCTTACACAGTAAAATATCAGTATTTGCAGATGATACAAAACTATGTAAGGTAGTTAACACAAAGGAGGACAGTTTGCAACTACAGACAGATTTGAGTAAATTGGAGAATTGGGCTGAAAAATGGCAAATGAGATTTAACACAGATAAGTGTAAGGTTATGCACATGGGAAGGAGAAACAGATGCTACAATTACTTACTAAATGGGAAACTGCTGGGGAAATCAGACATGGAAAAAGACTTAGGCATCTTAGTCAATAAGAAGCTAAATTGGAGTGCCCAGTGTCAGGCAGCTGCCACCAAAGCAAATAGGGTCATGGGATGCATTAGAAGAGGTCTGGGGACACGAGATGAAAACATAATTCTCCTTCTGCACAAATCACTCGTCAGACCACACTTGGAGTATTGTGTGCAATTTTGGACGCCGATGCTCAAGAAAGACATTACTGAACTTGAAAGGGTTCAAAGGCGGGCTACTAAAATGATAAAGGGAGTTGGTTCACTACAATACCCAGAAAGGTTATCAAAATTAGGTCTATTTACTCTAGAAAAGAGAAGACTTAGGGGAGACCAAATATATATGTACAAGTATATCAGAGGGCAATACAGAGATCTCTCCAATTAACTGTTTGTACCAAGGACTGACAAGAACAAGGGGGCATTCTCTTCGTTTGGAGGAAAGACAATTTCTGCACCAGCATAGAAGAGGGTTCTTCACGGTAAGAGCAGTGAGGCTCTGGAATTATCTTCCTGAGGAAGTGGTGATGGCCAACTCACTGAATGAATTTAAGAAAGGAATGGATCTTTTACTTGTGAGTAACAGTATAGAGGGTTACGAATAACATAATATTATAGGTAGATGGTTGACCCAGCATAAGGGAAGGAATTTTTTTCCCTATGGAGAAAATTTGCTTCTACTCTGTGGGTCTTTTGCCTTCCCCAGGATCAACAATGCAGAACAGCTGCACTAAAAATAGGCTGAACTAGATGGACATAAGGTCTTCCTTCAGCCTTCAAAACTATGTTACTATGTTACTTTTAATATAGCCAAGAACTATGTATGCCTTTTCTGCTGCTGCATCATACTGTTGACTCATATTCAGTCTGTGATCTATTAGTATTCCCGAGTCTTTTTCACAAAGGGAAGATTCTTAATTTCCAATAGAGATTAATTATTTGGACGTTTAACTCTTGACTGTCCTGTGTCTGATACACAGCAGTAAATATGTACTTACATACGAAAACGAGTAATTTCATATCCTAAGGCCACATTCAAATGTTCAGTATTTGGTCAGTATTTTACAGCAGTATTTGTAGCCAAAGCCAGAAGTGGGTGATAAGTACAGACGTGGTGACGTGTTTCTGTTATATTTTTCCTCTGATTATTTCACTCCTGTTTTTTGCTTACAAATAAGTTATGTAAAATACTGAACATTTGAACGTGGCATAAGGGTAAGTTATTGATTTGTGGTGGATGACTGCTGTGACCAGACTGCTCAGTAGAATCGGAAACTTTCATCGCCATTAGACTTGAGTGGCAGGTAAAACTTGACCACTGATCCATTCAGTCCCTCTGTGGATGCATGCACTGTGCTTGGCTTTTTCTGAAAACCCCAAAGAGGATGAATGGAGCTGCAGTAAGACATCTGACCTGCCTCTGCATTTTAAAATGGGAATAAAATGGGAATAAAAGTTCCCCATTCTTCTGATCAGTGTGGCTTCCAATGGTCCGATTCCACCAATCGATAAGTTATTATTACCCATCTAGCCTGTGAATCGTTGATTATTACGTGTTTTCACTAAAGAACATCTTTTAGTAAACTGCTGTAATTGTACATCCCATTTAAAGTATGTGCAGGAGCCTTCTGTGTTTTACCGCCGACGCTGCACTATAGCAGGGATAACAGCTAAAAGATATTTGGCATTTATGACATAATATTATTCATCTTTCAGCTCCCATTTTAACTGCCTGGTTGTTGCATTCTTTTGTCTCACTTCTCTTTCTGCTTTTTTATTATGATCTATTTCTTCTCACATCTACTAGCATTTGTCAGAACATTTTGTTGAACTCATTTACCTAGACCTTCCTACCACAAATGAATTGGCTCCTGCTGGGACATGTTTTTGAGTTTATTTCACTTAGACACTACTGTGCATATTTTACTCCAATGTGGTATATTATATGTCTTTTTGGCTGTATACACATATTTTAACCGATTTCTGACATCAGACGTACTATCCTGTCCATGGGACCCGGGCCCCTATGCCCATGGACGGGATAGTACCTCTAGCGCGATCAGCGGCGCTCACTTGGTGAGCGCCGCTGATCACGGCCGGGTGTTAGCTGATTATCACAGCTGACACCAGACACAATGTGTCAGGGGCGGTCACGGACCACCCCTGACAAGTTAACCCCTTGCACACCACGATCAAACACGATCGCGGTGTACCGGGGGTTAAAGGGAAGCATCGGCAGGGAGGGGGCACCCTCCATGCTTCCCTGAGCCCCCCACAGCAGCGCAATGTGCAGCGCTGCTGCAGGGGGCTGCATCCCTGCAGGTCCCCGAATCCAAGATGGCGACGGGGAGCTTCGGGGGCCTGCAGGGCGCTGGCTTCCTCAGTGCCTGCAAAGCGCAGGCACGAGGAAGCCAAGTGCAGTGCCTGTGACAGATCGCTGATCTGTCACAGTGATCTGTGATGTGACAGATCAGTGATCTGTCACATGACAGTTATGTCCCCCCTGGGACAATGTAATAAAGTTAAAAAAAAAGTGTAAAAAATAATTAAAAAAAAAACGCTAAATAAATTAAAAAAAAAATATTCCCTAATAAATTCATTTTTTGGAAATAATAAAAAAAAAACAATAAAAGTACACCTATTTGGTATCGCCGCGTCCGTAACGACCCACCCTATAAAACTGTCCCATTAGTTAACCCCTTTAGCGAACCCCTTAAAAAATAAAAATAAAAAAACGAGGCAAAAAATAATGATTTATTATCATACCGCCGAACAAAAAGTGCAATAACGCGCGATCAAAAAGACGCATATAAATATCCATGGTACTGCCGAAAACGTCATCTCGTCCTGCAAAAATGAGCCGCCATACAGCATCATCAGCAAAAAAATAAAGTTATAGCTCACAGAATACAGCGATACAAAAATAATTATTTTTTATATAAAATTGTTTTCATTGCATAAAAGCGCCAAAACATAAAAAAAACCTAAGTGAGGTATCGCTGTAACCGTACCGACCCGAAGAATAAAAACGTCTTATCAATTTCACCGCACGCGGAACGGTGTAAGCGCACCCCCCAAAAAATAAATTCATGAAACGCTGGTTTTTGTTCATTCTGCGTCCCAAAAATTGGAATAAAAAGCGATAAAAAGATGTCACGTGCCCAAAAATGATACCAATAAAATCGTCAACTTGTCCCGCAAAAAATAAGACCTCACATGACTCGGTGGGTCAAAATATGGAAAAATTATAGCTCTCAATATGTGGTGATGCAAAAACTATTCTTACAACAAAAAGCGTCTTTTAGCGTGTAACAGCTGCCAAACATAAAAACCGCCATAAATAGTAAATCAAACCCCCCGTTATCACCCCCTTAGTTAGGGAAAACTAATAAAATTAAAAGAAAATGTATTTATTTCCATTTTCCCATTAGGGCTAGGGATAGGGCTAGGGCTATAGTTAGGGCTAGGGTTAGGGCTAGGGTTAGGGTTAGGGCTAGGGCTAGAGTTAGGGCTGAGATTAGGGTTAGGGGTGTGTTGGGGTTATGGTTGGAGTTATAATTGGGGGGTTTCCACTGTTTGGGCACATCAGGTGCTCTCCAAATGCAACATGGCGTCTGATCTCAATTCCAGGCAATTATGCGTTGAAAAAGTCAAATGGTGCTCCTTCCCTTCCAAGCTCTGCCATGCACCCAAACAGTGTTTTACCCCCACATATAGGGTATCAGCCTACTCAGGACAAATTGCAAAACAACTTTCAGGGTCCAATTTCTCCTGTTACCAGTAGGAAAATAAAAAATTGGGGGCAAAAATATAATTTTTGTGGAAAAAAATGATTTTTTTATTTTCACGTCCGGGCGTTATAAACTTCTGTGAAGCACTTGGGGGTTCAAAGTGCTCACCACACATCTAGATAAGTTCCGTGGGGGGCCTAGCTTCCAAAATGGGGTCACTTGTGGGGAGTTTCAATAGTTTAGGTACATCAGGGGCTCTCCAAACGCACATGACACCCACAGACCATTCCATCAAAGTCTGCATTTCAAAACGTCACTACTTCCCTTCCGAGCCCCGACGTGTGCCGATACAGTAGTTTTCTCCAACATATAGGGTATCAGCGTGCTCAGGACAAATTGGACAACAACTGTTGGGGTCCATTTTCTCCTGATACCCTTGGGAAAATATAAAAATTGGCGACTAAATGATCGTTTGTGGAAAAAATACGATTTTTTTATTTTCATGCCCGGGCATTATAAGTTTCTGTGAAGCCCTTGGGGGTTCAAAGTGCTCACCACACATCTAGATAAGTTTCTTAGGGGGTCTAGTTTCCAAAATCATGTCATTTGTGGGGGTTTCCACTGTTTAGTTACATTAGGGGCTCTCCAAAGGCAACATGACACCCGCAGAGCATTCCATCAAAGTATGCATTCCAAAACGTCACTACTTCCCTTCCGAGCCCTGACGTGTTGCCATACAGTAGTTTTCTCCCACATATGGGGTGTCAACATACTCAAGACAAATTGGACAACAACTTTTGGGGTCCAATTTCTCCTGGTACCAATGGGAAAATAAAAAAATTTGTGACTAAAAGATCATATTTGTTGAAAAAATACGATTTTATTTTCACGCCCGGGCGTTATAAACTTCTGTGAAGCACTGGGGGGTTCAAAGTTCTCACCACACATCTATATAAGTTCCTCGGGGGGTCTAGTTTCCAAAATGGTGTAATTAGTGGTTTTTTTTTACTGTTTTGGTACATCAGGGGCTTTCCAAAGCGACATGGTGTCCGATCTCAATTCCAGCCAAAAACGTCAAATCGCGCTGCTTCCCTTCTGAGCTCTGCCATGCGCCCAAATAGTGGTTTACCCCCACATGTAGGGTATCAGCGTACTCAGGACAAATTGCACAATAACGTTTAGGGTCCTGTTACCCTTGGAAAAATAAGAATTGAGGGTGAAAAGATCATTTTTGTAGAAAAAATATGGTTTTTTAATTGTACGACTGTACGTTATAAACTTCTGTGAAGTCCTTGGGGGTTCAAAGTGCTCACCACACATCTAGATAAGTTCCTTGGGGGGTCTAATTTTCAAAATGGTGTCATTTTTGGGGGGATTCCACTGTTTTGGTACATCAGAGGCTTTCCAATCGCGACATGGTGTCCGATCTCAATTCCAGCCAAAAAAGTCAAATGGCGCTGCTTCCCTTCTGAGCTCTGCCATGCGCCCAAGTAGTCGTTTACACCCCACATATGATATATACGTATCAGCGTACTCAGGACAAATTGCACAATAACTTTTAGGGTCCTGTTACCCTTGGGAAAATAAAAATTGGGGGGGAAAAAACTTTTTTGGGAAAAAATATGATTTTTTAATTGTACCGCTGTACGTTATAAACTTCTGTGAAGCCCTTGTGGGTTCAATGTTCTCACCACATATCTAGATAAGTTCCTTGGGGGGTCTAGTTTCCAAAATGGTGGATTGTTTGTAAGAAGGTGTGCATATGGCAGTGGGTTTTTACACTGCACTTACAGTATTTAGCATATGAGTGTGCATGGTGTGTGCTAGTCTCAGGCTGGTTTCACATTTGCGTCTGTTTGCGCAGCGTTTTATCCTCAGATATCCGAATGTGTCATGTTTTCTTATCTTTAACATGGTGTACGCAGGGACATGCGTTTGCATCAGTTTGCATGCATCAGCGTACGCATGCATTGTTTTTCAGTGTGTCGTGGGGTCCGGCGAACGCAACATGTTGGATTTTTTTGTAGCGGCAAAAATCCGTCAAATATACGCATTCATGCGCATGCGGATGAGTGCGTCAAATATACGCATTGCTGTGTATGGTTCTAGACGCATGCACTTTTTTAATGAGTTGTTCCAGGAAGTGATTCAACCACCTGCTAATTGATAGCTCTATAAAAGGAAATGTGGACACAGCAAGGCCATAACTCTTTGGACTCTGAACGATACCACAACACTGGCTATTTAAGTGTAGAACCTTAGAAAATGTCTCTCTCACTGCTGTTTGTACTTTGTATTAATTTTTTTTCTGCTTACTTTTCAATGTGTCGATTGTCCTGGTGCAGTGGTTGGCTCCTGGTTGGCTCCTGGTGCAGTGGGTTTCTCCTGTTCATCTCCTGGTGCTGCTTTCTGTCATGGTGAGGACAACACTGTCTATGTAAGTATAGAAGTTTTGTAAATGTCTGTCTCTCTGAATGCTTTTTCTGTTCCTTGTAGAATGGCCGACTCTCTGGTGCCGTGGTTGTCTTCTGGTGTAGTGATTTTCTACTGGTTGTCTCCTGGTGCTGTGGTTGTCTCCTATTGCTGCCGTCTGTCCCTGGCCTGTGCTGACTGCTGTGCTGTTGGACTACTGCCTGTAGTGTAAGTATTGGTGTCCATGTTTTTTTTTGTCTACATTGTTTTTGGATCTTAAATTTAATTTTTCTTCTCTGTTCTTTTCTGTAGTGTTTCACTTGACTGCTACCTGCTCTTCAAAATGTCCTTAGGCGAAGAACTGACTTCTTCCCAGGGTGGACCCGACAAAGATTATGTAATCACTAGAGCTGAGCGACTTTGGTCGGATCGGGTTTCATGAAACAAAATTTGTTTCAGATGAAACTGGTCCGACTAGGGCAAAAAAAGTTGGAGCTTCGTCTGAAACCCGATCCCAATGCAAGTCAATGGGAAATAAAAGTTGGCAATGAGCGGATGACATTCATCCACTCAATGCCGACTTTTATTCCCCATTGACTTGCATTGGGGTCGAGTTTCGGACGAAACTCTGACTTTTTTTTGCCCTAGTCGGACCAGTTTCATCTGAAACAAATTTTGTTTCATGAAACCCGATCCGACCAAAGTCGCTCAACTCTAGTAATCACATTTGCTATACTGATTGGTGTGTATTTACTTGCAATACTACACATGTGTTAAATAATGTAATTCTTTTACAGTTACCTGCCACTGATGAAGAGCAGGAGCAGTCGAGTGGAGATGATTCTTCAAAGGGTTGTTGGGGTCATGTGTCTCAGGAGGAAAGACAGGGTGTAAGTAGTCTTTTCATCAGAGTTGTAATCGAATTTTTTTTTCAGTTTTACTTAAAAATTTGTTTTCCTATTTTATCTATAGGTTTCACAATGGGAAGAAGCCACACTCAACATTGACAACGAGCGACTTATTCATCTTGTGCAAGAGCGAGTAGCATTGTGGGACACCAGTGACCGTCAGCACTCCAACAACGTGGTGATTCGATGGCTCTGGGAAGAAGTGGCAACATCGCTGATGCCTAGTTGGGACCGTGCCACACTGCATGCCAGAACAGGTTTTGGTAAGTATTGCAATGTGGTCTGAACTTGCAGTGAACCTATGAATGGATGTGCATTGTTTTCTAATTTTTTTTTCCCCTTCACAGTGAAGCGAATCAAAATCCGTTGTCATTCGATGAAGACCGCTTCAACAAGGACATGACAGAGGAGGTTCGGGTTCAAAGTGGTTCTGCTGCAAGTTTCCGGAAATACATGTCCCACCGGTACCTTGCCTTTCTGAGGCCTGTGCTTGCTCAGCGAACGTAAGTATATTATTATTATTTTTTCTTTTTAATAATGTTTAATTTTTTTCCACACACAGAACCAGGAGCAGCACAACAGAACCTTGATTTTTGCACTAATGTTTTTCTCTTTTCCACACAGAACCTGGCGCAGCACCATACAACCTGGACCATTCTTTGTTGTAGCAGCCCCTCATCTACCAGCCACTGAACAGACGCAGTCCCAATCATCCACCAGCGATGGAGTAACCTTGCAGGCTTCACAGGCTGGGGAAGAGGCAGCCGGTCCATCAGATTTTCCCCTCTCCCAGCCCTCTGCCGCTGCTTTTGCTGGGTCTTCTCGTCAGCGGCAGGGGGCCTGAGAGAGATCAGGCATGCCCAAGTTTATGCAATTAAGCTCGGCCTTCCAGTATGGGATTAGGTTGATTGCTGACAGAGTGAAGAGTGGGTTCAAGGAAGTCAACAAACGCCTTGACAGCCTGGAAGCCGACCTTGAGAGACCTGCGCAACATTTTTGTTCTGCAATTGAGCAGAGTGTGTCGGAAAACCTTACGCCTCAGCTCCAGCTGAACGTCATGCAAGCCTGCCAGGTTGCTTACAGTCATATATTACAGCAGCAGCAGTCACAATACTACAATCAACAGGCCGAAGGATCCTACAATCAACAGGCTGAAGGATATTACTAGCAGCCAATCTACTTTCCAGCTCACACAGCACTGAACTATCCACCACCACCACTGAGCGACCACTATGCCAAGTTCATCAACCCTGCAGCCGACAGCATCCAACTTGCTCCAGAGTCTAGCACCCATGCAGCCAGCAGTATCAATGAAGCTGCCCAGTCCACCACCCCTGCCCAGTCCACCATCCCTGCCCACTACAACACCCCTGCAGCCAGCAGTATCCACAATGCGGCCCAGTCCAGCACCATGCCAGATGACTGCTACAGAACTCACCACTCCTACTCGGCCAAGAAAAGCGAGGTCCAAAAAAAACATCTTGCCACCAGGACCAAAACCAGGAGCCAAAAAACTATGCCCACATTGAACAAACCACCTCCACCCTCACCTACCAACTTGTCACTACCTTTCCTTATGTCTCTATCTGTTCCTTCCAGTTTGTCTATCAATTCCCATGTTTCCACTTTGTCATCTATCCTCAATGTCTCCACTGCCATTCCTGATCCAATCCTTCAATTTGTTGCCCCTTCCCTGTAACCCCTTCCTCATCAACTACCACCCAATCCTCACAGCTCCACACCCCCAAGGTCCACCCTATCTCACTCAACCCTCACGTATATCCCAAATAAAAAAACAATCACCCCAACCTTAACCCTTATGTTTTGTTAAAATTTTGAAAATAAAAGTTTTCTTTTATTTTGTTAGCACTATATCTTGTGTTATTTGTATCTTTATGTGCCGCCGCCGACACAAACACACTTTATTTTTGAGGGAAGGTAGTTTATTATTTAACTCAGCAAATGTTAGGGGTACATTTTTTACATTACATGTACATTTTTACATTACAGGTACATTTAAACATAACAGGTATGTAATATTTGACATTACAGGTATGTTTTAAACATAACAGGTACAAAACATAACAGGTACATTTTACTTAGTGGCTTAAATCATTTCGTCTTGCCATGCCGCACGTTCATTATCTGAAACAAAGTAAGCGGCAAACTTACCCCTCATCAGGGCAACTTCCACTGTGGTTCTCAGAGAGTGAAATTGGTAATCATGGAATGTAAAAGGTTCCTCAGGTTATAAGCTTGGTCACTCTTTTACCATAATGTAGTTGTGCAGAACAACACATGCTTTCACAACCTCATCAATAGTGTCAATTTTTACATTAATGTATGTGCACAAAATGCGCTATTTTGATACCAGCAATCCAAATGCACACTCCACAGTTCTTCGTGCCCTTGTCAGTCTGTAGTTGAAAATTTTTTTGTGTGATTTAACTTCCGACTTGAGTATGGCTTAATGAGTTTGTCACACATATGGAAAGCCTCATCACCAACAACAACAAAAGGCATTGGTGGTCCATCAGTGTTGGGAAGAGGTCATGGTGGCGGAAAATTAAAATCATTCCCATACAGACATTGGCCCATGTCAGAGTTTTTGAACATCTGCGAGTCATTTCCTCATCCAAATCTACATTCGGTATCAGCAATAGCCATTAGAACAATGGAAAAGTATTTTTTATAATTGAAGCACTCTGCTCTACTTTTAGCTGGTTTCATAATCCTAATGTGTTTTCCCTCCACAGCCCCCAAACAGTTAGGAAAATTACAAATTTCCTGGAATTTGGAAGCATTTTCAATCCTGAGTTCACTTGTGGGTTGGGGGAGGAATTCTTGACACAGAATGCCAACTAAAGCACGACAAGTGTCTACAATAATCACAGAAAAGGTTGATACTCTAATCCGGAATTGGAAATGTAGCGATGAAAATGTCTCTCCAGTAACCAGGAATCTGCGAAAAAGAAAATGAAAAACAAAAATTAGTACACTTCTTAGGGTTAGGGATTGGGTTAGGGATAGGGTTAGGGTTATTTGTGACAGGAGTTTCTTTTTCAACACTACGTACCTCAGGGTGACCAAGAGACGTTCCTCAGCAGGAATTGCTCGACGGGGCTGTGTGTCCTGTCTGGCGATGGGTCCTTGGACAGGTAGCAGCAAGTCATGGAAGCTCTGTTGCGACATCCTCGTGTAGTCAAAAAACTTCTCTGAGATTTGCTGCAGCTCGGTGTACAAAAAGTGGTAGGCTCCACTGCTCTCTCAGAGTTAAGGATGGGGTGTTGTCAATAGCGATGACAATGTATTCTCTGTCTTTCTCTTCTTCTTTGTTCTTGAGAAGCAAAAGCAAAGGCATCAGCCAACTTCAGTTGTAAACCCAGATCTTCTAGGAAGCTGTCCAGGTCAAGATCCATCTTGCAGCTAGATACAGCAGGCAAAGACAAGAATTTCATCAGTGCAGTGTATATATATATATATATAGAAATCCCATGAAACATGCCTACTGGGTGTCTGATGTCAAGGAAAAGCTACTGGAAGGCATTGGAAATTTTTAACGCATGCGCATAAACAATACAAACGCATGCAAAAACGCATTCACACGCATGCAAATGCAGCGTTTTTTGGCATCATGCGTAAGATGATGCGGATAAAAAACGCTGCGTAAACATGCGTTTGCATACATTTGGGAATGTGGATGATATGCTGCAGACTCAAATGCAAATGTGAACCTAGCCTAAATTAGTAAGCAAGGATATGAGCTGAATATGTGTGTGAAGGTATGTCTGTCCCTGACTGTCCATTTGAGTAGGGAAGAGATACCACTGGTGCAACTTCAGGACCAAGAAGTAACGAGACCCACTTCTATCGTTGAAACAGGTGGAATGGTGCATTATGATGAGCTGTTGGACTGCAATGCGCCCGTATATTGTTCTTGGACAGGGGTCCACTTCTGTCTGTGTCTTCTCTTACATATCAGTGAACTAGTTTAGCAGTGTCCTTAGTAAAGAAGTAAGAATTTAGTTTTCCTTATACTGTAGTTGGTTTATTTGATTTAAATGAAATCGATATAGCTGACAATGTGGGACACAACCTCATAAAAGTAGTAGGACATTAACAAATGTAACAGTTTTCCCGAACACTGTGAAGCACATATCCTGAGCTGATTTTTGTTCAGATCTCTAGGAATACATTATGTCTGTTACATTCCACAGATTAATCCAGCAAGCTCTGAGAAAAAAAACAATTATTTTCCTAGAAGCTTGTACACTGTATAACAGCATTATGCTCACCTAAGGGGGCGGATAGATATAATTTTCAAAAGGAGGATTAAGCAGCACGGTGACTGCAAAAAAATGAAATGTAGCATGAAAACAAGCAGATATCATTAAGAGCAACACTATTTTTGCAATTATATTTTCCAAACTCTAGGTGAGGTTATTCTAAAATCAATGACACAAGCAACATGAAATATCTTCTACACCAATTGCTGTCAGTGGAACTGTAATTGCGGAAACAATTCATGTAGCTTAGTAGGTTTCCAAATCAGTTCTTTAAACATTACTCAGTAGGCTGTGTTTAACCAATTTTGTGAACCTGCACTAGATACTGTATGTACTGTTTTAAGATCGCACCTATATGATTATAGCATCATAAACCATAGCTAACGACTTTTCCTTAATTGAAGAAAAAATTTAAGTTTTTCAAAGTTCAGCTCTGAGGGTGTTATTTGAGATCTAAGTTACTGTTATATTATTGAACAGGTTAAAAGTGTTGCTTGGTCTAAAACTACTGTACAAGTCTGCAGTCACTCTATAGTCACATTGCACACTGGGAAAATTCTATGGTGTCGGCACTAGTGATGAGCGAATTTGTTCAGAAAACAATAGCCAAACATAAATTCGGCACTAGTCAAGGGCGAGCACTAAAATGCTCGGGTGCTCGTTGCTCGGGTCAAGCAAACTGGAATGCTCGGGTGCTCGACCCGAGCAACTAGTCCAATGTAAGTCTATGGGAAATTCGAGCATTTTTCCGGCGGACCCTACGGCGGTCTGCAGAGGTACTAGAAATTGCGGAAATTGATGGGAACAGTGCTCAAATGACATGGGAACAGCATGAGCAAGACCCCTGGAAGCATTTCTGACTCCCAGGTCACTGCTGTGAACAATGTTGTCAGAGTCTTACGCCACTTTTACAGACTCACAATAAAACATACAAAAACTAAACCAAATTGGATTTTATATGTTAAGGAATATCCTTTCCAAGGTAATGGCTTGTATATAAGGCAAAATAAATAACCAAAAACAAAAATGCTCCTCCACACGTTGGGCTATGTTCACATGTAGCGTTTTTGATGCATTTTTTAACTTTAGCATTGCTTTCAACCAAGACAAATGTATTCACTGGGAAATGTCATTTTAACATTTTACAACATTATTTGGCCATGTGATGTGTGACACATCATCAGACACATCCTGTTTCATTTATGAAGGGACTCTGAAAGTCACAAAACCTATTTTTATAGGGCTCTCAGGCGGCCTTTACTATTCTTAAAGGGCCAGCAGCTAGCCCTCACTATTCTTAGAGAGCCATCAGCCAGCTATGCTTTGTTGTTCCCATTGTTAAACAGTGGGTCTCCTATACTGTTTTTGCGTATGCAGTGAGAGGCAGGGCTGCCCAAAATTTGAACGCACCTCAATACACCTTTGAAGAGACGTACATACCCATTATTAGAAAGTGGGTCTCCCATAGTGTTTGCCTATGTAGTGAATGCAAGGGCTGCCAAAAATTTGGAGGCACACCAATGCCCCTTGGAAGAAACGTGGAGGAGGGCCTCATAAAAAAAGTGCCCATTAGAAAGGAGCGGGTCTCCTATACTTGTAATGCCCATGCACTAAGTGTATGGGCTGACAAACATTTACCCCTAGAGGGTATACATGAACATACTGTATAACAAATTGTTTTTACGTGCATCATAAATACTCTTTAAAAAAATGATGTGGGCGTTGCATCATGGACCACAGTCACCCTGGTAATCTGGTGGTGTAGGATGAGGAGAAGGAGGAGGACAACAGCAAATAGCCAAAATCAGGAAGCATATACCCATGTGTGGGTGTGAAGAGGTGCATGGGAATAGATCTCCCAAAAAAAGACACTGGATTTGAGTTTATGTTACACTGCTATCATTCGGTGGTGTTGAGAAGTCTGGCCCAATCCAGCCCTTGTTCACTTTTATAAGTGTCAGCATTTTCAGTTGACAGGCAGATACTCTTATCAGTTATAATTCCCCAGCGGCACTAAAAACCCACTCTTACAAAATGCTAGCGGCAAGGAAGGCCAGGACCGCCAAGGCGTGGAGAACCAGTTCATGCCACATATCCTGCTTGGATACCCAT
This sequence comes from Dendrobates tinctorius, assembly GCF_039654945.1. Classification (NCBI taxonomy): domain Eukaryota; kingdom Metazoa; phylum Chordata; class Amphibia; order Anura; family Dendrobatidae; genus Dendrobates; species Dendrobates tinctorius. Next base: position 100,050,603 of record NW_027361690.1, on the reverse strand, counting down.
TAATTATAAGGCACAGAGGAATCACGGAGGATGTTGGTACGGTCTGCAAGGTACTCCCTCAGCATCTTCCTAAACCTTGCACTCCTTGTGAGAGTACCCCGCACCTCAGGGCCTGTGTGATGGGAGGGTCTGAGAAAACTCTCAGAACTTTGACAGTGTACCCCTGCCTCTATAGAATTGGAGTTGTGTCTCTCTTGCCTGTACTCCTTTATTGTCCAACGAATTGTGACCTCTGCCACCAGCGTACTGCCCCATTTTAGTACACCTGTCCACCTCAGGAATAAGAAATAGAAAGTTCTCCTTGTAGCGTGGGTCTGGAAGTGTCACCAACCAGTATTGACTGTCACCCAAAATTTTGAGAACGCGAGGGTCATGGGAAAGGCAGCGCAACATAAACTCAGCCATGCATGCCAGACTGCTATCAGGCAAGTCTTCCATGTCCTCACCAAGAGTACAACTCACCATGCTCTCCTCCTCCTCCTCTTTCACACTGTCCTCAGGCCATCCACGCTGAACAGACTGTATGACCGTTGTACAGGTAGTAACATCTATAACGCATGAAACTAGCTCCTGTTCTTCCTCCTTTTCTTCATTGTGACCCAATCCACATTAACGTGAGATGAGGCTGGGCTGTGCGTAATAACCCTGTATGGTTCCTTGCTTCATCACATTGTGCTCCGCCTGCAATACATCCTCTTTGATTGTGAGCAGAGAGCATTTCAGAACACAGAGAAGTGGGATGGTGATGCTAATTGTAGGGTCATCGCCGCTCACCATCTTGGTGGAGTCCTCAAACTTTTGGAGGATGGTACATATGTCTGACATCCATGTCCACTCCTGAGGTCTTATGTGTGGAGTCTGAACTGAATTCTGACGGCCTTATTGATGCTGGTAGTCAACAACCGCCCTCTTCTGCAGTGTAGCGTTCCAACATGTGGGGACATCACGCACCAGTCGGTGAGCTGGAAGCTGTAAATGCTGCTGAAGCACGGAAGGGTGGCAGAAGCTGTAGCTAACTTTCTAAAATGGTGGCGTACTTTCACAAGCAGTTCCAGCAGCTCCGGGTAGGCTTTGAGAAACAGGTGAACCATGAGGATAAGCACATGGGCCTGGCAAGGTACTTGTGTGAGCTCGCCTCCCCTCAGAGCCATCACCAATTTCCGGCGATTGTCACACACGACCATGCCTGGCTGTAGGTTCAGCGGTGTCAGCCACAGATCTGCCTGCTCTTTCAGAGCTGTCCATAACTCTTCAGCATTCGGGGGTTTGTCACCTAAGTATATTAGCTTCAGCACAGCCTGTTGTCGCTTGGCTGAGGCAGTGCTGCAGTGCTTCCAGCTTGAGACTGATATCATTTTGGAGATGGATTTAGTAGAAAACACCGTGTGCACTACTGTAGTGGTGCCAAGTTAGGTTCCCAAACCATATAAGATAAAATGAAAACCTGGCACTCAACTTAATGCTTGGTGAGGCAGTTTATTGTAGTACCAGAAAACGTTTCGGTCGATATAGACCTTCATCAGTTACGTGCTAGTATGTTTGAAAGTAGCTTGAAGGAGGGCGCTTTTTATGTTATTCACTGCTAACGCCAGTAATCAAATGGTCAGAAAGCTGCTGTAACGCAGGATAATCTTAATAGCTGAAAATATCAGCGCAGCCTGTTCCTCCTGGACGTGGTTACCACGTCCAGGAGGAACAGGCTGCGCTGATATTTTCAACTATTAAGATTATCCTGCGTTACAGCAGCTTTCTGACCATTTGATTACTGGCGTTAGCAGTGAATAACATAAAGAGCGCCCTCCTTCAAGCTACTTTCAAACATACTAGCACGTAACTGATGAAGGTCTATATCGACCGAAACGTTTTCTGGTACTACAATAAACTGCCTCACCAAGCATTAACTTGAGTGCCAGGTTTTCATTTTATCATTTTGGAGATGGAGGCTGAAGATGAGGAGGAGGATGAAGTGCAGGAGCTGTAGTCTGTGGGGGCAACCCTGATTGACCTAGGGCCCGCAATCCTCGGCATTGGGAGGTCGTGTTCCATCCCAAGGTCGGACACGGTCCCGGCTTCCACTAAGTAAACCCAGTGTGCCATCAGCGAGCTGTACCGTCCCTGCCCACAAGCACTTGTTCACGTGTCTGTGGTTAGGTGGACTTTCCCAGTAACTGATTTGTTGAGGACATGGCTAATGTTGTGGGACACGTGCTTGTGTAATGCGGGGATGGCACACCAGGAGAAATTGTGGTGGCTGGGGACCGAGTACTGAGGGACGACTGCTGACATCAGGTTGTAGATAGCTTCCATCTCCATGAGCCAAAAAGGCAACATTTTGAGTGCAAGCAGTTGCGAAATGTGGAATTTTAGTAGTGTGGCCTGTGGGATGTTAGCTGTGTATTTGCACTTGCGTTCCAAGGACTGGGGTATGGACAACTGAATGCTGTGCTGGGACAAGGACATGCATGTGCTTGCTGATGGTGCTAGTTGAGTGTGTGCAACGACAGATGCAGGGCAGGAGGCATCTTCGCATGCACCATGGACAAGGGATTGGCTCTCACGCACAACAGCGGAAGAAGCAGTGGTGTCACCTGCAGACACTGTTCATGGACCCTGGAGTTCGGCCTACAAAGTCAGCTGTTTGCTGCCATGTGCCTGATCATGCTGGTGGTGGTCAGGCTGGTAGTTTTTCTACCCCTGCTGATGGCAGGTGGTGCAAATGGCCTTTTGGGGGTTATCGGCAGAGTGTCACAAAGTGACGCTTCCCTGCGAGTGGTCCGGCAGCGGATGGCGCAACGTACGGTGAGGAAGCCTCGAACCACCAGAGTTGACCTTTGCAGTCACCTGATCATCAGGTTTATGGGAAATGCAGCCCGATGAAGATGACAATAACATAGACTCTGGAGACGCCACAAATCTCCAGAGCGCCGACCAGTGAAATGTGTTGTGTACGTGCATTACTGGGGGTAACTCCAGCTGGAAAGTCCCCAGGCTGAGAATGGCCAACACCCGTTACGGCCTTATCACCCTAGAACTCCAGGTCCCAGTAGCATTCGTCCACCTGATGTTTTTGGTGGACACCCACACATACTCATTCACACACAGGTCCGGACCTGAACGTTTATTTCCATGCATGCGTTTGCCATAAGATGATGAACTCTTTGAGAAACTGACAACAGAGGTGTCTCCCTGCATCACTCGTACCCCCACTACCCACAGAGGGAACCACCACCCTTCCCTGACCCCTCCTCCTACGAGGACTCTGAGATGCAGGTTTACTTGTGGCAGCTCCTTAGCTTCCTCCAACGGAGGCAAAAGGGTAGGTTTAAGAAGGACGGTAGAGACAGTAGCTCTCAGGCAGCAGTCTTTGCAAGACTGATCCCAACTGACTACCTCCCTGGACTGCCAATCTATGACCCAGTTCTGTTTCTTCAGCCAGGAAAGGCCGAGGATGATGGGAGTTTGCATACCCTCCAAAACGTAGCATGACAGGGACTCCTCATGAAGAGTCCCTATACGTAGCTTAATATCTATGACTTGCGTCACTCTCCGCTGGCCAAGAGGAACAGAGTCAATTGTTTGAAGCTAAATGGGTCTCGCCAGCATCCTACCCACCAGGCCATGGGTCTGAACAAAGCGAACATCCACCAAATTGACTCCTGCTTCACTATCCACGAGCACCGGTACAGTCTCAGTAACCCCATCAAACACCACTTCAGCAGGTAAGGTACACTGAGGTGAAAAGAGGGAGGAAATATACAAACCCTGATCACCTCCGTCCACGTGACCAGGGGGACGCGGCTTCTTAGATGGTAAATGTACTTTGGCTCGAGCTGGACAGACATTGATAAAGTGACCAGTCTGACCACAGAAAAAACATGCCCCCATACCACGGTGAACCACAGGCAACTCTGTTTGACATGAGACTCCTCCCACCTGCATGGGTTCGTCTGCACCGATGTGTCTACCTCCCTAGTAAGGACAACAGGGGGCAGATTTGGTGTATGTCTCTCCCTGAGGTATTTATCCACCCAAATAGCAAGGGCCATGGTGGCTTCCAATGACCCGGGAGTAGTGTATGCACCAGAGTATCTTGTAGCCTAGGTGACATACCCTGACAACAATGGTTCCTACGGGCAGGGTCATTCCACTGCATGTCAGTGGCCCACCTCCTTATCTCTGAGCAGTACTCCTCAGCTGGCCAGGCCCCCTGCTTGATTTTACAGAGACGAGACTCAGACAGGGAGATGCCATCAGGATCCCCATACACCAGTGCCAATGCCGCTAAAAACTCATCCACCCACTGAAAAGAAGGGGAATCGGTCAGCAGGGAGAAGGCTCAGGATTGGGGATCACCCTTGACAAGGGAGACTATAATCCCCACACGCTGTTCCTCATTGTCTGAGAAACGAGGGCCTAGCCTAAAGTATAATTTATAGACCTCCTGAAAAATCAAGAATTTATCTCCCCCACCAGAGAACCTGTCAGGGAGAGATATCTTGGGTTCCGGCTGAGCATGCACCTGAGCCGAGGCACAGAACCCTGACAACTGCTGAATCTGCTGCACCACCTGACACCGCAGCTCCTTCACTTCATCAATGAGCATCTGGATCAGCTGGGCAAATGCCTGTATTTGAGCCAAGGGTTCACCAAGCAAAATTACAAAATTATTGGTTGGTGATAATGTCAAGAAGTGACACGACCCAACGGGTGGACGGCACAACGCACACACACAATGGGATGGTATTGGTGAGAGAAAGGCCATACTAATAGGGAAATGAGGGATGGTCACCACCTTAGCTCAAACCTGAGCATGTCCCTGCACTCCCCTAATGCCCTAAGTGGGTCCTTCCCCCCCACCGCCGTCAGGATACCTCATCCCTCGCTGTCACCTCACACTGCACTGGCCAGTGCATTGGTTGGCAAGGGGCGCTAGCCTCACCACTGCAGATAGTACACACAGGGGACATTGACAAACACGAAAGGGGACGAGGAAAAAACACCACACTTAGCTTCCAGACACCATTGCCAAGCTCCACACCGCATATGACAAAGAAGCCGGACTCCCAACTCCAAAAACAGCAGACACCAGAAAGCTGCCACTGCTAGGCTGGGCTCAATAGAGAAATTCTATCAACAACAGTCAGATGATGCATCAGGTGACCTTTTAAAGGATAGTGGGTGTGGTCATCATCCACATCAGCTGACCCAGCAGCAGTGCAGTTACACCAGATTGCCAGCGGGGAAAAACTGACATTAACCCCCAATGGACTGAAAGGAAAAAAGCTACAATTAAACAAAGTGGAACCAGAGTTGCCACAAATCCAAAAATGGATTGACACAGAGTCTTTAAAAAACAACCAGACTTGGGAAGACCTAACAGTTGTACTGGCAACTTCCGTCGTGTTGGTTTTGCGGGGAATGGTTGCCCACCTTCTGTCTGTGGCAGGACCGGTTTTAGGCAAAGTGGGGCCCTAGGCAAAGTTTAAAATGGGGCCCTAAATGCTAGCATATTGCACATCACACAGAAGCATTTTGGTTGTAGTTACATGCGCTGAGTTCAGGCCGCTAAACAAGCATGATCAACAATATTGAAATCATTCAACACTTGTTTCCCGGCCTCTTTCCACCGTCTGAGAAAGAATGATGGGGACAGAACAATCACTAATAGATCAATCTGTCCCCATAAAAAAATCATGTTATCAGCAGCACATCTACAGTTTACACTGGTGATGTGCTGCTGAGAACAATGATTTTTGTTCCGGCATAAACAATCCACTCACTCGATGAATAGGCAGCATTTTGCCTGTTTAGTGTAATACACCCCATAGTCCTCCATGTATTATAATGTGCACCACAGTACTCCATATTGTAAAATGCACACCCCATATTCCTCCATATAATATAATGTGCCCCATAGTCCTCCATCTAATACTGTATATAAAGCTCAATGTGGGTATGTATGTATGTGTGTGTGTATGTCCGGGATTGGCATCCGCACCGTCGCAGCTACAGCCACAAAATTTGGCACAGTCACACGTCTGGACCCCGAGAGTGTCCTAGGCTATGTTGTGAGGTGAAATTTTAACCCCGCACGTTCCAATTCACCAAACAATTTTGCCCCTATCTACATAATGGGGAAAAAGTGTGTGGGTATCAAGCGCCGGGCTCTTCAGCTAGTATATTATAATACACTTCCTGTAGTCCTCCATATATTAAAATACACTCTTCAGTCCTCCATATATTAAAATACACTGCTCAGTCCTCCACATTGTATAATAAATTCCTCATAGTACTCCATATAGTAAAATGCACTGCCATAGTCATCCATGTAGGACAATTCACTTCCCATAGTATAATGCACCCCATAGTTCTTCATATAGTATAATGTATTCCCCATAGTCCTTGATACAGTAAAATGCAGCCCACATATAGTATAATGCAGCCACCCCATAGAGCATAATGCAGCCACCTCACAGAGTATAATGCAACCACCCCACAGAGTATAATGTAACCCCCCATAGAATATAATGCAGCCTCACTCATACAGTATAATGCAATCACCCCTCATAGAATATAAGTATAATACAGCCCCCATAGAATATGATGTAGCCCCGAATAGAATACAGCCCACCTCCCATAGAATATAAAGTAGCCCCCATAATATATAACACAGCCACATAGTATATAACACATCCTCCCCTATATAATATACCCTCATAGTATATAGCACAGTCTCCCCATAGAATATAATATACCCCCCAATAGTATATAAGACACCCCACATAGTTTGTAACAAAGCCCACATAGTATATAACACAGCCCACATAGTATATAGCACAGCCCACATAGTATATAGCACAGCTGTGTAGTACCTAACTCAGCCCACATAGTATATAGCACAGCCCACATAGTATATAACACAGCTCACATATAGTATATAGCACAGTCACATAGTATATAACACAGCCCACATATAGTATGTAGCACAGCCCACATAGTGTATTGCACAGCCCACATAGTATGTAGCACAGCCCACATAGTACATGACACAACCCACAAATAGTATATAACACAACCCACAAATAGTATATAGCACAGCCCACATAGAGTATATAGCACAGCCCACATAGAGTATAGCACAGCCCACATAGTATGTAGGACAGCCCACATATAGCACAGCCATGTAGTATATAACACAGCCCACATAGTATATAGCACAGCCCACATACTATATAACACAGCCCACATACTATATAACACAGCCCACATACTATATAACACAGCCCACATACTATATAACACAGCCCACATCACCCCCCCAGAATGTCCCCACAGTCCAGTACTCACTGTTATAGTAAAAAGAAAAAACACACTCCTCACCTCTCTTCATACCCGCTATGTAATCGCGCACCCACAGTGTCAGAGGCAGAGTGGGGAATGATGGGAGAGGGAGCGTCAGCTGACGCTCTCTCCTCCATCATTACCTTGAACTGTACCGGCAGACGCCGGTATAGTTCAATGCAACAGCCCCTGCCTCATGGGTCCCATAGTAGCTGCGTGATGTTCCGCTAGCTGGGGACCCCTGGGGGGAGCGGGGGCCCTAGGCAACTGCCTGATCTGCCTTCCCCTAACGCCGGCCCTGGTCTGCATACACCACACTGCTTCTTCCTGCCTGTTGGGGTGCTACGCCTCCCTCCCCCTGTGTGCTGCTGTCCTCGCTCTGCATGTCCTCCTGCCAGGTTGGGTCAGTAACTATATCATCCAGCACCTCGTCTTCCACTTCCGCACCCTGGTCCTCCTCCTGACTTTCTGGCAATTGTGTCTCATCATCGTCCACCTCTTGTGACACTTTCCAACTGTTGTCTTCATGTGACAGTGGCTGCTCAAATATTTGGACATCGCTACATGCGATCTCCTCTTGCCCCGCTTCAAGTGGATCGTGCGAGAGGCCCCAATCTATAAATGGATATGTGAACAGCTCTTCAGAGTGTCCAAGTGTGGGATTAGTTGTCTCCAGGCACTCATCATGGTGGGAGGAAGGAGGATCAGGGTGAGGAATATGCAGTCCAGACTCACCGCTACTGAGACTTGACCGTTTGGAAGACAGGGTAGTGGTGGTGGCAAAGTGTCTGGAAGCATTAACTGCTATCCAACCAACAACCTTTTGACACTGCTCTGGGTTCAAAAGTGGTGTTCTACGTTTCCCCTAGTAATTGGGACAGGAAGGTCAGGCAAGAAGATGTGGGTGTTTGTTGTGGCACAATTTCAGCTTGCCCATGGCCTCGGCCTCTGCATGCACCATCCCCATCACGTCCAGTTCCCCGTCCCTTGCCACCCGCCTTGCCCATTTTAAATGGAGAACAGTATTTTCCACGTTCACTACAAATGGTTGAATTTGGAGTGAACTTATATGTGATCCCTGTGATGAAAAACCAGTTTTAAATAGCTTGCCTGTAGGTAACAATTTTTAACAGAAAACTGGTGTCAAAAACTTTGCTAACACACTGCACCAAAAGTTAAATGGAGGCCAGAAATGACAGAATTTGGAGTGCACTTATATGTGATCCATGTGATGGACAAACCACAGTTTTAAATAGATGAATTTTTAGCGCTGTATTATGGAAAGGATTTGGCTGTATTCTGCAGTGCCAAGAAGCAAATGGAGCAGGAAAACGGTGTTCTCTGGATTGCTTTTGAAGCAAATAATCAGGATTAAATCAGGATTCAAAAAAATATTCCTGGCCCCTGATACCTGGGGCTATGTCTAGAAATATCTGTAAAAGCAGCAGCAGCAGCAGACAAAACTTAAATGGACCCTCTTGCTATATGCACTGTAGTCTGCCACATACACTGCCTGCCTGCCTAGCACTGATATCTATGCAGCTGGATTAGTCCTCAGATGACTGTTAGTTGAGATGGATATGTGTATAATATGGTGTGGTATACCTAAACTAACTAAAAAACAAACAAATCTCTCCCTAGCTCAGCAGCACCTCTGCCTATACTGCCTGATTCCGGAGTTGACTGTGACGAGCATGGGGGTGCCAGGTCTGAAATAGACCTGATGACGCTGTGCGGCCAGCCAATCAATGTAATGCCACAACCAACATGGCTGCGGCATTACAGTGTATGGCAGGCAATCCATGCATGTTCATTGGCTCTCTAAAGAGTGCCAAACATGCAGGGAGGGGACACAATCTCCCGCCAAGCAACCCCAGAAATACTCGGCGAGCTTCAAGCATCTCAAGCAGCGAGATGTTCGGGCGAGCACCGAGTAGTGGCGAGCTTGCTCGCTCATCACTATTCGGCATGAATATGGAACATTTGGATTTTTGATCGTAAAAACGAGCCCAATTTTATAAAATTGGGAAAAATTGGTAACATTCGGTGAAAGTGCGGCAAAATATTTCCGTTGCCACAAAAGTATTTTCAGCAGTTTATCAACAGTAATGGTGATGTATCATGAGCGTTTGGCATGTGTTTGATGAGGGGAGGGGTTTGCAGAGCTCAGAGGTGCCGTGCTCTTGTAAGTAGTCATTTTTTTCCTATCTTTATGTGTGCGCATTGCGGCTAGCATATCAGGGCACAGGAAACACCCACAATGTCCTGACACAACAGCTTGTATCACTGGCTGCAGAAATCACATTTCCCTCTCCATATAATTAGCGGACATCTTGTTTTAGCGCCATTTTGACACTGTAACAATGCAGAGAGGCTGCTCCTGACGCTGGCACTGTTAAAAGCAAGATTTTAGCTAGTTAAGCAGTTGTATATCAGTCAGATAGTTTAGCTAGCTAGTGCGGCAGTTAAATTTGCCTTACAGCACTTTTTTTTGGCCATTACTGAGGCCCACAGACAAAGCCAGCAGGGCACATGTCCTACAAGTGTGTTGTGCACTGCTTCTATTGTGCTCCATGCACAAGTATATAATTCTAATTAATATTTTTTCACAAGCTAAATGTGAAACAGCCTGTTGTATCCCACCTTGTCATTTAGTGCTGTGGTGATATCAGGGCCGTATTTAGAGTTTATGCTGCCCTAGGCACTTTTAGTGCTGCCTCCCCTGTTGGTGGGAATGACTAAGGCTGGAGTCACACTAGCGAGGAATGCGGAAGAGTGCTATGTGAGAAAAAAATCACATAACACTCGGACCAGTATTAATCTATGGGACAGCTCACATGGCTCCTACTACCATATGGAGAACACTCATGTGATTCTTGACCATCAAAATCGGACCGATTTTTTTATACGTTAAGTGTGACTCTAGCCTAATTCAGACCCTGTCGGCAGTGACTTAGGCTACTTTCTCATCAGCGATTTTTTTTCCATTAGCGGCAGATCCGGCAGTTTTTCAGCATCTGCCGCATAACGGATCACTTACAGCAACACTGCGCTCGGCCTCATTCATTCCCTATGGGATTGCGGACATGTGCAGCACTTGCGGTTTTGCCACGATCCGGCAAATGCGGTACTTGCAGCAATGGAAAAAAATGCTGCTAGCGGTGGTTTTTTGTGTCACCGCAAGTTCAAAACCGCAAGTGCTGTGCATGTCCGCAAGTAGCCATCACTACCTGTCCCTAGTGAATCAACCACAGGGCATGCTGGGATTCACAGTCCCTACAGTATCAACCACTGGGCATGCTGGGATTTTTAGTTCTACAACATCCCCATTATTAGAATAACAGGACATGTTGTAACCTGTAGTTATCCTGCAGCTGCAGAATAAAAGGCAGGGCGTGAAAGGACAAGTCCCCCTTACACAAAGACTGTTTGGGAATGCTGGAACTTATGGCTCTACAGCAGCTCCAGAATCATAAAAACAAGACATGCTGGTACATATACAGGGGCGGACACATAATGCAGAGGCCCCCTTATAGTGATCAGGACATGGTTAAAGGGAATCTGTCACCCCTTTTTTTGCCCTATCAGCTGCCGGCATTGACATCAGGGGCTTATCTACAACATTCTGTAATGCTGTAGATAAGCCCCCGATGTAACCTGAAAGATAAGAAAAACACGTTAGATTATACTCACCGGAGGGGGCGGTCCGGTCTGATGGGTGTCGCGGTCCGGTCCGACGCCTCCCATCTTCCTACGATGCCGTCCTCTTCTTCCCTTCTTGTAGTAGCTCCGGCGCAGGCTCACTGCTCTGCCCTGTTGAGAGCAGAGCAGAATACTGCAATGCGCAGGAGTCAGACCTCTCCCGACGCCTGCGCACTTCAGGACTCTGCTCTGCCCTCAACAGGGCAGAGCAGTGCGCCTGCGCCGGAGCCACTAGAGGAAGGGAAGAAGAGGATGGCATCCCCAGTTACTAAGCAGGAGGTACCTGTGCTACAAAGCACTACCAAGGACCAGCAGACGTTGCTGGAACTCAGATACTGAGAAGGAGGCACCTAAGCCATAGGCACTGATGAGAACCAGCTGACGGTACTGGAACCCGGATCGTTAGCAGAAGGTACCCATGACAAACAAAGTTGCAAGGCGGCGAGCCGGCCGCAGTTACCGAAACCCAAAATCCTACAGGGGGTGCTTGTCCTATTAGCACTATGGAACCAGCCTTTATTGCCAGATCCTGCAGCCCACAGAGGAAGCACCTAAACTGCAGGCACCATAGAGTCAGCTAACCAGACTGAAGCACGACAGGACAAAGTTTTGGAGGCAAAGTGATGTTGACACTACCCGGAAACAGCTGGTGGGCTGGAAACAGGCTGGGCAGGAGGAAGTACCTGTGCCAAAGACACTACCGGGAGCCAGCTGGCAGTGCTGGAACCCAGGGTAAATACTATAAACAGAGTGGAGACAGAGGCCTAATTGGAGCAAGTTTAAAATCTGTAGTTGTGTGAGTGTGGACAGAGCAGGAGAAATTGCCGGACACACAGCTGTGGATCAGCTGACATTTCTGAACCCCAATAACACTGGAGCATATGTTGACTGTGCAGACGGCACTTCTGAGCAGCAACTGGCGGTGTTGGAGGCCAGGGTAAATACCAGAGACAAAGTGGAGTGTTTGGTTAACTTTATTTACGTGTTTTTTTTCACAAAAAAAAAAGGATGTGACCAAAGATGTCAAAGCGATAGTATCACAAACTTTTTGTAGCTATTACAATGCAGGAAGGTAACCTACAATGCAATAGATGAGGCTACAAAAATTAGGCTAATACTAATCTGGCTGGGGCTGCAGGGCACAAGCCAGCAGAAAGGCTCCTCTGTCTACTCCTATATAGTGTTTGCAACCAATCTACCTGGATACGGATGAAACCACACTAATAGGAGAAATTCAGGAAAAATAAGCAGCACTACAGCAAAAAAGGACAATGTATGAGGCAGTGACGCACGCTGAGCGGACTAAAACCAGAGGTGGCTGCAGAACACACTGCAGCGTGAGCTTCACTCACACACAGAGATCTCACAGACAGCCATGAACAGTGCAGAGAACTGGGAACTAGCACTGAAAGGCTGCAGAAAGGCTCCGCTATCTACTCCTATAGTGTTTGCAACCAACCAATATAGATGGATACGGATGGAAGCACACTAATAGGAGAAAAAATCAGGAAAAATGAGCAGCAATAAAACAAAAAAAGGACTATGTAGTATGAGGCAGTGACGCACGCTGAGCGGACTACAACCAGTGGTGGCTGTAGAACACTACAGCGTGAGCTGCACTCACACACAGACCTTGCAGACAGCTGTGAACAGCGCTGCAAGGCAAAAGAAAGCTACAGGGGTTGATAAAGTAGCTAGCCTGGTTAAAGCACTATATAGCAAATTGGTATCTCTAGCTGTCCCTCAGAGTCTTGAACAGCAGCGTCCTTTCCCTAACTGAATTCACAGCAGAGTGAACCCAAAATGGCAGCGGCGGCTTTTATAGTGCATCATAACATCATTTCAGCAGCCAATCACAGCCTTGCCATTAGTTAACATGCCTAACAGGATGTGCCCACACTTCTTAGGATTCCTCATTGGCTGACTCAAATCAAACTGGCTCTTAGCATTATGGGAACTTCTGATTCCGGTATTCGATATGCAAAAAGTATTGGAACTCAGTATCGGAACTCCGATACCGCGAATATCGGCCGATACCCGATATTTGCAGTATCGGAATGCTCAACACTTATCTCCACACTTTTTTTTATTAATTAAATAAATAAATTGAAAAAATGGCGTGGGGGTCCCCATCATTTTTTAGAATAATCACACTAAAGCAGACATCTGGGGAATGGTATTCTCAAACTGGTAAGGAGCCATGGATATTGGCTCCCTCAGCCTAAAAATAACAGCCTGCAACAGCCTCAGGAAAGGCTCATCTATTAGATGCACCATTTCTGGCTCTTTGCCTGGCTCTTGCCACTTGCCCTGTAGCGGTGGAAAGTGGGGTAATATTTCTGGGGTTAAGTTAATAATGGAGGAGCATCTATAAGACTCCTATACATTACTGATCCCATAGTCATATTGTAAATATACATACTGTGTTTGTTATTTTTAACCCTTTCCCGACCCATGACGCCTACGTAGGCATCATGAAAAGCTGTGCCATTATGTCCCATGAATGACGCCTACGTAGGCGTCATGGTATAAATCACCCTCCTGTGGGTCGGGTGACCAGGGTCAATGAAAGGTCACCTGACTCGCAGGCACAGGACCCTTTGTGCTTCACCACAGTGGGGGTGGCTTAGCCCCCTGCTGTTAGGCGTCAGATTCCTGCGTTGGCTCTGCAGGAATCCAGACCCTCACATTCTGCAGTCTCCTGCTGTTTATCTACTGCAGAGTAGATTGCAGAGGAGATTGCCTTGCAGCAAATCTCTCCAGAGGCTAAGTCCTTCTGTCCATCTTCTGAGCATGCTCATGAGATGATCTCCCATTGGAGATCGGGAGTCATGTGCTCAGGTCCTGCTTCAGATCTCATTGGTCCAGCTTGGAGATCTGGAGGCTTCCGGAAGGTCCCGGCTGCTATAAAAGGCGCGCATGGCTGTTCCGCCATGTGCTAGTATAGTGATACTTGCTGCTCTGTGAATGAGGATGGATGCATGATTCTGGTGAATGACTCAATTGAAACCCCTACAATCTGATATTACATTTGTGGTTAGAGATTGAGTTTAGTACCAGCGCCAGCGCGTCTCTGCTTCATCATTCCACAGTTGCTAGCGTCCGACATTGCGCTTGTGTACTAGCATTGTCGTGTAGCAGCAGTATCCCACGCCGCGCTGCCGTAGCAGCATTCCTTGGCATCCGCAGTTGCGACGTCGCACACATGGTAGGTCTAGAGGGGCGCAGTCCCGCTGTCCTTGGCTCTGCTCCTGTGACCTGATACCATGTGTGCAACTATGCTGGGCACTGTGACTTTAACAGGCTCAGCCCTATTGTATTTGTCTTGTGTTTGGCATCTCTGTGACTCAACAGAGATTGCTCTGTGCACCTGGGTGAAGTTTAACCCCATGCGCACCTCCGCCATATTGCTCCTGCCACCACTTAGCAGCAGTTATATCACCTACTGCACGGTGGATCCCGAGCAGCGAATGCACTTTATTAGTTTTTTTTTTATTTAGTGCGTTCCGCCGTTCCTAACATTATACTAGCGCTAGGGTCTGGCTAGTGATGGCAGAACAGCAGCAACTGTTACAGTGTATTCGGCAGCTTGAGGGCCGGTTGGCCACTCTTGAGAGGGCTCTCTCAGCTGCACAATCCACTGAAGCTGCTGTACAGGCAATTACAGACGCGGTTTCACGTATGTCCGCGCCCTCCCTCGCACCAACAGTTACCCGCCTCCCGTTGCCCGATAAATTTTCTGGTGATGGTGCCTCCTTTAGGGGTTTCATCAGCCAGTGCTCTATTCAGCTGTGTCAGGGTCCTGACAGTGCCGGCGTACAGCCTCCGCTAAGCAGGGACTCACCCGCACCGTAGGGACCCCTGTGGACAAGAACAGCCGGACAATAAAGATGCACGGGACCTGAATGTAGAAGTTTAGAAAGCAGGCACAGGACCTACGGCCATGTGAACGGTCATGTGACTGCAAGGGGACGGGGCTTAGCGTCCTGCTTTCAGAGGAGGAAGAAAACTCAGAGTCGGGCAAAGCAGAGGACAGGCACAATACAGGCAAGCGAGGTACAGGAGGGATAAACAGACAGGAGGTCAGACAAAGCCAAAGGTCATACACAAGATATCAGTACAGTACCAGGGATGAGACAGAACGGACAGTCAGGGTCAAGCAGAGATCAAAAACCAAACGGACATAGAAGGTACCAAGCAGAATCCAAAGCGATATCCAGAGAACAGACCGAGTCATACACAGGGAATCAAGCAACCAGAACACAGCACTAACACACTCAGGGGTCACCACACAATGCCAAGGGCAAAAGTATAACTGATGGGGGAATGGGAGCTTCCTGAGACTATAAGAAGCCTCTCCAGAACCAATGAGAGGCCACCCTAATAGGTCCCAGGTGTGCAGGTGAGAGTCTGCACTGCGATCAGAACATTAACCCCAGAAGTACCGGTCACCCAGCACTGGTATTATGACAGCTGGAGCTACTGGCTGCGCGATTCCCTACGGAGCGGGCCAAGGTGGGGTTTATTGTTTCCATTCTATCGGGCAAGGCATTGGAGTGGGCTACGCCACTGTGGGAGCGTGGTGACCCAGAGGTCCGGACTGCTACTCAGTTTTTAACAGCTATTAAGCAGGTCTTCCTCAGTCCACGGGTCATGCACAACACCTCTCTTCAGTTTCTTGTTTTAACTCAGGGTTCTCTCTCCGTTAGTCAGTATGCCGTCCGTTTTCGGACACTGGCTTCCGAGCTGGAGTGGTCTGACAAAGCCCTCATCCCTGTGTTTTGGAGAGGTTTGGCGGAGCATGTTAAAGATGCCCTCTCCACCAGAGAGGTTCCTGCAAGTTTGGAAGAGCTGATTGCCATTGCCACCCACATTGACCTCCGTTTTTCGGAGCGCGGTATGGAGCATGCTCAATCCAAGCGGAAGGTTACCTCAGCTCCCAATTTTTTTGAACCTCTGGAACAACCCGAGCCAGAGATTCCACTCCCGGAGCCCATGGCGGTGTCTCGCGCCATTCTCGAGGAGGTTCCGGCACAAAACTCCATTTGCGGTGGCCACCATCAACACGCTGTTTCCCAGGACAACAGTGCCCCGCAATGGCCAAATTCTGTGCCGCCGGGCAAGTCCTTTGTTCCTCCCCGCCATCGGCCGAGGGTTCTCGCGTGGACACACGCGTCAAGGATGGGTGGTCATTGCAGCTATATGCAGACCACAAAACTCCTGGCAAGGTCTTACTGGTGGCCGCATAGGGCTCGGGATGTTAAAAAATATATTCGGGCCTGTGCCTTTTGTTCCCGGAGTAGCCTCCTTAAACGGAGATTGGTGATGTCCACCGGCACACGGCGGCGTTCCACTTTAACTTCCGCTCCCGTTGTCTCCCACGTGTCCCTTCTCAAATATGGCGATCTTGCCGCCCCTGATGCCTTCCACGTGTCCCGGGTTTCTCTGTCATCTACCGGGACATCAGACTTGCCTTCGGACAAGTCTGAAGCCTATACCTCTGATGGGCACAAGCTGGTGGATCGGAAGGCTCAGGGAGGAGGGGGCCCTAGGAGGGGGGGGTAATGTTAGGCGTCAGATTCCTGCGTTGGCTCTGCAGAAATCCAGACCCTCACATTCTGCAGTCTCCTGCTGTTTATCTACTGCAGAGGAGATTGCAGAGGAGATTGCCTTGCAGCAAATCTCTCCAGAGATCGGGAGTCATGTGCTCAGGTCCTACTTCAGATCTCATTGGTCCTGCTTGGAGATCTGGAGGCTTCCGGAAGGTCCCGGCTGCTATAAAAGGCGCGCATGGCTGTTCCGCCATGCGCTAGTATAGTCATACTTGCTGCTGTGTGAATGAGGATGGATGCATGACTCTGGTGAATGACTCATTTGAAACCCCTACCCTCTGATATTACATTTGTGGTTAGGGATTGAGTTTAGTACCAGCGCCAGCACGCCTGTGCTTCATCATTCCACAGTTGCTAGCGTCCAACATTGCGCTTGCGTACTATCATTGTCGTGTAGCGGCAGTGTCCCACTTCATGCTGCCGTAGCAGCATTCCTTGGCATCCGCAGTGGCGACGTTGCACACACGGTAGGTCTAGAGGGACGCAGTCCCGCTGTCCTTGGATCTGCTCCTGTGACCTGATACCGTGTGTGCAACTATGCTGAGCACTGTGACTTTAACAGGCTCAGCCCTATTGTATTTGTCTTGTGTTTGGCATCTCTGTGACTCAACAGAGATTGCTCTGTGCACCTGGGTGAAGTTTAACCCCGTGCGCACCTCCGCCATATTGCTCCTGCCAACACTTAGCAGCAGTTATATCACCTACTGCACGATGGACCCCGAGCGGCGAACGCACTTTATTAGTTATTTTTATTTAGTGCGTTCTGCCGTTCCTAACACCCGTGGATACGATCGCTTTGATTGGCTGTTGAAAGTGAAACAGCCAATCAGAGCGATAGCAATATTTCATCAATGAAATTTGATGAAATATTACAATCCAGCCATTGCCGATGCTGCAGTAGGATCGGACATGGCTGGAGACCGCGATCAGACCCCCCCACACTGGCTGGGGGGGTGATCGGCCCCGGTGATGGACTGACGGCAGCCATGGACTGGCGACAGTGATCGGCTGCCGCCATCACTATCTGCTCCCCCTCCTCTTCACTCTGCTCCCCCCGCAATATGATCACCTCCCCTCCCCCCAGTACCCTTCGAGTCCCGCTCTGGCTCCTGGTGTCCCAC
Organism: Dendrobates tinctorius; assembly: GCF_039654945.1. NCBI lineage: Eukaryota > Metazoa > Chordata > Amphibia > Anura > Dendrobatidae > Dendrobates > Dendrobates tinctorius. The sequence goes on along the minus strand of NW_027361690.1, from coordinate 100,032,827 downwards.
CATCCCAGATCATGGGTGCCACCATCTTTGAAAATGTGCGCCCGCTGGAATCTGCCAGCTGCAGATCATTCAATTATTTTGATCACTGTGATAAACTCTCACAGTCATAAAAATAAAAAAAGTAAATAAACCACCCCCATTATCACCCCCAAAGGTAAGGACAAATAATAAAAGAAATAAAATATTTTTATTTTTCCATTAGGGTTAGAATTAGGGTTAGGGTTAGAATTAGGGTTAGTGTTGTAATTAGGGTTAGAATTAGAGTTAGGGTTGGAATTAGAGTTAGGGTTGGAATTAGGGTTAGGATTAGGGTTAGGGTGGGATTTAGGGTAAAGATTAGGTGTGGGTTTTGATTAGGGTTAGGCTTGTGGTTAGGGTTAGAGTTGGGATTAGGGTTAGGGGTGTGTTGGGGTTAGGGTTGGAGTTAGAATTGAGGGGTTTACACTGTTTAGGCACATCACGGGGTCTCCAAATGCGGCATGGCATCACCATTTATTCCAGCCAATTTTGCGTTCAAAAAGTCAAACAGTACTCCCTCAATTCCGAGCTTCTGTGAAGCACTTGGTGGTTCAAAGTGCTCACCACACATCTAGATAAGTTCCTTGGGTGGTCTAGTTTCCAAAATGGGGTCACTTGTGGGGGGGTTTCCACTGTTATGGCACATCAGGGGCTCTGCAAAAGTAACATGACGCCCGCAGACCATTCCATCAAGTCAGCATTTCAAAACGTCACTACTAGAGTTGAGCGACTTTTGGTTTTTTAGGGTCGCGTTTCGTTTCGTGAAACCCGACTTTTCCAAAAGTCGGGTCGAGCAAGATCGTCCGATTATAGGGAAAAGTCGGGGTCGTCCCGAAACACGAAACCCAATGTAAGTCAATGGGGAATAAAAGTCGGCAGTGAGAGGAGGACAGGAAACACACCTACAGTGCCCATTTGAATGCCAAAAGCATCAATTCTTCTTTCTTAAGCTTGTCAACCTTAATTAACTTCATAATACAAGTTACGCACTGAAAAATGGGGGTTATTTGGCTACAAACTGTGGGGGGGGAGGGCTGGCTCCAGGTTTTCATGTGCCCTGGGCGAAAGAGCGCCCCTTTAACACATACCACAACTCATCATGCTCCGATACGGCAGAGAAATAGCGGTATAGTACAATGAAAAATACCTCACTTTTTACATCTCATGACGAGGCCCATCTATTTCTCCATACAGAATCATTGGTCCCATATAATGTTTGAAACAGTATATGATGAGCTCCACATAATGCTACAGTATATGTTGGTCCCCATGGATGAAGCTCCACTGTCTTATGGGCCCAAATAATGCTCCAAACATAATGGGCCCCATTTCTAATGCTCTAGTGTATAATGGGCCCTGTAAATGCTGCTCCAGTGTCTGATGTCCACCTTTGGAATGTTCCAGTGTATGGTGGGCCCCATCTATCATTCTCCAGAGTATAGTGCTCCCCAAAAATTGCTGTCCCAACATTGAAAACAATCAAATAAGTCTCCTCGCTAGGGAATCCCTGTACTTGTCTGGACAGGTGCTGTAGCTTGCTTAACAGCTCGCCAGCCGTTCTCACACCCAGTATGGATTACATGTGATTGCACAAAGGTGAGAAAGGGTACCGTATCCCCAGATAACATGTATGGATAGCGTACACATTCAAAATATATGTCTCAGGAGGCAGGCTCAGACGGTGTTAGGCCCAGTATGGATTGCACGTGATTGCACAAAGGTTAGAAAGGGTACCGTATCCCCTGATAACATGTATGGATAGCGTACACATTCAAAATATATGTCTCAGGAGGCAGGCTCAGACGGTGTTAGGCCCAGTATGGATTGCACGTGATTGCACAAAGGTTAGAAAGGGTACCATATCCCCGGATAACATGTATGGATAGCGTACACATTCAAAATATATGTCTATACAGCATGAGGCAGGCTCAGACGGTGTTAGGCCCAGTATGGATTGCACGTGATTACACAAAGGTTAGAAAGGGTAACGTATCCCCGGATAACATGTATGGCTAGCGTACACATTCAAAATATATGTCTATACAGCATGAGGCAGGCTCAGACGGTGTTAGGCCCAGTATGGATTGCACGTGATTGCACAAAGGTTAGAAAGGGTACCGTATCCCTGGATAACATGTATGGATAGCGTACACATTCAAAATATATGTCTATACAGCATGAGGCAGGCTCAGACGGTGTTAGGCCCAGTATGGATTGCACGTGATTGCACAAAGGTTAGAAAGGGTACCGTATCCCTGGATAACATGTATGGATAGCGTACACATTCAAAATATATGTCTATACAGCATGAGGCAGGCTCAGACGGTGTTAGGCCCAGTATGGATTGCACGTGATTGCACAAAGGTTAGAAAGGGTACCGTATCCCTGGATAACATGTATGGATAGCGTACACATTCAAAATATATGTCTCAGGAGGCAGGCTCAGACGGTGTCAGGCACAGTATGGATTTGACGGCCCAGATTACACAGCGGAGGAGCAGGGAGAGGTAAAGATTGCAAATGCTGGGGCCCTGCCCAAGCAAGGGGGGCCCACTCGTGGGCGTCGGTACTGGCACTGGGCCCCTCATAGTACAGCGGTGTGTCTGACGGCGGGTGTGCACCACCACCATCAGAGACACTTGATTGCACTATGAGGGACCCTGTGCCAGTGCCCGCGCCCAAGAGTCGGCCTACCCACCTGTCCAGGGCAACGGCACTCGCACGGTGTCGTGCGGTAGGTGGTGACCCCGGCCATGGGGGGGAGGCAGCACAGTTAGGGAGTTTTAGAAAGTGGCATATGTTGATGTTGGACATTCAGCTGATGCAAAAGGCGAAATAGGTGAAGTACCAGGAAGAGGTGGACCAAAGCAAGCCATTTTTCTGTCACCCTATGTGTCATCAGGGGAAGGTGGGACAAAATCCTTGGAAACCCATGCGTGGTTCATTTTAATGAAGGTTAGATCATCCACATTTTGGGTTGACAGATGGGTCCTTTTTTCTGTCAGGATTGATCCAGCTGCACTGAAGACTCTTTCCGATAGCACACTTGCAGCTGGGCAAGCGAGCTCCTGTAAGGCATATTGGGCCAATTCAGGCCAGGTGTCCAGTTTAGCGGCCCAATAGTCAAAGGGGAATGACCTGTGTGGGAGAACATCGATATGGGAGGAAAAGTAGTTTGTTACCATAGTTGACAACTGCTGTCTCCTGTCACTTTCCATCGATGCAGTATTACCAGTTGTGTGAGCGGTATTTGAAAAATCAGTCCACAACATTGTCATGAAACCCCTGTCTCCAACGCCACTTCTGCTGTGTGCACCACGAACACCTTTGCCAAGCTGCCCCCGGCCCGTACTGCTCGTGTGAGAACCATCACCGCTGCTGTGTGCTGGGAATGCCTCAAGCAACCGATTTACCAGAGTTGCTTGTTTATTAGCCAATATTAGGTCAAGGTTCTCCTGTGTCATGATGTTTTGTAATTTGCCTTTATAGCGTGGATCCAGGATGCTGGCCAACCAGTAGTCGTCATCGTTCATCATTTTGGCAATGCGGGGGTCCCTTTTTAGGATCTGCAAGGCATAATCTGACATGTGGGCCAATGTTCCCGGTGTCAATGATGCACTGCGAGTGCTGGGTGGAGGAGCACTTTCTGGCAAATCCACATCCCTCCAGTCACGCACAAACCCTGTACCAGACCTTGCCATGCCAACATTTTCACTTGCCCCACGAGATGCATCCTCCTCCCCTAAGTAATCATCCCCATCATCCTCCTCCTCCTCCTCTTCTTTCTTCACCTCGTCCAGGAGAGGTCCCTGAGCAGACAATGGCTGAATGTCATCAAGGATTCCCTCCTCCTCTTCCTCCTCATCAACATTGGCTGCAGACGCCTGCTCCTTAAGGTGCGTCAAAGTTTGCATGAGCAGACGCATAAGTGGGATGCTCATGCTTAGGATGGCGTCATCTGCACTTACCAGCCGTGTGCATTCCTCAAAACACTGAAGGACTTTACAAAGGTCTTTCATCTTCGACCACTGCACACCTGTCAACTCCATGTCTGCTCTCAAAGTGCCTGGCCGTGTATCCTCCCACAAATGCATTATGGCCTGCCTCTGCTCGCACAGCCGCTCCACCATGTGCAGGGTGGAGTTCCACCTTGTTGCAATGTCGATAATGAGGCGGTGGTTGGGAAGGTGGAGCAATCGCTGCAGCTTCTGCATACGAACGGAGTGTACAGGCGACAGGCGGATGTGCGCGCACAGTCTTCGCACCTTCTGGAGCAGGGCTGTTAACTCCGGATAATTTTTGAGGAAGCACTGCACCACCAGGTTCAAGGTGTGAGCCAAGCAAGGTATGTGGCTGAGTTTTCAAAGGGCTATGGCTGCCACAAAATTATGGCCGTTATCACTAACTACCTTGCCTGCCTCAAGATGTACACTGCCCAGCCATGACTCAGTTTGTCGCTTCAAGTACTCGGCCAGCACCTCGGTGGTGTGTCTGTCGCCCAAACACATCATCTGCAACACAGCCTGCTGACGCTTTCCACTAGCTGCTCGATAGGGGGACACATCGTGTGCAACAGTGGCAGCTGCAGATGGAGTGCTCGTACGACTGCGCTCTGTGGACGAGCTTTCGCTTCTGGAGGAGGTGGAGGAGGAGGAGGGTCGAACGCCTACAGCCAACTGTTTCCTATACCGTGGGCTAGGCAGCACTGTCCCACCACCGCTGTCCCCTGTGGACCCTGCATCCACCACATTAACCCAGTGCGCAGTGATGGACACGTAACGGCCCTGGCCATGCCGACTGGACCATGCATCAGTTGTGAGGTGCACCTTTCCGCTCACTGACTGCTTGAGTGCATGGACAATGCGGTCTTTCACATGATGGTGGAGGGCTGGGATGGCTTTGCGAGAGAAGAAGTGGCGACTGGGTAGGTCATAGCGTGGTACTGCATAGGCCATGAGTTTGCGGAAAGCTGTGCTTTCCACCAACCGAAAGGGCATCATCTCAAACGAGATTAGTTTGGCAATGTGGGCGTTCAAACCCAGTGTACGCGGATGAGAGACTGAGTACTTTCTTGACCTACTCATAGTGTCTGGGAGGGTGAGCTGGACTTGAGAGCTGCATATGGTGGAAGTAGCGGTGGACAGGGCGGACTGAGAGAGGGTTGATGATGGTGATGGAGTTGGTGTTCTTTCTGATGGCCTAGAATCAGTCTTTCGTTGATATAACAGTGGGATTCCCTGACTGCTGTGGCCTTGCAACGACACCTCAACATTTGCTGCTGTGCTAACTGGTGGGCTTACAGTGGGGGAAACAATGTAGCGTTGCTGACTACCTTCGTTGTGATCAGTTGCACATGTGGCACTTGAGGTTTGGTGTTGTGTCCACGCTTGCAAGTGCATGCTGGTTAAATGTCTAAGCATGCAACTGGTATTCAAATTTTTCAGATTTTTCCCTCGGCTAAAGGTCTTTGCGCACTTCTTACAGATAACCTTGGCCTGATCATGAGGATTTTGTTCAAAAAAGTGCCACACTGCACTCTTCCTACTTTGGCAGACATTTTGCGGCCTAGCACGCTGTGATCTTTTGACCCTCTGGACAAGCTGTCCAGCAACTCTTTTGATGTTTGGAACCTGTCTTTGGAGTGCTCCGGGCCTGCCAGATAACAGCTGTTGCGATGTCGATGTCTGCTGTGGATGCTCCTCATCTGAGCTATTGGAAGCAGCACCCTCTTCCCCCAATGGATGCCAATCTGGGTCAACAACTGGGTCATCCATCACCTCCTCTTCTATGTCATGTGCACCTTCCTCTGTGTCACCGTGTATGGTGGTATAGTGTGCGGGAAGGGGCACCTGAGTCTCATCAGGGTCAGAATCTGGCTCTGTACACTGCGAGGACAATGTAGTGCTCTGAGTGAATGTACCAGCAGAATCATCCATCAGCGGCTGTGCATCAGTGCACTCCATGTCAGATTCATCTTGGCCTGGGTAATTCACCATTTCACTTGATAATCCAGGCATGGTATGTGAAAACAGCTCCATGGAGTAATCAGTAGTATGGCCTGCGTCATCCTTCAATCTTGGTTGGGGTGAAGGACACAAGGAAAGGTGTGGTTCATGAACATGAGCCTCCAATGACGACTCAGTGCTTTTACTTTTTACAACTGAAGAAGAGGAGGCGATAGAGCTGGAGGCTGAGTCAGCAATGTAAGACAAAACTTTTTCCTGATGCTCTGGCTTTAAAAGCGGTTTGCCAACTCCTAGAAAACTAAGCGTTCGAGGCCTTATGTAGCCAGACGATGACGCAGGCTCAACACCTCCTGCATTCGGTCCTATTTTGCTCTTGCCACTACCATCAGATCCACCACCAACACCATCATTACCAGCTGCCAACCCCCGCCCAATTCCACGGCCTCTTCCACCAGCCTTCCTCATTTTTGGTAGAAATGTAGACAAAATCCAACAAACTATAGTATGTAAAACAAGGTGTCTATAGGACAGGGGAGATTTTGAATTTCTGCACACACTTTTGGACACTGGACACTTTTGGATTGTGTGAGGCCCACTGATATCTGAGCGCTATGTGACAGGCTCGATGGCACAGCTGTGACCTAAGTGACTAGAGAATAAGTGAGATTTTGAATCTCTGCACACACTTTTGGACACTGGACACTTTTGGATTGTGTAAGGCCCACTGATATCTGAGCGCTATGTGACAGGCTCGATGGCACAGCTGTGACCTAAGTGACTAGAGAATAAGTGAGATTTTGAATCTCTGCACACACTTTTGGACACTGGACACTTTTGGATTGTGAGGCCCAATGAATATCTGAGCGCTATGTGACAAGCTCGATGGCACAGCTGTGACCTAAGTGACTAGAGGATAAGTGAGAGTTTGAATCTCTGCACACACTTTTGGACACTGGACACTTTTGGATTGTGTGAGGCCCAATGAATATCTGAGCGCTATGTGACAAGCTCGATGGCACAGCTGTGACCTAAGTGACTAGAGGATAAGTGAGAGTTTGAATCTCTGCACACACTTTTGGACACTGGACACTTTTGGATTGTGTGAGGCCCAATGAATATCTGAGCGCTATGTGACAAGCTCGATGGCACAGCTGTGACCAAAGTGACTAGAGGATAAGTGAGAGTTTGAATCTCTGCACACACTTTTGGACACTGGACACTTTTGGATTGTGTGAGGCCCAATGAATATCTGAGCGCTATGTGACAAGCTCGATGGCACAGCTGTGACCTAAGTGACTAGAGGATAAGTGAGAGTTTGAATCTCTGCACACACTTTTGGACACTGGACACTTTTGGATTGTGTGACGCCCAATGAATATCTGAGCGCTATGTGACAAGCTCGATGGCACAGCTGTGACCTAAGTGACTAGAGAATAAGTGAGATTTTGAATCTCTGCACACACTTTTGGACACTGGACACTTTTGGATTGTGTGAGGCCCAATGAATATCTGAGCGCTATGTGACAAGCTCGATGGCACAGCTGTGACCTAAGTGACTAGAGGATAAGTGAGAGTTTGAATCTCTGCACACACTTTTGGACACTGGACACTTTTGGATTGTGTGAGGCCCAATGAATATCTGAGCGCTATGTGACAAGCTCGATGGCACAGCTGTGACCTAAGTGACTAGAGAATAAGTGAGATTTTGAATCTCTGCACACACTTTTGGACACTGGACACTTTTGGATTGTGTGAGGCCCACTGATATCTGAGCGCTATGTGACAGGCTCGATGGCACAGCTGTGACCTAAGTGACTAGAGAATAAGTGAGATTTTGAATCTCTGCACACACTTTTGGACACTGGACACTTTTGGATTGTGTGAGGCCCAATGAATATCTGAGCGCTATGTGACAAGCTCGATGGCACAGCTGTGACCTAAGTGACTAGAGGATAAGTGAGAGTTTGAATCTCTGCACACACTTTTGGACACTGGACACTTTTGGATTGTGTGAGGCCCAATGAATATCTGAGCGCTATGTGACAGGCTCGATGGCACAGCTGTGACCTAAGTGACTAGAGAATAAGTGAGATTTTCAACCTCTGCACACACTTTTGGACACTGGACACTTTTGGATTGTGTGAGGCCCAATGAATATCTGAGCGCTATGTGACAAGCTCGATGGCACAGCTGTGACCTAAGTGACTAGAGGATAAGTGAGAGTTTGAATCTCTGCACACACTTTTGGACACTGGACACTTTTGGATTGTGTGAGGCCCAATGAATATCTGAGCGCTATGTGACAAGCTCGATGGCACAGCTGTGACCTAAGTGACTAGAGGATAAGGGAGATTGGATTGCTTTTAAAAAAGCAGTTTGCGGAGCAGTGGGTAAACAGCAATGCCAGCCTGTCAGGAAGCCTTAAAAGGCAGCCCAACAACCAACACCACTGATACACCACTATATAGCCTCCCCTTGCACTGCACACACAGTGACTGGTGTGTTGTGCAGGCCAAATCGCTAGCAGCAGAAGCAGTTTTTTGGTCTTCTTCCCTGCCTAACGCTCTCCCTACAGAATCAGCAGCAACCTCTCCCTATACTGAGATCGGCAGAAGTAAGATGGCGGTCGGCGTGCACGCCCTTTTATACCCCCTGTGACGCCCACCAAAGCAAGCCAATCACTTGCATGCCCTTCTGAAAGATGGTGGTGACCCGTGCCTATGTCATCACGTTGCCCACAGTGTCCGTGGATCCTGATTGGCTGAAAAAGAGCGCAAAACAAACTTTTGAAACGCGACTTTGGCGCGTAAGTCGCCGACCTCGTGGCCGACCTCATCCTAGGGTCGGGTTTCGTTTCATGAAACCCGACTTTGCCAAAAGTCGGCAACTTTTGAATTTTTTCGACCCGTTTCGCTCAACTCTAGTCACTACTTCCCTTCCACACACCGACGTGTGCCCAAACAGTGATCCCCCCACATATGGGATACCAGCATACTCAGGACAAACTGGACAACAACTTTAGGGGTCCAATTTCTCTTGTTATCATTGTGAAAATAAATAGCGGGCTAAAAAATCATTTTTTGAGGAAAAAATATTTTTATTTTGACGGCTCTGCGTTATAAACTTCTGTGAAGCACTTGGGGGTTCAAAGTGCCCCCTATGCATCTATATAAGTTCCTTAGGGGGTCTAGTTTACAAAATGGGGTAATTTGTGGGGGAGTTCCAAAGCTTAGGCACACAGGGGCTCTCCAAACAGGACATGGTGTCCGCTAACGATTGGAGCTAATTTTCCATTCAAAAAGTCAAATGACGCTCCTTCCCTTCTGAGCCCTGCCGTGCACCCAAACAGTGGTTCCCCCCACATATGGGGCACCAGTGTACTCAGGACAAACTGGACAACAACTTTTGGGGTCCAATTTATCCTGTTACCCTTGGGAAAATAAAAAATAGCGGGCTAAAAAATTATTTTTGAGAAAAAAAAAGTGATTTTTTTATTTTCATGGCTCTGCGTTTATAAACTTCTGTGAAGCACTTTTGGGTTCAAAGTGCTCACTACACATCTAGATAAGCTCCTTGGGGGTTCTAGCTTCCAAATTGGGATCACATGTGGGGGGTTTCTACTGTTTAGGCATATCAGGGGCTCTGCAAATGCAACATGACGCCCCCAGAACATTCCATCAAAGTCTGCATTCCAAAATGGCGCTTCTTCCCTTCTGAGCTCTCCCATGCGCCCAAACAGTGGTTCCACCCCCAGATATGGGGTAATAGGTATACTCAGGACAAATTGCACAACAACTTTTGTGGTCCAATTTCTCCTGTTAGCATGGGAAAATAAAAAATAGCGAGCTAAAAATAATTTTTGAGGAAAAAAAATGACTATTTTATTTTCACTGCTCTGCGTTATAAACTTCTGTGAAGCACTTGGGGGTTCAAAGTGCTCACCACACATCTAGAATAAGTTCCTTCGGGGGTCTAGTTTCCAAAATGGGGTCACATGTGGGGGAGCACCAAAGTTTAGGCACACAGGGGCTCTCCAAATGCGACATGGTGTCCGCTAACGATTGGAGCTAATTTTCCATTCAAAAAGTCAAATGGCGCTCCTTCCCTTCCTGGCCCTGTCGTGCGTCCAAACAGTGGTTTATGACCGCATATCAGGTATCGGTGTACTCAGGAGAAATTGCCCAACAAATTTTATCCTGTTGCCCATGTGAAAATGAAAAAACTGAGGCTAAAAGAAAATTTCTGTGAAAAAAAGCACTTTTTTTTATACGAATCAATTTGTGAAGCACCTGGGGGTTCAAAGTGCTCACTATGCATCTAGATAAGTTATTTTGGGGGTCTAGTTTCCAAAATGGGGTCACTTGTGGGGGAGCTCCAATGTTTAGGCATGCAGGGATTCTCCAAACATGACATGGCAACCGCTAAATAGTCGAGAATATTTTCCATTCAAAAAGTCAAATGGCACGCCTTCCCTTCTGAGCCCTGCCGTGTGCCCAAACAGTGGTTTATTACCACATATGAGGTATCGGTGTACTCAGGAGAAATTGCCCAACAAATTTAAGCATCCATTTTATCTTGTTACCCATGTGAAAATGAAAAAATTGATGCTAAAAGAAAATTTTTGTTGGAAAAATTAAAATGTCCATTTTTCCTTCCACGTTGCTTTAGTTCCTCTGTAGCACCTGAAGGGTTAATAACTTCTTGAATGTAGTTTTGAGTAGCTTGAGAGGTGCAGTTTTTAGAATGGTGTCACTTTTGGGTATTTTCTGCCATATAGACCCCTCAAAGTGACTTCAAATGTGAGGTGGTCCCTAAAAAAATGGTTTTGTAAATTTTATTGTGAAAATGAGAAATCGCTGGTCAACTTTTAACCCTTATAACTTCCTATAAAAAAAAAAATGTTGTTTCCAAAATTGTGCTGATGTAAAGAAAACATGTGGGAAATGTTATTTATTAACTATTTTGTGTCACATAACTCTCTGGTTTAACAGAATAAAAATTCAAAATTTGAAAATTGCGAAATTTTCTAAATTTTCGCCAAATTTCCGCTTATTTCACAAAAATTATTGACCTAAATTTACCACTAACATGAAGCCCAATATGTCATGAAAAAACATTCTCAGAATCGCTAGGATGCGTTGAAGCGTTCCTGAGTTATTACCTCATAAAGAGACACTGGTCAGAATTGCAAAAAATGGCCAGGTCATTAAGGTCAAAATAGGCTGGGTCATGAAGGGGTTAAATAAAAAAGTAAAATGGTGTGTGACGACACAGCATTTTTTCTTAACTAACCAGACATCTATTTTCAGCAAACAATTTATGTGTTTCTTCCTTGTTGGTCCAGTGTCCGAAATGTTGACCCTTCTTGTAGGTTAAACTTGATATTTTTAAATGTATGAATGGCTAAAGTTTTGCATCTATTATCAGCTCCTACAACTTCTCGCCTACTATCTTTTCAAGACAGTGATGCAGGGTCATTAAACATTGACGTTTGCTGATATGTTGATTACACATTGTCCAGGCCTGCCAGTTTATTGACTTGCAAACAGATGAGGAAAAACTATGCAAATAGATTACATAATCAAACAATGCGAGTTGGGCTGATCACCATTCTCCCCCTTCAACTGTGAATGCTGGTTTGAAGGACATTTGTTAACTATAAAAAGGATAGATACCGCCATTTGCAGAGATGTCTCCTGACATGCAGACGCCCAAGAGAGCAAAAGGACCAGACAGTCTCCACAGGACAGCAGCCAATACATCATGGCTCCATCACAAGGGACACAGATTTGTCATTCTACAGAATGCTAGCTTAGGGGACCATGGCCTCACCTGTAAAAATACAGAACTGCTCCATTGCTCCATTGCTGGGGATTAAGATGCGAGACTCATCCGAGTTTCTCAAATGTGTGATCCCGGCCTTAGGAGTATATGACAAATTATGTGTCAAAGTTTGCTTGGTAGATCTTCTATACCTAGTGAAAATAAATCTAGTTGTGCAGTAAGTGGGATATTAACATTCGCTAATTTAAAGAATAGGTTGAGCAAATCTATCCCCATCTTCCTCAAAACAGGACAATTCCAAAAAATATGAGATATGTTCCCAATCTCTCCACAGTTCCTCCAGCAGAGGGGAGAATGAGCAAGATATATATTAAACAGAGTTCTTGAGGAGTATAATACAATAGCATTGTTAGCAGTATAATGCGCAATTTTTTTTTTACTCAAATTTGTCGACTTTGTCAAATTTTGTCAAACAATTAGATTAATGCCAAATAAATTTATGTGAATGACAATACTGGAGAACTTAATAGTTGTAATTCCTCGGAAAATACACATAGGGTAGATGAGAGAGAGAGATCTCAGCTCACCATAACAGCTGACACTGTATGGGTGAGTGAGAGAGAGGACACTACTGACCATAAGAGCTTACACTCTTTGAGCAAGAGAGAGAAAGAGAACCCCACTGATCAAAGGATCTTATACTGTACAAGAGGTGGAGACTAAAGGTCCCATCTCACATAATGAGATCATTAGCAAGATCACTGAAAAGTCACCGATTTTGTGACGCAACAGTGACCTCGCCAGCGATCTTGCTAGGTGTGACACATAGCGGCGACTGGCCCCCGCTCTGGATATCGCTGAGCGTACTTGAATGTCCTATGCCATATTTTGATCGTTGGTGTCTCGCTGGACTGCATGCATCGCTGTGTTTGATGCCGATAAGCAACCTCGTTGGCAACGCAGAGCTCAGGGACGCAGGTGTGAGTAGTCAGATAAGCTGCTGTGTGACAAGGTACCAACGACCGCCGAGGTCGTTCTACGGATCGCCGTATTGTTGCTGCATCGTTGAAGAGATCTGCCTGTTTGGCAGCTTACTATTGACCATGTAGCGACGCACCAGCGATCCTTACCAGGTCTTATCGTTGTCGGGATCGCTGGTGCGTCGCTATGTGTAAAGGGACCCTTACACAGTGACTCTGGAGATGGAAAACGACTCTGTTGTACATACTGTGCTCCTATGGAAACTATTTCTCAGGTATTGACCACCACTGTACAAAGTATGATAATCCACCAGATGTTAAAGCTGTAGGGCATTATGGGGAAGTCCTGCACGGCAGTGCAAAATGACGTTATGCCACTCTCTGTCATTTCAATAGTGTAGAAAATGGTATTGGGCAAGTTTTGCTTTCCGATTCATGAATCAAATCCCCAAAATGTTTAGGAATCACGGAATGTAAGGAAATTCAACTGAAACTTGATCTTCCATGAATTTATCCACTTATCTCTAGTTAGCAGAGAAGGGAGTTAATAAAATGGTCAAGATATTTAAAAACCAGAACATAATGAGGAGAGCATTTTGATCAGTGCTATTTCTGTGCTTTATTTTACCTATGTCACTTCAGACAATCATAGCATAGTAATATTACTATATACATCCTGATTTTATACAGTGTATATAATAAATAAAATAATAAATAAATACCAATGCAACTGAATGTGTTTTTATGACTCTTTTATTATAAAATAATAAAGCAATATTATTAATAACAAGACAGAAGTTGTTTACCCCAGCATGGGAGGATCTACTGTACAATACACCACTGATTACAGAAAGCGAAGGTATTAAATGAGTGACACTCTAACAATACCATATAAACAGCATGACCTTTTTTATTCAGTGAGGTTTGATGTCAGTGGTAGATTTGACGTGCATGCAAATTTGGCCGCTTGAAAAACAAAACAGAGTCTAGAATCATATTCAATATGACCTGGAAAGAGTGAAAAAATGTTACTGTAGTGTTTGAGGTATAGAATGCACTGGATGATAAATACACTCCGTTCTTCTACTTTGTGTTATTTATTAATTTGGCACACGGTTGCCTTTAACCCCTTTACCCCTGAGGCTGTTATCAGCTTCCTGACCATTCCAAATTTTACAATTCTAACCAGTGTCAGTGTTTATGTGGTAACAATTCTGGAAAGCTCAATGTATCCCATTGATTCTAAGAATGTTTTTTCGCGACACATGGTAACATAGTAAACATAGTAACATAGTTAGCAAGGCCGAAAAAAGACATTTGTCCATCCAGTTCAGACTATATTCCTTCTAAAGAACCTAATCACTGTAAGATACAATATTGTTATGCTCCAAGAAGACATCAAGTCCTCTCTTGAACCATTCAACTGAGTTTGCCATCAGCACCTCCTCAGGCAAGAAATTCCAGATTCTCACTGCCCTAGCAGTAAAGAATCCTCTTTTATGTTGGTGAAAAAAACTTTCCTCCAGACGCAGAGAATGCCCCCTTGTGACCGTCACCTTCCTTGGTATAAACAGATCCTCGGAGAGATATTTGTATTATCCCCTTATATACTTATACATGGTTATTAGATCACCCCTCAGTCGTCTTTTATAATCTAAACAATCCTAATTTTGCTAATCTCTCTGGGTATTGTAGTTTCCCCATCCCCTTTATTAATTTTGTCACCCTCCTTTGTACTTGCTCTAGTTCCATTATATCCTTCCTGAGCACCAGTACACAAAACTGTACACAGTACTCCATGTGCGGTCTAACCAGGGATTTGTACAGAGGCAGTATAATGCTCTCATCATGTGTATCCAGACCTCTTTTTATGCACCCAATGATCCTGTTTGCCTTGGCAGCCGCTGCCTGGCACTGGCTGCTCCAGGTAAGTTTATTATTATCTAGGATCCCCAAGTCCTTTCTCCATGTCAGATTTACCCAGTGGTTTCCTGCTCAGTGTGTAATGGTGATATTGATTCCTTCTTCCCATGTGGATAAGACTTTGCCCACAAACAGCATCCTTGTACGCCCTCAGAATCCTCCTGGATGGAGAAAGAAAAATGTTGTGAAGAAGAAATGGAGAGTGGTGGTCATGGGGGATTCCCTGTTGAGAGGAACAGAGGCTGCTATCTGCAGACCGGATATAACCTCAAGAGAAATGTGTTGTCTTCCAAGTGCAAAAATTAAACATGTGTCTGACAGGATATCAGGACTCTTCAGACCTACTGATGGCTACTCATTCCTGCTAATACATGTGGGGATAAATGAAACAGCAAGAAATGACCTGGAAACCATCTGCAGTGACTTTGAAAACTTAGGTAAGAAAGTGAAAGAACTGGGAGCGCAGGCGGTCTTCTCTTCCATCCTCCCAGTGGATGGCCATGGAACATGGAGGTGGAATAAGATTCTTCAAGTGAACAACTGGCTACGTCGATGGTACCGTCAGCAAGGATTTGGATTTCTGAATCACGGAATGAATAACCTATACGATGGACTACTTGCTAGAGATGGGGTGCACCTTACGAAGATTGGAAAACATGTATTTGGAAGTCGCCTTGCTACACTCATCAGGAGAGCTTTAAACTAGAACAATGTGGGAAGGGAAGCAAAAGGCCAGAAAAAGCCATACACCTGACAAATGCTATTGAGATCTCTGCTATTAGAAGTGGAAAGGAAGAACAAAGACGAAAGAATCTAATTAATAAAAATATTGGAGAAAGAGAAACCAATCACAAACTAAAAAGTTTCTATACTAATGCACAAAGCATGGGCAAGAAACAAGGAGAACTGGAACTACTAACACAGGAAAAAAAATATGATGTCATTGGAATCACTGAAACTTGGTGGAATACAAGGCTAGAAGGATACAACTTATTTGCAAGAAACAGACTTGATAAACGAGGAGGAGGTGTCGCATTGTATGTTAGAAACGTGTATATCTGCACAGAAATTGAAGCTTCAGAGACTGGGAGTTCTGTGGAAACTGTTTGGGTAAGAATACAAGGACAGAACAATGGAAAGGACACCATTGTAGGCATTTACTACAGACCGCCTGTGCAAGCTGGAGATATGGATGAACTCTTTATGCATCAAATGGCCAAATTCTCCAAAAAATATGACATAGTTGTCATGGGAGATTTCAACTATCCTCCTGACATTTGTTGGGAATCTCAGGCAAAATTAACAGGTCAAGGAAATTCTTATCCTCTCTAGCTAACAACTTTATCTTCCAAAAGGTAGGGGAGAAAACAAGGGGAACTGCTACCTTGGATCTAATCCTTATAAACAGGGAGGAAATGGTTGAGGAGGTAAAAGTGGCAGGGACCCTAGGAGGTAGCGACCATGCTATTTTAGAATATTGGATAACTAGAGGAGGAAGACCTGTGAAGACTCAGACGTCAAGGTTAGATTTCAGAAAGGCAGATTTTAAGAGATTCAGAAAGAGAATTGGAGGGATCCAATGGCTGGATATCCTTAAGGACAAAAATGTCCAGGAAGGATGGGAAATCTTGAAAAATGCAATTCTCAAAGCACAATTGTTAACAATTCTGAAAAGAGGGAAGAATATGAAGCATTTAAGGAAACCAGGATGGATGAACACAGAACTTAAGCACATGCTAAAAAGGAAGAAATAAATGTTTCTAAAATGGAAAGAGGGAGTCATATCTAAAGAATATAATACTGTCTGCAGAACTTGCAGGGCACAAATCAGATTACTAAAGCTGACAATGAATTGAGGCTTGCAAGAGATGTCAAAAACAATAATAAAGGATTTTGGGGATATGTCAAAAGTAAAAGAAAAGTCAAAGATGCTATAGGATTTTTACAGGATGAAAATGATGAAATGGTAAGACAGGATGTTGAAAAGGCTGAACTTTTAAATTCATATTTTGCATCTGTTTTCTCTCAGAAAGGAAATGTAACATCAACTGTTATTCACTGTCCTATTAAGGCAATAGAAGAATCCAGGATATCTATAAACAGAGAGATAGTGAGGAATCACTTAGCTAACCTAAATGAATTCAAGTCTCCAGGTCCAGATGAATTACACCCCAGAGTACTGAAGGAGATAGCAGAAGAAATTTTTGAACCGCTCTCCATAATATTTGAAAATTCTTGGAGAACAGGAGAAGTCCTAGAAGACTGGAGAAGAGCAAATGTTGTTCCTATCTTCAAAAAGGGGAAGAAGGTGGACCCAGGCAACTATAGGCCGGTGAGTCTGACTTCTATACCAGGAAAGATCTTTGAACAAATTATTAAACAACATGTATGTAAGTACCTGGATAAGAATTAAGTGATTAAACAGAGTCAGCATGGGTTTGTAACTAATAAGTCATGTCAGACTAACTTAATTTCCTTCTATGACAGAATCACTGAGTAGGTGGATCAGGAAAATGCTGTAGATATAGTATACCTTGATTTCAGCAAAGCATTTGACAAAGTATCTCACAAAATCCTTATTGAAAAATTGGCTAAATATGGAATGGACAAGGAACTGTTAGGTGGATTCATAACTGGCTTAGTGATCGGACCCAAAGATTGGTCGTAAATGGCTGCACATCCAGTTGGAAGAATGTCTCAAGTGGGGTACCACAGGGCTCTGTCCTGGGTCCTGTATTGTTCAACATCTTTAGCAACAATTTAGATGAAGGAATTGAGGGTAAACTGATTAAATTTGCTGATGACACAAAGCTAGGAGGGATAGCTAATGCTAGAGAAGAGAGAGAGAGGATTCAAAAAGATATAAATAAACTGGAGCAATGGGCAGCAACTAACAGAATGGTTTTTAACAGAGAAAAATGCAAAGTACTACATCTGGGCAATAAAAATGAAAAAAAGCATATACAGAATGGGAGGAATAGGGCTAAGCAACAGCACATGTGAAAAAGATTTGGGTATACTAATAGATCACAGACTGAATATGAGTCAACAGTGTGATGCAGCAGCAAAAAAGGCAACTGCAATTCTAGTATGTATTAACAGAAGCATACAGTCTAGATCACGTGAAGTTATTATTGCCCTCTACTCCTCTTTGGTCAGACCTCATCTGGAATACTGTGTCCAGCTTTGGGCGCCACATTTTAAAAAAGACATCAACAAATTGGAGCAAGTTCAGAAAAGAGCGACCAGAATGGTGACCGGTCTGCAAACCCTGTCTTATGAGGAAAGGTTGCATGATTTGGGAATGTTTAGCTTGCAAAAAAGAAGACTGAGAGGAGACTTAATAGCTGTCTACAGATATCTAAAGGGCTGTCACATTGTAGAAGGATCATCTTTATTCTCATTTGCACAAGGAAAGACTAGAAGCAATGGGATGAAACTGAATGGGAGGATTAGATATTAGAAAAACTTTTTTGACAGTTAGAGTGATCAATGAGTGGAACAGGCTGCCACGAGAGGTGGTGAGTTCTCCTTCAATAGAAGTCTTCAAACAGAGGCTGGACAGACATCTGTCTGGGATGATTTAGCGAATCCTGCTTTGAGCAGGGGGTTGGACCAGATGGCCCAGGAGGTCCCTTCAAACTCTACGATTCTATGATTCTATAACCTTACATTTATCATTGTTAAACTGCGTCTGCCACCTTTCTGCCTAAGTTTCCAAGTTTTCTTATCCAGATCCATCTGCAGCAGGATACTATCTTCTCTTGTATTGACTGCTTTACATAGTTTTGTATCATCTGAAAATATCATAGCCTGATGAAGAGACCAGCGTAGTCTCGAAGGCTTGCAATTTGTTACCATCTTTTCAGTTAGCCATTAAAAGGTATCAACCACTGAGGACTCTCAGTTCTAAATATTCTTCCATCTACTGGCTAACACGGTACAAAGATATACATCTTTCCTATTCTTTTTACTGTTAATTGCTCCTCTAACTTCTTTGTTTAGCCACATTGGGTTTTTCCTATTTCTTGTCCTTTTATTCCCACAAGGTATAAACCACTTACAGTGCCTATTTAGGATGTTCTTAAACATTTCCCATTTATTGTGACTACACACAACCCCAGATATTACCGAGGGAGAAGACGATAAAGTGGCAAAAAAATTTTTTTTGTATAAAATACCTTTATTAGGAACAGACATAAAAATGGGTAAATTTCCACACAATGGAATGCAAAAAAAGAGCATACCAAAATCCAGGACTAAATCTATGACATGAATGTGAAAATGCAAATGAAGAAATATTTTTGAATGAAGAAATGTATCAAAGTGGGAGGCAATTATAATTCATAATATGCAAATCTGACAATTATGAAATAGTTATCACAACAATTTTAATGCAAAGTGCACTGTAAAATAAATCACAACTGATGAAATAGCA
This sequence comes from Dendrobates tinctorius, assembly GCF_039654945.1. NCBI lineage: Eukaryota > Metazoa > Chordata > Amphibia > Anura > Dendrobatidae > Dendrobates > Dendrobates tinctorius. The sequence continues at coordinate 100,013,718 of NW_027361690.1, read as the reverse complement.
ATGAATGTAACAATAAATAAATATAGCCATCCCTGAAAAAAGGAACATATATGAAATGCTCCTATGCTGCTTTATTAAACATGATTATATAATGTGAGCAAAAATACATGATTATGGTAAATATGCAAAAAAAATCAGAATAATCTGCAAAATTCACAAAGTGATTTGTGCAAAAAACACTATATAATCAGTAAGGCTGGTTTCACATTTGCGTTTTTTAGCGCTGGAAAAAAACGCTAACCTGCGCATGCGTTTTTTCCCCTATATTTAACATGGGTGCGCATACCTGCGCGCTTGTAAGCGCATGTATGCGATTTTCATGCGCTGCGTTTTTTTGGGGTGTGCGATTGGATTTTCCAGACGCATCATGTTGCATTTTTTGGCCCTGCAAAAAAGCGCATGCGCACATATGCGCACGTTTTGCGCTAAAAATGGCCATTATAGCCTATGGATGCGCATATGTGCGCACTGGCATGCTCATGTAAGCGTTTTTTTGCATATGCGTTTTTTTTTTTTAACCATGGAATTTAGGGGTTTGGGTTAGAGTTAGGGTTAGTTAAGGGGGTTTAGGGTTAGGGTTAGGGTCAGGGTCAGGGTTAGGGTTGGGTTTTGGGTCAGGGTTAGGGTTAAGTATGGTTTGGTTAAGGGTTAGGGTCAGGGTTAGGGTCAGGATTAGGGTTAAGTATGGTTTTGTTAAGGGTTAGGGTCAGGGTTAGGGTTAGGGTTAGGGTTAGGGTCAGGGTTAGGGTTAGGGTTAGGGTCAGGGTTAGGGTTAGGGTCAGGGTTAGGGTTAAGTATGGTTTTGTTAAGGATTAGGGTCAGGGTTAGGGTCAGGATTAGGGTTAAGTATGGTTTGGTTAAGGGTTAGGGTCAGGGTTAGGGTTAGGGTTAGGGTTAGGGTCAGGGTTAGGGTTAGGGTTAGGGTCAGGGTTAGGGTTAGGGTCAGGGTTAGGGTTAAGTATGGTTTTGTTAAGGGTTAGGGTCAGGGTTAGGGTCAGGATTAGGGTTAAGTATGGTTTTGTTAAGGGTTAGGGTCAGGGTTAGGGTTAGGGTTAGGGTTAGGGTCAGGGTTAGGGTCAGGATTAGGGTTAAGTATGGTTTGGTTAAGGGTTAGGGTCAGGGTTAGGGTTAGGGTTAGGGTTAGGGTCAGGGTTAGGGTTAAGTATGGTTTTGTTAAGGGTTATGGTCAGGGTTAGGGTTAGGGTTAGGGTCAGGGTTAGGGTTAGGGTTAGGGTTAGGGTTAGGGTCAGGGTTAGGGTTAGGGTTAGGGTCAGGGTTAGGGTTAGGGTTAGGGTTAGTTAGGGTTTAGGGTTTGGGTTAGGGTTAAGTATGATTTGGTTAAGGGTTAGGGTCAGGGTTAGGGTTAGGGTTAGGGTCAGGGTTAGGGTTAGTAAAGTCATGGTTTGGGTAGTGTGAGGGGCCACCTAAAAATGTTGGAAAAAAACGCAAACGCGGTAAAAACGCACTAAAAACGCATACAAACGCTTAAAAACGCTGCGTTTTTTTCATGCATGCTCATAAAAATGCTTGAAAAAATCGCAGCAGTTGTATGCTTTTGTATGCGTTTTTTCAATGCGTTTTTTTGCGGGAAAAACGCGCTGCAAAAAAAAGCAAGTGTGAAACTAGCCTAAGCACCATAAAAATAGCTGTGCAATAAAAGCAAAAAAATATCCGCATTGCTTGCAAAGTGGCGTGTGCAAAAAAAGGGGAACATGAAGGAAATGCTCCTGTGCTACTTTGTTAAACATGATTAAATCATGTGTGCAAATAAGCAAAATTATGGTGAATGATGATTCTATGATGGTGAATGTGCAACAAAGAGAACTCAGAAAAGTCTACAAAGTTCACAAAAGTAATTAGTGCAAAACACGCTCTGTATTCAATATCACCTTACTGATCATGTCCGTGATATGGTTAAATGTTAGCTGCTCTGGTGATGCGGCAGCTCCGGATTGGCACGCAGGCAATGCCTGGACCGACTGGGCGTGAGTGTTTGGGGTGGAGCCTAGCATATAAAAGGCTCTCAGTGGCACACGCGGGTGTGCTAGTGTAATTTTGTGTTTGGTGTGTGTGGGTGGATACTCTACCACTCTGTCTTCAAGTTTGTGTGTGTCTGTCTATGCTCTAAGACTGTACACGTTGGCACGCAGGTAGCACACCTGTGCGGTTTTGTACCCATGGCTCAACGCCTGAGTCTCTAACCTGCTACATGCATAGAGTGCCGGTCAGGCACAAGTTCAGTAGCATCAGGACTGGGGTAACTAGCCGCTTTTCTTTGCATCTGTTTCGTTCTTGTGTGTGGTAAGCACGGTTCAGTTACAGAGCAAACTCAACCCTTATGTTTTATTTCTCTTTGAAGGCAACAGGGTATTGTACCTATCGCCATAAGAGTCCTTTCTTTTGGCTCAGCATTTGCTTAATTTATGTGTGTGGTTAGCACAGTTTAGTTGCAGAGCTAGCTCAATCCACGTGCCCATATCCCTGTGACATCAACAGGGTAGAGTACTTACTATTCTTAGTGTAGCACCTCTCAGTAAAGTAAATGAGCTTGGTACTCTGCGCTCCGTTCACACTGTGTGACGTTAACACAGTGTGCTTTGGGTAACGCTTGCTGTTTTGGTCCATCATTATCCTCTCTAGCAGCAGGTTACATCTCTGCACGGTGGACCCCGGGTTGCGATTGCACTTTATTATATATTTTTGTTTAGTGCAATCCGCCAACACCAACAGACAAATTAGACAACAAAGTTAATATATAACATTTATCACATGTCTACAAAATTTAAAAAGCTAATTTTTTTAGGGACAATATCCCATTTGAAGTGACTTTGAGGGGCCTATTTGACAGAAAATGCCTAAAAGTGCCATTATTTTAAAACTGCATCCGTGAAAGTATTCAAAAGCACATTTAATAAGTTTATTAACCCTTCAGGTGTTTCACAGGAATTAAAGCAATATGGAAGGAAAAAAGAAAGTTTAACTAGTTTACCACTGGTTACAAGCATTAGTTGATGACAGAGTTCTACTCCCATCAGCCAGTGTGACATGACTTTACATCATGCATGTTTTCAAGTTATACTGCAGCTCAGTTTTCTGTTTTTTTCCCACTATATATACTAAGGGACTGTGCTATACATAATAAGTGAGTACACTATATACTAAGGGACTGTGCTATACATAATAAGTGAGTCCACTATATACTCAGGGACTGTGCTATACATAAATGAGTCCACTATATACTAAGGGACTGTGCTATACATAATAAGTGAGTACACTATATACTAAGGGACTGTGCTATACATAATAAGTGAGTACACTATATACTAAGGGAATCTGCAATACATAATAAGTGAGTCCACTATATACTAAGGGACTGCGCTATGCATAATAAGTGAGTACACTATATACTGAGGGGCTGTGCTATACATAATAAGTGAGTGCACTATATACTAAGGGACTGTGCTATACATAATAAGTGAGTCCACTATATACTCAGGGACTGTGCTATAAATAAATGAGTCCACTATATACTAAGGGACTGTGCTATACATAATAAGTGAGTACACTATATACTAAGGGAATCTGCAATACATAATAAGTGAGTCCACTATATACTAAGGGACTGTGCTATGCATAATAAGTGAGTACACTATATACTAAGGGACTGTGCTATACATAATAAGTGAGTACACTATATACTAAGGGACTGTGCTATACATGATAAGTGAGTACACTATATACTAAGGGAATCTGCAGTGCATAATAAGTGAGTCCACTATATACTAAGGGACTGTGCTATGCACAATAAGTGAGTATACTATATACTAAGGGGCTGTGCTATACTTAATAAGTGAGTACACTATATACTAAGGGACTATGTTAGACATAATGAGTGAGTACATAATAAGGCTACATCCCTGTATCTGTGTGCAGTGTTGGTGTGCTGCCCACTTTTACAGAAGCATTGAGCATGTCCTATTCTGATCTTCAAAATAGGATCAGAACAGAACATTCTCTGACCCTCATAGATTTCTTTCTCAGATCTGTGATTTTTATGAATGTGTGAATGGACTGATATAGAAGGTTAATGTTTTTCCTTCTCTGCTAGAATTTGTTTTTATATTGTTGTAGCCTTATAGTCTCCGATTCAAGGATTTTATACTTCTTATCTTATATAAATTTAAACCTCTATGAGTCCGTGCACCATCTGATAAAAGCAAACAGACATTTCACATAAATGTGAGAATGTAAAATAAGGGATTTTACAAAAATCACTATCACTCCACGTCACAAAGTGCAGATACAGAATAATATCTACATGCAGGCACTTACCGCTAATGTCTCGTCTGATTAGAGCCACTTTATCCTGTTTCTTCTCAATCTGGTCAGACCTTCATGTCGACAGCTCCCAGCCACGACTCGTCTTGTCACGATGATCTTCACAGCCCTGAAAATAACAAGGTCACATACAGTCGGGGAAATAAGTATTTGATCCCTTGCTGATTTTGTAAGTTTGCTCACTGTCAAGGACATGAACAGTCTATAACTTTAAGGGTGGGTTAATTTTAACATTGAGAGATAGAATATAAAAATTAAAATCCAGAAAATCACATTGTATAAATTATATACATTTATTTGCATTTTGCATTGAGAAATAAGTATTTGATCCCCTACCAACCATTAAGAGTTCTGGCTCCTACAGACCAGTTAGACACTCCTAATCAACATGTTACCTGCATTAAAGAAAGCTGTCTTACATAGTCACCTTTATAAAAGACTCCTGTCCACAGACTCAATTACTCAGTCAAACTTTAACCTCTACAACAAGGGCAAGACAAAGAGCTCCGGCCCCGCTGCACATGCGATATGTCCGCCCCAGTGCATATCCAAACGGCAAGACTTAGGAGGGGCAGAGCGCTATTTCACTTTTGGAAAGCACATTTTCATAGAAAAGAGCAGGATCCCCTCTATATTGACCCCATTTTGGAAATTACATCCCCCTGGGAATTTATCTTTAGGTGTAGTAATAATTTTCAATTTTGAAGCAAGCAGCAGTAGATGTTGCTGAGTGATAAATGCACATCTGCAATTGCAGTGTCCATACATTGCAGTGCCTAGTATGTTGTAGTGCCTGTACAGCTTTTACTTCTGGAGACACGCACCCTATAACTTAAACAGGCTCTCATGGCTACAGAAATTCCAAACATACGGATGCTAAATGTAGCTTAGACACACTGGGGCTCAGAAGAAAGAGAGGCATTTGGATTAAGGATGGCAGAATTCACTGGACTTGTTTTGTGGACGAGTAGACAAATCCCCTATTTGGGGATTTGTTCTTTTGAGAAATTGAGCTGAGGCTTTTATTAGGAATAGAGTTGAGCGAAACGGGTCGAAAAATATCAAAAGTCGCCGACTTTTGGCAAAGTCGGGTTTCATGAAACGAAACCCGACCCTAGGATGAGGTCGGCCACGAGGTCGGCGACTTACGCGCCAAAGTCGCGTTTCAAAAGTTTGTTTTGCGCTCTTTTTCAGCCAATCAGGATCCACGGACACTCTGGGCAACGTGATGACATAGGCAGGGGTCACCACCATCTTTCAGAAGGGCATGCAAGTGATTGGCTTGCTTTGGTGGGCGTCACAGGGGGTATAAAAGGGCGTGCACGCCGACCGCCATCTTATTTCTGCCGATCTCAGTATAGGGAGAGGTTGCTGCTGATTCTGTAGGGAGAGCGTTAGGCAGGGAAGAAGACAAAAAAACTGCTTCTGCTGCTAGCGATTTGGCCTGCACAACACACCAGTCACTGTGTGTGCAGTGCAAGGGGAGGCTATATAGTGGTGTATCAGTGGTGTTGGTTGTTGGGCTGCCTTCTAAGGCTTCCTGACATTCCTGCATTGCTGTTTACCCACTGCTCCGCAAACTGCTTTTTTAAAAGCAATCCCAATTTTTTTTCTTTGTCCTGCTGAGAAGAAAAAAAAACTGCCTCTGCTGCTAGCAATTTGGCCTGCACAGCACACCAGTCACTGTGTGTGCAGTGCAAGGGGAGGCTATATTGTGGTGTATCAGTGGTGTTGGTTGTTGGGCTGCCTTTTAAGGCTTACTGACAGGCTGGCATTGCTGTTTACCCACTGCTCTGCAAACTGCTTTTTTAAAAGCAATCCAATCTCCCTTATCCTCTAGTCACTTTTGTCACAGCTGTGCCATCGAGCCTGTGACATAGCGCTCAGATATCAGTGGGCCTCACACAATCCAAAAGTGTCCAGAGTCCAAAAGTGTGTGCAGAGATTCAAAATCTCCCTTATCCTCTAGTCACTTTGGTCACAGCTGTGCCATCGAGCCTGTCACATAGCGCTCAGATATTCATTGGGCCTCACACAATCCAAAAGTGTCCAGTGTCCAAAAGTGTGTGCAGAGATTCAAAATCTCCCTTATCCTCTAGTCACTTTGGTCACAGCTGTGCCATCAAGCCTGTCACATAGCGCTCAGATATTCATTGGGCCTCACACAATCCAAAAGTGTCCAGTGTCCAAAAGTGTGTGCAGAGATTCAAAATCTCCCTTATCCTCTAGTCACTTTGGTCACAGCTGTGCCATCGAGCCTGTCACATAGCGCTCAGATATTCATTGGGCCTCACACAAGCCAAAAGTGTCCAGTGTCAAAAAGTGTGTGCAGAGATTCAAAATCTCCCTTATCCTCTAGTCACTTTGGTCACAGATGTGCCATCGAGCCTGTCACATAGCGCTCAGATATTCATTGGGCCTCACACAATCCAAAAGTGTCCAGTGTCCAAAAGTGTGTGCAGAGATTCAAAATCTCCCTTATCCTCTAGTCACTTTGGTCACAGCTGTGCCATCGAGCCTGTCACATAGCGCTCAGATATTCATTGGGCCTCACACAATCCAAAAGTGTCCAGTGTCCAAAAGTGTGTGCAGAGATTCAAAATCTCCCTTATCCTCTAGTCACTTTGGTCACAGCTGTGCCATCGAGCCTGTCACATAGCGCTCAGATATTCATTGGGCCTCACACAATCCAAAAGTGTCCAGTGTCCAAAAGTGTGTGCAGAGATTCAAAATCTCCCTTATCCTCTAGTCACTTTGGTCACAGCTGTGCCATCGAGCCTGTCACATAGCGCTCAGATATTCATTGGGCCTCACACAATCCAAAAGTGTCCAGTGTCCAAAAGTGTGTGCAGAGATTCAAAATCTCCCTTATCCTCTAGTCACTTTGGTCACAGCTGTGCCATCGAGCCTGTCACATAGCGCTCAGATATTCATTGGGCCTCACACAATCCAAAAGTGTCCAGTGTCCAAAAGTGTGTGCAGAGATTCAAAATCTCCCTTATCCTCTAGTCACTTTGGTCACAGCTGTGCCATCGAGCCTGTCACATAGCGCTCAGATATTCATTGGGCCTCACACAATCCAAAAGTGTCCAGTGTCCAAAAGTGTGTGCAGAGATTCAAAATCTCCCTTATCCTCTAGTCACTTTGGTCACAGCTGTGCCATCGAGCCTGTCACATAGCGCTCAGATATTCATTGGGCCTCACACAAGCCAAAAGTGTCCAGTATCCAAAAGTGTGTGCAGAGATTCAAAATCTCCCTTATCCTCTAGTCACTTTGGTCACAGCTGTGCCATCGAGCCTGTCACATAGCACTCAGATATTCATTGGGCCTCACACAATCCAAAAGTGTCCAGTGTCCAAAAGTGTGTGCAGAGATTCAAAATCTCCCTTATCCTCTAGTCACTTTGGTCACAGCTGTGCCATCGAGCCTGTCACATAGCGCTCAGATATTCATTGGGCCTCACACAATCCAAAAGTGTCCAGTGTCCAAAAGTGTGTGCAGAGATTCAAAATCTCCCTTATCCTCTAGTCACTTTGGTCACAGCTGTGCCATCGAGCCTGTCACATAGCGCTCAGATATTCATTGGGCCTCACACAATCCAAAAGTGTCCAGTGTCCAAAAGTGTGTGCAGAGATTCAAAATCTCCCTTATCCTCTAGTCACTTTGGTCACAGCTGTGCCATCGAGCCTGTCACATAGCGCTCAGATATTCATTGGGCCTCACACAATCCAAAAGTGTCCAGTGTCCAAAAGTGTGTGCGGAGATTCAAAATCTCCCTTATCCTCTAGTCACTTTGGTCACAGCTGTGCCATCGAGCCTGTCACATAGCGCTCAGATATTCACTGGGCCTCACACAATCCAAAAGTGTCCAGTGTCCAAAAGTGTGTGCAGAGATTCAAAATCTCCCTTATCCTCTAGTCACTTTGGTCACAGCTGTGCCATCGAGCCTGTCACATAGCGCTCAGATATTCATTGGGCCTCACACAATCCAAAAGTGTCCAGTGTCCAAAAGTGTGTGCAGAGATTCAAAATCTCCCTTATCCTCTAGTCACTTTGGTCACAGCTGTGCCATCGAGCCTGTCACATAGCGCTCAGGTATTCATTGGGCCTCACACAATCCAAAAGTGTCCAGTGTCCAAAAGTGTGTACAGAGATTCAAAATCTCCCTTATCCTCTAGTCACTTTGGTCACAGCTGTGCCATCGAGCCTGTCACATAGCGCTCAGGTATTCATTGGGCCTCACACAAGCCAAAAGTGTTCAGTGTCCAAAAGTGTGTGCAGAGATTCAAAATCTCCCTTATCCTCTAGTCACTTTGGTCACATCTGTGCCATCGAGCCTGTCACATAGCGCTCAGATATTCATTGGGCCTCACACAATCCAAAAGTGTCCAGTGTCCAAAAGTGTGTGCAGAGATTCAAAATCTCCCCTATCCTCTAGTCACTTTGGTCACAGCTGTGCCATCGAGCCTGTCACATAGCGCTCAGATATTCATTGGGCCTCACACAATCCAAAAGTGTCCAGTGTCCACAAGTGTCTGCAGAAATTCAAAATCTCCCTTATCCTCTAGTCACTTTGGTCACAGCTGTGCCATCGAGCCTGTCACATAGCGCTCAGATATCAGTGGGCCTCACACAATTCAAAAGTGTCCAGTGTCCACAAGTGTCTGCAGAAATTCAAAATCTCCACTGTCCTATAGATACCTTGTACCTTGTTTTACATTACTATATAGTTTGTTGGATTTTGTCTACATTTCTACCAAAAATGAGGAAGGCTGGTGGAAGAGGCCGTGGAATTGGGCGGGGGTTGGCAGCTGGTAATGATGGTGTTGGTGGTGGATCTGATGGTAGTGGCAAGAGCAAAATAGGACCGAATGCAGGAGGTGTTGAGCCTGCGTCATCGTCTGGCTACATAAGGCCTCGAACGCTTAGTTTTCTAGGAGTTGGCAAACCGCTTTTAAAGCCAGAGCATCAGGAAAAAGTTTTGTCTTACATTGCTGACTCAGCCTCCAGCTCTATCGCCTCCTCATCTTCAGTTGTAAAAAGTAAAAGCACTGAGTCGTCATTGGAGGCTCATGTTCATGAACCACACCTTTCCTTGTGTCCTTCACCCCAACCAAGACTGAAGGATGACGCAGGCCATACTACTGATTACTCCATGGAGCTGTTTTCACATACCATGCCTGGATTATCAAGTGAAATGGTGAATTACCCAGGCCAAGATGAATCTGACATGGAGTGCACTGATGCACAGCCGCTGATGGATGATTCTGCTGGTACATTCACTCAGAGCACTACATTGTCCTCGCAGTGTACAGAGCCAGATTCTGACCCTGATGAGACTCAGGTGCCCCTTCCCGCACACTATACCACCATACACGGTGACACAGAGGAAGGTGCACATGACATAGAAGAGGAGGTGATGGATGACCCAGTTGTTGACCCAGATTGGCATCCATTGGGGGAAGAGGATGCTGCTTCCAATAGCTCAGATGAGGAGCATCCACAGCAGACATCGACATCGCAACAGCTGTTATCTGGCAGGCCCGGAGCACTCCAAAGACAGGTTCCAAACATCAAAAGAGTTGCTGGACAGCTTGTCCAGAGGGTCAAAAGATCACAGTGTGCTAGGCCGCAAAATGTCTGCCAAAGTAGGAAGAGTGCAGTGTGGCACTTTTTTGAACAAAATCCTCATGATCAGGCCAAGGTTATCTGTAAGAAGTGCACAAAGACCTTTAGCCGAGGGAAAAATCTGAAAAATTTGAATACCAGTTGCATGCTTAGACATTTAACCAGCATGCACTTGCAAGCGTGGACACAACACCAAACCTCAAGTGCCACATGTGCAACTGATCACAACAAAGGTAGTCAGCAACGCTACATTGTTTCCCCCACTGTAAGCCCACCGGTTAGCACAGCAGCAAATGTTGAGGTGTCGTTGCAAGGCCACAGCAGTCAGGGAATCCCACTGTTATATCAACGAAAGACTGATTCTAGGCCATCAGAAAGAACACCAACTCCATCACCATCATCAACCCTCTCTCAGTCCGCCCTGTCCACCGCTACTTCCACCATATGCAGCTCTCAAGTCCAGCTCACCCTCCCAGACACTATGAGTAGGTCAAGAAAATACTCAGTCTCTCATCCGCATACACTGGGTTTGAACGCCCACATTGCCAAACTAATCTCGTTTGAGATGATGCCCTTTCGGTTGGTGGAAAGCACAGCTTTCCGCGAACTCATGGCCTATGCAGTACCACACTATGACCTACCCAGTCGCCACTTCTTCTCTCGCAAAGCCGTCCCAGCCCTCCACCATCATGTGAAAGACCGCATTGTCCATGCACTCAAGCAGTCAGTGAGCGGAAAGGTGCACCTCACAACTGCTGCATGGTCCAGTCGGCATGGCCAGGGCTGTTACGTGTCCATCACTGCGCACTGGGTTAATGTTGTGGATGCAGGGTCCACAGGGGACAGCGGTGGTGGGACAGTGCTGCCTAGCCCACGGTATAGGAAACAGTTGGCTGTAGGCGTTCGACCCTCCTCCTCCTCCTCCAGAAGCGAAAGCTCGTCAACAGAGCGCAGTCGTACGAGCACTCCATCTGCAGCTGCCACTGTTGCACACGATGTGTCCCCCTATCGAGCAGCTAGTGGAAAGCGTCAGCAGGCTGGGTTGCAGATGATGTGTTTGGGCAACAGACACACCGCCGAGGTGCTGGCCGAGTACTTGAAGCGACAAACTGAGTCATGGCTGGGCAGTGTACATCTTGAGGCAGGCAAGGTAGTTAGTGATAACGGCCGTAATTTTGTGGCAGCCATAGCCATTTCAAAACTCAGCCATATACCTTGCTTGGCTCACACCTTGAACCTGGTGGTGCAGTGCTTCCTCAAAAATTATCCGGAGTTAACAGCCCTGCTCCAGAAGGTGCGAAGACTGTGCGCGCACATCCGCCGGTCGCCTGTACACTCCGTTCGTATGCAGAAGCTGAAGCGATTGCTCCACCTTCCCAACCACCGCCTCATTATCGACATTGCAACAAGGTGGAACTCCACCCTGCACATGGTGGAGCGGCTGTGCGAGCAGAGGCAGGCCATAATGCATTTGTGGGAGGATACACGGCCAGGCACTTTGAGAGCAGACATGGAGTTGACAGGTGTGCAGTGGTCGAAGCTGAAAGACCTCTGTAAAGTCCTTCAGTGTTTTGAGGAATGCACACGGCTGGTAAGCGCAGACGACGCCATCCTAAGCATGAGCATCCCACTTATGCGTCTGCTCATGCAAACTTTGACGCACCTTAAGGAGCAGGCGTCTGCAGCCAATGTTGATGAGGAGGAAGAGGAGGAGGGAATCCTTGATGACATTCAGCCATTGTCTGCTCAGGGACCTCTCCTGGACGAGGTGGAGGAAGAAGAGGAGGAGGAGGAGGATGATGGGGATGATTACTTAGGGGAGGAGGATGCATCTCGTGGGGCAAGTGAAAATGTTGGCGTGGCAAGGTCTGGTACAGGGTTTGTGCGTGACTGGAGGGATGTGGATTTGCCAGAAAGTGCTCCTCCAACCAGCACTCGCAGTGCATCATTGACACCGGGAACATTGGCCCACATGTCAGATTATGCCTTGCAGATCCTAAAAAGGGACCCACGCATTGCCAAAATGATGAACGATGACGACTACTGGTTGGCCAGCATCCTGGATCCATGCTATAAAGGCAAATTACAAAACATCATGCCACAGGAGAACCTTGAACTAATATTGGCTAATAAACAAGCAACTCTGGTAAATCGGTTGCTTGAGGCATTCCCAGCACACAGCAGCGGTGATGGTTCTCACACGAGCCGTACGGGCCGGGGTCAGCTTGGCAGAGGTGTTCGTGGTGCACACAGCAGAAGTGGCGTTGGAGACAGGGGTTTCATGACAATGTTGTGGACTGATTTTTCAAGTACCGCTCACACAACTGGTAATACTGCATCGATGGAAAGTGACAGGAGACAGCAGTTGTCAACTATGGTTACAAACTACTTTTCCTCCCATATCGATGTTCTCCCACACAGGTCATTCCCCTTTGACTATTGGGCCGCTAAACTGGACACCTGGCCTGAATTGGCCCAATATGCCTTACAGGAGCTCGCTTGCCCAGCTGCAAGTGTGCTATCGGAAAGAGTCTTCAGTGCAGCTGGATCAATCCTGACAGAAAAAAGGACCCGTCTGTCAACCCAAAATGTGGATGATCTAACCTTCATTAAAATGAACCACGCATGGGTTTCCAAGGATTTTGTCCCACCTTCCTCTGATGACACAAAGGGTGACAGAAAAATGGCTTGCTTTGGTCCACCTCTTCCTGGGACTTGACCTATTTCACCTTTTGCATCAGCTGAATGTCCAACATCAACATATGCCACTTTCTAAAACTCCCTAACTGTGCTGCCCCCTCATGGCCGGGGTCACCACCTAGCGCACGACACCGTGCGAGTGCCGTTGCCCTGGACAGGTGGGTAGGCCGACTCTTGGATGCGGGCACTGGTACAGGGTCCTTCATAGTGCAATCAAGTGTCTCTGACGGTGGTGGTGCACACCCGCCGTCAGACACACCGCCGTACTATGAGGGGCCCAGTGCAAGTACCGACGCCCACGAGTGGGCCCCCCTTGCTTGGGCAGGGCCCCAGCATTTGCAATCTTTACCTCTCCCTGCTCCTCTGCTGTGTAGTCTGGGCCGTCAAATCCATACTGTGCCTGACACCGTCTGAGCCTGCCTCCTGATGTATAGACATATATTTTGAATGTGTACGCTATCCATACATGTTATCCGGGGAAACGGTACCCTTTCTAACCTTTGTGCAATCACGTGCAATCCATACTGGGCCTAACACCGTCTGAGCCTGCCTCCTGAGACATATATTTTGAATGTGTACGCTATCCATACATGTTATCCGGGGAAACGGTAGCCTTTCTAACCTTTGTGCAATCACGTGCAATCCATACTGGGCCTAACACCGTCTGAGCCTGCCTCCTGAGACATATATTTTGAATGTGTACGCTATCCATACATGTTATCCGGGGAAACGGTACCCTTTGTAACCTTTGTGCAATCACGTGCAATCCATACTGGGCCTAACACCATCTGAGCCTGCCTCTTGAGACATATATTTTGAATGTGTACGCTATCCATACATGTTATCCGGGGATACGGTACCCTTTCTAACCTTTGTGCAATCACGTGCAATCCATACTGGGCCTAACACCGTCTGAGCCTGCCTCCTGAGACATATATTTTGAATGTGTACGCTATCCATACATGTTATCCGGGGATACGGTACCCTTTCTAACCTTTGTGCAATCACGTGCAATCCATACTGGGCCTAACACCGTCTGAGCCTGCCTCCTGAGACATATATTTTGAATGTGTACGCTATCCATACATGTTATCCGGGGAAACGGTACCCTTTGTAACCTTTGTGCAATCACGTGCAATCCATACTGGGCCTAACACCGTCTGAGCCTGCCTCTTGAGACATATATTTTGAATGTGTACGCTATCCATACATGTTATCCGGGGATACGGTACCCTTTCTAACCTTTGTGCAATCACGTGCAATCCATACTGGGCCTAACACCGTCTGAGCCTGCCTCCTGAGACATATATTTTGAATGTGTACGCTATCCATACATGTTATCCGGGGATACGGTACCCTTTCTAACCTTTGTGCAATCACGTGCAATCCATACTGGGCCTAACACCGTCTGAGCCTGCCTCCTGAGACATATATTTTGAATGTGTACGCTATCCATACATGTTATCCGGGGAAACGGTACCCTTTCTAACCTTTGTGCAATCACGTGCAATCCATACTGGGCCTAACACCGTCTGAGCCTGCCTCCTGATGTATAGACATATATTTTGAATGTGTACGCTATCCATACATGTTATCTGGGGATACGGTACCCTTTCTCACCTTTGTGCAATCACGTGTAATCCATACTGGGCGTGAGAACGGCTGGCGAGCTGTTAAGCAAGCTACAGCACCTGTGGTTTGCACACGTAAGTTTTTAATTTTTTCAGGAATGACGGTTAGGCCTAATTCCGGAACTGCGGTTGACCTGCACTTACTGGGAAATCGTTGTTCGCGGGTAATAATTGTAATCAGTGATCCCCATCACTAACGTTGTTCAGCGGGTTATCTGCCCCTGTAAGCGACAAACGCTGGCCTTTTCAGTGTAGCGCACATGCAGCCACGGACATGTAAGGGCATGACACACCAGTTATTGGCCAATCTCATGTGCCAGAGCCTCACGTGTCCCTCTAGTAAGCCGGACTCGGACCGCGGGGCATGACGGAGTCTCGTTCGTTAATGGAATTAAGCTTGCAATGTGTGCATCTGTTCTGTAGCTGGCATGGTTGAGGTTTCCCAGGTGGAGTCAAATTTAACCGTAGGCTCCACTCCTGGTGGTGCCCTTCTGGACATTCCTTTAAGGTTCAGCTTTGCAACCATACTGCCCACGTAAAACAAACACTTTGCCTTCATGAACGCTGTTTGGAGGGTCATGACTCGTGGGAATAACGCCGCCCAATCAGTTAACCTGCTAGAGAGATCCTTCGTTGCTCCCAAGCATGACATCACACTCCCTAGGAAGAAGGTAATGCCACTGTGGCGACCGTACTCCTGGGGGCGACACAAGTGCACTGATGCCCAGCCACTGCTCGATGAATCTGCTGGTACATTGACCCAGACCACTACATTCCCCTCGCACGCTACACGACCTGAATCTGACCCTGATGAAACTCAGGTTACCCTTCCCATATACAGTTCCATCTTACACGGTGACAAAGAGGAAGCTGCAGATGAAAGTGCAGGTTCGGCCCACCCGCCATCAGACACACCACCGTACTATCAGGGACCCTGTGCCAGTGCCGTCGCCAACGAGTGGGCCCCCCCTGCTTGCACAGGATCACAGCACTTGCAAAGTTGAAATACTGTGCAGTGAGATGGAAGATGGGGACGACGAGGAATCCAGACAAGTACAGGGATTCCCTAGCGAGGAGACTTATTTGATTGATTTCAATGTTGGGACAGCAATTTTTGGGGAGCACTATACTCTGGAGAATGATAGATGGGGCCCACCATACACTGGAACATTCCATAGGTGGACATCAGACAATGGAGCAGCATTTACAGGGCCCATTATACACTAGAGCATTAGAAATGGGGCCCATTATGTTTGGAGCATTATTTGGGCCCATAAGACAGTGGAGCTTCATCCATGGGGACCAACATATACTGTAGCATTATGTGGAGCTCATCATATACTGTTTCAAACATTATATGGGACCAATGATTCTGTATGGAGAAATAGATGGGCCTCGTCATGAGATGTAAAAAGTGAGGTATTTTTCATTGTACTATACCGCTATTTCTCTGCCGTATCGGAGCATGATGAGTTGTGGTATGTGTTAAAGGGGCGCTCTTTCGCCCAGGGCACATGAAAACCTGCAGCCAGCCCTCCCCCCCCACAACTTTAGCCAAATAACCCCCATTTTTCAGTGCGTAACTTGTATTATGAAGTTAATTAAGGTTGACAAGCTTAAGTAAGAAGAATTGATGCTTTTGGCATTCAAATGGGCACTGTAGGTGTGTTTCCTGTCCTCCTCTCACTGCCGACTTTTATTCCCCATTGACTTACATTGGGTTTCGTCGCTCAACTCTAGTAAACAATAATTTAACTTTTATTTAAAATATTTTTTTTGTAAACTGTTTTTAAAGTTAAAAAAACTTTTTTAATAAAGGTTTGAAACCAACTGGCATTTTTATTACAAAATACATCATAAATCTGTGTAGTGTGGGGTGGAAATACTGCTGGAGGGGCTGCGGGACACTTCGACAATGGGAGTGTGGAGAGAGGACTGGGATCGTGGTGGGGAAGGAACAGTTAGAGGTGATGGTGTGGAAAAAGCTACAGAATGGGTGGACATGTGGGAGGCAGAAGAGGTGGTGGGCGGTGGAGTGGAGGGTTGGGAAGGGACTGTAGGAGCAGATGATGTTGATGGAAAGTTGTATGGGGAAGGAGTTTGGTACGGGGAAGGAGTTTGGTATGGGGAAGGAGTTTGGTACGGGGCAGGTTGCTGGAAGTGGGGAGATGTCTGGTACTGGGGAGGTTGCTGGTACTGGGGAGGTTGCTGGTACTGGGGAGGCTGCTGGTATGTAATAGGAGGGGGAGGATGGAAAGTGGCTGGAGGGGGTGCAGATGTAATAGGAGGGGGAGGATGGAAAGTGGCTGGAGGGGGTGCAGGTGGAGGAACTACAGTGGTGGGAGGAGGAGGTTGGGAGGTAACCTGCTGTAGAGCACCGTGGCACGAATGCATTACATGCATCTGCTGGGTAGGAGATAGCGTTTCCATGCGCTCCACAACAGACCTGAAAAAGGTGTGGTTTGGCGAAGATCTTGCTTCTGAATGCATGGTTTGCAGAAGTGTCTTCACCTCCAGAATGCTGGAGTTGATCTGCTGATAGCCTGCGGAGATTTGCTCTGACAAGACTTTTAGACAGTTCTGGAAAGATGCATTCAGATGCAAGAACTCTGGCGCATAAGTCTTTTCCTGACCCCTCTGCCGCTGCCGCCCAGTACCCGCAGGTGTACTAGAGGTGGCAGGGGCAGAAGGGTGGGGTAAAGGGAAAGCGATCTCCTCACCAGCAGCTTCATGTAATGTAGGCGGCCACGATGCTCCTGTGCTGGTGGATGGGACAGATGGGTCGAATGTGTGGGAAGGCTGGGAAGGTGCAGATGTACCGGGGCGGTCGAAGTGTCCCTCGGTGCCGGTCTCCTCATGGATCGCCTCAGAAGGGTCCAATCGTGCAGGCTCCCGAGTGCTGCTCACCGTGCTCCTGCGTCCTCCAGATCCACTCGGGGCCCGCATCTCTTTATTGAACTCCTTCTTGAAACGATCCCTCACAGACCGCCACCGATTCACAATTCTGTTCCCTGAAACGAGAAAGGAGTGGTTAGTATACAACATCAGTGTTTCCCAAACTCCAGTCCTCATGGTCCCCAGGGGTCATGTTTTCAGGATTTCCATAGTAAATAGAAATCCTGAACACATGATCCGTGGGGAACACGAGGACTGGAGTTCGGGAAACACTGGTTTACATCAAGCAACCGGTACTGTATATACTTACGCTCTGTAATCTGGGCCCGAACATCGAGGTCCTCCCAGCGGCCCACAAGGAGCGAACAGATTTCCTCCCAGAGTCGTCGGGTAACGATAAGGTCAGCGTGGCGGCGGTCAGCCATATTCCAGAGCGGCTCCTTTTCTCTGACGAGATCGATGAGGTGGTCCACATCGAGTCCTCCATCCTCACCATCAGAGTCGGGAGCACGCTGTGAAGGCTGTTAAAGAAAAAGACAAAAATAACATAATTAGCCTCCACATAAGAAATGAAATAAAAAGTGCAAAAAAACAAAGCAAAAATATTTATACTTACACCCTGGTGACCGCCGCGTTGCTGTCGCCGACGACCCTGGGAGGCACTGCGAGGACCTCTTGGCCGAGCACCAGATTGGGAAGACTAGAGAAGAAAACAAAAAATGTTATGTCTTTGGATGTAGGCATTTGTTTGCTGTGTGTGGTCTGCAGAACATTGTTTTCTATATGTTGTGTGTAGTGTGATGTTGTGTTTCTGCGTTTGATGCAAAAAACTTACCAATTGTGAGCCCACTCCAGGTGTCTGTCCACCCCTTCCTTCTTCTTCTGGGAGCTCCTCTTCATCTTGTGAATCCTGTTTTGAAATAAAAGGCAATGAATAGACATATATTACAGAGAAGATGGATTTTGGAAATAAAAACTTACCGTCAAACGCTGACGATGCGAGGGAGGGCTACCAGAAGATGATGTGCTGTCTTCCTGGTGGCCACACTCCATGCCTGTGGGTGGTGTTCCAGCTGCTGCCATTGCTGCTGCTGCTGCTGCTGCTGCATCTATTGGGCGGCTGTTGAATAAAGAGAAACAAAGGGCCAATGAATATCTTGATATTCAATAGCCCTAGTTTGGAGGAATGGGGGATTTGATAATTACCGTCTCTCATCTGCTGCTGGCCTCCCCTCCTCAGCATGTTCCATTTGCTGCTCCATTTGGGGTGGTGGTGGTGCTGATGGTGCTGCAGTGGTCTCCTGCCTTCTCCTGCTTCGCTTGGTTGCTTTCTTGGGTGGCATGTTGGGTGTGGCTGTGGGTCCCACTGTCTTGCTTTTATATATGTCTTGTGGGCAGAGCTACTGAGCATGCTCAGACCAAAAAACTGGATCCGGCCGGCGCATTGCGGCGCTCATAGGCTTTCATTGTGTGAAAAAGCCGGACGCGCCGGATCCGGCGTGTCCGGCTTTTTCGCCGGAGACAAAAAAACGTTACAGTAGCCGTTTTTTCCAGACGCCGGATCGCGACACATTGCCGGATCCGGCGAAAACCGGATGAAACGCATGGCCATCCGGCGCGATCCGGCGCAAATGCAAGTCAATGGGGGGGAAACCGGATCCGGCATTGCATTTCGCCGGATCCGGTTTCTGTCAAAAGCGCCGGATCGCGCCTGACGGCGAAAACCTGATGTGTGAAAGAGGCCATACTTTTGTGAAAATGAACAAGGCCTGGATATCACCTGAATTTGCCAGTCCTCTTCCAGAATAAATAATTGCCTGGCAACAGGATCCAGGTCTCCTGTTGTGTTCATGTTTTTATGACCTGAACTTTATTTCCTGGGCTACAGCAATGCCTGTTGTTGCTCAGAAGTGCTGTCCACACAGACAAAACACTCGCTCATGTGTAAGTGGGGTTTGGTAACGTCAGCTGATCCCCTGCTGTGTGTATGGCAAAGTGTCCTGCTCCCTCCAAACTCAAAGTACCTCAGATTTACACCTGGCTCCAAGTAGGCCTCGGCCTACTACCTGATTTTCCCTGGGCTCCGACACCGCCAGTTGGTGCTCAGAAGTGCTGTACGCACAGACAAAACACTTGTTCATGTGTAAGTGGGGTTCGGTAACGTCAGCTGATCCCCTGCTGTGTGTACGGCAAACTCTCCTGCTGCCTACAACTTCTGACTACCTCTGATTTAATATGTTCTCTGATTTGCCCTCTGTCTCCACTCTGTTTTGAGTATTTCCTCCGGCCTACAACACCGCCTGTTTCTGCTCTCAAGTGCCGTCTGCACAATCCACACTTGTTCCTGTGTTACCTGGGTTCTGTAACATCTGCTCATCTTCAGAGGTGAGTCCGGCAATGTCTCCTGCTTTGTCTACATTCCCACTACTTGTAGTGGAAAAGTGGACAGAGCAGGAGACATTGCCTGACTCACCTCTAGGGAGAAGCTGCTGTTACAGAACCCCAGTAACACAGGAACAAGTTTTGGTTGTGCAAACGGCATTTCAGAGCAGCAAATGGCGTGGTTGGAAGCCAGAGGAAATACTCGAAACAGAGTGAAGCCAGAGGCCTAATTGGAGTACGTTGACAGTTAGTAGTAGTCTAGAAACAATCTAAAACTGCCACCAAATAGGCCTCAGCCTACTACCTGATTTTCCCTTGGCTCCGACCCCGCCAGTTGGTGCTCAGAAGTGCTGTCCACATAGAAAAAACACTTGTTCATGTGTAAGTGGGGTTCGGTAACATCTGCTGATCCCCTGCTGTGTGTACGGCAAACTCTCCTGCTGCCTCCAAATTCAAAAGTCTTATCTTAAACTGACTCCAAGTAGGCCTCAACCTACAAAATGACTATCCCTGGGCTCCAACATCATCAGTTGTTGCTCGGAAGTGCTGTCCACACAGAAAAAAACACTCGTTCATGTGAAAGTGGGGGTCGGTAACGTCAGCTGATCCCCTGCTGTGTGGAGGGCAAAGTGTCCTGCTCCCTCCAAAGTCAAAATACCTCCGATTTACACCTGGCTCCTAGTAGGCCTCAGCCTACACCATGATTGTCCCTGGGCTCCAACAACGCCAGTTGGTGCTCGGAAGTGCTGTCCGCACAGAAAAAAACAAACACTCGTTCATGTGAAAGTGGGGGTCGGTAACGTCAGCTGATCCCCTGCTGTGTGGAGGGCAAACTGCTGCTGCCTCCAAATTGTAACTACTTCTGATTTAAACATTCTCTGATTTGGCCTCTGTCTCCACTCTGTCTCTTGTATTTCCCCTGACCCCCAACACCGCCAGTTCCTGCTCACAGTTGCCGTCCGCGCATTCCACACTTGTTCCTGTGTTCCTGGTGTTCTGTTACGTGAGCTGATCCCCCAATGTGTGTCCGGCACTGTCTCCTGCGCTGTCCACCTTCCCACTACAAGTGGTGGGAATGTGGACAGAACAGGAGACATTGGCAGACACACATCAGGGGATCTGCTGACATTACAGAACCCCAGTAACACAGGAACACGTGTGGATTGGGCTGACGGCTACTGTACGCATAAACTGGCGGTGTTGGTGGTCAGGTTAAATCCTGGAAACAGAGTGGAGACAGATGCCTAATTGGAGCACGTTGACAGTCAGCTGTAGTCCGGAACCGATACAAAACTACCACCAAGTAGGCCTCGGCCTACACTATGATTGTCCCTGGGCTCCAACAACACCAGTTGGTGCTCGGCAGTGTCTTTGGCATGGGTACTCCCTGTTGCCCAGCCTGGTTCCAGCACCCCAGCTGTTTCCAGGTAGTGTCAATTTCACTTTGCCACCAATCCGTTGTCCTGTCGTCTTGCGGCCGGGTTAGCCGACTCTACGGTGCCTGCAGTTTAGGTGACTCCTATGTGGGCTGCGGGAACTGGCACTAAAGGCTGGATCCGTAGTGCCAATGGGACATGGACCCCCTGTAGGACTGTGGGTTTCGGTAACTGCGGCCGGCTTGCGGCCTGGCTACTTTGCTTTGGATGGGTACCTTCTGCTACCCACCCGGGTTCCAGCACTGTCAGCTGGTTCTCGCCAGAGCCTTTGGCCTAGGTGCCTCCATCTCGGTATCCGAAGGTCCAGCACCATCAGCTGGTCCTTGGTAGTGCTTTCTAGCACAGGTACCTCCTGCCTAGTAACCATGGTTCAGCACCGTCAGCTGTTCCTCGGTAGTGCCATTGGCTCTTGTAGCTTTTGCTACCCATATGGGTTCCAGCACCGTCAGCTGGTTCTCGGCAGTGTCTTTGGCAAGGGTACTCCCTGTTGCCCAGCCTGTTTTCAGCACGCCTGCTGTTTCCGGGTAGTGTCAAGGTCACTATGCCACCAATCCGTTGTCCTGTCGTCTTGCGGCTGGGTTAGCCGACTCTACGGTGCCTGCAGTTTAGGTGACTCCTATGTGGGCTGCGGGAACTGGCACTGAAGGCAGGATCCGTAGTGCCAATGGGACATGGACCCCCTGTAGGACTGTGGGTTTCGGTAACTGCGGCTGGCTTGCGGCCTGGCTACTTTGCTTTGGATGGGTACCTTTTGCTACCCATCCGGGTGCCAGCACTGTCAGCTGGTTCTCGCCAGAGCCTTTGGCCTAGGTGCCTCCATCTCGGTATCCGAGGTCCAGCAACGTCAGCTGGTCCTTGGTAGTGCTTTTTAGCACAGGTACTTTCTGCTTAGTAACCGTGGTCCAGCACCGTCAGTTGGTCCTTGGTAGTGCCATTGGCTCTTGTTCCTTCTGCTACCCATCCGGGTTCCAGCACTGTCAGCTGGTTCTCACCAGAGCCTTTGGCCTAGGTGCCTCCATCTCGGTATCCGAGGTCCAGCACCGTCAGCTGGTCCTTGGTAGTGCTTTTTAGCACAGGTACCTTCTGCTTAGTAACCGTGGTCCAGCACCGTCAGTTGGTCCTCGGTAGTGCCATTGGCTCTTGTTCCTTCTGCTACCCATCCGGGTGCCAGCACTGTCAGCTGGTTCTCGCCAGAGCCTTTGGCCTAGGTGCCTCCATCTCGGTATCCGAAGTCCAGCACCGTCCACTGCTGGTCCTTGGTAGTGCTTTTTAGCACAGGTACCTTCTGCTTAGTAACCGTGGTCCAGCACCGTCAGTTGGTCCTCGGTAGTGCCATTGGCTCTTGTTCCTCCTGCTACCAATCTGGGTTCCAGCACTGTCAGCTGGTTCTCGCCAGAGCCTTTGGCCTAGGTGCCTCCATCTCGGTATCCAAGGTCCAGCAACGTCAGCTGGTCCTTGGTAGTGGTTTATAGCACAGGTACCTCCTGCAAAGTAATCGGGGTCCAGCACCGTCAGCTGTTCCTCAGTAGTGCCATTGGCTATTGTTCCTTCTGCTGCCACTACGGGTTCCATTACTGTCCGCTGGTTCTCGCCAGTTTCTCAGCCTTCTTGTACCTTCTGCTACATTTCCAAGATCAAGCTTTTTGCAATTGTCTTTGGTAATCCTTATTGATCTCCATGACGACGACCCTGATGACGACGACCCTGAAGACCACACCAAAGAAGACCAGAAATATGACCCTAAATAATATGACCAAGAGGACAAAGAATATGAAGACAACCACCAAGATACAGAACAAAAGACAGAAGAACAAGAAGCAGAAGAAGCAAAAGCAGAAGAACAGAAAGCAGAAGAACATTAAGCATAAGACTAAAAATCAGCATAGAAGAAATCAAAATTATAAGCAGAAGAAGACTAAGCAGTAAATGGGGGTGAGTCCGTTCCTCCTCGTGGTGCCCCTGGAAAATGCCTGCTGCTGCAGGCCAAACTGAACACGGACAAATCCTGTTGTAAATCTTTTGTGACAGGCAGAACGTAAGGTGTAATCTTATAACTTTTATAGATAAGTACTACAGGAATGCCTGTCACCATAAGAAAATGAAGAAAAAGAAGAATAGGAAGAAGATGAAGAAATAGCATATGAAAATTAATAATAGCTGAATAAGAAGAATATGAAGAATGGAAAAAAAAATTAATGGGAAGAAGGTGAAAAAGAAGATGTATAAGGTGAAGAAAAAGTTGATGAAAAAAATGCTACTGCTGCGGATCATGAAGGAGAAAGTGTGGGAGAAGTACAAAAGAAGGTGAAGAGCATGGAAGTTGTGAAACATACATATCTGACAAAATATAAAAAAGTTAACATAGTCAATATCTTTTTAACTCCGAACATCTTGAAAAAAAAAATTGGAATTAATGCTATGCCATGTGATTTGAATAAACCACTATGCCTTTAATGTCTCCTTCACCTCCCACAATACATTCTACATGATTCTTATTTGTTTTCAATTATGTAGAATTAGCCAACAAGGAAATAAAGGGCTTTTTTAATTCTGATACCGGAAGTCCCATTGACTTGAATGGGACTTCCGGTATCGGAATCGGCGATACCCGATATTTTTTTTGTATCGGGCGATAACATCTGATACGATATTTTTGGGTATCGAACGGTATCGCTCAACACTACTTATCAAGAAGCACTGTGCCTAAGCAAAAATACTCTACAAACAGTAAAACATGCTCACCACACACGTGAAGGGAGGGAATAAGCGGGTGCTGTCATGGGTTCCTAGAAACATCATTATCGGTAAGTAACTAAGTTATTCTCTCTCACCCTTGACAGCACCACGAAGAGAATTACAGAGACTGGTAGTTTAGGGAGGGACCACAGCCTGAAGGACCCTTCTCCTGAAGGTCAAGTCAGACATAGAGGCTAGACCTAATCGATAATGTCTGAAAAAGGTTGAAAGTGATGACCAGGTGGCTGCCTTACAGATCTGTTTTATCAATACCTCAGATCTCTCAGCCCATGACATCGCCATTGCTCTTGTGGAATGGGCTCTCAACCCTTCCGGGATGGTATTCCAACTGGATTAATAGGCCAGGACAATCGCATCCCTTATCCACCTTGCCAGGGGTACTTTTGGATGCTTTGAGTCCCTTCCTGGACCCCTGGAAGCACACAAAGAGAGAACCTTCCTTCCTACACCCTTTGGTGGCCTCTAAGTACTGAACTAGGCACCTCTTCACATCTAGGATGTGAAATCTCTCCTCTGCCCTATTCCAAGCATTTGGGCAGAAGAAAGGAAGGACTACCTCTTGGTACCTATGAAAATGTGATGCCACTTTAGGTAGATAGGCCAGGTCAGGTTTTAAGATGACTCTATTTTCTAAACTTTTTGCAAATGGTGGCACTGCTGATAGAGCCTGAATATCGCTCACTCTATGAGCCGATGTTAGCTCCACCAGAAGCACAGTTTTTAATGACAAGATTTTTAGGGGTGCTGACTGAATAGGCTCATATGGGGAACCTGTTAGTGTGGATAATACAAGATTCAGGTCCCACGATGGTAACTTCCGGCTAACTATTGGCCTAGACCTGGTTGTGGCCTTAATAAATCGTGCTACCCAAGGGTTGCCTGCCACATCATGGTTATAAAGGGCACCTAAAGCTGCTACTTGTACCTTTAATGTATTAACCTCCAGCTCCTGCTCTAGGCCTCTCTGTAGAAATTCAAGAATTTTATCAATCTGGACCCCATCCTGGACTCTTACCCCGGAGGTGGACAGAAATTTTTCCAAGTTTTCCCATAAGCTCTTCTCATAACCAGTTTCCTACTCTTTTGTAATGTAGTAATCAGGTTCTCCGAGAACCCCCTTTCCCTCATCAGTGACCTTTCAAATTCCATGCTGTTAAATGGAGGTTTATTGCCCGAGGGTGTAACACCGGCCCTTGAGACAGTAGATCCGGGAGATCTGGTTGGATCCAAGGGTCAGTAACCGAGAGCATTCTCAATCCAAAGAACCAAGTTCTTCTGGGGCCTAAAGGGGCTATTAATATCATTCTTGTTCTGTCCTCTCTGTCTTTCCTTATGACTGCTGGAATGAGAATGATCGGGGGAAAGGCATATGTCAGGTTCTGGGTCCATGGAAGCCTAAAGGCATCCAGAGACCGAGGATTCCCAGTGGTGTTTAGGGAACAGAATGTTTCCACTTTTTTGTTTTTGAAGTCGGCAAACAGATCTATGTCTGGGGTTCCCCACATCTCTACAATCCGTCGAAAAATGGACTGCTTTATGACACATTCTCCCTGCCGCAATTGGGTGCGGCTCAGAAAGTCTGCTGTCATGGTTTATTCAGAATGCTGGGCAGGCGGTGTAGGGGATAATTGGTAGAGCCTCCTGTGTCTGGGGAGGGTTTTTATAGCTTCAGGTGAGGACCCTCCCCTGTCGTTTATACTCCTAGTTTGAGTGTGCCCGACCCTGCTCCGTTTGTGCTCTCGCCTGTCCTGGTAGGATTGTTTGGTGTATGATCTGGTTTGGCCTCGGTTTACGTCTCTTTGATTCTGATTTTGCACTTGTGTGTCCGTCCCGTGTATGACCCCTGGCTTTGTCCTGACCTCCCTGTGATCACCCCTCTGGTACTTCTGCCTCCATCTCGTGTGTGACCTCTGCTACGCCTGACTATTCTCTGACTCATGATTCTGTACCTTGTCTGCCCGTACTGTGTATGACTTCCGTTTTGCCCGACTCTAAGTTTTCTACCATCTCTGAAAGCAGGATGCTAAGCCCCACCCCCTTGCTGTCACATGACCGTAGGTCCTGTGCCTGCTTGCTAAAGCTTCAGCGTTCAGGTCCTGTGCATCTGTACTTTCTGGCTATTCATGTCCCCGGGGCCCCTACAGTATGGGTGAGTCCCTGCTCAGCGGAGGCTGCACGCCGGCGCTGTCAGGAGCCTGATATCTGCTCTCTGGTTCTCTGTCCCCTGAATATGTAATGCGGAGAGAGATAGTAGGTTTGCCTCTGTTAGACTGAGGATTTTGGAGGGCGTGTTCATTAGGGCTCGGGACCTGGTTTCCCCTTGATGATTTATATAGGCCACCATCACTTGATTGTCCAAAAATATGCAGACATGATGGCTCTGCAGCAAGGGTAGAAAATGTGCTAAGGCATAGCCTACTGCCAAAAGTTCCTTCTGGTTTGAGGAGGCTTCTAGTTCCTGACCTCCCCATTACCCCTGAGCAACCTTGCTCTCCATGTGTGCTCCCCAATACATGGGACTGGCATCCGTGGTAATTATGTGTGCTATTTTATCACCCAGGGGATCCCTTTGGATAGGTTGTCTGTTTCCCCACCAGGCTAGGGAATGAATAGTTTTGGAATTTAGGGTTATGTTACCCTGTAAGTGGCCTCTTATTGCTAACTGGTTGGCTAATACATCCCATTGGAGATCCCTCATGTGTAGCTGCGCCCATTGGACCGCCGGCAGGCAGGCGGAGAAAGTCCCCAGCAGTGACATTGCTTTTCTTAGTGTCATGGAGAGGTTCTGTATTGCTCTTGCCACTATTTGCGCAATTTCCTCTTTTTTTGTGATCTGGGAAGTGGCACTCTTGCTTGTTTGAGTCCAGCATTAGCCCTAGGAACTCCTGTACTTTGCTGGGCTCCAACCTTGATTTTTTTCAGGTTTAGAAGCCAGACGAGGTTTTGTAGAGTGTCCATCACCCTGTCTCTCTGTTGCTTGCATATTTGGGCCGAGTAGCTTGCTATTAAGAAGTCATCCAGACATGAGATTATTAATATGTCCTGCTCCCTTAGGTGGTCCATCATTTCTGCCACTAGTTTTGTGAATACCGTGGGGCTGTAGATATTCCAAATGGCAAGGCCCTATATTGGAAATTCCCTTATCTCGCCATCTATTGAGACAGCTAGTCTGAGGTATTTTTGGGAGTCTTTGTGAATGGGGACATGATAGTACGCATCGCTGAGGTCTAATACCATCATAAAGCAGTTCGGGAACAGGATTTTGATGGTGGACTTTTTTGTTTCCATTTTGAATCTTTGATTTTTGACGTATCTGTTTAATTTGCTGAGATTTATGATTGCTCAGAAGGTGCCGTCCGGTTTGGTCACTAGAAAAAGAGGGGACTAGAACCATCTGCCCGTCTCCTGAAGGGGAACCTCCTGGAAGACTCCTTTTTTAAATAAACTTAGGACCTCGCATTCCTGAGCTTTTTGCTCTCTTGTAGAGGATCTTAGTGGAGTCACCACGTATTTTTGAGGTGGGAGAGAAAGAAAGTCTATCCTTAGGGCCGACTTGATCAGATTTAATATCCAAGGGCTGTTTGAGATTTTCCTCCAGGCTGGAATGAAAAGGGTAAATCTCCCCCCCACCCTAGGCAAACTGTCACTTAGAGGGCTTCTTGTCTCGGGAAGAGTTACCGAAGAGGAACCCTCTATCTCTCCTTTTTCTCTTGTCCCACTTCTCTTCCCTGGGTGGCATTCTCTGAAAGAACTTTTTGTTCTGAAAGGACCTCTTAAACACTCCAGGCCCCAGGTTTTCAAACCCCTTCTTCTTATCCCCTGCCTTCTGGAGGATATCATCTAGCATCTCACCGAATGGGAACTTCCCTTCACAGGGGATTGAGCACAGCTTCATTTTAGTTTGTAAGTCCCCTGGCCAGCCTTTGAGCCATAATGTTCTTCGGGCTGCGTTCGACAGTGCTGCTGCTTTGGATGATAACTGTACTGAGTCGGCTTATGAGTCCGCCAAGAAGGCTGCAGCTCCCTTTATTACTGGGATAGATTCCATAAGGGCTCTGGAGGTACATGTTGCCGCTATGGCTGGCCTAAGATTTCCTCATGCTGATTCCCAAGCACCCTTCAGGAAGGTATCAGCCTTTTTATCTAAGGGGTCTTTAAGAGTACCCATGTCCTCAAAGGGGAGAGCAAAATTTTTGAGGCCTTGGCGACAGCTGCGTCGAGTTTCGGGGCCTTGTCCCAAGATGTTGCTGCCTCTTCATCGAAGGGATATTTTCTCTTAAGGGAAGGGACCATGGAGTTTTTCTTATCTGGCTTCTCCCATTCTTTTTTGATCAGTACGTTCTCATTCAGTGGGAACACCCTGTTTCTTTTGGCCCAGTCCCCCGGACATTATGTCCTGGACCGACCTATCAGGGCGAGGGTCCGACACCCCCATGGTAACCTTACTGCTTTTACTAGTGTGTCGACCTCCTCTAGGGGAAAACAATGATGCCCTCCCATTTCCTCATCTGAGGAGCAGGTGTCCGAGGTATGTGAGATAATTTTCCCCGATGTCGAGGAATCTGAATGGGAACCCACTACAGTGTCCTTTTTTACTTTTTCCCCCTGTTTTAGGGATGTAAGGGCACTCTGAACCTCCAATCTGATTATAGCTCTTAGGTCAGAGGTCAGAGGCGAAATCCAGGGTTTCCTCATAAAGCACCTCCTGTATGCATAATTCGCAGAGCTTCTTATCCCATGACACTAGTGAGGCTCTGCTGCAAGTGGGGAATTCCCTGTTCTTCCTTTTCTCCTTCTTTCCCTAATAAGGGAAAGGAAGCCTATTACAATGGTGAACATTCTCAAAGATCACTCACCAGATATGCGCGGTTGCAGGTACCGGTTCGGGAGATGGAATCAAGTCCTGTATAGGCTGATCCAAGGATGGTGACTTGCTCCTTGCAGCTAACCTGTTGTGCTGTGTGGAATGGTTGCTGCAACGGCCGTCACGCCTATCTCACTCCTTCTGCCGGTGATGGTGGTGCTGTTTCTGCTGCTTGGTCTGCTGCCTGGGCTGCTGCTCCTGCTCCTGATGCTGGTCGCTGTCCCTCCATTATGCACAGGACACTTCAGCCAGGAGTATTCTCAGCACTTCCTAATTGAATTTCCCCGTGTGTGACATCACATCGTCTCCCATGCTGCACCACTCTCTCCCGGGGAGCGCGTAATGCGCATGCACTGACCTGGGGACCCGGAAGTCGCCGTCCATTTCCAGGGCAGCGGCCATGTTGGTACACCTCTGTACCTGGCGCTGACCGCGCGTGTGCACTGGGTCCCGCCAGCCCCTACCTCTTTTCTGGAGTGGCGGCTCCATCCTCTCCCCCGCTCACCCCGCAGACAATATCGGCCCCAGCGGTGGCAGCTTCAGGCACTGCACCCATTGTGACAGGGGCCTCCCCGCTGTCAGTGCTGGGATGGGTCAGTCCCAGATCTTTTCCTTCTTCCCAGGTACGTTCATCTGTAGGTCACCCGTCAGGGACAGGAAGCCAACTGGGGGAGAGGAGAGGTGCCGCCCTTTTTATCTGTAGGTTCCTGTTCCTGAAGGGCAGATCCCCTCTCTCCATGGTGCTGTCATAGGTGAGAGAGAAAAATAAAAATTCAATAGCTCTCAGAATAAGTTACATCGAATTGTAAATAAGATGCATAACAATTTTTTAAATAATTTTTTTTATTGTTTAAAAGTAGCAAAATATAAAAAAAATGATGTTAATGTGACATAGCTGTAACCGTACTGACCCAAATAATAAATCTGCTTTATCATTTTAAGACAAGGTAAACAGCATTAAAAAAAACACACAAAACAATTCTTGAATTGCTGATCTTTGTTCATGCTGCATCCCAAAAATCGTAATAGAAAGTGATCAAAAAATATTCTGCACCTGAAAATGATACTAGAGTTAAGGAATTTATAAATCGCAACACCACTTATGTAGTATATTTATTAATTTGCTTAATTTGTAAAATCCAATATGTGAGATGTACCACTAATCAATTGAAAGTCAGGATTAGACCCCATCTATCTGATGCAGCTAATGTTAAGATGGTAAAATGCTCAGTGG
Source organism: Dendrobates tinctorius (assembly GCF_039654945.1). Lineage (NCBI taxonomy): Eukaryota > Metazoa > Chordata > Amphibia > Anura > Dendrobatidae > Dendrobates > Dendrobates tinctorius. The sequence continues at coordinate 99,983,852 of NW_027361690.1, read as the reverse complement.
CTTTTTCATTTTTCATTACACCCAAATGAAGACATCACTATGTGCAGGGTTATTGGAATAGAAAAGGTTTCTAAACTCTGGAGATGTGGGGACCATCATAGAAAATGTTTAAATATTCGAATTGTGGTGGATCTATATGTTGCAAACGAGAGCACCTTTAGGGATGAATATTAAACAGAATTTGACATATCATTATGTATAAATTTCTAAATTTATTGCAGCCGTCAAACAAAAAAAGAAAGTAGAAATTTTATATGTCTAGCCTGTATATGTGTGTTCTATTGTATTATTTTATTTAGCTTATATTGAAAGTTAATTAAGTAATGGATATTTATCAACTCGTGAAGAATGCTATTAGTGATTATGTGGTAACAATCACATGGCTGGTATAGGAGTTGATATAGAAGGTTGTTTTTTGGTCAGCATGGTATGCAAGGATTAAGGACTGCGTTCGAAACGCGTCTGCCCATAGAACTTTTCCCAGAGTGCGGGCTTTTGACTTTTATGCTAAATGGATTACCTATTTTAAATAATTTTCCTAATAAAATTTGAAAGCTGTGAACAAACTGACTGAGGTGAATTACCTATTGGACTGATTGCTTTTCCTGCTGCACTGCAGTTTCCATGCTCAGAGTTCTGGATATTTTGATGGTTGAGCTGACTTTTCTGTTTCTTCCCATTTTTATTTATGTTCTACTTTTTGATTGCGTTATATTCCACTTTTTGTTCAACAGCATGATTAAAAAGCATTTTTTGCCACTTTTTTATGGTGTTCACTAAAGGGGTTAACTAGTGTGACAGTTTTATAGGTTGGGTTGTTCCAGATGTGGCAATTCCAGATATGTGTACTTTATGTGTTTATTTTTGTGTTTAAATAAATATATGCATTTATTGTTATAATATTTTTTCTTTTTTTGTTCTTTATTTTGTGATTTTTCATATTTTTGCAACTTTTATTTTCTCTTTTTTACTGTGCCCCAGGATCGGACATAAACTTCCAGTTGTCTGATCGTTGATCTAATATTCTGCAATGCTTTTGCGCTGTACGGCATTAGATAAGGCAGTGTCACACAGGGAGGCATGTCAGCTCCTGCTCTCAGCAGGAAACTACAAGCCACTGTACCTGGGTGACCAGGGTGACCTTTGTCCCAGAGTCTCCAGGAAACCCATTGGCACAATGTGATCGCAATTATGTTGTGCTATTTGGAGCACAGAGGCAGCTCCCTCTGCTATGCCAATCGATGTCACTGTCACTATGGGCAACGGCATCAGAGGAGTTAATAGACCGCGATTGATGCTAGCACCAATCATGGGCATTGCCGCAGCGTGTCAGGTATGATGTATATGTATGTGTATGATGATTGCGCTGACTATGATAAAGAGCTAGGGTGATCATCGCGCCGTACTTGTAAGGTGGTTTGTGGGAACACACTTCCTGCATTGCAGTACATGAATGATGAATGTCATGAAGGGGTTAAATAACAAGGACATATATTTTTCTGAAGTTGGAAGAATAAATAAATGCAGAAGATATTGGTCATGTACTCATATGCTCCAGAAGAAATGGACAAAATGTAGCCATACCAGTAAAAGACATATTGGATGTTCCTAGTCTAAGAGGAGGACTTTTATCTGTAAAGCGTATGACAATTGGAGGACTAACTAGGAAATTCCAAGGCGTCAAGTGTGGTAACCCTGATGGAAATTGGGTGATCTTTGCCATAGTGGTTTAGCTCTTATAGCAAACACAGCAAAGGAACAGGAGAGTCTTAGCACACATAAACACAAATGGCTCAATTCTTTAAAGCTTTATATCAATTATCTGGCTAAATAAAGCTTTGAAAAGTTGTCTAATTTTGACTTGAGCCTGAGCTAAAAATTCTGAAAGTTTTGCTGTTTTATAGCCAAAAAGTGGGCAGAGCTGGGTTGGAAAAAGGGGTTGGTGTTTTCTTGGAGAATGATTTGCGGTGAGGCGCACACAAGGTGTTTGCCACTTATCCTGTGCTCCTGATTCATGAGGAGGAGTATGACTCCATGACATCTCCTTTTGTTTACGCCAGTCTTGATGAACAGGGCTTAACATTATGCAAATGTGGAATGGACTTCAAGGTCAAAAACATCGAGAAAACACTAAGGAACGGCAAAACAGAATTGCAGTGTTCATTAGAAATAACCGAATCTCATGAAATTTGCACAAATATAGCAGGAAATTCAACTCACATCTTATTTATGCACTAAGGTATTTCCAAATGGAGAGATTGAAAAGTAAAATAATATTATGCTGCCCTCACCTCTTACCTGACCTGGCATGATAGCTGCCCATCTGTACCTTTGGTGGCTTGTTTTCTCTCGCCGAGTCTGGTCTACTTTCCACCTTCAGTGTTCCTCACTCTTTGTTGCCTCCAAATTCATTATGAAGCGCTTCTTATTGGGTTTGGTGCCTCTTGTACGCCATCAAGACTGGCGTAGCGTGTGCGTGCTCTACGCCAGTCTGAATTAATCGGACACAATGTTTTTCTGTTTGTCCAGAAAAACGATAGCTGGTGAAACTGATGAATTCCCATGAATAAGTCATGTAATTGAACATTTTACGAAGTATTTCCATTTTTATGCCTCAGAACACAGATTATCATTCAAAATGATAGGGATGAACACAGCATGGTGATTGCTATTATCTTACATTTACCCTGCTAGAATCTCATTAAACTTTTATATTTAATTGAGATATATATATATATATATATATATATGTATAGGAATATGCAACTGTTACAGAACCACTCAGCACCCAGAATATGTTGTGCAGTTATATGTATATATAATAGGTTCCATAGAGATGCATGTCCCTAATGTGTCAGCAGTGTCCGCCCTCCCCCCACCTTTGTAATTCCCACAGTAAACATCCACAGGCTCCGGCCACCTGCGGCTTTTGTAATGCATGTCCGGCCTAAGGGGAGCCGTGTTACAGAACCACTCAGCACCAAGAATATGTTGTGCAGTTATATGTATATATAATAGGTTCCATGTGAGATGCATGTCCCTAAAGTATCAGCAGTGTCCACCCTCCCCCCACCTTTGTAATTCCCACAGTAAACATCTGCAGGCTCCGGCCACCTGCGGCTTTTGTAATGCATGTCTGGCCTGACTCTTGTCTATTGGCCGTGTGATATATTCTGTGTCCTGTGAGTAATGTGTTGTCAGACTGGAAATACATGGAGAAGCAGTCATCTTTTATACGCGCCCATGCACTCAGAGGAATTCCAGCCAGCGTCATTCATTCAGACTCCAGCCAACGCAGAGCGGACCTCCGAAAACACGGGGTGGTACTGAAAGAGGTACCCCAGCTTGGTAGACCCCGTTACACTGGTGGCAGCGACGGGATATGATACCCCTTCTACAGGAGAAAAGGAATGAATGGAAAACAACTACCAGAAGTTAAAGAGGACTACATTAAAAGATCTGGTGGAAGCCTGAGGGTTGATCGCCAGCAGCAAAACAAAAGCGGATTTGATAGCAGCCATCATGGAACACGACAGTGCAGCGCCCCCCAATGTGAACGCGGAGGAGACCGAAATCCAGAAGGAGGTAAAGAACAGACTGGCATTCTATGGCCCAAACCCTGCAGTAGAGATCATATGAGAGGTGATGGCTGATGTGCGTACTGATCTGAAGGAAAAGATGGCCGAGTGGACCAGGATAGAACTAGCCAAGATGGAGATGGCAGAGCGGACCAAAGTGGAGCTGGCCAAGATGGAGATGGCAGAGCGGAGAGAGGAGAGTCAGCGAGCAGGGGGAGCTTTGGCCTTCAACCAGGTATCTTCAACAGTAAGACACAAAAAGATCCAGTACAATGCCTTCCGACAGTTGGGGGAGGCAGAGGAAGACATTGATGGCTTTCTGCAGGACTTTGAGCGGCAGTGTGCCCTTCATCAAGTAAAGCCGGAGGAACGGGTTCAGATTCTGGCCAGCAAGCTGACAGGCCGGGCAGCGGATGTCTATCACACGGTACCTGATGAGGACTGTATGGACTATGAGCAGATCAAAGAAGTGATCTTGGCCCGGTATGCGCTGACACCAGAGGCCTACCGCCAAAAGTTCCGCGGACTTATAAAACACATAACCGATACCCACGCTGAATGGGCCTGTAAATTATGGCGAACACTGCTACAGTGGGTACAAGGGAGCCAAGCAACCACTAAGGAGGACGTCCTCCAGCTCTTCCTGTTAGAACGATTCTTTAATGGACTAAACCCCGAGACACAGGAATGGCTTCGGGACAGGCGGCCAACGACTCTTGAGGAAGCCGCTCGTCTGGCCGATGAACATCATGATGCCAGGAGGCCGCAGTTCTTCGGATCAAAGGTGGTCACTAGGAGCCCACCCATGGACCTGGAGGGCCCCAAACCCCCGAAGATTGTAGGGGGATCAGCTAGAAACCCGGCCTACCACAGTCCCCCTGGGGCGTGATGCCACACCTGCCGTCAGCAGGGACACCTGCAAAGACAATGCCCCAACCGGACTCAGCATACCCAGTGGTCAAAGGCGGGAACAGCTACCTTCAGCCGGGCTGCTGTACACTGCTACCAAGGTGAAGCTGACCAGGCATTGGGGCTACGACTAACCAAGGGGTGGAAGAGATGGAGGAAGTGCTGCATGAAGTAGACCCCGTGCAGGCAGCCCGGGCAGATAATCGACAACAGCATCGACAGGTCATGTGGGTTAATGGGAAACGTATGCAGGGACTAAGAGATTCCGGAGCAACTTTGACCCTTGTGAAGCCTCATCTCGTCCGGGACCAAGAGAAGACGGACCGGACAGTGGAAGTCCGTGTAGCAGGGGGAGCCATACATCGACTACCCACTGCCAGGATTGACCTGAACTGGGGAGTCAGGGATGGCCTTGTTGAGGTCGGCTTGATGGAGGATTTGCCTGCAGACATCTTGCTGGGAAATGACTTGGGGCCCATGTTGTCTACATTCTCGGTGGCCCCTCTGGCTGAGACCTATCCTGTGACCACCCGGAGACAAGCTCGAGCTGCGGAGACGGAATCACACTCAGAGGAGGCCCAGGTAAGACATCCCAGCCCTGCACGTATTCTCATAGCCAGACACATTTCTTGGGCCACCCCAGATAAATTTAAGAGGGAGTTACTTGAGGATCCTTCATTGGAGGGATATTGTGGGAAGGCACAGGAGGGGAGAGGAGTACTAGAAGGGGAACAGTTTGTATGGAAGCAGGGACTCCTCTACCGGATCACAGAGCAGCACCACACAGGGACGAGCTCCACTATAAAACAACAGCTGGTAGTTCCCAAGAAGTATAGGCAGGAGCTACTGCGAATCTCTCATGATATACCCTTGGCCGGGCACTTCGGCGTCAGTCGCACCAGGCATCGTCTGACACAAAACTTCTTTTGGCCGGGGGTAACCTATGATGTTCATCAGTACTGCCAGACCTGTGACAGTTGTCAGCGCATTGGCAAGAGGGGGGATCGATGCAAGGCCAAATTACGCCTCCTCCCCATTGTGGAGGAACCATTTAGCCGAGTAGCGGTCGATCTGATAGGGCCGTTAGCCAAACCCAGTCCGTCCGGGAAAAAGTATATATTGACAGTGGTAGATTATGCCACATGGTATCCAGAGGCGGTTGCGTTACCTAACATACTGGCAGAGACGGTGGCGGCCGCCCTGCACCAGGTTTTCTCACGGGTTGGATTTCCCGGGAGATTATCTCGGACCAGGGTGCCCAGTTTACAGCAGAGGTGACCAACCAACTGTGGAAGCTGTGCGGCGTAAAGTCCATTAGAAGCGCCCCGTACCACCCGCAAACCAGTGGGTTGTGTGAACGCTTTAACGGGACATTAAAACAGCTCATTGGGACTTTTACCAGGACCTACAGGGACTGGGAGAAATTCTTGCCACACCTCCTGTTTGCCTATCGGGAGATGCCCCAAGAATCCACGGGGTTCTCCCCGTTCGAGCTGGTATACGGGAGATGGGTAATGGGACCCCTAGACTTAGTGCTGGAACACTGGGAAGGGGAGGGCCTCATAGAAGGGGTACCTATTGTACCCTATGTGCTGGAATTCCGGGACCGCCTACAGGAGCTGACTCAGGCTGTACGTGAGACCATGCTGGCGACCCAGTGGCGCCAGCGCATATGGTACGATCGAAGGGCCAGAGAGCACACCTTGGAAATAGGACAGGTGGGGGGAGGGCGGACACTGCTGAAACATTAGGGACATGCATCTCACATGGAACCTATTATATATACTGTACATATAACTGCACAACATATTCTGACGGCTGAGTGGTTCTGTAACACGAACTATATAGGTTGGCACAGCCTATCTCCATTATCCTGAGCTGTATATTAAGCTAATTAAAATCCCCTTGCTTATTTCTTTTAATTCAGGACTGAGGTATTTCGGTTCAACATCGCAGATTTGAGTGTAATCATTTTTTTCACCATCGGTTTCTCGATTAAATTTATATTATATACATTTTATCTATTATATCAAGTGCAGTGATGGGAAAAAGTATTTCCAGACGTCCTTTGTTATCATATATTTGTCAAGTTTAATGGTTTCTATTCAATAAACTAATTAAATATAAAACAACCCTGAGTAAGTGCAGCTTAAGCAATGTTACTGCTTTTATTTAACATTCTGCTTTGAACATTATTTTATAGTTTTAATTTACATAAAAAGTTCTGCAACTTTGTAAATGCATGTATTACTTCCAGGAAGCACAAATAGAAAAAGGCATAATGGCATTCATTTTATGAAGTAATGGCTATGGCTTTTTACATTTAAAGGTTAATCTGGTTGGTTAGAATTATAGTTTTTAAATGTTACAGTTGTGTTTCTACTGGCGACAAATATGTAAATCTAGTGCTAAGAAGTTTGGTTAAAGGGGGAGTTTCAACCCTTTCTCATTAATGAATGTATTGTGCATATGGGCCATAAAAACTAAATAGCAAAAACTTATTCACACTTGGAGATGGTTGCAGAAAAACACAGCACCCACCGAAAATAAAACACTCCACAACCATGTGGCAGCATACAGTTTTGGGAACATGATAGGTCTCCTTTAACAGGAGTTTCTTCACCTTCCTTTTAGTTATGTATGGCCCGAGTGTGATTGATATATACATACAGGTGCTTCTCACAAAATTAGAATATCATCAAAAAGTTAATTTATTTCAGCTCTTAATACAAAAAGTGAAACTCATGTATAGAGTCATTACAAACAGAGTGATCTATTTCAAGTATTTACTTCTGTTAATGTTGATGATTATGGCTTACAGCCAATGAAAACCCAAAAGTCATTATCTCAGTAAATTAGAATAATTAACAAAAAAATCCTTCAAAGGCTTCCTAAGCGTTTAAAAAGGTCACTTAGTCTGTATCAGTAGCTCCACAATCATGGGGAAGATTGCTGACTTGACGACATATGTCCAGTAGGCAGTCATTGATACACTCCACAAGGATGGTAAGCCACAAAAGGTCTTTGATAAAGAAGCTGGCTGTTCTCAGAGTGCTGTATCCAAGCATATTAATGGAAAGTTGAGTGGAAGGAAAAAGTGTGGTAGAAAAAGGTGCACAAGCAACTGGGATAACCGCAGTCTTGAAAGGATTGCAAAGAAAAGGCAATTCAAAATTTTGATGAGATTCACAATGAGTGGACTGCTGCTGGAGTCATTGCTTCAAGAGCCATCACACACAGACGTATCCAGGACATGGGCAACAAGTGTCACATTCCTTGTGTCAAACCACTTATGACCAATAGACAATGACAGAAACGTCTTACCTGGACCAAGGAGAAAAAGAACTGGACTGTTGCTCTGTGGTCCATCAAGGTACCAGAGTCTGGAGGAAGAGTGGAGAGGCACACAATGCAAGCTGCTTGAGGTCTAGTGTAAAGTTTCCACAATCAGTGATGGTTTCGGGAGCCATGTCATCTGTTGATTTAGGTCCACTTTGTTTTATCAAGACCAAAGTTAGCGCAGCCGTCTACCAGGAAATTGTAGAGCACTTCATGCTTCCCTTTGCCGACAAGCTTTTTGGAGATGGAAATTTCATTCACCAGCAGGACTTGGCACCTGTCCATACTGCCAAAAGTACCAATACCTGGTTTAAAAACAACAGCATCACTGTGCCTGATTGGTCAGCAAAGTCACCTGACATTAACCCCATTGACAATCTGTAGGGTATTGTCAAGAGGAAGATGAGAGACACCAGACCCAACAATGCAAATAAGCTCAAGCCTGCTATCAAAGCAACTTGTGCCTCCATAACACCTCAGCAGTGCTGCAGGCTGATTGTCTCCATGCCACCCCGCATTGATGCAGAAATTGATGCAAAAGAAGCCTCGACCAAGTATTGACTGCATTTATTGAACATACATTTCATAGGCCAACATTTCGGATTTTAAAATAATTTTTCAAGTTGGTGTTATAAAGAATTCTAATTTACTGAGATAATGACCTCTGGGTTTTCATTGACTGCAAGCCATAAACATCACAATTAACAGAAATAAATACTCAAAATAGATCATTGCTTCACTTTTTGCATTGAAGAAGTGGAATAAATTAACTTTTCGATGATAATCTAATTTTGTGAGAAATATATATAAATTGTTGGTACCCTTTGTTTAAAGAAGGAAAAACCCACAATGGTCACAGAAATAACTTCAATATGATAGAAGTAATAACTAGAGTTGAGCGATTTTTGTTTTTTTAGGGTCGAGTTTCGTTTCGTGAAACCCGACTTTTCCAAAAGTCGGGTCGAGCAAGATCGTCCGATTATAGGGAAAAGTCGGGGTCGTCCCGAAACACGAAACCCAATGTAAGTCAATGGGGAATAAAATTCGGCAGTGAGAGGAGGACAGGAAACACACCTACAGTGCCCATTTGAATGCCAAAAGCATCAATTCTTCTTACTTAAGCTTGTCAACCTTAATTAACTTCATAATACAAGTTACGCACTGAAAAATGGGGGTTATTTGGGTAAAGTTGTGGGGGGGAGGGCTGGCTCCAGGTTTTCATGTGCCCTGGGCGAAAGAGCGCCCCTTTAACACATACCACAACTCATCATGCTCCGATACGGCAGAGAAATAGCGGTATAGTACAATGAAAAATACTTCACTTTTTACATCTCATGACGAGGCCCATCTATTTCTCCATACAGAATCATTGGTCCCATATAATGTTTGAAACAGTATATGATGAGCTCCACATAATGCTACAGTATATGTTGGTCCCCATGGATGAAGCTCCACTGTGTTATGGGCCCAAATAATGCTCCAAACATAATGGGCCCCATTTCTAATGCTCTAGTGTATAATGGGCCCTGTAAATGCTGCTCCAGTGTCTGATGTCCACCTTTGGAATGTTCCAGTGTATGGTGGGCCCCACCTATCATTCTCCAGAGTATAGTGCTCCCCAAAAATTGCTGTCCCAACATTGAAAACAATCAAATAAGTCTCCTCGCTAGGGAATCCCTGTACTAGTCTGGACTCCTCGTCGTCCCCATCTTCCATCTCACTGCACAGTATTTCAACCTTGCAAGTGCTGTGATCCTGAGCAAGCAGGGGGGCCCACTCGTTGGCGACGGCACTGGCACAGGGCCCCTGATAGTACGGTGGTGTGTCTGATGGCGGGTGGGCCGAAACTGCACTTTCATCTGCAGCTTCCTCTTTGTCACCGTGTAAGATGGAACTGTATATGGGAAGGGTAACCTGAGTTTCATCAGGGTCAGATTCAGGCCGTGTCGCGTGCGAGGGGAATGTAGTGGTCTGGGTCAATGTACCAGCAGATTCATCGAGCAGTGGCTGGGCATCAGTGCACTTGTGTCACCCCCAGGAGTACGGTCGCCACAGTGGCATTACCTTCCTCCTAGGGAGTGTGATGTCATGCTTGGGAGCAACGAACGATCTCTCTAGCCAGTTAACTGATTGGGCGGCGTTATTCCCATGAGTCACAACCCTCCAAACAGCGTTCATGAAGGCAAAGTGTTTGTTTTACGTGGGCAGTATGGTTGCAAAGCTGAACCTTAAAGGAATGTCCAGAAGGGCACCACCAGGAGTAGAGCCTATGGTTTAATTCGACTCCACCTGGGAAACCTCAACCATGCAAGCTACAGAAAAGATGCACAGATTACAAGCTTAATTCCGTTAACGAACGAGACTCCGTCATGCCCCGCGGTCCAAGTCCGGCTTACTAGAGGGACACGTGAGGCTCTGGCACATGAGATTGGCCAATAACTGGTGTGTCATGCCCTTACATGTCCGTGGCTGCATGTGCGCTACACTGAAAAGGCCAGCGTTTGTCGCTTACAGGTGAAGATAACCCGCTGAACAATGTTAATGATGGGGATCTGTGATTACAATTATTACCCGCGAACGCTGATTTCCCAGTAAGTGCAGGTCAACCGCAGTTCCGGAATTAGGCCTAACCGTCATTCCTGAAAAAATGAAAAACTTACGTGTGCAAACCACAGGTGCTGTAGCTTGCTTAACAGCTCGCCAGCCGTTCTCAGGCCCAGTATGGATTACACGTGATTGCACAAAGGTGAGAAAGGGTAGCGTATCCCTGGATAACATGTATGGATAGCGTACACATTCAAAATATATGTCTATACATCAGGAGGCAGGCTCAGACGGCGTTAGGCCCAGTATGGCTTGCAGGTGATTGCACAAAGGTGAGAAAGGGTACCGTATCCCCGGATAACATGTATGGATAGCGTACACATTCAAAATATATGTCTATACATCAGGAGGCAGGCTCAGACGGTGTTAGGCCCAGTATGGCTTGCAGGTGATTGCACAAAGGTGAGAAAGGGTACCGTATCCCCGGAAAACAAGTAAGGATAGCGTACACATTCAAAATATATGTCTATACATCAGGAGGCAGGCTCAGATGGTGTTAGGCCCAGTATGGCTTGCAGGTGACTGCACAAAGGTGAGAAAGGGTACCGTATCCCCGGATAACATGTATGGATAGCGTACACATTCAAAATATATGTCTATACATCAGGAGGCAGGCTCAGATGGTGTTAGGCCCAGTATGGCTTGCAGGTGATTGCACAAAGGTGAGAAAGGGTACCGTATCCCCGGATAACATGTATGGATAGCGTACACATTCAAAATATATGTCTATACATCAGGAGGCAGGCTCAGACGGTGTTAGGCCCAGTATGGCTTGCAGGTGATTGCACAAAGGTGAGAAAGGGTACCGTATCCCCGGATAACAAGTAAGGATAGCGTACACATTCAAAATATATGTCTATACATCAGGAGGCAGGCTCAGACGGTGTCAGGCACAGTATGGATTTGACGGCCCAGATTACACAGCGGAGGAGCAGGGAGAGGTAAAGATTGCAAATGCTGGGGCCCTGCCCAAGCAAGGGGGGCCCACTCGTGGGCGTCGGTACTGGCACTGGGCCCCTCATAGTACAGCGGTGTGTCTGACGGCGGGTGTGCACCACCACCGTCAGAGACACTTGATTGCACTATGAGGGACCCTGTGCCAGTGCCCGTGCCCAAGAGTCGGCCTACCCACCTGTCCAGGGCAACGGCACTCGCACGGTGTCGTGCGCTAGGTGGTGACCCCGGCCAAGGGGGGGGAGGCAGCACAGTTAGGTAGTTTTAGAAAGTGGCATATGTTGATGTTGGACATTCAGCTGATGCAAAAGGCGAAATAGGTGAAGTCCCAGGAAGAGGTGGACCAAAGCAAGCCATTTTTCTGTCACCCTATGTGTCATCAGGGGAAGGTGGGACAAAATCCTTGGAAACCCATGCATGGTTCATTTTAATGAAGGTTAGATCATCCACATTTTGGGTTGACAGACGGGTCCTTTTTTCTGTCAGGATTGATCCAGCTGCACTGAAGACTCTTTCCGATAGCACACTTGCAGCTGGGCAAGCGAGCTCCTGTAAGGCATATTGTGCCAATTCAGGCCAGGTGTCCAGTTTAGCGGCCCAATAGTCAAAGGGGAATGACCTGTGTGGGAGAACATCGATATGGGAGGAAAAGTAGTTTGTAACCATAGTTGACAACTGCTGTCTCCTGTCACTTTCCATCGATGCAGTATTACCAGTTGTGTGAGCGGTATTTGAAAAATCAGTCCACAACATTGTCATGAAACCCATGTCTCCAACGCCACTTCTGCTGTGTGCACCACGAACACCTCTGCCAAGCTGCCCCCGGCCCGTACGGCTCGTGTGAGAACCATCACCGCTGCTGTGTGCTGGGAATGCCTCAAGCAACCGATTTACCAGAGTTGCTTGTTTATTAGCCAATATTAGGTCAAGATTCTCCTGTGGCATGATGTTTTGTAATTTGCCTTTATAGCGTGGATCCAGGATGCTGGCCAACCAGTAGTCGTCATCGTTCATCATTTTGGCAATGCGGGGGTCCCTTTTTAGGATCTGCAAGGCATAATCTGACATGTGGGCCAATGTTCCCGCTGTCAATGATGCACTGCGAGTGCTGGTTGGAGGAGCACTTTCCGGCAAATCCACATCCCTCCAGTCACGCACAAACCCTGTACCAGACATTGCCACGCCAACATTTTCACTTGCCCCACGAGATGCATCCTCCTCCCCTAAGTAATCATCCCCATCATCCTCCTCCTCCTCTTCTTCCTCCACCTCGTCCAGGAGAGGTCCCTGAGCAGACAATGGCTGAATGTCATCAAGGATTCCCTCCTCCTCTTCCTCCTCATCAACATTGGCTGCAGACGCCTGCTCCTTAAGGTGCGTCAAAGTTTGCATGAGCAGACGCATAAGAGGGATGCTCATGCTTAGGATGGCGTCGTCTGCGCTTACCAGCCGTGTGCATTCCTCAAAATACTGAAGGACTTTACAGAGGTCTTTCAGCTTCGACCACTGCACACCTGTCAACTCCATGTCTGCTCTCAAACTGCCTGGCCGTGTATCCTCCCACAAATGCATTATGGCCTGCCTCTGCTCGCACAGCCGCTCCACCATGTGCAGGGTGGAGTTCCACCTTGTTGCAATGTCGATAATGAGGCGGTGGTTGGGAAGGTGGAGCAATCGCTGCAGCTTCTGCATACGAACGGAGTGTACAGGCGACCGGCGGATGTGCGCGCACAGTCTTCGCACCTTCTGGAGCAGGGCTGTTAACTCCGGATAATTTTTGAGGAAGCACTGCACCACCAGGTTCAAGGTGTGAGCCAAGCAAGGTATGTGGCTGAGTTTTGAAAGGGCTATGGCTGCCACAAAATTACGGCCGTTATCACTAACTACCTTGCCTGCCTCAAGATGTACACTGCCCAGCCATGACTCAGTTTGTCGCTTCAAGTACTCGGCCAGCACCTCGGCGGTGTGTCTGTCGCCCAAACACATCATCTGCAACACAGCCTGCTGATGCTTTCCACTAGCTGCTCAATAGGGGGACACATCGTGTGCAACAGTGGCAGCTGCAGATGGAGTGCTCGTACGACTGCGCTCTGTGGACGAGCTTTCGCTTCTGGAGGAGTAGGAGGAGGAGGGTCGAACGCCTACAGCCAACTGTTTCCTATACCGTGGGCTACGCAGCACTGTCTCCCACCACCGCTGTCCCCTGTGGACCCTGCATCCACCGCATTAACCCAGTGCGCAGTGATGGACACGTAACGGCCCTGGCCATGCCGACTGGACCATGCATCAGTTGTGAGGTGCACCTTTCCGCTCACTGACTGCTTGAGTGCATGGACAATGCGGTCTTTCACATGATGGTGGAGGGCTGGGATGGCTTTGCGAGAGAAGAAGTGGCGACTGGGTAGGTCATAGCGTGGTACTGCATAGGCCATGAGTTCGCGGAAAGCTGTGCTTTCCACTAACCGAAAGGGCATCATCTCAAACGAGATTAGTTTGGCAATGTGGGCGTTCAAACCCAGTGTACGCGGATGAGAGACTGAGTACTTTCTTGACCTACTCATAGTGTCTGGAAGGGTGAGCTGGACTTGAGAGCTGCATATGGTGGAAGTAGCGGTGGACAGGGCGGACTGAGAGAGGGTTGATGATGGTGATGGAGTTGGTGTTCTTTCTGATGGCCTAGATTCAGTATTTCGTTGATATAACAGTGGGATTCCCTGACTGCTGTGGCCTTGCAACGACACCTCAACATTTGCTGCTGTGCTAACCGGTGGGCTTACAGTGGGGGAAACAATGTAGCGTTGCTGACTACCTTCGTTGTGATCAGTTGCACATGTGGCACTTGAGGTTTGGTGTTGTGTCCACGCTTGCAAGTGCATGCTGGTTAAATGTCTAAGCATGCAACTGATATTCAAATTTTTCAGATTTTTCCCTCGGCTAAAGGTCTTTGCGCACTTCTTACAGATAACCTTGGCCTGATCATGAGGATTTTGTTCAAAAAAGTGCCACACTGCACTCTTCCTACTTTGGCAGACATTTTGCGGCCTAGCACGCTGTGATGTTTTGACCCTCTGGACAAGCTGTCCAGCAACTCTTGTGATTTTTGGAACCTGTCTTTGGAGTGCTCCGGGCCTGCCAGATAACAGCTGTTGCGATGTCGATGTCTGCTGTGGATGCTCCTCATCTGAGCTATTGGAAGCAGCACCCTCTTCCCCCAATGGATGCCAATCTGGGTCAACAACTGGGTCATCCATCACCTCCTCTTCTATGTCATGTGCACCTTCCTCTGTGTCACCGTGTATGGTGGTATAGTGTGCGGGAAGGGGCACCTGAGTCTCATCAGGGTCAGAATCTGGCTCTGTACACTGCGAGGACAATGTAGTGCTCTGAGTGAATGTACCAGCAGAATCATCCATCAGCGGCTGTGCATCAGTGCACTCCATGTCAGATTCATCTTGGCCTGGGTAATTCACCATTTCACTTGATAATCCAGGCATGGTATGTGAAAACAGCTCCATGGAGTAATCAGTAGTATGGCCTGCGTCATCCTTCAATCTTGGTTGGGGTGAAGGACACAAGGAAAAGTGTGGTTCATGAACATCAGCCTCCAATGACGACTCAGTGCTTTTACTTTTTACAACTGAAGAAGAGGAGGCGATAGAGCTGGAGGCTGAGTCAGCAATGTAAGACAAAACTTTTTCCTGATGCTCTGGCTTTTAAAGCGGTTTGCCAACTCCTAGAAAACTAAGCGTTCGAGGCCTTATGTAGCCAGACGATGATGCAGGCTTAACACCTCCTGCATTCGGTCCTATTTTGCTCTTGCCACTACCATCAGATCCACCACCAACACCATCATTACCAGCTGCCAACCCCCCCCCCAATTCCACGGCCTCTTCCACCAGACTTCCTCATTTTTGGTAGAAATGTAGACAAAATCCAACAAACTATATAGTAATGTAAAACAAGGTACAAGGTGTCTATAGGACAGGGGAGATTTTGAATTTCTGCAGACACTTGTGGACACTGGACACTTTTGGATTGTGTGAGGCCCACTGAATATCTGAGCGCTCTGTCACAGGCTCAATGGCAGAGCTGTGACCAAAGTCACTAGAGGATAAGGGAGATTTTGAATTTGTGCACACACTTGTGGACACTGGACACTTATGGATTGTGTGAGGCCCACTGAATATCTGAGCGCTCTGTCACAGGCTCGATGGCAGAGCTGTGACCAAAGTCACTAGAGGATAAGGGAGATTTTGAATTTC
Source organism: Dendrobates tinctorius (assembly GCF_039654945.1). Lineage (NCBI taxonomy): Eukaryota > Metazoa > Chordata > Amphibia > Anura > Dendrobatidae > Dendrobates > Dendrobates tinctorius. The sequence continues at coordinate 99,968,206 of NW_027361690.1, read as the reverse complement.
TGCAAACACTTGTGGACACTGGACACTTATGGATTGTGTGAGGCCCACTGAATATCTGAGCGCTCTGTCATAGGCTCGATGGCAGAGCTGTGACCAAAGTCACTAGAGGATAAGGGAGATTTTTAACTTCTGCACACACTTGTGGACACTGGACACTTATGGATTGTGTGAGGCCCACTGAATATCTGAGCGCTCTGTCACAGGCTCGATGGCAGAGCTGTGACCAAAGTCACTAGAGGATAAGGGAGATTTTTAATTTCTGCACACACTTGTGGACACTGGACACTTATGGATTGTGTGAGGCACACTGAATATCTGAGCGCTCTGTCACAGGTTCGATGGCAGAGCTGTGACCAAAGTCACTAGAGGATAAGGGAGATTTTTAATTTCTGCACACACTTGTGGACACTGGACACTTATCGTTTGTGTGAGGCCCACTGAATATCTGAGCGCTCTGTCACAGGCTCGATGGCAGAGCTGTGACCAAAGTCACTAGAGGATAAGGGAGATTTTTAATTTCTGCACACACTTGTGGACACTGGACACTTATGGATTGTGTGAGGCCCACTGAATATCTGAGCGCTCTTTCACAGGCTCGATGGCAGAGCTGTGACCAAAGTCACTAGAGGATAAGGGAGATTTTGAATTTGTGCACACACTTGTGGACACTGGACACTTATGGATTGTGTGAGGCCCACTGAATATCTGAGCGCTCTGTCACAGGCTCGATGGCAGAGCTGTGACCAAAGTCACTAGAGGATAAGGGAGATTTTGAATTTGTGCACACACTTGTGGACACTGGACACTTATGGATTGTGTGAGGCCCACTGAATATCTGAGCGCTCTGTCACAGGCTCGATGGCAGAGCTGTGACCAAAGTCACTAGAGGATAAGGGAGATTTTTAATTTCTGCACACACTTGTGGACACTGGACACTTATGGATTGTGTGAGACCCACTGAATATCTGAGCGCTATGTCACAGGCAGAAATTGGCTAGTGTATCACAAACTACAAGGTGTATGTAGAATTGGGCAGAATAGGAATCTCCCTAGAGTGCAGGTCTGTAAGAACGGACCATGTCCTCGACTTATTCTCACAGAGTGACACACTGATAGCTTCACTGTGGCTGTGATAACAGCCGTTACACGGTACTGTGTGAGGAGCGTACACCGCTGTATGGTGTGAAAAAATGCACGCTCAGTACCTCAGCAGGACAAAAATAAAAAATTGGGATTGCTTTTAAAAAAGCAGTTTGCGGAGCAGTGGGTAAACAGCAATGCAGGAATGTCAGGAAGCCTTAGAAGGCAGCCCAAAAACCAACACCACTGATACACCACTATATAGCCTCCCCTTGCACTGCACAGTGACTGGTGTGTTGTACAGGCAAAATCGCTAGCAGCAGAAGCAGTTTTTTTTTCTTCTTCTCAGCAGGACAAAAAAAAAAAATTGGGATTGCTTTTAAAAAAGTAGTTTGCGGAGCAGTGGGTAAACAGCAATGCAGGAATGTCAGGAAGCCTTAGAAGGCAGCCCAACAACCAACACCACTGATACACCACTATATAGCCTCCCCTTGCACTGCACACACAGTGACTGGTGTGTTGTACAGGCAAAATCGCTAGTAGCAGAAGCAGTTTTTGGTGTCTTCTTCCCTGCCTAACGCTCTCCCTACAAAATCATCATCAGCAGCTCTCTCTATTCTGAGATCAGCATGAGTAACATGGCGGTCGGCGTGCGCGCCCTTTTATACCCCCTGTGACGCCCACCAAAGCAAGCCAATCACTTGCATGCTCTTCTCAAAGATGGTGGTGACCCCTGCCTATGTCATCACGTTGCCCACAGTGTCCGTGGATCCTGATTGGCTGAAAAAGAGCGCAAAACAAACTTTTGAAACGCGACTTTGGCCGACCTCATCCTAGGGTCGGGTTTCGTTTCATGAAACCCGACTTTGCCAAAAGTCGGCGACTTTTGAAATTTTTCGACCCGTTTCGCTCAACTCTAGTAATAACTAAAAAAATCTATGATAATGAACAAATGAAACGACAGACATTGCTTTTCAACCATGCTTCCACAGAATTTTTTAACAAATAAAACTCATGAAAAAGGCCTGGACAGAAATGATGGTACCACTGAAAATAATGTGACAAAAGGGACATGCTAAATCACGGTGTGTCCTCTAATTAGCATCACAGGTGTCAACAATCTTGGAATTAGAGAGTCAGCCTGTATAGAAGACTACAGATACTCACTGTGTGTTGTTTGGTGACATGGTGTGTATCACACTCAACATTGACCAGAGGAAGCGAAGGAAAGAGTTGTCTCAGGAGATTAGAAAGAAAATTATAGACAAACACGTTAAAGGTAAAAGTTATAAGACTATCTCCAAGTAGCTTGATGTTCCTGTGACTACAGTTGAACATATTATTCAGAAATTTAAGATCCTTGGGACTGTAGCCAATCTCCCTGGACGTGGCTGCAGGAGGTAAATTGATGACAAATCAAAGAGATGGATAATACGAATGGTAACAAAACAGCCCAGAAAAGCTTCTAAACAGATTAAAGGTGAACTTCAAGCTCAAGGAACTTCACTGTCAGATCACACCGTCCGTCATTGTGAAAGCCAAAGTGGACGTCATCGGAGATGACCGTGGACACCATTGTTGAAAAAAATCATAAAAAAGCCAGAATAGAATTTGTCAAACTACATGTTGACAAACCACAAAACTTCTAGGAGAATGTCCTATGGACAGATAAGACAAAAATAGAACTTTTTGGCAAGGCACTTCAGCTCTATGTTCACAGACGGAAAGATGAAGCTTATCAAGAAAAGAACACTGTCCCTACTGTGAAACATGGAGGAGGCTCTGCTATGTTCTGGGTCTGCTTTGCAGCATCTGGCACAGGGTGTCTAGAATCTGTGCAGGGTTACTGAAATCTCAAGACTATCAAGGGATTCTAGAGAGAAATGTGCTGTCCAGTGTCAGAAATCTTGGTCTCAGTCACAGGTCATATGTCTTGCAATAGGATAATGACCCAAAACACACAGCTGAAAACACCCAAGAATGGCTAAGTGGAAAACATTGGACTATTCTGAAGTGGCTTTCTATGAACCCTGACCTAAATCCTATTGAGCATCTTTGGAAAGAGCTGAAACATGCCATCAGGAGAAGACAGCCTTCAAAAACGAGACAGCTGGAGCTGATTGCTCTTGAGGAGTGGGCCAAAATACCTGTTGAGAGGTGCAGAAGTCTCATTGACAGTTAAAGGAATCGTTCGATTGCAGTTGTTGCCTCAAATGGTTGTGCAACATTATATTAAGTTAAGGGTACCATCATTTCTGTCTAGGCCTATTTCATGAGTTTTATTTGAAAAAAAAAATTCTGTTGAAGCATGGCTGATTGGGCATAAGGTGAGTATGTGGTTGTTTATTGTCTTTTACAGGTGACAAGAGCTTCAATGGAATAGGCATAAGGTGAGTATAACTTTGTTTTTTATTTTAAAAAAAATTGTGTAAAACAGAGGGCTGATTTTTATTTCAAATATCAGATTTTAATAATGCTGTATGTTTATTTCCAAACTTACTATGGGGTTAGTAATGAGGCCGTCTTTTAGATGCCTCTTCATTACTAACCCCTGGAGTTGATGTCTCTGGAGAATACAAAGGTGACATCAACCCCACAAATATTACCCACTTACCACCGCCACAGGGGAAGTAGGAAGAGTGAGGCTATGTGCCAGATTTGGTGCATCTTATTGATGCAACATTTATGGGATGGCTGAGAGATGATGTTCTTAGCCTGAGAGGAGGGCCAATTTCACTGGCTATTAATATTAGTCCACAGCAGTCTGTTTAACCTTTGCTGGTTTGAAATTACAGAAGAACTCTATGACCCTATGTCATTTTTTTTCAGGGATCCTCCATAAAATGGCAGCTTTGAATTGTTGTGTAACTATGTGCAGCTGTAAGAAGACACCTGACTCTGAAGGTGGTCCCACCTTTCAGCTGCAAAGGCAGAATTCACAACCCCACCAACAAGCTAGAATCCATCTCCTACAGGAAGACTCCCTGTGGATTCAAACCATGAGGTTTGCTTTGTTCCAACAAGGATTTTAAAAGGAGTACATACGCTTATCTTATGTTCTGTCCAGACACCGGTTATATTTCCGAGATCCCCAGAACATGGCGAACGCCCAGCTGAGTCTCAACTCGTTCTAGCACCCAAGAGCATAGTGATTTCTAGAACAGTCTGGAATCATTAGTGGACTTCATGTCCAGATTGGAGAGCCAACGGTGTGCCTAAACAGTGTAAACTACAGACAAGTGACTCCATTTTGGAAAATAGACCCCTCAAGGAATGTATGTATTTACATGTATGATGAGCACCTTGAACCCCCAGATGCTTCACAGAAGTTTATAACGTTGAGCTGTGAAAATAATAAAATAACATTCTCCCCACAAAAATGTTGTTTTAGCCCCAAACTGTGCATTTTCATAAGGGTAACAGGATAAATTGCACCATGCAATTTGTTGTGCAATTTCTTCTGAGTATGCCAATGCCCCATACAGTATGTGGGGGAATATTACTTTTGAGGCACAGTGCAAAGCTCAGAAGGGAAGAGGCACCATATTGGAGTTTGGATTTTGATGGAATGTTTGAGGGTGCTATGTCACATTGGCAGAGCCCCTAAGGTGCCAGAACAACAGAATCCCCCATGTGAACTCATATTACAAACTACACTTCCCAATGAATTAATCTAGGGGTGCAGTGATCATACTGACACCACAAGTGCCTCACAGAATGTTATACCATTGAGCGGTGAAGAAAGAATAATTACAGTTCTTCCACGAAAATGTTGCTTTAGCCCCAAGTTTCTATTTTTTCTTACGGCTAATAGGAACTTTTTTTTCGACAACAAACTGAGGTCCATTGTTTCCTGACTGTGCCAATACCCTAAATGTAATCGGGAAATATTTTTCAAGCACAGTGCAAAGCTCAGAAGGCAAGGAGCGCCACATTTTACTAGTATGGTTTGCAGATGGCATGACCCACTGGTAGAGCCCATGAAGTGCCACAACAGCAGAACCCCCATAAGTCACCCCATTTTACAAAATAGACCTCTCGAAGAATTCATCTAGGGGTGCAGTGATCATATTGACACCACGGGTGTGTGTCACAGAATTTTATAACATTGGGCAGTGAATACAAAATAACTATATCTTTACCACCCAAATTTTGCTTGAGCCCCAGATTTTACATTTTCATGCAAGAAGTGGGTAAAAATGGCACCATAATTTGTACTACAATTTCTACTTAACGTGGCAATATACAATATGTGGCTGTACATTACTACTTTGCCATATGGAGAGACTCGGGAGGAATGGAGCGCCATTTGCATCCTGGAGCGCAGATTTATCTAGAAGTGTTTGCGGACTCCATATACAGAGCCCCAAATTGCTAAAAGAGCAGAATGCCCCCTCAAGTGACCCCATTTTGGAAATTATACCCCTTTGGGAATTTATCTACAGGTGTAGTGCCGATATTGACTCCATGGGTATTTTCCAGAAACAAGCAGCAATGAATGTTGCCAAGTGAAAATTGCTCTCTTTGCTGAGATCAGAACGCTGTAGTGACCAGTACATTGCAATCACAAGTATGTTATGCCCAGCCCGTGCTTCTGGAGACATGCGCCCATAAGTTAGGTGGGCTCTCATTGCTTCAGAAATGCCAAACATGTGGATGCTATATGTGGTTTATTTACACTGTGGGGCTTACAAGGAACGGGGTATTTGGATTTGGGAGCAGAGAATTTGCTGAATTTCTTTTGGAGGGTTAGGCGTTATTTCAGTAACAAGGAAGCCCCCTATATTTCCATTAACAGATGACAGATTTGAGTGAAGACCTACTTTTTTGTGGATTAAGTTGAAGCTTTTATTGGGAACATTTTACATAATGTTTGAGATCACATTTATCCGGCTCTGTACGCAGACCACTTTATTTGGGGTTTCCATCTAAATCTCTGAGTGACGTGATTCAGATGAAACCCCTGAGGGATCCATTCACTATAATGAGGCAGAAGAGTTACTCTGGACTCCATATGGCCTCTGTTCAGCGATGTCCTTTTCAAAAGTGCACAAAACTGTGGTCGACGGCACTACAATACCCAGAGAGATTAGCAAAATTAGGATTATTTAGTCTAGAAAAAAGACGACTGAGGGGCGATCTAATAACCATGTATAAGTATATAAGGGGGCGATACAAATATCTCTCCGAGGATCTGCTTATACCAAGAAAGGTGATGGTCACCAGGGAGCATTCTCTGCGTCTGGTGCGTCTGGAGGAGAGAAGGTTTTTCTACCAATATATAAGAATATTCTTTACTGTTAGGGCAGTGAGAATCTGGAATTCCATGCCTGAGGAGGTGGTGATGGCGAACTCAGTTGAGGGGTTCAAGAGAGGCCTGGATGTCCTCCTGGAGCATAACCATATTGTATCTTACAGTTATTAGGATCTTTAGAAGGACGTAGATCGGGGGATTTATTCTGATAAAGGCTGAACTGGATGGACAAATGTCTTTTTTGGGCTTTGCTAACTATGTTACTATGTTACTTTTAAGCAATCCTAAAAAGATAGAAACCGCCTCATTATAGGGAATCTTCCTCTAGGAGTTCAGTCTCAGTCACGTATTTCATAGATTTAAATGGAATCCCTGGTGTAAGCGTTCAGCGCAGAGAGCAAGATAAATGTGCGCTAAGCGATTTTTTTGGAGGCAAAATGAAAAAATCAACAGCAGGTGAACAATTGGTTTTATTTATTTTTTTTGCCATTCCTCGTGCGGTATAAGTGACTAGGCAACTTTATTCTTCAGGTCAGTGTGATTAGAGATACCAGATTTATATTTGTTTTTTATGTTTGGCTGCTGTCACACACTAAGCAATGCTTTTTACTGCAAAAACTATTTTTTAGCATCACCATATTTTGAGAGCTATAATTTTTATATATTTTTGCCGAAGGAGTCATGTGATGGCTTGTTTTTTTGAGGGACGAGTTGAGGTTTTAATTGGTACCATTTTCAGACACAACAATTTTTGATCATTTTCTATTCTGAGTTTTGGGAGACAGAAAGAACAAAAATCAGCCATTCAGGAATTTATTTGGTTGGTTATGTCACTCTGCATGTGGTAAAATTGATAGGGCAGTTTTATTCTTCAGGTCAGTACCATTACAGAGATATCTCATTTATATCTTTTTTATGTTTTGACGCTTTTACACAAAAACTATTTTATAGAAAAAATAATTATTTTTGCATCGCTTTATTCTGAGAGATATAACTTTTTTTAATTTTTCCGCTGATGGAGCTGTATGGGTGGCTTGTTTTTTGCGGGACAAGATGACATTTTCAGCGGTACCATATTTATTTATATCCTTTTTTTATTATGTTTTATTCCACTTTTTGATCAGCGGTATGATGATAAAGCATTTTTTCTGCTTTGTTTTTTTTATGGTGGTCACTAAAGGCATTAACTAGTGGGACAGTTTTATAGGTCAGGTCGTTAAAGGGAATCTATCACCCCATTTTCGGCCTATAAGCTGCGGCCACCACCATCAGGGGCTTATCTACAGCATTCTGTAATGCTGTAGATAAGCCCCCGATGTAACCTGAAAGATAAGGAAAACGAGTTAGATTATACTCACCGGGGCTGTAGATAAGCCCCTGATGGCGGTGGCCGCAGCTTATAGGCCGAAAATGGGGTGACAGATTCCATTTAATACCATACATACTTATACATGTCCAGGATTGGTCTGTGTGGGTTAGGTATTTAAGTATTATCCTATGCAGTGTTAGCAGCATAAGTATATTCAACAGTCTATAGATTGCTGGATTGTGTATTATCTAGCAGACTCTCATCTATTCATTACGGCCTGTGGGTATACTTTTTAAGTATTACACTTCTCATTTGTGGATCTCTTTCTGTATGATTTATCCCAAGTGGATTTTTAATTGTTTTTATTTTGTGTTTTCTTGTCTTCAAATGAAAACTTTGTATTTTATTATTCAATAATTTTTGATGATCCTTGTTTTCTTTGAATGTAATTTTCATTTTTTACTGATGTTTTGCGTGACATGCAATAGGTGATCCCAGTGTGCTTATTTGTGTTGATGGTGCCCACTTACACATTTTGTACATGAATGGCTTCAGGAATGTACACACATTAAGTTATTAAAGAAAAAAAAATGAAAAAAAATTACACTCCATAGCTCCTCCCACCTATACAGACCCCCACCCCTCATAAAACACGTCCTCCCTGCTCATCATACTGCATCACTATCCTAGACAAAGTCAAAACAAAAGCATTAGTGAAAACATATTCATTTACCGAACTGTGACCAAATTTTCTCGACTTTGAGGAAAAATGCTCAACTCTAATGGTCACCCATAGAGTGTTACATGATTTGTGGTGCATTTCTGCATTTATATAATATTTCAAAAGAGCATAGAAAGATGTTTCTGGATTCAATTACACACCCAAAGAGTATTATGTGCTTTTTGGTACATTTCATTAGTACATATTTATAGCACTCCAAAAAAGCATAACAATTTATTTCTTTATTCAGTTACTTACCTGTAGAGTATTAGATACTCTGTTATACATTTCTGTGGTATGTATTTATAACGCTCCAAAAAGGCACAGCAAAAAAAATTTCTGGACTCAATTACTCACCTATATAGAGTAGTATTATGTGATTTGTGGTACATTTCTGTGGTATATATTTATAACAATCCAAATAAGCATAGACATTTTTTTCTGGATTTAATTACTCACCCATATAGTATTACATGCTCTTCAATTACTCTTACACGTGCTACTGTATATGATACATTTCTGTGGTATTTATTTATAACACTTCAAAAAAAGCATACTGTAGAAAAATTCTTCAAGATTCAATTTATCACCCATAGAGTATTACGTGATTTATGGTACATTTTTTGTGGTATATATTATTCACCCATAGAATATTACAAGCTCTGTGGTACATAGCGGCGGTAAAGTCCCAAAAAGCGCTTAGACTGCTGCAGTTGACCAATTTCTTAATTTATAAAAATAAACTTGGTTTCAAGAGACCTAGCAATTAAAAAATGTTTAAAGCGTGCAGTAAGGGATGGGGAAGTGGAAGTAATGAAAATGGTGCACAGAGACGCCGAGTATTTATTGCAGATGCGACTATGGCAAATGCTGTAGCACAAGAAACACACCTATCCATAACACATACTTTCCTGTTCCACTTTGCAGGTGGGCACGCTACACCACTAGAGTTGAGAGACTTTTGCTTTTTTAGGGTCGAGTTTCGTTTCATGAAACCCGACTTTTCCAAAAGTCGGGTCGAGCAAAATCGGCCGACTATAGGGAAAAGTCGGGGGTCCGACCGAAACATGAAACCCAATGTAAGTCAATGGGGAATTAAAGTCGGCAGTGAGAGAAGGACAGGAAACACACCTACAGTGCCCATTTGAATGCCAAAAGCATCAATTCTTCTTACTTAAGCTTGTCAACCTTAATTAACTTCATAATACTAGTTACGCACTGAAAAATGGGGGTTATTTGGCTAAAGTTGTGGGGGGGTAGGGCTGGCTCCAGGTTTTCATGTGCCCTGGGCGAAAGAGCGCCCCTTTAACACATACCACAACTCATGATGCTCCGATACAGGAGAGAAATAGCGGTATAAAAAGTGAAGTATTTTTCATTGTACTATATCTCATGATGAGGCCCATCTATTTCTCCATACAGAATCATTGGTCCCATATAATGTTTGAAACAGTATATGATGAGCTCCACATAATGCTACAGTATATGTTGGTCCCCATAGATGAAGCTCCACTGTCTTATGGGCCCAAATACTGCTCCAAACATAATGGGCCCCATTTCTAATGCTCTAGTGTATAATGGGCCCTGTAAATGCTGCTCCAGTGTCTGATGTCCACCTTTGGAATGTTCCAGTGTATGGTGGGCCCCATCTATCATTCTCCAGAGTATAGTGCTCCCCAAAAATTGCTGTCCCAACATTGAAAACAATCAAATAAGTCTCCTCGCTAGGGAATCCCTGTACTAGTCTGGACTCCTCGTCGTCCCCATCTTCCATCTCACTGCACAGTATTTCAACCTTGCAAGTGCTGTGATCCTGAGCAAGCAGGGGGGGCCCACTCATTGGCGACGGCACTGGCACAGGGCCCTTGATAGTACGGTGGTGTGTCTGAAGGCGGGTGGGCCGAACCTGCACTTTAATCTGCAGCTTCCTCTTTGTCACCGTGTAAGGTGGAACTGCTTATGGGAAGGGTAACCTGAGTTTCATCAGGGTCAGATTCAGGCCGTGTAGCGTGCGAGGGAAATGTAGTGGTCTGGGTCAATGTACCAGCAGATTCATCGAGCAGTGGCTGGGCATCAGTGCACTTGTGTCACCCCCAGGAGTACGGTCGCCACAGTGGCATTACCTTCCTCCTAAGGAGTGTGATGTCATGCTTGGGAGCAACGAAGGATCTCTCTAGCAGGTTAACTGATTGGGCGGCGTTATTCCCACGAGTCACGACCCTCCAAACAGCGTTCATGAAGGCAAAGTGTTTGTTTTACGTGGGCAGTATGGTTGCAAAGCTGAACCTTAAAGGAATGTCCAGAAGGGCACCACCAGGAGTGGAGCCTACGGCGTAATTTGACTCAACATGGGCAACCTCAACCATCCAGCAACAAAAAAGATGCACACATTGAAAGCTTAATTCCGTTAACGAACGAGACTCCGTCATGCCCCGCGGTCCTAGTCCGGCTTACTAGAGGGACACGCGAGGCTCTGGCACGTGAGATTGGCCAATAACTGGTGTGTCATGCCCTTACATGTCCGTGGCTGCATGTGCGCTACACTGAAAAGGCCAGCGTTTGTCGCTTACAGGTGCAGATAACCCGCTGAACAACGTTAGTGATGGGGATCTGGGATTACAATTATGACCAGCGAACGATGATTTCCCAGTAAGTGCAGGTCAACCGCAGTTCCGGAATTAGGCCTAACCGTCATTCCTGAAAAAATGAAAAACTTACGTGTGCAAACCACAGGTGCTGTAGCTTGCTTAACAGCTCGCCAGCCGTTCTCACGCCCAGTATGGATTATACGTGATTGCACAAAGGTGAGAAAGGGTACCGTATCCCCGGATAACATGTATGGATAGCATAGTGTACATATTCAAAATATATGTCTATAGATCAGGAGGCAGGCTCAAACGGTGTCAGGCCCAGTATGGATTACACGTGATTGCACAAAGGTGAGAAAGGGTACCGTATCCCCGGATAACATGTATGGATAGCATAGTGTACACATTCAAAATATATGTCTATAGATCAGGAGGCAAGCTCAGACGGTGTCAGGCCCAGTATGGATTACACGTGATTGCACAAAGGTGAGAAAGGGTACCGTATCACCGGATAACATGTATGGATAACATAATGTACACATTCAAAATATATGTCTATAGATCAGGAGGCAAGCTCAGACGGTGTCAGGCCCAGTATGGATTACACGTGAATGCACAAAGGTAAGAAAGGGTACCGTATCACCGGATAACATGTATGGATAGCATAGTGTACACATTCAAAATATATGTCTATAGATCAGGAGGCAGGCTCAGACGGTGTCAGGCCCAGTATGGATTACACGTGATTGCACAAAGGTAAGAAAGGGTACCGTATCACCGGATAACATGTATGGATAGCATAGTGTACACATTCAAAATATATGTCTATAGATCAGGAGGCAGGCTCAGACGGTGTCAGGCCCAGTATGGATTACACGTGATTGCACAAAGGTAAGAAAGGGTAACGTATCACCGGATAACATGTATGGATAGCATAGTGTACACATTCAAAATATATGTCTACAGATCAGGAGGCAGGCTCAGACGGTGTCAGGCCCAGTATGGATTACACGTGATTGCACAAAGGTGAGAAAGGGTACCGTATCCCCGGATAACATGTATGGATAGCATAGTGTACACATTCAAAATATATGTCTATAGATCAGGAGGCAGGCTCAGACGGTGTCAGGCCCAGTATGGATTACACGTGATTGCACAAAGGTGAGAAAGGGTACCGTATCCCCGGACAACATGTATGGATAGCATAGTGTACACATTCAAAATATATGTCTATAGATCAGGAGGCAGGTTCAGACGGTGTCAGGCCCAGTATGGATTACACGTGATTGCACAAAGGTAAGAAAGGGTACCGTACCACCGGATAACATGTATGGATAGCATAGTGTACACATTCAAAATATATGTCTATAGATCAGGAGGCAGGCTCAGACGGTGTCAGGCCCAGTATGGATTACACGTGATTGCACAAAGGTAAGAAAGGGTACCGTATCACCGGATAACATGTATGGATAGCATAGTGTACACATTCAAAATATAATTGTCTATAGATCAGGAGGCAGGCTCAAATGGTGTCAGGCCCAGTATGGATTACACGTGATTGCACAAAGGTGAGAAAGGGTACCGTATCCCCGGATAACATGTATGGATAGCATAGTGTACACATTCAAAATATATGTCTATAGATCAGGAGGCAGGCTCAAACGGTGTCAGGCCCAGTATGGATTACACGTGATTGCACAAAGGTGAGAAAGGGTACCGTATCCCCGGATAACATGTATGGATAGCATAGTGTACACATTCAAAATATATGTCTATAGATCAGGAGGCAGGCTCAGACGGTGTCAGGCCCAGTATGGATTTGACGGCCCAGACTACACAGCGGAGGAGCAGGGAGAGGTAAAGATTGCAAATGCTGGGGCCCTGCCCAAGCAAGGGGGGCCCACTCATGGGCGTCGGCACTGGCACTGGGCCCCTCATAGTACGGCGGTGTGTCTGACGGCGGGTGTGCACCACCACCGTCAGAGACACTTGATTGCTGTCATGTCTCCGTCAGATTTGGGGCCTGCTGTTCCGGTCGCAGCCACTAGGAGGCACCGGGCCGCCACTTTGCCATCAGACTCGGGGATGGCTGTTCCTGCCTCGGCCACTGGGAGGCGCCGTGGTTCTATTACATCGCCGTCAGACTCAGGGCCTATGGTCCCAGCTTTAGCCACTAGGAGGCGCTGGTCTGTCACGTCACCGTTGGATTTGAGGCCTGCTGTTCCGGTCACGGCCACTAGGAGGCGCCAGACCGCCACTTCACTGTCAGACTCGGGGACGGCTGTTCCTGCCTCGGCCACTGGGAGGCGCCGTGGTCCGCCCGTGAGTTATGGTGGTGACAGAGAAGTGGCTCCTGCGCAGGCATCTGGTGGGTGCAGGCTCCGCCCCTCTGTCAGTCATCAGGGGGTTACTGCAACTCCATCTGGCCTGGTCCTGGGGGCGGCCCTAATGACATCACCAGTCCAGGAACCTGTGAGGGATGACCTGATCCCTCAAATACCTTGGGACTGGTCTTGCAAGCCGCCGGATATATTCTTGGTTCCCCTGTGTGTTACTTAGTGATTGATTTCTGTTTGACTCTGACCTCAGCCTGGATTTCTGACCCCTCTTTTGCCTGACGATTCTGTACTTCTGCTACTCTCCTGGTTTGTGACCTTGGCCTGGATATTCTGACTCTGCTACTTCCTAACGATTCTGTACCTCTGCTGCCCTCCTGGTTTTTGACTCTGACCTTGGCCTGAAATTGACTCTGCTATTGCCTGCCGTTTTTGTACTTCACTTTGACGACCGTCCTGCTCTGGCTGCTGCTCCTATTCAGACAGTACCTCCTGGGCTCTGTTGTAAATCCAGATCCCTGTATAGGGGTAAAGGGTATCAGTGTTTCTCGGGGTGTTGCCTGGCTGCAGCCCAGAACCGCAGACGGACGTTACATTATATCCGGCCATAAAATTAACTGCTTCTTGTGTATATACCCAACATATACAAAAGCAGTCTCCCTGAACTTTTTTTTTCTTCTTCTGACTGAGCTGATTTTTAGCCTGAACACCTGTTGCAGTGCACAGCCTGGAAGATCTCTCATTTTCTTGGACAACTATGCGGCAGTCTGGAGTCTTCAGGGAGAGAGCTGCACCTCAGAGATCCATGCTCCTGGCACGTCGACCTCTGGGCAACTATTCTGGCTATGGTTGCCCAGGGGCTCAGGTATTGCCCGCAGATGCGGCTAAAGTTTTATTACCCATTTCAGTTTCATGTGGTCAGAAATCGCTGTGTTTAAACGCGTATGTGGATAGTGGCTCTGAAGGAAATTTTATGGATTACTTGACTGCTAGGAATCTGGGTGTAACTCTACTAAAACTTAATGCCCCTATTAAAACCACGGCTATTAATGGCACGTCCATTATTCAGGAGGGGGTTAAGTTTGTTACTGCCAAGGTTGCTATGTCTGTGGGAGCCTTACACACTGAGCTGGTGTCATTTTTTGTGATGGACAATTTAACCTCTGCAGTTATTCTGGGTATGCCATGGCTACGCCAGCACAATCCTGTCATCGACTGGCACTTGGGTGACGTTGTACGCTGGAGCCCACAGTGTCAGAAAAATTGCATATCCTTGGCAGTAAACCAAGTTAAGGTTAAAACCCCCCACATACCATTTGCTTTCAGAGATTTTGAGGATGTCTTTTCTATTGTAGAATCTGAAAAGCTACCCCCTCACAGAGAGTATGATTGCCCTATTGATCTGATTCCGGATGCCCGTCTCCCTAAGGGAAGAATATTTAATCTCTCTGGCCCAGAGCGTCAGGCCATGAATGACTATATTGCAGATAGCCTAAGAAAAGGGTTTATCAGACCATCCATTTCTCCAGTTGGGGCCGGGTTCTTCTTTGTGGAGAAGAAAGATGGTGGTCTCAGACCCTGCATTGATTATCGGGAGTTGAATGCAATCACTATAAAAAACCAGTATCCGCTTCCACTCATCCCTGATCTTTTTAATCAGCAAAAAGGTTAAATCCTAGACAAGCAAGGTGGGCATTGTTTTTCTCTAGGTTTAATTTTATAATCACCTTCCGCCCTGGTACAAAAAATGTGAGGGCCGATGCCCTCTCTCGCAGTTTCTGCCCCTCACAAGCCGAGGACTGTGAACCAGTTCCGATATTGGCCACTGGGATTATTGTGTCCGCAGTGTCATTTGACCTTCTGGAGGAGATCCGTAAATCCCCAGAACAAGCCCCTGACACTACGCCACCCAACAAATTGTTCGTTTCGCCTGCATTTCGCCTACAAGTGCTTAGAGAATCACATGACTCTGTTTTGGCAGGCCATCCTGGTCTTAATAATACCGCCAGATTGATAACTAGGAATTTTTGGTGGCCGACGGTGGTTAAGGACTGCAAAGAATATGTCTTAGCATGTGAGGTCTGTGCCCGCGCCAAGTCCTCCCATACTCGCCCTGCCGGCTGGCTCCAGTCCTTGCCCACCCCCGAGAGTCCATGGACCCACATCTCCATGGACTTCATTACGGACCTTCCGTCCTCAGATGGAAAGACGTGTATCTGGGTGGTGGTGGACAGGTTCAGTAAACAATGTCATTTTGTCCCCCTGTCGGGGTTACCTAACTCGGAAACGTTGCGTAAACTGTTTATTGTACATGTGGTACGTTTACACAGTGCCCCGGTCAATATTGTGTCTGACAGGGGTACCCAATTCGTGTCAAAGTTCTGGAGGGCGTTCTGTAAACGCATTGGTATTGAGCTATCTTTTTCCTCGGCTTACCACCCTGAAACCAATGGGCAAACCGAACGTGTCAACCAGGCTCTGGAGCAATACCTTCATTGCTACATCTCAGAACACCAGTCCGATTGGGCAGAACATCTGCCACTAGCCGAGTTTGCCCTAAACAATCAGTATCAGGACTCCATTAAGTCTACCCCCTTTTTCTGCAACCACGGGCTGCATCCGCGCTTTGGCTCATTCTCGGCTAGAATGTCGGAGCTTCCTGGGGTAGAGAAAAATATTCATCGTTTAAAAACCATTTGGTCTGAGGTAAACTCTAACTTGAAAGGGGCCCGGGTTAGACAGTCCTCGGCAGCGAACAAACGGCGATCCAAAGGACCGCACCTGGGAGTTGGAGACAAGGTTTGGCTCTCCACCAAAAACATCAAGCTTAAAGTACCGTCTGCCAAACTGGGTCCCAGATTTATTGGTCCATACGAGATTATAGAGGTGATTAACCCGGTGGCCTTCCGTTTAAAACTCCCTCAGTCTTTCAAATTACCCAATGTCTTCCACAAGTCTCTCCTCAAGTTGTATCGCTCCCCAATTCACCCTGTCCCGTCCCCTCCTCCTCCCGTTTCGGTCGGAGGGTCCTTGGAGTATGAAGTCCAGGGTGTCCTTGACTCCCGCCTTGTAAGAGGGTCAGTACAGTATCTGGTACACTGGAGGGGCTACGGCCCGGAGGAGAGGTCCTGGGTCCCTGCGCGGGACATCCATGCAAAAGCACTAATTAGAAGGTTTCACCTCCTTCACCCTGACAAACCAGGTTTTGAGGGTCCGGAGGCCCCTCTTGGAAGGGGGGGTACTGTCACGTCTCCGTCAGATTTGGGGCCTGCTGTTCCGGTCGCAGCCACTAGGAGGCGCCGGGCCGCCACTTCGCCGTCAGACTCGGGGACGGCTGTTCCTGCCTCGGCCACTGGGAGGCGCCGTGGTTCTATTACATCGCCATCAAACTCAGGGCCTATGGTCCCAGCTTTAGCCACTAGGAGGCGCCGGTCTGTCACGTCACCGTTGGATTCGAGGCCTGCTGTTCTGGTCACGGCCACTAGGAGGCGCCAGACCGCCACTTCACTGTCAGACTCGGGGACGGCTGTTCCTGCCTCGGCCACTGGGAGGCGCCGTGGTCCGCCCGTGAGTTATGGTGCCCTATTGGTCAAACAATCAGTAGATTTGGTTTCCAGTACCATCTCTATGCTGATGACACCCAATTATACGCTTCTTCTCCTGACATCACGCCAGCCTTTCTAGAAAACACTGGCGATTGTCTAAATGCTGTGTCTAATATCATGTCCTCACTATATCTGAAACTGAACCTGTCAAAGACTGAACTCCTTGTGTTTCCTCCCGCTACTAATGTACCTACACCCGACATTGCCATTTCCGTCTGTGGTTCCACTATTACTCCCCAGCAACATGCCCGCTGTCTTGGGGTCATACTTGATTCCAAGCTTTCCTTTGCCCCCCACATTCGATCACTGGCTCGCTCTTGTCATCTGCACCTCAAAAACATTTCTAGAATTCGACCTTTTCTTACTTTTGACTCTGCAAAAACTCTTACTGTTTCTCTTATTCATTCTCGTCTCGACTATTGTAACTCTCTTCTAATCGGTCTCCCTCTTACAAAACTCTCCCCTCTCCAATCTGTCTTGAATGCTGCAGCCAGGATCATATTCCTCACCAATCGTTACACCGATGCCTCTACCTTGTGCCAGTCATTACACTGGCTACCCATCCACTCCAGAATTCAGTATAAACTTATTACCCTCACCCACAAAGCCCTCCATGGCTCAGCACCACCCTACATCTCCTCCCTTGTTTCAGTATACCACCCTACCCGCGCCCTCCGTTCTGCTGATGACCTGAGGTTAGTATCCTCAATAGTCAGAACCTCCCACTCCCGTCTCCAAGACTTTACACGTGCCGCGCCAATTCTTTGGAATGCACTTCCCAGGCCAATACGATTAGTCCCCAATCCCCACAATTTTAAGCGTGTCCTGAAAACGCATTTATTCAGACTGGCCTATCGCCTCAACACATTAACCTAACCTATCCCTGTGTGGCAGAGCCAAAAGTTTTACCATAACCAGGTTCCCAGCATCATGTTCCCACATGCTTTATGCATCCATTAGCCCTCTGTGTCTGTACTGTTACACACTTAACATTATGGCTGGTCCATACAATCAGGGCAACTGTTACCACCCACCTTTCGTGTCTACCTCTTTCCTCATAGACTGTAAGCTTGCGAGCAGGGCCCTCACTCCTCTTGGTATTTGTTATAATCTACTGTATGTGATTATTGTTATGCTGTAATGTCTATTGTCTGTACAAATCCCCTCTGAAATGTAAAGTGCTGCGGAATATGTCGGCGCTATAAAAATAAAATTTATTATTATTATTATTATGGTGGTGACAGAGAAGTGGCTCCTGCGCAGGCATCTGGTGGGCGCAGGCTCCGCCCCTCTGTCAGTCATCAGGGGGTTACTGCAACTCCATCTGGCCTGGTCCTGGGGGCGGCCCTAATGACATCACCAGTCCAGGAACC
This sequence comes from Dendrobates tinctorius, assembly GCF_039654945.1. Classification (NCBI taxonomy): domain Eukaryota; kingdom Metazoa; phylum Chordata; class Amphibia; order Anura; family Dendrobatidae; genus Dendrobates; species Dendrobates tinctorius. The sequence continues at coordinate 99,949,940 of NW_027361690.1, read as the reverse complement.
TGTGAGGGATGACCTGATCCCTCAAATACCTTGGGACTGGTCTTGCAAGCCGCCGGATATATTCTTGGTTCCCCTGTGTGTTACTTAGCGATTGATTTCTGTTTGACTCTGACCTCAGCCTGGATTTCTGACCCCTCTTTTGCCTGACGATTCTGTACTTCTGCTACTCTCCTGGTTTGTGACCTTGGCCTGGATATTCTGACTCTGCTACTTCCTAACGATTCTGTACCTCTGCTGCCCTCCTGGTTTTTGACTCTGACCTTGGCCTGAAATTGACTCTGCTATTGCCTGCCGTTTTTGTACTTCACTTTGACGACCGTCCTGCTCTGGCCGCTGCTCCTATTCAGACAATACCTCCTGGGCTCTGTTGTAAATCCAGATCCCTGTATAGGGGTAAAGGGTATCAGTGTTTCTCGGGGTGTTGCCTGGCTGCAGCCCAGAACCGCAGACGGACATTACAATTGCACTATGAGGGACCCTGTGCCAGTGCCCGCACCCAAGAGTCGGCCTACCCACCTGTCCAGGGCAACGACACTCGCACGGTTTCGTGCGCTAGGTGGTGACCCCGGCCATGGGGGGGAGGCAGCACAGTTAGGGAGTTTTAGAAAGTGGCATATGTTGATGTTGGACATTCAGCTGATGCAAAAGGCGAAATTGTTTAAGTCCCAGGAAGAGGAGGACCAAAGCAAGCCATTTTTCTGTCACCCTATGTGTCATCAGGGGAAGGTGGGACAAAATCCTTGGAAACCCATGCATGGTTCATTTTAATGAAGGTTAGATCATCCACATTTTGGGTTGACAGACTGGTCCTTTTTTCTGTCAGGATTGATCCAGCTGCACTGAAGACTCTTTCCGATAGCACACTTGCAGCTGGGCAAGCGAGCTCCTGTAAGGCATAATGTGCCAATTCAGGCCAGGTGTCCAGTTTAGCGGCCAAATAGTCAAAGGGGAATGACCTGTGCAGGAGAACATCGATATGGGAGGAAAAGTAGTTTGTAACCATAGTTGACAACTGCTGTCTCCTGTCACTTTCCATCGATGCAGTATTACCAGTTGTGTGAGCGGTACTTGAAAAATCAGTCCACAACATTGTCATGAAACCCCTGTCTCCAACGCCACTTCTGCTGTGTGCACCACGAACACCTCTGCCAAGCTGCCCCCGGCCCGTACGGCTCGTGTCAGAACCATCACCGCTGCTGTGTGCTGGGAATGCCTCAACCAACCGGTTTACCAGAGTTGCTTGTTTATTAGCCAATATTAGGTCAAGGTTCTCGTGTGGCATGATGTTTTGTAATTTGCCTTTATAGCATGGATCCAGGATGCTGGCCAACCAGTAGTCGTCATCGTTCATCATTTTGGCAATGCGGGGGTCCCTTTTTAGGATCTGCAAGGCATAATCTGACATGTGGGCCAATGTTCCCGTGTCAATGATGCACTGCGATTGCTGGTTGGAGGAGCACTTTCTGGCAAAACCACATCCCTCCTGTCACGCACAAACCCTGTACCAGACCTTGCCATGCCAACATTTTCACTTGCCCCACGAGATGCATCCTCCTCCCCTAAGTAATCATCCCCATCATCATCCTCCTCCTCTTCTTCTTCTTCCTCCACCTCGTCCAGGAGAGGTCCCTGAGCAGACAATGGCTGAATGTCATCAAGGATTCCCTCCTCCTCTTCCTCCTCGTCAACATTGGCTGCAGATGCCTGCTCCTTAAGGTGCGTCAAAGTTTGCATGAGCAGATGCATAAGTGGGATGCTCATGTTTAGGATGGCGTCGTCTGCGCTTACCAGCCGTGTGCATTCCTCAAAACACTGAAGGACTTTACAGAGGTCTTTCAGCTTCGACCAGTGCACACCTGTCAACTCCATGTCTGCTCTCAAACTGCCTGGCCTTGTATCCTCCCATAAATGCATTATGGCCTGCCTCTGTTCGCACAGCCGCTCAACCATGTGCAGGGTGGAGTTCCACCTTGTTGCAATGTCGATAATGAGGCGGTGGTTGGGAAGGTGGAGCAATCGCTGCAGCTTCTGCATACGAATGGAGTGTACAGGCGACCGACGGATGTGCACGCACAGTCTTCGCACCTTCTGGAGCAGGGCTGTTAACTCCGGATAATTGTTGAGGAAGCACTGCACCACCAGGTTCAAGGTGTGAGCCAAGCAAGGTTTGTGGCTGAGTTTTGAAAGGGCTATGGCTGCCACAAAATTACGGCCGTTATCACTAACTACCTTGCCTGCCTCAAGATGTACACTGCCCAGCCATGACTCAGTTTGTCGCTGAAAGTACTCAGCCAGCACCTCCGCGGTGTGTCTGTCGCCCAAACACATCATCTGCAACACAGCCTGCTGACGCTTTCCACTAGCTGCTCGTGTGCAACAGTGGCAGCTGCAGATGGAGTGCTCGTACAACTGCGCTCTGTGGACGAGCTTTCGCTTCTGGAGGAGGAGGAGGAGGGTCGAATGCCTACAACCAACTGTTTCCTATACTGTGGGCTAGGCAGCACTGTCCTACCACCGCTGTCCCCTGTGGACCCTGCATCCACCACATTAACCCAGTGCACAGTGATGGACACGTAACAGCCCTGGCCATGCCGACTGGACCATGCATCTGTTGTGAGGTGCACCTTTCCACTCACTGACTGCTTGAGTGCATGGACAATGCGGTCTTTCACATGATGGTGGAGGGCTGGGATGGCTTTGCGAGAGAAGAAGTGGCGACTGGGTAGGTCATAGCGTGGTACTGCATAGGCCATGAGTTTTCCACCAACCGAAAGGGCATCATCTCAAACGAGATTAGTTTGGCAATGTGGGCGTTCAAACCCAGTGTACGCGGATGAGAGACTGAGTACTTACTTGACCTACTCATAGTCTCTGGGAGGGTGAGCTGCACTTGAGAGCTCCATATGGTGGAACTAGCGGTGGACAGGGCGGACTGAGAGAGGGTTGATGATGGTGATGGAGTTGGTGTTCTTTCTGATGGCCTAGATTCAGTATTTCGTTGATATAACAGTGGGATTCCCTGACTGCTGTGGCCTTGCAACGACACCTCAACATTTGCTGCTGTGCTAACCGGTGGGCTTACAGTGGGGGAAACAATGTAGCATTGCTGACTACCTTCTTTGTGATCAGTTGCACATGTGGTACTTGAGGTTTGGTGTTGTGTCCACACTTGCAAATGCATGCTGGTTAAATGTCTAAGCATGCAACTGGTATTCAAATTTTTCAGATTTTTCCCTCGGCTAAAGGTCTTTGCGCAATTCTTACAGATAACCTTGGCCTGATCATGAGGATTTTGTTCAAAAAAGTGCCACACTGCACTCTTCCTACTTTGGAAGACATTTTGCGGCCTAGCACGCTGTGCTATTTTGACCATCTGGACAAGCTGTCCAGCAACTCTTTTGATTTTTGGAACCTGTCTTTGGAGTGCTCCGGGCCTGCCAGATAACAGCTGTTGCGATGTCGATGTCAGCTGTGGATGCTCCTCCTCCTCATCTGAGCTATTGGAAGCAGCACCCTCTTCGCCCAATGGATGCCAATCTGGGTCAACAACTGGGTCATCCATCACCTCCTCTTCAATGTCATGTGCACCTTCCTCTGTGTCACCGTGTATGGTGGTATAGTATGCGGGAAGGGGCACCTGAGTCTCATTAGGGTCAGAATCTGGCTCATTACACTGCGAGGACAATGTAGTGCTCTGAGTGAATGTACCAGCAGAATCATCTATCAGTGGCTGTGCATCAGTGCACTCCATGTCAGATTCATCTTGGCCTGGGTAATTCACCATTTCACTTGCTAACCCAGGCATGGTATATGAAAACAGCTCCATTGAGTAATCAGTTGTATGGCCTGCGTCATCCTTCAATCTTGGTTGGGGTGAAGGACACAAGGAAAGGTGTGGTTCATGAACATGACCCTCCAATGACGACTCAGTGCTTTTATTTTTTACAACTTCAGAAGAGGAGGCGATAGAGCTTGAGGCTGAGTCAGCAATGTAAGCCAAAACTTTTTCCTGATGCTCTGCCTTTAAAGCGGTTTGCCAACTCCTAGAAAACTAAGCCTTCGACGCCTTGTGGAGCCAGACGATGACGCAGGCTCAACACCTCCTGCATTCGGTCCTATTTTGCTTTTTGCCACTACCATCAGATCCACCACCAACACCATCATTACCAGCTGGCAACCCCCGCCCAATTCCACGGCCTCTTCCACCAGCCTTCCTCATTTTTGGTAAAAATGTTCACAAAATCCCACAAACTATATAGTAATGTAAAACAAGGTACAAGGTTTATATAGGACAGGGGAGACGTCGAATTTCTGAACACACTTGTGGACACTGTTGGATTGTGTGAGGCCCAGTTAATATCACACCGCTATGTCACAGGCTCAATGTCGCAGGTGTGAAAAATGTCACTATAGGACAGGGGAGATGTAGAATTTCTGAACACACTTGTGGACACTGTTGTGTGAGGCCCAGTTAATATCACACTGCTATGTCACAGGCTCAATGTCGCAGGTGTGAAAAATGTCACCATAGGACAGGGGAGATGAAGAATTTCTGAACACACTTGTGGACACTGTTGTGTGAGGCCCAGTTAATATCACACCGCTATGTCACAGGCTCAATGTCGCAGGTGTGAAAAATGTCACTATAGGACAGGGGAGATGTAGAATTTCTGAACACACTTGTGGACACTGTTGTGTGAGGCCCAGTGAATATCACACCGCTATGTCACAGGCAGAAATTGGCTAGTGTATGACAAACTACAAGGTGTATATAGAATTGAGCAGAATAGGAATCTCCCTAGAGTGTAGGTCTGTAAGAACGGAACATGTCCTCGACTTATTCTTACAGAGTGACACACAGATAGCTTCGCTGTGGCCGTGATAACAGCCGCTACACGGTACTGAGAGGGGAGCGTGCACGTACACCGCTGTCCGGTGTCCGTTAAATTGTCAAGCTCCGTGTTTTTTTAAGTATACGGACTGACACACGCTGTCTTTCTATAGTTTTGAATGTGATCAAACAGCAAATATACTTAACTGTTTGAAAAGCAGACAAAACCAGAAGGTGGAGGTCTGTAAGAATGGAACATGTCCTCGACTTTTTCTTAGAGTCACACACAGATAGCTTCACTGTGGACATGATAACAGCCGTTACATGGTACTGTGTGAGGAGCATACACCGCTGTATGGTGTGAAAAAATGCACGCTCAGTACCTCACCAGGACAAAAAAAAAATTTGGATTGCTTTTAAAAAAGCAGTTTGCAGAGCAGTGGGAAAACAGCAATGCAGCTATCAGGAAGCCTTATAAGGCAGCCTAACAACCAACACAGCTGATCCAGCAAAATATAGCCTCCACTTGCACTGCACACACAGTGACTGGTGTGTTGTACAGGCAAAATCGCTAGCAGCAGAAGCAGTTTTTGGTGTGTTCTTTCCTGCCTAACGCTCTCCCTACAGAATCATCATCAGCAGCAGCTCTCCCTATTCTGAGATCAGCATGAGTAACATGGCGGTCGGCGTGCATGCCCTTTTATACCCCCTGTGACGCCCCCCAAAGCAAGCCAATCACTTGCATGCCCTTCTCAAAGATGGTGGTGACCCCTGCCTATGTCATCACGTTGCCCACAGTGTCCGTGGATCCTGATTGGCTGAAAAAGGGCGGAAAACAAACTTTTGAAGCGCGACTTTGGCGCTAAAGTCGCCGAGCTCGTGGCCGACCTCACCCTAGGGTCGGGTTTCGTTTCATGAAACCCGACTTTACCAAAAGTCGGCCACTTTTGAAATTTTTCGACCCGTTTCGCTCAACTCTATACACCACTTCTGAAGCCAGAGCAGTGTGAACAGGTGGTCAGTTGGATAGCAGATAATGCTTTCAGCAGGCTTGGCAGCACCACTCAGTCTTACATGCGGTCCAGTCTCATCAGCCAACAGTTTGGATCACTTAATCCTCACCCTGATCCTCTTTACTCCCACCTTGTTGAGTGCCAGGAGACTTGTGATCCCACACTAGGACACTCAGAGGAGCTGTTTGCAACAACATTTCTTGCTTGTTTCCTCTCAATCTGCATGCTCCAAGAGGGACAGGAGGACATGCTATTTAGTGATGCCCAAAACTTAGAGCAGCCAAAGCCTCAAGAAGATAATGGTGAATAACAGCTTTGTCTAATATTCAAATTTGTTTGGTGATCTTAGACACTTAAGTGTGACAAATATGCAAGAGAATAGGAAATCAGGGAGGGGGGGAAAACACTTTTTATCAACTACATATTTGGGGTCATCGTCCTGTTGGAAGACCCATGACCTGGGTTGCAAACACAGCTTTTTGACACTGGGAACTACACTGCGACCTAAAATCTTCAGATTTCATGATGCCATACACACAGTCAAGTCACCCAGAGACAGATTAATAACCCTAAAACATGTTTGAATCTCCACCATATTTTATTGTAGGTACTGTGTTCCTTTCTTTATAGTATATCTTGACTTCAGCAAAGCATTTGACAAAGTCTCTCATACAATCCTTATTGAAAAAATGACTAAGTATGGAATGGACAAGGCAACTGTTAGGTGGATTCATAAGTGGCTTAGTGATCGGACCCAAAGAGTTGTCGTAAATGGCTGCACATACAGTTGGAAGAATGTCTCAAGTGGGGTACCACAGGGATCTGTCCTGGGCCCTGTATTGTTCAACATCTTTATCAATGATTTAGATGAAGGAATTGAGGGTAAACTGATTAAATTTGCTGATGACACAAAGCTAGGAGGGATAGCTAACACTAGAGAAGAGAGAGAGAGGATTCAAAAAGATTTAAATAAACTGGAGAAGTGGGCAGCAACTAACAGAATGGTTTTTAACAGGGAGAAATGCAAAGTACTACATCTGGGCAATAAAAATGAAAAAAGCATATATAGAATGGGAGGAATAGGGCTAAGTGACAGCACATGTGAAAAAGACTTGGGTATACTAATAGATCACAGACTGAATATGAGTCAACAGTGTGATGCAGCAGCAAAAAAGGCAAATGCAATTCTAGGATGTATTAACAGAAGCATACAGTCTAGATCACGTGAATTCATTATTTCCCTCTACTCCTCTTTGGTCAGACCTCATCTGGAATATTGTGTCCAGTTTTGGGCACCACATTTTAAAAAAGACATCAACAAACTGGAGCAAGTTCAGAAAAGAGCGACCAGAATGGTGACCGGTCTGCAAACCCTGTCTTGTGAGGAAAGGTTGCAGGATTTGGGAATGTTTAGTTTGCAAAAGAGAAGACTGAGAGGAGACTTAATAGCTGTCTACAGATATCTAAAGGGCTGTCACATTGTAGAAGGATCAACTTTATTCTCATTTGCACAAGGAAAGACTAGAAGCAATGGGATGAAACTGAATGGGAGGAGACACAGATTAGATATTAGAAAAAACTTTTTGACAGTTAGAGTGATCAATGAGTGGAACAGGCTGCCACGAGAAGTGGTGAGTTCTCCTTCAATGGAAGTCTTCAAACAGAGGCTGGACAGACATCTGACTGGGATGATTTAGCGAATCCTGCTTTGAGCAGGGGGTTGGACCAGATGGCCCAGGAGGTCCCTTCCAACTCTACGATTCTATGATTCTATGATTCTATGACCTCATTCCACTTTTGGTAAACAGTAGATTGATGTGCTTTACCCAAAAAGCTCTATCTTGGTCTCATCTGTCCTCAAGATGTGTTCCCAAAGGGATTTTGGCTTACTCAGTTACATTTTGGCAAACTACTGTTCCAAAAAGGATTTTGGCTTACTCAGGTACATTTTGGTTAAACTGTAGTCTAACTTTGTTATGTTTTTACATCAGCAGTGAGGTCCTCCTGGATCTCCTGCCATAGTGTTTCATTTCATTCAAATGTCGATGGATAGTTTGTGCCGACAGTGATGCACCCTGAAGCTGCAGGACAGCTGGAATTTGTTTGGAATTTGATTGGGCCTGCTTATCCACCATCAGGACAATCCTGATGTGTTGTAGCTTTTCATCAATATTTGTCTGCCGTCCAAATCCAGTGAGATAAACTTCTTGATTATGTTGTGGACCATGCACAAAGGAACATCAAGATCTCTGGAGATGAACTTGTAATCATGAGATTGTTGATATTGTTCAACAATTTTGGTTCTTCAGTCCTCAAACAGTTCTCTTCTCTTTCTGTTTTCTGTTATGATAGAGTGACCGTAGGAGGCAGACACAAAAATAAAAGCTGCGTCCAGGAAACCAGAGAAGTTGGCAACTATCAGATTGCAGACCCCTGAACCTATCAACACAACTAGCAGTAGCCGTGGGGGGCTCCTACAGAGCCCTAGACCCCTCGATCACAGCCGGAGAACTATATAGCCTAAAGACAGAAAAGGAAATCTAAACTGCCCCAGAGCAGACCCCAAAGTAAAAGGCAGCCCCCAACATATAATGACGGTGAAGCAAGATAAAAAAAACACTCACACAGATAGAAAGATAGGCTGAGCAAACGATGGGGCCCAAGCTAACTAAACAGGACAGGAAAGGAAGGTTGCTGTCTGCAATCTGCCAAAACCCTATCAAAGACATAAGCCAACAGGCTGATATGGAAAAAGACCCTGAAGCAACTAGGCTTCAAAAACTATATCAGCACTCAGGTCTTTTCTGAAGACAGAGCTAAAGGAATTCAGCTCACCCCAGCAGGGAATGGCAGAAATCCAGAAAAAACAAAGCAAAACAAAGTCAAAGCACAAATGCAAAAAGCTGAGCAGAAAACTTAGCTTTAGAAGAGCAGGAATTCAGACTTGTCTCCAAGAATCCCTCAGAGAAATCACCCGCAGGGAAAAGAAGGGCGTCGGTGGCCTTATATCCAGTCAATAACTCCACTCAGCCGGTCATCATCATTAGTCTCAGGTGCTTGATAATCAGGCTCACTACCTTTCTTTACCAGAAGAGGGAGTTCATTGGGCCTCAGTGGTGGAGGGGAAAATGAACTCACAACAGTACCTCCCCCATGAGGAGGGGTCACCGAACCCTCAACCACGCCACCAGGGTGATCAGGGTGAGCCCGATGAAAGGCACGAACCAATCTTTTGACATGAATATCAGAGGCAGAGACCCAGGAATTATCCTCCTGACCATAACCCTTCCACTTAACCAAATACTGGAGTCTCCGTCTAGCCAGACGAGAATCCAGTATTTTCTCTACCTCATATTCCATGTTACCTTCAACCAATACAGAGTCTGGAGGTGCCACCCCCGGAACAACAGGTTCAACAAACCTCTTCAACAAAGACTTATGGAACACATTATGGATTTTAAATGTGACAGGAAGAGCCAAACGAAAAGAGACAGGATTAATAATCTCCAAAATCTTGTAAGGTCCAATAAATCTAGGCTTAAACTTAGGAGAAGCCACCTTCATAGCAATATTTTTTGATGATAACCACACCATATCACCAACCTTAAACTGGGGACCAATGGTCCTATGTCGGTTGGAAAACCGCTGGGCCTTTTCCTGGGAGAGAGTTAACTTATCCACCACTTGGTCCCAGATCTGGTGCATTCTCTCCACCACAGTGTCAACACCTGGGAAGGCAGAGGGCTCCACCTGCCCTGAAGAAAATCGAGGATGAAACCCAAAGTTACAAAAAAAAGGTGACATCAAAGTGGCAGAACTAGCTCTATTATTTAAAGCAAATTCGGCCAAGGGCAAACACGAAGCCCAATCATCCTGATCAGCGGAAATAAAACATCTCAAATACGACTCCAAGGTCTGGTTTGTTCTCTCTGTCTGCCCATTGGTCTGAGGGTGAAAAGCAGAGGAGAAGGACAACTGAATTCCCAGCTTGGAACAGAAAGTTCTCCAAAATCTAGACACAAACTGAACTCCTCTGTCAGATACAATGTTCTCAGGAATCCCGTGCAAGCGAACCACCTGTTGCAAAAACAGGGGCACCAACTCAGAGGAAGACGGCAACTTAGGGAGTGGTACAAGATGAACCATCTTAGAGAACCTATCACAAATCACCCAAATAACAGTCATCCTTTGAGAGACAGGCATATCAGAGATGAAATCCATTGAAATATGGGTCCATGGCCTCCTTGGGGACAGGCAAAGGCATCAACAACCCACTAGAGCGAGAACACGATTTAGACCGGGAGCAAGTCCCACAGGACTGCACAAAATTTCTGACATTACGAGACAAGGAGGGCCACCAAAAAGACCGACTCACCAGATCTCTAGTACCAAAAATACCTGGATGACCAGCCAAAGCAGAGCAATGAACTTCAGACATCACTCTCTTCTTCCACTGGTCAGGAACATACAACTTTCCACTGGGACAACGCTCAGGTTTGTCCTCCTGGAACTCTTCTAGAGCACGTCTCAAATCCGGCGAGATGGCAGAAAGAACTACCCCTTCGCCTAAGATGGTAGCAGGCTTGGTCACCACAGGAGAATCAGCAAAGAAGCTCCTAGAGAGGGCGTCTGCCTTGACATTCTTAGTTCCAGGAAGAAAAGAAACCACAAAATCAAAACGTGTAAAAAACAAGGCCCACCTAGCCTGTCTAGGGTTCAAGCGCTTAGCCGACTCTAGGTAAATCAAATTCTTGTGTTCAGTGAGGACCACGACTTGATGTTTAGCTCCCTCCAACCAATGTCTCCACTCCTCAAATGCTCATTTCATGGCCAACAGTTCCCGATTCCCCACATCATAGTTACGTTCAGATGGAGAGAACTTTCGGGAAAAGAAAGCACAGGGATTCATTTTAGATGTTACAGGATCCCTTTGGGACAAAACAGCTCCTGCACCAATCTCAGAAGCATCCACCTCTACCTCGAACGGAAGTGAGACATCAGGTTGCCGCAAAACTGGGGAGGAGGTGAATCTTCGCTTCAGCTCCTGAAAGGAAGAAACAGTCTCCGGAGACCAATTTAACACATCAGCACCCTTCTTAGTCAAATCAGTCAATGGCTTGGCAATACTAGAAAATTTTGCTATAAATTTCCGATAAAAATTAGCAAAACCCAAAAACTTCTGGAGGGCCTTCAAAGAAGTGGGCTGAACCCAATCGTAAATGGCCTGTACCTTGGCCGGGTCCATTTCAATAGTTGACCGAGACAAAATAAATCCCAAAAAAGAAATTCTCTGTACTCCAAAAAGGCATTTAGATCCTTTGACATACAGGGAATTCTCCCTCAAGATCCGGAACACAGTCCGAATATGTTCCACATGAGAATCCCAATCCTTGGAGAAGATCAAAATATCATCCAGATAGATAATCAAAAATGTATAGACAAAATCTCGGAAAATATCATTCATGAAGCACTGGAAGACAGAAGGGGCATTAGTGAGCCCAAAAGGCATCACCAGGTACTCAAAATGTCCCTCCGGAGTATTAAACGCCGTCTTCCATTCATCCCCATGCTTAATGCGAATAAGATTATACGCCCCCCTGAGGTCAAGCTTGGTAAACCAGCAAGCACCTTTAACTCTGGAGAATAGATCAGAAATCAGGGGTAACGGATACTGATATTTAACAGTAATTTTGTTGAGGGCACGATAATCAATACAAGGTCTTAATGATCCATCCTTTTTGGCTACAAAAAAAAAAACGGCACCTAACGGTGACGAGGATGGTCTAATATGACCCTTCTCCAACGCCTCCTTAATATAGGATCGCATAGCCTCATGCTCGGGTACAGATAAATTGAAGAGCCGACCCTTGGGAAATTTACACCCCGGGCTCAGTTCAATTGCACAGTCATAACTCCTATGAGGAGGCAAGGACGCAGACTCATTCTCACTAAATACATCATAAAAGTCCGCCAAATAGTCAGGAACATCATGCGACTGAGAAGAGGTGGAAAACACCGGAGCCTCACTAAAGGCACACCGACAACCCCAACTCACCACAGACACAGATTTCCAATCCAAAACTGGATTATGAATTTGTAACCAGGGAAACCCCAGAACAATGGTATCATGCAGATTATGCAACACCAAAAATCTGCAATTTTCTTGATGGTCTGGGGCGACCCGCATTACCACCTGGGTCCAAAACTGAGGTTTATTTTTCGCCAAAGGAGTAGCATCAATCCCCCTCAAAGGGATAGGCGTCTGCAGAGGTGTCATCGGAAATCCACAACGTTTAGCAAAATCCAAGTCCATTAGGTTTAGGGCTGCTCCCGAATCCACAAAAGCCTTGGCGGAAAATGTGGACAGGGAGCAGATCAGAGTAATAGCCAGAAGAAACTTAGGTTGAACACCACCAACAGAAAACGTGTGTGCAAAGCGTTTCTCTCGTTTAGGACAGACAGAAATAATATGCGAGGCATCTCCACAGAAAAAACACAACTTATTACGCCTTCTGAACTCCTGACGCTGCTCTCTGGACAAAACTCTATCACATTGCATAGGTTCAGACACCTGTTCAACTGGTGGCAACACCTCTCGTGCAATCCCGCGTTCACGCAAACGCCGATCAACCTGAATGGCTAATGACATAGAATCGTCCAGACCAGAGGGAACAGGAAATCCCACCATAGTATCTTTTACGGCTTCTGACAAACCCTTCCGAAAGAGAGCAGCCAAGGCATTATCATTCCAGGTAGTAAGTACCGCCCACTTTCGGAATTTTTGACATTACAATTCTGCAGAATCTCGACCTTGGTTCAATGCCAGCAGGGTCTTTTCAGCCTGATCAATAGCATTAGGTTCATCATACAACAACCCCAAGGCTTGAAAAAATGCATTCACATTAGTCAGAATAGGATCATCTGGTTTCAAAGAAAACGCCCAATCCTGGGGATCGCCACGCAGCAAAGAGATGACAATTTTAACCTGCTGCGCGGAGCTCCCTGACGAGTTAGGCTTCAAGGCAAAAAATAATTTACAATTATTTTTGAAATTCAAAAATTTAGACCGATCCCCAAAAAATACATCAGGTGTAGGAATCTTTGATTCGGCAGCATGTGAATGAGCAAGGTAGGCGGAAATTCCCCGCACTTCCGCAGCGTGCTGCTCCACACGATCAGACAATTGCTTTATCTCCATTGAGAGAAAAAAAAATTCCCCCTATGGCCTCAGAGATATAGAGGAAAAAATATACACACTTTTTTTTTTTTTTTACAATTCTTTCCTGCTATTGAGTACCCTAGGATCTGCAGTAAGGCGGGTGATTCTGTTATGATAGAGTGACCGTAGGAGGCAGACACAAAAATAGAAGCTGCGTCCAGAAAACCAGAGAAGTTGGCCACTATCAGATTGCAGACCCCTGAACCTATCAACACAACTAGCAGTAGTCGTGGGGGGTTCCTACGGAGCCCTAGACCCCTCGATCACAGCCGGAGAACTATATAGCCTAAAGACAGAAAAGGAAATCTAAACTGCCCCAGAGCAGACCCCGAAGTAAAAGGCAGCCCCCAACATATAATGACGGTAAAGCAAGATGAAAAAACACACACAGATAGAAAGATAGGCTGAGCAAACGATGGGGCCCAAGCTAACTAAACAGGACAGGAAAGGAAGGTTGCTGTCTGCAATCTGCCAAAACCCTATCAAAGACATAAGCCAACAGGCTGATATGGAAAAAGACCCTGAAGCATCTATGCTTCAAAAACTATATCAGCACTCAGGTCTTTTCTGAAGACAGAGCTAAAGGAATTCAGCTCACCCCAGCAGGGAATGGCAGAAATCCAGAAAAACAAAGCAAAACAAAGTCAAAGCACAAATGCAAAAAGCTGAGCAGAAAACTTAGCTTTAGAAGAGCAGGAATTCAGACTTGTCTCCAAGAATCCCTCAGAGAAATCACCCGCAGGGCAGAAGGACGTCGGCGGCCTTATATCCAGTCAGTAACTCCACTCAGCCAGTCATCATCATTAGTCTCAGGTGCTTTATAATCAGGCTCACTACCTTTCTTTACCAGAAGAGGGAGTTCATCGGGCCTCAGTGGTGGAGGGGAAATGAACTCACAGCAGTTTTCCATGCTTATTGTGGCACACACAAACACACTTTAAATATTAAGTCAACTTCTCCCCTTTTATCTGGTTTTCAGGTGTGATTTTCATATTGCCCACACTTACTTGCAACAGGTGATTTTGAACGTATATAACAAAACATGTTTAAATTAATAATTTTCTTGGAGAAATATTTCTCTTCCTGGAACAATTTGAAGGGTGCCAACACTTTTGTCTATGACTGTATATGTTTTAAGTCCTCTATCATCTAGATTTATATCTTAGTTTTTTGCATATTTCCTGTTGTATAATCCAAATTCTTCTATAAAATGAGTATTCAAAACTCTGAAATTGTATTGCTGTTTTTGTCAGGGCTTTTTCTTGCCTTTTTCTTCTTAATTCTGGTTGCTTTGGATACAATGGCTCATCTTCACTGTGATATATGTATCCTAACATCTGTTCTAGCTTGTACTGTAGCTATGAATTGAGCACCCGTAATGAACTTCTCTCTGGTAATAGGAAAACAGCTGAATTCCAAATTTAGCTATATATATGAACTGAGCGGAATTCATTATGTAAGTCACCATCAGGAAAAGATAAGTAAATCAAAGTAACTTCAAATTACTCAGCTTTTACATATTACAGTTGTTTAAAATTGTTTTTCGAAAGTGGAAATTTTCTTTGAGAAATCTTTTTTAAATTAGCAACATATGAAAAATGGTCATTTTGTCAACACTTTAGTTAGTGTATCAGGGATGGACACAAAGGAGGGCCCTTGTTCAATAATAGTGTATGGAAACTTTTCAGTCTAATCGCCCAACATAATGCACAATTCCACCTACTTTAGAGGTGGGAATGGGCCTCGAGTCCTTACCTTTTGGGCCCCTGAGCAGCTACATTGGTGGCACCAATTATAAGTCCAGCCCTATTATGTACTGTATAGTGACCTATGGCCACAAAACTCTATAGCTTTGATTCATCAAAGCAATTTCTGGAGTAAATTGCTTTGAAAAGCTGCAAATTTGCTGTACAACTTGGAATAGTGCAAAAATGTGACTTTTGGTGTTTTGATTCCAGTCTCTATCAGTTATACTAAAATAGCCAGAGATGGGACGTGATAGATAAAAGTCTAAGGGAGTCAGATTGGGAGACCTTGGTGGCCATTCAACTGGCCCACGATGACCAATCCACTTTCCAGGAAACTGTTCATGTAGGAATGCTCGGACCTGACACCCATAATTCATGGTATGGTATGGTATATGGGGTACAAAGATAGTGGGGCCATTTTTCATCAATGGAAACCTCAGTGCCACTGGATATCTGAAATTGCTGCCTGATGATGTGTTGCCCTCTTTATACACGGAAGATGGCACGTTCCCTGAGCTTTTCCAGCAAGATTGTGCACCACCACAATATGGGTGTCAGGTCAGAGCATTCCTACAAGGACTAGACTAGCATTTCTTCTGCATTGATGCTATCAGTGTGTGAAGAGAGGGAGAAGAGGGTTGCATTAACAATCCAACACAATGGGCAGCACTTTGAACACATTTTATAAGTGGTCATAAACTTGAAAATAACTCATGAAAGAATAAAGTTACATTAAAACCAAGCACTCCATTGGTTTTCTTGTGAAATTCCCAATAAGTTTGATGTGTAACGTGACCCTCTACCCATTGGAAAAAATAAAGTTGGATCCAAAAAACGGCCGACTTCAAAATGACCACCCATCTTGAAAAGTTTCCCCTCTCCCATATACTAATGTGCCACAAACAGGAAGTTGATATTACCAACCATTCCCATTTTATTTAGGTGTATCAATATATCAATATAAATGGCCCACCCTGTACTTCAATCAATGGCCAGCAGTCATTCCATGAATGCAACCCAGGGGCTCGAACAGGTCTCAGTACAGGATTTGCATAGACACTGTTAAGGTAATAGCTTTCTCCAAGTCTGTTTGTGGAAGCTCAATTTTGAGTTGTTATATATATTACAGATTCAGGTCAGGGATGATTAGCAATGCAAAACACCAAAGAGAATCATTAGACCCCTATTGAATATCAGCCGTAGATAATTTACTGATGGGTGTTTTAACTCCTTCATAATGCTTTCAACACCAAACTGGATAATTCTGAGACTTAACATGAGTATTAAGGTAAAAAATGTCTGTGTGCTATAGCTATATCCTAATATAATGGATTGGGAGCCATAACTTTCAGAACATAGTAGGGCACGGAAATAAAAGACTAGATGTAGAAAGAAAGGTCACGCCAGGGTTGAAGAAAATAAGCTGCAGAAAAGGAGAACACAAATATGTAATCTGTGGATATAGATAAGCAAGAAAATTGTATTCCGTCTAATAAGGGCCCGTTGGTTGTAACAGGGGTTTCCAGGCTCTGGAGGACAAGTTGGTATTACATTTGAAGCCGAAGATACAGGCAATTTAAAATGATTGAGGCTCTCAGACAAATTATGCTGTCTCAAAGGTGTACTGTACTTGTATGGCCTGTGATGGCGTCACTGTGGTCATAGGTCATTACAAACCTCCTCTCTCTTTGAGACCTCAAATGTGATAGAAACTTTTAAATGTACAAGATGCATGAATTATTTATATTGCATGGGGTCAGGCACACAACTATATTATAGCTCCACTTTGAGAAAGGCCATAATTGGGCTTACAATTAAGTATATAGTGCTTCAGCTGTGCTTACTTATACATTTGATTTATTACAGTAGCATACTGATATGCTCTTTGCAATAATGGAATTCTTTGTGTCTGTATCTAGGAAAGTATAGTTTCGTACATTAGGTACCCAATTGGAGCCTTTAGTAAGTAGCGGTAAGAGCGAAATTCACTTTCTTCTATGCCTTTTGAACTCCAAATATTAAAGTATGTTTGAGAACATGAGGAAATCAATTTAGCACAACCATGAATGGTGTATTAAATAGGACTTCTGCTTTATTAGCACATGTTGGCATTTAAAGGAAAATGAGAAAGGAAAAGTTCCCTCTGAACTATAAGCCAAAAGCTAATAGGAACTTTTGGGGAGTGAATAGAAAAGTGTTATTTGATCACCATGACACAGAAGTTATAAGACAAGATGGATACCACAGTCACAAAATGGATTCTGTTCTCTCACAAGGGTATGAGTTTGTAATGATGCATTGTTTAACTGCAAAGGCATTTTTGGAAAACCCCATCCACTGGCTGCAGTTTGTTTAGAAAATCAATTTGTTCATTGTTCGTTGTCTGCGGGTTCAATACAGAGTTTCTGCTGTTGTTCCTGTGACTGTTATTGTCTGTGTTGCTAATGATCAATGACTCAGTGATCTGTTATGATTAGGTAACCGAGGAGGATAACGGGGAATAGATTAGGCAGATAACCAGAGAGGTTGGTAGCTAGCGGATTGCAGACCCCTAAACTGACAACACAACTAGAATTAGCCGTGGGACGTACCTACGATGTCCTAGACGCCTCGGCACAGCCACAGAATGAACTAAGCCTAAAGTGAGAAATGGGAAAGCTAAACTGCCCCGGAGTAGACCCCCAAAGGAATAGATAGCCCCCGAACGTATATTGCCGGTGAGAGACAAGATGAAGCACAAAACACAGGCAGAGAATAGAGTAAGCAAATGATGGGGCCCAAACTGTCTAGATAGAACAGGACAGGAAAGGATACTGTCTGCAATCATGCAAAAACCCTAAGAAAAGTCCAACACGTCTGATATGCAAAAATACTGAGGGCACACAACCTCTCCCCCACTAGATCAGAACTCTGGTGTGTACTGGTTACTAAAAAGACTAACATACGCTGTAGCATATGGAACAGGGTCCAGCACAGGTCCCACCAGGGAACCAGGCTGAACTAACACCAGCTAAGCAAATATCAGTGACTAGCAAAAATGGATACAATGCAAAAAAAGATTCAAGAAGACAAATAACTTATCTGAAAGATGCAGGACGGAGCAGGAGACAAGCAGACTTCAAAATATGCTCAGGGAGCAAACCAAATCACCGGCAAGAGCTGAGGGAAGGTTGTTCACTTAAATCTCCCCAGTCTGTAACACCTGACCTCCAATCATCCAGCTCAGGTGATTGACTTCTGTCAGCTAGACCAGCTCCATTACCAGGAGCAACCACCAGAGGGAGCCCAAACTCAGAAGCCATGTCAAAAGTGTTCACAACAGTGATCTCAGCGGCTCTGAGTGACCTCTGCTATCAACTTGGATAGAGCCACCAAGTCCAGTCATTGGCTGCAGCGCTGTCGAAGTAATGTCAGTGCTGCATAGGAAAACAGACACTCTGACCAGTGACCATGACTCTGTGATTTGCTCACCATCCCCAGGTCTAATGTTGATTTTTTTTTTTTTTAATTGCAGCTGGGGCAAAGGGGGTTTCCTAAACTGGAAAACTCATTTAATCAGCAATTGCTGTAGTGTACACTTGCATATTAGGGTCGAATCTTAGGTAATGTAGCTGGGAATATGGAAACTTGTGGCTACAAGTGTCAGTCAACAACAAGAGGGCACAGGACCAGAGTATGTTCACACAATATTAAGGGGTTAAAAGCAGTACAGTAGAACTGCAAGTTCCAGATTTGTTATCCTTATGGTAGGCCAGAAATGATGTATCAGATATTGTCCTAATTTCATAGTGAAAACTCAGAAGATTCTATTATAATTTTGATTCAATTTTCATCTGTGTTCCGTCTGCGTGTCTGTTTTTTCATACATGTGATGTCTGTGTGAGACTTATTTTTATTCAGCTATACAAAAAAGGACATAATCAAATACAGTTTCCTATGTTTAAAATAGAAATGTATCTATAAGAATGGATGCCACTCAGATATTCCATGAAAGTAGTGCATGCTGTGGTTTTTTTCTCCTGGACAGTTGGGCCTAGAGATAAATTGTTAACCTGAACAGCACTATTGAATAACATGGGTTTGTGTCCTGTCTGTGTTCTCTCCAATCAAATATCTGATTTATTCATCTGCATGAGATTTTTAGGTTGAGGTCAAGATCTGGGTGTAGATCTATAAGTCACAGAAAAATCAATAGGACAAGTCAATAGATAGAGCACACGAGCAGAACTAGAGACTATACAGGCAATCAAATAGGAATGAAACTGACCAGAAGCATAGAATCAATCCAACCAGATTTTTACTCTCCATTTTGCCAAATAATGTGAAACTGAAACTGTCAGCCAACTCTGCAAGCCAAGCAGAAATACGCCTTAAAACAACCCCACAAATGATGAATCGGGATCATCGAGCATGCATATTGTTGACAGTACAGTGCCTTTTAATATGGCTTGATTTGCCACCAACAATGATTGCTTTCATGTCTACATAATCAATCTATATCATAAAATTAGTATTTTGCTTGATCACCAAACCATAGAATGTTAGGGTTGTAAGGGACCTCCAGGGTCATCGTGTCCAACCCCCTGCTCAATGCAGAATTCCCTAAACCATCTCAGACACTTCTATGCCTGCTGGAAAAAAAAAAAACTTTAAGTGATCATGGATGACGTGATGGCACATGAGAAAGAGGAGCAGAAGGAACAGGTACCACTCACACCGTTACCAGGAATGCTGTCCACATATGACTCGGAGGGTGTGTTCCTATACCAACAGCAGCCAGGTACAAAACTGTCCAGCCAGAGAACAGTATTGGAGAATGAGAATAAGGAGGAACCATGTTCATAGCGTGGTGGCAGCTCATGGGCATCACTGGAGCGTGGCTGGAGGACCCAGACTCATATGGAGGACCCAGACTCATATAGAGGACCCAGACCATACACCTCCCAGCCAGGACTGCTGGTCGTTGCCTCTGTGCAGCTTGGCACACATGACAGCCGCGTTGCCCAGATTGTTACCACTGCTGATTAGTGGATGGCCACCCTGCTAGATTCCCGTTACAAAGACAATGTACCATCATTACTTCCTTTACTTCAGCGGGATTGAAAATGCGTGAAGACAAGCGCAAGGTGATAGAGACACTACTGACTGCGTTCCCACCTGACAGCTGGGGCTCAGTGAAAGAAAAAACCAGAGGAGGAGGATGTCGCCAACTAAACCATCTCATAAGTAGGTACAATCATGCAATCAGTGACATTACAGGCTATGGTTTTCAGGGTGAACGCTTTCAGATGCAAGTTGGTAGAACAGCAAAAACAGAACCCAGGAATCCAAGTTCCATCAATGTGTGCACCACAAGGGACCAGGAGATTAGAGTTGTTTTTTACCTGTCATGCATGTAATTTATTCTGCATAATTTATTGTCATTTGCGGTAGCCTATTTCCCCACTGACAGGAATGGCTGAAGGAAATGAAACATTAATATATTAATACAGAAATTCCTCAGCGTGCCTCTAAAATATTTGTATCTAAGGCTTTTATGAATTTGCTTTTTGTAAGCTTGTATATACATATCCAAATCTCTCTTGTATTCTTTAACCCTCCGTCAGGCGCAATAGATCTGACAGGCACACAGTAATTAGTTTCACTTCTCTCTCCTTGCCCACTTATCAGAAAACCCCACCCCTCCTAGTTATCTCCTGACTCTACAGGCTCTCTGAAACCTGATATCACAGTGACTCAGCAGACCTTCTAGTGAGCAGATATCAACACTTTGGCTTCTCAGGCACATTGCGCCTGATTTCAACACAAATTGAAAGGTTAGTATTTTCTTTTTTTATTCATCACGATTGTGTATTTAGCTTGTTTTATGAAGGATTAATGCTAAGTTAGTGTACATAAGTACTGTTTTCTTAGACAAAAGGAGGGTGGCTTCTAAGGCACATTGCGCCCTAACACATAGTCTTTCTCTCTTGCTTCAGATTTTCTGCTGCAATGGCCAGAAAACAGTATGATTCATCTAAACCCCTTCATTTAGAAGAAATGAAGATTTTTTTGTTAGAAGATGATGAGGAAGAACCAGCAGTAACTGAGGATTTAGAGGAATCTAGTGACATTTCATCTGAAGATGAGGTAGCAGAATGTAACACTGATTCTGGAACAGAGCAGGATGGTGATGACACTGATACAGAGGAAACAGACACAGATCTAGCTTATTATTTGGGCAAAGATAAAAATACAAAGTGGAACAAAAAGGCACCCAAGAACAAACAGCGCAGAGAATCCCACAATATTATTACACACCTTCCTGGAGTTATTGGTAGTGCTAGAAAAGCTAAAAACTGCAGTGGAATGTTGGAGTAATCTAATTACAGATAGCATGTTGGAAACTATTGTTCGGTTCACTAACCAGTATATTGACACAATCAAAGAGCAATTCTCCAGAGAGAGGGACATCAAAAACACTGATGTGATTGAACTCAAGGCATTTATTGGCTTGTTATACCTAGCTGGTGCTTTCAGAGCAAATAGGCAAAGTTTGGAGGAGCTGTAGGGGACAGACGGTGATGGCATCGAAAAATTCAGCCTTGTGATGAATCTGAAACGATTCAAAGTCCTGATCCGTTGCCTCCGTTTCGATGATCTTCTGCTGCAATTGAAACCACTGAAGATGAGTAGAAAATAATTAAGTAACATCTAAGTGCAATATCCTTTAAGTTTTTTTCCATAATTTTATATTTAAGCAATAGTTAAGTAAAGATAACTGGAGCCTATTTGGCGGTACTACCGAAAAGTGGTACTTTTAGTTTTAATAAGTTTATGGTTAATAAATGTTTTTTTTTGCATCTGATTTGGTGTAATCTCTTTTAATACATTCCTATGAAGGTCACTGACTACTTCTATAGTCCTGAAATTGAAATATGTAGCTACTATAGGTGGTTTTCTGACCTGTGCTTGTCAGGCACATTGCGCATGAACTGAGGAGAATCTATATTGCGCCTGACGGAGGGTTAAAGAACATCAAATCTCCCTGAGCAGAAAAACACCCAATTAGAGTGAAAAGTTCACACTGAACATGCCATTGAAGTGGGAAAAGATTGAAGGCCTCTCAATTGTTATAAATATATTAATGCCCTAGTTTCTACTCTCTGGCTCAGTGATTGTCTGATTTGTCCATTGATGGTAGGTAATCATGATGGAACGGATCGGAAGGTGCAATTATCTTTTCACATTGTTCTATACAAATCTCCCAAGAAGCATTTTAGGTCAAATGAAAAGTGAAACTCAATTCACTCAATCCATTGATTGCACAAATATCGCAAAACTGATGTGAAATGAGACCTTATCACTAAGTGAAAAGTAATTTATCGACCAAAGAAAATAGTTGCAAATGGTAAACTTACCGTAATTGACACAATTCTTTATACCTTTTTTACAAACTGAAACTCATCATGAATTATCAGAGTGTGACGTTAATAGAGTTGAGCGACTTTTGTTTTTTTATGGTCGAGTTTCGTTTCGTGAAACCCGACTTTTCCAAAAGTCGGGTCGAGCAAGATCGGCCGATTATAGGGAAAAGTCGGGGTCGTCCCGAAACACGAAACCCAATGTAAGTCAATGGGGAATAAAAGTCGGCAGTGAGAGGAGGACAGGAAACACACCTACAGTGCTCATTTGAATGCCAAAAGCATCAATTCTTCTTACTTAAGCTGGTCAACCTTAATTAACTTCATAATACAAGTTACGCACTGAAAAATGGGGGTTATTTGGCTAAAGTTGTGGGGGGGTAGGGCTGGCTCCAGGTTTTCATGTGCCCTGGGCGAAAGAGCGCCCCTTTAACACATAATACCACAACTCATCATGCTCCGATATGGCAGAGAAATAGCGGTATAGTACAATGAAAAATACTTCACTTTTTATATCTCATGACGAGGCCCATCTATTTCTCCATACAGAATCATTGGTCCCATATAATGTTTGAAACAGTATATGATGAGCTCCACATAATGCTACAGTATATGTTGGTCCCCATGGATGAAGCTCCACTGTCTTATGGGCCAAATAATGCTCCAAACATAATGGGCCCCATTTCTAATGCTCTAGTGTATAATGGGCCCTGTAAATGCTGCTCCAGTGTCTGATTCCACCTTGGAATCTACCAGTGTATGGTGGGCCCCATCTATCATTCTCCAGAGTATAGTGCTCTCAAAAATTGCTGTCCCAACATTGAAAACAATGAAATAAGTCTCCTCGCTAGGGAATCCCTGTACTAGTCTGGACTCCTCGTCGTCCCCATCTTCCATCTCACTACACAGTATTTCAACCTTGCAAGTGCTGTGATCCTGAGCAAGCAGGGGGGGCCCACTCATTGGCGACGGCACTGGCACAGGGCCCCTGATAGTACGGTGGTGTGTCTGATGGCGGGTGGGCCGAACCTGCACTTTCATCTGCAGCTTCCTCTTTGTCACCATGTAAGATGGAACTGTATATGGGAAGGGTAACCTGAGTTTCATCAGGGTCAGATTCAGGCCGTGTAGCGTGAGAGGGGAATGTAGTGGTCTGGGTCAATGTACCAGCAGATTCATCGAGCAGTGGCTGGGCATCAGTGCACTTGTGTCGCCCCCAGGAGTACGGTCGCCACAGTGGCATTACCTTCCTCCTAGGGAGTGTGATGTCATGCTTGGGAGCAACGAAGGATCTCTCTAGCAGGTTAACTGATTGGGCGGCGTTATTCCCAAGAGTCATGACCCTCCAAACAGCGTTCATGAAGGCAAAGTGTTTGTTTTACGTGGGCAGTATGGTTGCAAAGCTGAACCTTAAAGGAATGTCCAGAAGGGCACCACCAGGAGTGGAGCCTACGGCGTAATTTGACTCAACACGGGCAACCTCAACCATGCCAGCTACAGAACAGATGCACACATTGCAAGCTTAATTCCGTTAACGAACGAGACTCTGTCATTCCCTGCGGTCCGAGTCCGGCTTACTAGAGGGACACGTGAGGCTCTGGCACATGAGATTGGCCAATAACTGGTGTGTCATGCCCTTACATGTCCGTGGCTGCATGTGCGCTACACTGAAAAGGCCAGCGTTTGTCGCTTACAGGTGCAGATAACCCGCTGAACAACGTTAGTGATGGGGATCACTGATTACAATTATTACTCGCGAACGATGATTTCCCAGTAAGTGCAGGTCAACTGCAGTTCCGGAATTAGGCCTAACCGTCATTCCTGAAAAAAATGAAAAACTTACGTGTGCAAACCACAGGTGCTGTAGCTTGCTTAACAGCTCGCCAGCCGTTCTCACGCCCAGTATGGGTTACACGTGATTGCACAAAGGTGAGAAAGGGTACCGTATCTCCGGATAACATGTATGGATAGCGTACACATTCAAAAGATATGTCTATACATCAGGAGGCAGGCTCAGACGGTGTAAAGCCCAGTATGGCTTGCAAGTGATTGCACAAAGGTGAGAAAGGGTACCGTATCCCCGGATAACATGTATGGATAGCGTACACATTCAAAAGATATGTCTATACATCAGGAGGCAGGCTCAGATGGTGTAAGGCCCAGTATGGCTTGCAAGTGATTGCACAAAGGTGAGAAAGGGTACCGTATCCCCGGATAACATGTATGGATAGCGTACACATTCAAAAGATATGTCTATACATCAGGAGGCAGGCTCAGACGGTGTTAGGCCCAGTATGGCTTGCAAGTGATTGCACAAAGGTGAGAAAGGGTACCGTATCCCCGGATAACATGTATGGATAGCGTACACATTCAAAAGATATGTCTATACATCAGGAGGCAGGCTCAGACGGTGTCAGGCACAGTATGGATTTGACGGCCCAGACTACACAGCGGAGGAGCAGGGAGAGGTAAAGATTGCAAATGCTGGGGCCCTGCCCAAGCAAGGGGGGCCCACTCGTGGGCGTCGGTACTGGCACTGGGCCCCTCATAGTACGGCGGTGTGTCTGACGGCGGGTGTGCACCACCACCGTCAGAGACACTTGATTGCACTATGAGGGACCCTGTGCCAGTGCCCGCGCCCAAGAGACGGCCTACCCACCTGTCCAGGGCAACGGCACTCGCACGGTGTCGTGCGCTAGGTGGTGACCCCGGCCATAGGGGGGGAAGCAGCACAGTTAGGGAGTTTTAGAAAGTGGCATATGTTGATGTTGGACATTCAGCTGATGCAAAAGGTGAAATAGGTCAAGTCCCAGGAAGAGGTGGACCAAAGCAAGCCATTTTTCTGTCACCCTGTGTCATCAGGGGAAGGTGGGACAAAATCCTTGGAAACCCATGCATGGTTCATTTTAATGAAGGTTAGATCATCCACATTTTGGGTTGACAGACGGGTCCTTTTTTCTGTCAGGATTGATCCAGCTGTACTGAAGACTCTTTCCGATAGCACACTTGCAGCTGGGCAAGCGAGCTCCTGTAAGGCATATTGTGCCAATTCAGGCCAGGTGTCCAGTTTAGTGGCCCAATAGTCAAAGGGGAATGACCTGTGTGGGAGAACATCGATATGGGAGGAAAAGTAGTTTGTAACCATAGTTGACAACTGCTGTCTCCTGTCACTTTCCATCGATGCTGTATTACCAGTTGTGTGAGCGGTACTTGAAAAATCAGTCCACAACATTGTCATGAAACCCCTGTCTCCAACGCCACTTCTGCTGTGTGCACCATGAACACCTCTGCCAAGCTGACCCCGGCCCGTACGGCTCGTGTGGAACCATCACCGCTGCTGTGTGCTGGGAATGCCTCAAGCAACTGATTTACCAGAGTTGCTTGTTTACTAGCCAATATTAGGTCAAGGTTCTCCTGTGGCATGATGTTTTGTCATTTGCCTTTATAGCGTGGATCCAGGATGCTGGCCAACCAGTAGTCGTCATCGTTCATCATTTTGGCAATGCGGGGGTCCCTTTTTAGGATCCGCAAGGCATAATCTGACATGTGGGCCAATGTTCCCGGTGTCAATGATGCACTGCGAGTGCTGGTTGGAGGAGCACTTTCTGGCAAATCCACATCCCTCCAGTCACGCACAAACCCTGTACCAGACCTTGCCACGCCAACATTTTCACTTGCCCCACGAGATGCATCCTCCTCCCCTAAGTAATCATCCCCATCATCATCCTCCTCCTCTTCTTCCTCCAACTCGTCCAGGAGAGGTCCCTGAGCAGACAATGGCTGAATGTCATCAAGGATTCCCTCCACCTCTTCCTCCTCGTCAACATTGGCTGCAGACGCCTGCTCCTTAAGGTGCGTCAATGTTTGCATGAGCAGACGCATAAGTGGGATACTCATGCTTAGGATGGCGTCGTCTGCGCTTACCAGCCGTGTGCATTCCTCAAAACACTGAAGGACTTTACAGAGGTCTTTCAGCTTCGACCACTGCACACCTGTCAACTCCATGTCTGCTCTCAAACTGCCTGGCCGTGTATCCTCCCACAAATGCATTATGGCCTGCCTCTGCTCGCACAGCCGCTCCACCATGTGCAGGGTGGAGTTCCACCTTGTTGCAATGTCGATAATGAGGCGGTGGTTGGGAAGGTGGAGCAATCGCTGCAGCTTCTGCATACGAACGGAGTGTACAGGCGACCGGCGGATGTGCGTGCACAGTCTTCGCACCTTATGGAGCAGGGCTGTTAACTCCGGATAATTTTTGAGGAAGCACTGCACCACCAGGTTCAAGGTGTGAGCCAAGCAAGGTATGTGGCTGAGTTTTGAAAGGGCTATGGCTGCCACAAAATTACGGCCATCATCACTAACTACCTTGCCTGCCTCAAGATGTACACTGCCCAGCCATGACTCAGTTTGTCGCTTCAAGTACTCGGCCAGCACCTCGGCGGTGTGTCTGTCGCCTAAACACATCATCTGCAACACAGCCTGCTGACTCTTTCCACTAGCTGCTCGATAGGGGGACACCTCGTGTGCAACAGTGGCAGCTGCAGATGGAGTGCTCGTACGACTGCGCTCTGTGGACGAGCTTTCGCCTCTGGAGGAGGAGGAGGAGGAGGAGAGTCGAACGCCTACAGCCAACTGTTTCCTATACCGTGGGCTAGGCAGCACTGTCCCACCACCGCTGTCCCCTGTGGACCCTGCATCCACCACATTAACCCAGTGCGCAGTGATGGACACGTAACGGCCCTGGCCATGCCGACTGGACCATGCATCAGTTATGAGGTGCACCTTTCCACTCACTGACTGCTTGAGTGCATGGACAATGCGGTCTTTCACATGATGGTGGAGGGCTGGGATGGCTTTGCGAGAGAAGAAGTGGCGACTGGGTAGGTCATAGCGTGGTACTGCATAGGCCATGAGTTCGCAGAAAGCTGCGCTTTCCACCAACCGATAGGGCATCATCTCAAACGAGATTAGTTTGGCAATGTGGGCGTTCAAACCCAGTGTATGCGGATAAGAGACTGAGTACTTTCTTGACCTACTCATAGTGTCTGGGAGGGTGAGCTGGACTTGAGAGCTGCATATGGTGGAAGTAGCGGTGGACAGGGCGGACTGAGAGAGGGTTGATGATGGAGTTAGTGTTCTTTCTGATGGCCTAGATTCAGTATTTCGTTGATATAACAGTGGGATTCCCTGACTGCTGTGGCCTTGCAACGACACCTCAACATTTGCTGCTGTGCTAACCGGTGGGCTTACAGTGGGGGAAACAATGTAGCATTGCTGACTACCTTCTTTGTGATCAATTGCACATGTGGCACTTGAGGTTTGGTGTTGTGTCCACGCTTGCAAGTGCATGCTGGTTAAATGTCTAAGCATGCAACTGGTATTCAAATTTTTCAGATTTTTCCCTCTGCTAAAGGTCTTTGCGCACTTCTTACAGATAACCTTGGCCTGATCATGAGGATTTTGTTCAAAAAAGTGCCACACTGCACTCTTCCTACTTTGGCAGACATTTTGCGGCCTAGCACGCTGTGATGTTTTGACCCTCTGGACAAGCTGTCCAGCAACTCTTTTGATTTTTGGAACCTGTCTTTGGAGTGCTCCGGGCCTGCCAGATAACAGCTGTTGCGATGTTGATGTCTGCTGTGGATGCTCCTCATCTGAGCTATTGGAAGCAGCACCCTCTTCCCCCAATGGATGCTAATCTGGGTCAACAACTGGGTCATCCATCACCTCCTCTTCAATGTCATGTGCACCTTCCTCTGTGTCACCGTGTATGGTGGTATAGTGTGCGGGAAGGGGCACCTGAGTCTCATCAGGGTCAGAATCTGGCTCTGTACACTGTGAGGACAATGTAGTGCTCTGAGTGAATGTACGAGCAGAATCATCTATCAGCGGCTGTGCATCAGTGCACTCCATGTCAGATTCATCTTGGCCTGGGTAATTCACCATTTCACTTGATAATCCAGGCATGGTATGTGAAAACAGCTCCATGGAGTAATCAGTAGTATGACCTGCGTCATCCTTCAATCTTGGTTGGGGTGAAGGACACAAGGAAAGGTGTGGTTCATGAACATGAGCCTCCAATGACGACTCAGTGCTTTTACTTTTTACAACTTCAGAAGAGGAGGCGATAGAGCTGGAGGCTGAGTCAGCAATGTAAGACAAAACTTTTTCCTGATGCTCTGGCGTTAAAAGCGGTTTGCCAACTCCTAGAAAACTAAGCCATCGAAGCCTTATGGAGCCAGACGATGACGCAGGCTCAACACCTCCTGCATTCGGTCCTATTTTGCTTTTGCCACTACCATCAGATCCACCACCAACACCATCATTACCAGCTGCCAACCCCCGCCCAATTCCACGGCCTCTTCCACCAGCCTTCCTCATTTTTGGTAGAAATGTAGACAAAATCCTACAAACTATATAGTAATGTAAAACAAGGTACAAGGTGTCTATAGGACAGGGGAGATTTAGATTTTCTGCATACACTTGTGGACACTGGACACTTGGATTGTGTGAGGCCCACTGAATATCACAGCGCTATGTCACAGGCTCGATGGCACAGGTGTGAAAAAAGTGACTACAGGATAAGGGAGATTTTGAATTTCTGCAGACACTTGTGGACACTGGACACTTGGATTGTGTGAGGCCCACTGAATATCACAGTGCTATGTCACAGGCTCGATGGCACAGGTGTGAAAAAAGTGACTACAGGATAAGGGAGATTTTGAATTTCTGCAGACACTTGTGGACACTGGACACTTGGATTGTGTGAGGCCCACTGAATATCACAGTGCTATGTCACAGGCTCGATGGCACAGGTGTGAAAAAAGTGACTACAGGATAAGGGAGATTTTGAATTTCTGCAGACACTTGTGGACACTTGGATTGTGTGAGGCCCACTGAATATCACAGCGCTATGTCACAGGCTCGATGGCACAGGTGTGAAAAAAGTGACTACAGGATAAGGGAGATTTTGAATTTCTGGGAGATTTTGAATTTCTGCAGACACTTGTGGACACTGGACACTTGGATTGTGTGAGGCCCACTGAATATCACAGCGCTATGTCACAGGCTCGATGGCACAGGTGTGAAAAAAGTGACTACAGGATAAGGGAGATTTTGAATTTCTGCAGACACTTGTGGACACTGGACACTTGGATTGTGTGAGGCCCACTGAATATCACAGTGCTATGTTACAGGCTCAATGGCACAGGTGTGAAAAAAGTGACTACAGGATAAGGGAGATTTTGAATTTCTGGGAGATTTTGAATTTCTGCAGACACTTGTGGACACTGGACACTTGGATTGTGTGAGGCCCACTGAATATCACAGTGCTATGTCACAGGCTCGATGGCACAGGTGTGAAAAAAGTGGCTACAGGATAAGGGAGATTTTGAATTTCTGGGAGATTTTGAATTTTTGCAGACACTTGTGGACACTGGACACTTGGATTGTGTGAGGCCCACTGAATATCACAGCGCCATGTCACAGGCTCGATGGCACAGGTGTGAAAAAAGTGACTACAGGATCAGGGAGATTTTGAATTTCTGCAGACACTTGTGGACACTGGACACTTGGATTGTGTGAGGCCCACTGAATATCACAGTGCTATGTCACAGGCTCGATGGCACAGGTGTGAAAAAAGTGACTACAGGATAAGGGAGATTTTGAATTTCTGGGAGATTTTGAATTTCTGCAGACACTTGTGGACACTGGACACTTGGATTGTGTGAGGCCCACTGAATATCACAGCGCTATGTCACAGGCTCGATGGCACAGGTGTGAAAAAAGTGACTACAGGATAAGGGAGATTTTAAATTTCTGCAGACACTTGTGGACACTGGACACTTGGATTGTGTGAGGCCCACTGAATATCACAGCGCTATGTCACAGGCTCGATGACACAGGTGTGAAAAAAGTGACTACAGGATAAGGGAGATTTTGAATTTCTGCAGACACTTGTGGACACTGGACACTTTTGGATTGTGTGAGGCCCAATGAATATCAGAGCGCTATGTCACAGGCTCGATGCAGCAGGTGTGAAAAAAGTGACTACAGGATAAGGGAGATTTTGAATTTCTGCAGACACTGGACACTTTTGGATTGTGTGAGGCCCAATGAATGTCAGAGCGCTATGTCACAGGCTCGATGCAGCAGGTGTGAAAAAAGTGACTACAGGATAAGGGAGATTTTGAATTTCTGCAGACACTTGTGGACACTGGACACTTTTGGATTGTGTGAGGCCCACTGAATATCAGAGCGCTATGTCACAGGCTCGATGGCACAGGTGTGAAAAAAGTGAAGTGTAGAATTGGGCAGAATAGGAATCTCCCTAGAGTGTAGGTCTGTAAGAACGGAACAAGTCCTCCACTTATCCTTCCATAGTGACACACAGATAGCTTCACTGTGGCTGTGATAACAGCCGTTACATGGTACTGTGTGAGGAGCGTACACCGCTGTATGGTGTGTGAATAAATGCACGCTCTTTACCTTAGCAGGACAAAAAAAAAATTGGGATTGCTTTTAAAAAAGCAGTTTGCAGAGCAGTGGGGAAACAGCAATGCAGCTGTCAGGAAGCCTTAGAAGGCAGCCTAACAACCAACACCGCTGATCCACCACAATATAGCCTCCCCTTGCACTGCACACACAGTGACTGGTGTGTTGCACAGGCAAAATCGCTAGCAGCAGAAGCAGTTTTTTTGTCTTCTTCCCTGCCTAACGCTCTCCCTACAGAATCAGCAACCTCTCCCTATGCTAAGATCGGCAGAAGTAAGATGGCGGTCGGCGTGCACGCCCTTTTATAACCGCTGTGACGCCCACCAAAGCAAGCCAATCACTTTCATGCCCTTCTGAAAGATGGTGGCGACCCCTGCCTATGTCATCACGTTGCCCACAGTGTCCGTGGATCCTGATTGGCTGAAAAAGAGCGCTAAACAAACTTTTGAAACGCGACTTTGGCGCGTAAGTCGCCGACCTCGTGGCCGACCTCATCCTAGGGTCGGGTTTCGTTTCATGAAACCCGACTTTGCCAAAAGTCGGCGACTTTTGAAATTGTTCGACCCGTTTCGCTCAACTCTAGACGTTAATATTCCATGGCTCTCGTAGAATTACTCTTTCTTCATTTGCTTCAAGAATCCTAGCAAACAGAAAATGTATTAATGCAATGCATATTAAGCTGGATAGACAATTGGCACTTCCTACGGGATGTGCTCTTTTACTGTATTAAACAAGCAGCAGGCACACAGCGGGACATTTATGGCACATGGAAATGCAGGTGCATAGCAGATTTTGCAGAAAGCTTTATTATTATATTTGTGTAGTGACTAACAACCAAGTATAAAACATGAGTCTTTCTATATAATAATTGCGATTTCTATAATAAATCTAAATTACTTAAAGCAGCACTCCAGCGGTTTTTTTTTTTTCATTGTAGCACTGGAGTGGTGCCACTAATCTAAGCTCCCTGCCCCTAGTAATATACTTAGCAGCCGTCATCTTCATCTGTTATCGGCACTGCTCAGGTCGGTCTCCAGCAGTTTGTGACCTGCCGAAGCGCTCAAGTATTTGCTGGGCGATCCGGAAGTCACAACTCAACGTAAGTCTATGAGAGCCAGAATAAAGCCACAACGAGACTCTCACAGACTTACACTGAGATATTGTGACTGTAACTTCTGACTTGCGGTCAGTAAGCAATTGCAGTCACAAGATGGCAACACAGTACTGAAACGTCACCAGAAAGAGCTGAAGATGGCGACTGGAGTGGAGAGTATAATACTAGGGTCACAGAACTTACATTAATGTAGTTGCCCCACTCCAGAGCTGAAATAAAAAACGCTTGAATAGTGCTTTAAAACAGCAATCTAAACCTAGATATTAACTTTTAAACAAGAAACATAGGCCCCAATTCATCAAGACTAGCAATTTACATGACGGTGTTGGCAAGGGGACTTGGTGGAGTCAGAGGCACCTTCACACAAATCTTACTCTAGGCAGGGACAAACGTAAGATTAAGATTTGTGGAATATCCCACAGATCATCATGAACTACATGAGCACTGCCACACCCGATCCCACCTTCTTCCTGCCCAGCCAAGCCCATTTTGCCAAAACCCCAAAAGTCACAAATTTTTCATGAAGCATAATATTGTGGAAAGATTTTGCAAATTTTCAAAGTGTTTTATGTCAGATTTTTGGTGTTAACACTTTGATGAATTGGGGCCATGGTTTTTTAACTATTTGTTAATCTGTAACATTTTCTGAATCATCCTAATACAGTTTTATCTAAATCAGGCTGAAAACAAAGGGGTTCCATCTATTGAACTCTGCTGCAGTTATTTGTCTTACCGCCATACAAAAGTGTCACTTGTGTTTCACATCCTCCTGGGAGATCTGAGGTTAGAAGACCACTTCGTAATGTGGATCGCAGATCTTCCATTTAGGGAGGAGCCACACTACTGTAGAATACATGGGAGTGCTATGCTGTGTCCAGTATTGATCTATGGGGCAGCTCACATCACCGTTTATTTTCTTGGGCGTATTCAGCGGGTGTGTAAAATCGCAGCATGCTGCAAGTGTCACCGAGACTTGGCCGACACTCGCCAATACAAGTCTATGGGGGCGAGAAAAAAAAAAAATCACACAGCACTCGGACCATGCAAGTGCTGTCCAATTATTACGCACTGGTGTCCTTTGAAAAGCCGGAAATTCATATGCCGCATACAGTAAAATCACACTTACAAGTTGGAATAGAATAGATATATACATATAGAAAACATGGATACTGTATATAGATGTTAGTGACACACACATACAGTGGGGAAAAAAAGTATTTAGTCAGTCAGCAATAGTGCAAGTTCCACCACTTAAAAAGATGAGAGGCGTCTGTAATTTACATCATAGGTAGACCTCAACTATGGGAGACAAAGTGAGAAAAAAAAATCCAGAAAATCACATTGTCTGTTTTTTTTTTCATTTTATTTGCATATTATGTTGGAAAATAAGTATTTGGTCAGAAACAAAATTTCATCTCAATACTTTGTGATATATCCTTTGTTGGCAATGACAGAGGTCAAACGTTTTCTGTAAGTCTTCACAAGGTTGCCACACACTGTTGTTGGTATGTTGGCCCATTCCTCCATGCAGATCTCCTCTAGAGCAGTGATGTTTTTGGCTTTTCGCTTGGCAACACGGACTTTCAACTCCCTCCAAAGGTTTTCTATAGGGTTGAGATCTGGAGACTGGCTAGGCCACTCCAGGACCTTGAAATGCTTCTTACGAAGCCACTCCTTCATTGCCCTGGCGGTGTGCTTTGGATCATTGTCATGTTGAAAGACCCAGCCACGTTTCATCTTCAATGCCCTTGCTGATGGAAGGAGGTTTGCACTCAAAATCTCACGATACATGGCCCCATTCATTCTTTCATGTACCCGGATCAGTCGTCCTGGCCCCTTTGCAGAGAAACAGCCCCAAAGCATGATGTTTCCACCACCATGCTTTACAGTAGGTATGGTGTTTGATGGATGCAACTCAGTATTCTTTTTCCTCCAAACACGACAAGTTGTGTTTCTACCAAACAGTTCCAGTTTGGTTTCATCAAACCATAGGACATTCTCCCAAAACTCCTCTGGATCATCCAAATGCTCTCTAGCAAACTTCAGACGGGCCCGGACATGTACAGGCTTAAGCAGTGGGACATGTCTGGCACTGCAGGATCTGAGTCCATGGTGGCGTAGTGTGTTACTTATGGTAGGCCTTGTTACATTGGTCCCAGCTCTCTGCAGTTCATTCACTAGGTCCCCCCGCGTGGTTCTGGGATTTTTGCTCACTGTTCTTGTGATCATTCTGACCCCACGGGGTGGGATTTTGCGTGGAGCACCAGATCGAGGGAGATTATCAGTGGTCTTGTATATCTTCCATTTTCTAATTATTGCTCCCACAGTTGATTTCTTCACTCCAAGCTGGTTGGCTATTGCAGATTCAGTCTTCCCAGCCTGGTGCAGGGCTACAATTTTGTTTCTGGTGTCCTTTGACAGCTCTTTGGTCTTCACCATAGTGGAGTTTGGAGTCAGACTGTTTGAGGGTGTGCACAGGTGTCTTTTTATACTGATAACAAGTTTAAACAGGTGCCATTACTACAGGTAATGAGTGGAGGAAAGAGGAGACTCTTAAAGAAGAAGTTACAGGTCTGTGAGAGCCAGAAATCTTGATTGCTTGTTTCTGACCAAATACTTATTTTCCACCATAATATGCAAATAAAATGAAAAAAAAACAGACAATGTGATTTTCTGGATTTTTTTTTCTCAGTTTGTCTCCCATAGTTGAGGTCTACCTATGATGTAAATTACAGACGCCTCTCATCTTTTTAAGTGGTGGAACTTGCACTATTGCTGACTGACTAAATACTTTTTTTCCCCACTGTATATATTTATTTATATTGCACAGATAGATACAGTAGATAGATATCTAGATAGAAAGATAATAGATAGATAGATACACAAAAAAAACCTGACCAGCACATTCCAAGTGTGAATAGGTGCAAGCTGCAGTGACTGCAAAACATATAAAAAAAAGCACAGCAGCACCCTGTGGATGCAAAGATATATAATGTCAATGGAAATAAAAACTTCCAAACGCTCTGTCCCTCAGCAAGATGTACTTACAAAAGCGAAGGTTCTTAGCGCATGATTTGGCCAATTCATGTGTGCCCGTCAACCGCGGCAAGGTGACACTTCTCTGACGGGTCCTGTGTGAACCCTACCATATCCTACTCTATATGCCATTTTCAGGGTAAAAAAAAACAACATTCTATAAAGGACAAACATGTCTCTCCTGGGCTGCAAGCCTACAAGTGAATGGGCTAGTAGAACTGGTTGAGAACACCTGCAGGTTAACGGGAGGAGTGCAAAGGTCAAGCACACACTCCTATATTTAGCTATACAAAAAAACCTGACCAGCACATGCCAAGTGTGAATAGGTGCAAGCTGCAGTGACTGCAAAACATATATAAAAAAAAGCACAGCAGCACCCTGTGAATGCCAAGACATATAATGTCAATGGAAATAAAAACTTCCAAACGCTCTGTCCCTCAGCAAGATGTAGG
Source organism: Dendrobates tinctorius (assembly GCF_039654945.1). NCBI lineage: Eukaryota > Metazoa > Chordata > Amphibia > Anura > Dendrobatidae > Dendrobates > Dendrobates tinctorius. The sequence continues at coordinate 99,914,631 of NW_027361690.1, read as the reverse complement.
GTTCAGACAGGACCCGTCAGAGAAGTGTCACCTTGCCCCGGTTGACGGGCACACATGAATTGGCAAAATCATGCGCTAAGAACCTTCACTTTTGTAAGTACATCTTGCTGAGGGACAGAGCGTTTGGAAGTTTTCATTTCCATTGACATTATATGCCTTGGCATTCACAGGGTGCTGCTGTGCTTTTTTGATAGATAGATAGATAGATAGATAGATAGATAGATAGATAGATAGATAGATAGATAGATAGATAGATAGATAGATAGATAGATAAGCCGGCAATTCATTTGCCGTGTTCTGTAAAATCACTGCAGGAGTCAACAAGAAGAGATGGATTACATAAAGTAAATACAAATAGAATAGGTAGATATATAGATGTCAGTGACATATACAATTAGTACAGTATGTGCAGCATACTGTACATGTATTTAATTAATAAAAAAATATTTTTTGGACTCCAGTGCATTTTTTGTAAACAGCAGAGGGAAGGTCAATAACTGGGGGCAGATGTTTACAGCTTGGGAAGGAGGTAATACCCGTGGAGCTTCCTAGGTTATTAATATCAGCTCACAACTGTATAATTAGCCTTTACTGGCTATTAAATGGGGGACCCCCAAAAAAAGATGTGGGGTCCCCCTATAATTAATAACCAGCAAAGGCTATGCAGACAGCTGTGTGCTGATATTAATAACCTAGGAAGGGGCCATGGATACTGGCCCCCTCAGGCTAAAAACATCAGCTCTCAGCCACCCCAGAAAAGGCGCATCTGTAAGATGTGCCAATTTTGGCACTTAGCCTTGCTTTTCCCTTTTGCACTGTAGCAGTGGCAAGTGTGGTGATAGTTGGGGAGTTGATGTCACCTTTGTATTGTCAGGTGACATCAGGTTAGTAATGGAGAGATGTCAATAAGACGCCCTCATTACTAACGCCATAGTCACATTGTAAGAAAGCACAGATACCCATAAAAAAGTTCTTAATTGAAAGAATAACATAGACTCCTTTAATATTCTTTATTAAACCATACTTATGACCACACCTATTTCCTCGATGCCCTTGTCAACTGCAAAAAAGGTAAAAAAACAAACAGTATTCCTCACCTTTTCGCAGAGATGCTTTTAATCCATTAGTCCCATGACGAGTCCAGCTCTGCTACATCTGATGCTCAGTGTCTCTCTGTAAATTACTATTTCCTGTGTGAAAGCACCGCTAGCGTGTGAAAGTTCTTCTGCTCTTGGTGCCATCTGACAGGTTCTGCGAGTTCACAGCAAATGAACTCACTTAAACTTTCTGACGTCATTGCGAGCACCATGCAATGATAGGAAGGTCACTAACATCCGTGTGTCAGATCAGTAAGAGTGTCTAGTGTTCCCTTTATTTTTTTGAGCAGTGTATATACATATACAGTATACATTTATTCTATGTGCATATATCTGTTCTGTCTATTCTATTCTAACTTGTCACTCTGTGATTATACTGTACGCGGCAAATGAATTGTCAGCTTTTCATCTATCTATCTATCTAATATATACACATGGTCAAAATTGTTGGTACTCCTTATTTAATGACAGAAAAACCCACAGAAATTACTTGAAGCTGACAAAAGTAATAATAAATAAAAAAAATCTATGAAATTGAACAAATCAAAGTCAGACATTGTGTGGTATCTCACAAAGTGGCCATTTGTATGGGATACCGGATATATAGTGTGTTGATATAAATACTGTGAATTTTTTTGTGGATTGTGCATTTTGAATGCATTGTGACACCTGCTGACATGCAACACAAAAAGGGTTCTATCCCCTCCCACGCTTGATCACGTGACCCAGCTCTGTGTTAATATGCAGAAGATTCTGGAAAAATTCCTCAGGGCAGTCAGCCAATGACTGCAGCTCTACAGTCACATAGAAGGGGGAGGAGCCAAGTCCTGGGGGAGAGTTTTAAAATTGAAGTGACAGTTGGTGGTCGGACATCTTAAGAGAAGGAAGCCATTTTGTAGAAAGAATTACCTCAGGGAAGAAACAGAGCACAGTGCTGAAGAGATATTCAGACTTAATAAAATAAGAGGTTACTAAGGTTTGCCTGTCTGCAGGTACATAGCTATCATCAACCATGAGTGTAATCCTCTACCTCAGTTTACAGCTGTTTGTAAATAATAATTTTCCCCATTAACATCAATAAAAAGTCTTCTGTTTCAAGTTCTTATGGCTGCTTCATGACTGGGACTCAAATGCACTAATTACTACCACCATCAACATCTTCTGCCTAGAGGCAGTTACTGTATACACATTGTATTGTGGCGTTTCCTGTGTGTGTGTGTAATCTGAGAAGGAAAGACTTTTCTTCTGACAGAAAGCTTGGCCACTGTGAGATACTTCATACCCTGTCAGGAGTACAACCCTCATTCATACACCACATGAGAATGCGACAATTGCTTTCAACCTTGCTTCCACATAATTTAAAAAAAAAATAAAACTCATGAAATAGGCCTAGACAGAAATGATGGTAACCCTGAAAATAATGTGACAAAAGGGACATGCTAAATCGCGGTGTGTTCACTAATTAGCATCACAGGTGTCCACAATCTAGGAATCAGTGAGTGGGCCTGTATAGAGGGCTACAGATACTATGCTGTTTGGTGGCATGGTGTGTATCACACTCAACACGGACCAGATGAAGCGAAGGAAAGAGTTGTGTCAGGAGTACTGTTGAGCATTCCGATACTGCTATATCGGGTATCGAATCCCATAAAAGATGATCTCTTTATTGAATACAAATTTTAAAATGCATCTACTACAATACATAGGAGCAAAAAATTGCACACAACAGGTGGTCACACAATATATAGAGGCATACAGTCCGAACCCTCCGCAACAACATATATTTACCTACATTTCCAAAAATTCGGTGTGGGCAAATAGAAATAGAATAAAGTGCACATGGCGCGTAGGTAGGATGACTATGGGTATGCTAAAAGTTATGATACTTAATAATAATCAATCAGCTAGTGCCCATATACCATAATAGGGAAATTACTATAACATAGAATTAGACTCCCAAATACCTCACATACACTAACCATAGCAATACAAAGGCACAGATGAAATACCGTTATTCAAACGGCACACAATTATTTATATACCATATGCTATAATGGCCAGAGCAATGCCCCCTTGGGGTAGGCTGACGGTCTGGTCCTCTGCAACATCTCCGGTCAATAGGTAATGTAGATTTTGGTGTTTGGTTGCTTTTTTACACTTGCGATCATTCTGGTGCTGCATCCAGCATGTGCAGGTGGACATTGTGGACACTATCTATTAATCACGTGCTACATTTATTGCTCTGGTGTGGTATTGAGCATTGCTCTGGCCATTATAGCATATAAATAATTGTGTGCCGTATGAATAATGGTATTTCATCTGTGCACATCCTGCTATGCATGTTAGGCATGTTAACTAAAGGCATGGCTATGATTGGCTGCTGAAATGATGTCATGATGCACTATAAAAGCCGCCGCCATTTTGGGTTCACTCTGCTGTGAATTTACTTAGGGACAGGACGCTGCTGTTCTGACTCTGAGGGACAGTTTGAGCTAGCGATTTGCTTTATTGTGCTTTACCCAGGCTACTTTAGCAACCGCTGTGTGAGAAGCTTTCTTTTGCCTTGCAGCGCTATTCACGGCTGTCTGCGAGGTCTCTGTGTGTGAGTGCAGCTCACGCTGTAGTGTGTTCTGCAGCCACCTCCGGTTGTAGTCTGCTCAGCATGCGTCACTGCCTCATACATTGTCCTTTATTGCATTAGTGCAGCTCATTTTTCCTGATTTCTCCTATTAGTGTGGTTCCATCCGTATCCAGCTAGATTGCTTGAAAACACTATATAGGAGTAGATAGAGGAGCTTTTCTGCAGCCTTGCAGCGCTGTTCACGGCTGTCTACGAGGTCTCTGTGTGTGAGTGCAGCTCACGCTGTAGTGTGTTCTGCAGCCACCTCCGGTTGTAGTCCGCTCAGCGTGCGTCACTGCCTCATACATTGTCCTTTTTTGCATTAGTGCAGCTCATTTTTCCTGATTTCTTCTATTAGTCTGGTTCCATCCATATGCAGCTGGATTGCTTGAAAACACTAGGGCATGTAAGGGCAAGTTAGGATAGGATATGGGTTGAACTAGATGGACTTAAAGTCTTCCTTCAACCTTAATAACTATGTTACTATGTTGCTATATAGGAGTAGATAGAGGAGCCTTTCTGCTGGCTTGTGCCCTGCAGCCCCAACCAGATTAGTATTAGCCTATTTTTTGGAGCCTCATCTATTGAATTGTAGGTTACCTTCCTGCATTGTAATAGCTACAAAAAGGTTATGATACTATCGGTTTTTCATCTTTGGGCATATCCTGTGTCTTTTTGTGAAAAAAAAAAAAGTTAATAAAGTTCACCAAACACTCCACTTTACAGTTATGTAGGCCACATTAGCTCATATTAAAGTGTAGTCCACACTTTATAAAATTAGTGTTTCATATACCTGTTAGCAGCTGTTCAGGAATAAGCACACTAAGCCCTTAGTATTTTTCTGCCTATCTTTATCAGTCTACCAAGATGAAGAAGGCAGGGAGTAAGGCACGTGGTCGTGGGCGTGGAGTTTCAGCAGGGAGAGGATGTGGGGATTCTGTGCCTGCTGCGGGCACCAATGACTCAGCATCTCCCAGTTTTACCAGAGAACAGTCCTTTATGCACAGCTTTGTAGGAGCTCGCGGTACCCCACTGCTGCGGGACGAACAAATTGAAGCCGTTGTCAGGTGGATTGCAGCTATAGCATCGAATTCAATTAGTTCCAGATCCTCTCAGGTCCAGAGCACTGAAGAGCAACCATCTGTCTCTTCACCACCTGCCAAATTGCCCAGGCAGTCAGAGAGCCCTGCACAGGAGCCATCTCTACTTCGGTTCTCTGAATCTGTTGGCTTGGAAAGAGGGGGGTCAGCCAAGCAGCATTCAAGAATTTGAAGAAGAGGTAGTATGCAGTGATGCGCAACAGCTTTGTCTCTCTGAATCTGAAGAGGCGGGTGGGCCAGTGCCTATGGTCAGCACACCTCAGTACGCATCTGATGATGAGACTCAGGTGCCACTTTCTGGTGCGTACTGTGCTGTCGAGTCTACCCAGGAGAAGCAGTCGTTTGAAGAGGGTAGTGTAGAGGATGAGGTCCTTGACCCATCATGGCGTGAGGTACAGGAAGGTGGTGGGAGCAGCTCTGAGGAAGAGATTCCCCGAACGGCCAAAAAAGGAGGGAGAGGGAGGGGGCAGACTTGGTTGCCTGTAGCCTCCACTTCGGCATCCATTAGGAGCATGCCTCTTCCAAAACCCAAAACGGGTGCTCCCAAGACTTGCAGTGCCTGGTCCTTTTTTGACACAGTTGCAGATGACATTTGCTTTGTCAAATGCAAGCTGTGTAATCAGAAAGTGAAAATAGGGAAAAGTGTCAGCAACCTCAATACCACAAATATGTGGAAACATGTGCGGACCAAGCACGTGGTGGTTACAAAGACACACTGAAGACCTAGGCCAACCTACAGCGCCACCTACCACCTCTTCAGCTCGTGTTGTAGCCTCTTCCTCCAGCTCACACACAGCTGGTTCGGCTTCCTCACAGGATCACCATGGAAGAACCTCTGGCACTGTTGTACAGAGACATAGTGTCATTCCACCTACAGCACCACATTCCCTGTCATCCTCACGCTCCCAGGCCAGTCTACAGCCATCAGTAGCACAGGCATGGGAGAAAAGGTGCCCATACTCGGCAAACCATGCTCGAGCACAGGCTCTGAATGCTGGTATTGCAAAACTACTGTCCCTTGAAATGCTCTCATTCAGGCTTGTGGAGACTGACACCATCCGTAACTTCATGGCATTGGCAGTCCCACAATACATCGTGCCCAGCCACTTTTATTTCAGCAGGCAAGCCGTCCCTGCCCTGCAAAAGCATGTGTAGGGAAAAATTAAACATGCGCTACTAAACGCTGTCAGTAGCAAGGTCCACCTGACCACCGATGCCTGGACCAGTAACCATGGACAGGGACGATATCTTTCCCTCACTGCCCATTGGGTAAATGTTGTGGAGCTGGGTACAGATCTTGAGAGTGGCGCTGTATGTGTTCTGCCAACTCCAAGGATTGCAGGAATCCAGCCTGTACACATTGACTCCTCCTCATACTCCAGTTCCTCTGAATCAGCGCTGCAGGAGCTGTCACAGTCTACCTCCACATGGACCCGTGAAGACTTACCTGTTACGACCGATATGAGCACAGCTGTGGCCAAACGTCAACAGGCTATATTGAAATTAATTTCTTTGGGGAATCGAAGCCACACAGAGCAGGAGCTCTGGAATGCCATCAAGCAGGAGAGCGACGTGTGGTTTGTGCCAGCGAATCTCCAGCCAGGCATGGTAGTGTGTGACAATGGCCGAAATCTGGTAGTAGCTCTGGGCCTAGGCAACCTCACTCACATCCCATGTCTGGCACATGTGCTTGACTTGGTCGTGCAGAGTTTTTTGAGGGACTATCCGGATCTTGATGCACTGCTGTACAAGGTCCGCATAGAGTGCGCTCACTTGCGGCATTCCAGCATGGCAAGATCGCGCATTGCAGCTCTGCAGCGCCGATTCCGCCTTCCGGAACATTGCATCTTATGTGACCTACCCACCAGGTGGAATTCAACGTTACATATGTTGGAGCGGTTGTGTGAGCAGCAGGCAGCAGTAATGGAGTACCAGCTGCATCAGGCGCAAACAAGTCGCACTGCGCGCCATTCACACTTCACCACCACTGAGTGGGCCTCTATGAAGGACATCTGCCACATTTTGCGTGCCTTCGATGATTCCACATGGATGGCGAGTGCAGATGATGCATTAGCCAGCATGACTATCCCCCTTATCTGCCTGCTTGAAAAAACACTGCAAGCACTAAGGAAGAAGGTTGTAGAAGTGGTGGAGGATGAGGAGTCACAAATGCCATCTGCTTCTGGACAGTCTGCGCAATGTGGTTCCTCACAAAGGCCCAGGCAGGGGACACTTTGTGAGGAGGATGAGGAGGAGTCAATGGAGGAGGAAGACATCTGTACAGAGGAGGGAGGTACACAATGCTCTAGTAGTCAGTATGTAGAGCGAGGGTGGGGTGATTCAGAGCAGGCAGAGATGACGCCTCAAGCAGGGGACAGTGTTTCTTGGCCAGTTGGCAGTCTGCAGCACATGGTTGATTTCATGCTGCAGTGCCTGAGAAATGACCGCCGCATCGCCCACATTCTCAACACGGCTGATTATTGGGTGTACACCCTCCTAGATCCTCGCTATCGGGACAACTTACAAAGCCTCATAACACCGTTGAAACGGGAGCGTAAAATGCGGGAGTACCAAGACACATTGGTGCATTCCATCATGTTCTCCATTCCACCCGAGAGCAGTGCTGCTAGTGCTTTACAAAGCAGCTCAGTGCATTGAGGCAGTGGAGGAAGCTCTGCACAAAGAGGGAGCAGAAGCAGCGCCTCAGCACAAGGCAAGACCAGTATGGCCCAAATGTGGCAAAGTTTTGTGTCCCCACCACAAATGTCTACACTATCACAGACGACTCCAGACAGCAGGAGGCAACGTTTCCGTCAGATGGTGACAGACTACATGTCTTGCCCTCTCAGTGTTCTCCCACACGGCTCTTCCCCCATCAAGGTTTGGGTCTCTAAACTGGATACATGGCCAGAGCTTAGCCAGTATGCATTGGAGGTGCTGGCTTGCCCTCCTGCTAGTGTATTATCGGAACGTGTATTTAGTGCCGCAGGTGGTGTACTAACAGACCGCCGCATGCGACTATCCTCCGATAGCGTTGACCGGCTTACTTTTCTGAAAATGAACAAGGCCTGGATCTCGCAGGAATTTGCCAGTCCTCTTCCAGATTAAATAATTGGTTGGCAACCGTATCCAGGTCTCCTGTTGTGTTCATGTTTCTACCACCTGAACTGTAATCCCTGGGCTCCAACACCGCCAGTTGCTGCTCAGAAGTGCCATCTGCACATTCAACACTTGCTCCTGTGTTATTGGGGTTCAGTAACGTCAGCTGATCACCTGCTGTGTGTCCGGCAATTTCTCCTGCTCCGACCACACTCACACTACTACAGATATTAAACTTGCTCCAAATAGGCCTCTGGCTACACTCTGTTTCTAGTATTTACCCTGGGCTCCAATACCTTCAGTTGCTGCTCAGAAGTGCCATCTGCACAGTCAACACTTGCTCCTGTGTTATTGGGGTTCAGTAACGTCAGCTGATCCCCTGCTGTGTGTCCGGCAATTTCTCCTGCTCCGACCACACTCACACTACTACAGATATTAAACTTGCTCCAATTAGGCCTCTGGCTACACTCTGTTTCTCCTGTAATCCCTGGGCTCCAACACCGCCAGTTGCTGCTCAGAAGTGCCATCTGCACAGTCAACACATGCTCCAGTGTAATTGGGGTTCAGTAACGTCAGCTGATCCCCTGCTGTGTGTCCGGCAATTTTGCTTGCTCTGTCCACATTCACACTACTACAGATATTAAACTTGCTCCAATTAGGCCTCTGTCTACACTCTGTTTCTACTGTAATCCCTGGGCACCAACACCGCCAGTTGCTGCTCAGAAGTGTCTTTGGCACGGGTACTACCTTCTGCCCACCTTGGTTCCAGCAAGCCAGCTGTTTCCGGGTAATGTCAACGTCACTTTGCCTCCAATACGTTGTCCGGTCGGGTTGGCCGACTCTATGGTGCCTGCAGTTTAGGTGCTTCCTATGTGGGCTGCGGGATCTGGCAATGAAGGCTGGTTCCATAGTGCCAATAGGACAAGCTCCCCCTGTAGGACTGTGGGTTTCGGTAACTCCGGCCGGTTCGCAGCCTTGCAACTTTTTTTTCATGTGTACCTTCTGCTGCCTATCTGAGTTACAGTACCATTAGCTGGTTCTTTAGAAGTCAATCTTGAATATGTCCCCCTGGGTTCCAGTAACGTCAGCTGGTTCCAGGCAGAGCCTTTGGCTTAGGTGCCTCCTTCTCGGTATCCGAGTTACAGCAATGTCTGCTGGTCCTTGGTAATGCTTTCTTGCACAGGAACCTCCTGCTTAGTAACCGGGTTCCAGTACCATCATCTGGTCTTCGGTAGTTCCATTGGCTCTTGTACCTTCGGCTACCCATTCAGGTTCCAGTACCGTCAGCTGGTTCTCAGCAGTTCCTCAGCCTTCTTGTACCTTCTGCTACATTTCCAAGTTCAAGCTTTTTGAAATGGTTTTTGGTAATCATTCTGGATCTCCCTGACGACGACCCTAAAGACGACGACCCTGAAGACCACCTCGAAGAATACGACAACCCCGAATATGACGACCCTGAAGACCACCCCGAAGAAGACCAAGAAGATGACCCTGAAGAGGATGACCAAGAGGACAAAGAACAAGTAGACAACCAACAAGATACAGAAGAACAAGAGACAGAAGACCAAGCAGCAGAAGAACAAGAAGCTGCAGAACAAAAAGCAGAAGAACATTAAGCACAAGACTAAAAATCAGAGCAAAAGATATTATCCAAATTATAAGCAGAAGAAAACTAAGCAGTGTATGGGGGTGAGTCCGTTCTTCCTCGTGGTGCCCCTGGAAAATACCTGCTGCTGCAGGCAAAACTGAACGCGGACAAATCCTGTTGTAAATCTTTTGTGACAGGCAGAGCGGAAGGTGTAATCTTCATACTTTTATAGATAACAACTACAGAAATGCCTGTCACAAATAAGAATATGATGAAGAAGAAGAATGAGAAGAAGATGAAGAAGTAGAATATGTAGAAGAATAATAGCTGAATAAGAAGAATATGAAGAATGTAAAAAAAAGAATAACAGGAAGAAGGTGAAGAAGAAGAAGATGAATAAGGTGAAGAAGAAGTTGATGAAAAAGATGTTGCTGCTGAGGATGATGAAGGAGAAATTGTGAGAGAAGTAAAAAAGAAGGTTAAGAGCATGGAAGTAGTGAAACATAAATATCTGACAAAATATAAAAAAGCTTAACATAGTCAATATCTTTGTAACTCCGAACGTCTTAAAAAAAAAATTTAATTCCTGCTATTCCATTTGATTGGGCTAAACCTCTATGCCTTTAATGTTTCCTCCACCTCCCCCAATACATTCTACATTATTAGTTGTTTTCCTTCATGCAGAATTAACCTACAAGGAAAGTAAGGGTTTATTTTCATTCCGATATTTGTGTCCCATTGACTTGCATTGGTTTCCGGTATCGGAATCGGCGATATCCGATATTTTTGGGGTATCGGTCCGATCCAATCCGATCCAATATTTCCCGATATCGGAAGGTATCGCTCAACATTAGTCAGGAGAATGGAAAGAAAATTATATACAAATATGTTACAGGTAAAAGTTGTAAGACCATCTCCAAGCAGCTTGATGTTCCTGTGACTACAGTTGTACATATTATTCAGAAATTTAAGATCCATGAGACTGCAGCCAACCTCCCTGGACGTGGCCGCAGAAGGAAAATTGATGACAAATCAAAGAGACGGATAATATGAATGGTAGCAAAAGAGCTCAGAAAAACTTCTAAACAGATTAAAGGTGAAATTCAAGGTCAAGGAACATCAGTGTCAGATCGCACCATCTGTCACTGTATGAGCCAAAGTGGACTTCATGAGAGACAACCAAGGAGAACACCATTGTTGAAAAAAAAATCATAAAAGAGCCAGACTGGAATTTGCCAAACTACATGTTGACAAGCCACAAAGCTTCTGGGAGAATGTTTGGACAGATAAGATGAAAATGGAAATTTTTGGCAAGGCATATCAGCTCTATGTTCACAGACGGAAAAATGAAGCATATCAAGAAAAGAAACTGTCCCTACTGTGAAACATGGAGGAGGCTTTGTTATGTTCGGGGGCTGCTTTGCTGCATCTGGCACAGAGTGTCTAGAATCTGTGCAGGGTACAATGAAATCACAAGACTATCCCCACTAGCCACGTTACAGGGCAAGTGTGAAGACCGAGGCTAAGTGCCAGAATTTGCGCATCTTAGAGATGCGTTTTTTCTGGGGTGGCTGAGAGCTGATGTTTTTAGCCTGGGGGGCCAGGATCCATGCCCCCTTCTTTGGCTATTAATATCAGGCCTGCAGCTGTCTGCATAGCCTTTGCTGGTTGTTAATTATAGGGGCACCCTACCTAATTTTTTTACGGTGCCCCATTTTAATAGCCAGTGAAGGCTAAGTATACAGCTGTGAGCTGATATTAATAGCCTGGGGAGTTCTATGAGTATTACCCCCTTCCCAGACTGTAAACATCGGTCGCCAGCTGTCGGCCATCCATCTCTTTTATCCTGTTGGCTCCTGCTGTGATTTTACACTACCACGACTGCTGAATTTGCCAGCTTTTCTTCTATCTATTCAATATACATACATATATATAGATGTCACTGACCGATCACAAATCCGAATGTAGCATATTCGTGTTAAATTCATGTTTGGCGATCATTTCTTTTGTGGTGTTGCTATCAGTGTGTCAAGTGTGGGAGAAGAGGGTTGCATTGACAATCAACACAATGGGCAGCAATTTGAACACATCTTATAAGTGGTCAAAAACTTGTAAATAACTAATGAAAAAATAAAGTTATGTTAAAACCAAGCACACCATTGTTTTTCTTGTGAAATTCTAAATAAGTTTGATGTGTCACATGACCCTTTTTCCATTGAAAAAAACAAACTTGGATTCAAAATGGCTGATTTCAAAATGGCCGCCATGGTCACCACCCATGTTGAAAAGTTTCCCCCTCCCATATACTAATGTGCCACAAACAGGAAGTTGATATCACCAACCATTACCATTTTATTTAGGTGTATCCATATAAATGGCCCACCCTGTAGTATTGGTATTACATGGAATGTACTATAAAATATCAATAATTATACTAAATGTTTATAATCAAATCGTCATTTCCGTTTTCCATTTGTATTTGTTTTGGTTTGTCAGCAGGGCCTAATAAGCCTTTCTTTCATTTCTTATGGTTTTACTTTTAAGTATCTTATTTTGCAGCATCTGGGGACTAACCATTGATTTCAAGATCATGAACGATGTTGTGTCTTCAACCATTCAACCCATAATGAGCATACTAACTATCATTGAGCTCCATTTTATTAATCCTCATGAGATTCAACACCTTGAAGCGCTGCAAACTGTAATAAGATTAGGATCCTACACTTCCAAATTAGATTACAATCCACAGTGCCATATCGATCCATAGGTTTGAGAATGATTGAGCGGCACGAAAAGGAATGGTTTAGCTGTCATATGAGCAATGATAAAAAATCAAGAATGACTTTCGAAAAGGTTCTAAATTGTTTGCTTCCACTTTTGCGCAACATATAAAATCAGTCCTAAAAAAAATCAATAATCACATATCAGTTCCTTGGTCTCCTGGGTCAGAAACAGGCCTGTATTTTGCAAAAATATGAAATGCTCTATATATCGGTAATTTTTTTGTGCTTCCATATATAACAGAAGTTATGACTTTCTATCAGGTCTGTTTTAATATATATACCAACAGTGCCCAATGGTGCCCATCGACTAATTGTGACACCTGCCATGGTTTCATGATAGTGTCTGTTACTTTTACGCATGTGTAGGGTTCTGCAGGTTCGCCGGATGCAGTGACGAGACACTAGACAGATGGTGGTTGGTGAAATAACCTTTTTTTATCAAACTAGCCGCTGGGGCATTAACTGAACAAACAAGTAATACAGGGACAAACAGTCCACGCAGGGACTCAACAATCTTAACAACACTATTGCGGTACTTAGCCTTCCAGGGGCTGACAGGTTCGTGAAAGTGGCAGCGTAGAGGTCGCTGAGGCGGCTGTCCTAACGCCTCGTTACTCCTGGGAGGGATGGGGCTCAACAGGCCCTGAAGAAAGCAATACTGTTGGGGCGCAACAGGCCCTGAAGAAAACGAGACCATTGGGGCGCAACAGGCCCTGAAGAAAACGAGACCATTGGGGCGCAACAGGCCCTGAAGAAAGCGCTGCCGCTGGGGCGCAACAGGCCCTGAAGAAAGCGCTGCCGCTGGGGCGCAACAGGCCCTGAAGAAAACGCTGCCGCTGGGGCGCAGCAGGCCCTGAAGAAAGCACTGCCGCTGGGGCGCAACAGGCCCTGAAGAATACGCTGCCGCTGGGGCGCAACAGGCCCTGAAGAATACGCTGCCGCTGGGGCACTACAGGCCCTGAAGAAAGTGCTGCCGTTGGGGCGCAACCGGCCCTGAAGAAAGCGATGGAGGAGGCGGGCGGTGATGATGCAGTTCCCCAGAAGACCTGTAGCCGTCTTTTATCAAGGAGTCTCTCCCAAAGCTAGGGCAGCGAGCCTTTTATCTCGCCTGTGATGAGGTGGCGTATCTTCAGGCCGGTGACGGCCGGGTCGGCGTGATGGGGGAAGGCTGGGGGCAAGTGCCCAGGCCTCTGTGGCCTGGTTACGGGTACTCACGGCCACAACCTGAGGTAAAGTTCCTCTCTCGCCAAGGCGGGGGGGTAGCGGGGATGATTTTCTCAGAACGGGAGCGGGGAGCAGTCTCTGGGAACAGTCTGTCAAGTCTCTCTTGTCGTTAAATGTTCAGCTTTCTCCTCGCAGCCTCCTCTCGGTGCCCCTGCAAGTCACCGTGCATCCTGCCTTCACTCTCTCTCTTCCCCAACTGCCACTTCTGCGCGTCCCCTGCTCCTTTTACCCTAGCCCCGCCCCCTGTTGCCCTGACAACCCCAGTCTCATGTCTCCCTTTGTAATCCTCCTGATGTGATTCCTTCAATAACTCTGATGGCGCTCCCCTTGGTTCCGGCCCAATCACTATATGGGGGTCCTCCTCCCCACATTCCTCCACCCTGTAAGCTCGCCAGTCCTCGGGCGAGGGAGTTAGTCTATTGAGATTGGGCTGTAAAGGTGTCAATATTCGTTGCCATACGAACTGGTCTTGTTCATACCGCTCGGGAGGTTTGCCGGCTGTTGACCGCTCGGAGCGTCTAAGTTCGACTGGGGTGGAATCTTCTGGGGTGGAAAATTCTGGGGTGGTGGACGTCGGTGGGCTGCAAGATGCCAGTGGGTTAATTGTGTCAACTGGCTCATTATTGGGTGGAGGGCCCTTGGGAACTGGAGGGAAATCCTCGTCGTCCAAGTCCCAGTATATGGACTCCGGTTCGGATGTCTTCGGGACGGGTTCCGGTTGCTTCGGGTCGGTGGAAATACACGGACGTAACATATTACGATGTACAATGCGGGTGGGCAGTGTTTCATCCTGCTCGGGCCATATTTCGTACACAGGTCCTTCTGGATGGATACGGCGTAGTACCCGATAAGGACTCTCTTCCCAATGTGACTCCAGTTTATTCTGGGGGCGTTGATCTAGTACAAGCACACGGTCTCCGCTTTGGAGATGGGGAGGGGAGGTTGTATTCTTCCCTGGGTGTTCCCAGTCTTGAAGTTTGGTATGTACAATTCGGTGAAGAGTTTGCAACCTGTGGCGATGATTTCGGACCCAAGACGACACTCCGGTCCAGGGCCGAGGCTCTTCGGGGTCCAACTCTACCTCCGTGATCCCTTTACCCTCTTGTCCGAACAGCAGGAAATAAGGAGTATAGCCCGTTACTCGATGTACCCGATTATTATAAACCCACACTAATTCAGAAACGTATTCAGGCCAACGAGCGTTCTTGTCACTCTCCAGAGTGCGTAGCATTTGAATCAATGTTTGATTAAATTTTTCACAAGCCCCATTCCCTTGCGGATGATATGGTGTGGTCCGGGATTTATCAATCCCATAAAGATGATGTAGTTCCTCCATAACTTTCCCCAAAAAACATGCTCCCTGGTCGGAATGTATACGTTGAGGACAGCCGTACACTTGTATAAAGTTTCTGCAAATTGCGGAGGCGGCTGACTCCGCGGTCTGGTCTCGAGTAGGGGTGACCACAGCGAATTTGGTGAAATGATCCACCATGACGAGGCAGTGTTCGTATCCCTGGAATGCGGGACCAATGTGCAGATAATCCACCGTCAGGAGCTCAAAGGGTTCTGAAGTCACAATCGTCTGTGTTGCGGCCCTCTGAGCAGGCGGTTTGGCCAATTCACATAAGCGGCAGGTTCGGCAAACTTCGTCCACAACAGCCGACAAGCGTGGGTGATAAACTTTCTGTTGTAACCATTGCAAAGTCTTTTTGACTCCAAAGTGGGCCCCTTTTTCGTGAGCCTCTCGAGCCAGTTTGTGTAGTTGTGCTCCGGGTGTAACCACCTGCCAAACCGTCGTTGAGATTGTTTGCGAAGTGATTTTACGGTACAGTAGTCCCTTTCGGATAATCAGTCTCTCCCATTGTCGCAGCATCAGCGACAGGTCTTGGGTCAAAGCTTGTCGTTGAGTATCAGTGGGTAATTGACCTGCGGTGACCCATGTCCGGAGAAGTCCAACTTCTTCATCTTCTTGTTGCTGTTGTATCCACTTATCACGAGATTGTTCCAGGATCCCCCTGTGGGCCTCTGGGGAAGATACTTGTGCATCAACATTGGTGAGCACGGCAGCGGTAAGAGCGAAAGGTATTTCCTCTCCTTCTAATTCTTCGTCTCGATTCTGTCCGGGAGTTGTATGTCGAATCCTAGAGAGAGCATCTGCATGAACATTCTCGGCCCCTCTTTTGTAAATAATCTTGTAATTGTACTTCGCCATTCGGGCCACCCATCGCTGCTCCAAAGCCCCCAACTTGGCGTTTTCCAAATGAGCCAGTGGGTTGTTGTCAGTTCGCACTACCACCTCGGAGCCCGCTAGGTACTCTGCGAATCTCTCCGTCATAGCCCACACCACTGCGAGGAGCTCGAGCTTAAAAGAGCTGTAATTGTCAGGGTTACGCTCGGAGTCATGGAGTGAACGGCTTCCATATGCGATCACCCTCTCCCGGCCATCCTGAACCTGTGACAACACAGCCCCTAGCCCGTGAAGACTCCCGTCAGTGTGCAGGATAAACGGCTGAGAGAAATCCGCATAAGCCAACACTGGGGCATCCGAGAGTGCAGCCTTGAGATCTTGGAAGGCCTCTTCCTGAGGGTGTTGCCACTGGATTTTTCGCCCATTGGCCCCAGCGGGAGCCCCCTTCAGCAGGTCATGCAGGGCTCGAGCTCGACATGCAAAATTCTTTACGAAACGATGGTAATATCCAGCTAACCCCAGAAAAGCCCACACGTCTTTCACCATCTCGGGGGTAGGCCATTCCTGGATAGCAGCAATTTTCTCCCGGGATGGCCTCACACCCTCTGCCGAAACGACATGACCCAGATACTCAATCTGAGAGCGAAATAGGTGGCATTTCTGAGGCTTCACCTTCAACCCGTACTTTTGCAGCCGGCTGAGTACCTGTCCCAACCACTTCAGGTGGTCCTCGAAGGAGGCGGCATAGACAATGATGTCGTCCAGGTAGATCAACATGGCCTCAAAATTGAGATCCCCTAGACATCGCTCCATCAATCGCTGAAATGTCCCGTGGGCGTTGGCCAGCCCGAATGGCATTCGATTAAACTCAAACAGTCCCATGGGCATTATGAACGCCGTCTTAGCTCTGTCCTCTTCTGACATGGGCACCTGCCAGTACCCACTAGCCAAGTCCAGGGTCGAAAAATATGTTGCTTTGCCCAATGCAGACAGAGATTCTTCTATGCGGGGCAGTGCGTATGAGTCTTTAATAGTGCAAGCATTTAATTTACGATAATCCACACAGAATCGTAGTGTACCATCTTTCTTCCGGACCAACACGATGGGGGCCGCCCAAGGGCTTTGACTTTCCCGTATCACCCCCTTTTGTAGCATCTGAGCCAGCAAAGTTTTCACCTCTTGATAGAGTTGTGGCGGAATCTGTCGTTATCATTCTCGGATAGGGGCCGCTCCTGCTGTGGGGATCTCATGAGTGATGGCGGTGGTACACCCAAAGTCGTCCTCATGACTAGCAAATACTTCATGGTACTGTCCCAGCAATGCTTTTGCTTGTGAAAGTTGGGCCGCAGTTAGTCCAGAAAGCTCGGCCCGCATCTGCTCCAAAATATTTCGGCCCTTCTCTTGTGTCGAGACTTCGTGGGCCTGTAAGGTTCGTATTGTTACCTCCCAAGGATCCTCGGGGTGTACTCGTAATTGAACCGCAGGAGCGGGCAGCACTTCTTCTAAAGGCTTTACTAGTTTGGCCAGTACAGTCCGTGCTTTCAGAATGGTATCTCGGTCTTCAAGGTTAACGCAGCGAACCAGGACAGTTCCTTTTCGCACCGTAGCGAGGGAACGGGCCACCAGTATGCCAGGACGTAAGTGCTCTGAGTGACACGGCTCCACCTGCACCTCTACGCCTTCCAAAGGTATCGGGGCCCAAATTGGCAGGGCTACCACTGTCTGTCCAGGAGGCAGCAGAAGCAGGGGTGCCGCTGACGTGATGACCTTGCCCAGAGCCTCACCCTCCTGGCAGTCCCGATGCACCCGCGCACCTCGCACCAGCTGCTGGAATACCTGTCCCTGAGCTGTGCGAGAACCCCACTGCTTCAGTGTCCTTTGTGTGGGATCATTAAGCAACAGGTTACCAAACTCTTTTAAAATATTCATGCCTAGGGTGACGGGGTGTCGTTGATCAGCTTCTCCTTGAGTCAGCACCACCCCTCTGCGGCCGAGGGGTTTACCACACAACATCACCTGCACCCACACTACCCCAGCAACTGGGACCGGCGGTTGGTTGGTGGCTACTAGTCTAATCATGGGCCCCCACTGAGGCCTTGCTGCCTCCGGAAAGTTTTGTTGAAAGTACACTGCGGGCATAGTTGTTACTTGTGACCCCGTGTCCACCAGACACCGGACGGCTCGGCCCTCTACTTCTGCCCAAACTACCGGACACTTTGCTACCAAATCTTCGGGACTTCCACCACCCCTAGTTGTGGTTTTCGGCTCCGAGCGACGTCCCCCCAGCACGGAGCCCTTTAGTTTAATGGCCGCCAGGGTGGGTATCTCCCACGCCGTGGACACTCTCGGGCGAAGTGGCCTGGTTCTCCACACTCATAACACCGGGCCGGTAGAAATTGACCACCCCTCGGAGAGCGTGACCCCAAGGGACCGGGATTAACACTGGATCGCCCAGTCTCCGGTTCGGTTCTTCTCTTTACTCCAGCCAACTCGCTCTTAATATTTTTCAATTCTCGCTTCATCTCCTCCACCCACTGAGGTTCCTCAACTGTGACCGAGGAGGCCTCCACACCTTGGACCTTCCCCACGGGGACCGCCATCCCCTGCTCTTGCTCCCGAACCCGTGCCTGACTTCCCACTTCTGAAAAGTCTATTTGGGGATTCATTCTGATCTGTTCCTGTAATGCCTGCTTTATCAGTGGATCTCGCAGTCCAGTCACCAGTAGGTCACGTAGGGTAATGTCAACAGTTCCTACCCCTACCCCGTCTTTTCTTTCAATAGCCGTATGCAACTCTTGGAGTACATTCATATACTGAGTAATCGTCTCCCCCACTGCCTGCATTCGGCTAAACAGACGGGTCCTTAACTCTCCCACATTAGTGGGATCCCCGTGGGTCTGTTCCACTATCTGCAACACCTTTTCAAAAGTGCTGCGGTGCCCTGGAGGTTTCAACATCACTGACCTCTGCACCTCCCCGTCTAGGGCCATGAGTGCCACTTCAGCTTCCAGGTCAGGGATCATTGGGTGCATCCGAAAGAGCCCCCGCATTCGCTCTGTCCAGCTCCATAGCATAGTATTGGGCTGGAGAATCTAGGCAGGTTGTTCAGCATGGCCCCCAATGAAATGCTAGTACAGGGGCCCTCATTATTTACAGAGTCTACAGCTTCCCCCTGACCTGCGCCACCACCGTCTACGCTCGGAGACTGCATCCTGCCGACTACGCCAAGTGTAGGGTTCTGCAGGTTCACCGGATGCAGTGACGAGACACTAGACAGATGGTGGTTGGTGAAATAACCTTTTTTTATCAAACTAGCCGCTAGGGCATTAACTGAACAAACAAGTAATACAGGGACAAACAGTCCACGCAGGGACTCAACAATCTTAACAACACTATTGCGGTACTTAGCCTTCCAGGGGCTGACAGGTTCGTGAAAGTGGCCGCGTAGAGGTCACTGAGGTGGCTGTCCTAACGCCTCGTTACTCCTGGGAGGGATGGGGCTCAACAGGCCCTGAAGAAAGCAATACTGTTGGGGCGCAACAGGCCCTGAAGAAAACGAGACCGTTGGGGCGCAACAGGCCCTGAAGAAAGCAATACTGTTGGGGCGCAACAGGCCCTGAAGAAAACGAGACCGTTGGGGCGCAACAGGCCCTGAAGAAAACGAGACCGTTGGGGCGCAACAGGCCCTGAAGAAAACGAGACCGTTGGGGCGCAACAGGCCCTGAAGAAAGCGCTGCCACTGGGGTGCAACAGGCCCTGAAGAAAGCGCTGCCGCTGGGGCGCAACAGGCCCTGAAGAAAACGCTGCCGCTGGGGCGCAGCAGGCCCTGAAGAAAGCGCTGCCGCTGGGGCGCAACAGGCCCTGAAGAAAGCGCTGCCGCTGGGGTGCAACAGGCCCTGAAGAATACGCTGCCGCTGGGGCGCTACAGGCCCTGAAGAAAGCGCTGCCGTTGGGGCGCAACCGACCCTGAAGAAAGCGACGGAGGAGGCGCGCGGTGATGATGCAGCTCCCCAGAAGACCTGTAGCCGTCTTTTATCAAGGAGTCTCTCCCAAAGCTAGGGCAGCGAGCCTTTTATCTCGCCTGTGACGAGGTGGCGTCTCTTCAGGCCGGTGACGGCCGGGTCGGCGTGATGGGGGAAGGCTGGGGGGAAGTGCCCAGGCCTCTGTGGCCTGGTTACGGGTACTCACGGCCACAACCTGAGGTAAAGTTCCTCTCCCCCTGCCAAGGCGGGGGGTAGCGGGGATGATTTTCTCAGAACGGGAGTGGGGAGCAGTCTCTGGGAACAGTCTCTCAAGTCTCTCTTGTCGGTAAATGTTCAGCTTTCTCCTTGCAGGCTCCTCTCGGTGCCCCTGCAAGTCACCCTGCGTCCTGCCTTCACTCTCTCTCTTCCCCAACTGCCACTTCTGCGCGTCCCCTGCTCCTTTTACCTTAGCCCCGCCCCCTGTTGCCCTGACAACCCCAGTCTCATGTCTCCCTTTGTAATCCTCCTAATGTGATTCCTTCAATAACTCTGATGGCGGTCCCCTTGGTTCCGGCCCAATCACTATATGGGGGTCCTCCTCCCCACACATGCGGTACTCGTCTTTCTAATAAATGTGAGAATAGCCAATGCAGTTCACTACACTGGTTTTACTATTAAACTCCTTGCGGTATCTCTTGTATTTTAAGGAATTTTAATATTTTGGAGAACATTACATAGTTATTTGTGACATAGTTATAGTAGCATGTGTTCCTGGTATAAATGTCTAATTTCCAGGTGGATAAGCTCATTGGGAGGGTTGTAGAGAACAGCTGGAGAATGCCTTGTTGATCCTCTGGTCTGATCTAAGATGATAAGTGCAATAAATAAATTGGCTTTCATTTAGTTTTTCATTATAAATCTCACAAAACTTTATGTAATGTGTATGGTGTTTCAGGTTTAGGCTGTATTTGGTTGACAAACCTATCTATAAAAATAAAAAATTCAACGGGTTGGTGTTTATAAAGTTGGGTTTGTAATATAGTGTAGGAATTAACAATAGTGGTAGAAGAATGGCTGAGAACTTGCTGCAGGAGAGCATGAGGAAGGAAAATGCTAATGGCCAACTATGAGGCATACATTACAGTGATTTTCTCTGCTTTAGAGGGACACTGAATAAGGGAAATTATGCAAGAAGAAAATGTGCCAGCTTCCAGTCCAATTATAGTTTAAAAAACATATGCTTTAATGTACTGTAAGTCAATTAAAATACATGCAACCCTGACCACACTTTGCAAAACAGTGTGTATGGGGCTGTGGGGAAACCTCCAGGAACACCAAACGCGTTTGTTCTTATATATGGTCTAAATCAACACCAAGTTTAAGAACGCAGTGTGTGTTCAAAACGTGTTCCTGGATATTCTCCCCAGAAGTCCATACACACCTTTTTCCAAAGTGTGTTCTGGGTTGCATGCATTTTAGTTGACCTACATTAAAGGGTATGTATTTTTTTTAACAATAATTGAATTGTAAACTGGATTGCTTTCTTCCTGCACCTTTACTGGATGTAGTGTGATCACGCTGATCCTCATCGTCTGGCTATACCGTCCTGGATACATCCTTAGGGATGAGCTGGTTACATTTTTCCTTTTCACTTGATTATATGGGATATTATGGCTGGTGCTGTTTTGGGGTAAAGTCGTTGATGCTGTGGAGCGCGGTGAATAAAACATTTTTGGAAGGCTTTTTGGACAGACACTGGAGCTTATTTTGTGAGACGCTTTTGGAGATTAATTGTGGCTGGTGTTAAATAAAGGTTCAAGAAGGACAGAAAATGACATTGTGCCTGGACATTGTTGTGGTAGGCACTGCAGCAAACATGGTGAAACATCAAAACCACATGTGGTTTGGTGAAATCCAACACACTAATCTTTCATCTGCTCTCTCTGTGTTTATCTGTGTTTCTTATTCATGTATTGAAAGTAACATGGTGGGGGCGTGGCCTAAGCTCAGCACCATGGCGGTTGTGTGAGATTGAAGCTCCCGTTGGACTATACAGTGAAGCGAAGACAGTTATTATAAAATTGATGGAAATACACTTAAAACGCTCCAAAAACGTTAACAACCACCAGTGAGTCTTTGGAATACTTTATTTAAAGCTTGTGACATTTTTTTTTTTTTTCTGATTGGCAGCCATAACTGACTGACAAGAATCGGTGTGGTGTGAGGTGATCCTGTCAGTGGGATGATACCAGGTGTGAAAGGATTCCCCAGGTGAAGAAAAACTTACATCAGCGCTATTTATTTCACAAAGGAATCTATATATTATATGCTGCCATTATCATTGACACCATTTGAATAAGGACGTTTGCTGAGGGGTCAGGCGCCATTTTGAAAGATTGGGCCCTCCCTGTCCGACGTTCATCTGCCTAGAAATCACCTTGTTAAGTCGTGGGACATCTGTCTTGGAGCTGCTGATGCTGCTGGGGGAGCTGTTGCAGTCTTTTCAGTGAGGCCGGCATCTCCTGAGGTGAGGACAAGCACTAACGCGGCTGAAAGACATAACCGGAAGTGACGCCGCAACCATTGTTTCTGTAACAGACCGCGAATTTTACCTCGCAGAAGAAACCAGAGGGAGCGCCTGAGGTGATGAGGTATACTTGCCCTGGACTCGTCGGGACCGTGGGGGAAGCTGCCGCAGCATTCTCAAGCTGCCTGGGAGTTTTTCTGAGGTAACGAAGCGGTGAGCGTCCAAACAACAAAACTGGAAGTGACGCGTCCGCCATTGCTGGAAAAGGGAGCGAAGTTTATTGCACTGAAGAGACCAGAGGTTGGAGTGTGCGAGGAGAGGTACCAGTGAGTGAGGAGCCAGGTAAAGCCGAATCTTAACTAAGACACAGAGGAAAGAAGAAGAAAGATAAAGAAGAAGATTAGAAGATAAGAAGAATAACAAGAAGTTTTTTTTTTTATGCAAAAGCAGCTATAATTTAACCTTTTAATAGTCCTGTTAGGGCTCTGGTAAACAAAGACTGAACTTTCTTGCTTGGTTATAGCCAAATACAGGAAACTTTTTATCTCTTTTTCCTTTTTTTATTTTTTTTATATATTTATCTATTTATTTTAGGGGACTCAGCATTAACTTCATGTTTTTACATCCACAAACTGGTCCATTAATTTATTGACTTGGACATTAAAGGGGGGTATTGTGCTGAGTTGCCTTATAGAGGAGAGTTCATTTCACACTTTGGGCATCATAGTATATGTCCCTATATATTTGGTTTGTGGGTAAAGCCCCCGTTACACACTGTGATATCGCTAGCAATATCGCTGTAAAGTTACTGATTTTGTGACGTAGCAGCGATATTGCTAGCGATATCGCTACATGTGATACTTACCTCCGACCCGATCCCCCGCTGATTATCGCTGATCGCGCAAGAAGCTCCTGGACCATTTCTCGTCAGGCGCTTCCTGCTGGGCTTCCTGTGGTGCCGATGAGCGACGCGTGGAGTCGGGCGGGAGGACGCAGGATCGCCGCGTCTGACAGGTAAGTAGCGACCCCTGACCCCTGCGATGTCGCTGGTGAGATCTGCCTGTGTGGCAGCTCACTAGCGACCACTTAGCGATGCACCAGCGATCCATATCGTTGTCGGGATCACTGGTGCATCGCTATGTGTAACGGTACCCTAAGTCTGGCCAAGGTTATTGATGCATATGTTTGGCCTCTCACTTCATATGTTGCCGGAAGTACCTCTAAAATAACTACAATACTATATATGCTCGCAAATTGTTGTCTCTCTCTTTTCTCGACTAACATATCACTAAAGAAGAGTCACCCGGCTGATAAACATTGGATGTAATTATATGCTTAAGTAAACTATTTTGTCATTGAGTTTTATAGATTTTTTATGCAAAAGCAGCTATAATTTAACCTTTTAATAGTCCTGTTAGGACTCTGGTAAACAAAGACTGAACTTTCTTGCTTGGTTATAGCCAAATACTGGGCACTTTTTATCTCTTTTTCCTTTTTTTTTTTTATATATATTTATCTATTTTTTTTAAGGGACTCAGCATTAACTTCATGTTTTTACATCCACAAACTGGTCCATTAATTTATTGACTTGGACATTAAAGAGGGGTATTGTGCTGAGTTGCCTTATAGAGGAGAGTTCATTTTACACTCTGGGCATCATAGTATATGTCCTTATATATTTGATTTGTGGGTAAGTCTGGCCAAGGTTATTGATGCATATGTTTGTCCTCTCACTTCATATGTTGCCGGAAGTACCTTTAAGATAACTACAATACTATATATCCTCGCAATTTGTTGTCTCTCTCTTTTCTCGACTAACATATCACTAAAGAAGAGTCACCCGGCCGATAAACATTGGATGTAATTATATGCTTAAGTAAACTATTTTGTCATTGAGTTTTATAGATTATAAACTGCTTATAGAAATCTCATCCTAGAGAGATAAATTGCTAGAAGTGTTCACCATTTAATATCTTTTAGTCTCCAGAGAGTTACTCAGTTAACTCTTTTCTGCAATTACATTTATATACTGGGTGATAATTCTCTTTATAGAAATCTCATCTTAGAGAGATACATTGCTAAAAGTGTTAATCATTTAATATATTTTAGTCTCTAGAGAGTTGCTCAGCTGACTCCTTTTTGCAATAACATTTACATATTGTGTGTTAACCCTTTTATATAATTCATTATATAAATTTCATCTTAGTGAAATAAATTGTTGGAAGAGTTGACCATTTCACAAGGCTTGAGGAAATCATGTTGAGTCATATCACTCAATTCTCTATTTTATTCCATGCCATAATTTAGTTTTAGTCTTCCTGTCATACTATCAGGCTCGGTCTGGCTTGGCGGGGTACCGGGAAATCTCCCGGTAGGCCCTCCCCTTGGCTGTGGGAAGGAGCCAGCCAGTAGGAGTAGAAAAAAAAAAAGGGCGCGGGCCCTTTAAAAGACCAGGGAGGTGCGCACGCAGCGTTCATTACCTGAACCGCTGCGGCGTAAGTCCCGATTGATAGTGGCATGTGTGCGCCCAGCGTATGACGTCAATTTCATGCGACGGGCGCACACATCCACCGCTGGCCTCTGCTATGTTGGCGGCCATTTTGCAATGAGCGCGCCGGCCGCCGACCTGCAGAGGAAGAGGATTACGCCAGTGCCACCACTGGGAGCGCAGGCAGGTAAGAGTGAAAGATTTTTTTTTTCCCTTCTCTCTCGGGAGGGGGGCCCTGGAAGGATGCACATAACGGGGGGCCTGCATGGATGCAAATAACGGGGGGCCCTGGAAGGATGCACATAACAGGGGGGCCTGGGAGGATGCACATAACGGGGGGCCTGCATGGATGCAAACAACGGGGGGCCTGGAAGGATGCACATAACGGGGGGGCCTGCATGGATGCAAATAACGGGGGGCCTGGAACGATGCACATAACGGGGGGCCTGGATGGATGCACATACAGGGGATGGGGGGTAGATGGATGCACATACAGGGGGGAGCCTGGAAGGATGTACATACAGGGGATGGGGGGTCCTGGAGGGATGCACATACAGGGGATGGGGGGCCCTGGAGGGATGCACATATAGGGGATGGGGGCCTGGAAGGATGCACATACAGGGGATGGAGGGCAGCTGGAAGGATGCACATACAGGGGATGGAGGGCGGCTGGAAGGATGCATATACAGGGGATGGGGGGCCCTGGAAGGATGCACATACAGGGGATGGGGGCCCTGGATGGATGCACATACAGGGGATGGGGGGCCCTGGAAGGATGCATATACAGGGGATGGAGGGGGGCTGGAAGGATGCACATACAGGGGATGGAGGGCGGCTGGAAGGATGCACATACAGGGGATGGGGGGCCCTGGAAGGATGCATATACAGGGGATGGAGGGGGGCTGGAAGGATGCACATACAGGGGATGGGGGGCCCTGGAAGGATGCACATACAGGGGATGGGGGGCCCTGGGTGGATGCACATACAGGGGATGGGGGCCCTGGAAGTATGCACATATAGGGGATGGAGGGGGGCTGGAAGGATGCACATACAGGGGATGGAGGGGGGCTGGAAGGATGCACATACAGGGGATGGGGGGCCCTGGAAGGATGCACATACAGGGGATGGGGGGCCCTGGGTGGATGCACATACAGGGGATGGGGGCCCTGGAAGGATGCACATATAGGGGATGGAGGGGGGCTGGAAGGATGCACATAAAGGGGATGGAGGGGGGCTGGAAGGATGCATATACAGGGGATGGGGGACCCTGGAAGTATGCACATACAGGGGATGGAGGGGGGCTGGAAGGATGCACATACAGGGGATGGGGGGCCCTGGAAGGATGCACATACAGGGGATGGGGGGCCCTTGATGGATGCTCATACCGGGGTGGAGGGGGGCTAGAAGGATGCATAAACAGGGGATGGGGGCCCTGGAAGGATGCACATACAGGGGATGGGGGGCCCTGCAAGGATGCACGTACAGGGGATGGAGGGGGGCTGAAAGGATGCACATACAGGGGAGGGGGGTCTGGAAGGATGCACATACAGGGGATGGAGGGGGGCTGGAAGGATGCACATTCAGGGGAGGGGGGTCTGGATGGATGCTCATATAGGGGAGGGGGGCCTGGATGCAGGCACATACAGGGAAGGGGGAGCCCTGGATGGATGCACATAAAGGGAGGCTAGAATGGATGAATGTACGGGGGGGCCAGAATGAATGAATGTACGGGGAGGCCAGGATGGATACACATATGGAAGGGAGCTAGGATGGATACACATGGGGGCCAGGGGTAGGACAAGGGGCCAGGATGGATACACACACAGGGGAGGGGCAGGACAAGGGGCCTGGATGGATACCCATTCGGGGGGGCAGGATGGATACATGTGGGGGGTCCAGATGGATACATATGGGGGGCCAGGATAGATACAGTATATGGGGGGCAGGATAAGAGACAAGGATGGATATATGAGGGAGCCAGAATGTATATATGTGGGGGGCCAGGATGGATTTATGGGGGACAGGACAAGGGACCAGGAAGCATATATATGGTGGGTCAGGATGCATATATGGAGCGGCTAGGATGGATATATGGGGGAGGGGCAGGACAAGGGACCAGTAAGCATATATATATATATATAGGGGGGCCTGTACGGATATAAATGGCAGGCCAAGATTCATTTATGGGGCAGCCAGGATGGATATATGGGGGAGGTGGTGGCCAGGAAGAATATATTGAGGGGGGCAGGATGGATATATATGAGTGGGCAAGAATTCATATATGGGGGGAAGGGACCAGGATGCAGATATATGGGGGCCCAAGATAGATTTATTGGTGAGGGGGGCAGGGCAAGGGACCAAGATGCAGATATATGGGGAGGGGCCAGGGTGGATATATATGGGAGGAAGGTTGCATATATGTGGGGCCAGGATGGCTATATAGGGGGCAGGACAAGGGACCAGGAAGGATATATGCGGGTCCAGGAGAGATATATGGTGAGACAGGGCAAGGGACATATGAGGGCCAGTATGTATACCTGGGGAAGCGGGATGGATATCTGGGGGCCTGTCTGGACAAGGGACATAGGGGTTCAGGCTGGGTGAGATTATAAAATAAAGGGGGCCAGGATGAGGGACTTTATAACTGTTTGGGGGCCAGAATGAGGAACATGCTATATTAGTTTATGGTGACAAGTGGGGAACATAATTTCTATAGGGTCCAATTAGGGACATTATTACTACTGTAATATAATTTACTTTTTAGGAAATGATTTTCCATGGAGGGAACAAAAGGGGATCTTGTTACTGTGCAGGGCGGTACTACATTGCTTTTCTTCTTCATCTGACATAGTGTAGAAGTCAGGGAAAAAGTAAGGAAAATGCTCTGGAAGCGATCAGCTATTGATGACTGTGTTATTTTTTGCAGAGACGAGTCCTGGCTGGAAGAAGTGACAGCTGTCTGTGCTGGATGAAGAAAAGCAAAGATGAAGGACTTCAACTACAGACGTCACTGGTGAGTCAGTGTATTACATGCACACACACACTATACACTATATACTGTGTACAGAGCTCCTTTGTATAATGTTACTGGTGATCACTGTATTACCTGCACACTGTCATGATCCAGGTTGAATCTGACAGATAAATGCGCAAAGTAACCTTTTTTCCCTTTGGCTGCGTGCCAAGGTTTGGTTTTTGCACCCGGTGGCCATTAGGATTATTGCACTGTGGTGTCTTTTGTTCTAAATTTGCCCCAACGGTGGTGGTGAGCATCATTGCACTTGGTTACTTTAGTTTGTGCACGCAATTATGTAACAGGTGTGATTGCTCTATAAGAGAGTATAACGTGTGTCAATCACGGTTGGTGATTAGTCCTCAGTTTCATGCAATCCTGGGTGAAGGATGGAGCTGAAGGAGAGACCCGGGCAGCTCATTGAGAGTCTTGCAGTAGCAGCTATGGTGTTTGCGAGGAGGGCTGGCATGGCTTGGTGGGGTTGCAGCTGTGGTGTCAGCAAGGAGTTCTTGCATGGCTTGGTGGAGTGGCAGCTATGGTGCAGAGCTGCACTCATGATGCTGGATTCGGCTGCTGGAAAACTGGACTCAACATGCTGGACTCTTGTGCGGGAAAGCTGGACTTATATGCTGGACTCTGTTTTCTGGACAGCTGCACACAGGTGGTGGACTCTGTTTGCTCCAAGGCTGCACTATGGTGTTGGATCCGGTCGGAGGAAAAGATGCACGCAGGTGGTGGGCTCTGTTGCTGGGAGCATATGCAACAGAGCAAAGCTAAGTGGTGTTCTCCTGTTTTGTCTCTTTCCTTGTGTGTGTTTAGTGCAGTGGTGGGATTAGTTTCCGCACCGTCCACTTCACTAGTGAAGGTTTAGTTGGAGGGCAAGCTAGGGTTTGAAGGTATCCTGAGCGGCGCCCGGTGCGGAACCGGCCTAGGGAACGTTAGGAGTGTAGAGACACTGACTCAGGGGAGTGCAGAAGGTCTCCTCTTCCCCGTTTCCCTATCGCAGGGCCACCATTGTTATTTTTACCCAGGTTTTCCCTTTATTGTTTAATTTCGCCTTACTGGAGGCGGGTTTTCCAGACTTACATGTATTTCCAAAATTCGCCTGTTGGAGGCGACGTATCCAGCTGCACGTGTTATTATTTAAATTGGAGGCGGTGTATCCAGGGTCACGCGTGTCATCTAAATCCGCCCTGCAGGAGGCACTGTGTCCAGCCACGCATGGCCATGACACACACTATAAGCTATATACAGAGGTCCTGTGTATAATGTCACTGGTGATCCCTTTTATTACCTGTACACTGACACTATATACAGGGGTCCTGTGTATAATGTCACTGGTGATCACTGTATTACCTGTACGCTGACACTTTAAATAGAGGTACTGTGTATAATGTCACTGGTGGTAATAAGTGTTGTTAGTATTGTGGTTTGTATTCATAATCAGTATTGTATTTGGTCACAATGTGGTGGTAATTTGTGGTCTGGTCATGGTGTGGCAGTATTTCTCCTTGTATGTGGTATTATTTGGTCCCTATATGCTGGTAATATGTCATATTATTCGGTCACTATGTGGTGGTAATATGTGGTCTGGTCATGGTGTGGTGGTATTTGTCCCTTGTATGTAGTATTATTCGGTCTCCATGTGGTCTGATCATGGTGTTTTGGTATTTCTTCCTGTATGTGGTGGTATTGGTCTTGGTATAGTGGATTGTGTTGTGTATGTTTGTCATTTGTTCTCTCTGATATTATTTAGGAGAAGATTCTTTATTTCAACTAGAGATTAAATACTGTTAGGCGTCGGATTCCTGCAGCTGCACAGCATGAATCCAGAGTCATACATCCAGCGGTCTCCCATTCCTTTCCGACGACTCAGGGACATGCATAGCAATCTCAGTGATCCAGGCGCTCTGCTCAAACCAGGTCTCTGGGTCTGTATGTTGCTGCCACCTATGGACCAGCAATGGTAGTGCAACCTGCTTTGCAAGCAACCACTCCAGAGGCTAAGTCCTCTCGCCGTGCTACTGGGCATGCCCACGAGACGATCTCCCAGTGGAGATCGGGGGTCACATGCTCAGGCCCTTGTCCTGATCTGATTGGCCCATCTCAGAGGTCTGGAAGGTCCTGGAAACGCATGGCTATAAAAGGCTAGTATAGGCTATACTTGCTATGTGTGAATGGTGACGGATGTATGAGTCTGGTGACTGACTCATTTGAAACCCCTTCCCTCTGATATTACGCATGTGGATAGGGAACTAGAGAGATAGTCAGCTCCAGTCAGTGGCAAGCTATAGGCCACAATGCATACCACACCTCTGCACTAGCATCCGATGGTGTCACGCCTCACGGCACTATCGTATAGCGGCAGTGGTTAACGCCGCGCTGCAGTTAGCAGCACTTACCGGCGTCCGCAGTTGCGACGCCGCACACATGGAAGGTCAAGACGGACACGGACCTCTGTCTTGGGCCATGTCCTGTGACCATATACTGTGTGTGCATGCCAGCTAAGACCTGTGAAGCTAACAGGCTTGACGTTTATGCTTTAGGGCCTCTGTGAGGTTAACAGAGTCTGCTCTGAGCACCCTGGGTGACGTTTAACCCGAGTGCAGTATACCGCCATATAGTGAGTCCGCCATTACTCAGCAGCGGTTGTTTCACCTACTGCACGGTGGACCCCGGGCGGCGAACGCACTTCCTATTATTTATACTTAGTGCGTTCCGCCGTCCCTAACATTATACTAGCGCCAGGGTCTGGTTAGTAATGGCGGATCTGCAGCAGCTGCAGCGGTACATTCGGCAGCTGGAGAGCAGGTTGGCGGCTATCGAGAGCTCCACCTCAGCTGCGAATGCTACGGTAGCCGCTGCTCAGGCAGTCGCAGAGGCTGTCTCACGCGTGCCCAAACTCACGCCTATGCCGACAATATCTCGCCTCCCACTTCCTGACAAGTTTTTGGCCTTTTCCGAGTGGAGACATCTCCTGTAGGGAGCCTGGTTTCCCTTCCAAGTGTATATGGACCATAAATATCTGGTCTATTTACAAACGGCCCAGCTCTTGAACTCTCGTCAAACTAGGTGGTCGCTCTTCTCCCACTTCTGCTTCACCTTGCACTATCTCTCTGGAGAGAATAACGTCCTTGCGGATGCTCTGTCGCACTCGGTGGTCTCAGCGGAGGAAGGGGAGGCTGAGCCATGGTTAATGCTCCCTCCGGAGAGCTTTACGGCCGTGGCTCCAGTTGCTCTCGAGTCAGTGCCACCGGGCAAGACCTTTGTGCCTCCTCAGCTACGGCCGGAGGTTCTCACCTGGGCGCACGCGTCC
Organism: Dendrobates tinctorius; assembly: GCF_039654945.1. Lineage (NCBI taxonomy): Eukaryota > Metazoa > Chordata > Amphibia > Anura > Dendrobatidae > Dendrobates > Dendrobates tinctorius. The sequence continues at coordinate 99,883,626 of NW_027361690.1, read as the reverse complement.
AGGGTGGGTGGTCACTTTGGCAATAAGGAGACCACAGAACTCCTGGCAAGGTCGTATTGGTGGCCGCACATGGCTTGAGACACTAAGGAATACATACAAGCATGCGTCTCGTGTGCACGGAACAGGTCCTCTAGACAGAGGTCGGCTGGGTTATTGTACCCTTTGCCGGTGGCGGATAGACCTTGGGAGATGGTTGGCATGGATTTTGTGGTTGGCCTGCCCAAGTCTGGTGGCAGTATGGTCATCTGGGTGGTCACCAACCATTTTTCTAAAATGGTGCATCTGGTGCCACTCGCATGGTTGCCTTCCGCTTGTGATCTTGACACACTGTTCATAAAGCATGTATTCCGTCTGCATGGCATGCCGGACAAAATTGTCAGTGACCAAGGTCCCCAGTTCGCGTCCCGGTTTTGGAGGGAGCTCTGCAGCCTACTCAGCATTAAGCTAAACCTGTCCTCCGCTTACCATCCCGAGACGAACGGCTTGGTTGAGAGAGCAAATCAAACCTTTGTCACGTACCTGTGGCATTTCATCTCTGCCAGGCAGGATGACGGGGCATCCTTGCTACCATAGGCTGAATTTGCCCTGAATAATGCAGTGGCTGATTCCACTGGTCAGATGCCGTTCGTTTTAAATTACGGCCAGCATCCGCGTGTCCCTGTCCCGATGCCAGTGTCATCCGCTGACTCCAGGGTGGCAGACTGGACAGTGGAGGCTCACAACATTTGGGATCGCACTCAGGATGCTATTCGTGCCTCTAAAGAAAGAATAAGGGCATCTGCCGACACACATTGGCGACCTGCTTCAACCTTTTCCCCCGGCGACTTGGTGTGGCTCTCTGCTCGAAACATCAAGCTGCGGGCCGAGTCCTCCCAGGTCGCGTCGCGAAACATCGGACCTTTTAAGGTTCTCGAGCGAATTAGCTCGGTGGTCTACCGCCTGGCTCTTCCTCCACATTTAGCCATTTCAGACGTTTTCCATGTGTCCCTTCTCAAACCTGTTCACATGGCCCGGTTCTCTGAGTCATCTGCCTGGTCATCAGACTTGTTTTTGGACGAGTTTGAGATTTACGCCATTGTGGGACGCAGGATTGTGCATGGCAAAAAGTTTTATTTGGTGGATTGGAAGGGTCATGGTCCAGAGGCCCGGACCTGGGAGCCAGTGGAGAGCATCCACGCTCCGCTCCTGATCGCAGCCTTTGAGCATAGCTGGGCTCAGAGGGGGGGGCCCGAGGAGGGGGGTAATGTTGTGCATCGGATTCCTGCAGCTGCATCGAGCGGTCTCCCATTCCTTTCCGACCGCTCAGGGACCTGCACAGCAATCTCGGCGATCCAGGTGCTCTGCTCAGACCAGCTCTCTGGGTCTGGTTATTGCTGCCACCTCTGGACCAGCAATGGTAGTGCAACCTGCTTTGCAGGAAACCACTCCAGAGGCTAAGTCCTCTCGCCGCACTACTGGGCATGCCCACGAGACGATCTCCCAGTGGAGATCGGGGGTCACATGCTCAGGTCCTTGTCCTGATCTGATTGGCCCATCTCAGAGGTCAGGAAGGTCCCGGAAGCGCATGGCTATAAAATGCCCGCATGGCCGCTCGCCCATGCGCTAGTATAGGCTATACTTGCTATGTGTGAATGGTGACGGATGGATGATTCTGGTGACTGACTCATTTGAAACCCCTTCCCTCTGATGTTACGCATGTGGATAGGGAACTAGAGAGATAGTCAGCGCCTTTCAGTGGCAAGCTATAGGCCACAGTGCATACCGCACCTCTGCACTAGCGTCCGATGGTGTCACACCTTACGGTACTATCGTATAGCGGCAGTAGTTACCGCCGTGCTGCAGTTAACAGCACTTACCGGCGTCCACGGTTGCAACACCGCACGCACGGTAGGTCAAGACGGACACAGACCTCTGTCTTTGGCCATGTCCTGTGACCATATACCGTGTGTGCACGCCAGCTGAGACCTGTGAAGCTAACAGGCTCGGCGTTTATGCTTTAGGGCCTCTGTGAGGTTAACAGAGTCCGCTCTGTGCACCCCGGGTGACGTTTAACCCGAGTGCAGTATACCGCCATATAGTGAGTCCTCCATTACTCGGCAGCGGTTGTTACACCTACTGCACGGTGGACCCTGGGCGGCGAACGCACTTCTTATTATTTATATTTAGTGCGTTCTGCCGTCCCTAACAAAATACTGTGTACACAGCGGCAGAGATGCACTTACAGGGGGGTTTCATATGGAAAAAAGTAATCATCTCTCTACAGGATAAATGATAAAGTATTGATTGGTGGGGGTCTGACTACTTGGACCTCTTCAGCAAAATGTGGAACTTTTTATCCCCATTAGACTGGAGTGGCATGTCCGACTTGACCACTGATCCATTCTTTCCCTCAGTGGCTCCACTTGTTTTTTTTGTAGACGCTCCAAAGAGAATGAATGGAGATTCGGTCAGATATCCCACCTGCCGCTTCATTTTAAAATGAGGATAAGTGTCCTATCAACGATAAAACTTTTTCATTCTTCCGATCGGTGCAGTTTCTAATGGTCGGAACTAAGCGATCACCTATCCTGTGGAGCCCATGGATCGGTGATAACTTGTTCTAACCAAAGGACCCCATTAAAGTAAACTACTGTAATTATACATCCCATTTGTGGTGGCGCACAGTAGATGTACAGGAGTCACCTGTATTTTACAGCCGATGCTCCACTATAATGGGGATAACGACTGACAGATATTTGTATATAGCTGCAAGGTGGGCCATACTGTTGATTAGTGCATAACAATCCTCATACTTTATGCTAATATGGTGTGGGAAGTTCTTTTCCTTAGCTATAATTTTTAACTTTATTTTGCTCACTGTACTTGCCATTTCTCAACATGGCCTCAGGTAATGCTAGATTCTAATCTTCAACTACTAAAATCCCCAAAACTTGGAGTTTTCCGCAAACTAGGCCAACAGCTGACCTATCTAATTTGGTCAGTCTGATTAAGTCTAGGTCCCCATTAAAAGGGGAGATGGTAAACAGGCTCCATTGGCGGGCACCTCCACTGCATGCCATGGTAAAACACCTAAGGGGAAACAGACACAGAGAGAGCTTCTTTCTGAGTTTCAAAATCTTTCGCCAAAGTCATCTCAAACCCCTGAGGTCCACGGGGATGAACTCCACAGTGACTTGTCACAATCCCATAAGAGGAAGAATTTGGAGGGGGGTAAACATGACAAAGGTGCTACTAATCCGGATTCCGATAGCACGTCAAGCGAATTCTCTCTAGCAGTCCAGTAAAGCCTCTCCCTAAAAAGGGATGTTCTGTGGCCACATGCCTTGATACCCAAACTCTCGACATAGTCAACAACGAAAGGTTTCTTAGCTCAAATAAGCCAGTATCTGAGGGGAGTTTGGCGAATTTCTGTAAGTCTCTTAAAGACACTATCGCTGACGGATTCGAGTCACAATTCAGGACGTATGTGATAAGTTTACTAGTAGATTTGAAATTAATAAAAGCAGGATATTGCAAGTCGAAGACAGGACGGAGACACTTGAGTGACAGAATCTGTCATTGAAGGAGGAAATCTGCTTTATAAAATCTAAGCTGACGGACTTGGATGACAGAAGCCGTCGCAATAATCTTAAATTTAGGGGGATTCCGGAGTCTGTTGCCCAGGGGGATCTCTCAGGATATGTTAAGTCCCTCTTCAAGAAAGCAATCACCTCACTGTCTGACATCCACTTAACAATAGACCAGATAAGATATATAGGCTGCCTCGGCCGAGGGGCATCCCTCAGGATAAACTGAGGGATACTATCTTGTGGCTATTGTTCTTCGAAACTAAAGAAAAACTCTTAAAACTGGTTAGGGATAGAGGGACACTCCCAGCCCCCTTTGAGCATATCAAGGTTTTTGCAGACTTTTCCTGCAATACGATGGAAGCAAGAAAAAGATTCATAGAGGTTATAGTTAAGCTACGAGAACTGGATATCTCTTATAGATGGGGTTTCCCCACAAGGCTCATAGTCTGGTACAAGGGGAAAAACATTTCCTTGTTGAACGATGAAGAAGGTAAAGACTTTCTTGCTCATGCTCAAAAGGAGCTGAAAGACAAAGGATGAACTAGGTAGATAAATTCCATTTTAAGAATTATAACTAAGTTAATGTGTCACGCTCGCGCCTTGGCTGATTGGCGCGAGCCGGGGAGTTGTGGCCCCACTGTGACACAAACCAGACTACCCTGGAAGGGACGTGACTACGACAGCTACCTCCGTCTTCACTGGAGCCTCTGATGGTGAGGTCAGGCTTGTGCGGCAGATAGCTGTCGGGTGCCACTCCAGGTTGGTGTCTGGCTGTGGCTACTGATCCCACTTGGGGACAAGTCACTTGGATAGAAGCTACAGACAGGCAGGCAGGTAGGCACGATTGGCACGGCTGAGACACTGGGCAAGCAGGCGTGGCTTGGAGACACTGGTTAAGCAGGCGTGACTTGGAGACACTGGGTAAGAAGGCGTTGCTTGGAGACTCTGGGCGGGCGGGCATGGCTTGAGACAGGACAGGCAGGCACAGCTTGAGACACAGGACAGGTGGGCACGGCTTGAGACACAAGACAGGCGGGCACGGCTTGAGACGCAGGACAGAAGGGCACGGCTTGAGACACAGGACAGGCGGGCACGGTATGAGAAGAAACAGGTAGGGGCCTGTTCACACAGCAGGTGCAGGTATCAGTATGGACAGGAAGGAGTGGAATATGAGGGACAGGTTTGGACCTGTTCACACAGCGGGTGCCGGTATGGATACAGGCAGGAAGGAGGAGTATGTTGGAACAGGTTAGGAACTGTTCACACAAGAGGTGTAGGTATGCATACAGGCAGGAGTGCGGAGTAGGTGGAGCCACAGGAGTGCAGAGTAGGCGGAGCCGCAGGAGTGCAGAGTAGGTGGAGCCACAGGAGTGCAGAGTAGGCGGAGCCGCAGGAGTGCAGAGTAGGTGGAGCCGCATGAGTGCAGAGTTAAGCTGAACCACAGGGTCTGCGGAGAGAAGCTGCAGCAAGAGGTTCTGCAGTGGCAGCAGGAGCGAAGCAAAGCGGAACCACAAGTTCTGTGGAGAGAAGCTGCAGCAAGAGGTTCTGCAGCAGCAAAGCAAAGCTGAACCACAAGGTCTGTGGAGAGAAGCCGCAGCACATGCTTACCTTTGAAGCGCACTTTGTAATTGCTTTTTTTATATGGTACAACCCAAAACTATATGGCTGTTGCTGCATGTTTATTAAACTTTATTTAAAAAAAATGAAAAAAAAGCAATAAGAGCAAAAGGTTAAAGGTTTATGAACTGCTTGGCTACATTTAATGATCGGAAGAGTCACAACGATGCTGCTGACTGTTGCCGCAAATTATTTTCAATGTGTGTACTTACATAGTGACCTCTTTATTTAGCATTAGGCTTTTCTGTCAAGGGTGGGTGATTTTAAAAATATTGGTTACACTTGTTAACAAAAGTTTACAGTGGCTACGGAAAGTATTCAGTAAATTCAAAAAAGTTATTTTTTTATCATTAATGTACACTCTGCACTCCATCTTGACTGAAAAAAAAACAGAAATGTAGAAAATTTGCAAATTTATTAAAAAAGAAAAAACTGAAATATCACATGGTCATAAATATTCAGATCCTTTGCTTGGTATTGAGTAGACGCACCCTTTTGAGCTAGTACAGTCATAAGTATTCTTGGGAATGATGTAACAAGTTTTTCCCACCTGGATTTGGGGATCCTCTGCCATTCTTCCTTGCAGATCTTCTCCAGTTCCGTCAGGTTGGATGGCAACCATTGGTAAACAGCCATTTTCAGGTATGTCCAGAGATGCTCAATTCGGTTTAGGTCAGGGCTCTGGCTGGGCCAGTCAAGAATGGTCACAGAGTTGTTCTGAAGCTATTCCTTTGTTATTTTAGCTGTGTGCTTAGGGTCATTGTCTTGTTGGAAGGTGAACCTTCAGCCAAGTCAGAAGTCCAGAGCACTCTGGAAGAGGTTTTCATCCAGGATACCTCTGTACTTGGCCACAATCATGTTTCCTTCAATTGCAACCAGTCGTCCTGTCCCTGCAGCTAAAAAACACCCCCATAGCATGATGCTGCCACCACCATGTTTCATTGTTGGGATTGTATTGGGCGGGTGATGAACAGTGCCTGGTTTTCACCACACATAGTAATGCAACCCATATCCCTCACGCTCAAACACATTGCACTATGCCTACAATGAAAATCAGCGAAAAATCATATAAGTATAACTTAGCTCATAGCCATTATGGTGTCGCCTCAACGCGTTTCCCTCCCACGCAAGGAGTTCATCAGGAGGCTCACGATGTCCTTAGATGCTCCCTCAGAGCATCGGTTGTTGCGCCTGGTTGCATGGGTTACATTATTAATGGCCTTTATTTCATGGGGGAAAAATGTTATTATCATGCAAATGACCTCTGAATTGGTTGAGACCTGTATTTAGAAAGAGATTTAATCTGATCTCCCATAGAAGCTATCAGTTGCAAATTTGATATATATTGGTAACTAGAGTTGAGCGAAACGGGTCGAAAAAATTCAAAAGTCGCCGACTTTTGGCAAAGTCGGGTTTCATGAAACGAAACCCGACCCTAGGATGAGGTCGGCGACTTACGCGCCAAAGTCGCGTTTCAAAAGTTTGTTTTGCGCTCTTTTTCAGCCAATCAGGATCCACGGACACTGTGGGCAACGTGATGACATAGGCACGGGTCACCACCATCTTTCAGAAGGGCATGCAAGTGATTGGCTTGCTTTGGTGGGCGTCACAGGGGGTATAAAAGGGCGTGCACGCCGACCGCCATCTTACTTCTGCCGATCTCAGTATAGGGAGAGGTTGCTGCTGATTCTGTAGGGAGAGCGTTAGGAAGGGAAGAAGACCAAAAAACTGCTTCTGCTGCTAGCGATTTGGCCTGCACAACACACCAGTCACTGTGTGTGCAGTGCAAGGGGAGGCTATGGTGTATCAGAGGTGTTGGTTGTTGGGCTGCCTTCTAAGGCTTCCTGACAGGCTGGCATTGCTGTTTACCCACTGCTCCGCAAACTGCTTTTTTAAAAGCAATCCAATCTCCCTTATCCTCTAGTCACTTTGGTCACAGCTGTGCCATCGAGCCTGTCACATAGCGCTCAGATATTCATTGGGCCTCAAACTGCTTTTTTAAAAGCAATCCCAATTTTTTTTTTTGTCCTGCTGAGAACAAAAAAAAACTGCTTCTGCTGCTGATAGCAATTTGGCCTGCACAACACACCAGTCACTGTGTGTGCAGTGCAAGGGGAGGCTATATTGTGGTGTATCAGTCGTGTTGGTTGTTGGGCTGCCTTTTAAGGCTTCCTGACAGGCTGGCATTGCTGTTTACCCACTGCTCTGCAAACTGCTTTTTTAAAAGCAATCCAATCTCCCTTATCCTCTAGTCACTTTGGTCACAGCTGTGCCATCGAGCCTGTCACATAGCGCTCAGATATCAGTGGGCCTCACACAATCCAAAAGTGTCCAGTGTCCAAAAGTGTGTGCAGAGATTCAAAATCTCACTTATCCTCTAGTCACTTAGGTCACGGCTGTGCCATCGAGCCTGTCACATAGCGCTCAGATATTCATTGGGCCTCACACAATCCAAAAGTGTCCAGTGTCCAAAAGTGTGTGCAGAGATTCAAAATCTCACTTATCCTCTAGTCACTTAGGTCACAGCTGTGCCATCAAGCCTGTCACATAGCGCTCAGATATCAGTGGGTCTCACACAATCCAAAAGTGTCCAGTGTCCAAAAGTGTGTGCAGAGATTCAAAATCTCACTTATCCTCTAGTCACTTAGGTCACAGCTGTGCCATCGAGCCTGTCACATAGCGCTCAGATATCAGTGGGCCTCAAACAATCCAAAAGTGTCCAGTGTCCAAAAGTGTGTGCAGAGATTCAAAATCTCACTTATCCTCTAGTCACTTAGGTCACAGCTGTGCCATCGAGCCTGTCACATAGCGCTCAGATATTCATTGGGCCTCACACAATCCAAAAGTGTCCAGTGTCCAAAAGTGTGTGCAGAGATTCAAAATCTCACTTCTCCTCTAGTCACTTAGGTCACAGCTGTGCCATCGAGCCTGTCACATAGCGCTCAGATATTCATTGGGCCTCACACAATCCAAAAGTGTCCAGTGTCCAAAAGTGTGTGCAGAAATTCAAAATCTCCCCTGTCCTATAGACACCTTGTACCTTGTTTTACATACTATATAGTTTGTTGGATTTTGTCTACATTTCTACCAAAAATGAGGAAGGCTGGTGGAAGAGGCCGTGGAATTGGGCGGGGGTTGGCAGCTGGTAATGATGGTGTTGGTGGTGGATCTAATGGTAGTGGCAAGAGCAAAATAGGACTGAATGCAGGAGAGTTGAGCCTGCGTCATCGTCTGGCTACAAAAGGCCTCGAACGCTTAGTTTTCTAGGAGTTGGCAAACCGCTTTTAAAGCCAGAGCATCAGGAAAAAGTTTTGTCTTACATTGCTGACTCAGCCTCCAGCTCTATCGCCTCCTCTTCTTCAGTTGTAAAAAGTAAAAGCACTGAGTCGTCATTGGAGGCTCATGTTCATGAACCACACCTTTCCTTGTGTCCTTCACCCCAACCAAGATTGAAGGATGATGCAGGCCATACTACTGATTACTCCATGGAGCTGTTTTCACATACCATGCCTGGATTATCAAGTGAAATGGTGAATTACCCAGGCCAAGATGAATCTGACATGGAGTGCACTGATGCACAGCCGCTGATGGATGATTCTGCTGGTACATTCACTCAGAGCACTACATTGTCCTCGCAGTGTACAGAGCCAGATTCTGACCCTGATGAGACTCAGGTGCCCCTTCCCGCACACTATACCACCATACACGGTGACACAGAGGAAGGTGCACATGACATAGAAGAGGAGGTGATGGATGACCCAGTTGTTGACCCAGATTGGCATCCATTAGGGGAAGAGGGTGCTGCTTCCAATAGCTCAGATGAGGAGCATCCACAGCAGACATCGACATCGCAACAGCTGTTATCTGGCAGGCCCGGAGCACTCCAAAGACAGGTTCCAAACATCAAAAGAGTTGCTGGACAGCTTGTCCAGAGGGTCAAAAGATCACAGCGTGCTAGGCCGCAAAATGTCTGCCAAAGTAGGAAGAGTGCAGTGTGGCACTTTTTTGAACAAAATCCTCATGATCAGGCCAAGGTTATCTGTAAGAAGTGCGCCAAGACTTTTAGCCGAGGGAAAAATCTGAAAAATTTGAATACCAGTTGCATGCTTAGACATTTAACCAGCATGCACTTGCAAGCGTGGACACAACACCAAACCTCAAGTGCCACATGTGCAACTGATCACAACGAAGGTAGTCATCAACGCTACATTGTTTCCCCCACTGTAAGCCCACCGGTTAGCACAGCAGCAAATGTTGAGGTGTCGTTGCAAGGCCACAGCAGTCAGGGAATCCCACTGTTATATCAACGAAAGACTGATTCTAGGCCATCAGAAAGAACACCAACTCCATCACCATCATCGACCCTCTCTCAGTCCGCCCTGTCCACCGCTACTTCCACCATATGCAGCTCTCAAGTCCAGCTCACCCTCCCAGACACTATGAGTAGGTCAAGAAAGTACTCAGTCTCTCATCCGCGTACACTGGGTTTGAACGCCCACATTGCCAAACTAATCTCGTTTGAGATGATGCCCTTTCGGTTGGTGGAAAGCACAGCTTTCCGCGAACTCATGGCCTATGCAGTACCACGCTATGACCTACCCAGTCGCCACTTCTTCTCTCGCAAAGCCATCCCAGCCCTCCACCATCATGTGAAAGACCGCATTGTCCATGCACTCAAGCAGTCAGTGAGCGGAAAGGTGCACCTCACAACTGATGCATGGTCCAGTCGGCATGGCCAGGGCCGTTACGTGTCCATCACTGTGCACTGGGTTAATGTGGTGGATGCAGGGTCCACAGGGGACAGCGGTGGTGGGACAGTGCTGCCTAGCCCACGGTATAGGAAACAGTTGGCTGTAGGCGTTCCACCCTCCCCCTCCTCCTCCAGAAGCGAAAGCTCGTCCACAGAACGCAGTCGTACGAGCACTCCATCTGCAGCTGCCACTGTTTCACACGATGTGTCCCCCTATCGAGCAGCTAGTGGAAAGCGTCAGCAGGCTGTGTTGCAGATGATGTGTTTGGGCGACAGACATACCGCCGAGGTGCTGGCCGAGTACTTGAAGCGACAAACTGAGTCATGGCTGGGCAGTGTACATCTTGAGGCAGGCAAGGTAGTTAGTGATAACGGCCGTAATTTTGTGGCAGCCATAGCCCTTTCAAAACTCAGCCACATACCTTGCTTGGCTCACACCTTGAACCTGGTGGTGCAGTGCTTCCTCAAAAATTATCCGGAGTTAACAGCCCTGCTCCAGAAGGTGCGAAGACTGTGCGCGCACATCCGCCGGTCGCCTGTACACTCCGTTCGTATGCAGAAGCTGCAGCGATTGCTCCATCTTACCAACCACCGCCTCATTATCGACATTGCAACAAGGTGGAACTCCACCCTGCACACGGTGGAGCGGCTGTGCGAGCAGAGGCAGGCCATAATGCATTTGTGGGAGGATACACGGCCAGGCACTTTGAGAGCAGACATGGAGTTGACAGGTGTGCAGTGGTCGAAGCTGAAAGACCTCTGTAAAGTCCTTCAGTGTTTTGAGGAATGCACACGGCTGGTAAGAGCAGACGATGCCATCCTAAGCATGAGCATCCCACTTATGCGTCTGCTCATGCAAACTTTGACGCACCTTAAGGAGCAGGCATCTGCAGCCAATGTTGATGAGGAGGAAGAGGAGGAGGGAATCCTTGATGACATTCAGCCATTGTCTGCTCAGGGACCTCTCCTGGACGAGGTGGAGGAAGAGGAGGAGGAGGAGGATGATGATGGAGATGATTACTTAGGGGAGGAGGATGCATCTCGTGGGGCAAGTGAAAATGTTGGCGTGGCAAGGTCTGGTACAGGGTTTGTGCGTGACTGGAGGGATGTGGATTTGCCAGAAAGTGCTCCTCCAACCAGCACTCGCAGTGCATCATTGACACCGGGAACATTGGCCCACATGTCAGATTATGCCTTGCGGATCCAAAAAAGGGACCCCCGCATTGCCAAAATGATGAACGATGACGACTACTGGTTGGCCAGCATCCTGGATCCACGCTATAAAGGCAAATTACAAAACATCATGCCACAGGAGAACCTTGACCTAATATTGGCTAATAAACAAGCAACTCTGGTAAATCGGTTGCTTGAGGCATTCCCAGCACACAGCAGCGGTGATGGTTCTCACACGAGCCGTACGGGGCGGGGGCAGCTTGGCAGAGGTGTTCGTGGTGCACACAGCAGAAGTGGCGTTGGAGACAGGGGTTTCATGACAATGTTGTGGACTGATTTTTCAAATACCGCTCACACAACTGGAAATACTGCATCGATGGAAAGTGACAGGAGACAGCAGTTGTCAACCATGGTTACAAACTACTTTTCCTCCCATATCGATGTTCTCCCACACAGGTCATTCCCCTTTGACTATTGGGCCGCTAAACTGGACACCTGGCCTGAATTGGCACAATATGCCTTACAGGAGCTCGCTTGCCCAGCTGCAAGTGTGCTATCGGAAAGAGTCTTCAGTGCAGCTGGATCAATCCTGACAGAAAAAAGGACCCGTCTGTCAACCCAAAATGTGGATGATCTAACCTTCATTAAAATGAACCATGCATGGGTTTCAAAGGATTTTGTGCCACCTTCCCCTGATGACACATAGGGTGACAGAAAAATGGCTTGCTTTGGTCCACCTCTTCCTGGGACTTGACCTATTTCGCCTTTTGCATCAGCTGAATGTCCAACATCAACATATGCCACTTTCTAAAACTTCCTAACTGTGCTGCCTCCCCCCCCATGGCCGGGGTCACCACCTAGTGCACGACACCGTGCGAGTGCCATTGCCCTGGACAGGTGGGTAGGCCGACTCTTGGGCGCGGGCACTGGCACAGGGTCCCTCATAGTGCAATCAAGTGTCTCTGACGGTGGTGGTGCACACCCGCCGTCAGACACACCGCTGTACTATGAGGGGCCCAGTGCCAGTACCGACGCCCACGAGTGGGCCCCCCTTGCTTGGGCAGGGCCCCAGCATTTGCAATCTTTACCTCTCCCTGCTCCTCCGCTGTGTAATCTGGGCCGTCAAATCCATACTGTGCCTGACACCGTCTGAGCCTGCCTCCTGAGACATATATTTTGAATGTGTACGCTATCCATACATGTTATCCGGGGATACGGTACCCTTTCTAACCTTTGTGCAATCACGTGCAATCCATACTGGGCCTAACACCGTCTGAGCCTGCCTCCTGAGACATATATTTTGAATGTGTACGCTCTCCATACATGTTATCCGGGGAAACGGTACCCTTTCTAACCTTTGTGCAATCACGTGCAATCCATACTGGGCCTAACACCGTCTGAGCCTGCCTCCTGAGACATATATTTTGAATGTGTACGCTATCCATACATGTTATCTGGGGATACGGTACCCTTTCTAACCTTTGTGCAATCACGTGTAATCCATACTGGGCGTGAGAACGGCTGGCGAGCTGTTAAGCAAGCTACAGCACCTGTGGTTTGCACACGTAAATTTTTCATTTTTTCAGGAATGACGGTTAGGCCTAATTCCGGAACTGCAGTTGACCTGCACTTACTGGGAAATCATTGTTCGCGGGTAATAATTGTAATCAGTGATCCCCATCACTAACGTTGTTCAGCGGGTTATCTGCACCTGTAAGCGACAAACGCTGGCCTTTTCAGTGTAGCGCACATGCAGCCACGGACATGTAAGGGCATGACACACCAGTTATTGGCCAATCTCATGTTCCAGAGCCTCACGTGTCCCTCTAGTAAGCCGGACTCGGACCGCGGGGCAAGACGGAGTCTCGTTCGTTAACGGAATTAAGCTTGCAATGTGTGCATCTGTTCTGTAGCTGGCATGGTTGAGGTTTCCCACGTGGAGTCGAATTTAACCGTAGGCTCCACTCCTGGTGGTGCCCTTCTGGACATTCCTTTAAGGTTCAGCTTTGCAACCATACTGCCCACGTAAAACAAACACTTTGCCTTCATGAACGCTGTTTGGAGGGTCATGACTCGTGGGAATAACACCGCCCAATCAGTTAACCTGCTAGAGAGATCGTTCGTTGCTCCCAAGCATGACATCACACTCCCTAGGAAAAAGGTAATGCCCCTGTGGCGACCGTACTCCTGGGGGCGACACAAGTGCACTGATGCCCAGCCACTGCTCGATGAATCTGCTGGTACATTGACCCAGACCACTACATTCCCCTCGCACGCTACATGGCCTGAATCTGACCCTGATGAAACTCAGGTTACCCTTCCCATATACAGTTCCATCTTACACGGTGACAAAGAGGAAGCTGCAGATGAAAGTGCAGGTTCGGCCCACCCGCCATCAGACACACCACCGTACTATCAGAGGCCCTGTGCCAGTGCCGTCGCCAACGAGTGTGCCCCCCCTGCTTGCTCAGGATCACAGCACTTGCAAGGTTGAAATACTGTGCAGTGAGATGGAAGATGGGGACGACGAGGAGTCCAGACTAGTACAGGGATTCCCTAGCGAGGAGACTTATTTGATTGTTTTCAATGTTGGGACAGCAATTTTTGGGGAGCACTATACTCTGGAGAATGATAGATGGGGCCCACCATACACTGGAACATTCCAAAGGTGGACATCAGACACTGGAGCAGCATTTACAGGGCCCATTATACACTAGAGCATTAGAAATGGGGCCAATTATGTTTGGAGCATTATTTGGGCCCATAAGACAGTGGAGCTTCATCCATGGGGACCAACATATACTGTAGCATTATGTGGAGCTCATCATATACTGTTTCAAACATTATATGGGACCAATGATTCTGTATGGAGAAATAGATGGGCCTTGTCATGAGATGTAAAAAGTAAAGTATTTTTCATTGTACTATACCGCTATTTCTCTGCCGTATCGGAGCATGATGAGTTGTGGTATGTGTTAAAGGGGCGCTCTTTCGCCCAGGGCACATGAAAACCTGGAGCCAGCCCCCCCCACAACTTTAGCCAAATAACCCCCATTTTTCAGTGCGTAACTTGTATTATGAAGTTAATTAAGGTTGACAAGCTTAAGTAAGAAGAATTGATGCTTTTGGCATTCAAATGGGCACTGTAGGTGTGTTTCCTGTCCTCCTCTCACTGCCGACTTTTATTCCCCATTGACTTACATTGGGTTTCGTGTTTCGGGACGACCCCGACTTTTCCCTATAATCGGACGATCTTGCTCGACCCGACTTTTGGAAAAGTCGGGTTTCACGAAACGAAACGCGACCCTAAAAAACCAAAAGTCGCTCAACTCTATTGGTAACCCACCCTCATTGGTCTGAGACTTGCGTGGGGGATATTTTTGTGTCAGCAATTTTTTAATAGGGTGTAATACAATTGCTGTTTTTTGGTCCTATATATACCCTTATAGAGAGAGATTGTTGATACCATCATCATGAGGGTCAGTAATGGATAGCCTACATGGAGCGGGGACACCAGAGTAACTTAGGGTGAAACAGCTCCGCTGTCAGGCAGGGATAGTTTTTCGCCCATACACTATGTTCCCATAAAATAATGATTGCTCCAGTTACTGTTTTCCATACGTATTTAGTTTTTTGGTGGTTTTTGGCATGAGTCTTACTAAATATGAATTGTTGTACTCAGCCATTTTTGCTCTGTAAATTGATATATTGTACATAGAGAAATTAACAGGGCGAGTAGGGATAGCCACCGTGGAGCGGGGGCGCCATTTTGCGTCCAAGAGGGTGCCAACCCCCGCTGTTAGGTAGGGACTAAGCACAGGGCCCCATAGGGTCAAAATAGAGTATATATTCCTACCTGACGTGGTAATACCATTCATTGGAAGGAGCTGGATCTTTTTGTAAAATTGATCCGTGTGTGTTTGTTTGTGCCTTGAGAGATTGTCAGTGTACTACGACCGTAATACGCCAATGCAAGTCTATGGGTGCACAAAAAAAACGCATTACACATGGACCACACGCGTGACTTGCGAGAAATACGCCAGACTTCTCCTGGTGACAGGAAATGGGCCAATCCATCATCAGGAAACTTAGACATGCAAATTAGCTCAAAAGCGCTCCAGAGATCCAGGAAGTACGACTCCACGGAGTCCTGCAGCATCATGTCTAGCCATATTAATGTGGAGCTCTTAATTGTGTTGGTCCAGGAAAGGCCCGAACTTTGGGACCAAAGAGATGCCCATTATTCAGACTGGGCCCGAAAAGAGGCGGCATGGAGGCGCATCTGTGTGCACATGTTTCCAGACTTTGCCCAATGGCCACGTGAGGAGCAACAACATATTCGTAAGTAATTGCCTTTTTTACCAATCAGCTTAAAGGCCAGAAGTGAGCTTTTAGAAAAGTAGCCCCTACAATCCTATACTGTGTATGTAGGTATCCCTATTTGAAAAATTTAGCTAAAAACCACCCCCTACTAGGCCACATGACTATGTGAAATGTTAGGAATATTGCTTGGCACATTTCACAAAGGTGAAAGTCCATTTTCACTTCACATTGCAGTTGAGGATGTGATGAGATGCTGGCACATCTGTGACCATTACCTGTGGGAAAGACAGCAGAGGGCCAGGAGTGGGGCAGCAGCACCGACCAAGCGTAAGTACAGACATCACACCACATGACACATATGCATTTTAGGGTCAGAGCTACATTTTTTTTTTTTTACATTTCCTAACAGAACTCAGTCCAACCTCACAGAGAGGGAGACAGGGTCGGATACTGAGCCCATTATAGATCCGGACGGGGGATATTGAAGAGGTGGCTGGCCCATGTTCTGACCCGAGCTTTTGCAACCCCCAAGCTCCACCAGCACTAGGACCAGCATCAGGTTCTGGACCTGGTCCAGAGTCAGCAGAGCCACCAGCAGCCAGCAACGTAGAAGACCCTGGCAACAGCAGCAGCCCTACTGGCCGTCTTGAGGGGTCCCCCCAGTCTGCAGCCATAGGCCGCCATGGGAGACGGAGAAGAGACAACACTGCCTCTGATACCTGGAGGCATGTAGACACAGGTGTCCTCAATTACCTGTCCAAGGCTGCCCAGGATGAGGGTGAAGAGGCATATTCCCGAAGCCTGGCCTGGTACCTCCGCCCCCTACCCCGTGAGGTGAGGCGACGTGTGCGAGGATCCATTCAGATCCTAATTCATGCATGCACACACCCCAATGACCCATATGGGTTGTTTGAGTATCTTGAGAGGTGGCAGCTCTCAACCCCTAACCGTCTCCGCCTTGCCCGACAACCAGATGTGCATGCTCAATTAGGATCTGAAGTTCCGCCTGCACGTGTGCCTACACCTCCATCCATTCCCCACCCCCAAACCAACCTTGGCAACAACAGGGCCAAATGACAGCCTATAATCAACCTGCCCAATATGGCCACTTGTACAGACCCGGTGTTGGAGGCTGGCCCCAACCTGGGTTTGGACAACATGGTCATATTGGGGGGTATGATGGATGTGGCTACAATCAGCCACAGGATTTTAATAGCCATTATTCTTATGGTGTCTTTGGTGCGCAGCTACATGACCATGGCCTCATATTCCCACAGGGCCAAGAACAAGCACCCCAACAGGGTGATGATCAAGCTGGGCACCCCAACCCCCAACAAAGAGATGAAGGCCTCCCGTCATCACCTCCGCCAAGCTACCAGCAGTTATAACAACAAAAAGTTGTTTATGTTTTTGTGTTAGAAAAATATTTTTTCTTGTTACCTATTTGGGTGTCCAAATAATATAATGTTCTATACAGAAAAGGCTAAATGGCCAGGGCAATATCTGCCATATGACCAAAATATGGTCAACAGTATTCTAAGTTATTTTTTGCATTTATAAAAAATTTGAAAATGCAACTTTGGCCCTCTTCTTGAATTATTTTAGGCATTTGAATAAGTAACTCAACTTTAGCCCATATAAACCAAACACACAAATCATAGAATAGCAAAAAAATAGATTTATAAACACACACACAAGAGCCTCACAACATACAGTTGTGGCCAAAAGTATTGACACCCCTGCAATCCTGTCAGATAATACTCAGTTTCTTCCTGAAAATTATTGCAAACCCAAATTCTTTGGTATTATTATCTTCATTTAATTTGTCTTAAATGAAAAAACACAAAAGAGAATGAAGCAAAAAACAAAACATTGATCATTTCACACAAAACTCCAAAAATGGGCCAGACAAAAGTATTGACACCCTCAACATAATACTTGGTTGCACAACCTTTAGCCAAAATAACTGCGACCAACCGCTTCCGGTAACCATCAATGAGTTTCTTACAATGCTCTGCTGGAATTTTAGACCATTCTTCTTTGGCAAACTGCTCCAGGTCCCTGATATTAGAAGGGTGCCTTCTGCAAACTGCTATTTTTAGATCTCTCCACAGGTGTTCTATGGTATTCAGGTCTGGACTCGTTGCTGGCCACCTTAGAAGTCTCCAGTGCTTTCTCTCAAACCATTTTCTAGTACTTTTTGAAGTGTGTTTTGGGTCATTGTCCTGCTGGAAGACCAATGACCTCTGAGGGAGACCCAGCTTTCTCACACTGGGCCCTACATTATGCAAGGAAACTATACTTGTTATCATATGTGTTCTCAACAATGTGTTCTGGGTACATTGTAAACAAGGTTCGACCCTGAGGTGATGGTGGGAACCAAATGAGCTCCATAGAGTCACATATTGCTGTAAATGGTATAAAAACATTCCTTGTATTTCCTTACGTCAGATAAAGTGATTTGACCACGGCTTGTGTGTTGAAGTCTCTTTGTCTCCAAGCGCTTGCAACAGGGCGAAAAACCTGGTAATTCGGACTCACTGGTGATCTGGCACAGCTTACGCTTGGTCAGAACAAAAGCAGCTACCAACGTGTGGCCATGGAAACCAGCCTATTCGGAATCGGTATGTGGGAGCTTCCTGGGAGGTTGAAAATGCAGATTCCAGGCTGCAGCAGGTGAGAACATTTATTCTTACATTGATTCTGCATCTGCAACCTTTCTAAGGATGTCTACATATCTCTGGGTAAGACTGTACAAACACGGTTCAAAAGAACCCACATCACCAGTGAGTGGTGAGTATGTCTGTATGAGAGTTGAATAATAGAGTAATAAGATAATAACTGTCATCTGTATTATCTGTTAAACTGTTCTGGCAATATACTAATATGCAAACTGGTTGTGTACTGGTGTACTGGGTAGCACAAAGTCTGGGATAGACTCTGTGCAGTGGTTATTTTGGATTGCCAGTAAATTTGTATAAGGCTGTGGTTTTTGGTTGCTCCGGTTTTCAATGTTTCTTGTTGTTTAAGAAGTTGGCTTTGGTGTTCTCGGAGTGTCAGTGGACACTGCTGCAGGTTAAAGTGTCAATCAAATCCAAAGTGCAAGATAGTCAGGCTGTGTGAATCCTTGTATATATGTCTATGAGAACCTCTGAATAAGATGAGAGATGAGTAATTGAGTATAAAAAATCCCTGAATGAGCACGTATGAATGAATCATCACACATCATTTTTGTGTCAAGAGATTTGTTACCTTTCTAGTTGTGGTGGAATCCCGGACAGATGCGTTATAGATATTTCAAATCTACATCTGAGACTGAATGAATTGAGTAATGATATAGCTTGTGTTATATGTGGCATTACATTGTAAAGTTTCCTGAATGCATTTGGCCAGAAAAAGGGCAAGACTCAGTTAATCTCATTATACAGTTATCTGCTCTTACAGTGAAATCCCGTGATTTTGAGTTTCTTTGTAGAAATTGATTTTGATAAGTCTAAAGAACTACGGAATTCTGTGAAGGACGCTGCATTCTGATGGGAGGGGGGAATGATACCGCTGCGCAGTTTTTCTTCTCCCTTCACTCTTATCTCTGCTGAGTGTGAGCTGCGCTCAAAATTCTCTGTAATTCTATCCGTAAGGTACGCGCTGAAAGATTTGTGCATTTTAAAGCAACAGTACTTAATTGTGGAATACTTAATAGCTCTTAATACTTAATTGTGGAATACTTAATACTTAATTAATGTACTTAATAGTGGAATGAAATTTTGTAAGTTGGAAGATTGAAAGTAAAATATGGTGCCTGATTTAGAAGGAAATTGTAAGTGATTGTTTGGTCATTAATGTTTTGAACCTGCTTCTAGTTGTGGCCTTCTTACTTTAGTCAGCGGGTTTTTTTGTTGTGGGTGAGAGGCGAGGGCAAGGAGCCCTCTGGACATACCTTGGCAGGCTCGCTCTGACTTGCTACGTGTGGCCGCCCGTAGATATGGTTAGGCACACTAGAGGGGCATTTCAGAATAAAGGTGAACTGTCTAAAGTTGAAGTAGCCTTCCCACAACAATCCATGGAGCTGGACTGGAAGGATGAAGGCGTGTTCCTATTCTAGCCAGCTGATCTAACGGGTGAGAGGCAGAGAGCCTTCTCGTTACATCCTGTAGATCTACCGGGTGAGAGGCAAGGAGCCTTCCCGCTACACCTTGGCAGGCTCGCTCTGACTTGCTACGTGTGGCCGCCCGTAGATATGGTTAGGCACACTAGAGGGGCATTTCAGAATAAAGGTGAGCTGTCGGTAGAAAAAAGGTTGAAGCCATGGCAACTTTTTCTGTGTACAGTTGGTGCCCCAATGGCATCCAAGACAGCTATGCAAATTGTAAAAGACAGAGACGAAAGGAAGCAGTGAAAACAAGTGGGACCAATATTGAAAAAGGCAAAAATACCAGAGTGTGAATGTTTGGATGTACAAAAAGGCACAGACAAGGGAAGAAAATAGCAAGTGAATGAATGATGCTTGAGAATGTGCAGCAGTATGGAAGGTGTATTATGAATGTTTTGATTGACAAAGTGTAACCAGAGACCCAGTCAAAACAGATGGACTTGTAAACATTGTGATCAGACTCAGACAAACCCAGACTTAATCACTACTTGTGTGACCTGTGCTACTGACCTAAGCGAATTGCACTAAATCCTATCCAGACAAGATCATAAGAAGCTGACATAATAGTGTGGATAGTGGGTAGTGGGGACATTGACCTTCGAGGAGTAAGCTGACAGTAGACATCAAACGACCAACCCCATCAGGACCTAGAAGTGCGACTAGAATAAGAAAGATGCAGGTGTATTATCCCTGGAGCCCCTCTGACCAGCTAGCTTTGTTGAAGCAGTTGCCTGACCCTGAGGACCAATCATTCCCGTTTTACAGACACATAAAGGAAATACAGCAGACATATAAGTGTACCTGGGCAGACCTAGAGAGGTTGGTGAGTTTAAAGGCAGGTGACGCACTAAGACATATAATTAAGACACACACAGATGTGGCAAAGAATCAGGCTTGGGGCATGGATGATAAATCTGCACGGTCTGGGGAGACGTACTGTGAGTCACTAAGACAATGGGCTACAGTGGAACAATCAGAGCAGTCCTTACTCCTGACTAATGTGACACAGCAAAAAGGAGAGAGTGTAGAGATGTACTTTGGAAGGTTACAGCTGAAATGGGCAGACATGGGGTACATTTGCATAAACCCACTTGATGTTAGAATACTGGTGAATGCATTCATTGACGGTATGAACAAAGACTTACGAGACGCAGTACAGACAACCAGACCTGAATGGAGATATGTAGATCCGAAAAGACCTCCTTAAGGTAGCTAAAGAAGTTGAGCAAACAAGGACAATAAGACAACCTGTCATGTATGCTGGAGCACAAGGAAAAAAGTGGAGACGTAATAAGGGACCTAAGGACATAGAAACAGTGAGGTGCTGGAATTGTGGTACTTAC
Organism: Dendrobates tinctorius; assembly: GCF_039654945.1. Lineage (NCBI taxonomy): Eukaryota > Metazoa > Chordata > Amphibia > Anura > Dendrobatidae > Dendrobates > Dendrobates tinctorius. Next base: position 99,862,701 of record NW_027361690.1, on the reverse strand, counting down.
AATAATTATTGTTAGTGACAATACCCCTATGAATTTACTGGGAGCAGATGTGCTGAGTGCGATCCCAGCCACCATACAGTACTCTCCTGAGGGTATTACAGTCACAAGTCCCCTCTCAGATAAACATTTGTGTAAGATTGCGGCAATGGTGTATATGACAAAAGCGGTGAAACTAACACCTGACACCAAAATGCCTGAGGATGAAGAAATGGGACAGGTGCCCTACACTGTTTGGGCAAGGGGGGAAAAATGATGTGGGTAGGTTGCCCATTCCCCCTGTCATGATTAAATTGAAAAAAAAAAAAAGGAACCACTCCTCCTTGTTTTAAGCAATACCCCTTGAGCCTAGCCAAATCAATTGCCCCGAGCAGAGATATTAGAGAGCATATTAAGGCAGGGGTTCTGGTGCAAAGAAACCCCCCATGGACTGCAAAGATCTTCCCCCTGCGACACCACTTTGTATCCCATTAGGAAAAAAAGGACTCAAGGGTTTGCTGACACTTACAGAAAGGTTCATGACTAGTGTTGAGCGATACCGTCCGATACTTAAAAGTATCGGATCGGATGTTATCGGCCGATCTAAAAAAAATATCGGGTATCGCCGATTCCGATACCGGAAGTCCCATTCAAGTCTATGGGACTTCCGGTATCGGAATAAGAAAAACCCTATTTTTGCCTTGTACAGCCTCTCTTGGGTCTGTACGGGCCTTTCGGGGGGCTGTGCCGGCCTGCCGGGGGGTCTGTGCAGGCTCCGGTGGTCTGTGCCGGCCTGCCGGGGGGCTGTGCCGGCCTGCCGGGGGGTCTGTGCAGACTCCGGTGGTCTGTGCCGGCCTGCCGGGGGGTCTGTGCAGGCTCCGGTGGTCTGTGCCGGCCTGCCGGGGGGCTGTGCCGGCCTGCCGGTGGTCTGTGCAGGCTCCGGTGGTCTGTGCCGGCCTGCCGGGGGGCTGTGCCGGCCTGCCGGTGGTCTGTGCAGGCTCCGGTAGTCTGTGCAGGCATCGTCCGATGGGACTACAAGTCCCATCGGGCGATGCCTGCTACCATGACAGTGATTGACACATTAGCCAATGATGGGACAGTAGTAGTCCCATCATCCGGCTAATGTGTTGAATGTAAAAAAAAATAAAAATAAAAAATTACATGCTACATACATGCTACATACATACAACATGCATACTACATATATACTACATGTAACATACATACTACATACATGCTACATACTACATGCATGCTACATACTACATACATGCTACATACATACTACATACATAATACATATATACTACATGCATGCAACATACATACAACATATATACTACATGCATGCAACATGCATACTACATATATACTATATATACTACATGTAAAATACATACTACATATATACTACATGCATACTACATACATACTACATACATGCTACATACATACTACATGCATAATACATATATACTACATGCATGCAACATACATACAACATATATACTACATGCATGCAACATGCATACTATATATATACTATATATACTACATGTAACATACATACTACATATATACTACATGCATACTACATACATACTACATACATAATACATATATACTACATGCATGCAACATACATACAGCATATATACTACATGCATGCAACATGCATACTATATATATATACTATATATACTACATGTAACATACATACTACATATATACTACATGCATACTACATACATACTACATACATGCTACATACATACTACATACATAATACATATATACTACATGCATGCAACATACATACAACATATATACTACATGCATGCAACATGCATACTACATATATACTATATATACTACATGTAACATACATACTACATATATACTACATGCATACTACATACATACTACATACATAATACATATATACTACATGCATGCAACATACATACAACATATATACTACATGCATGCAACATGCATACTACATATATACTATATATACTACATGTAACATACATACTACATGCATGCTACATACATACTACATACATGCTACATACATAATATATATACTACATGCATGCAACATACATACAACATATACACTACATGCATGCAACATGCATACTATATATATACTATATATACTACATGTAACATACATACTACATATACACTACATGCATACTACATACATACTACATACATGCTACATACATACTACATACATAATACATATATACTACATGCATGCAACATACATACAACATATATACTACATGCATGCAACATGCATACTATATATATATACTATATATACTACATGTAACATACATACTACATATATACTACATGCATACTACATACATACTACATACATGCTACATACATACTACATACATAATACATATATACTACATGCATGCAACATACATACAACATATATACTACATGCATGCAACATGCATACTACATATATACTATATGTACTACATGTAACATACATACTACATATATACTACATGCATACTACATACATACTACATACATGCTACATACATACTACATACATACACTACATGCATGCAACATACATACTACATATATACCACATGCATGCAACATGCATACTACATATATACTGTATATATACTACATGCATGCAACATACATATATACTACATACAATACATACATATAGACATACAGTACATATAACATAGAGTACATACTCACCGTCACTTGTCACTTTGATCCCCGAAGCCATTGTCGCCTGAGGAATAAATATCAAAATAAAAAAACACCAATATACTTACCCCGATCCACAGAAGTCCACGAGGGTCCCACGTCCATCTTGCGTGGAGAACAGCAGCATCAGCTGATGCTACTGTTCTCTACCAGCTCCAGGAATACAATGACGGAAGGTAGGTATCCTTCCGCACTGTATTCCTCCACCACTTTAAAAAAAAAAAAAGTCCCTAGTCTCACTTTATGCCATTGCTGCGTGGGAAATTCAACACACTGGAGCAGACACCTGTGGTGAGGACAATAATTGCTTCCGCATATACACTCGCGATCAAACACATGTTAATGATATGGTGTACCAAGATGGTGTTGAAGGCTGTAAATCATCTACGGGTAAAATAATAAGGAAAGAAAGGGGTAAATGTACATCTGGTATAAGTGGAAAATAAATGAATAATACTTGGTGTGCCCGTAAGCCTACAGTAGGTCAGGACTTTTGAGTTTATACCAATGTATACAGACCCCTGGTAACGTTTGTGTTCTCCCTGACGGAGTATTCTTGGTTTGCGGACATCGTGCCTACAGGTGGGTGTGTCCGGACATAAGAGGGGTTTGCACTCTTGCTAAACTGACACCAGCCACTTTCATAGTTCCTCATAGTAAAATAGAGACTGCAGCAGTTCCAATTCATACCTTGCATAGAAGGACTGCAGACAATAAGCCCCGGCCAAATGGTAGGCCGCATCTAGTAGAAATGGGGATAACAAATAAAATATTCAGTAGTATGCTAATATACCCCTTCATAACACAACTGTGGGATAAATTAGTGGAAGCTACCGACTACCTGGACAATCAGATTTTCCAGATTCTTGAAGTTCTTAATGAAACTAATACAATACAGAGACAATTAATCGTAGTTACTAACCAACATACTATAGTACTAGATTACCTGACCGCAAAAGAAGGAGGCATGTGTCAAATAATTGGTCCCACCTGTTGTAATTATATCGACCCTGCTTGCAATCTCCAGATCAGGGCCAGTATAGACAAAATAGGTGAACTCAGAGACCAATGGTTAAAACAACACAGTGCAAACAGAGACTCCTGGTGGGGTTAAACATTCTTTTTTCTAAATCCAGCAAATTGGTTTAATGGCCTTGCAGGATGGATTTTTTTTTTGGCATTATATAGACTTGTATGCAAAGTTTATTGTTTTGCTTATTGCTTTATGTAGCCTTAAAAGCGCTAAAATATATGTATTACTTAAGCTACTGAATAATGTATGCGGAAAAAAAGGAATCTAAGGCTGAGCCTTCTGTAGTGTATCATAGACCCCAGGTGGCCATTGCTGATGGGGAAAGTGAGTGTCCACACTGAGGGTGGATGGGAGAAGCAGGTAGGAAGCCCCCTTATGGGTACTAGACTCATGAGACAGTAGCTCCTTTGTGGACATCAGCTGACCCTGTGGCAAAGGTTATACCATTTACAAAAGGGGGAAATCGATATAGAAGAGTTAATGGTTTGCCTTTATATCCCTTTAATTGCCTTTAAGACTTCAATTGCCTTTTGCCTTATTATTGCTATGTGTTATTCTTATGTAGACTACTAGTCTCTGTCTTCAAGGAAACTATACTTGTTATCATATGTGTTCTCAACAACGTGTTCTGGGTGCATTGTAAACAAGGTACGACCCTGAGGTGATGTGGGGGCCAAATGAGCTCCATAGAGTCACATATTGCTGTAAATGGTATAAAAACATTCCTTGTATTTCATTACGTCAGATAAAGTGATTTGACCACGGCTTGTGTGTTGAAGTCTCTTTGTCTCCTAGCGCTTGCAACAGAAAGGGCGAAAAACCTGGTAATTCGGACTCACTCGTGATCTGGCACAGCTGATGCTTAGTCAGAACAAAAGCAGCTACGACAATGCCATGCACACAGTCAAGCAGTCCAGTGCCAGAGGCAGCAAAGCAACCCCAAAACATCAGGGAACCTCCGCCATGTTTGACTGTAGGGACCGTGTTATTTTCTTTGAATGCCTCTTTTTTCTCCTGTAAACTCTATGTTGATGCCTTTGCCCAAAAAGCTCTACTTTTGTCTCATGTGACCAGAGAGCATTCTTCCAAAATGTTTTAGGCTTTTTCAGGTAAGTTTTGGCAAACTCCAGCCTGGCATTTTTATGTCTCGGGGTAAGAAGTGGGGTCTTCCTGGGTCTCCTATCATACAGTCCCTTTTCATTCAGACGCCGACGGATAGTACGGGTTGACACTGTTGTACCCTCGGACTGCAGGGCAGCTTGAACTTGTTTGGATGTTAGTCGAGGTTCTTTATCCAACATCCGCACAATCTTGCGTTGAAATCTCTTGTCAATTTTTCTTTTCCGTCCACATCTAGGGAGGTTAGCCAAAGTGCCATGGGCTTTAACCTTCTTGATGACACTGCGCACGGTAGACACAGGAACATTCAGGTCTTTGGAGATGGACCTGTAGCCTTGAGATTGCTCATGCTTCCTCACAATTTGGTTTCTCAAGTCCTCAGACAGTTCTTTGGTCTTCTTTCTTTTCTCCATGCTCAATGTGGTACACACAAGGACACAGGACAGAGGTTGAGTCAACTTTAATCCATGTCAACTGGCTGCAAGTGTGATTTAGTTATTGCCAACACCTGTTAGGTGCCTCAGGTAAGTTACAGGTGCTGTTAATTACACAAATTAGAGAAGCATCACATGATTTTTCAAACAGTGCCAATACTTTTGTCCACCCTCTTTTTTATGTTTGGTGTGGAATTATATCCAATTTGGCTTTAGGACAATTCTTTTTGTGTTTTTTCATTTAAGACAAATTAAATGAAGATAATAATACCAAAGAATTTGTGTTTGCAATCATTTTCAGGAAGAAACTGAGTATTATCTGACAGAATTGCAGGGGTGTCAATACTTTTGGCCACAACTGTAGATACAGCCTGATCTTGCCAGGTAGTAGCACCATGAGGCGAAACAAAATACTGGGTGAATACATCACGTACTTTGAGTCCTGAGAGAGGACGCCGTAAAGGGAGCACATGTGTCCTAGGCCTATCCCCATTGTCCACCACACCTTCAGTCACATCAGATGAGGAGCAATCATGCAGTCTAGTGAAGTTATGGAGGACCACACAAGCTTTGATGACCTCATTGACGTTGGCTTCACTCACCTGAATGGCAGACTGGAGGACACGCCATTTGGCATAAAGAATGCCGAAGGCACACTTCAAAAAATCCTGTGCCAGTGGTCAAGGTTTCTGCGTGGGTATGGCCTCTTGACATGCCTGGTCAATTTGAAGGCTTCATCCCCCACTAGGACATACTGCTTCTTGATTTGAGTCTGGCAGCTGACGTGGTGGTGGTAGGTCCAACTGGTTATTGCGCAGCCGCCAACCCATAATGGAAGATTTGAAGACTCGAGAGTCTCCAGTTCTTCCATAAGCCCCAATGTCTACAATTATAAACCTGTAGTTACTGTCAACCAGAGCCAACAAAACTACAGAAAAATATTGTTTATAATTATAGAATTGGGACCCTGAGTTCGGCGGCTTACGCACATGGATGTGCTTCCCATCCAGGGCTCCAATACAATTGGGGAATTGGCAGTGCAGCTCAAATCCCCTGGCAATCCTCAACCAATCTCCCATCTTTGGCTCTGTTATGACCAGATGATGACGTCTGGACCAGATTTCAGAACATGTAGCACGAACGATGCCAGATATTGTCGATCGCCCAATCAAAAACTCCAGATGGAGTGCGGCATAAGAATGGCCAGTTGTGAGGAACCTACAATTAAACAAATGTAGATAATATATACATTAATACATGCTAAAGGATATACACATTACATATAGATCAGCAGAACATTGTGTAAGTAAGAAGCTAGGCGAACAATACATATACACATGTACCACGGCTATGTAATGTGGAATAACGCATCAAAGTCTTCTAACTTTTAGAGCATATATTTAAACCAATTCATAATGTTACTTGGCCAAAAAGGTGTTACTGAGTAAGAGAATTCTTGGGGAAACTAATCATCTACATACATTCTGTAGCTGAGGAATACATACCGTAACGTAAGGAGAAGCCACTCCTCCGCAGAGATACATTTGTGCATCTGGGTGTCCTGGAAGGTGATCCCTGGGCGCACTGTCTCCAACAAAACATCAAAGGTAGAAACGATCATCCGACAATAGAGGAAAAACTTGTCGGGATGCGTCCTCAGACCTGCATAAAGCCTGTGAAAATGGCCTTTATTGAGGCGTTGTCTCAAATGCGGATGCACCCACATTCATCTCCTCCTCCTCAGATCCACAATCACGGGTTATGGCTGGCCAAAGCGCCGGGACAAAGTCCAGTTGAACAGAACATGGTCAGTTGGGGTGAACTGAAGTGTATCTGACATGTTTGCTAACAACCACCAAGACACCAAGCACAGCACCAAAATGGGCAGATTGGAGGCTGCCACCTGATGTTGAGGCAATAAATAGGGTTGGTGCTGATGATTTATATTATGTGCAGGCCTCAGAACCGTTAAATGTCCATTTTGCAAGGTTGCAAGAAAAAAACGCTATACGGATCACATACGGATTACATATGGATGCTTACATGAGAAAAATATGCGGCCACACCCTGACAATGGATGACATACTATTTAGGGACCATTTATGCTTATTACGGCCATACAATACGGTCCGTATTTTTCGACGTTGTGTGTGACTCCAGCCTGACTCTGAGATATTAGTGTCACGACTGCAGCCGCAGACGCGGCCTAGCAGGCGCCTCCACGCCGATGGCGAGGGGCGGGCATCCCCCGGGGACGCAATATGGACCCTCTATACCACAGAGGGGGACCCGGGCCTACCCGAAATAGGGAAGGGTAGCGACCGGGATACTGTGGCAGCTGAGCATGTGGACAAAGAGGACGTAGGACTTGATGACACCGCACAACTTCAGGTATAAATAAAGTAAAGTTTACTTAATGTAAAGTCACAGTACATAGACAAAACCAGGACACACAAGGTCATCAGGACATCAGGACACACGAGGTCATCAGGACATCAAGACACACGAGGTCATCAGGACATCAGGACACACGAGGTCATCAGGACATCAGGACACACGAGGTCATCAGGACACACGAGGTCATCAGGACATCAGGACACACGAGGTCATCAGGATGCACAAGGTGATCCAGATGCAGGCAGGACATCAGGGTCACCCACAGGACATCAGAGTCACCGGCAGACATCAGACGGGAGTCGTTTGGTTCCGGACATCCAACACGACCTTCAGGCACCACTGCAATCATCCAGCTCCAGGCAGCGGTCATCAGGTTCCAGACTGCGGTTGTCAGGCTCCGGGCATCGGACCTAGGAAGGAACTCAAGCGTTATGGTGCTAACACCGCAGGATTGCTGGGCCTGCATGGAGCTAGCACCGCATGGTAGTCAGAGCACAGCATAGTAGATGCTCAGCAGGAACACCGGTTACAAGAGTCTCAGAGTCACTGGGTGCAGGACTCCAAACACAGAGGGATTCCAGGAACACAACATAGCTGACAGTTCAGACATGGTCAGGTACAGGATCAAGGATTCAAGCCCGGATATACTGCCTCCGGGGTAGGGCGAAGGAACAGGACAAAGCAGGAATCAAGGCAGGGAATTTGGTACCATAACCGAGACAGACAAGGTCCACAGACATGAGACACACATGGCAAAGTCCAGGAGCTTTGTGAATGTGAGTAGCTCTGGCCCCACCCATAGGACAGGGTGAGCTTATAAAGGAGCTGCCCCTCAGCAATTGGCTGGGGACAGCATTTCAAGTACACACACTAACCCTGATAAAAGCAGGGAAGGTGTGGCTGCGCACGCCCTAAGCACACACAGAAACCACTGCAGCACAATCAGTGCAGGAACTGCAGCTTAGAGCACCTGGCCATGGCTGGCAGCCAAGACACATGTGGAAAGTCATGCACGAGCTGCAAATGACCTCACAACCCATAGACAGCTTCCACAGCGGCGACCAGGGACCGCACATGTGAATGGTCAGCAGCAGAGCAAAGACCTAACACCACATGTGCAGCTATGCAGCAGAGCAGGGAATTGAGCAGGCTCTATACAGGTAAAAGCCAGCAGTATCCCAGCTCAATTAGGGGGAAAGGAGTAAGGGGTTAAAGCAGAAAACATGCATTGTCACGCCGACAACCAAATACAAACAGAACGGCGTGACAATTAGCATGAGATCGTTCCTGCACTTTGTAGCAGTGATGTGAGAAAGGTAACCGGAGTTCATAGCTGATGAACTTGATCACCTCACTTGCGGCACCACTCGCTATGTGATAACTATATGACAGCATGAAAATCGCAGCGCTCTGATTGGCGGTAATGAAATTATCACCATTCAAAACTGACAGTGTTTCTTACACTGTCACACAGATGACAGCATGGGAAACAGCAGATGATTGGGGTGGAAAAACAGTAACACGGACTTCTTGGAGAAATTGTATGGAGGGAGGCCACGTCCACTAGACAAACAAAAAAGGCAGCTCTCTGTAGCGCCATAGAATGCAAATATGAAATAGGAACATTGAATTGCATTACTGCATTAGAAATATGAAAAATTGAGAATGTTTAGTGCTTAAATTGGCCAATTCATGTGCACCTGGTAGCCACTATAAGGTGATTCTTGTTTTCCAAGACCTAACCTAATGCCAATCCTCTCTTAGACTAAAGTCTTCATCTGTATGGGAACCTAATGTGAATCATCTCTTAGACTGAAATCTATATCTCTGTGGAGGGGTAGTGGCCCTGCTGTGATTAAAACACCTGAGGCTAAGAGGAAGAGTGCTCAGTCAGAAGGCTAATGAATACAAATTTCAAATTGCCTTAAAGTGTCTTCCAGGTACGCATGAATTGGCCAATTTATGCACTAAGCATTCTCAATTTTTCATATTTCTAATGCCATAATGCAATTCAATTTTCATATTTCATATTTGCATGCTATGGCGCTACAGAGTCCTGCCTTTTTTGTTTGAGTGCATATGAGTTGATGACTTTAGGTAAGTACCTGTTCACACTTAGTTTATGTTTGGATGTGATGGTCAGTTTTTAGAAATTTAGCAAGATCGTCCGATTATAGGGAAAAGTCGGGGTCGTCCCGAAACACGAAACCCAATGTAAGTCAATGGGGAATAAAAGTCGGCAGTGAGAGGAGGACAGGAAACACACCTACAGTGCCCATTTGAATGCCAAAAGCATCAATTCTTCTTACTTAAGCTTGTCAACCTTAATTAACTTCATAATACAAGTTACACACTGAAAAATGGGGGTTATTTGGCTAAAGTTGTGGGGGGGGGCTGGCTCCAGGTTTTCATGTGCCCTGGGCGAAAGAGCGCCTCTTTAACACATACCAAAATTCATCATGCTCCGATACGGCAGAGAAATAGCGGTATAGTACAATGAAAAATACTTCACTTTTTACATCTCATGACAAGGCCCATCTATTTCTCCATACAGAATCATTGGTCCCATATAATGTTTGAAACAGTATATGATGAGCTCCACATAATGCTACAGTATATGTTGGTCCCCATGGATGAAGCTCCACTGTCTTATCGGCCCAAATAATGCTCCAAACATAATTGGCCCCATTTCTAATGCTCTAGTGTATAATGGGCCCTGTAAATGCTGCTCCAGTGTCTGATGTCCACCTTTGGAATGTTCCAGTGTATGGTGGGCCCCATCTATCATTCTCCAGAGTATAGTGCTCCCCAAAAATTGCTGTCCCAACATTGAAAACAATCAAATAAGTCTCCTCGCTAGGGAATCCCTGTACTAGTCTGGACTCCTCGTCGTCCCCATCTTCCATCTCACTGCACAGTATTTCAACCTTGCAAGTGCTGTGATCCTGAGCAAGCAGGGGGGGCCCACTCGTAGGCGACGGCACTGGCACAGGGCCTCTGATAGTACGGTGGTGTGTCTGATGGCGGGTGGGCCGAACCTGCACTTTCATCTGCAGCTTCCTCTTTGTCACCGTGTAAGATGGAACTGTATATGGGAAGGGTAACCTGAGTTTCATCAGGGTCAGATTCAGGCCGTGTAGTGTGCGAGGGGAATGTAGTGGTCTGGGTCAATGTACCAGCAGATTCATCGAGCAGTGGCTGGGCATCAGTGCACTTGTGTCGCCCCCAGGAGTACGGTAGCCACAGTGGCATTACCTTCTTCCTAGGGAGTGTGATGTCATGCTTGGGAGCAACGAAGGATCTCTCTAGCAGGTTAACTGATTGGGCGGCGTTATGCCCACGAGTCATGACCCTCCCAACAGCGTTCATGAAGGCAAAGTGTTTGTTTTACGTGGGCAGTATGGTTGCAAAGCTGAACCTTAAAGGAATGTCCAGAAGGGCACCACCAGGAGTGGAGCCTACGGTTAAATTCGACTCCACCTGGGAAACCTCAACCATGCCAGCTACAGAACAGATGCACACATTGCAAGCTTAATTCCGTTAACGAACGAGACTCCGTCATGCCCCGCGGTCCGAGTCCGGCTTACTAGAGGGACACGTGAGGCTCTGGCACATGAGATTGGCCAATAACTGGTGTGTCATGCCCTTACATGTCCGTGGCTGCATGTGCGCTACACTGAAAAGGCCAGCGTTTGTCGCTTACAGGTACAGATAACCCGCTGAACAACGTTAGTGATGGGGATCACTGATTACAATTATTACCCGCGAACAATGATTTCCCAATAAGTGCAGGTCAACCGCAGTTCCGGAATTAGGCCTAACCGTCATTCCTGAAAAAATGAAAAACTTACGTGTGCAAACCACAGGTACTGTAGCTTGCTTAACAGCTCGCCAGCCGTTCTCACGCCCAGTATGGATTACACGTGATTGCACAAAGGTTAGAAAGGGTACCGTATCCCCGGATAACATGTATGGATAGCGAACGCATTCAAAATATATGTCTCAGGAGGCAGGCTCAGACGGTGTTAGGCCCAGTATGGATTGCACGTGATTGCACAAAGGTTAGAAAGGGTACCGTATCCCCAGATAACATGTATGGATAGCGTACACATTCAAAATATATGTCTCAGGAGGCAGGTTCAGACGGTGTTAGGCCCAGTATGGATTGCACGTGATTGCACAAAGGTTAGAAAGTGTACCGTATCCCCAGATAACATGTATGGATAGCGTACACATTCAAAATATATGTCTATACATCAGGAGGCAGGCTCAGACGGTGTCAGGCCCAGTATGGATTGCACGTGATTGCACAAAGGTTAGAAAGGGTACCGTATCCCCAGATAACATGTATGGATAGCGTACACATTCAAAATATATGTCTCAGGAGGCAGGCTCAGACGGTGTTAGGCCCAGTATGGATTGCACGTGATTGCACAAAGGTTAGAAAGGGTACCGTATCCCCAGATAACATGTATGGATAGCGTACACATTCAAAATATATGTCTATACATCAGGAGGCAGGCTCAGACGGTGTCAGGCCCAGTATGGATTGCACGTGATTGCACAAAGGTTAGAAAGGGTACCGTTTCCCGGATAACATGTATGGATAGCGTACACATTCAAAATATATGTCTCAGGAGGCAGGCTCAGATGGTGTTAGGCCCAGTATGGATTGCACGTGATTGCACAAAGGTTAGAAAGGGTACCGTATCCCCGGATAACATGTATGGATAGCGTACACATTCAAAATATATGTCTATACATCAGGAGGCAGGCTCAGACGGTGTCAGGCACAGTATGGATTGCACGTGATTGCACAAAGGTTAGAAAGGGTACCGTATCCCTGGATAACAAGTATGGATAGCGTACACATTCAAAATATATGTCTCAGGAGACAGGCTCAGACGGTGTTAGGCCCAGTATGTATTGCACGTGATTGCACAAAGGTTAGAAAGGGTACCGTATCCCCGGATAACATGTATGGATAGCGTACACATTCAAAATATATGTCTCAGGAGGCAGGCTCAGACGGTGTTAGGCCCAGTATGGATTGCACGTGATTGCACAAAGGTTAGAAAGGGTACCGTATCCCTGGATAACAAGTATGGATAGCGTACACATTCAAAATATATGTCTATACATCAGGAGGCAGGCTCAGACGGTGTCAGGCACAGTATGGATTGCACGTGATTGCACAAAGGTTAGAAAGGGTACCGTATCCCTGGATAACAAGTATAGGTAGTGTACACATTCAAAATATATGTCTCAGGAGGCAGGCTCAGACGGTGTTAGGCCCAGTATGGATTGCACGTGATTGCACAAAGGTTAGAAAGGGTACCGTATCCCCAGATAACATGTATGGATAGCGTACACATTCAAAATATATGTCTATACATCAGGAGGCAGGATCAGACGGTGTCAGGCACAGTATGGATTGCACGTGATTGCACAAAGGTTAGAAAGGGTACCGTATCCCCAGATAACATGTATGGATAGCGTACACATTCAAAATATATGTCTCAGGAGACAGGCTCAGACGGTGTTAGGCCCAGTATGGATTGCACGTGATTGCACAAAGGTTAGAAAGGGTACCGTATCCCTGGATAACAAGTATGGATAGCGTACACATTCAAAATATATGTCTCAGGAGGCAGGCTCAGACGGTGTTAGGCCCAGTATGGATTGCACGTGATTGCACAAAGGTTAGAAAGGGTACCGTATCCCCAGACAACATGTATGGATAGCGTACACATTCAAAATATAAGTCTATACATCAGGAGGCAGGCTCAGACAGTGTCAGGCACAGTATGGATTGCACGTGATTGCACAAAGGTTAGAAAGGGTACGTATCCCCAGATAACATGTATGGATAGCGTACACATTCAAAATATATGTCTATACATCAGGAGGCAGGCTCAGACGGTGTCAGGCACAGTATGGATTGCACGTGATTGCACAAAGGTTAGAAAGGGTACCGTATCCCCAGATAACATGTATGGATAGCGTACACATTCAAAATATATGTCTCAGGAGACAGGCTCAGACGGTGTTAGGCCCAGTATGGATTGCACGTGATTGCACAAAGGTTAGAAAGGGTACCGTATCCCCAGATAACATGTATGGATAGCGTACACATTCAAAATATATGTCTATACATCAGGAGGCAGGCTCAGACGGTGTCAGGCACAGTATGGATTGCACGTGATTGCACAAAGGTTAGAAAGGGTACCGTATCCCTGGATAACAAGTATGGATAGCGTACACATTCAAAATATATGTCTCAGGAGGCAGGCTCAGACGGTGTTAGGCCCAGTATGGATTGCACGTGATTGCACAAAGGTTAGAAAGGGTACTGTATCCCCAGATAACATGTATGGATAGCGTACACATTCAAAATATATGTCTATACATCAGGAGGCAGGCTCAGACGGTGTCAGGCACAGTATGGATTGCACGTGATTGCACAAAGGTTAGAAAGGGTACCGTATCCCCAGATAACATGTATGGATAGCGTACACATTCAAAATATATGTCTCAGGAGGCAGGCTCAGACGGTGTTAGGCCCAGTATGGATTGCACGTGATTGCACAAAGGTTAGAAAGGGTACCGTATCCCTGGATAACATGTATGGATAGCGTACACATTCAAAATATATGTCTATACATCAGGAGGCAGGCTCAGACGGTGTCAGGCACAGTATGGATTTGACGGCCCAGATTACACAGCGGAGGAGCAGGGAGAGGTAAAGATTGCAAATGCTGGGGCCCTGCCCAAGCAAGGGGGGCCCACTCATGGGCGTCGGTACTGGCACTGGGCCCCTCTTAGTACAGCGGTGTGTCTGACGGCGGGTGTGCACCACCACCGTCAGAGACACTTGATTGCACTATGAGGGACCCTGTGCCAGTGCCCGCGCCCAAGAGTCGGCCTACCCACCTGTCCAGGGCAACGGCACTCACACGGTGTCGTGCGCTAGGTGGTGGCCCCGGCCATGGGGGGGAGGCAGCACAGTTAAGGAGTTTTAGAAAGTGGCATATGTTGATGTTGGACATTCAGCTGATGCAAAAGGCGAAATAGGTCAAGTCCCAGGAAGAGGTGGACCAAAGCAAGCCATTTTTCTGTCACCCTATGTGTCATCAGGGGAAGGTGGGACAAAATCCTTGGAAACCCATGCATGGTTCATTTTAATGAAGGTTAGATCATCCACAGTTTGGGTTGACAGACGGGTCCTTTTTTCTGTCAGGATTGATCCAGCTGCACTGAAGACTCTTTCCGATAGCACACTTGCAGCTGGGCAAGCGAGCTCCTGTAAGGCATATTGGGCCAATTCAGGCCAGGTGTCCAGTTTAGCGGCCCAATAGTCAAAGGGGAATGACCTGTGTGGGAGAACATCGATATGGGAGGAAAAGTAGTTTGTAACCATAGTTGACAACTGCTGTCTCCTGTCACTTTCCATCGATGCAGTATTTCCAGTTGTGTGAGCGGTATTTGAAAAATCAGTCCACAACATTGTCATGAAACCCCTGTCTCCAACGCCACTTCTGCTGTGTGCACCACGAACACCTCTGCCAAGCTGCCCCCGGCCCGTACGGTTCGTGTGAGAACCATCACCGCTGCTGTGTGCTGGGAATGCCTCACGCAACCGATTTACCAGAGTTGCTTGTTTATTAGCCAATATTAGGTCAAGGTTCTCCTGTGGCATGATGTTTTGTAATTTGCCTTTATAGCGTGGATCCAGGATGCTGGCCAACCAGTAGTCGTCATCGTTCATCATTTTGGCAATGCGGGGGTCCCTTTTTAGGATCCGCAAGGCATAGTCTGACATGTGGGCCAATGTTCCCGGTGTCAATGATGCACTGCGAGTGCTGGGTGGAGGAGCACTTTCTGGCAAATCCACATCCCTCCAGTCACGCACAAACCCTGTACCAGACCTTGCCACGCCAACATTTTCACTTGCCCCACGAGATGCATCCTCCTCCCCTAAGTAATCATCCCCATCATCATCCTCCTCCTCCTCTTCTTCCTCCACCTCGTCCAGGAGAGGTCCCTGAGCAGACAATGGCTGAATGTCATCAAGGATTCCCTCCTCCTCTTCCTCCTCATCAACATTGGCTGCAGACGCCTGCTCCTTAAGGTGCGTCAAAGTTTGCATGAGCAGACGCATAAGTAGGATGCTCATGCTTAGGATGGCGTCGTCTGCGTTTACCAGCCGTGTGCATTCCTCAAAACACTGAAGGACTTTACAGAGGTCTTTCAGCTTCGACCACTGCACACCTGTCAACTCCATGTCTGCTCTCAAAGTGCCTGGCCGTGTATCCTCCCACAAATGCATTATGGCCTGCCTCTGCTCGCACAGCCGCTCCACCATGTGCAGGGTGGAGTTCCACCTTGTTGCAATGTCGATAATGAGGCGGTGGTTGGGAAGGTGGAGCAATCGCTGCAGCTTCTGCATACGAACGGAGTGTACAGGCGACCGGCGGATGTGCGCGCACAGTCTTCGCACCTTCTGGAGCAGGGCTGTTAACTCCGGATAATTTTTGAGGAAGCACTGCACCACCAGGTTCAAGGTGTGAGCCAAGCAAGGTATGTGGCTGAGTTTTGAAAGGGCTATGGCTGCCACAAAATTACGGCCGTTATCACTAACTACCTTGCCTGCCTCAAGATGTACACTGCCCAGCCATGACTCAGTTTGTCGCTTCAAGTACTCGGCCAGCACCTCGGCGGTGTGTCTGTCGCCCAAACACATCATCTGCAACACAGCCTGCTGACGCTTTCCACTAGCTGCTCGATAGGGGGACACATCGTGTGCAACAGTGGCAGCTGCAGATGGAGTGCTCGTACGACTGCGCTCTGTGGACAAGCTTTCGCTTCTGGAGGAGGAGGGTCGAACGCCTACAGCCAACTGTTTCCTATACCGTGGGCTAGGCAGCACTGTCCCACCACCGCTGTCCCCTGTGGACCCTGCATCCACCACATTAACCCAGTGCGCAGTAATGGACACGTAACGGCCCTGGCCATGCCGACTGGACCATGCATCGGTTGCGAGGTGCACCTTTCCGCTCACTGACTGCTTGAGTGCATGGACAATGCGGTCTTTCACATGATGGTGGAGGGCTGGGATGGCTTTGCGAGAGAAGAAGTGGCGACTGGGTAGGTCATAGCGTGGTACTGCATAGGCCATGAGTTCGCGGAAAGCTGTGCTTTCCACCAACCGAAAGGGCATCATCTCAAACGAGATTTGTTTGGCAATGTGGGCGTTCATACCCAGTGTACGCGGATGAGAGACTGAGTACTTTCTTGACCTACTCATAGTGTCTGGGAGGGTGAGCTGGACTTGAGAGCTGCATATGGTGGAAGTAGCGGTGGACAGGGTGGACTGAGAGAGGGTTGATGATGGTGATGGAGTTGGTGTTCTTTCTGATGGCCTAGAATCAGACTTTCGTTGATATAACAGTGGGATTCCCTGACTGCTGTGGCCTTGCAACGACACCTCAACATTTGCTGCTGTGCTAACCGGTGGGCTTACAGTGGGGGAAACAATGTAGCGTTGCTGACTACCTTCGTTGTGATCAGTTGCACATGTGGCACTTGAGGTTTGGTGTTGTGTCCACGCTTGCAAGTGCATGCTGGTTAAATGTCTAAGCATGCAACTGGTATTCAAATTTTTCAGATTTTTCCCTCGGCTAAAGGTCTTTGCGCACTTCTTACAGATAACCTGGGCCTGATCATGAGGATTTTGTTCAAAAAAGTGCCACACTGCACTCTTCCTACTTTGGCAGACATTTTGCGGCCTAGCACGCTGTGATCTTTGGCCCTCTGGACAAGCTGTCCAGCAACTATTTTGATATTTGGAACCTGTCTTTGGAGTGCTACGGGCCTGCCAGATAACAGCTGTTGCGATGTCGATGTCTGCTGTGGATGCTCCTCATCTGAGCTATTGGAAGCAGCACCCTCTTCCCCCAATGGATGCCAATCTGGGTCAACAACTGGGTCATCCATCACCTCCTTTTCTATGTCATGTGCACCTTCCTCTGTGTCACCGTGTATGGTGGTATAGTGTGCGGGAAGGGGCACCTGAGTCTCATCAGGGTCAGAATCTGGCTCTGTACACTGCGAGGACAATGTAGTGCTCTGAGTGAATGTACCAGCAGAATCATCCATCAGCTGCTGTGCATCAGTGCACTCCATGTCAGATTCATCTTGGCCTGGGTAATTCACCATTTGACTTGATAATCCAGGCATGGTATGTGAAAACAGCTCCATGGAGTAATCAGTATTATGGCCTGCGTCATCCTTCAATCTTGGTTGGGGTGAAGGACACAAGGAAAGGTGTGGTTCATGAACATGAGCCTCCAATGACGACTCAGTGCTTTTACTTTTTACAACTAAAGAAGAGGAGGCGATAGAGCTGGAGGCTGAGTCAGCAATGTAAGACAAAACTTTTTCCTGATGCTCTGGCTTTAAAAGCGGTTTGCCAACTCCTAGAAAACTAAGCGTTCGAGGCCTTATGTAGCCAGACGATGACGCAGGCTCAACACCTCCTGCATTCGGTCCTATTTTGCTCTTGCCACTACCATCAGATCCACCACCAACACCATCATTACCAGTTGCCAACCCCCGCCCAATTCCACGGCCTCTTCCACCAGCCTTCCTCATTTTTGGTAGAAATGTAGACAAAATCCAACAAACTATATAGTAATGTAAAACAAGGTACAAGGTGTCTATAGGACGGGGAGATTTTGAATTTCTGCAGACACTTGTGGACACTGGACACTTTTGGATTGTGTGAAGCCAACTGATATCTGAGCGCTATGTGACAGGCTCGATGGCACAGCTGTGACCAAAGTGACTAGAGGATAAGGGAGATTTTGAATCTCTGCACACACTTTTGGACACTGGACACTTTTGGATTGTGTGAGGCCCACTGATATCTGAGCGCTATGTCACAGGCTCGATGGCACAGCTGTGACCAAAGTGACTAGAGGATAAGGGAGATTTTGAATCTCTGCACACACTTTTGGACACTGGACACTTTTGGATTGTGTGAGGCCCAATGAATATCTGAGCGCTATGTGACAGGCTCGATGGCACAGCTGTGACCAAAGTGACTAGAGGATAAGGGAGATTTTGAATCTCTGCACACACTTTTGGACACTGGACACTTTTGGATTGTGTGAGGCCCACTGATATCTGAGCGCTATGTGACAGGCTCGATGGCACAGCTGTGACCAAAGTGACTAGAGGATAAGGGAGATTTTGAATTTCTGCACACACTTTTGGACACTGGACACTTTTGGATTGTGTGAGGCCCACTGATATCTGAGCGCTATGTCACAGGCTCGATGGCACAGCTGTGACCAAAGTGACTAGAGGATAAGGGAGATTTTGAATCTCTGCACACACTTTTGGACACTGGACACTTTTGGATTTGTGTGAGGCCCAATGAATATCTGAGCGCTATGTGACAGGCTCGATGGCACAGCTGTGACCAAAGTGACTAGAGGATAAGGGAGATTTTGAATCTCTGCACACACTTTTGGACACTGGACACTTTTGGATTGTGTGAGGCCCACTGATATCTGAGCGCTATGTCACAGGCTCGATGGCACAGCTGTGACCAAAGTGACTGGAGGATAATGGAGATTTTGAAATTCTGCAGACACTTTTGGACACTGGACACTTTTGGATTGTGTGAGGCCCAATGAATATCTGAGCGCTATGTGACAGGCTCGATGGCACAGCTGTGACCAAAGTGACTAGAGGATAAGGGAGATTTTGAATCTCTGCACACACTTTTGGACACTGGACACTTTTGGATTGTGTGAGGCCCACTGATATCTGAGCGCTATGTCACAGGCTCGATGGCAGAGCTGTGACCAAAGTGACTAGAGGATAAGGGAGATTTTGAATCTCTGCACACACTTTTGGACACTGGACACTTTTGGATTGTGTGAGGCCCAATGAATATCTGAGCGCTATGTGACAGGCTCAATGGCACAGCTGTGACCAAAGTGACTAGAGGATAAGGGAGATTTTGAATTTCTGCAGACACTTTTGGACACTGGACACTTTTGGATTGTGTGAGGCCCAATGAATATCTGATCGCTATGTGACAGGCTCGATGGCACAGCTGTGACCAAAGTGACTAGAGGATAAGGGAGATTTTGAATATCTGCACACACTTTTGGACACTGGACACTTTTGGATTGTGTGAGGCCCACTGATATCTGAGCGCTATGTGACAGGCTCGATGGCACAGCTGTGACCAAAGTGACTAGAGGATAAGGGAGATTTTGAATTTCTGCAGACACTTTTGGACACTGGACACTTTTGGATTGTGTGAGGCCCAATGAATATCTGAGCGCTATGTGACAGGCTCGATGGCACAGCTGTGACCAAATTGACTAGAGGATAAGGGAGATTTTAAATATCTGCACACACTTTTGGACACTGGACACTTTTGGATTGTGTGAGGCTCACTGATATCTGAGCGCTATGTCACAGACTCGATGGCACAGCTGTGACCAAAGTGACTAGAGGATAAGGGAGATTTTTAATTTCTGCAGACACTTTTGAACACTGGACACTTTTGGATTGTGTGAGGCCCACTGAATATCTGAGCGCTATGTGACAGGCTCGATGGCACAGCTGTGACCAAAGTGACTAGAGGATAAGGGAGATTTTGAATCTCTGCACACACTTTTGGACACTGGACACTTTTGGATTGTGTGAGGCCCAATGAATATCTGAGCGCTATGTGACAGGCTCGATGGCACAGCTGTGACCAAAGTGACTAGAGGATAAGGGAGATTTTGAATCTCTTCACACACTTTTGGACACTGGACACTTTTGGATTGTGTGAGGCCCAATGAATATCTGAGCGCTATGTGACAGGCTCGATGGCACAGCTGTGACCAAAGTGACTAGAGGATAAGGGAGATTTTGAATCTCTGCACACACTTTTGGACACTGGACACTTTTGGATTGTGTGAGGCCCAATGAATATCTGAGCGCTATGTGACAGGCTCGATGGCACAGCTGTGACCAAAGTGACTAGAGGATAAGGGAGATTTTGAATCTCTGCACACACTTTTGGACACTGGACACTTTTGGATTGTGTGAGGCCCAATGAATATCTGAGCGCTATGTGACAGGCTCAATGGCACAGCTGTGACCAAAGTGACTAGAGGATAAGGTAGATTTTGAATCTCTGCACACAGTTTTGGACACTGGACACTTTTGGATTGTGTGAGGCCCAATGAATATCTGAGCGCTATGTGACAGGCTCGATGGCACAGCTGTGACCAAAGTGACTAGAGGATAAGGGAGATTTTGAATCTCTGCACACACTTTTGGACACTGGACACTTTTGGATTGTGTGAGGCCCACTGATATCTGAGCGCTATGTCACAGGCTCGATGGCACAGCTGTGACCAAAGTGACTAGAGGATAAGGGAGATTTTGAATTTCTGCAGACACTTTTGGACACTGGACACTTTTGGATTGTGTGAGGCCCAAAGAATATCTGAGCGCTATGTGACAGGCTCGATGGCACAGCTGTGACCAAAGTGACTAGAGGATAAGGGAGATTTTGAATCTCTGTACACACTTTTGGACACTGGACACTTTTGGATTGTGTGAGGCCCAATGAATATCTGAGCGCTATGTCACAGGCTCGATGGCTCAGCTGTGACCAAAGTAACTAGAGGATAAGGGAGATTTTGAATTTCTGCAGACACTTTTGGACACTGGACACTTTTGGATTGTGTGAGGCCCAATGAATATCTGAGCGCTATGTGACAGGCTCGATGGCACAGCTGTGACCAAAGTGACTAGAGGATAAGGGAGATTTTGAATCTCTGCACACACTTTTGGACACTGGACACTTTTGGATTGTGTGAGGCCCACTGATATCTGAGCGCTATGTGACAGGCTCGATGGCACAGCTGTGACCAAAGTGACTAGAGGATAAGGGAGATTTTGAATCTCTGCACACACTTTTGGACACTGGACACTTTTGGATTGTGTGAGGCCCAATGAATATCTGAACGCTATGTGACAGGCTCAATGGCACAGCTGTGACCAAAGTGACTAGAGGATAAGGGAGATTTTGAATTTCTGCAGACACTTTTGGACACTGGACACTTTTGGATTGTGTGAGGCCCAATGAATATCTGAGCGCTATGTGACAGGCTCGATGGCACAGCTGTGACCAAAGTGACTAGAGGATAAGGGAGATTTTGAATATCTGCACACACTTTTGGACACTGGACACTTTTGGATTGTGTGAGGCCCACTGATATCTGAGCGCTATGTCACAGGCTCGATGGCACAGCTGTGACCAAAGAGACTAGAGGATAAGGGAGATTTTGAATTTCTGCAGACACTTTTGGACACTGGACACTTTTGGATTGTGTGAGGCCCACTGATATCTGAGCGCTATGTGACAGGCTCGATGGCACAGCTGTGACCAAAGTGACTAGAGGATAAGGGAGATTTTTAATTTCTGCAGACACTTTTGAACACTGGACACTTTTGGATTGTGTGAGGCCCACTGAATATCTGAGCGCTATGTGACAGGCTCGATGGCACATCTGTGACCAAAGTGACTAGAGGATAAGGGAGATTTTGAATCTCTGCACACACTTTTGGACACTGGTCACTTTTGGATTGTGTGAGGCCCAATGAATATCTGAGCGCAATGTGACAGGCTCGATGGCACAGCTGTGACCAAAGTGACTAGAGGATAAGGGAGATTTTGAATTTCTGCAGACACTTTTGGACACTGGACACTTTTGGATTGTGTGAGGCCCAATGAATATCTGAGCGCTATGTGACAGGCTCGATGGCACAGCTGTGACCAAAGTGACTAGAGGATAAGGGAGATTTTGAATCTCTGCACACACTTTTGGACACTGGACACTTTTGGATTGTGTGAGGCCCACTGATATCTGAGCGCTATGTGACAGGCTCGATGGCACAGCTGTGACCAAAGTGACTAGAGGATAAGGGAGATTTTTAATTTCTGCAGACACTTTTGAACACTGGACACTTTTGGATTGTGTGAGGCCCACTGAATATCTGAGCGCTATGTGACAGGCTCGATGGCACATCTGTGACCAAAGTGACTAGAGGATAAGGGAGATTTTGAATCTCTGCACACACTTTTGGACACTGGTCACTTTTGGATTGTGTGAGGCCCAATGAATATCTGAGCGCAATGTGACAGGCTCGATGGCACAGCTGTGACCAAAGTGACTATAGGATAAGGGAGATTTTGAATCTCTGCACACACTTTTGGACACTGGACACTTTTGGATTGTGTGAGGCCCAATGAATATCTGAGCGCTATGTGACAGGCTCGATGGCAGAGCTGTGACCAAAGTGACTAGAGGATAAGGGAGATTTTGAATCTCTGCACACACTTTTGGACACTGGACACTTTTGGATTGTGTGAGGCCCAATGAATATCTGAGCGCTATGTGACAGGCTCAATGGCACAGCTGTGACCAAAGTGACTAGAGGATAAGGTAGATTTTGAATCTCTGCACACAGTTTTGGACACTGGACACTTTTGGATTGTGTGAGGCCCAATGAATATCTGAGCGCTATGTGACAGGCTCGATGGCACAGCTGTGACCAAAGTGACTAGAGGATAAGGGAGATTTTGAATCTCTGCACACACTTTTGGACACTGGACACTTTTGGATTGTGTGAGGCCCACTGATATCTGAGCGCTATGTCACAGGCTCGATGGCACAGCTGTGACCAAAGTGACTAGAGGATAAGGGAGATTTTGAATTTCTGCAGACACTTTTGGACACTGGACACTTTTGGATTGTGTGAGGCCCAAAGAATATCTGAGCGCTATGTGACAGGCTCGATGGCACAGCTGTGACCAAAGTGACTAGAGGATAAGGGAGATTTTGAATCTCTGTACACACTTTTGGACACTGGACACTTTTGGATTGTGTGAGGCCCAATGAATATCTGAGCGCTATGTCACAGGCTCGATGGCTCAGCTGTGACCAAAGTAACTAGAGGATAAGGGAGATTTTGAATTTCTGCAGACACTTTTGGACACTGGACACTTTTGGATTGTGTGAGGCCCAATGAATATCTGAGCGCTATGTGACAGGCTCGATGGCACAGCTGTGACCAAAGTGACTAGAGGATAAGGGAGATTTTGAATCTCTGCACACACTTTTGGACACTGGACACTTTTGGATTGTGTGAGGCCCACTGATATCTGAGCGCTATGTGACAGGCTCGATGGCACAGCTGTGACCAAAGTGACTAGAGGATAAGGGAGATTTTGAATCTCTGCACACACTTTTGGACACTGGACACTTTTGGATTGTGTGAGGCCCAATGAATATCTGAACGCTATGTGACAGGCTCAATGGCACAGCTGTGACCAAAGTGACTAGAGGATAAGGGAGATTTTGAATTTCTGCAGACACTTTTGGACACTGGACACTTTTGGATTGTGTGAGGCCCAATGAATATCTGAGCGCTATGTGACAGGCTCGATGGCACAGCTGTGACCAAAGTGACTAGAGGATAAGGGAGATTTTGAATATCTGCACACACTTTTGGACACTGGACACTTTTGGATTGTGTGAGGCCCACTGATATCTGAGCGCTATGTCACAGGCTCGATGGCACAGCTGTGACCAAAGTGACTAGAGGATAAGGGAGATTTTGAATTTCTGCAGACACTTTTGGACACTGGACACTTTTGGATTGTGTGAGGCCCACTGATATCTGAGCGCTATGTGACAGGCTCGATGGCACAGCTGTGACCAAAGTGACTAGAGGATAAGGGAGATTTTTAATTTCTGCAGACACTTTTGAACACTGGACACTTTTGGATTGTGTGAGGCCCACTGAATATCTGAGCGCTATGTGACAGGCTCGATGGCACATCTGTGACCAAAGTGACTAGAGGATAAGGGAGATTTTGAATCTCTGCACACACTTTTGGACACTGGTCACTTTTGGATTGTGTGAGGCCCAATGAATATCTGAGCGCAATGTGACAGGCTCGATGGCACAGCTGTGACCAAAGTGACTAGAGGATAAGGGAGATTTTGAATTTCTGCAGACACTTTTGGACACTGGACACTTTTGGATTGTGTGAGGCCCAATGAATATCTGAGCGCTATGTGACAGGCTCGATGGCACAGCTGTGACCAAAGTGACTAGAGGATAAGGGAGATTTTGAATCTCTGCACACACTTTTGGACACTGGACACTTTTGGATTGTGTGAGGCCCACTGATATCTGAGCGCTATGTGACAGGCTCGATGGCACAGCTGTGACCAAAGTGACTAGAGGATAAGGGAGATTTTTAATTTCTGCAGACACTTTTGAACACTGGACACTTTTGGATTGTGTGAGGCCCACTGAATATCTGAGCGCTATGTGACAGGCTCGATGGCACATCTGTGACCAAAGTGACTAGAGGATAAGGGAGATTTTGAATCTCTGCACACACTTTTGGACACTGGTCACTTTTGGATTGTGTGAGGCCCAATGAATATCTGAGCGCAATGTGACAGGCTCGATGGCACAGCTGTGACCAAAGTGACTATAGGATAAGGGAGATTTTGAATCTCTGCACACACTTTTGGACACTGGACACTTTTGGATTGTGTGAGGCCCAATGAATATCTGAGCGCTATGTGACAGGCTCGATGGCAGAGCTGTGACCAAAGTGACTAGAGGATAAGGGAGATTTTGAATCTCTGCACACACTTTTGGACACTGGACACTTTTGGATTGTGTGAGGCCCAATGAATATCTGAGCGCTATGTGACAGGCTCAATGGCACAGCTGTGACCAAAGTGACTAGAGGATAAGGGAGATTTTGAATTTCTGCAGACACTTTTGGACACTGGACACTTTTGGATTGTGTGAGGCCCAATGAATATCTGATCGCTATGTGACAGGCTCGATGGCACAGCTGTGACCAAAGTGACTAGAGGATAAGGGAGATTTTGAATATCTGCACACACTTTTGGACACTGGACACTTTTGGATTGTGTGAGGCCCACTGATATCTGAGCGCTATGTGACAGGCTCGATGGCACAGCTGTGACCAAAGTGACTAGAGGATAAGGGAGATTTTGAATTTCTGCAGACACTTTTGGACACTGGACACTTTTGGATTGTGTGAGGCCCACTGAATATCTGAGCGCTATGTGACAGGCTCGATGGCACAGCTGTGACCAAAGTGACTAGAGGATAAGGGAGATTTTGAATTTCTGCAGACACTTTTGGACACTGGACACTTTTGGATTGTGTGAGGCCCAATGAATATCTGAGCGCTATGTGACAGGCTCGATGGCACAGCTGTGACCAAATTGACTAGAGGATAAGGGAGATTTTGAATATCTGCACACACTTTTGGACACTGGACACTTTTGGATTGTGTGAGGCCCACTGATATCTGAGCGCTATGTCACAGACTCGATGGCACAGCTGTGACCAAAGTGACTAGAGGATAAGGGAGATTTTGAATTTCTGCAGACACTTTTGGACACTGGACACTTTTGGATTGTGTGAGGCCCAAAGAATATCTGAGCGCTATGTGACAGGCTCGATGGCACAGCTGTGACCAAAGTGACTAGAGGATAAGGGAGATTTTGAATCTCTGTACACACTTTTGGACACTGGACACTTTTGGATTGTGTGAGGCCCAATGAATATCTGAGCGCTATGTCACAGGCTCGATGGCTCAGCTGTGACCAAAGTGACTAGAGGATAAGGGAGATTTTGAATTTCTGCAGACACTTTTGGACACTGGACACTTTTGGATTGTGTGAGGCCCAATGAATATCTGAGCGCTATGTGACAGGCTCGATGGCACAGCTGTGACCAAAGTGACTAGAGGATAAGGGAGATTTTGAATCTCTGCACACACTTTTGGACACTGGACACTTTTGGATTGTGTGAGGCCCACTGATATCTGAGCGCTATGTGACAGGCTCGATGGCACAGCTGTGACCAAAGTGACTAGAGGATAAGGGAGATTTTGAATCTCTGCACACACTTTTGGACACTGGACACTTTTGGATTGTGTGAGGCCCACTGATATCTGAGCGCTATGTCACAGGCTCGATGGCACAGCTGTGACCAAAGTGACTAGAGGATAAGGGAGATTTTGAATTTCTGCAGACACTTTTGGACACTGGACACTTTTGGATTGTGTGAGGCCCAAAGAATATCTGAGCGCTATGTGACAGGCTCGATGGCACAGCTGTGACCAAAGTGACTAGAGGATAAGGGAGATTTTGAATCTCTGTACACACTTTTGGACACTGGACACTTTTGGATTGTGTGAGGCCCAATGAATATCTGAGCGCTATGTCACAGGCTCGATGGCTCAGCTGTGACCAAAGTGACTAGAGGATAAGGGAGATTTTGAATTTCTGCAGACACTTTTGGACACTGGACACTTTTGGATTGTGTGAGGCCCAATGAATATCTGAGCGCTATGTGACAGGCTCGATGGCACAGCTGTGACCAAAGTGACTAGAGGATAAGGGAGATTTTGAATCTCTGCACACACTTTTGGACACTGGACACTTTTGGATTGTGTGAGGCCCACTGATATCTGAGCGCTATGTGACAGGCTCGATGGCACAGCTGTGACCAAAGTGACTAGAGGATAAGGGAGATTTTGAATCTCTGCACACACTTTTGGACACTGGACACTTTTGGATTGTGTGAGGCCCAATGAATATCTGAGCGCTATGTGACAGGCTCAATGGCACAGCTGTGACCAAAGTGACTAGAGGATAAGGGAGATTTTGAATTTCTGCAGACACTTTTGGACACTGGACACTTTTGGATTGTGTGAGGCCCAATGAATATCTGAGCGCTATGTGACAGGCTCGATGGCACAGCTGTGACCAAAGTGACTAGAGGATAAGGGAGATTTTGAATATCTGCACACACTTTTGGACACTGGACACTTTTGGATTGTGTGAGGCCCACTGATATCTGAGCGCTATGTCACAGGCTCGATGGCACAGCTGTGACCAAAGTGACTAGAGGATAAGGGAGATTTTGAATATCTGCACACACTTTTGGACACTGGACACTTTTGGATTGTGTGAGGCCCACTGATATCTGAGCGCTATGTCACAGGCTCGATGGCACAGCTGTGACCAAAGTGACTAGAGGATAAGGGAGATTTTGAATTTCTGCAGACACTTTTGGACACTGGACACTTTTGGATTGTGTGAGGCCCACTGAATATCTGAGCGCTATGTGACAGGCTCGATGGCACAGCTGTGACCAAAGTGACTAGAGGATAAGGGAGATTTTGAATTTCTGCAGACACTTTTGGACACTGGACACTTTTGGATTGTGTGAGGCCCAATGAATATCTGAGCGCTATGTGACAGGCTCGATGGCACAGCTGTGACCAAAGTGACTAGAGGATAAGGGAGATTTTGAATATCTGCACACACTTTTGGACACTGGACACTTTTGGATTGTGTGAGGCCCACTGATATCTGAGCGCTATGTCACAGGCTCGATGGCACAGCTGTGACCAAAGTGACTAGAGGATAAGGGAGATTTTTAATTTCTGCAGACACTTTTGAACACTGGACACTTTTGGATTGTGTGAGGCCCACTGAATATCTGAGCGCTATGTGACAGGCTCGATGGCACATCTGTGACCAAAGTGACTAGAGGATAAGGGAGATTTTGAATCTCTGCACACACTTTTGGACACTGGACACTTTTGGATTGTGTGAGGCCCAATGAATATCTGAGCGCAATGTGACAGGCTCGATGGCACAGCTGTGACCAAAGTGACTAGAGGATAAGGGAGATTTTGAATCTCTGCACACACTTTTGGACACTGGACACTTTTGGATTGTGTGAGGCCCAATGAATATCTGAGCGCTATGTGACAGGCTCGATGGCACAGCTGTGACCAAAGTGACTAGAGGATAAGGGAGATTTTGAATCTCTGTGCACACTTTTGGACTCTGGACACTTTTGGATTGTGTGAGGCCCAATGAATATCTGAGCGCTATGTGACAGGCTCAATGGCACAGCTGTGACCAAAGTGACTAGAGGATAAGGTAGATTTTGAATCTCTGCACACAGTTTTGGACACTGGACACTTTTGGATTGTGTGAGGCCCAATGAATATCTGAGCGCTATGTGACAGGCTCGATGGCACAGCTGTGACCAAAGTGACTAGAGGATAAGGGAGATTTTGAATCTCTGCACACACTTTTGGACACTGGACACTTTTGGATTGTGTGAGGCCCACTGATATCTGAGCGCAATGTCACAGGCTCGATGGCACAGCTGTGACCAAAGTGACTAGAGGATAAGGGAGATTTTGAATCTCTGCACACACTTTTGGACACTGGACACTTTTGGATTGTGTGAGGCCCAATGAATATCTGAGCGCTATGTCACAGGCTCGATGGCTCAGCTGTGACCAAAGTGACTAGAGGGTAAGGGAGATTTTGAATTTCTGCAGACACTTTTGGACACTGGACACTTTTGGATTGTGTGAGGCCCAATGAATATCTGAGAGCTATGTGACAGGTTCGATGGCACAGCTGTGACCAAAGTGACTAGAGGATAAGGGAGATTTTGAATCTCTGCACACACTTTTGGACACTGGACACTTTTGGATTGTGTGAGGCCCAATGAATATCTGAGCGCTATGTGATAGGCTCGATGGCACAGCTGTGACCAAAGTGACTAGAGGATAAGGGAGATTTTGAATTTCTGCAGACACTTGTGGACACTGGACACTTTTGGATTGTGTGAGGCCCAATGAATATCTGAGCGCTATGTGACAGGCTCGATGGCACAGCTGTGACCAAAGTGACTAGAGGATAAGGGAGATTTTGAATCTCTGCACACACTTTTGGACACTGGACACTTTTGGATTGTGTGAGGCCCAATGAATATCTGATCGCTATGTGACAGGCTCGATGGCACAGCTGTGACCAAAGTGACTAGAGGATAAAGGAGATTTTGAATATCTGCACACACTTTTGGACACTGGACACTTTTGGATTGTGTGAGGCCCACTGATATCTGAGCGCTATGGGACAGGCTCGATGGCACAGCTGTGACCAAAGTGACTGGAGGATAATGGAGATTTTGAATTTCTGCAGACACTTTTGGACACTGGACACTTTTGGATTGTGTGAGGCCCAATGAATATCTGAGCGCTATGTGACAGGCTCGATGGCACAGCTGTGACCAAAGTGACTAGAGGATAAGGGAGATTTTGAATCTCAGCACACACTTTTGGACACTGGACACTTTTGGATTGTGTGAGGCCCACTGATATCTGAGCGCTATGTCACAGGCTCGATGGCAGAGCTGTGACCAAAGTGACTAGAGGATAAGGGAGATTTTGAATCTCTGCACACACTTTTGGACACTGGACACTTTTGGATTGTGTGAGGCCCAATGAATATCTGAGCGCTATGTGACAGGCTCAATGGCACAGCTGTGACCAAAGTGACTAGAGGATAAGGGAGATTTTGAATTTCTGCAGACACTTTTGGACACTGGACACTTTTGGATTGTGTGAGGCCCAATGAATATCTGATCGCTATGTGACAGGCTCGATGGCACAGCTGTGACCAAAGTGACTAGAGGATAAGGGAGATTTTGAATATCTGCACACACTTTTGGACACTGGACACTTTTGGATTGTGTGAGGCCCACTGATATCTGAGCGCTATGTGACAGGCTCGATGGCACAGCTGTGACCAAAGTGACTAGAGGATAAGGGAGATTTTGAATTTCTGCAGACACTTTTGGACACTGGACACTTTTGGATTGTGTGAGGCCCACTGAATATCTGAGCGCTATGTGACAGGCTCGATGGCACAGCTGTGACCAAAGTGACTAGAGGATAAGGGAGATTTTGAATTTCTGCAGACACTTTTGGACACTGGACACTTTTGGATTGTGTGAGGCCCAATGAATATCTCAGCGCTATGTGACAGGCTCGATGGCACAGCTGTGACCAAATTGACTAGAGGATAAGGGAGATTTTGAATATCTGCACACACTTTTGGACACTGGACACTTTTGGATTGTGTGAGGCCCACTGATATCTGAGCGCTATGTCACAGACTCGATGGCACAGCTGTGACCAAAGTGACTAGAGGATAAGGGAGATTTTTAATTTCTGCAGACACTTTTGAACACTGGACACTTTTGGATTGTGTGAGGCCCACTGAATATCTGAGCGCTATGTGACAGGCTCGATGGCACAGCTGTGACCAAAGTGACTAGAGGATAAGGGAGATTTTGAATCTCTGCACACACTTTTGGACACTGGACACTTTTGGATTGTGTGAGGCCCAATGAATATCTGAGCGCTATGTGACAGGCTCGATGGCACAGCTGTGACCAAAGTGACTAGAGGATAAGGGAGATTTTGAATCTCTGCACACACTTTTGGACACTGGACACTTTTGGATTGTGTGAGGCCCAATGAATATCTGAGCGCTATGTGACAGGCTCGATGGCACAGCTGTGACCAAAGTGACTAGAGGATAAGGGAGATTTTGAATCTCTGCACACACTTTTGGACACTGGACACTTTTGGATTGTGTGAGGCCCAATGGATATCTGAGCGCTATGTGACAGGCTCGATGGCACAGCTGTGACCAAAGTGACTAGAGGATAAGGGAGATTTTGAATCTCTGCACACACTTTTGGACACTGGACACTTTTGGATTGTGTGAGGCCCACTGATATCTGAGCGCTATGTCACAGGCTCGATGGCACAGCTGTGACCAAAGTGACTAGAGGATAAGGGAGATTTTGAATTTCTGCAGACACTTTTGGACACTGGACACTTTTGGATTGTGTGAGGCCCACTGAATATCTGAGCGCTATGTGACAGGCTCGATGGCACAGCTGTGACCAAAGTGACTAGAGGATAAGGGAGATTTTGAATCTCTGTACACACTTTTGGACACTGGACACTTTTGGATTGTGTGAGGCCCAATGAATATCTGAGCGCTATGTCACAGGCTCGATGGCTCAGCTGTGACCAAAGTGACTAGAGGATAAGGGAGATTTTGAATTTCTGCAGACACTTTTGGACACTGGACACTTTTGGATTGTGTGAGGCCCAATGAATATCTGAGCGCTATGTGACAGGCTCGATGGCACAGCTGTGACCAAAGTGACTAGAGGATAAGGGAGATTTTGAATCTCTGCACACACTTTTGGACACTGGACACTTTTGGATTGTGTGAGGCCCACTGATATCTGAGCGCTATGTGACAGGCTCGATGGCACAGCTGTGACCAAAGTGACTAGAGGATAAGGGAGATTTTGAATCTCTGCACACACTTTTGGACACTGGACACTTTTGGATTGTGTGAGGCCCAATGAATATCTGAGCGCTATGTGACAGGCTCAATGGCACAGCTGTGACCAAAGTGACTAGAGGATAAGGGAGATTTTGAATTTCTGCAGACACTTTTGGACACTGGACACTTTTGGATTGTGTGAGGCCCAATGAATATCTGAGCGCTATGTGACAGGCTCGATGGCACAGCTGTGACCAAAGTGACTAGAGGATAAGGGAGATTTTGAATATCTGCACACACTTTTGGACACTGGACACTTTTGGATTGTGTGAGGCCCACTGATATCTGAGCGCTATGTCACAGGCTCGATGGCACAGCTGTGACCAAAGTAACTAGAGGATAAGGGAGATTTTGAATTTCTGCAGACACTTTTGGACACTGGACACTTTTGGATTGTGTGAGGCCCACTGAATATCTGAGCGCTATGTGACAGGCTCGATGGCACAGCTGTGACCAAAGTGACTAGAGGATAAGGGAGATTTTGAATTTCTGCAGACACTTTTGGACACTGGACACTTTTGGATTGTGTGAGGCCCAATGAATATCTGAGCGCTATGTGACAGGCTCGATGGCACAGCTGTGACCAAAGTGACTAGAGGATAAGGGAGATTTTGAATATCTGCACACAGTTTTGGACACTGGACACTTTTGGATTGTGTGAGGCCCACTGATATCTGAGCGCTATGTCACAGGCTCGATGGCACAGCTGTGACCAAAGTGACTAGAGGATAAGGGAGATTTTTAATTTCTGCAGACACTTTTGAACACTGGACACTTTTGGATTGTGTGAGGCCCACTGAATATCTGAGCGCTATGTGACAGGCTCGATGGCACATCTGTGACCAAAGTGACTAGAGGATAAGGGAGATTTTGAATCTCTGCACACACTTTTGGACACTGGTCACTTTTGGATTGTGTGAGGCCCAATGAATATCTGAGCGCAATGTGACAGGCTCGATGGCACAGCTGTGACCAAAGTGACTAGAGGATAAGGGAGATTTTGAATCTCTGCACACACTTTTGGACACTGGACACTTTTGGATTGTGTGAGGCCCAATGAATATCTGAGCGCTATGTGATAGGCTCGATGGCAGAGCTGTCACCAAAGTGACTAGAGGATAAGGGAGATTTTGAATCTCTGCACACACTTTTTTACACTGGACACTTTTGGATTGTGTGAGGCCCAATGAATATCTGAGCGCTATGTGACAGGCTCAATGGCACAGCTGTGACCAAAGTGACTAGAGGATAAGGGAGATTTTGAATTTCTGCAGACACTTTTGGACACTGGACACTTTTGGATTGTGTGAGGCCCAATGAATATCTGATCGCTATGTGACAGGCTCGATGGCACAGCTGTGACCAAAGTGACTAGAGGATAAGGGAGATTTTGAATATCTGCACACACTTTTGGACACTGGACACTTTTGGATTGTGTGAGGCCCACTGATATCTGAGCGCTATATGACAGGCTCGATGGCACAGCTGCGACCAAAGTGACTAGAGGATAAGGGAGATTTTGAATTTCTGCAGACACTTTTGGACACTGGACACTTTTGGATTGTGTGAGGCCCACTGAATATCTGAGCGCTATGTGACAGGCTCGATGGCACAGCTGTGACCAAAGTGACTAGAGGATAAGGGAGATTTTGAATTTCTGCAGACACTTTTGGACACTGGACACTTTTGGATTGTGTGAGGCCCAATGAATATCTGAGCGCTATGTGACAGGCTCGATGGCACAGCTGTGACCAAATTGACTAGAGGATAAGGGAGATTTTGAATATCTGCACACACTTTTGGACACTGGACACTTTTGGATTGTGTGAGGACCACTGATATCTGAGCGCTATGTCACAGACTCGATGGCACAGCTGTGACCAAAGTGACTAGAGGATAAGGGAGATTTTTAATTTCTGCAGACACTTTTGAACACTGGACACTTTTGGATTGTGTGAGGCCCACTGAATATCTGAGCGCTATGTGACAGGCTCGATGGCACAGCTGTGACCAAAGTGACTAGAGGATAAGGGAGATTTTGAATCTCTGCACACACTTTTGGACACTGGACACTTTTGGATTGTGTGAGGCCCAGTGAATATCTGAGCGCTATGTGACAGGCTCGATGGCACAGCTGTGACCAAAGTGACTAGAGGATAAGGGAGATTTTGAATCTCTGCACACACTTTTGGACACTGGACACTTTTGGATTGTGTGAGGCCCAATGAATATCTGAGCGCTATGTGACAGGCTCGATGGCACAGCTGTGACCAAAGTGACTAGAGGATAAGGGAGATTTTGAATCTCTGCACACACTTTTGGACACTGGACACTTTTGGATTGTGTGAGGCCCAATGAATATCTGAGCGCTATGTGACAGGCTCGATGGCACAGCTGTGACCAAAGTGACTAGAGGATAAGGGAGATTTTGAATCTCTGCACACACTTTTGGACACTGGACACTTTTGGATTGTGTGAGGCCCAATGAATATCTGAGCGCTATGTGACAGGCTCAATGGCACAGCTGTGACCAAAGTGACTAGAGGATAAGGTAGATTTTGAATCTCTGCACACAGTTATGGACACTGGACACTTTTGGATTGTGTGAGGCCCAATGAATATCTGAGCGCTATGTGACAGGCTCGATGGCACAGCTGTGACCAAAGTGACTAGAGGATAAGGGAGATTTTGAATCTCTGCACACACTTTTGGACACTGGACACTTTTGGATTGTGTGAGGCCCACTGATATCTGAGCGCTATGTGACAGGCTCGATGGCACAGCTGTGA
Source organism: Dendrobates tinctorius (assembly GCF_039654945.1). NCBI lineage: Eukaryota > Metazoa > Chordata > Amphibia > Anura > Dendrobatidae > Dendrobates > Dendrobates tinctorius. Next base: position 99,827,795 of record NW_027361690.1, on the reverse strand, counting down.
CCAAAGTGACTAGAGGATAAGGGAGATTTTGAATTTCTGCAGACACTTTTGGACACTGGACACTTTTGGATTGTGTGAGGCCCAAAGAATATCTGAGCGCTATGTGACAGGCTCGATGGCACAGCTGTGACCAAAGTGACTAGAGGATAAGGGAGATTTTGAATCTCTGTACACACTTTTGGACACTGGACACTTTTGGATTGTGTGAGGCCCAATGAATATCTGAGCGCTATGTCACAGGCTCGATGGCTCAGCTGTGACCAAAGTGACTAGAGGATAAGGGAGATTTTGAATTTCTGCAGACACTTTTGGACACTGGACACTTTTGGATTGTGTGAGGCCCAATGAATATCTGAGCGCTATGTGACAGGCTCGATGGCACAGCTGTGACCAAAGTGACTAGAGGATAAGGGAGATTTTGAATCTCTGCACACACTTTTGGACACTGGACACTTTTGGATTGTGTGAGGCCCAATGAATATCTGAGCGCTATGTGACAGGCTCGATGGCACAGCTGTGACCAAAGTGACTAGAGGATAAGGGAGATTTTGAATCTCTGCACACACTTTTGGACACTGGACACTTTTGGATTGTGTGAGGCCCAATGAATATCTGAGCGCTATGTGACAGGCTCGATGGCACAGCTGTGACCAAAGTGACTAGAGGATAAGGGAGATTTTGAATCTCTGCACACACTTTTGGACACTGGACACTTTTGGATTGTGTGAGGCCCAATGAATATCTGAGCGCTATGTGACAGGCTCAATGGCACAGCTGTGACCAAAGTGACTAGAGGATAAGGTAGATTTTGAATCTCTGCACACAGTTATGGACACTGGACACTTTTGGATTGTGTGAGGCCCAATGAATATCTGAGCGCTATGTGACAGGCTCGATGGCACAGCTGTGACCAAAGTGACTAGAGGATAAGGGAGATTTTGAATCTCTGCACACACTTTTGGACACTGGACACTTTTGGATTGTGTGAGGCCCACTGATATCTGAGCGCTATGTGACAGGCTCGATGGCACAGCTGTGACCAAAGTGACTAGAGGATAAGGGAGATTTTGAATTTCTGCAGACACTTTTGGACACTGGACACTTTTGGATTGTGTGAGGCCCAAAGAATATCTGAGCGCTATGTGACAGGCTCGATGGCACAGCTGTGACCAAAGTGACTAGAGGATAAGGGAGATTTTGAATCTCTGTACACACTTTTGGACACTGGACACTTTTGGATTGTGTGAGGCCCAATGAATATCTGAGCGCTATGTCACAGGCTCGATGGCTCAGCTGTGACCAAAGTGACTAGAGGATAAGGGAGATTTTGAATTTCTGCAGACACTTTTGGACACTGGACACTTTTGGATTGTGTGAGGCCCAATGAATATCTGAGCGCTATGTGACAGGCTCGATGGCACAGCTGTGACCAAAGTGACTAGAGGATAAGGGAGATTTTGAATCTCTGCACACACTTTTGGACACTGGACACTTTTGGATTGTGTGAGGCCCACTGATATCTGAGCGCTATGTGACAGGCTCGATGGCACAGCTGTGACCAAAGTGACTAGAGGATAAGGGAGATTTTGAATCTCTGCACACACTTTTGGACACTGGACACTTTTGGATTGTGTGAGGCCCAATGAATATCTGAGCGCTATGTGACAGGCTCAATGGCACAGCTGTGACCAAAGTGACTAGAGGATAAGGGAGATTTTGAATTTCTGCACACACTTTTGGACACTGGACACTTTTGGATTGTGTGAGGCCCAATGAATATCTGAGCACTATGTGACAGGCTCGATGGCACAGCTGTGACCAAAGTGACTAGAGGATAAGGGAGATTTTGAATATCTGCACACACTTTTGGACACTGGACACTTTTGGATTGTGTGAGGCCCACTGATATCTGAGCGCTATGTCACAGGCTCGATGGCACAGCTGTGACCAAAGTGACTAGAGGATAAGGGAGATTTTGAATTTCTGCAGACACTTTTGGACACTGGACACTTTTGGATTGTGTGAGGCCCACTGAATATCTGAGCGCTATGTGACAGGCTCGATGGCACAGCTGTGACCAAAGTGACTAGAGGATAAGGGAGATTTTGAATTTCTGCAGACACTTTTGGACACTGGACACTTTTGGATTGTGTGAGGCCCAATGAATATCTGAGCGCTATGTGACAGGCTCGATGGCACAGCTGTTTCCAAAGTGACTAGAGGATAAGGGAGATTTTGAATATCTGCACACACTTTTGGACACTGGACACTTTTGGATTGTGTGAGGCCCACTGATATCTGAGCGCTATGTCACAGGCTCGATGGCACAGCTGTGACCAAAGTGACTAGAGGATAAGGGAGATTTTTAATTTCTGCAGACACTTTTGAACACTGGACACTTTTGGATTGTGTGAGGCCCACTGAATATCTGAGCGCTATGTGACAGGCTCGATGGCACATCTGTGACCAAAGTGACTAGAGGATAAGGGAGATTTTGAATTTCTACAGACACTTTTGGACACTGGACACTTTTGGATTGTGTGAGGCCCAAAGAATATCTGAGCGCTATGTGACAGGCTCGATGGCACAGCTGTGACCAAAGTGACTAGAGGATAAGGGAGATTTTGAATCTCTGTACACACTTTTGGACACTGGACACTTTTGGATTGTGTGAGGCCCAATGAATATCTGAGCGCTATGTCACAGGCTCGATGGCTCAGCTGTGACCAAAGTGACTAGAGGATAAGGGAGATTTTGAATTTCTGCAGACACTTTTGGACACTGGACACTTTTGGATTGTGTGAGGCCCAATGAATATCTGAGCGCTATGTGACAGGCTCGATGGCACAGCTGTGACCAAAGTGACTAGAGGATAAGGGAGATTTTGAATCTCTGCACACACTTTTGGACACTGGACACTTTTGGATTGTGTGAGGCCCACTGATATCTGAGCGCTATGTGACAGGCTCGATGGCACAGCTGTGACCAAAGTGACTAGAGGATAAGGGAGATTTTGAATCTCTGCACACACTTTTGGACACTGGACACTTTTGGATTGTGTGAGGCCCAATGAATATCTGAGCGCTATGTGACAGGCTCAATGGCACAGCTGTGACCAAAGTGACTAGAGGATAAGGGAGATTTTGAATTTCTGCAGACACTTTTGGACACTGGACACTTTTGGATTGTGTGAGGCCCAATGAATATCTGAGCACTATGTGACAGGCTCGATGGCACAGCTGTGACCAAAGTGACTAGAGGATAAGGGAGATTTTGAATATCTGCACACACTTTTGGACACTGGACACTTTTGGATTGTGTGAGGCCCACTGATATCTGAGCGCTATGTCACAGGCTCGATGGCACAGCTGTGACCAAAGTGACTAGAGGATAAGGGAGATTTTGAATTTCTGCAGACACTTTTGGACACTGGACACTTTTGGATTGTGTGAGGCCCACTGAATATCTGAGCGCTATGTGACAGGCTCGATGGCACAGCTGTGACCAAAGTGACTAGAGGATAAGGGAGATTTTGAATTTCTGCAGACACTTTTGGACACTGGACACTTTTGGATTGTGTGAGGCCCAATGAATATCTGAGCGCTATGTGACAGGCTCGATGGCACAGCTGTGACCAAAGTGACTAGAGGATAAGGGAGATTTTGAATATCTGCACACACTTTTGGACACTGGACACTTTTGGATTGTGTGAGGCCCACTGATATCTGAGCGCTATGTCACAGGCTCGATGGCACAGCTGTGACCAAAGTGACTAGAGGATAAGGGAGATTTTTAATTTCTGCAGACACTTTTGAACACTGGACACTTTTGGATTGTGTGAGGCCCACTGAATATCTGAGCGCTATGTGACAGGCTCGATGGCACATCTGTGACCAAAGTGACTAGAGGATAAGGGAGATTTTGAATCTCTGCACACACTTTTGGACACTGGACACTTTTGGATTGTGTGAGGCCCAATGAATATCTGAGCGCAATGTGACAGGCTCGATGGCACAGCTGTGACCAAAGTGACTAGAGGATAAGGGAGATTTTGAATCTCTGCACACACTTTTGGACACTGGACACTTTTGGATTGTGTGAGGCCCACTGATATCTGAGCGCTATGTCACAGGCTCGATGGCACAGCTGTGACCAAAGTGACTAGAGGATAAGGGAGATTTTGAATCTGTGCACACACTTTTGGACACTGGACACTTTTGGATTGTGTGAGGCCCAATGAATATCTGAGCGCTATGTCACAGGCTCGATGGCTCAGCTGTGACCAAAGTGACTAGAGGATAAGGGACATTTTGAATTTCTGCAGACACTTTTGGACACTGGACACTTTTGGATTGTGTGAGGCCCAATGAATATCTGAGCGCTATGTGACAGGTTCGATGGCACAGCTGTGACCAAAGTGACTAGAGGATAAGGGAGATTTTGAATCTCTGCACACACTTTTGGACACTGGACACTTTTGGATTGTGTGAGGCCCAATGAATATCTGAGCGCTATGTGATAGGCTCGATGGCACAGCTGTGACCAAAGTGACTAGAGGATATGGGAGATTTTGAATTTCTGCAGACACTTGTGGACACTGGACACTTTTGGATTGTGTGAGGCCCAATGAATATCTGAGCGCTATGTGACAGGCTCGATGGCACAGCTGTGACCAAAGTGACTAGAGGATAAGGGAGATTTTGTATCTCTGCACACACTTTTGGACACTGGACACTTTTGGATTGTGTGAGGCCCAATGAATATCTGATCGCTATGTGACAGGCTCGATGGCACAGCTGTGACCAAAGTGACTAGAGGATAAGGGAGATTTTGAATATCTGCACACACTTTTGGACACTGGACACTTTTGGATTGTGTGAGGCCCACTGATATCTGAGCGCTATGTGACAGGCTCGATGGCACAGCTGTGACCAAAGTGACTAGAGGATAAGGGAGATTTTGAATTTCTGCAGACACTTTTGGACACTGGACACTTTTGGATTGTGTGAGGCCCACTGAATATCTGAGCGCTATGTGACAGGCTCGATGGCACAGCTGTGACCAAAGTGACTAGAGGATAAGGGAGATTTTGAATCTCTGCACACACTTTTGGACACTGGACACTTTTGGATTGTGTGAGGCCCAATGAATATCTGAGCGCTATGTGACAGGCTCGATGGCACAGCTGTGACCAAAGTGACTAGAGGATAAGGGAGATTTTGAATCTCTGCACACACTTTTGGACACTGGACACTTTTGGATTGTGTGAGGCCCACTGATATCTGAGCGCTATGTGACAGGCTCGATGGCACAGCTGTGACCAAAGTGACTAGAGGATAAGGGAGATTTTGAATTTCTGCACACACTTTTGGACACTGGACACTTTTGGATTGTGTGAGGCCCACTGATATCTGAGCGCTATGTCACAGGCTCGATGGCACAGCTGTGACCAAAGTGACTAGAGGATAAGGGAGATTTTGAATCTCTGCACACACTTTTGGACACTGGACACTTTTGGATTGTGTGAGGCCCACTGATATCTGAGCGCTATGTCACAGGCTCGATGGCACAGCTGTGACCAAAGTGACTGGAGGATAATGGAGATTTTGAATTTCTGCAGACACTTTTGGACACTGGACACTTTTGGATTGTGTGAGGCCCAATGAATATCTGAGCGCTATGTGACAGGCTCGATGGCACAGCTGTGACCAAATTGACTAGAGGATAAGGGAGATTTTGAATATCTGCACACACTTTTGGACACTGGACACTTTTGGATTGTGTGAGGCCCACTGATATCTGAGCGCTATGTCACAGACTCGATGGCACAGCTGTGACCAAAGTGACTAGAGGATAAGGGAGATTTTTAATTTCTGCAGACACTTTTGAACACTGGACACTTTTGGATTGTGTGAGGCCCACTGAATATCTGAGCGCTATGTGACAGGCTCGATGGCACAGCTGTGACCAAAGTGACTAGAGGATAAGGGAGATTTTGAATCTCTGCACACACTTTTGGACACTGGACACTTTTGGATTGTGTGAGGCCCAATGAATATCTGAGCGCTATGTGACAGGCTCGATGGCACAGCTGTGACCAAAGTGACTAGAGGATAAGGGAGATTTTGAATCTCTGCACACACTTTTGGACACTGGACACTTTTGGATTGTGTGAGGCCCAATGAATATCTGAGCGCTATGTGACAGGCTCGATGGCACAGCTGTGACCAAAGTGACTAGAGGATAAGGGAGATTTTGAATCTCTGCACACACTTTTGGACACTGGACACTTTTGGATTGTGTGAGGCCCAATGAATATCTGAGCGCTATGTGACAGGCTCGATGGCACAGCTGTGACCAAAGTGACTAGAGGATAAGGGAGATTTTGAATCTCTGCACACACTTTTGGACACTGGACACTTTTGGATTGTGTGAGGCCCAATGAATATCTGAGCGCTATGTGACAGGCTCAATGGCACAGCTGTGACCAAAGTGACTAGAGGATAAGGTAGATTTTGAATCTCTGCACACAGTTTTGGACACTGGACACTTTTGGATTGTGTGAGGCCCAATGAATATCTGAGCGCTATGTGACAGGCTCGATGGCACAGCTGTGACCAAAGTGACTAGAGGATAAGGGAGATTTTGAATCTCTGCACACACTTTTGGACACTGGACACTTTTGGATTGTGTGAGGCCCACTGATATCTGAGCGCTATGTCACAGGCTCGATGGCACAGCTGTGACCAAAGTGACTAGAGGATAAGGGAGATTTTGAATTTCTGCAGACACTTTTGGACACTGGACACTTTTGGATTGTGTGAGGCCCAAAGAATATCTGAGCGCTATGTGACAGGCTCGATGGCACAGCTGTGACCAAAGTGACTAGAGGATAAGGGAGATTTTGAATCTCTGTACACACTTTTGGACACTGGACACTTTTGGATTGTGTGAGGCCCAATGAATATCTGAGCGCTATGTCACAGGCTCGATGGCTCAGCTGTGACCAAAGTGACTAGAGGATAAGGGAGATTTTGAATTTCTGCAGACACTTTTGGACACTGGACACTTTTGGATTGTGTGAGGCCCAATGAATATCTGAGCGCTATGTGACAGGCTCGATGGCACAGCTGTGACCAAAGTGACTAGAGGATAAGGGAGATTTTGAATCTCTGCACACACTTTTGGACACTGGACACTTTTGGATTGTGTGAGGCCCACTGATATCTGAGCGCTATGTGACAGGCTCGATGGCACAGCTGTGACCAAAGTGACTAGAGGATAAGGGAGATTTTGAATCTCTGCACACACTTTTGGACACTGGACACTTTTGGATTATGTGAGGCCCAATGAATATCTGAGCGCTATGTGACAGGCTCAATGGCACAGCTGTGACCAAAGTGACTAGAGGATAAGGGAGATTTTGAATTTCTGCAGACACTTTTGGACACTGGACACTTTTGGATTGTGTGAGGCCCAATGAATATCTGAGCGCTATGTGACAGGCTCGATGGCACAGCTGTGACCAAAGTGACTAGAGGATAAGGGAGATTTTGAATATCTGCACACACTTTTGGACACTGGACACTTTTGGATTGTGTGAGGCCCACTGATATCTGAGCGCTATGTCACAGGCTCGATGGCACAGCTGTGACCAAAGTGACTAGAGGATAAGGGAGATTTTGAATTTCTGCAGACACTTTTGGACACTGGACACTTTTGGATTGTGTGAGGCCCACTGAATATCTGAGCGCTATGTGACAGGCTCGATGGCACAGCTGTGACCAAAGTGACTAGAGGATAAGGGAGATTTTGAATTTCTGCAGACACTTTTGGACACTGGACACTTTTGGATTGTGTGAGGCCCAATGAATATCTGAGCGCTATGTGACAGGCTCGATGGCACAGCTGTGACCAAAGTGACTAGAGGATAAGGGAGATTTTGAATATCTGCACACACTTTTGGACACTGGACACTTTTGGATTGTGTGAGGCCCACTGATATCTGAGCGCTATGTCACAGGCTTGATGGCACAGCTGTGACCAAAGTGACTAGAGGATAAGGGAGATTTTTAATTTCTGCAGACACTTTTGAACACTGGACACTTTTGGATTGTGTGAGGCCCACTGAATATCTGAGCGCTATGTGACAGGCTCGATGGCACATCTGTGACCAAAGTGACTAGAGGATAAGGGAGATTTTGAATCTCTGCACACACTTTTGGACACTGGACACTTTTGGATTGTGTGAGGCCCAATGAATATCTGAGCGCAATGTGACAGGCTCGATGGCACAGCTGTGACCAAAGTGACTAGAGGATAAGGGAGATTTTGAATCTCTGCACACACTTTTGGACACTGGACACTTTTGGATTGTGTGAGGCCCAATGAATATCTGAGCGCTATGTGACAGGCTCGATGGCAGAGCTGTGACCAAAGTGACTAGAGGATAAGGGAGATTTTGAATTTCTGCAGACACTTTTGGACACTGGACACTTTTGTATTGTGTGAGGCCCAATGAATATCTGAGCGCTATGTGACAGGCTCAATGGCACAGCTGTGACCAAAGTGACTAGAGGATAAGGGAGATTTTGAATTTCTGCAGACACTTTTGGACACTGGACACTTTTGGATTGTGTGAGGCCCAATGAATATCTGATCGCTATGTGACAGACTCGATGGCACAGCTGTGACCAAAGTGACTAGAGGATAAGGGAGATTTTGAATATCTGCACACACTTTTGGACACTGGACACTTTTGGATTGTGTGAGACCCACTGATATCTGAGCGCTATGTGACAGGCTCGATGGCACAGCTGTGACCAAAGTGACTAGAGGATAAGGGAGATTTTGAATTTCTGCAGACACTTTTGGACACTGGACACTTTTGGATTGTGTGAGGCCCACTGAATATCTGAGCGCTATGTGACAGGCTCGATGGCACAGCTGTGACCAAAGTGACTAGAGGATAAGGGAGATTTTGAATTTCTGCAGACACTTTTGGACACTGGACACTTTTGGATTGTGTGAGGCCCAATGAATATCTGAGCGCTATGTGACAGGCTCGATGGCACAGCTGTGACCAAATTGACTAGAGGATAAGGGAGATTTTGAATATCTGCACACACTTTTGGACACTTTTGGATTGTGTGAGGCCCACTGATATCTGAGCGCTATGTCACAGACTCGATGGCACAGCTGTGACCAAATTGACTAGAGGATAAGGGAGATTTTTAATTTCTGCAGACACTTTTGAACACTGGACACTTTTGGATTGTGTGAGGCCCACTGAATATCTGAGCGCTATGTGACAGGCTCGATGGCACAGCTGTGACCAAAGTGACTAGAGGATAAGGGAGATTTTGAATCTCTGCACACACTTTTGGACACTGGACACTTTTGGATTGTGTGAGGCCCAATGAATATCTGAGCGCTATGTGACAGGCTCGATGGCACAGCTGTGACCAAAGTGACTAGAGGATAAGGGAGATTTTGAATCTCTGCACACACTTTTGGACACTGGACACTTTTGGATTGTGTGAGGCCCAATGAATATCTGAGCGCTATGTGACAGGCTCGATGGCACAGCTGTGACCAAAGTGACTGGAGGATAAGGGAGATTTTGAAACTCTGCACACACTTTTGGACACTGGACACTTTTGGATTGTGTGAGGCCCAATGAATATCTGAGCGCTATGTGACAGGCTCGATGGCACAGCTGTGACCAAAGTGACTAGAGGATAAGGGAGATTTTGAATCTCTGCACACACTTTTGGACACTGGACACTTTTGGATTGTGTGAGGCCCAATGAATATCTGAGCGCTATGTGACAGGCTCAATGGCACAGCTGTGACCAAAGTGACTAGAGGATAAGGTAGATTTTGAATCTCTGCACACAGTTTTGGACACTGGACACTTTTGGATTGTGTGAGGCCCAATGAATATCTGAGCGCTATGTGACAGGCTCGATGGCACAGCTGTGACCAAAGTGACTAGAGGATAAGGGAGATTTTGAATCTCTGCACACACTTTTGGACACTGGACACTTTTGGATTGTGTGAGGCCCACTGATATCTGAGCGCTATGTCACAGGCTCGATGGCACAGCTGTGACCAAAGTGACTAGAGGATAAGGGAGATTTTGAATTTCTGCAGACACTTTTGGACACTGGACACTTTTGGATTGTGTGAGGCCCAAAGAATATCTGAGCGCTATGTGACAGGCTCGATGGCACAACTGTGACCAAAGTGACCAGAGGATAAGGGAGATTTTGAATCTCTGTACACACTTTTGGACACTGGACACTTTTGGATTGTGTGAGGCCCAATGAATATCTGAGCGCTATGTCACAGGCTCGATGGCTCAGCTGTGACCAAAGTGACTAGAGGATAAGGGAGATTTTGAATTTCTGCAGACACTTTTGGACACTGGACACTTTTGGATTGTGTGAGGCCCAATGAATATCTGAGCGCTATGTGACAGGCTCGATGGCACAGCTGTGACCAAAGTGACTAGAGGATAAGGGAGATTTTGAATCTCTGCACACACTTTTGGACACTGGACACTTTTGGATTGTGTGAGGCCCACTGATATCTGAGCGCCATGTGACAGGCTCGATGGCACAGCTGTGACCAAAGTGACTAGAGGATAAGGGAGATTTTGAATCTCTGCACACACTTTTGGACACTGGACACTTTTGGATTATGTGAGGCCCAATGAATATCTGAGCGCTATGTGACAGGCTCAATGGCACAGCTGTGACCAAAGTGACTAGAGGATAAGGGAGATTTTGAATTTCTGCAGACACTTTTGGACACTGGACACTTTTGGATTGTGTGAGGCCCAATGAATATCTGAGCGCTATGTGACAGGCTCGATGGCACAGCTGTGACCAAAGTGACTAGAGGATAAGGGAGATTTTGAATATCTGCACACACTTTTGGACACTGGACACTTTTGGATTGTGTGAGGCCCACTGATATCTGAGCGCTATGTCACAGGCTCGATGGCACAGCTGTGACCAAAGTGACTAGAGGATAAGGGAGATTTTGAATTTCTGCAGACACTTTTGGACACTGGACACTTTTGGATTGTGTGAGGCCCACTGAATATCTGAGCGCTATGTGACAGGCTCGATGGCACAGCTGTGACCAAAGTGACTAGAGGATAAGGGAGATTTTGAATTTCTGCAGACACTTTTGGACACTGGACACTTTTGGATTGTGTGAGGCCCAATGAATATCTGAGCGCTATGTGACAGGCTCGATGGCACAGCTGTGACCAAAGTGACTAGAGGATAAGGGAGATTTTGAATATCTGCACACACTTTTGGACACTGGACACTTTTGGATTGTGTGAGGCCCACTGATATCTGAGCGCTATGCCACAGGCTCGATGGCACAGCTGTGACCAAAGTGACTAGAGGATAAGGGAGATTTTTAATTTCTGCAGACACTTTTGAACACTGGACACTTTTGGATTGTGTGAGGCCCACTGAATATCTGAGCGCTATGTGACAGGCTCGATGGCACATCTGTGACCAAAGTGACTAGAGGATAAGGGAGATTTTGAATCTCTGCACACACTTTTGGACACTGGACACTTTTGGATTGTGTGAGGCCCAATGAATATCTGAGCGCTATGTGACAGGCTCGATGGCACAGCTGTGACCAAAGTGACTAGAGGATAAGGGAGATTTTGAATCTCTGCACACACTTTTGGACACTGGACACTTTTGGATTGTGTGAGGCCCACTGATATCTGAGCGCTATGTGACAGGCTCGATGGCACAGCTGTGACCAAAGTGACTAGAGGATAAGGGAGATTTTGAATCTCTGCACACACTTTTGGACACTGGACACTTTTGGATTGTGTGAGGCCCAATGAATATCTGAGCGCTATGTGACAGGCTCAATGGCACAGCTGTGACCAAAGTGACTAGAGGATAAGGGAGATTTTGAATTTCTGCAGACACTTTTGGACACTGGACACTTTTGGATTGTGTGAGGCCCAATGAATATCTGAGCGCTATGTGACAGGCTCGATGGCACAGCTGTGACCAAAGTGACTAGAGGATAAGGGAGATTTTGAATATCTGCACACACTTTTGGACACTGGACACTTTTGGATTGTGTGAGGCCCACTGATATCTGAGCGCTATGTCACAGGCTCGATGGCACAGCTGTGACCAAAGTGACTAGAGGATAAGGGAGATTTTGAATATCTGCACACACTTTTGGACACTGGACACTTTTGGATTGTGTGAGGCCCACTGATATCTGAGCGCTATGTCACAGGCTCGATGGCACAGCTGTGACCAAAGTGACTAGAGGATAAGGGAGATTTTGAATTTCTGCAGACACTTTTGGACACTGGACACTTTTGGATTGTGTGAGGCCCACTGAATATCTGAGCGCTATGTGACAGGCTCGATGGCACAGCTGTGACCAAAGTGACTAGAGGATAAGGGAGATTTTGAATTTCTGCAGACACTTTTGGACACTGGACACTTTTGGATTGTGTGAGGCCCAATGAATATCTGAGCGCTATGTGACAGGCTCGATGGCACAGCTGTGACCAAAGTGACTAGAGGATAAGGGAGATTTTGAATATCTGCACACACTTTTGGACACTGGACACTTTTGGATTGTGTGAGGCCCACTGATATCTGAGCGCTATGTCACAGGCTCGATGGCACAGCTGTGACCAAAGTGACTAGAGGATAAGGGAGATTTTTAATTTCTGCAGACACTTTTGAACACTGGACACTTTTGGATTGTGTGAGGCCCACTGAATATCTGAGCGCTATGTGACAGGCTCGATGGCACATCTGTGACCAAAGTGACTAGAGGATAAGGGAGATTTTGAATCTCTGCACACACTTTTGGACACTGGACACTTTTGGATTGTGTGAGGCCCAATGAATATCTGAGCGCAATGTGACAGGCTCGATGGCACAACTGTGACCAAAGTGACTAGAGGATAAGGGAGATTTTGAATCTCTGCACACACTTTTGGACACTGGACACTTTTGGATTGTGTGAGGCCCAATGAATATCTGAGCGCTATGTGACAGGCTCGATGGCACAGCTGTGACCAAAGTGACTAGAGGATAAGGGAGATTTTGAATCTCTGTGCACACTTTTGGACTCTGGACACTTTTGGATTGTGTGAGGCCCAATGAATATCTGAGCGCTATGTGACAGGCTCAATGGCACAGCTGTGACCAAAGTGACTAGAGGATAAGGTAGATTTTGAATCTCTGCACACAGTTTTGGACACTGGACACTTTTGGATTGTGTGAGGCCCAATGAATATCTGAGCGCTATGTGACAGGCTCGATGGCACAGCTGTGACCAAAGTGACTAGAGGATAAGGGAGATTTTGAATCTCTGCACACACTTTTGGACACTGGACACTTTTGGATTGTGTGAGGCCCACTGATATCTGAGCGCAATGTCACAGGCTCGATGGCACAGCTGTGACCAAAGTGACTAGAGGATAAGGGAGATTTTGAATCTCTGCACACACTTTTGGACACTGGACACTTTTGGATTGTGTGAGGCCCAATGAATATCTGAGCGCTATGTCACAGGCTCGATGGCTCAGCTGTGACCAAAGTGACTAGAGGGTAAGGGAGATTTTGAATTTCTGCAGACACTTTTGGACACTGGACACTTTTGGATTGTGTGAGGCCCAATGAATATCTGAGAGCTATGTGACAGGTTCGATGGCACAGCTGTGAGCAAAGTGACTAGAGGATAAGGGAGATTTTGAATCTCTGCACACACTTTTGGACACTGGACACTTTTGGATTGTGTGAGGCCCAATGAATATCTGAGCGCTATGTGATAGGCTCGATGGCACAGCTGTGACCAAAGTGACTAGAGGATAAGGGAGATTTTGAATTTCTGCAGACACTTGTGGACACTGGACACTTTTGGATTGTGTGAGGCCCAATGAATATCTGAGCGCTATGTGACAGGCTCGATGGCACAGCTGTGACCAAAGTGACTAGAGGATAAGGGAGATTTTGAATCTCTGCACACACTTTTGGACACTGGACACTTTTGGATTGTGTGAGGCCCAATGAATATCTGATCGCTATGTGACAGGCTCGATGGCACAGCTGTGACCAAAGTGACTAGAGGATAAGGGAGATTTTGAATATCTGCACACACTTTTGGACACTGGACACTTTTGGATTGTGTGAGGCCCACTGATATCTGAGCGCTATGGGACAGGCTCGATGGCACAGCTGTGACCAAAGTGACTGGAGGATAATGGAGATTTTGAATTTCTGCAGACACTTTTGGACACTGGACACTTTTGGATTGTGTGAGGCCCAATGAATATCTGAGCGCTATGTGACAGGCTCGATGGCACAGCTGTGACCAAAGTGACTAGAGGATAAGGGAGATTTTGAATCTCAGCACACACTTTTGGACACTGGACACTTTTGGATTGTGTGAGGCCCACTGATATCTGAGCGCTATGTCACAGGCTCGATGGCAGAGCTGTGACCAAAGTGACTAGAGGATAAGGGAGATTTTGAATCTCTGCACACACTTTTGGACACTGGACACTTTTGGATTGTGTGAGGCCCAATGAATATCTGAGCGCTATGTGACAGGCTCAATGGCACAGCTGTGACCAAAGTGACTAGAGGATAAGGGAGAATTTGAATTTCTGCAGACACTTTTGGACACTGGACACTTTTGGATTGTGTGAGGCCCAATGAATATCTGATCGCTATGTGACAGGCTCGATGGCACAGCTGTGACCAAAGTGACTAGAGGATAAGGGAGATTTTGAATATCTGCACACACTTTTGGACACTGGACACTTTTGGATTGTGTGAGGCCCACTGATATCTGAGCGCTATGTGACAGGCTCGATGGCACAGCTGTGACCAAAGTGACTAGAGGATAAGGGAGATTTTGAATTTCTGCAGACACTTTTGGACACTGGACACTTTTGGATTGTGTGAGGCCCACTGAATATCTGAGCGCTATGTGACAGGCTCGATGGCACAGCTGTGACCAAAGTGACTAGAGGATAAGGGAGATTTTGAATTTCTGCAGACACTTTTGGACACTGGACACTTTTGGATTGTGTGAGGCCCAATGAATATCTCAGCGCTATGTGACAGGCTCGATGGCACAGCTGTGACCAAATTGACTAGAGGATAAGGGAGATTTTGAATATCTGCACACACTTTTGGACACTGGACACTTTTGGATTGTGTGAGGCCCACTGATATCTGAGCGCTATGTCACAGACTCGATGGCACAGCTGTGACCAAAGTGACTAGAGGATAAGGGAGATTTTTAATTTCTGCAGACACTTTTGAACACTGGACACTTTTGGATTGTGTGAGGCCCACTGAATATCTGAGCGCTATGTGACAGGCTCGATGGCACAGCTGTGACCAAAGTGACTAGAGGATAAGGGAGATTTTGAATCTCTGCACACACTTTTGGACACTGGACACTTTTGGATTGTGTGAGGCCCAATGAATATCTGAGCGCTATGTGACAGGCTCGATGGCACAGCTGTGACCAAAGTGACTAGAGGATAAGGGAGATTTTGAATCTCTGCACACACTTTTGGACACTGGACACTTTTGGATTGTGTGAGGCCCAATGAATATCTGAGCGCTATGTGACAGGCTCGATGGCACAGCTGTGACCAAAGTGACTAGAGGATAAGGGAGATTTTGAATCTCTGCACACACTTTTGGACACTGGACACTTTTGGATTGTGTGAGGCCCAATGGATATCTGAGCGCTATGTGACAGGCTCGATGGCACAGCTGTGACCAAAGTGACTAGAGGATAAGGGAGATTTTGAATCTCTGCACACACTTTTGGACACTGGACACTTTTGGATTGTGTGAGGCCCACTGATATCTGAGCGCTATGTCACAGGCTCGATGGCACAGCTGTGACCAAAGTGACTAGAGGATAAGGGAGATTTTGAATTTCTGCAGACACTTTTGGACACTGGACACTTTTGGATTGTGTGAGGCCCAAAGAATATCTGAGCGCTATGTGACAGGCTCGATGGCACAGCTGTGACCAAAGTGACTAGAGGATAAGGGAGATTTTGAATCTCTGTACACACTTTTGGACACTGGACACTTTTGGATTGTGTGAGGCCCAATGAATATCTGAGCGCTATGTCACAGGCTCGATGGCTCAGCTGTGACCAAAGTGACTAGAGGATAAGGGAGATTTTGAATTTCTGCAGACACTTTTGGACACTGGACACTTTTGGATTGTGTGAGGCCCAATGAATATCTGAGCGCTATGTGACAGGCTCGATGGCACAGCTGTGACCAAAGTGACTAGAGGATAAGGGAGATTTTGAATCTCTGCACACACTTTTGGACACTGGACACTTTTGGATTGTGTGAGGCCCACTGATATCTGAGCGCTATGTGACAGGCTCGATGGCACAGC
Source organism: Dendrobates tinctorius (assembly GCF_039654945.1). NCBI lineage: Eukaryota > Metazoa > Chordata > Amphibia > Anura > Dendrobatidae > Dendrobates > Dendrobates tinctorius. The sequence continues at coordinate 99,811,331 of NW_027361690.1, read as the reverse complement.
TGTGACCAAAGTGACTAGAGGATAAGGGAGATTTTGAATCTCTGCACACACTTTTGGACACTGGACACTTTTGGATTGTGTGAGGCCCAATGAATATCTGAGCGCTATGTGACAGGCTCAATGGCACAGCTGTGACCAAAGTGACTAGAGGATAAGGGAGATTTTGAATTTCTGCAGACACTTTTGGACACTGGACACTTTTGGATTGTGTGAGGCCCAATGAATATCTGAGCGCTATGTGACAGGCTCGATGGCACAGCTGTGACCAAAGTGACTAGAGGATAAGGGAGATTTTGAATATCTGCACACACTTTTGGACACTGGACACTTTTGGATTGTGTGAGGCCCACTGATATCTGAGCGCTATGTCACAGGCTCGATGGCACAGCTGTGACCAAAGTAACTAGAGGATAAGGGAGATTTTGAATTTCTGCAGACACTTTTGGACACTGGACACTTTTGGATTGTGTGAGGCCCACTGAATATCTGAGCGCTATGTGACAGGCTCGATGGCACAGCTGTGACCAAAGTGACTAGAGGATAAGGGAGATTTTGAATTTCTGCAGACACTTTTGGACACTGGACACTTTTGGATTGTGTGAGGCCCAATGAATATCTGAGCGCTATGTGACAGGCTCGATGGCACAGCTGTGACCAAAGTGACTAGAGGATAAGGGAGATTTTGAATATCTGCACACAGTTTTGGACACTGGACACTTTTGGATTGTGTGAGGCCCACTGATATCTGAGCGCTATGTCACAGGCTCGATGGCACAGCTGTGACCAAAGTGACTAGAGGATAAGGGAGATTTTTAATTTCTGCAGACACTTTTGAACATTGGACACTTTTGGATTGTGTGAGGCCCACTGAATATCTGAGCGCTATGTGACAGGCTCGATGGCACATCTGTGACCAAAGTGACTAGAGGATAAGGGAGATTTTGAATCTCTGCACACACTTTTGGACACTGGTCACTTTTGGATTGTGTGAGGCCCAATGAATATCTGAGCGCAATGTGACAGGCTCGATGGCACAGCTGTGACCAAAGTGACTAGAGGATAAGGGAGATTTTGAATCTCTGCACACACTTTTGGACACTGGACACTTTTGGATTGTGTGAGGCCCAATGAATATCTGAGCGCTATGTGATAGGCTCGATGGCAGAGCTGTGACCAAAGTGACTAGAGGATAAGGGAGATTTTGAATCTCTGCACACACTTTTTTACACTGGACACTTTTGGATTGTGTGAGGCCCAATGAATATCTGAGCGCTATGTGACAGGCTCAATGGCACAGCTGTGACCAAAGTGAATAGAGGATAAGGGAGATTTTGAATTTCTGCAGACACTTTTGGACACTGGACACTTTTGGATTGTGTGAGGCCCAATGAATATCTGATCGCTATGTGACAGGCTCGATGGCACAGCTGTGACCAAAGTGACTAGAGGATAAGGGAGATTTTGAATATCTGCACACACTTTTGGACACTGGACACTTTTGGATTGTGTGAGGCCCACTGATATCTGAGCGCTATATGACAGGCTCGATGGCACAGCTGCGACCAAAGTGACTAGAGGATAAGGGAGATTTTGAATTTCTGCAGACACTTTTGGACACTGGACACTTTTGGATTGTGTGAGGCCCACTGAATATCTGAGCGCTATGTGACAGGCTCGATGGCACAGCTGTGACCAAAGTGACTAGAGGATAAGGGAGATTTTGAATTTCTGCAGACACTTTTGGACACTGGACACTTTTGGATTGTGTGAGGCCCAATGAATATCTGAGCGCTATGTGACAGGCTCGATGGCACAGCTGTGACCAAATTGACTAGAGGATAAGGGAGATTTTGAATATCTGCACACACTTTTGGACACTGGACACTTTTGGATTGTGTGAGGACCACTGATATCTGAGCGCTATGTCACAGACTCGATGGCACAGCTGTGACCAAAGTGACTAGAGGATAAGGGAGATTTTTAATTTCTGCAGACACTTTTGAACACTGGACACTTTTGGATTGTGTGAGGCCCACTGAATATCTGAGCGCTATGTGACAGGCTCGATGGCACAGCTGTGACCAAAGTGACTAGAGGATAAGGGAGATTTTGAATCTCTGCACACACTTTTGGACACTGGACACTTTTGGATTGTGTGAGGCCCAGTGAATATCTGAGCGCTATGTGACAGGCTCGATGGCACAGCTGTGACCAAAGTGACTAGAGGATAAGGGAGATTTTGAATCTCTGCACACACTTTTGGACACTGGACACTTTTGGATTGTGTGAGGCCCAATGAATATCTGAGCGCTATGTGACAGGCTCGATGGCACAGCTGTGACCAAAGTGACTAGAGGATAAGGGAGATTTTGAATCTCTGCACACACTTTTGGACACTGGACACTTTTGGATTGTGTGAGGCCCAATGAATATCTGAGCGCTATGTGACAGGCTCGATGGCACAGCTGTGACCAAAGTGACTAGAGGATAAGGGAGATTTTGAATCTCTGCACACACTTTTGGACACTGGACACTTTTGGATTGTGTGAGGCCCAATGAATATCTGAGCGCTATGTGACAGGCTCAATGGCACAGCTGTGACCAAAGTGACTAGAGGATAAGGTAGATTTTGAATCTCTGCACACAGTTATGGACACTGGACACTTTTGGATTGTGTGAGGCCCAATGAATATCTGAGCGCTATGTGACAGGCTCGATGGCACAGCTGTGACCAAAGTGACTAGAGGATAAGGGAGATTTTGAATCTCTGCACACACTTTTGGACACTGGACACTTTTGGATTGTGTGAGGCCCACTGATATCTGAGCGCTATGTGACAGGCTCGATGGCACAGCTGTGACCAAAGTGACTAGAGGATAAGGGAGATTTTGAATTTCTGCAGACACTTTTGGACACTGGACACTTTTGGATTGTGTGAGGCCCAAAGAATATCTGAGCGCTATGTGACAGGCTCGATGGCACAGCTGTGACCAAAGTGACTAGAGGATAAGGGAGATTTTGAATCTCTGTACACACTTTTGGACACTGGACACTTTTGGATTGTGTGAGGCCCAATGAATATCTGAGCGCTATGTCACAGGCTCGATGGCTCAGCTGTGACCAAAGTGACTAGAGGATAAGGGAGATTTTGAATTTCTGCAGACACTTTTGGACACTGGACACTTTTGGATTGTGTGAGGCCCAATGAATATCTGAGCGCTATGTGACAGGCTCGATGGCACAGCTGTGACCAAAGTGACTAGAGGATAAGGGAGATTTTGAATCTCTGCACACACTTTTGGACACTGGACACTTTTGGATTGTGTGAGGCCCACTGATATCTGAGCGCTATGTGACAGGCTCGATGGCACAGCTGTGACCAAAGTGACTAGAGGATAAGGGAGATTTTGAATCTCTGCACACACTTTTGGACACTGGACACTTTTGGATTGTGTGAGGCCCAATGAATATCTGAGCGCTATGTGACAGGCTCAATGGCACAGCTGTGACCAAAGTGACTAGAGGATAAGGGAGATTTTGAATTTCTGCACACACTTTTGGACACTGGACACTTTTGGATTGTGTGAGGCCCAATGAATATCTGAGCACTATGTGACAGGCTCGATGGCACAGCTGTGACCAAAGTGACTAGAGGATAAGGGAGATTTTGAATATCTGCACACACTTTTGGACACTGGACACTTTTGGATTGTGTGAGGCCCACTGATATCTGAGCGCTATGTCACAGGCTCGATGGCACAGCTGTGACCAAAGTGACTAGAGGATAAGGGAGATTTTGAATTTCTGCAGACACTTTTGGACACTGGACACTTTTGGATTGTGTGAGGCCCACTGAATATCTGAGCGCTATGTGACAGGCTCGATGGCACAGCTGTGACCAAAGTGACTAGAGGATAAGGGAGATTTTGAATTTCTGCAGACACTTTTGGACACTGGACACTTTTGGATTGTGTGAGGCCCAATGAATATCTGAGCGCTATGTGACAGGCTCGATGGCACAGCTGTTTCCAAAGTGACTAGAGGATAAGGGAGATTTTGAATATCTGCACACACTTTTGGACACTGGACACTTTTGGATTGTGTGAGGCCCACTGATATCTGAGCGCTATGTCACAGGCTCGATGGCACAGCTGTGACCAAAGTGACTAGAGGATAAGGGAGATTTTTAATTTCTGCAGACACTTTTGAACACTGGACACTTTTGGATTGTGTGAGGCCCACTGAATATCTGAGCGCTATGTGACAGGCTCGATGGCACATCTGTGACCAAAGTGACTAGAGGATAAGGGAGATTTTGAATTTCTACAGACACTTTTGGACACTGGACACTTTTGGATTGTGTGAGGCCCAAAGAATATCTGAGCGCTATGTGACAGGCTCGATGGCACAGCTGTGACCAAAGTGACTAGAGGATAAGGGAGATTTTGAATCTCTGTACACACTTTTGGACACTGGACACTTTTGGATTGTGTGAGGCCCAATGAATATCTGAGCGCTATGTCACAGGCTCGATGGCTCAGCTGTGACCAAAGTGACTAGAGGATAAGGGAGATTTTGAATTTCTGCAGACACTTTTGGACACTGGACACTTTTGGATTGTGTGAGGCCCAATGAATATCTGAGCGCTATGTGACAGGCTCGATGGCACAGCTGTGACCAAAGTGACTAGAGGATAAGGGAGATTTTGAATCTCTGCACACACTTTTGGACACTGGACACTTTTGGATTGTGTGAGGCCCACTGATATCTGAGCGCTATGTGACAGGCTCGATGGCACAGCTGTGACCAAAGTGACTAGAGGATAAGGGAGATTTTGAATCTCTGCACACACTTTTGGACACTGGACACTTTTGGATTGTGTGAGGCCCAATGAATATCTGAGCGCTATGTGACAGGCTCAATGGCACAGCTGTGACCAAAGTGACTAGAGGATAAGGGAGATTTTGAATTTCTGCAGACACTTTTGGACACTGGACACTTTTGGATTGTGTGAGGCCCAATGAATATCTGAGCACTATGTGACAGGCTCGATGGCACAGCTGTGACCAAAGTGACTAGAGGATAAGGGAGATTTTGAATATCTGCACACACTTTTGGACACTGGACACTTTTGGATTGTGTGAGGCCCACTGATATCTGAGCGCTATGTCACAGGCTCGATGGCACAGCTGTGACCAAAGTGACTAGAGGATAAGGGAGATTTTGAATTTCTGCAGACACTTTTGGACACTGGACACTTTTGGATTGTGTGAGGCCCACTGAATATCTGAGCGCTATGTGACAGGCTCGATGGCACAGCTGTGACCAAAGTGACTAGAGGATAAGGGAGATTTTGAATTTCTGCAGACACTTTTGGACACTGGACACTTTTGGATTGTGTGAGGCCCAATGAATATCTGAGCGCTATGTGACAGGCTCGATGGCACAGCTGTGACCAAAGTGACTAGAGGATAAGGGAGATTTTGAATATCTGCACACACTTTTGGACACTGGACACTTTTGGATTGTGTGAGGCCCACTGATATCTGAGCGCTATGTCACAGGCTCGATGGCACAGCTGTGACCAAAGTGACTAGAGGATAAGGGAGATTTTTAATTTCTGCAGACACTTTTGAACACTGGACACTTTTGGATTGTGTGAGGCCCACTGAATATCTGAGCGCTATGTGACAGGCTCGATGGCACATCTGTGACCAAAGTGACTAGAGGATAAGGGAGATTTTGAATCTCTGCACACACTTTTGGACACTGGACACTTTTGGATTGTGTGAGGCCCAATGAATATCTGAGCGCAATGTGACAGGCTCGATGGCACAGCTGTGACCAAAGTGACTAGAGGATAAGGGAGATTTTGAATCTCTGCACACACTTTTGGACACTGGACACTTTTGGATTGTGTGAGGCCCACTGATATCTGAGCGCTATGTCACAGGCTCGATGGCACAGCTGTGACCAAAGTGACTAGAGGATAAGGGAGATTTTGAATCTGTGCACACACTTTTGGACACTGGACACTTTTGGATTGTGTGAGGCCCAATGAATATCTGAGCGCTATGTCACAGGCTCGATGGCTCAGCTGTGACCAAAGTGACTAGAGGATAAGGGACATTTTGAATTTCTGCAGACACTTTTGGACACTGGACACTTTTGGATTGTGTGAGGCCCAATGAATATCTGAGCGCTATGTGACAGGTTCGATGGCACAGCTGTGACCAAAGTGACTAGAGGATAAGGGAGATTTTGAATCTCTGCACACACTTTTGGACACTGGACACTTTTGGATTGTGTGAGGCCCAATGAATATCTGAGCGCTATGTGATAGGCTCGATGGCACAGCTGTGACCAAAGTGACTAGAGGATATGGGAGATTTTGAATTTCTGCAGACACTTGTGGACACTGGACACTTTTGGATTGTGTGAGGCCCAATGAATATCTGAGCGCTATGTGACAGGCTCGATGGCACAGCTGTGACCAAAGTGACTAGAGGATAAGGGAGATTTTGTATCTCTGCACACACTTTTGGACACTGGACACTTTTGGATTGTGTGAGGCCCAATGAATATCTGATCGCTATGTGACAGGCTCGATGGCACAGCTGTGACCAAAGTGACTAGAGGATAAGGGAGATTTTGAATATCTGCACACACTTTTGGACACTGGACACTTTTGGATTGTGTGAGGCCCACTGATATCTGAGCGCTATGTGACAGGCTCGATGGCACAGCTGTGACCAAAGTGACTAGAGGATAAGGGAGATTTTGAATTTCTGCAGACACTTTTGGACACTGGACACTTTTGGATTGTGTGAGGCCCACTGAATATCTGAGCGCTATGTGACAGGCTCGATGGCACAGCTGTGACCAAAGTGACTAGAGGATAAGGGAGATTTTGAATCTCTGCACACACTTTTGGACACTGGACACTTTTGGATTGTGTGAGGCCCAATGAATATCTGAGCGCTATGTGACAGGCTCGATGGCACAGCTGTGACCAAAGTGACTAGAGGATAAGGGAGATTTTGAATCTCTGCACACACTTTTGGACACTGGACACTTTTGGATTGTGTGAGGCCCACTGATATCTGAGCGCTATGTGACATGCTCGATGGCACAGCTGTGACCAAAGTGACTAGAGGATAAGGGAGATTTTGAATTTCTGCACACACTTTTGGACACTGGACACTTTTGGATTGTGTGAGGCCCACTGATATCTGAGCGCTATGTCACAGGCTCGATGGCACAGCTGTGACCAAAGTGACTAGAGGATAAGGGAGATTTTGAATCTCTGCACACACTTTTGGACACTGGACACTTTTGGATTGTGTGAGGCCCACTGATATCTGAGCGCTATGTCACAGGCTCGATGGCACAGCTGTGACCAAAGTGACTGGAGGATAATGGAGATTTTGAATTTCTGCAGACACTTTTGGACACTGGACACTTTTGGATTGTGTGAGGCCCAATGAATATCTGAGCGCTATGTGACAGGCTCGATGGCACAGCTGTGACCAAATTGACTAGAGGATAAGGGAGATTTTGAATATCTGCACACACTTTTGGACACTGGACACTTTTGGATTGTGTGAGGCCCACTGATATCTGAGCGCTATGTCACAGACTCGATGGCACAGCTGTGACCAAAGTGACTAGAGGATAAGGGAGATTTTTAATTTCTGCAGACACTTTTGAACACTGGACACTTTTGGATTGTGTGAGGCCCACTGAATATCTGAGCGCTATGTGACAGGCTCGATGGCACAGCTGTGACCAAAGTGACTAGAGGATAAGGGAGATTTTGAATCTCTGCACACACTTTTGGACACTGGACACTTTTGGATTGTGTGAGGCCCAATGAATATCTGAGCGCTATGTGACAGGCTCGATGGCACAGCTGTGACCAAAGTGACTAGAGGATAAGGGAGATTTTGAATCTCTGCACACACTTTTGGACACTGGACACTTTTGGATTGTGTGAGGCCCAATGAATATCTGAGCGCTATGTGACAGGCTCGATGGCACAGCTGTGACCAAAGTGACTAGAGGATAAGGGAGATTTTGAATCTCTGCACACACTTTTGGACACTGGACACTTTTGGATTGTGTGAGGCCCAATGAATATCTGAGCGCTATGTGACAGGCTCGATGGCACAGCTGTGACCAAAGTGACTAGAGGATAAGGGAGATTTTGAATCTCTGCACACACTTTTGGACACTGGACACTTTTGGATTGTGTGAGGCCCAATGAATATCTGAGCGCTATGTGACAGGCTCAATGGCACAGCTGTGACCAAAGTGACTAGAGGATAAGGTAGATTTTGAATCTCTGCACACAGTTTTGGACACTGGACACTTTTGGATTGTGTGAGGCCCAATGAATATCTGAGCGCTATGTGACAGGCTCGATGGCACAGCTGTGACCAAAGTGACTAGAGGATAAGGGAGATTTTGAATCTCTGCACACACTTTTGGACACTGGACACTTTTGGATTGTGTGAGGCCCACTGATATCTGAGCGCTATGTCACAGGCTCGATGGCACAGCTGTGACCAAAGTGACTAGAGGATAAGGGAGATTTTGAATTTCTGCAGACACTTTTGGACACTGGACACTTTTGGATTGTGTGAGGCCCAAAGAATATCTGAGCGCTATGTGACAGGCTCGATGGCACAGCTGTGACCAAAGTGACTAGAGGATAAGGGAGATTTTGAATCTCTGTACACACTTTTGGACACTGGACACTTTTGGATTGTGTGAGGCCCAATGAATATCTGAGCGCTATGTCACAGGCTCGATGGCTCAGCTGTGACCAAAGTGACTAGAGGATAAGGGAGATTTTGAATTTCTGCAGACACTTTTGGACACTGGACACTTTTGGATTGTGTGAGGCCCAATGAATATCTGAGCGCTATGTGACAGGCTCGATGGCACAGCTGTGACCAAAGTGACTAGAGGATAAGGGAGATTTTGAATCTCTGCACACACTTTTGGACACTGGACACTTTTGGATTGTGTGAGGCCCACTGATATCTGAGCGCTATGTGACAGGCTCGATGGCACAGCTGTGACCAAAGTGACTAGAGGATAAGGGAGATTTTGAATCTCTGCACACACTTTTGGACACTGGACACTTTTGGATTATGTGAGGCCCAATGAATATCTGAGCGCTATGTGACAGGCTCAATGGCACAGCTGTGACCAAAGTGACTAGAGGATAAGGGAGATTTTGAATTTCTGCAGACACTTTTGGACACTGGACACTTTTGGATTGTGTGAGGCCCAATGAATATCTGAGCGCTATGTGACAGGCTCGATGGCACAGCTGTGACCAAAGTGACTAGAGGATAAGGGAGATTTTGAATATCTGCACACACTTGTGGACACTGGACACTTTTGGATTGTGTGAGGCCCACTGATATCTGAGCGCTATGTCACAGGCTCGATGGCACAGCTGTGACCAAAGTGACTAGAGGATAAGGGAGATTTTGAATTTCTGCAGACACTTTTGGACACTGGACACTTTTGGATTGTGTGAGGCCCACTGAATATCTGAGCGCTATGTGACAGGCTCGATGGCACAGCTGTGACCAAAGTGACTAGAGGATAAGGGAGATTTTGAATTTCTGCAGACACTTTTGGACACTGGACACTTTTGGATTGTGTGAGGCCCAATGAATATCTGAGCGCTATGTGACAGGCTCGATGGCACAGCTGTGACCAAAGTGACTAGAGGATAAGGGAGATTTTGAATATCTGCACACACTTTTGGACACTGGACACTTTTGGATTGCGTGAGGCCCACTGATATCTGAGCGCTATGTCACAGGCTTGATGGCACAGCTGTGACCAAAGTGACTAGAGGATAAGGGAGATTTTTAATTTCTGCAGACACTTTTGAACACTGGACACTTTTGGATTGTGTGAGGCCCACTGAATATCTGAGCGCTATGTGACAGGCTCGATGGCACATCTGTGACCAAAGTGACTAGAGGATAAGGGAGATTTTGAATCTCTGCACACACTTTTGGACACTGGACACTTTTGGATTGTGTGAGGCCCAATGAATATCTGAGCGCAATGTGACAGGCTCGATGGCACAGCTGTGACCAAAGTGACTAGAGGATAAGGGAGATTTTGAATCTCTGCACACACTTTTGGACACTGGACACTTTTGGATTGTGTGAGGCCCAATGAATATCTGAGCGCTATGTGACAGGCTCGATGGCAGAGCTGTGACCAAAGTGACTAGAGGATAAGGGAGATTTTGAATCTCTGCACACACTTTTGGACACTGGACACTTTTGGATTGTGTGAGGCCCAATGAATATCTGAGCGCTATGTGACAGGCTCAATGGCACAGCTGTGACCAAAGTGACTAGAGGATAAGGGAGATTTTGAATTTCTGCAGACACTTTTGGACACTGGACACTTTTGGATTGTGTGAGGCCCAATGAATATCTGATCGCTATGTGACAGACTCGATGGCACAGCTGTGACCAAAGTGACTAGAGGATAAGGGAGATTTTGAATATCTGCACACACTTTTGGACACTGGACACTTTTGGATTGTGTGAGACCCACTGATATCTGAGCGCTATGTGACAGGCTCGATGGCACAGCTGTGACCAAAGTGACTAGAGGATAAGGGAGATTTTGAATTTCTGCAGACACTTTTGGACACTGGACACTTTTGGATTGTGTGAGGCCCACTGAATATCTGAGCGCTATGTGACAGGCTCGATGGCACAGCTGTGACCAAAGTGACTAGAGGATAAGGGAGATTTTGAATTTCTGCAGACACTTTTGGACACTGGACACTTTTGGATTGTGTGAGGCCCAATGAATATCTGAGCGCTATGTGACAGGCTCGATGGCACAGCTGTGACCAAATTGACTAGAGGATAAGGGAGATTTTGAATATCTGCACACACTTTTGGACACTTTTGGATTGTGTGAGGCCCACTGATATCTGAGCGCTATGTCACAGACTCGATGGCACAGCTGTGACCAAATTGACTAGAGGATAAGGGAGATTTTTAATTTCTGCAGACACTTTTGAACACTGGACACTTTTGGATTGTGTGAGGCCCACTGAATATCTGAGCGCTATGTGACAGGCTCGATGGCACAGCTGTGACCAAAGTGACTAGAGGATAAGGGAGATTTTGAATCTCTGCACACACTTTTGGACACTGGACACTTTTGGATTGTGTGAGGCCCAATGAATATCTGAGCGCTATGTGACAGGCTCGATGGCACAGCTGTGACCAAAGTGACTAGAGGATAAGGGAGATTTTGAATCTCTGCACACACTTTTGGACACTGGACACTTTTGGATTGTGTGAGGCCCAATGAATATCTGAGCGCTATGTGACAGGCTCGATGGCACAGCTGTGACCAAAGTGACTGGAGGATAAGGGAGATTTTGAAACTCTGCACACACTTTTGGACACTGGACACTTTTGGATTGTGTGAGGCCCAATGAATATCTGAGCGCTATGTGACAGGCTCGATGGCACAGCTGTGACCAAAGTGACTAGAGGATAAGGGAGATTTTGAATCTCTGCACACACTTTTGGACACTGGACACTTTTGGATTGTGTGAGGCCCAATGAATATCTGAGCGCTATGTGACAGGCTCAATGGCACAGCTGTGACCAAAGTGACAAGAGGATAAGGTAGATTTTGAATCTCTGCACACAGTTTTGGACACTGGACACTTTTGGATTGTGTGAGGCCCAATGAATATCTGAGCGCTATGTGACAGGCTCGATGGCACAGCTGTGACCAAAGTGACTAGAGGATAAGGGAGATTTTGAATCTCTGCACACACTTTTGGACACTGGACACTTTTGGATTGTGTGAGGCCCACTGATATCTGAGCGCTATGTCACAGGCTCGATGGCACAGCTGTGACCAAAGTGACTAGAGGATAAGGGAGATTTTGAATTTCTGCAGACACTTTTGGACACTGGACACTTTTGGATTGTGTGAGGCCCAAAGAATATCTGAGCGCTATGTGACAGGCTCGATGGCACAACTGTGACCAAAGTGACCAGAGGATAAGGGAGATTTTGAATCTCTGTACACACTTTTGGACACTGGACACTTTTGGATTGTGTGAGGCCCAATGAATATCTGAGCGCTATGTCACAGGCTCGATGGCTCAGCTGTGACCAAAGTGACTAGAGGATAAGGGAGATTTTGAATTTCTGCAGACACTTTTGGACACTGGACACTTTTGGATTGTGTGAGGCCCAATGAATATCTGAGCGCTATGTGACAGGCTCGATGGCACAGCTGTGACCAAAGTGACTAGAGGATAAGGGAGATTTTGAATCTCTGCACACACTTTTGGACACTGGACACTTTTGGATTGTGTGAGGCCCACTGATATCTGAGCGCCATGTGACAGGCTCGATGGCACAGCTGTGACCAAAGTGACTAGAGGATAAGGGAGATTTTGAATCTCTGCACACACTTTTGGACACTGGACACTTTTGGATTATGTGAGGCCCAATGAATATCTGAGCGCTATGTGACAGGCTCAATGGCACAGCTGTGACCAAAGTGACTAGAGGATAAGGGAGATTTTGAATTTCTGCAGACACTTTTGGACACTGGACACTTTTGGATTGTGTGAGGCCCAATGAATATCTGAGCGCTATGTGACAGGCTCGATGGCACAGCTGTGACCAAAGTGACTAGAGGATAAGGGAGATTTTGAATATCTGCACACACTTTTGGACACTGGACACTTTTGGATTGTGTGAGGCCCACTGATATCTGAGCGCTATGTCACAGGCTCGATGGCACAGCTGTGACCAAAGTGACTAGAGGATAAGGGAGATTTTGAATTTCTGCAGACACTTTTGGACACTGGACACTTTTGGATTGTGTGAGGCCCACTGAATATCTGAGCGCTATGTGACAGGCTCGATGGCACAGCTGTGACCAAAGTGACTAGAGGATAAGGGAGATTTTGAATTTCTGCAGACACTTTTGGACACTGGACACTTTTGGATTGTGTGAGGCCCAATGAATATCTGAGCGCTATGTGACAGGCTCGATGGCACAGCTGTGACCAAAGTGACTAGAGGATAAGGGAGATTTTGAATATCTGCACACACTTTTGGACACTGGACACTTTTGGATTGTGTGAGGCCCACTGATATCTGAGCGCTATGCCACAGGCTCGATGGCACAGCTGTGACCAAAGTGACTAGAGGATAAGGGAGATTTTTAATTTCTGCAGACACTTTTGAACACTGGACACTTTTGGATTGTGTGAGGCCCACTGAATATCTGAGCGCTATGTGACAGGCTCGATGGCACATCTGTGACCAAAGTGACTAGAGGATAAGGGAGATTTTGAATCTCTGCACACACTTTTGGACACTGGACACTTTTGGATTGTGTGAGGCCCAATGAATATCTGAGCGCAATGTGACAGGCTCGATGGCACAGCTGTGACCAAAGTGACTAGAGGATAAGGGAGATTTTGAATCTCTGCACACACTTTTGGACACTGGACACTTTTGGATTGTGTGAGGCCCAATGAATATCTGAGCGCTATGTGACAGGCTCGATGGCACAGCTGTGACCAAAGTGACTAGAGGATAAGGGAGATTTTGAATCTCTGCACACACTTTTGGACACTGGACACTTTTGGATTGTGTGAGGCCCAATGAATATCTGAGCGCTATGTGACAGGCTCAATGGCACAGCTGTGACCAAAGTGACTAGAGGATAAGGTAGATTTTGAATCTCTGCACACAGTTTTGGACACTGGACACTTTTGGATTGTGTGAGGCCCAATGAATATCTGAGCGCTATGTGACAGGCTCGATGGCACAGCTGTGACCAAAGTGACTAGAGGATAAGGGAGATTTTGAATCTCTGCACACACTTTTGGACACTGGACACTTTTGGATTGTGTGAGGCCCACTGATATCTGAGCGCTATGTCACAGGCTCGATGGCACAGCTGTGACCAAAGTGACTAGAGGATAAGGGAGATTTTGAATCTCTGCACACACTTTTGGACACTGGACACTTTTGGATTGTGTGAGGCCCAATGAATATCTGAGCGCTATGTCACAGGCTCGATGGCTCAGCTGTGACCAAAGTGACTAGAGGATAAGGGAGATTTTGAATCTCTGCACACACTTTTGGACACTGGACACTTTTGGATTGTGTGAGGCCCAATGAATATCTGAGCGCTATGTGATAGGCTCGATGGCACAGCTGTGACCAAAGTGACTAGAGGATAAGGGAGATTTTGAATTTCTGCAGACACTTGTGGACACTGGACACTTTTGGATTGTGTGAGGCCCAATGAATATCTGAGCGCTATGTGACAGGCTCGATGGCACAGCTGTGACCAAAGTGACTAGAGGATAAGGGAGATTTTGATTCTCTGCACACACTTTTGGACACTGGACACTTTTGGATTGTGTGAGGCCCACTTATATATCTGAGCGCTATGTCACAGGCTCGATGGCACAGCTGTGACCAAAGTGACTAGAGGATAAGGGAGAATTTGAATCTCTGCACACACTTTTGGACACTGGACACTTTTGGATTGTGTGAGGCCCAATGAATATCTGAGCGCTATGTGACAGGCTCGATGGCACAGCTGTGACCAAAGTGACTAGAGGATAAGGGAGATTTTGAATCTCTGCACACACTTTTGGACACTGGACACTTTTGGATTGTGTGAGGCCCAATGAATATCTGAGCGCTATGTGACAGGCTCGATGGCACAGCTTTGACCAAAGTGACTAGAGGATAAGGTAGATTTTGAATCTCTGCACACACTTTTGGACACTGGACACTTTTGGATTGTGTGAGGCCCACTGATATCTGAGCTCTATGTCACAGGCTCGATGGCACAGCTGTGACCAAAGTGACTAGAGGATAAGGGAGATTTTGAATTTCTGCAGACACTTGTGGACACTGGACACTTTTGGATTGTGTGAGGCCCAATGAATATCTGAGCGCTATGTGACAGGCTCGATGGCACAGCTGTTACCAAAGTGACTAGAGGATAAGGTAGATTTTGAATCTCTGCACACACTTTTGGACACTGGACACTTTTGGATTGTGTGAGGCCCAGTGATATCTGAGCGCTATGTCACAGGCTCGATGGCACAGCTGTGACCAAAGTGACTAGAGGATAAGGGAGATTTTGAATTTCTGCAGACACTTGTGGACACTGGACACTTTTGGATTGTGTGAGGCCCAATGAATATCTGAGCGCTATGTGACAGGCTCGATGGCACAGCTGTGACCAAAGTGACTAGAGGATAAGGGAGATTTTGAATCTCTGCACACACTTTTGGACACTGGACACTTTTGGATTGTGTGAGGCCCAATGAATATCTGAGCGCTATGTGACAGGCTCGATGGCAGAGCTTTGACCAAAGTGACTAGAGGATAAGGTAGATTTTGAATCTCTGCACACACTTTTGGACACTGGACACTTTTGGATTGTGTGAGGCCCACTGATATCTGAGCTCTATGTCACAGGCTCGATGGCACAGCTGTGACCAAAGTGACTAGAGGATAAGGGAGATTTTGAATTTCTGCAGACACTTGTGGACACTGGACACTTTTGGATTGTGTGAGGCCCAATGAATATCTGAGCGCTATGTGACAGGCTCGATGGCACAGCTGTGACCAAAGTGACTAGAGGATAAGGTAGATTTTGAATCTCTGCACACACTTTTGGACACTGGACACTTTTGGATTGTGTGAGGCCCAGTGATATCTGAGCGCTATGTCACAGGCTCGATGGCACAGCTGTGACCAAAGTGACTAGAGGATAAGGGAGATTTTGAATTTCTGCAGACACTTGTGGACACTGGACACTTTTGGATTGTGTGAGGCCCAATGAATATCTGAGCGCTATGTGACAGGCTCGATGGCACAGCTGTGACCAAAGTGACTAGAGGATAAGGGAGATTTTGAATCTCTGCACACACTTTTGGACACTGGACACTTTTGGATTGTGTGAGGCCCACTGATATCTGAGCGCTATGTCACAGGCTCGATGGCACAGCTGTGACCAAAGTGACTAGAGGATAAGGGAGATTTTGAATCTCTGCACACACTTTTGGACACTGGACACTTTTGGATTGTGTGAGGCCCAATGAATATCTGAGCGCTATGTGACAGGCTCGATGGCACAGCTGTGACCAAAGTGACTAGAGGATAAGGGAGATTTTGAAACTCTGCACACACTTTTGGACACTGGACACTTTTGGATTGTGTGAGGCCCAATGAATATCTGAGCGCTATGTGACAGGCTCGATGGCACAGCTGTGACCAAAGTGACTAGAGGATAAGGGAGATTTTGAATCTCTGCACACACTTTTGGACACTGGACACTTTTGGATTGTGTGAGGCCCAATGAATATCTGAGCGCTATGTGACAGGCTCAATGGCACAGCTGTGACCAAAGTGACTAGAGGATAAGGTAGATTTTGAATCTCTGCACACAGTTTTGGACACTGGACACTTTTGGATTGTGTGAGGCCCAATGAATATCTGAGCGCTATGTGACAGGCTCGATGGCACAGCTGTGACCAAAGTGACTAGAGGATAAGGGAGATTTTGAATCTCTGCACACACTTTTGGACACTGGACACTTTTGGATTGTGTGAGGCCCACTGATATCTGAGCGCTATGTCACAGGCTCGATGGCACAGCTGTGACCAAAGTGACTAGAGGATAAGGGAGATTTTGAATTTCTGCAGACACTTTTGGACACTGGACACTTTTGGATTGTGTGAGGCCCAAAGAATATCTGAGCGCTATGTGACAGGCTCGATGGCACAACTGTGACCAAAGTGACCAGAGGATAAGGGAGATTTTGAATCTCTGTACACACTTTTGGACACTGGACACTTTTGGATTGTGTGAGGCCCAATGAATATCTGAGCGCTATGTCACAGGCTCGATGGCTCAGCTGTGACCAAAGTGACTAGAGGATAAGGGAGATTTTGAATTTCTGCAGACACTTTTGGACACTGGACACTTTTGGATTGTGTGAGGCCCAATGAATATCTGAGCGCTATGTGACAGGCTCGATGGCACAGCTGTGACCAAAGTGACTAGAGGATAAGGGAGATTTTGAATCTCTGCACACACTTTTGGACACTGGACACTTTTGGATTGTGTGAGGCCCACTGATATCTGAGCGCCATGTGACAGGCTCGATGGCACAGCTGTGACCAAAGTGACTAGAGGATAAGGGAGATTTTGAATCTCTGCACACACTTTTGGACACTGGACACTTTTGGATTATGTGAGGCCCAATGAATATCTGAGCGCTATGTGACAGGCTCAATGGCACAGCTGTGACCAAAGTGACTAGAGGATAAGGGAGATTTTGAATTTCTGCAGACACTTTTGGACACTGGACACTTTTGGATTGTGTGAGGCCCAATGAATATCTGAGCGCTATGTGACAGGCTCGATGGCACAGCTGTGACCAAAGTGACTAGAGGATAAGGGAGATTTTGAATATCTGCACACACTTTTGGACACTGGACACTTTTGGATTGTGTGAGGCCCACTGATATCTGAGCGCTATGTCACAGGCTCGATGGCACAGCTGTGACCAAAGTGACTAGAGGATAAGGGAGATTTTGAATTTCTGCAGACACTTTTGGACACTGGACACTTTTGGATTGTGTGAGGCCCACTGAATATCTGAGCGCTATGTGACAGGCTCGATGGCACAGCTGTGACCAAAGTGACTAGAGGATAAGGGAGATTTTGAATTTCTGCAGACACTTTTGGACACTGGACACTTTTGGATTGTGTGAGGCCCAATGAATATCTGAGCGCTATGTGACAGGCTCGATGGCACAGCTGTGACCAAAGTGACTAGAGGATAAGGGAGATTTTGAATATCTGCACACACTTTTGGACACTGGACACTTTTGGATTGTGTGAGGCCCACTGATATCTGAGCGCTATGCCACAGGCTCGATGGCACAGCTGTGACCAAAGTGACTAGAGGATAAGGGAGATTTTTAATTTCTGCAGACACTTTTGAACACTGGACACTTTTGGATTGTGTGAGGCCCACTGAATATCTGAGCGCTATGTGACAGGCTCGATGGCACATCTGTGACCAAAGTGACTAGAGGATAAGGGAGATTTTGAATCTCTGCACACACTTTTGGACACTGGACACTTTTGGATTGTGTGAGGCCCAATGAATATCTGAGCGCAATGTGACAGGCTCGATGGCACAGCTGTGACCAAAGTGACTAGAGGATAAGGGAGATTTTGAATCTCTGCACACACTTTTGGACACTGGACACTTTTGGATTGTGTGAGGCCCAATGAATATCTGAGCGCTATGTGACAGGCTCGATGGCACAGCTGTGACCAAAGTGACTAGAGGATAAGGGAGATTTTGAATCTCTGCACACACTTTTGGACACTGGACACTTTTGGATTGTGTGAGGCCCAATGAATATCTGAGCGCTATGTGACAGGCTCAATGGCACAGCTGTGACCAAAGTGACTAGAGGATAAGGTAGATTTTGAATCTCTGCACACAGTTTTGGACACTGGACACTTTTGGATTGTGTGAGGCCCAATGAATATCTGAGCGCTATGTGACAGGCTCGATGGCACAGCTGTGACCAAAGTGACTAGAGGATAAGGGAGATTTTGAATCTCTGCACACACTTTTGGACACTGGACACTTTTGGATTGTGTGAGGCCCACTGATATCTGAGCGCTATGTCACAGGCTCGATGGCACAGCTGTGACCAAAGTGACTAGAGGATAAGGGAGATTTTGAATCTCTGCACACACTTTTGGACACTGGACACTTTTGGATTGTGTGAGGCCCAATGAATATCTGAGCGCTATGTCACAGGCTCGATGGCTCAGCTGTGACCAAAGTTACTAGAGGATAAGGGAGATTTTGAATCTCTGCACACACTTTTGGACACTGGACACTTTTGGATTGTGTGAGGCCCAATGAATATCTGAGCGCTATGTGATAGGCTCGATGGCACAGCTGTGACCAAAGTGACTAGAGGATAAGGGAGATTTTGAATTTCTGCAGACACTTGTGGACACTGGACACTTTTGGATTGTGTGAGGCCCAATGAATATCTGAGCGCTATGTGACAGGCTCGATGGCACAGCTGTGACCAAAGTGACTAGAGGATAAGGGAGATTTTGATTCTCTGCACACACTTTTGGACACTGGACACTTTTGGATTGTGTGAGGCCCACTTATATATCTGAGCGCTATGTCACAGGCTCGATGGCACAGCTGTGACCAAAGTGACTAGAGGATAAGGGAGAATTTGAATCTCTGCACACACTTTTGGACACTGGACACTTTTGGATTGTGTGAGGCCCAATGAATATCTGAGCGCTATGTGACAGGCTCGATGGCACAGCTGTGACCAAAGTGACTAGAGGATAAGGGAGATTTTGAATCTCTGCACACACTTTTGGACACTGGACACTTTTGGATTGTGTGAGGCCCAATGAATATCTGAGCGCTATGTGACAGGCTCGATGGCACAGCTTTGACCAAAGTGACTAGAGGATAAGGTAGATTTTGAATCTCTGCACACACTTTTGGACACTGGACACTTTTGGATTGTGTGAGGCCCACTGATATCTGAGCTCTATGTCACAGGCTCGATGGCACAGCTGTGACCAAAGTGACTAGAGGATAAGGGAGATTTTGAATTTCTGCAGACACTTGTGGACACTGGACACTTTTGGATTGTGTGAGGCCCAATGAATATCTGAGCGCTATGTGACAGGCTCGATGGCACAGCTGTTACCAAAGTGACTAGAGGATAAGGTAGATTTTGAATCTCTGCACACACTTTTGGACACTGGACACTTTTGGATTGTGTGAGGCCCAGTGATATCTGAGCGCTATGTCACAGGCTCGATGGCACAGCTGTGACCAAAGTGACTAGAGGATAAGGGAGATTTTGAATTTCTGCAGACACTTGTGGACACTGGACACTTTTGGATTGTGTGAGGCCCAATGAATATCTGAGCGCTATGTGACAGGCTCGATGGCACAGCTGTGACCAAAGTGACTAGAGGATAAGGGAGATTTTGAATCTCTGCACACACTTTTGGACACTGGACACTTTTGGATTGTGTGAGGCCCAATGAATATCTGAGCGCTATGTGACAGGCTCGATGGCAGAGCTTTGACCAAAGTGACTAGAGGATAAGGTAGATTTTGAATCTCTGCACACACTTTTGGACACTGGACACTTTTGGATTGTGTGAGGCCCACTGATATCTGAGCTCTATGTCACAGGCTCGATGGCACAGCTGTGACCAAAGTGACTAGAGGATAAGGGAGATTTTGAATTTCTGCAGACACTTGTGGACACTGGACACTTTTGGATTGTGTGAGGCCCAATGAATATCTGAGCGCTATGTGACAGGCTCGATGGCACAGCTGTGACCAAAGTGACTAGAGGATAAGGTAGATTTTGAATCTCTGCACACACTTTTGGACACTGGACACTTTTGGATTGTGTGAGGCCCAGTGATATCTGAGCGCTATGTCACAGGCTCGATGGCACAGCTGTGACCAAAGTGACTAGAGGATAAGGGAGATTTTGAATTTCTGCAGACACTTGTGGACACTGGACACTTTTGGATTGTGTGAGGCCCAATGAATATCTGAGCGCTATGTGACAGGCTCGATGGCACAGCTGTGACCAAAGTGACTAGAGGATAAGGGAGATTTTGAATCTCTGCACACACTTTTGGACACTGGACACTTTTGGATTGTGTGAGGCCCACTGATATCTGAGCGCTATGTCACAGGCTCGATGGCACAGCTGTGACCAAAGTGACTAGAGGATAAGGGAGATTTTGAATCTCTGCACACACTTTTGGACACTGGACACTTTTGGATTGTGTGAGGCCCAATGAATATCTGAGCGCTATGTGACAGGCTCGATGGCACAGCTGTGACCAAAGTGACTAGAGGATAAGGGAGATTTTGAATCTCTGCACACACTTTTGGACACTGGACACTTTTGGATTGTGTGAGGCCTAATGAATATCTTAGCGCTATGTGACAGGCTCGATGGCACAGCTGTGACCAAAGTGACTAGAGGATAAGGGAGATTTTGAATCTCTGCACTCACTTTTGGACACTGGACACTTTTGGATTGTGTGAGGCCCACTGATATCTGAGCGCTATGTCACTGGCTCGATGGCACAGCTGTGACCAAAGTGACTAGAGGATAAGGGAGATTTTGAATTTCTGCAGACACTTTTGGACACTGGACACTTTTGGATTGTGTGAGGCCCAATGAATATCTGAGCGCTATGTGACAGGCTCGATGGCACAGCTGTGACCAAAGTGACTAGAGGATAAGGGAGATTTTGAATCTCTGCACACACTTTTGGACACTGGACACTTTTGGATTGTGTGAGGCCCAATGAATATCTGAGCGCTATGTGACAGGCTCGATGGCACAGCTGTGACCAAAGTGACTAGAGGATAAGGGAGATTTTGAATCTCTGCACACACTTTTGGACACTGGACACTTTTGGATTGTGAGGCCCACTGATATCTGAGCGCTATGTCACAGGCTCGATGGCACAGCTGTGACCAAAGTGACTAGAGGATAAGGGAGATTTTGAATCTCTGCCCACACTTTTGGACACTGGACACTTTTGGATTGTGTGAGGCCCAATGAATATCTGAGCGCTATGTGACAGGCTCGATGGCACAGCTGTGACCAAAATGACTAGGGGATAAGGGAGATTTTGAATCTCTGCACACACTTTTGGACACTGGACACTTTTGGATTGTGTGAGGCCCACTGATATCTGAGCGCTATGTCACAGGCTCGATGGCACAGCTGTGACCAAAGTGACTAGAGGATAAGGGAGATTTTGAATTTCTGCAGACACTTTTGGACACTAGACACTTTTCGATTGTGTGAGGCCCATTGAATATCTGAGCGCTATGTGACAGGCTCGATGGCACAGCTGTGACCAAAGTGACTAGAGGATAAGGGAGATTTTGAATCTCTGCACACACTTTTGGACACTGGACACTTTTGGATTGTGTGAGGCCCACTGATATCTGAGCGCTATGTCACAGGCTCGATGGCACAGCTGTGACCAAAGTGACTAGAGGATAAGGGAGATTTTGAATTTCTGCAGACACTTTTGGACACTGGACACTTTTGGATTGTGTGAGGCCCAATGAATATCTGAGCGCTATGTGACAGGCTCGATGGCACAGCTGTGACCAAAGTGACTAGAGGATAAGGGAGATTTTGAATCTCTGCACACACTTTTGTACACTGGACACTTTTGGATTGTGTGAGGCCCAATGAATATCTCAGCGCTATGTGACAGGCTCGATGGCACAGCTGTGACCAAAGTGACTAGAGGATAAGGGAGATTGGATTGCTTTTAAAAAAGCAGTTTGCGGAGCAGTGGGTAAACAGCAATGCCAGCCTGTCAGGAAGCCTTAAAAGGCAGCCCAACAACCAACACCACTGATAAACCACAATATCGCCTCCCCTTGCACTGCACACACAGTGACTGGTGTGTTGTGCAGGACAAATTGCTATCAGCAGCAGAAGCAGTTTTTTTTTCTTCTCAGCAGGACAAAAAAAAAAATTGGGATTGCTTTTAAAAAAGCAGTTTGAGGCCCAATGAATATCTGAGCGCTATGTGACAGGCTCGATGGCACAGCTGTGACCAAAGTGACTAGAGGATAAGGGAGATTGGATTGCTTTTAAAAAAGCAGTTTGCGGAGCAGTGGGTAAACAGCAATGCCAGCCTGTCAGGAAGCCTTAAAAGGCAGCCCAACAACCAACACCACTGATACACCACTATATAGCCTCCCCTTGCACTTCACACACAGTGATTGGTGTGTTGTGCAGGCCAAATCGCTAGCAGCAGAAGCAGTTTTTTTGTCTTCTTCCCTGCCTAACGCTCTCCCTACAGAATCAGCAGCAACCTCTCCCTATACTAAGATCGGCAGAAGTAAGATGGCGGTCGGCGTGCACGCCCTTTTATACCCCCTGTGACGCCCACCAAAGCAAGCCAATCACTTGCATGCCCTTCTGAAAGATGGTGGTGACCCGTACCTATGTCATCACGTTGCCCACAGTGTCCGTGGATCCTGATTGGCTGAAAAAGAGCGCAAAACAAACTTTTGAAACGCGACTTTGGCGCGTAAGTCGCCGACCTCGTGGCCGACCTCATCCTAGGGTCGGGTTTCGTTTCATGAAACCCGACTTTGCCAAAAGTCGGCGACTTTTGAAATTTTTCGACCCGTTTCGCTCAACTCTAGTTGAAACCAAGCTCTGGCGCCGGCACTCCGGAGCAGAGCGTGCAGCCGCACAGCAATACATGGAGCTGCACGCTCCGCTCCGGAGTGCCGGTGCCAGAGCTTGGTTTTAACCTGCGGACTCGGCCGTATATCGCTGTAGTGTGACTCCAGCCTCACACATACATACCCATTTGGTCCCAGGTCAGAAATTGGCGAATCCACACAGCACACAGGGTATGCATTGATGGGATTCATAAGTCTGCAGTCACACAAAAGTATCGATTTGGACCAGACAATCCCTTTAATGTTTTATCACCTAGAGATTATCATTGACAAGAGTACAGCTTCTGAGCTTGCTAGTTTGGCCTCGCCCCCTCCTCTAATAAGCAGCTTACTATAAATAGACAATATCAGTAGAAAGCTGTAGGGTGGGTGGGGTCAGCTCCCTGAGCTCTGCAAGATGCTACATCTAAAAACTCTCATTGTGGCACAACTGCTGCATCAAATAAACTAAGTGATACATCGCTAGAATCATTGTCTCTTTTCCTTCATTATGCTGCTCTCAGATGAGGTAGCAAAATGTGCTGCCAGATTCTCTTTAAGTTATTTTACACTATTTTGTATTTACTTAATTATTTAAGATTTTTCTTGAATTCTGTACTTAGAACACAGGTAATCTGATGTGGACTTGATGGAGCAAAGGGAGATGTTATCCGTTGAGCATCTAATTAGTATTACAACTTGCTACAACTAAGAGGAATTCATAGCAATAAAGGCTCTCAACAAATTACTTTACTTTTTCAATTCGTTTGTAAACTAAATCATATATTATGTTTTTATTATATGTATCTTCTATTTTCCCTATGAGAAAAAACAGGAAATCACCTGTGTACATGCAGGACATCAAAACAAATGGATTCCATGCAGCTACTGTAATAGTTCTTAGGAAAATGGACAAATATTTTGGGTCATACCTGACAATGTTCTGGGTGCCCTGTTCTATAGAAGTGAGAAAATGGAAAACGGTCTGAGTAGCGCAGGAAAGAGACTCAGACAAGAGATTGGGTTAAACCACAACGTGTTTCGACGGAGGATTCGTCTTTATCAGGTGGAAACTTCCTCTTGATGAAGACGGATCCTCTGTCGAAACGTGTTGTGGTTTAACCTCATCTCTTGTCTGAGTCTCTTTCCTGCGCTCCTAAGACCGCTTTTCATTTTCTCATTGCTCCTATCCTCCATTGGAGGTTTTCGGCTGGAGCTGCGGTGGAGACCTGACATCCTTGTCTGCCCCTGGGTTGCTTCCTAAGTGCTCCTTTATGACCGCTTATCACTGACTCCTGTTCTATAGAAGATCCCATTTCTGAATATTTTGTAATTGCAAACATATCGGCACCAGCTGTGATTATATTGGCATAAGTAAGGGATCCTTGGTGGAAACCAGTAACATGAATTATAAGCAGCTGGTACCAATGTTATTGCCCCCACTTACTATCCATGTAGATACCAGCAGTCTCTTCCATCAAAGCAACATCTGTTTTCACTCTTCCTGTTGTGCTCTTTTAAAGGGAATCTGTCACCCCATTTTTGCTGTATGAGCTGCGGCCACCGCCATCAGGGGCTTATCTACAGAATTCTGTAATGCTGTAGATAATCCCCCGATGTAACCTGAAAGAGAAGAAAAACAAGTTAGGTTATACTCACCGGGGGGCAGGGGCGGGTGTGGTGGGTGTCGAAGTTCGGTCTGGCGCCTCCCATCTTGTAGCGATGATGTCCTCCATCTTACTTCTGCCTCGGCTCCTGTGCAGGCATACTTTCTCTGCCTTGTTGAGGGCAGAGTAAAGTATTGCAGTGCATAGGCGCCGGGAAAGGTCAGAGAGGTCCGGCGCCTGCGCACTGCAGTACTCTGCTCTGACCTCAACAGGGCAGATAAAGTACGCCTGCGCAGGAGCTGTGGCAAAAGTAAGAAGGAGGACGTCATCGTATGAAGATGGGAGGCGCCGGACCAGACCGTGACACCCATCGGACCGGACCTACCCCTCCCCCCGGTGTGTATAATCTAAATCGTTTTTCTTATCTTTCAGGTTACATCAGGGGCTTATCTACAGCATTACAGAATGCTGTAGATAAGCCCCTGATGATGGTGGCCGCAGCTCATAGAGCAAAAATGGGGTGACAGATTCCCTTTAATATAGTGTTCACATTTTCAGCTGCTTAATGATCTGTTGGTTTGTAGTTGGTAACTACCAGATTATTTGTAATAACCCCTTGAGGATGCAGACAATTTTGTTATTGTTTTTCCTTTTTCAGGTACCAACAAACACAATTACATCCTTTTATGGGGGAGTAAATGTGCCAAGCCATGTCACTTTGAAAGGAGTTGTAGTTTCAATTATGTCATTTTGGTGTGCAAAAAAAAATCAACTTTGAAAGGCTACCTATATCTTATTGTCATAGTCCCCCCAAAAAATTCATAAAAAAACATTTACAGTTGCAGTAACTTTAAGGAGAGAAAACAGTCAGTTGTACCAATGGATGCCACCAACTTTACAGATCATAGCATTTAAGGGGTTAATCATCCATGCTCTTAGTCCTGGCCCTTTCACGATTTTTATGGGTTCTACAGAAAATTTCTACAGCAAAGCTGTAAAATGTGTAAGAAATCTCCATTGCTAAATCGTGTAGCGTTACCTACTGCAGAAAGGATGATTGTTTAAAACAAATAAATATTTAACAGTAAAGGCCCCATCTCACATAACGAGATTGTTAGCGAGATCGCTGAAATGTCACAGATTTTGTGACGCAACAGCGACCTCATCAGCCACCTCGCTACGTGTGACACATAGCGGCGACCGACCCCCCCCGCTGAATATCGCTGATCATGCTCGAATGTCCTGGGCAATTTTTTGATCGTTGGTGTCCCGTTGGCCGGCATGCATTGCTGTGTTTGATGCCGACGAGCGACCTCGTTGGTGACGCAGAACTCAGGGACGCAGGCGTGAGTCGTCAGAATAGCTGCTGTGTGACAAGGTACCAACAACCGCTGAAGGTCGTTCTACAGATCGCTGTATCGTTGCTGCGTCGTTGAGGATATCTGCCTGTTTGACAGCTTACTATCGACCATGTAGCGACGCACCAGCGGTCCTTACCAGGTCGTATCATTGTCGGGATCGCTGGAGCGTCGCTATGTGAAACGGACCCTAAGACTATTAGTTGTATTGTAAGGGGTACATGGGCCAGTTTAATGCCCTGCACTCCTTGCATACATCTCCAGCGTGCAAATATGTTCCTGACAGAACCAGTATATTTCATGTGTCATGTAATATATATAGCTTGAGTAGTGTTGAGCATTCCGATACTGCAAATATCGGGTATCGGCCGATATTCGCTGTATCGGAGTTCCGATATTTTTACAATATCGAATACCGGAATCGGAAGTTCCCATAATGCAATGAGCCAGTTGTGTTAGCCATGTTAAGTAATGGCATGGCTGTGATTGGCTGCTGAAATGATGTCATCATGATGCGCGGTCTTTGCGGGCCTGCCGGTGGTCTGTTCGGGCCTGCCGGGGGTCTGTGCGGGCTGCCGGGGGTCTTTACGGTCCTGCCGGAGGTCTGTGCGGGCTGCTGGAGGTCTGTGCGGGACTGCCGGGGGTCTGTGCGGGCCGCCGGGGGTATGTGCAGGCCTGTTAGGGGCCTATGTGGGCTGCCAGGGGTCTGTGCGGGCTGCCGGGGGTCTGTGCGGGCCTGCCGGTGGTCTGTACGGGCCTGCCGGGGGTCTGTGCGGGCTGCCGGGGATCTGTGCGGGCCTGCCGGGGGTTGTGTGTGTGTGCAGGCATCGTCCGATGGGACTACAAGTCCCATCGGGCGATGCCTGCTACAATGAGAGTGATTGACACATTAGCCAATGATGGGACAGTTGTAGTCCCATCATCCGGCTAATGTGTTGAATGTAAAAAAAAAAACATACATACTACATACAGATTTGAGTAAATTGGAGAATTGGGCTGAAAAATGGCAAATGAGGTTTAACACAGATAAGTGTAAGGTTATGCACAAGGGAAGGAGAAACAGATGCTATAATTACTTACTAAATGGGAAACTGCTGGGGAAATCAGACATGGAAAAAGACTTAGGCAACTTAGTCAATAAGAAGCTAAATTGGAGTGCCCAGTGTCAGGCAGCTGCCACCAAAGCAAATAGGGTCATGGGATGCGTTAGAAGAGGTCTGGGGACACGAGATGAAAACATAATTCTCCCTCTGTACAAATCACTCGTCAGACCACACTTGGAGTATTGTGTGCAATTTTGGACGCCGGTGCTCAAGAAAGACATTACTGAACTTGAAAGGGTTCAAAGGCGGGCTACTAAAATGATAAATGGAGTTGGTTCACTACAATACCCAGAAAGGTTATCAAAATTAGGTCTATTTACTCTAGAAAAGAGAAGACTTAGGGGAGACTTCATATATATGTACAAGTAGAGTTGAGCGACTTTGCCTTCTTTCGGGTCGAGTCGGGTTTCATGAAACCCGACTTTCGCAAAAGTCGGGTTGAACGAAATCGGCCGATTATTGTGAAAAGTCGAAGGCCGACTGAAACACGAAATCCAATGCAAGTCAATGGGGAAGCAAAGTCGGCAGGAAGTGGAGGACAGGAAATACACCTACAGTGCCCTTTTGAATGCCAAAAACATCAATTCTTATTACTGAAGCATTTCAAACTTAATTTACTTCATAATACTAGTTACGCACTGAAAAATGGGGGTTATTTGGCTAAATTTGTGGGGGGGTAGGGCTGGCTCCAGGTTTTCATGTGCCCTGGGCCAAAGAGCGCCCCTTTAACACATAGCACAACTCATGAGGCTCCTATACGGCAGAGAAATAGCGGTATAGTACAATGAAAAATACTTCACTTCTTACATTTCATGACTGATATCCATTTTAAATTCTCCAATACCTCCCAAAACGGACAGTATATTACTCCACACAGTATTATGGCCACCGCATAGTGCGCTATACAAAGTAATGAGGCCCATATATTTATCCATACAGAATCATTGGTCCCATATAATGTTTGAAACAGTATATGATGAGCTCCACATAATGCTACAGTATATGTTGGTCCCCATGGATGAAGCTACACTGTCTTATGGGCCGAAATAATGCTCTATATATAATGGGCCCCATTTCTAATACTATAGTGTATAATGTGCCCTGTAAATGCTGCTCCAGTGTGTGATGTCCACCTTTGGAATGTTCCAGTGTATGGTGGGCCCCATATATCATTCTCCAGAGTATAGTGCTCCCCAAAAATTGCTGTCCCAACATTGAAAACAATTAAATAAGTCTCCTCAAATAAGTCTCCTCACTACACTAGGGAATCCCTGTACTAGTCTGGGCGTACAGACGTGATGTCATTGCGCTCTCTGATCAGAATATCACTGTCAGGAAACGCGGAAGACGTCATGGCGGTGGAGCAGGGAGAGGTAAGTATCTCAACTTTGCAAGTGCTGTGATCCTGAGCAAGCAGGGGGGGGCCCACTCGTTGGTGACGGCACTGGCAAGGGCCCCTCATAGTACGGCGGTGTGTCTGACGGCGGGTGGGCCGAACCTGCACTTTCATCTGCACCTTCCTCTTTGTCACCGTGTAAGGTGGTACAGTATAAGGGAAGGGTAACCTGAGTTTCATCAGGGTCAGATTCTGGCTGTGTAGAGTGCGAGGGGAATGTAGTGGTCTGGGTCAATTTACCAGCAGAATCATCTAGCAGTGGCTGGGCATCAGTGCACTTGTGGCGCCCCCAGGAGTACGGTTGCCACAGTGGCATATCCTTCCTCCTAGGGAGTGTGATGTCATGCTTGGGAGCAGCGAAAAATCTCTCTAGCAGTTAAACCAACACGCAACACATTTCCCACTTCAGGCCAGCAGGGAGACCTCTGAACCTGACTGCTGAGGAGCTACTCTCTGTGGTCGGGTGGAGGTAAGTTAGGGCAGTCTGTGAAGGGAAGGGGAAGTGTGTGGACGTGAGAAGGGGAGCTGGAGGATGAGCAGAGTTAAGGCTCACTCCTAGCTGGAGCGCATGGTACGGATTCCGGTCTCCGAGTTTGTAGGGACACTGACGTTCCAGCAGCAGAAACCGGAGGAAGTAGCAGCTGTAAAAGCTCTGTACCCAACTAAGGCTCAGAGGCCCCAACAGCGACGTGTGGGAGCCAGAAGGAAAAGGCTACGGCTGCCTGCCATACGAGAAAGTTCCAAGAGAGAGTCAACAGGGGGAACTTCATTGAACTCAGCACTGCGAGTACCTCAGATAAGCGCTAGAACGGAGGCCGCACTACCTATCTGCAGAGAGAGAATTCCAAATTGGCTTTCAGGCTGACCAACTCCTTCTCCATCTGTACTCTGGGTCCTGGACGGCATTTACCAAGTCCAGGTAAAGGAACTGCATGACTGTGTCTGTCCTCTTTCTCCTGCGCCTGGCGCACGGCTCTGCTACATCCTGCACTGCACACCATCTACCAACTCTTTCATCTGCCCTGCGACAACGGCCCTACCTGTGCAGGGCTTCTACATCTTACCTGCAGCACAACATCTGTCCCAGAGAAGCGCCACTGCAGCGCTGGTCAATCTAATCAGAAGTCACAGGTGGCGTCACGTATCATTCACCTATAAACGTAATTCACCCCTTTGCATGGATGCCCAGGGCCACGGAATGGGTCACCACCACCGTGACACATCCCTGTGAGACATCGGCCCGGTACCGATTAACCCCTCTGCCCTGGCTAGCCACCCACACTCCATGTCAGATTCATCTTGGACTTGGGAATTCACGATTTGACTTGATAACCCAGGCATGGTATGATAGAAAGAGCTACATGGACTAATGTGAAGTGTGGCCTGCTGCATCATTCACTTTGGGTGGGGGTGCAGGACACAAGGAAAGGGGTTCTTCCTGACCAGGAGCCAGCAGTTGACGACTCAGTGCTTGCATTTTTTTAAACTTCAGAAGAGGAGGGCATATTTGCTGGAGTCTGTTTCGACAATGTAAGCCCAAACCAGTTCCTCATGCTCTGGCTTTAAAAGCGGTTAACCTACTCCCAGAAAAGGTAGCCTTCCAGGAGTTCCAGAGCCAGACCATGACACAGGCTCAACACCTCCTGCCTTAGCTGCTATTGTGCTTTTGCCACTACCAGCAGATGCACCACCACCATCAGCACCAGCCGGCCCCCCCACGCCCACGTCCGCGGCCTCTTCCACCAAACTTCCAAATTTAGCACAAAATAGACACAAAATAACATCACATATATGGCAATGGCATTGTATCAGAAGCGTACAGCTCTATTCAGTCAAAGGATAATTGTCAATCTCCATATAGCTCACAGGCTCAGTATGGATTACACAAGAATATAAAAAGTAGACAAAGTGTACAGTATCATCAGATAGCAGGTATATATAGCATAGTTTAAACATTAACAATGTACGTCTATATATCAGGAGTAGTGTTGAGCCACCCCGCTAGTGTTTTGGTTCGTCGCACAGGAGGCAAGTTCGTTGAATGTTCATCGAACCACATTGAAAACAATGGCAGGCAAACACAAACACATACAAACACATAGAAAACAATTACAAAACACCTTAAACGGTGTCCCAAAGCCGACAAAATGATCAGAAGACAAAAATAACATATGGAAAAGGGCAACTACATTTAGAAAAGAGGTGGAGGAGTAAAAGGAGGAGGTGGAGGAGACACAGATATAGGCTTGTCATGCCCTTATGAAGTCAAGAAAGGCTGGACTAAAAATGTAAAAAACAAACCAAAAAAAAAAAAAAAATGAAATCGAACACGATCATATACCATCGGACTTCCCACCAATAAATTATGCCAACTGGTGATCGGGCAGCATTATTCCCACGAACATCCAAACAGCGTCCATGAAGGCAAAGAGTTTGCTTTCCGGGGGCAGTATGATTGCAAAGCTGAACCTTAAAGGAATGTCC
This sequence comes from Dendrobates tinctorius, assembly GCF_039654945.1. Taxonomy (NCBI): domain Eukaryota; kingdom Metazoa; phylum Chordata; class Amphibia; order Anura; family Dendrobatidae; genus Dendrobates; species Dendrobates tinctorius. The sequence continues at coordinate 99,779,995 of NW_027361690.1, read as the reverse complement.
AAAAGGGCACCACCAGGAGTGGAGCCGGCGGCTTCATTGGACTCCACCCGGGAGACCACTATCATGCAACCTCAAGAAAAGATGCACACATTGAAAGCTTTGTCAATTCTGTGTGTGGTGTGGTATGTCCGTTTGTAGTTGTGCTAGCGATTTGTCAGCTTTATTCTGTTAACGAACGAGACTCCGGCATGCCCCCGCGGTACGCATCAAGCTTACTAGAGGGATACGCGAGGCTCTGGCACGCGAGATCGAGCAATATCAGGTCTATCATGGCCTTACATGTCCGGGGCTGCATGCGCGCTACACTGAAAGGACCAGCTTTTGTCGCTTACAGGTGCTGATAACTCGCTCAACACCGTTAGTGATGGGGATCTGTGATTCCAATTATTCCCCGCGAACAATGATTTCCCAGTAAGTGCAGGTCAACCGCAATTACGGAATTAGGCCTAACCAGCATTCCTGACAAAATGAAAAAATTACTTGTCCAAACCAAAGGTGCTGTAGCTTGCTTAACAGCTTGGCCGCCGTTCTCAGGCCCAGTATGGATTCGACAAGATTCTAGAAAGTTAATAAAGGGTACAGTTTCACCGGATAACACGTATATATGTAGCATTGTTTACACATTAAAAACCTATGTCTATAGATCAGGAGGCAGGCTCAGACGTTCTCAGGCCCAGTATGGATTTGACGTGATTGGACAAAGGTGAGAAAGGGTACAGTTTCACCGGATAACACGTATATATGTAGCATTGTTTACTCATTAAAAACCTATGTATATAGATCAGGAGACAGGCTCAGACGTTCTCAGGCCCAGTATGGATTTGACGTGATTGGACAAAGGTGAGAAAGGGTACTGTATCACTGGATAACAGGTATGTATAGCATAGTTTACACGTTAAAAACCTATGTCTATAGATCAGGAGGCAGGCTCAGATGCTCTCAGGCCCAGTATGGATTTGACCAGATTGTACAAAGTTGAGAAAGGGTACATTATCACTGGATAGCAGGTATATATAGCATAGTTTAAACATTTAAAATCTCCGTGTTCTCAGTATGGATTAGACAATAGTCTAAAAACTCGAAAAAAGGAAATATATTTGAAGACTAGACCAGTATACACTTTTGGTGGTATTTTTTAATCTTCATTTATATTTCTGTCTCAGTAAGACAGTCCAGACTCTCCGCAATAGGAAATGAAATGCATGCAATTACTGACATAAAGTCTAGTGATTGCAGAAATCTAGGAATTACTATTCACAGGAAAAACTTCCGTCACAATTCTCAGAGGCGATGCTGACCCTCAATTAATTAGTGTGTGGACACAGCAAAAACCTTTGTTTGTGAAGAAAGTCTTGCTGTATCGCAGTACCGTTGATCCCATCGCCGTTACTCATATCCATCCAATTTTGATCACAGGGAGAGATGTAAACATGGTGCTCACTGCCTATCATGATCTGTCACATAACTTTGGAGTGCAAAACACAGAAGCCACAGGCGGTAGGCGATTAAATTGGATTGGCATGAGAGGGCACATTTAAAAATGTGCGCTGGAATGTCACACGTCTGTGGGTAGGAAAACTGTGAAAGCTGATGACAAACCACCACTGCATCTCATTGCGAGTTGACGTCCATAAGAAATGGAAGCCGTTGATCATCTGAAGCTAGATCCCGGCCAGCGGGACAGGGCATAGCTACGTCTTAACCATCATCTTCTATCAGTTCACCAAATTTGTAGTGGCAGTCCCAGTGAAGGATTTGACAGCCCAGAATACACAGCGGAGTGTTGTGAGTTCATTTTCCCCTTCATTACTGAGGCCCGAGGAACTCCCTCTTCTGGTAAAGAAAGGTAGTGAGCCTGATTATCAAACACCTGAGGCTGATGATGATGACTGGCTGAGTGGAGTTACAGACTGGATATAAGGCTGCCGACGCCCTTCTGCCCTGCGGGTGATTTCTCTGTGGGATCCTTGGAGACCAGTCTGAATTCCTGCTCCTCTAAAGCTAAGTTTGCTGCTCGGCCTTTTGCTTTTGTGCTTTGACTTTGTTTTGCTTTGTTTTTCTGGATTTCTGCCATTCCCTGCTGGGGTGTGCTGAATTCATTTAGCTCTGTCTTCTGAAAATACCTGAGTGCTGATTTAGTTTTTGAAGCCTAGCTGCTTCAGGGCCTTTTTCATATCAGCTTGTTGGCTTATGTCTTTGATAGGGTTTTGGCAGATTGCAGACAGCAGCCTTCCTGTCCTTTCCTATCTAGATAGTTGCGGGCCCCGTCTTTGCTCAGTCTATCTTTCTGTCTGTGTTAGTATTTTCATCTTGCCTCACCGTCATTATATGTTGGGGGCTGCCTATTGCTTTGGGGTCTGCTCTGGGGCAGTTTAGATTTCCCCTTTCTTTATTTAGGCCTATGTAATTCTCCGGCTGTGATCGAGGGGTCTAGGGCTTCGTAGGAACCCCCCACGGCTACTGCTAGTTGTGTTGATAGGTTCAGGGGTCTGCAATCTGATAGTTACCAACTTCTCTGGTTTTCTGGACTTAGCTTGTATTTCTGCTTTTGCCTCCTACGGTGACTCATTCATAACAGTGGAGGAGCAAGGAGAGGTAAACATTGCAAATGCTGGGGCCTTGCCCAAGCAAGGGGGGCACACTCGTGGGCGTCGATACTGGCACTGGACCCCTCATAGTACGGCGGTGTGTCTGACGGCAGGTGTGCACCCCCACCGTCACAGACACTTGATTGCACTATGAGGGACCCTGTGCCAGTGCCCGTGCCCAAGAGTCGGCCCACCCACCTGTCCAGGGCAACGGCACTCGCACGGTTGCGTGCGCTAGGTGGTGACCCCGGCCATGGGGGGAGGAGGCAGCCCAGTTAGGGAGGTTTACAAAATGGCATATGTTGATGCGGGACATTCACCTGCTGCTAAAGGCGAACTTGGTCAAGTCCCAGCAAGAGGAGTACCAAAGAAAGCCATTTTTCTGTCAACCTATGTGTCATCAGGGTAAGGTGTGACAAAATCCTTGGAAACCCATGCATGGTTCATTTTAATGAAGGTTAGATCATCCACATTTTGGATCAAGAGACGGGTCCTTTTTTCTGTGAGGATTGATCCAGCAGCACTGAAGACTCTTTCCAATAGCACACTTGCAGCTGGGCAAGCAAGCTCCTGTAAGGCATATTGGGCCAATTCAGGCCAGGCGTCCAGTTTAGCGGCCCAATAGTCAAATGGGAATGACCTGTGAAGGAGAACATCGATATGGGACGAGAAGTATTTTGTAACCATAGTTGACAACTGCTGTCTCCTGTCACTTTCAATGGATGCAGTATTACCAGTCATGTGAGCGGGACTTGAAAAATCAGTCCACAACATGGTCATGAAACCCCTGTCTCCAACGCCACTTCTGATGTGTGTACCACCAACACCTTTTCCAAGTTGCCCCCGGCCCTTACGGCTCGTGTGAGAACCATCACCGCTGCTGTGTGCTGGGAATGCCTCAACCAACCGGTTTACCAGAGTTGCTTGTTTGTTAGCCAATATTAGGTCAAGGTTCTCCTGTGGCATGATGTTTTGGAATTTGCCTTTATAGCGTGGATTCAGGATGCTGGCCAACCAGTAGTCATCATCGTTCATCATTTTGGCAATGCGGGGGTCCCTTTTTAGGATCTGCAAGGCATAATCTGACATGTGGGCCAATGTTTCCGGTGTCAATAATGCACTGCGAGTGCTGGGTGGAGGAGCACTTTCAGGCAAATCCACATCCCTCCAGTCACGCACAAAGCCTGTACCAGACCTTGCCACACCAACATTTTCTCTTGCCCCACGAGAAGCATCCTCCTCCCCTAAATAATCATCCCCATCATCATCCTCCTCCTCCTCTTCCTCTTCTTCCTCCACCTCGTCCAGGATAGGTACCTGAGCAGACAATGGCTGACTGTCATCAAGGCTTCCCTCCTCCTCTTTCTCATCATCCTCGGCTGCAGACGCCTGCTCCTTAATGTGCGTCAAGGTTTACATGAGCAGAAGCAAGTGGGATGCTCATGCTTATGATGGCGTCTTCTGCGCTTACCAGCAGTATGCATTCCTCAAAACACTGAAGGACTTTACAGAGGTCTTTCAGCTTCGACCACTGCACACCTGACAACTCCATGTCTGCCCTCAAAGTGCCTGCCCGTGTATCCTCCCACAAATGCATTATGGCCTGCCTCTGTTCGCACAGCCGCTCCACCATGTGCAGGGTGGAGGTCCACCTTGTTGCAACGTTGATAATTAGGCTGTGCTTGGGAAGGTGGAGCAATCGCTGCAGCTTCTGCATACGATTGGAGTGTACGGGCGACCGGCGGATGTGCGAGCACAGTCTTCGAACCTTATGGAGCAGGCCTGTTAACTCCGGATAATTATTGAGGAAGCACTGCATCACAAGGTTCAAGGTGTGAGCCAAGCAAGGTATGTGTCTGCGTTTTGAAAGGGCTATGGCTGCCACAATATTCGGCCGTTATCACTAACTACCTTGCCTGCCTCAAGATGTAGACTGCCCAGTCATGATTCAGTTTGTCGCTGAAAGTAGTCGGCCAGTACCTCCACGGTGTGTCTGTCGCCCAAACTCATCATCTTCAACACAGCCTGCTGACGCTTTCCACTAGCTGATCGATAGGGGGACACCTCGTGTGCAACACTGGCAGCTGCGGATGGAGTGCTCGAGCGACTGCGCTCTGTGAACGAGCTTTCGCTTCTGGAGGAGGAGGAGGAGGGTCGAACGCCTACAGCCAACTGTTTCCTATACCGTGAGCTAGGCTGCACCGTCCCACCACCGCTGTCCCCTATGGACCCTGCATCCACAGCATTAACCCAGTGCGCAGTGATGGACACGTAATGGCCCTGCCCATGCCTACTGGACCATGCATCAGTTGTGAGGTGCACCTTTCCACTCACTGATTGCTTGAGTGCATGGACAATGCGGTCTTTCACATGAAGGTGGAGGGCTGGGATGGCTTTGCGCGAAAAGAAGTGGCGACTGGGTAGGTCATAGCGTGGTACTGTGTAGGCCATGAGTTCGCAGAAAGCTGCGCTTTCAACAAAGCGATAGGGCATCATCTCTAACGAGATTAGTTTGGCAATGTGGGCGTTCAAACCCAGTGTACGCGGATGAGAGGATGAGTACTTTCTTGTCCTACTCATAGTCTCTGGTAGGGTGAGCTGGACTTGAGAACTGCATATGGTGGAACTAGTGGTGGACATGGCGGACTGAGAGAGGGTTGATGATGGTGATGGAGTTGGTGTTCTTTCTGATGGCCTAGATTCAGTCTTTCGTTGCAAAAAGAGTGTGATTCCCTGACTGATTTGCCCTTGCGACAACAACTCAACATTTGCTGCTTGGGGTGTGCTAACTGGTGGGCTTACAGTGGGGGAAACAATGTAATGTTGCTGACTACCTTCTTTGGGAGCAGTTGCACATGTGGTACGTGAGTTTTGGTAGTCCGTCTATGCTTGCAAGTGCATAGTGGTTAAATGTCTTAGCATGCAACTGGTATTCAAATTTCCCAGATTTTTCCCTCGGCTAAAGGTCTTTGCGCACTTCTTACAGATAACCTTTGCCTGATCATTTGGATTTTGTTCAAAAAAGTGCCACACTGCACTCTTCCTACTAGGGAAGACATTTTGAGGCCTTGCATGCTGTGCTATTTTGACCGTCTGGCCAAGTTGTCCTGCAACTCTTTTGGCTATTGTAACCTGTTTTTGGACTGCTCCAGGCCTGCCAGATAACAGCTGTTGCATTGTCGATGCCCGCTGCGGATGTTCCTCCTCCTCTTCTGGGCTATTGGCAGCGGCACCCTCTTCCCCCAATGGATGCCAATCTGAGTCAACAACTGGGTCATCCATCACCTCCTCTTCAATGTCATGTGCACCTTTCTCTGTGTCACCGTGTACGGTGTTATAGTATGCGGGAAAGGGCACCTGAGTTTCATCAGGGTCAGATTCTGGCTCAGTACACTGCGAGGAAAATGTAGTGCTCTGAGTGAATGTACCAGCAGAATCATCTATCAGTGGCTGTGCATCAGTGCACTCCATGTTAGATTCATCTTGGCCTGGGTAATTCACGATTTGACTTGATAACTCTGGCATGGTATGTGAAAACAGCTCCATGGAATAATCTGTAGTGTGGCCTGCCTCATCCTTCGATTTTGGTTGGGGTGAAGGACACAAGGAAAGTTGTGGTTCATGACCATGAGCCTCCAATGACGACTCAGTGCTTTTATTTTTTTAAATTTCAGAAGAGGAGGCGATAGAGCTGGAGGCTGGGTCAGCAATGTAAGCCAAAACTTGTTCTTGAAGCTTCGACTTTAAAAGCGGTTTACCTACTCCCAGAAAAGGGAGCCTTCGAGGCCTTGTGGAGGCAGACGATGACGCAGGCTCAACACCTCCTGCATTAGGTGCTAATTTGCTTTTGCCACTACCAGCAGATCCATCACCAACACCAACACCATCATTACCAGCTGCCAACCCCCGCCCACTTCCACGGACTCTTCCACCATACTTCCTCATATTTGAGGAAAATGTCCCCAAAAAACCAACAACTCTATGGTCCTGTAAAACAAGGTACAAGGTGTATATAGCAGTGGGGAGAATTGGAATCTCTGTAGACTTCAGGACACAGTTGGATACTGTCAGGCCCTGTTTATATTACACCGCAATGTGACTGTCAGATTCTGGATGGTCTTAGAAAGTTGTATAGAGGACTGTTGAGAATTGGAATCTCTCTAGACTTCAGGACACAGTTGGATTCTGTCAGGCCCTGTATATATTACACCGCAATATGAGAGGCAGAAATTGCCTAGTGTATGACAGACTACAAGGTGTATATAGAATTGGGCAAGAATTAGAATCTCCCTAGAGTGTAGGTCTGTAAGAACAGACAAACTCTTCGGCTTTTCCTTACAGAGTCACACACGTATATAGCTTCAATTTGGCCGTGATAACAGATATTACACGGTACTGAGAGAGGAGCGTACACGTACACCGCTGTACGGTGTATGTAAAATTGTCAAGCTCCGTGTTTTTGTATACGGACTGACGCACGCTGTCTCTCTCTAGTTTTGAATGTAATCAAACAGCAAATATACTAAACTGTTTGAAAAATGGACAAAACTCTAAGGTGTAGGTCTGTAAGAACTGACAAACTTGTCGACTTTTCCTTACAGAGTCACACACGTATATAGCTTCAATTTGGCCATGATAACAGCCATTACACGGTACTGAGAGAGGAGCGTACACGTACACCGCTGTACGGTGTATGTAAAATTGTCAAGCTCTGTGTTTTTGTATACGGACTAATGCACGCTGTCTCTCTCTAGTTTTGAATGTAATCAAACAGCAAATATACTAAACTGCTTGAAAAAACTCTAAGGTGTAGGTCTGTAAGAACGGACAAACTCCTCGACTTTTCCTTACAGAGTCACACACGTTAATAGCTTCAATTTGGCCGTGATAACAGCCGTTACATGGTACTGTGTGAGGAGCGTACACCGCTGTACGGTGTGTGAAAAAAATGAACGCTCACTACCTCACCAGGGCAAAACAATACAATTTGGATTGCTTTTAAAAAAGCAGTTTGAACACCAGTGTGCACACAGCAATGCAGCTAGTCATAAAAAGCAGGCTAATCACCACCAGCGCTGCTGCACAAAAGCAAAAATCTTCACCTTTCGCTGCACAGTAACTACAGTGAAAAGCGCTATCAGCAGAAGCAGTTTTTTTTTTCTTTTTGCCTCCCTAACGCTCTCCCTACAGAATCAGCAGCAGCAGCAGCTCTCCCTATTCTGAGATCAGCATGAGTAACAAGGCGGTCGGCGTGCACGCCCTTTTATACCCCCTGTGATGCCCCACAAAGCAAGCCAATCACTTGCATGCCCTTCTCCAAGATGGTGGTGACCGCTGCCTATGTCATCACGTTGCCCACAGTGTCCATTCTTCCTGATTGGCTACAAAAGGGCGCTAAAGCATCTTATGAAGCACGACTTTGGCACTAAAGTTGCCGACCTCGTGGCCGACCTCACGCTAAGGTCGGGTTTCGTTTCATGAAACCCGACTTTGGCGAAAGTCGGCGACTTTTGAATTTGTTCGACCCGTTTCGCTCAACTCTATGTACAAGTATATCAGAGGGCAATACAGAGATCTCTCCAATGAACTGTTTGTACCAAGGACTGTGATAAGAACAAGGGGTCATTCTCTTCGTTTGAAGGAAAGACAATTTCTGCACCAGCATAGAAGATGGTTCTTCACGGTAAGAGCAGTGAGGCTCTGGAATTCTCTTCCTGAGGAAGTGGTGATGGCCAACTCACTGAATGAATTTAAGAAAGGAATGGATGCTTTTCTTGTGAGTAACAGTATAGAAGCTTACGAATAACAGAATATTATAGGTAGATGGTTGACCCAGCGTAGGGGAAGGAATTTTTTCCCTATGGAGAAAATTGGCTTCTACTCTGTGGGTTTTTTGCCTTCCCCAGGATCAACAATGCTGAACAGCTGCACTAAAAATAGGCTGAACTAGATGGACATAAGGTGTTCCTTCAGCCTTTCAAACTATGTTATGTTACTATGTTATGTTACATACATACTACCTACATACTACATATATACTACATTCATACAACATACATACATACTACATACTACATATATACTACATATATACTACATTCATACAACATACATACATACATACATACTACATTCTTACTACATACATACAACATACATACAACATGCTACATACATACAACATACACACAACATACATACTACATACATACTACATACAATACATTCATACATTCATACAATACATACATATAGACATACAGTACATATAACATAGAGTACATACTCACCATCACTTGTCACTTTGATCTCCGAAGCCAGTGTCATCTCACTGTAAAAAATATTAAAATAACAAACAACCAATATACTCCCTGATCAGCAGAAATCCACGAGTGTCCCTCGACGATCTCCTGCAGTGCATCACTGAGAGGTTACTATAGTTCACTGGTCTCACTTTATGGCAAAAGCTGCTTGGGAACTTTCTCACACAGCAATGCCAAAAGTGAGACTAGGGACTATGATTTACAGTGGCGGAGGAATACAGTGCGGAAGGATACCTTCCTCCCATCATTGTATTCCTGGAGCCCCTAGAGAGCGGTCGCATCAGCTGATGCTGCTGTTCTCCACGGGAGATCGTCGTGGAACACTCGTGGATTTCTGCGGATCAGAGAATATATTGGTTGTTTGTTATTTTAACATTTTTTACAGATGACACTGGCTTCGGGGATCAAAGTGACAAGTGATGGTGAGTATGTACTCTATGTTACATGCACTGTATGTCTATATGTATATATTGTATAAATGTATGAATGTATTGTATGTAGTATGTATGTTGTATGTCTGTTGCATGTTTTATGTATGTTGTATGTATATAGTATGTATGTAGTATGTACTATGTACGTATGTATGTTGTATGAATGTAGCATGTATGCAGTATGTATGTATGTTGTATGAACGTAGGATATATGTAGTATGTATGTATGTTGTATGAATGTAGTATATATGTAGTATGTATGTAGTATGTATGTATGTTGCATGAATGTAGTATATATGTAGTATATATGTATGTTGCATGAATGTAGTATATATGAAGTATGTATGTAGTATGTTTGTATGTTCTATGAATGTTGTATATATGTAGTATGTATGTAGTATGTAGCATGTATGGTTTTTTTTTACATTCAACACATTAGCCGGATGATGGGACTACTACTGTCCCATCATTGGCTAATGTGTCAATTACTGTCATTGTAGCAGGCATAACCCGATGGGACTTGTAGTCCCATCGGACGATGCCTGCACACACACACAACCCCCGGCAGGCCCGAACAGACCCCCGGCAGCCCGCACAGACCCCCGACAGGCCCGCACAGACCCCCGGCAGGCCTGCACAGACCCCTGGCAGCCCGCACAGACCCCCGAGAGGCCCGTACAGACCCCGCCCGCACACACACGCACAGTCTTCGCCCACGCACTGCCCACACTCTTCCCCCCTCCCGAACTGGATGTGCAAGCAAAGAAAGGGTTTATTTTCATTCCGATATTTGTGCCCCATTGGCTTGCATGGGTTTCCGGTATCAGAATTGGCAATACCCGATATTTTTGGGGTATCGGTCCGATCCAATCCGATCCGATATTTCCCGATATCAGAAGGTATCGCTCAACACTAATCTTGAGTATTACATTGTACTTGTGCTTATATATTAGGGTGTGTGCACACGCTGCGGATTCTCCTGCAGTTTCACAGCGGATTTGGCTGCTGCGGATCCGCAGCAGTTTCTGCTGCAGTGTACAGTACATAATATCCTATGGATATTAAAGACCGCAGTGCAGACGGTGCAGATTTTTCCGTGCGGTTTTCCTGCGGTTTCTAAACGGCAGAAAGAACTGACATGTCAATTCTTTCTGTGGATTCCGCTGCGGTTTGCCATCTCCTCCATTGTGGAGATGAAAAACCGCAGGGCAAAACCGCAGGCTAATCCGCAGGTAAAACTGCAGGTCTTTTGACCTGCAGATTTACCTGCAGATTTTACAAAATCCGCGCGGCCAAATCCGCACCCCAATCCGCACATACCCTTAGAAATGTACTGAGGATCATGTGTAGAATAGATATAGGGATAATATAGGATGTAGCTCAATAGGGGGAGCACCATAGAATAGAATAGGGATTAGATAGACCAAAAGGATTAGATTAGTTAGGAGGGGTTAGGAAGAAAGACTAGTTGGGAAGCTTCCTGGAAAGCGTCAGTTGGAGTGTGGAGAAGGAGGAGTGTGAGCCAGAAGCAAGGACAGGACAGTCATGTCCAGGGGGGAAATGATTAAGCAAGGAGCCCAGCAGTCCAGGGCCTAGAGCTGACAGTAACACATGGTGAGGAATTTCATGGCAGCATAAGAATGGTAGCAGCTAACTTCGTGGGAATAGCCCTAAAGTTATGTGCACACGTTGCGGAACTCCCGCGGAAGTTACCACGAGAATTCCGGCATTCCATTCCATGGGAAAATCGCATTTTAAATTCCCACGGAAAAACTAGCATTTTGCAAGCGTAATTAGCTTGCAGAATGCTAGCATTTTCTAAGCGATCTGTAGCATCGCTTGGAGAACTGATTGACCGGTTGGTCACACTCCTCAAACATAGTGTTTGACGAGTGTGACCAACTTTTTACTATTGAGGCTGCCTATGCAGCATCAATAGTAAAAAGATCTAATGTTAAATATAATTAAAAAAAATAAAAAATTGGGTTATATTCACCTTCCGACATCCCGCGCAGCATCCCCAGGCCTCCGCGATGGTCCGACAGGTCCCATTCCCAGTGATGCATTGTGGCAATGACCTTTGATGACGTTGCGGTCTCGGGAGACTGCTAAAGCATGGCGAGACGCGACGTCAGCAAAGGTCATCGCAATGCATTACTGGGAACGGGAGCTGCCGCGTGTATCGCTGAAGCCTGGGGACGCTGCACGGGACGTCAGAAGGTGAATATAACCCGATTTTTTTTATTTTAATTCTATTTTTTACAGGGATATGGTACCCACAGCCCGGAGGACAGTCTCCTCTCCTCCGGACCGTGGGTACCATCCGCAAATGTTCTGCTTACTTTTCGCATGGTAGCACAGCCACATGCGGAAAGTAAGCAGAACAATGCATTTCTATGTGGATGGAATCGCCGCGATTTCGCAAATTAATGAGCATGCTGCAGATTTTTCCGCGCTGCGGGAAAATCCGCAGCATTAGCACAGCATTGCGGAATCCCATAGGAATGCATGGGATGCTGTTTTTTTGCGTTTTCGCAGCAAACTCGTGCGGTAAAAACCGCCGCGAAAACACGAGAAAACCAGAACGTGTGAACGCAGCCTAAATGTCTGAGGCCTAGGGCCTGGTAAGGAATGGAAGAGCCATTTCTCAACTTCACGTCTGGAAATGGAAGCAGGTGGGGACCTCCTGAAGCAGGTTAGTCTGACCAGTAAGGAAGCTGCGGGACCGGCGGATCCCGTGGATATTCTCGAAGGAGAGAGGGACAGTACAGGGAACGGAATGGTGATATTCTGCAAAGAACTTTGTGCTGTTTCTGTGACTAAACTGGATGAGCTGAGTAAAATTGTTTTGTTGAAGATGATCCTGGACTCTGACTGTCATTGTGTGATGTTAAAGGAAAAGGACTCCCGGCACTGTGAAATGGACCCTGACTTGCAAGTGAGTGAAGTACCATGTGTTAATAGAGCTGAGGGCCAGTTTATGCCAGTGCTGCCACTCTCAACCGTAACTACCCCCCTGGCCTCCGTTTCAGTATCAACCAATCAAAGCTCAGCTTTCTTTTTTCCAGAGTAGTTTAATAAATAAAAGCTGAGCTCTGATTGGTTGCTATGGGCAATAAAGATAGTCTTATTATTAGTTTTGATATATAAGGCATAATTTTATTTTTATTGTGACTCACTTTTTGCAATGCTGCATACTAGCCTCTGTAAGAGAATGGTTAGCCATGATGTACTGAACAGCCATGATAGAGCGAGGCAGCCATTTTGTCAGTATTACACAAGTTGTAAAGGATCTACTTCTACAAAAGAACTAATAAATGGAGGATGGAAAATGAGATCATGTCTCCTAGCAACCTCAGCAGATGTGCATAGAGGAAGATTGGATCAATAGGGGAATAGGGTCACCAAATATATGGACAGTATGCTTATACGTGATAGTGTGGTAGCGAAGTGTAGAGTAGTTAAAATGTCAGGATGTAAGAATTTATGGACCTAGACTGGAGACAATGATAAGATTTTAGGACAGTAGCCATAGATACCAATGACTTATGGGTTTTAGTGTTGCTTGGAGAAATGTTAATTAATATCTTCGTATTATGTCATTATATTCTCTTTCCTAAACCACGTTTCTGTAGATTACCATGAAAACGCCTTAGAATTATAATGTTAACGCCCTCTGCGGCAAAATGCAGCTTTCTTTGTTCTGATAATGTATAAGAAGCCCCTGTTACTGTCGATCGGGGCCATTCCATCGCCATCATGCCACTGTGCCTCACCATGGCCAGGGCACAGAGCCTTATCATCGCCAGACTTCCTAGCGAATCTCTGCCTGTCTGTATTCCTGTTTTTGCCCGCATATTCCAACTCCTCTGTTATTCTGTATCTGTTTTGCCGTGTATCTCCGAATAAACCTTCAACCTCAGCTTGATAAGAGATTGTCTGTGGAACTTCTTCCCGACTCTTCCAGCTCTCAATAGAACTTTTTCTTACAAGTGGTGAGCCAGCCAGGAGGAGCAGCTCCGGAGAGCTGCCTCCAGAAGACCCACCGGAAGAAGCTGCAGATGAGGGCTTGGAGGTGGGAAGATGAAGAGAAAAAATAAAAGAAATGCGTGTGGCCACACGTGAAACCGATCAAAGTAAGCCAGCCTGAAGGAGAACCTCTCGTGATCGCTCCGAGACTGCCTGCCCGATTTTTTTTATAAGAAAACGTCGGACAAAAAAAAAAGACTATAAAAAGATGAGTAAGTAAGAATAAGCTATCTACAAGGACGTGAGAATTTTTTTGTGTGCCCGGTAGCAAGAAGCTTTAAAAGGGCGTGGGGAGATGCCTGGCAAGCTAACGAGTGAGGCTGGAATCACGGCTGCACCTCTTTTGATATCTGGTCGACTTCCAAACAGCCGGCAGGAGGTCTTCCATTCGAGAGAGGTGTGAGTATCTAACTTTGCTTAAATTGCATTTGTTGATACTAGAACAGAGTAAAACTCGTCCTTGTAGACCACTGTAAATATGGAGTGGTTACGGAAGCAGGCAGAGAAATATGCTGGCACACCCCAGCTGGAGGGGGTTAATGTGGAAACCACGTGGTTAAATTGTATGCGATGGTTTACCACAGAGAACAGGGAACTAGATAGAAAAAATTTGCTAGGTTAAGCTAATAGCCAAGTAGTGGCTTTGTGTAAGACAGTCATAACTTTTGATCAGGCTCTTGATAGGTAGCTTACACAGCAATATGTTAACATGATCACCCGGGGAGGGGCAGCGTATAGAGAGAGATTAGAAAAGCTGAGTGAGATGCTGGAGCTAGCACGGAAGCACAGAGAGGAAGGGTGCGAGCAGCAGCTGAGAGCAGTTATGTCACAGATGGACACTGCATCTTCGAGACACAGTGCTGATGTAAATACAGTTGTAGACAGGAGTAGAGAGTTAGGAGAATGAGTGAAGTAGTACATAACCAGATATAGTGTCCCAACAGCTCCAGCTTATGCAGACACAGTTGAGGAAAGATATATTGTCCCGACAGCTCCAGCACATGCAGACCCTAGGTTAGGTGTGATGCTGCTTCTACCCCGAGAGAAAAAATCCCAGGCCAAATGTTCCTGGTCCATCTTAAATTTATTTAAAAAATGTTGCCTAATTGGGAGGAAAGTAAGTGAGTGTTTTGTTAGGACGATGCAATCCGAGGTGAAGGGTGATGAGCCTAATGTTTTTGCGTGCCACTCTCCTCGGGGTGTATCTGCTGATTCCGGGAGGCCAGGAGTTCCGGGGGGTACGGCCAGCTGCCGAGAATGGGCAGGTCCCGTTCGGCAGAGCCCCCACGGGATCCCATGAGAGTTCCTCCCTTGTGTTATTTTTGTGGACATCTGGGACATGTTAGACGTTTTTGTCCCAGCCTTGTGCCAGGGATTGTTCCCCGAGAACCCCGGGCACCATTTAACCCCCAACAGACCCGGGAGTTCTCTAGACCACCTTTCGGAGCTAGACCTCCGTATCCAGCAGTGAATGACCCTAGGCAGTATCAGCAGTACAACGGTCTTCAAATGGTTAACCCATTCTCACAGGAGCCTTCTGCTCCTGCTCCCTCCCCAATAGCTTTCACTCATCCGCGCCCGGAGGTCCATGCTATTCAGGGAGGGGTCACTCCTCCTCGTCCCTATGCTCCGCTGATCACGGAGCTACGGGAACATGAGGACCGGACCCTGACTAAGGATCTCTTTGGGGCGGAGGTGGAGGCTGTTGGACGGAAGCCGTGTTCAGATGGGGATGATGTATTTTTCGGGCTTCCCATGACAGGTAACACTGATTGATGGAGTGCTCCCCCTGTTCCCCTTACCCTCCTTGCCACCCTTTCCCTGGGCAGGGACGGTAGACCTTATGTCAGAAGGAGAATAGAGGGGCTGCCTTGGGAAGACATCCTCATCGATACAGGAGCCTCAGTTTTAGTAACAAGACACAAATTGCAGTCACCCCCTGGACTGCCTGAGACTACCAATTTTGGTAGAATTTGGGGGCTCCTATATTCAAGCAGTAATAAGTCGTCCAGTGAACCTGAGATTTCAGGACACAGGGGGATCGAAGCAAAGGGGTCTTCGATGCGCTTTTTGGGTAAACCCACAGTTACGGTCCACTATTCTGGGTACTGATGTTTTGGGAGCAATGGGAATTGTTGTTGATTTATGTAACAAAGTTCTGTGGCGGAACAAAGAAGCCACTATCTGTTCTGTAATTGTCCCTGTGGAGGAGGAGGAGAGTCATAAATTACCCATTGCTAGTTTCAGAGCATGTACTGGTGAAAATGTTGAAAATGCTGACAATGATGCTTTAAAGAATGAATTGAAGCAAAAGTTCCCTGAATTGTGGATCTCAAAGAAAACTGATTGTGGGTTAATGCAAACTCAGGTTAAAATTGATGGTGAAAAACTGCCACCTTTCCAGCATCAGTACCGTATTCCTGAGGACGCAATCCCTTACATAAGGGTAGCAGTCAGTGAATTGGAGAAACAAGGTGTTGTTGTGAAAGGTAATTCTCCATGTAACAGTCCTATTTTACCTGTAAAAAAGGAAGATGGCAGTTTTCGAATGGTAGTAGACCTGAGACTTGTAAATAAGTACACTCCCTCAGCTGCTCACCTTGTTGCATCTGTCCCTGAAGTTATGTCGCAGCTGAGGAGTGGTTGTAAAGTATTTTCTTGTTTGGATATTGCACATGGCTTTTTCTCAGTACCCCTAACACCTGAATCTGCCCTCCGCTTCGCATTCACTTTTGAAAATGTGCAATACTTGTTCACGCGGCTGCCCATGGGATTTCACAGTTCTCCTGTGTATTTCCATCAGGCATTGGCTCAGATATTAGAACCCCTCGGGTATGGAGACAAAGTCTTACAGAATGTGTATTATTTATTGATTCAAACTGTCGATGAATGTGAACACAGAGAAACCCTTGAAAATGTTTGTCAGGCTTTACAAAATGCAGGACTCAAAATGAGTCTGGATAAAGTACAATTGATGAAATCAGAGGTTAAATTTCTGGGTGTGTCTGTCTCAGCAGAAGGAAAGAAGCCCATGCATGATAGGGTTAAAGCTATTCAGGCTGTCCCCCATACCAACTAACATTACTGAACTCAGAAAATTTTTGGGTCTTATTAATTTTTCCAGAGATTTTATTGAAGATTTTGCTTATTTGGCTAAACCACTGTATGATTTATTGGAAAATGTTGATAATGACTTTGACCTTGTTAATGTAGAGGGAACCGCCTTACAGGCTTTTGAGGGATTGAAGCGCGCCCTTACGGCAGCTGCTGCATTGATTAACCCTGACCCTTCCCAGCCTTTCTACATTCAGACTCACACCGGTGATATCTCTATTTCTTCGGTGCTTCTACAAAAATGGCCCAAAGAAAGCCCAGAAGTGTCTAGTCAGTTGTATGCCTTAGGTTATTACTCTAGGTTGCTTACTCCCGTGGAAAAAGGATTCACTCAGTGCATGAAGCACCTACTGGGCGTGCACTGGACTATGAATCAAGTGAGACATATAGTGGGATTTGCTCCTTTAAGTTTACAAACCACGCATGTCACTTTAAGAACTTTGCTGAAAGGAAAAGCTTCAGGGATTAATTCACAGAGAATGGCCCAATGGATCATTGATTTTGAGACTAGAGACTTACAAGTCGAAGTGGGTGAGAAATATCACTTAGCCCAGATGATGCAGTATGCAGGAAAAAGTCACGATTGTCAAATTGAACAGGCTAATGTTACTCCCTCTCCCTTCCGAGCAGACTTTCAAGAGGGAATCCCCTGTGCCTATATTGACGGAGCTCGCTATTGGCATGAGGGGCATTACGTCACAGGCTTCGCTGTGTGGTTTCCAGCTAAGCCATTGCTGCTGCAGTATAAACTCCCAGGTCATTTCTCCGCTCAAAGAGCTGAGTTGGAAGCAGCTTTACAGGTCATTCTCGTGTGTCCAGGGCCAATGAATATCTTCAGTGATAGCGCATATGTCGTGTCGTCACTCACTCTATATCTTAATGTATGGGCCCTTAGGGGTATGGTTGATTCTCAGAACAAGCCCTTGCAGCATGCAGACATTCTAAAACAAATTGAGCAACAGGGTAAAGAATTCCCAAAATTATGGTCCTTCTGTAAAATCAAGGGACACCAGAGGTTGATTCCTGACCCCCACATCCTTGGCAATGCATATGTAGATCATGCGGCAAAGGAGGCTGCACTTACAGGCGATGACAAATATCCTCAAGAAGTCATCGCTGCAGTCACTGAGAAACCCCAAGAGCCCCCCCTTGTCTTTTCTCCTCTGCAAGATCTCATAAAGGCACAGGAGAAGGAGGGTGACTCATCCCTGTTCAATTCCCTCGAGTCCCTGCCCATTGAGGGGGAGTGCTTGTACTACAAACGGGTTAATGATAGACTTGCGCCTTACATCCCAACAACAATGATTAAGTCTTTGCTCAAATTTTCAAGCTAAAAAGGTGATTAAAATGGTTCATATCAATCAGTGTAGACTTCTTAATTATTTTACTGAGATTTCTGGTAAGGACTGATACTCCACTCTTAATTTTCTATTTCCTCCAGGTCCGCTGAAGATTTTCATATTTGACTCCTGGGACCATGAACCTATTGGATGATCAGGAGAAGATGTTTCACACTATAACAGTGGTACTCTGATAGTGTGAGAGGGGGAGAAGATCAGGAAAATCCAGAAGACAAAGAATGAGAAGAAAAAGACCAAAAGACTTGACTATTGTGCAACTTATTTTTTTCGGGACTATTTGAATTATTTTTTTATTGTGCTTGTGCTATTTTTAGGGACATTTGCCTTACACACACGTGCATAAAGTGCTGAATTACCTCAATATTCTTATTTTCAGTAATTCACCCATGAATATTACAGTACTGTATGTTGTACTCTGGATAGAGTACAAGAGGGGGACTTGTAAGAGAATGGTTAGCCATGATGTACTGAACAGCCATGATAGAGCGAGGCAGCCATTTTGTCAGAATTACACAAGTTGTAAAGGAATCTACTTCTACAAAAGAACTAATAAATGGAGGATGGAAAATGAGATCATATCTCCTAGCAACCTCAGCAGATGTGCATAGAGGAAGATTGGATCAATAGGGGAATAGGGTCACCAAATATATGGACAGTATGCTTATACATGATAGTGTGGTAGTGAAGTGTAGAGTAGTTAAAATGTCAGGATGTAAGAATTTATGGACCTAGACTGGAGACAATGATAAGATTTTAGGACAGTAGCCATAGATACCAATGACTTATGGGTTTTAGTGTTGCTTGGAGAAATGTTAATTAATATCTTCGTATTATGTCATTATATTGTCTTTTCTAAACCACGTTTCTGTAGATTACCATGAAAACACCTTAGAATTATAATGTTAACGCCCTCTGCGGCAAAATGCAGCTTTCTTTGTTCTGATAATGTATAAGAAGCCCCTGTTACTGTCGATCGGGGCCATTCCATCGCCATCATGCCACTGTGCCTCACCATGGCCAGGGCACAGAGCCTTATCATCGCCAGACTTCCTAGCGAATCTCTGCCTGTCTGTATTCCTGTTTTTGCCCGCATATTCCAACTCCTCTGTTATTCTGTATCTGTTTTGCCGTGTATCTCCGAATAAACCTTCAACCTCAGCTTGATAAGAGATCGTCTGTGGAACTTCTTCCCGACTCTTCCAGCTTTCAATAGAACTTTTTCTTACAGCCTCCAGTGATGATGGGTCATCATATGTGACCACTATAGTCTGTGGTCATGTTTTGATAAGGACAGTCATTGGTGAAGCCAAGTATTCAGAATTTGGTACAAGACTAGCATCAACATAAGTAGGCCAAGGGATAGGTGCAGTGATTATTCTGTTTTTCTTTGTTATAGGATGACTACACCTGACAATTTAACTTCAGTTCTGCAGGTAATCTTCAGCAAAGTCTGCAACAAAATTATATGTTTGTGGATTTTTACTTCCCCATTGAGGAAAAGTGTGAAAATTCATAACAAATCTTTGCAGCAGAAATTGTTTCCATGGTGAAATTTTTTTAACTGTCATGATTCCTCTGCTCAGAGTGTCTGGGACTGTGATGGGCAGCTCTGGCATGCTATCCTGTACTGGGGTGTGCTGAGCTGTCAGTGCTTTGATTGACAGCTCGGTTGACCTATCTGACTGGAAGGTGCAGAGACTTCCGCAGGTGCTCCATATTCTTGGTAATTGCCTTGTTATTTAGGTGAGCTGCCTGGCCCAGATCATCGCCAGTCAAAAGCTTTTTCTAGGCTGGAGCTCTCTGGTGTGTTCGCCTGTACTGTAAGTTCTGATCTTCTTCTGCTGCTGACCTTTGGACCGTGTTCAGACTACCCATTTATCATTACCCCATTGCATCTGATATTCTGCTGCTGACCTTTGGACCGTGTTCAGACTACCCGTTTATCATTGCCCCATTGCATCTGATATTCTGCTGCTGACCTTTGGACCGTGTTCAGACTACCCGTTTATCATTGCCCCATTGCATCTGATATTCTGCTGCTGACCTTTGGACCGTGTTCAGACTACCCATTTGTTATTGCCACTTTGCATCTGATATTCCATTGCTGACCTTTGGATCATGTTCAGACTACTTGTTTGTTATTGTCCCTTTGCTTATCTGCTGTTTCCCTGGCATTCTGAGTGACCCTGGCATGTGACCTGGTTTGCGACTTCCTATATTCCCTTTGTTTACTACGTGATCTTTTGGTATTGACCCCGGAACGTCTGACTGAGCTTATTCACGGCCTAGCCGTGGGTTGTGACTAGCGTCACATTAGCAATCAGAGGTTGTAGTTTTATATATAAATGTAAAAAAATGAAAAAAAAAATCAATCCTTTATTAAGTTTATGGAAAGAGTACAGATGAGCAGATCAGGCAAAATTATAATTCGCCTGTTATATAGGCAAAAAAAGACCTACTTCAACCTTTCTCCACCAATTGTACATTTTATCACTAATTTAACTATAATGTTATGAGTATCCAGGAAATCATCCAGCCCTTTTTTAAAAGCTGTCATAGTGTCTGCCATTACTACCTCCTGTGGTTGGGCATTCCACAGTCTGATTGCTCCAACTGTAAAGAACCCTTTCTTATTTAGCTGCCCCCTGGATGCCCCCTGGTCCTTAGTATGGTCCATGGAAGGAATAAGTCACGTGCCAGTCCTTTGCACTGACCACGCATATATTTATACATGTAGTATGCATGTAAATTAGATCTCCTCTGAAGAGTATTTTTTGTAAACTACAGCTATTTTTGTTGACGATGCGGCGAACAAAACAAGTTGCAACACAGTGCGTTCGACGCAGTTCGCCGCATCGTCAAAACGACGCATCCGCATACATCAGTGCGGCCTGTGTGCCCAAAGTTAAAGATAGGTACACAGGCTGCATGCAGACATAGGCGGAGCTGACCGGAGGAGGTGCGGCAGTGGGCGGAGCTTCACGAAGGAAGTCCGCAGCCCTCCGCCGCTCTGAGGAATGGTAATGTGAACCTAGCCTAAAGAAGCCCAACTTTTCCAAGGTCTCATCACATGAGAGACCTTTCATCCCGTGTAATAATCTAGTTGCCCGTCTTTGAACTGACTAACTTCTGAATGTCCTTTCTAAAATGTGGAGCCTAAAACTGAATCCCATACCTCACCAGTGATTTGACAAGTGGTAATAATTAGGGATGATCGAATAGCTTGGGATAAGTCTTATCTGAATAGCTATAGTGCTTACCAAATAGCTGCATTGGGAACCCTGATACCTGGAGTGCTCCATAATGAGCTGTTCAGTGCCGCAGCTGCATGTGTCACGGCTATGTAACAGTCACAACACATCCATGAAGACCCTGATTGCAGTCTCTCTAATTTAATTATTATTACAGGTATAGTCAATCAATAAATTAGATTATTTTAATTGTTTTAAGAATCAGGCAGCAAAGAAGCAGAGAACAGAAGCAAAAAGTGCTATTTAGGCTAGGGATACACATAAAATATACCTGCAAGCAAGTCACGTAGATAACGTTTGTGAGAGCAGAAAACATTTTTGTGACTTGTTGTTATGCAACCACTTAAGGCTACAGGATGGCTTCATTATTGCATAATAAGGTGTGTAAAGTTGAAAAATGCTTCATCTGTAAATTTTCAGGGAATTGAACGGAGAAAAATATTTTAGTCCAGATACACAAATGTGCAAAGTTTGTGCAGCTCACTACTATGAAGCTGTGCCTCTTCGGTTTGCTGTCGTGCAGATTCCATCATGTCCCATATGCAGTGAGAGAAATAAGTATTTGATCCCTTGCTGATTTTGTAAGTTTGCTCACTGACAATGGCATGAACAGTCTATAATTTTAAGGGTAGGTTAATTTTAACATTGAGAGACAGAATATCAAAAATAAAATCCAGAAAATCACAGTGTATAAATTATATAAATTTATTTGCATTTTGCAGTGAGAAATAAGTGTTTGATCCCCTATCAACCATTAAGAGTTCTGGCTCCTAGAGACCAGTTAGACGCTCCTAATAAACTCGTTACCTGTATTAAAGACAGCTGTCTTACATAGTCACCTTTATCAAAAAAACCTCCTGTCCACAGACTCAATTAATCATTCAGACTCTAACCTCTACAACAAGGGCAAGACCAAAGAGCTTTCTAAGGATGTCAGGGACAAGATCATAGACCTGCACAAAGCTGGAATGGGTTACAAAACCATAAGTAAGACGCTGGGTGAGAAGGAGACAACTGTTGGTGCAATAGTAAGAAAATGGAAGAAATACAAAATGACTGTCAATCGACATCGATCTGGGGCACCATGCAAAATGTCACCTCGTGTGGTGTCCTTGATAATGAGTAAGGTGAGAGATCAGCCTTAAACTACACATGGGGAACTTATTAATGATCTCAAGGCAGCTGGGACCACATTTACTAAGAAAACCATTGGTAACACATTACACCATAAAGGTTTAACCCCTTAAAGACCGTCGATATGCCTTTTAATGGCGGTAATTGAGTGTACTAAAACCACAGCGCCGTTAATTCACGGCGCTGTGGAGAAAGTACATAGCGCCCCCCAGTGTCGGTTTTTCTCCGGGGTCTCGGCTGCCAGGGGTAGCAGAGACCCCAGAGAACACCACTTTTGCGATCGCCGTTATTAACCCTATAATGGTGACCGCAAAAAAAAAAAGAACCCGCGATTATGCATTAAATTTCTTTTTCCTCTGATGTGATTGCACATCAGAGGAGAGAGAAATAGGGTCCCCGATTCCCCACGGTACCTCTCTGTGGTCCTCACTTCCCTCCCGGTGGTCCCGTGTCCCGTCGGCGTCCTCCGATGGGCGCCGCCATCTTGAAAATGGCAGGCGCATGCGCAGTGCGCCCGCCGGGAATCTGCCTGCTCTGGCTGGCAGATTCCATTCATTATTTTGATCACTATGATAAATGATCATAGTGATCAAAATAAAAAAAATAGTACATAACCCCCCCGTTTATCACCCCCTTATATAGGCAAACATAATGAAATAAAGAAAATATTTTTTTTTTCAGTTTTCCATTAGGGTTAGGGCTAGGGTTAGGGTTAGGGTTAGGGTTGGGCTAGGGTTAGGGCTAGTGTTAGGACTCGGGTTAGGGCTAGGGTTAGAATTAGGGTTAGGGCGAACTAGGATTAGGTTTAGAATTAGGATTAGGGTTGAGATTAGGGTTAGGGTTGGGATTAGGGTTAGGGGTGTGTTGGGGTTAGGGTTGGAGCAAGAATTGAGGGGTTTCCACTATTTACCAACTTTTGGGGTCTAAAAATTGGGGTCTAAAAATCACTTTTGTGGAAATAAAAAAGACTTTTTATTTTCACGGCTCTGCGTTTATAAACTTCTGCGAAGCGCTTGGGGGTTCAAAGTGCTCACCACACATCTAGATAATTTCCTTAGGGGGTCTAATTTCCAAAATTGGGTCACTTGTGGGGGGTTTCCACTGTTAGGCCCATCAGGGGCTCTGCAAACACAACATGATGCCCACAGACCATTCCATCAAAGTCTGCATTCCAAAATGGCACTCCTTCCCTTCCAAGCTCTCCCATGTGTCCAAACAGTGGTTCTCCCACACATATGGGGTATCAGTGCACTCAGGACAAATTGCACAATAACTGTGGGGGTATGATTTCTCCTGTTACCCTTGTAAAAATAAAAATTTGGTGGCAAAAAGATCATTTTTGTGGAAAAAAAATGGATTTCTTATTTTCATGGCTCTACGTTATAAACTTCTGTAAAGTACTTGAAGGTTCACAGTGCTCACCACACATCTGGATAAGTTCCTTAATGGGTCTAGTTTCCAAAATAGGTTCACTTGCTGGAGTTTTCCACTGTTTAGGCACATTAAGGGCTCTCCGAATGCAACATGGCATCTGATCTCAATTCCAGCCAATTCTGTGTTGAAAAAGTCAAACGGCGCTCCATCCCTTGCGAGCTCTGCCGTGTGCTGAAAAAGTGGTTTACCCCCACATATGGGGTATCAGCATATTCAAGAGAAACTGTACAACAAATTTTGTGGTTGATTTTCTCTTTTAACACTTGTGAAAATAAAAAAAATTGGTTCTGAATTAAATTTTTTGCAAAAAAAAGTTAAATGTTAATTTTTTCCTTCCACATTGCTTTAGTTCCTGTGAAGCACTTAAAGGGTTAATAAACTTCTTGAATGTGGTTTTGAGCACCTTGAGGGGTCTAGTTTTTAAAATGGTGCCACTTTTGGGTATTTTCTGTCATGTACACCCCTCAAAATGACTTTAAATATGATGTAGTCTCTAAAAAAAAATGGTTTTGTAAATTTTGCTGTAAAAATGAGAAATCATGGTCAACTTTTAACCATTATAACTTCCTAACAAAAAAAAATTTGCTTCCAAAATTGTGCTGATGTAAAGTAGACATGTGGGAAATGTTATTTATTAAGAAATTTGTATGACACATCTCTCTGATTTAAGGGCATAAAAATTTAAAATTTTAAAATTGCAAAATTTTCAAAATTTTTGCCATATTTCCGTTTTTTTCATAATAAACACAAGACTTATCGAAGAAATTTTACCACTAGCACGAAGTACAATATGTCACGAAAAAACAATCTCAGAATCAGCTGGATCCATTAAAGCGTTCCAGAGTTATAACCTCATAAAGGGACAGTGGTCAGAATTGTAAAAATTGGCCTGGTCATTAAGCTGCAAACTAGCTCTGTCGCTAAGGGGTTAAAATCCTGCAGTGCCCGCAAGGTCTCCCTGCTCAAAAAGGCCCTTCTGAAGTTTGCCAATGAACACCTGGAAGATTCGGTGAATGATTGGGAGAAGGTGTTGTGGTCATATGAGGCAAAAATTGAGGTCTTATGCATTAATTCAACTTGCCGTGTTTGGAGGAAGAGAAATGCTGCCAATGACATAAAGAACACTGCCCCACTGTCAAACATGGAGGTGGAAACATTATGTTTTGGGGCTGTTTCTCTGCTAAGGGCACGAGACTACTTCACCGCATCAATGGGAGAATGGATGGAGCCATGTACCAAATAATTCTGAGCAACAACCTCCTTCCCTGGCAGGACATTAACCCCTTTACCCCCAAGGGTGGTTTGCACGTTAATGACGTTAATGACCGGGCCAATTTTTACAATTCTGACCACTGTCACTTTATCAGGTAATAACTCTGGAATGCTTCCATGGATCCCGGTGATACTGACAGTTTTCTCATTACATATTGTACTTCATGATAGGGGTAAAAATTCTTTGATATGATTTGCGTTTATTTGTGAAAAAAAATGGAAATTTGGCAAAAATTTTGAAAATTTCACAATTTTCCAAATTTTAATTTTCATGCCCTTAAATCACAGAGATATGTCACACAATATCCTTAATAAGTAACATTTCCTATGTTTACTTTACATCACCATGATTTTGGAACCAATATCTTTTTTCGTTAGGAAGTTATAAGGGTTAAAAGTTGACCAGCGATTTCTCATTTTTACAACACCATTCTTTTAAGGATCACATCACATTTGAAGTCACTTTGAGGGGTCTATATGACAGAAAATACCCAAAATTGATAC
This sequence comes from Dendrobates tinctorius, assembly GCF_039654945.1. Classification (NCBI taxonomy): domain Eukaryota; kingdom Metazoa; phylum Chordata; class Amphibia; order Anura; family Dendrobatidae; genus Dendrobates; species Dendrobates tinctorius. The sequence goes on along the minus strand of NW_027361690.1, from coordinate 99,754,554 downwards.
CATTCAAAAAACTGCACCCTTCAAGGTACTCAAAACCACATTCGAGAAGTTTATTAACCCTTCAGGTGTTTCACAGTAATTTTGGAATGTTTTAAAAAAAAAAATGAACATTTAACTTTTTTCACAAAAAAATTACTTCAGATCCAATTTTTTTTATTTTCCCAAGTGTAACAGATGAAATTGGACCCCAAAAGTAATTGTGCAATTTGTCCTGAGTATGCTGATACCCCATATGTGGGGGTAAACTATTGTTTGGGCATATGGCAGAGCTCGGAAGGGAAGGAATGCCGTGTGACTTTTTCATCGCAAAATTGGCTGGAATTGAGATCGGACGCCATGTCGCCTTTGGAGAGTCCCTGATGTGCCTAAACAGTGGAAACCCCCCACAAGTGACCCCATTATGGAAACTAGACCCCCAAGGAACTCATCTAGATGCGTGGTGAGAACTTTAAACCCCCAAGTGCTTCACAGAAGTTTATAATGTAGAGCCATAAAAATTAAAAAATCATATTTTTTCCACAAAAATGATTTTTTGCCCCCAATTTTTTATTTTCCCCAGGGTAACAGAAGAAATTGGACTCCAAGAGTTATTGTGCAACTTGTCCTGAGTATGCTGATACCCCATATGTGGGGGTAAACCACTGTTTTGGTGCATGGCAGAGCTCGAGAGGAAAGGAGGACAGTTTGACTTTTTCAACGCAGAATTGACTGGAATTGAGATCAGGTGCCATGTCGCATTTGGAGAGCCCCTGATGTGCCAATGTAGGGGGGTGAAGTATAAGAAGGACAAGAAAGGGTTTACCTCCTCTGCTCCATTCCCGTAACCATATAGCTGCGCAGTAGGGTTGCCAGGGGGAAGACTCTTGGACCTGGACCGACTGCATCTCTTCAGGACGAAGAAGCAAAACATGCGTTGGGGCGACGGGGAAGCCAGTGTGACCTATACACATTATGTAAGTCCACTAAGGAATACATGCGTATTTAATTAGTGGCATAGTATGGTTTTATCCATGGTGTTAGTTGATACACATATACTAGCGGCATGTTCTGAGACTAGAATCTCTATGTACTTGTACACAGGCTATGCCTGTTTGAAAGAAAGAGGTTTTTCCTTTTATTTGGACAAGCTTATCTAGTTAATTATACATTACAATTGCCCATAGATGCTGTCTATATATGCTAATTGGTGGCATGTTTTGAGATTGAACTCTGTATGTACTCATTCACAGGCTGTGCCTGTTTGAAACAATTTAACTGTGCATGTTAATTTTTTTACCCTGGGCAAACATGCAGTATGGCTCCCTGTTTGGATCGCAGTATTCCTATTATGTAATTGTATCTGAACATTATCCTGATTGTATTTAATAAAATTTGTAATTTTTGGCAATTTAAACTGTGCTCTGTGGTGGTTGACTAATATTGATTGGAGTTTTTGCCGTTCTAAAAATTGATTTGGGTTGCTTTTGTGTTATTATCACGTTATTGACTTGCATCCTACCTCATGTTGAAATGTGAGGTCTTGTCAGCAGGAGAAGATCCAGAAGAGACTAAGACTATTGGAGTCATGGTGAAAAGTTGGTTAGTCTTAATTGTAGATAAAACAATAATTAACAAACTACTTCGTATTAATTTTGAAATTCAACTCTATTGAATCACACAATGGGAGCTTTTTTTGTGATAGGAGTTCACATTGAAATTTTTAACATGTTGTCCCATAGGATGTGTATTTGTAGCTTGACATTTATATTATCCCAATTCAGGGTTAACATATTTTCTTATTGGTGTGATCAATATGTGACTTTACTAGATTAATGACTAATAAAATAAAGTAGCACTCTGTAGCACTATAGCATGCAAACATGAAATATATGAAATTTGAATTGCATTACTGCTCTAAAAAAAATAAAAAATTGAGAATACGTAAAGCATAAATTGGCCAATTCATGTGTACACGGCTACCGCGTTAAGGCGATTCTGATTGCTGGGGCCTATCCTATTTGAAACTTCACTCATGGGCTGATAGCCTACATTTATATGGGTAGGTAGGATTCTGCTGTAATTAAAACCAGCAGAGGCTGAGGGGTGGAGTGCTCAGTCAGAGAGCCTATGTATACTAATATCGTCACTTCCAAACAGAAATCAGTTGTGTACAGGTGCTTACTAAGAGTAGCCATCTCTCTATATAACTAACAAAATAAAATAATTCAAATTTCATGTTTGCCTACTATAGTTCAACAGATTGCTAAGTTATTTTGATAGTTATATATAGAGATGGCTACTCTTACTAAGCACCTGTACACACCTGATTTCTGTTTGGAGTTATAGTCTTTTTATATTACATTACTAGATTATTGGGTGTTGTATTACTATATTAGTAATTGTGTTAGTTTTTGTATTATATACGATTAAGAGTCAGTTAGACATGAAACGCGTCAGAAATACCTTTTGTATATCTACGCTACATATTGCAGTTTAATACAGTTAAGTATGAGCCCTAATATATTATTAAAGTAGTAATACAAACTTGGGCATGAGTCCTGAATGTATTTGAGCGGACTCCAAGACTTGGTCGGTCTAAGAAGAAACAGTGCACCAACTAAGATACAAGATCTATATAGCAGTGTAAAGAGTTAATGTGTAGTTGGACTTAGCTCTGAAATCACAATGATGGATTAATCCTTTAAAGCAGCAGTGCAAAGGTTTTATTATTAATCAGCCGTAACACAGGTCTTCCCATTCCATTCAAGAAGTTATTAATCAGAGTACTCAGTCAGATAACCACTGCTGTGAATAGCTGGAAAGCGCACTTTTCAGTTTTCAATTTCTATGTGACAAATTTTCCAAGCAATCACCTGGAATTTACTTGGAGAAAAAGCTCAGCAGGAGGCAAATCTAACATCATTTTCCTTTTAACAACTTTCATTAAAACCGCATAGCAGTTTTATGTCCATATTAATAAATGTTTTAAAACAAGTAACACAGAACAACTGAGCCACTTTACTACGGATGAACATTAAAATAGTGAAATAAAATCAAAGTGTATGTGTCAGCACTAGAGTTGAGCGAAACGGGTCGAAAAAATTCAAAAGTCGCCGACTTTTGGCAAAGTCGGGTTTCATGAAACGAAACCCGACCCTAGGATGAGGTCGGCCACGAGGTCGGCGACTTACGCGCCAAAGTCGCGTTTCAAAAGTTTGTTTTGCGCTCTTTTTCAGCCAATCAGGATCCACGGACACTGTGGGCAACGTGATGACCTAGGCACGGGTCACCACCATCTTTCAGAAGGGCATGCAAGTGATTGGCTTGCTTTGGTGGGCGTCACAGGGGTTATAAAAGGGCGTGCACGCCGACCGCCATCTTACTTCTGCCGATCTTAGTATAGGGAGAGGTTGCTGCTGATTCTGTAGGGAGAGCGTTAGGCAGGGAAGAAGACAAAAAAACTGCTTCTGCTGCTAGCGATTTGGCCTGCACAACACACAAGTCACTGTGTGTGCAGTGCAAGGGGAGGCTATATAGTGGTGTATCAGTGGTGTTGGTTGTTGGGCTGCCTTTTAAGGCTTCCTGACACGCTGGCATTGCTGTTTACCCACTGCTCCGCAAACTGCTTTTTTAAAAGCGATCCAATCTCCCTTATCCTCTAGTCACTTTTGTCACAGCTGTGCCATCGAGCCTGTCACATAGCGCTCAGATATCAGTGGGCCTCACACAATCCACAAGTGTCCAGTGTCCAAAAGTGTGCGCAGAGATTCAAAATCTCCATTATCCTCTCGTCACTTTTGTCACAGGCAGCTGTGCCATCGAGCCTGTCACATAGCGCTCAGATATCAGTGGGCCTCACACAATCCACAAGTGTCCAGTGTCCAAAAGTGTGCGCAGAGATTCAAAATCTCCATTATCCTCTCGTCACTTTTGTCACAGACAGCTGTGCCATCGAGCCTGTCACATAGCGCTCAGATATCAGTGGGCCTCACACAATCCACAAGTGTCCAGTGTCCAAAAGTGTGCGCAGAGATTCAAAATATCCATTATCCTCTCGTCACTTTTGTCACAGGCAGCTGTGCCATCGAGCCTGTCACATAGCGCTCAGATATCAGTGGGCCTCACACAATCCACAAGTGTCCAGTGTCCAAAAGTGTGCGCAGAGATTCAAAATCTCCCTTATCCTCTCGTCACTTTGGTCACAGCTGTGCCATCGAGCCTGTCACATAGCGCTCAGATATCAGTGGGCCTCACACAATCCAAAAGTGTCCACTGTCCACAAGTGTGTGCAGAAATTCTAAATCTCCCCTGTCCTATAGACACCTTGTACCTTGTTTTACATTACTATATAGTTTGTTGGATTTTGTCTACATTTCTACCAAAAATGAGGAAGGCTGGTGGAAGAGGCCGTGGAATTGGGCGGGGGTTGGCAGCTGGTAATGATGGTGTTGGTGGTGGATCTGATGGTAGTGGCAAGAGCAAAATAGGACCGAATGCAGGAGGTGCTGACCCTGCGTCATCGTCTGGCTACATAAGGCCTCGAACGCTTAGTTTTCTAGGAGTTGGCAAACCGCTTTTAAAGCCAGAGCATCAGGAAAAAGTTTTGTCTTACATTGCTGACTCAGCCTCCAGCTCTATCACCTCCTCTTCTTCAGTTGTAAAAAGTAAAAGTACTGAGTCGTCATTGGAGGCTCATGTTCATGAACCACACCTTTCCTTGTGTCCTTCACCCCAACCAAGATTGAAGGATGACGCAGGCCATACTACTGATTACTCCATGGAGCTGTTTTCACATACCATGCCTGGATTATCAAGTGAAATGGTGAATTACCCAGGCCAAGATGAATCTGACATGGAGTGCACTGATGCACAGCCGCTGATGGATGATTCTGCTGGTACATTCACTCAGAGCACTGCATTGTCCACGCAGTGTACAGAGCCAGATTCTGACCCTGATGAGACTCAGGTGCCCCTTCCCGCACACTATACCACCATACACGGTGACACAGAGGAAGGTGCACATGACATAGAAGAGGAGGTGATGGATGACCCAGTTGTTGACCCAGATTGGCATCCATTGGGGGAAGAGGGTGCTGCTTCCAATAGCTCAGATGAGGAGCATCCACAGCAGACATCGACATTGCAACAGCTGTTATCTGGCAGGCCCGGAGCACTCCAAAGACAGGTTCCAAACATCAAAAGAGTTGCTGGACAGCTTGTCCAGAGGGTCAAAAGATCACAGCGTGCTAGGCCGCAAAATGTCTGCCAAAGTAGGAAGAGTGCAGTGTGGCACTTTTTTGAACAAAATCCTCATGATCAGGCCAAGGTTATCTGTAAGAAGTGCGCAAAGACCTTTAGCCGAGGGAAAAATCTGAAAAATTTGAATACCAGTTGCATGCTTAGACATTTAACCAGCATGCACTTGCAAGCGTGGACACAACACCAAACCTCAAGTGCCACATGTGCAACTGATCACAACGAAGGTAGTCAGCAACGCTACATTGTTTCCCCCACTGTAAGCCCACCGGTTAGCACAGCAGCAAATGTTGAGGTGTCGTTGCAAGACCACAGCAGTCAGGGAATCCCACTGTTATATCAACGAAAGACTGATTCTAGGCCATCAGAAAGAACACCAACTCCATCACCATCATCAACCCTCTCTCAGTCCGCCCTGTCCACCGCTACTTCCACCATATGCAGCTCTCAAGTCCAGCTCACCCTCCCAGACACTATGAGTAGGTCAAGAAAGTACTCAGTCTCTCATCCGCGTACACTGGGTTTGAACGCCCACATTGCCAAACTAATCTCGTTTGAGATGATGCCCTTTCGGTTGGTGGAAAGCACAGCTTTCCGCGAACTCATGGCCTATGCAGTACCACGCTATGACCTACCCAGTCGCCACTTCTTCTCTCGCAAAGCCATCTCAGCCCTCCACCATCATGTGAAAGACCGCATTGTCCATGCACTCAAGCAGTCAGTGAGCGGAAAGGTGCACCTCACAACTGATGCATGGTCCAGTCGGCATGGCCAGGGCCGTTACGTGTCCATCACTGCGCACTGGGTTAATGTGGTGGATGCAGGGTCCACAGGGGACAGCGGTGGTGGGACAGTGCTGCCTAGCCCACGGTATAGGAAACAGTTGGCTGTAGGCGTTCGACCCTCCTCCTCCTCCTCCTCCTCCTCCTCCTCCTCCAGAAGCGAAAGCTCGTCCACAGAGCACAGTCGTACGAGCACTCCATCTGCAGCTGCCACTGTTGCACACGAGGTGTCCCCCTATCGAGCAGCTAGTGGAAAGCGTCAGCAGGCTGTGTTGCAGATGATGTGTTCGTATGCAGAAGCTGCAGCGATTGCTCCACCTTCCCAACCACCGCCTCATTATCAACATTGCAACAAGGTGGAACTCCACCCTGCACATGGTGGAGCGGCTGTGCGAGCAGAGGCAGGCCATAATGCATTTGTGGGAGGATACACGGCCAGGCACTTTGAGAGCAGACATGGAGTTGACAGGCGTGCAGTGGTCGAAGCTGAAAGACCTTTGTAAAGTCCTTCAGTGTTTTGAGGAATGCACACGGCTGGTAAGCGCAGACGACGCCATCCTAAGCATGAGCATCCCACTTATGCATCTGCTCATGCAAACTTTGACGCACCTTAAGGAGCAGGCGTCTGCAGCCAATGTTGATGAGGAGGAAGAGGAGGAGGGAATCCTTGATGACATTCAGCCATTGTCTGCTCAGGGACCTCTCCTGGACGAGGTGGAGGAAGAAGAGGAGGAGGAGGAGGATGATGGGGATGATTACTTAGGGGAGGAGGATGCATCTCGTGGGGCAAGTGAAAATGTTGGCGTGGCAAGGTCTGGTACAGGGTTTGTGCGTGACTGGAGGGATGTGGATTTGCCAGAAAGTGCTCCTCCACCCAGCACTCGCAGTGCATCATTGACACCGGGAACATTGGCCCACATGTCAGATTATGCCTTGCGGATCCTAAAAAGGGACCCCCGCATTGCCAAAATGATGAACGATGACGACTACTGGTTGGCCAGCATCCTGGATCCACGCTATAAAGGCAAATTACAAAACATCATGCCACAGGAGAACCTTGACCTAATATTGGCTAATAAACAAGCAACTCTGGTAAATCGGTTGCTTGAGGCATTCCCAGCACACAGCAGCGGTGATGGTTCTCACACGAGCCGTACGGGCCGGGGGCAGCTTGGCAGAGGTGTTCGTGGTGCACACAGCAGAAGTGGCGTTGGAGACAGGGGTTTCATGACAATGTTGTGGACTGATTTTTCAAATACCGCTCACACAACTGGTAATACTGCATCGATGGAAAGTGACAGGAGACAGCAGTTGTCAACTATGGTTACAAACAACTTTTCCTCCCATATCGATGTTCTCCCACAATGGTCATTCCCCTTTGACTATTGGGCCGCTAAACTGGACACCTGGCCTGAATTGGCACAATATGCCTTACAGGAGCTCGCTTGCCCAGCTGCAAGTGTGCTATCGGAAAGAGTCTTCAGTGCAGCTGGATCAATCCTGACAGAAAAAAGGACCCGTCTGTCAACCCAAAATGTGGATGATCAAACCTTCATTAAAATGAACCATGCATGGGTTTCCAAGGATTTTGTCCCACCTTCCCCTGATGACACATAGGGTGACAGAAAAATGGCTTGCTTTGGTCCACCTCTTCCTGGTACTTCACTTATTTCGCCTTTTGCATCAGCTGAATGTCCAACATCAACATATGCCACTTTCAAAAACTCCCTAACTGTGCTGCCTCCCCCCCCATGGCCGGGGTCAAAACCTAGCGCACGACACCGTGCGAGTGCCGTTGCCCTGGACAGGTGGGTAGGCCGACTCTTGGGCGCGGGCACTGGCACAGGGTCCCTCATAGTGCAATCAAGTGTCTCTGACGGTGGTGGTGCACACCCGCCGTCAGACACACCGCTGTACTATGAGGGGCCCAGTGCCAGTACCGACGCCCACGAGTGGGCCCCCCTTGCTTGGGCAGGGCCCCAGCATTTGCAATCTTTGCCTCTCCCTGCTCCTCCGCTGTGTAATCTGGGCCGTCAAATCCATACTGGGCCTAACACCGTCTGAGCCTGCCTCCTGAGACATATATTTTGAATGTGTACGCTATCCATACATGTTATCCAGGGATACGGTACCCTTTCTAACCTTTGTGCAATCACGTGCAATCCATACTGGGCCTAGCACCGTCTGAGCCTGCCTCATGCTGTATAGACATATATTTTGAATGTGTACGCTATCCTTACATGTTATCCAGGGATACGGTACCCTTTCTAACCTTTGTGCAATCACGTGCAATCCATACTGGGCCTAACACCGTCTGAGCCTGCCTCCTGAGACATATATTTTGAATGTGTACGCTATCCATACATGTTATCCAGGGATACGGTACCCTTTCTAACCTTTGTGCAATCACGTGCAATCCATACTGGGCCTAACACCGTCTGAGCCTGCATCATGCTGTATAGACATATATTTTGAATGTGTATGCTATCCATACATGTTATCCAGGGATACGGTACCCTTTCTAACCTTTGTGCAATCACGTGCAATCCATACTGGGCCTAACACCGTCTGAGCCTGCCTCCTGAGACATATATTTTGAATGTGTACGCTATCCATACATGTTATCCAGGGATACGGTACCCTTTCTAACCTTTGTGCAATCACGTGCAATCCATACTGGGCCTAACACCGTCTGAGCCTGCCTCATGCTGTATAGACATATATTTTGAATGTGTACGCTATCCATACATGTTATCCAGGGATACGGTACCCTTTCTAACCTTTGTGCAATCACGTGCAATCCATACTGGGCCTAACACCGTCTGAGCCTGCCTCATGCTGTATAGACATATATTTTGAATGTGTACGCTATCCATACATGTTATCCAGGGATACGGTACCCTTTCTAACCTTTGTGCAATCACGTGCAATCCATACTGGGCCTAACACAGTCTGAGCCTGCCTCATGCTGTATAGACATATATTTTGAATGTGTACGCTATCCTTACATGTTATCCAGGGATACGGTACCCTTTCTAACCTTTGTGCAATCACGTGCAATCCATACTGGGCCTAACACCGTCTGAGCCTGCCTCCTGAGACATATATTTTGAATGTGTACGCTATCCATACATGTTATCCAGGGATACGGTACCCTTTCTAACCTTTGTGCAATCACGTGCAATCCATACTGTGCCTAACACCGTCTGAGCCTGCATCATGCTGTATAGACATATATTTTGAATGTGTATGCTATCCATACATGTTATCCAGGGATACGGTACCCTTTCTAACCTTTGTGCAATCACGTGCAATCCATACTGGGCCTAACACCGTCTGAGCCTGCCTCCTGAGACATATATTTTGAATGTGTACGCTATCCATACATGTTATCCAGGGATACGGTACCCTTTCTAACCTTTGTGCAATCACGTGCAATCCATACTGGGCCTAACACCGTCTGAGCCTGCCTCATGCTGTATAGACATATATTTTGAATGTGTACGCTATCCATACATGTTATCCAGGGATACGGTACCCTTTCTAACCTTTGTGCAATCACGTGCAATCCATACTGGGCCTAACACCGTCTGAGCCTGCCTCATGCTGTATAGACATATATTTTGAATGTGTACGCTATCCATACATGTTATCCAGGGATACGGTACCCTTTCTAACCTTTGTGCAATCACGTGCAATCCATACTGGGCCTAACACCGTCTGAGCCTGCCTCATGCTGTATAGACATATATTTTGAATGTGTATGCTATCCATACATGTTATCCAGGGATACGGTACCCTTTCTAACCTTTGTGCAATCACGTGCAATCCATACTGGGCCTAACACCGTCTGAGCCTGCCTCCTGAGACATATATTTTGAATGTGTACGCTATCCATACATGTTATCCAGGGATACGGTACCCTTTCTAACCTTTGTGCAATCACGTGCAATCCATACTGGGCGTGAGAACGGCTGGCGAGCTGTTAAGCAAGCTACAGCACCTGTCCAGACAAGTACAGGGATTCCCTAGCGAGGAGACTTATTTGATTGTTTTCAATGTTGGGACAGCAATTTTTGGGGAGCACTATACTCTGGAGAATGATAGATGGGGCCCACCATACACTGGAACATTCCAAAGGTGGACATCAGACACTGGAGCAGCATTTACAGGGCCCATTATACACTAGAGCATTAGAAATGTGGCCCATTATGTTTGGAGCATTATTTGGGCCCATAAGACAGTGGAGCTTCATCCATGGGGACCAATATATACTGTAGCATTATGTGGAGCTCATCATATACTGTTTCAAACATTATATGGGACCAATGATTCTGTATGGAGAAATAGATGGGCCTCGTCATGAGATGTAAAAAGTGAGGTATTTTTCATTGTACTATACCGCTATTTATCTGCCGTATCGGAGCATGATGAGTTGTGGTATGTGTTAAAGGGGCGCTCTTTCGCCCAGGGCACATGAAAACCTGCAGCCAGCCCTCCCCCCCACAACTTTAGCCAAATAACCCCCATTTTTCAGTGCGTAACTTGTATTATGAAGTTAATTAAGGTTGACAAGCTTAAGTAAAAAGAATTGATGCTTTTGGCATTCAAATGGGCACTGTAGGTGTGTTTCCTGTCCTCCTCTCACTGCCGACTTTTATTCCCCATTGACTTACATTGGGTTTCGTGTTTCGGGACGACCCCGACTTTTCCCTATAATCAGATGATCTTGCTCGACCCGACTTTTGGAAAAGTCGGGTTTCACGAAACGAAACGCGACCCTAAAAAACCAAAAGTCGCTCAACTCTAGTGGTGTGTAATATTTACCTTCTAGTGACCATTTTTTCCCGGAGGAACGACAGGGCTTGTGCGTACTTGTACTTGCTCCTGCGTCCTCCAGATCCACTCGGGGCCCGCATCTCTTTATTGAACTCCTTCTTGAAACGATCCCTCACAGACCGCCACCGATTCACAATTCTGTTCCCTGAAACGAGAAAGGAGTGGTTAGTATACAACATCAGTGTTTCCCAAACTCCAGTCCTCATGGTCCCCAGGGGTCATGTTTTCAAGATTTCCATAGTAAGTAGAAATCCTGAACACATGATCCGTGGGGACCACGAGGACTGGAGTTCGGGAAACACTGGTTTACATCAAGCAACCGGTACTGTATATACTTACGCTCTTTAATCTGGGCCCGAACATCGAGGTCCTCCCAGCGGCCCACAAGGAGCGAACAGATTTCCTCCCAGAGTTGTCGGGTAATGATAAGGTCAGCGTGGCGGCGGTCAGCCATATTCCAGAGCGGCTCCCTTTCTCTGACGAGATCGATGAAGTGGTCCACATCGAGTCCTCCATCCTCACCGTCAGAGTCGGGAGCACGCTGTGAAGGCTGTTAAAGAAAAAGACAAAAATAACATAATTAGCCTCCACAAAAGAAATGAAATAAAAAGTGCAAAAAAACAAAGCAAAAATATTTATACTTACACGCTGGTGACCGCCGCGTTGCTGTCGCCGACGACCCTGGGAGGCACTGCGAGGACCTCTTGGCCGAGCACCAGATTGGGAAGACTAGAGAAGAAAACAAAAAATGTTATGTCTTTGGATGTAGGCATTTGTTTGCTGTGTGTGGTCTGCAGAACATTGTTTTCTATGTGTTGTGTGTAGTGTGATGTTGTGTTTCTGCGTTTGATGCAAAAAACTTACCAATTGTGAGCCCACTCCAAGTGTCTGTCCACCCCTTCCTTCTTCTTCTGGGAGCTCCTCTTCATCTTGTGAATCCTGTTTTGAAATAAAAGGCAATGAATAGACATATATTTACAGAGATGATGGATTTTGGAAATAAAAACTTACCGTCAAACGCTGACGATGCGAGGGAGGGCTCCCAGAAGATGATGTGCTGTCTTCCTGGTGGCCACACTCCATGCCTGTGGGTGGTGTTCCAGCTGCTGCCATTGCTGCTGCTGCTGCTGCATCTATTGGGCGGCTGTTGAATAAAGAGAAACAAAGGGCCAATGAATATCTTGATATTCAATAGCCCTAGTTTGGAGGAATGGGGGATTTGATAATTACCGTCTCTCATCTGCTGCTGGCCTCCCCTCCTCAGCATGTTCCATTTGCTGCTCCATTTGGGGTGGTGGTGGTGCTGATGGTGCTGCAGTGGTCTCCTGCCTTCTCCTGTGCTTGGTTGCTTTCTTGGGTGGCATGTTGGGTGTGGCTGTGGGTCCCACTGTCTTGCTTTTATATATGTCTTGTGGGCAGAGCTACTGAGCATGCTCAGACCAAAAAAACCGGATCCGGCCACCGGATCCGGCTTTCGCCGGATCAGGCGCATTGCGGCGCTCATAGGCTTTCATTGTGTGAAAAAGCCGGACGCGCCGGATCCGGCGTGTCCGGCTTTTTCGCCGGAGACAAAAAACGTTACAGTAGCCGTTTTTTCCAGACGCCGGATCGCGACACATTGCCGGATCCGGCGAAAACCGGATGAAACGCATGGCCATCCGGCGCAAATGCAAGTCAATGGGGGGGAACCGGATCCGGCATTGCATTTTGCCGGATCCGGTTTTTGTCAAAAGCGCCGGATCGCGCCTGACGGCGAAAACCTGATGTGTGAAAGAGGCCTAATAGAATTAGAAGGGTTATATTGGGCGTCGGATTCCGGCAGCTGCACAGCAGGAATCCAGAGCCATACATCCAGCGGTCTCCCATTCCTTTCCGACCGCTCAGGGACCTGCACAGCAATTTCGATCCAGACACCCTGCTCAGACCAGCTCTCTGGGTCTGGATGTTGCTGCCACCTCTGGACCAGCAATGGTAGCGCAACCTGCTTTGCAGGAAACCACTCCAGAGGCTAAGTCCTCTCGCCGCGCTACTGGGCATGCCCACGAGATGATCTCCCAGTGGAGATCGGGGGTCACGTGCTCAGGTCCTTGTCCTGATCTGATTGGCCCATCTCAGAGGTCTGGAAGGTCCCGGAAGTGCATGGCTATAAAAGGCCCGCATGGCCGCTCGCCCATGCGCTAGTATAGACTATACTTGCTATGTGTGAATGGTGACGGATGTATGATTCTGGTGACTGACTCATTTGAAACCCCTTCCCTCTGATACTACGCATGTGGATATCTGCACCTTCAACCCAATTCCACCTCTTCCCTCCCTAATCCTCACCTCTTTTGAAGTCCACTCTGTCCGCATCTACTCTCCCTCCAAACTCCAAGTGGCCGTCATATACCGACCTCCAGGCCCGACCACTGCCTTCATTGACCAATTCTCTACCTGGCTTCTTCATTTTCTTTCAACTGACACCCCCACTATCATCATGGGTGACTTCAACATCCCCACTGATACCCTTCAGTCAGCAGCCTCCAAACTCCTGTCCCTTACTTCATCCTTTGGACTTACTCAGTGGTCCTCCTCAGCCACACACACAGATGGACACACATTAGTCCCGTCTCTGCTCTCTTTCTAACTTCACCAAATCCCCTCTCCCTCTGTCTGACCATCGTCTACTCACTTTCTCATCCCTGTCCTCCTCACCTGGCATCCATGTCCAGCAATATGCACACCCCTGCAGAAACCTTGCACACCTAGACACCCACGCGCTCTCTGACTCTATTCTACCACTGGCATCCATATCCTCACTCCATGACACAGACAGTGCCACTGCTTTCTACAATGCCACTCTCGCATCAGCTCACGGTTGCCCCTCTCGTTCATGGCAGAATGCGGCGTATCAACAGACAACCCTGGCACAATAACACCACTAAAAAGCTCCAGCAAGTGTCCAGGATTGCAGAGCGGCGCTGGAAAAAAAACAAATTCGCAAGATGACTTCACCACATTCAAACAGGCAACACTCGATTTCAAATCTGCCCTCACCTCTGCTAAACAGGCTTACTTCACAACCCTCGTATCTTCCCTATCTTACAACCCAAAACAGTTATTCAAAACTTTTAACTCCCTCCTCCGCCACTGCCTCCTCCAACCTCCCTCATCTCTGCCGAGGACTTTGCCACACACTTCAAAAATAAGATTGACCAAACAAGGCAAGTCTTCATCACTCAACCACCACAAGCCCTTTGTATACCAGACCAATGCCCAAACCCCATAACCTCACTCTCCAACATCACTGAAGGGGAGCTTAATCGCCTCTTCTCCAAATCGCACCTCACAACCTGTGCACTTGACCCCATCCCATCCCACCTCCTCCCCAACCTCACCACCACACTTATCTCATCCCTAACCCACCTCTTCAACCTATCACTAACGTCCGGTACCTTCCCTTCTGCTTTCAAGCATGCCACAATCACGCCTATCCTTAAAAAGCCAACCCTCGACCCAACCGCTATGTCCAGCTATCGCCCAATATCGTTGCTCCCATTCACTTCCAAACTCCTGGAACAGCATGTCCATGCTGAACTTTCCTCCCACCTATCATCTAACTTGCTCTTTGACAATCTACAATCTGGTTTCCGCCCCCATCACTCCACTGAGACAGCCCTGACCTACTTACAGCCAAATCAAATGGACAATACTCTATATTCCTGCTTCTAGACCTGTCCGCTGCATTTGACACAGTTGACCACTGCCTCCTACTACAGATCCTCTCCTCCTTCGGCATCAAAGGCCTTGCCCTATCCTGGATCTCCTCATACCTTTCCAACCGCACATTCAGCGTCTCCCACTCCCACACCACCTCCTCATCCCACCCTCTCTCTGTTGGAGTCCCCCAAGGCTCTGTTTTAGGACCCCTACTCTTCTCAATCTATACACTTGGTCTGGGGCAACTCATAATGTCCCACGGATTCCACTACCACCTTTATGCTGATGACACTCAGATCTACCTCTCTGGCCCAGATGTCACCTCTCTGCTGTCCAGAATCCAAGAGTGTCTATCAGCCATATCATCCTTCTTCTCCTCTCGCTTCCTCAAACTCAATGTAGACAAATCTGAACTCATCATCTTTCCTCCATCTCACAGATCTTCTTTACCCGACCTAGCTATAACAATTAATGACATCACACTTTCCCCAGTACCAGAAGTCCGCTGCCTCGGAGTAACCTTTGACTCTGCCCTGTCCTTCAAACCGCACATCCAAGCTCTTTCTACCTCCTGTCGCCTCCAGCTCAAAAATATTTCCAGAATCCGTCCTTTCCTCAACCCTCAATCTACTAAAATGCTTGTGCATGCCCTCATCATCTCCCGCCTCGACTACTGCAACATCCTTTTCTGTGGCCTCCCTGCTAACACCCTCGCATCTCTCCAGTCCATCCTTAACACTGCCGCCCGACTAATTCATCTCTCTCCTTGCTACTCCTCCGCTTCTCCCCTCTGCAAATCTCTTCACTGGCTCCCATTCCCTCAGCATATCCAGTTCAAATTACTAATTCTGACCTACAAGGCCATCTATAACTTGTCTCCCCCATATATCTCTGAACTAATCTCCCGATACCTTCCCTCACGTAATCTCCAGTCCTTTCAAGACCTCCTTCTCTCCTCCACACTTATTCGCTCCTCACCCAACCGCCTCCAAGACTTCTCCCGAATAGCCCCTATTCTCTGGAATTCTTTGCCCCAACAAGTCCGACTATCAACCAGATTCGGATCCTTCAGACGGAACCTGAAAACCCACCTCTTCAAGAAAGCCTACAGCCTGCAATTACCCCGCTACCTCCTTCTCTCTCACCACTACCGGTGATATCACCTCAACCAATACCGGAACTGCTGCAACCCACCAACCTACTGTCTCCTTCCTCACCATCCTGTAGCATGTAAGCCCGAAAGGGCAGGGTCCTCTCTCCACTCTGTATCAGTCTGTCATTGTTAGTTTGTTTACTGTAAGTGATATCTGTAATTTGTATGTAGCCCCTTCTCATGTACAGCACCATGGAATCAATGGTGCTATATAAATAAATAATAATAATAATAGGGAACTAGAGAGATAGTCAGCGCCAGTCAGTGGCAAGCTATAGGCCACAGTGCATACCGCACCTCTGCACTAGCGTCCGATGGTGTCACACCTGACGGCACTATCGTATAGCGGCAGTAGTTACCGCCGCGCTGCAGTTAGCAGCACTTACCGGCGTCCGCGGTAATGACCCCGCGCGCACGGTGGGTCAAGACGGGCACCCCGGGTGACGTTTAACCCGAGTGCAGTATACCACCATATAGCGAGTCCGCCTTTACTCAGCAGCGGTTGTTACACCTACGGCACGGTGGACCCTGGGTGGCGAACGCACTTCCTATTATTTATATTTAGTGCGTTCCGCCGTCCCTAACATTACACTAGTGCCAGGGTCTGGCTAGTAATGGCAGACCTGCAGCAGCTGCAGCGGTACATTCGACAGCTGGAGAGCAGGTTGGTGGCTATCGAGAGCTCCACCTCAGCTGCGAATGCTACGGTAGCCGCTGCTCAGGCAGTTGCAGAGGCTGTCTCATGCGTGCCCACACTCACACCTATGCCGACAATATCTTGCCTCCCGCTCCCCGTCAAGTTTTCGGGTGACAGTGCCACCTGTAGGGGATTCGTGAGTCAGTGCTCTATCCAGCTTGAGTTACTGGCTGCACGGTTCCCTACAGAGCGGGCTAAGGTGGGGTTTACTGTTTCTCGTTTATCTGGCAGAGCATTAGAGTGGGCTACGCCATTGTGGGAGCATGATGATCCCGTGGTTCAGGGGGCTGCTCAGTTCCTCGCGGCTCTGAAGCAGGTATTTTTGGGAACACGGATCACGCACGACACCTCTCTCCAATTATTGGCCCTAACACAGGGGTCTCTCTCGGTCAGCCATTATGCCATCCGATTCCGGACATTGGCTTCCGAACTAGAGTGGCCCGATAAAGCACTCATCCCTGTGTTTTGGAGAGGGTTAGCTGAGCATGTCAAAGATGCTCTAGCAACCAGAGAGGTCCCCACAAGTCTGGAGGAAGTGATTGCCATCTCCACCCGCATTGATCTCCGGTTTACGGAGCGCGGGCTGGAACGTGCACAATCCAGACGAAGAGTTAACTTGGCTCCCACCTTCACCGAGCCGCTAAGATCTTCCGCTCAGGAGCTTACATCCTCCAAACCTATGGAGGTGTCTCGCGCCGGCTCCAAGCCACGTCCGGTGCGAAGCTCCGCACGTTGTTACCAATGCCGGCTGTTTGGTCACTCGGCTAGTACGTGTCCTCTGTGGTCAGAAAAACGATCATGTCCAGTGGTCGTAGGTGGTGGTCAGACAAATATGAAACCCTTTTCTCCCAAAGCGGTATTCCGAGGGACATTAGATAGTGGGGCCTCTACCTGGGAGGTAGAGGTTACCATGGATTCCAGGACTGAGGGGAACTTTATGTCTTCGACCTTCGCTTTTCCACTGGTGTTACTGCCTCAACCTCTGACCATCAGGGTGGTTAATGGTGCACCTTTACCATCTCAGGTGACCCACCAGACAGCCCCACTCGGGCTCTCAATCTCACCCTCTCATCGTGAGATTCTGTCCTTGTTCATTTTGCCAGATGGCATCGACCAGGTGCTTCTCTGAGTTCCCTGGCTCCATTGTCACTCCCCTCATATTGATTGGGCTTCGAGGAATAAACTGGGCTGGAGCAAGGACTGTGAGGGAAGGTGCCTGAAGGGCAGTGTTCAGGTAGCTTCCACTGAAGAGCCCGCGGATCTTTCCGCTCTTCCTAAACCATACCACCAGTACGCGGACGTCTTCTCTAAAAAATCTGCAGAGACGCTCCCGCCGCACCGTCCTTACGATTGCCCGTTAGATCTTGTGCCAGGCATGGAACCTCCTAGAGGCTGTGTGTATCCGCTGTCACTCCCTGAGACATAGGCTATGTCTCAATATATCCGGGAGAACCTGGCTAGAGGTTTTATCAGAAAGTCGGTGTCGTCGGCTGCTGCAGGGTTCTTCTTCGTGCAGAAGAAAAGCAGAGAGTTACGTCCCTGCATTGACTACAGAGGTCTTAACGCCATTACAGTTAAAACAAATACCCTCTCTGGTTGATCTCTGAGCTATTTGACAGGTTGCAAGGGGCCCGGATCTTTACGAAATTAGATCTACGGGGGGCGTACAACCTTATCCGCATTCATGAAGGAGACGAGTGGAAGACAGCCTTTAATACCAGGGATGGCCACTATGTATATCTGGTCATGCCCTACGGCCTTTGTAATGCGCCTGCTGTCTTCCAGGATTTCATGAACGATGTGTTCCGCGATATGCTCTCCACCTTGGTGGTGGTCTATCTGGATGATATCCTCATCTTCTCGCCAGATTTGACTTCCCACCGAAGAGACGTCTGCAGGGTCTTCGATTGTCTGCGGGCGAACTCTCTTTTCGCCAAGCTGGAGAAGTGCCAGTTTGAGCAGGAGTCCTTGCCGTTCCTGGGCTACATCATCTCAGCCCAGGGGTTGGCTATGGATCCGTCCAAACTGCAAGTGGTAATGGACTGGCAGGAACCACACTCACTCAAAGCGGTGCAGCGCTTTCTAGGGTTCGTCAACTATTACCGCCAGTTCATACCTCACTTCTCCACACTGGTAGCTCCTTTGGTTGCTCTCACAAAGAAAGGAGCTAATCCTAACGCTTGGTCTGAACAGGTCTCCAAGGCCTTCTCGTCTCTAAAATCCCATTTTGCAGGTGCTCACATCTTACACCATCCCGATGTGGATAAACCGTTTATCCTGGAGGTGGATGCCTCTTCCGTCGGTGCAGGAGCAGTCCTTTTCCAGAAGGATGCTCAAGGTCGGAAGCATCCCTGCTTCTTCTTCTCTAAGACCTTCTCACTGGCGGAGAAGAATTACTCCATCGGGGACAGGGAGCTCCTAGCAATGAAGTTGGCCTTTTCCGAGTGGAGACATCTCCTGGAGGGAGCCCGGTTTCCCTTCCAGGTGTATACGGACCATAAAAATCTGGTCTATTTACAAACGGCCCAGCGCTTAAACTCTCATCAAGCTAAGTGGTCGCTCTTCGTCTCCTGCTTCTACTTCACCTTGCACTGCCACTCTGGAGAGAAGAACATCCGTGCAGATGCTCTCTCGCGCTCGGTGGTCTCAGCAGAGGAAGGTGAGGCTGAGCCACGGTTAATTCTCCCTCCGGACAGCTTTACGACCGTGGCTCCAGTTGCTCTCAAGTCAGTGCCACTGGGCAAGACCTTCGTGCCTCCTCAGATACGGCCGCAGGTTCTCACCTGGGCGCACGCGTCAAGGGTGGGTGGTCACTTTGGCAATATGCGGACTACAGAACTCCTGGCAAGGTCGTATTGGTGGCCGCACATGGCTCGAGACACTAAGGAATACATACAAGCATGCGTCTCGTGTGCACGGAACACGTCCTCTAGACAGAGACCGGCTGGGTTATTGTACCCTTTGCCGGTGGCGGATAGACCTTGGGAGATGGTTGGCATGGATTTTGTGGTTGGCCTGCCCAAGTCTGGTGGCAGTACGGTCATCTGGGTGGTCACCGACCATTTTTTTAAAATGGTGCATCTGGTGCCACTCGCACGGTTGCCTTCCGCTCATGGTCTTGCCACACTGTTCATAAAACATGTATTCCGTCTGCATGGCATGCCGGACAAAATTGTCAGTGATCGAAGTCCCCAGTTGACATCCCGGTTTTGGAGGAAGCTCTGCAGCCTACTCAGCATTGAGCTAAACCTGTCCTCCAATTACCATCCCGAGACGTATGGCTTGGTTGAGAGAGCCAACCAAACCTTGGTCACGTACCTGCGGCATTTCGTCTCTGTCAGGCAGGATGACTGGGCATCCTTGCTATCATGGGCTGAATTTGCCCTGAATAATGCAGTGGCTGATTCCACTGGTTAGACGCCATTCCTTCTAAATTACGGCCAGCATCCGTGCGTCCCTGTCCCGATGCCAGTGTCCTCCGCTGACTCCAGTGTGGCAGACTGGGCAGTGGTGGCTCGCAACATTTGGGATCGCACTCAGGATGCTATTCGTGCCTCTAAAGAAAGAATGAGGGCATCCGCCGACACACATCGGCGACCTGCTCCAACCTTTTCCCCCGGCGACTTGGTGTGGCTCTCTGCTCTAAACATCAAGCTGCGGGCTGAGTCCTCCAAGTTCGCGCAGCGATACATCGGCCCTTTTAAGGTTCTCGAGCGAATCAGCTCGGTGGTCTACCAACTGGCTCTTCCTCCACATTTAGCCATTTCCGATGTTTTCCATGTGTCCCTTCTCAAACCTGTTCACATGGCCTGGTTCTCTGAGTCATCTGCCGGGTCATCAGACTTGTCTTCGGACGAGTTTGAGGTTAACGCCATTGTGGGACGCAGGATTGTGCGTGGCAAAAAGCTTTATTTGGTGGACTGGAAGGGTCATGGTCCAGACCTGGGAGCCTGTGGAGAACATCCACGCTCCGCATCGTGGCCTTTGAGCGTAGCAAGGCTCAGAGGGGGGCCATGTTAGGAGTTGGATTCCTTCAGCTGCACAGCAGGAATCCAGAGCCATACATCCAGCGGTCTCCCATTCCTTTCCGACCGCTCAGGGACCTGCAAAGCAATCTTGGCAATCCAGGCGCCCTGCTCAGACCAGCTCTCTGGGTCTGGATGTTGCTGCTACCTCTGGACCAGCAATGGTAGCGCAACCTGCTTTGCAGGAAACCACTCTGGAGGCTAAGTCCTCTCGCCGCGCTACTGGGCATGCCCACGAGACGATCTCCCAGTGGAGATCGGGGGTCACATGCTCAGGTCCTTGTCCTGATCTGATTGGCCCATCTCAGAGGTCTGGAAGGTCCCGGAAGCGCATGGCTATAAAAGGCCCTCATGGCCGCTCGCCCATGCGCTAGTATAGACTATACTTGCTATGTGTGAATGGTGATGGATGTATGAGTCTGGTGACTGACTCATTTGAAACCCCTTACCTCTGATACTACGCATGTGGATAGGGAACTAGAGAGATAGTCAGCGCCAGTCAGTGGCAAGCTATAAGCCACAGTGCATACCGCACCTCTGCACTAGCGTCCGATGGTGTCACGCCTGATGGCACTATCATATAGCGGCAGTAGTTACCACTGAGCTGCAGTTAGCAGCACTTACCGGCGTCCGCGGTAGCGACGCCGCATGCACGGTGGGTCAAGACGGACACCGACCTCTGCCTTGGGCCATGTCCTGTGACCATATACCGTGTGTGCACGCCAGCTGAGACCTGTGAAGCTAACAGGCTCAGCGTTTAAGCTTTAGGGCCTCTGTGAGGTTAACAAAGTCCGCTCTGCGCACCCCGGGTGACGTTTAACCCGAGCGCAGTATACCGCCATATAGCAAGTCCGCAATTACTCAGCAGTGGTTGTTACACCTACTGCACGGTGGACCCCGGGCGGTGAACGCACTTACTATTATTTATATTTAGCGCGTTCCGCCGTCCCTAACAGGTTAGAGAAACTTAAAATTATGTCGTCTGCAAAAAGACCTATTTTATATTGATTAGCTTGGTTGGATCTTATATATTCGACCAATGGTTCATCACTAAAGCGAATAACAATGGAGAGAGTGGGCATCCTTGTCTAGTACCATTTGTTATCGACACTGGATTAGAAAGATGATTGTTCACAAAAAATTTTGCTGAAGCACACGCATATAATGCCAAAATCGTTTTAATTATTTGTGAATTGAATCCAAATTTAAAAAGAGTGGTAGTCAAAAAGTCCCAATTAATCCTATCGAAGGCTTTTTCTTCATCTAAAGCCAGTAATATAGAAGGAATTTTGTTATGTTTAATAATTTTAAATAAGAATCCTTCTAGTTCCATCGCTGGTTTGTCAGCCTTCAAAAAACCCCAACTGATCTTTATGGATGATTTCTGGTAGGATTTTCTTAAGTCTATTTTCTATTATTTTTTAATAGATTTTCACATCGGTGTTGATTAGTGAAATGGGTCTGTAGTTCTTAACTGATTCCAAATCACCCTTAGGTTTTGGTATTAAAGTAATAGTGGCCTGGAGCATCACCGGGGGAAATTCTCCAATTTTTGATGCTTTATTCAAAACATCTACCAAATGAGGCACCAGTAAGGATGCAAAGAGTTGGTAATACTCATTGCAGTATCCGTCGGGTCCTGGAGATTTTTTTTGTTTCTAATTTTTTAATAACTTCCTAAACTTCAGATTCAATGAAAGGAAGATTCAAAAGAGACAATTGCTGATCAGATAGAGTGGGTAGTTTTATACGGGAAGAAACATATTATTTGTTTGTTAGGTTGTTGGGTATCTTCCTCAAATTTGAGGGTATTTAAGGTCATATAATATTCTGCAAATGCATTAGCAATGTCTTGGGGGTGTTCTACCAGGGAACCTTTGTGCTTAATCTTATTAATTCTATTTTTAACTCTTAAGGATTTAAATTTTTGGGCCATTAATTTTCTCAGTTTATTAAAAGAGGAATAATAATTGGATCTCATAGTACTAGCAAACTTCTCATATTCACTGAAAAGGGCTGATCTTAATTGAATTCGTAGCCTAAGAATTTCTGAATGAATATCTGCTGAGGGGGAGGTTAATTTCTGCTGCATCTTTTCCATATTATTTTACGTCGTGAGCGCCGCTGATTGCGGGAGGGTGTCAGCTGATTATCACAGCTGACACCCGGCACAATGTGTCAGGGGTGGTCACGGATCGCCCCCGACACGTTAACCCCTTGCACACCGCGATCAAACACGATCGCGGTGTACCGGGGGTTAAAGGGAAGCATCGGCAGGGAGGGGGCTCCCTCCGTGCTTCCCTGAGCCCCCCACAGCAGCGCAATGTACAGCGCTGCTGCGGGGGGCTCCTTCCTTGAAGGCCCCCGAATCCAAGATGGCGACGGGGACCTTCTGGGGCCTTCAGGGAGCCGGCTTCCTCAGTGCCTGCAAAGCGCAGGCACGAGGAAACCTGCTGCACTGCCTGTGACAGATCACTGATCTGTCACAGGACAGTGATGTCCCACCTGGGACAATGTAATAAAGTTAAAAAAAAGTGTTAAAATAATTTAAAAAAAATCGCCAAATAAATTAGAAAAAAAAATATTCTCCCAATAAATTCATTTTTTGGAAAAAAAAATGAAAACAAAATAAAAGTACACATATTTGGTATCGCTGCATCCGTAACAACTTGCCCTATAAAACTGTCCCATTAGTTAACCCCTTTAGCGAACCCCTTAAAAAATAAAAACAGAAAACGAAGCAAAAAATAATGATTTATTATCATACTGCCGAACAAAAAGTGCAATAACGCGCAATCAAAAAGACGCATATAAATATCCATGGTACCTCTGAAAACGTCATCTTGTCCCGCAAAAAACGAGCTACAATACAGCATCATCAGCAAAAAAATAAAAAGTTATAGCTCGCAGAATAAAGCGATGCAAAAATAATCATTTTTTATATAAAATAGTTTTCATTGCATAAAACCGACAAAACACAAAAAAACGACCTAAATGAGGTATCGCTGTAACCGTACTGACCCGAAGAAAAAAACCGTTTTATCAATTTTATCGTAAGCGGAACGGTGTAAACGCCCCCCCCTAAAAGAAATTCATGAAAAGCTGGTTTTTGTTCATTCTGCGTCCCAAAAATCGGAATAAAAAGCGATCAAAAAATGTCACGTACCCAAAAATGTTACCAATAAAAACGTCAACTCGTCCTGCAAAAAATAAGACCTCACATGACTCAGTGGGTCAAAATATGGAAAAATTATAGCTCTCAATATGTGGTGATGCAAAAACTATTTTTACAATAAATAGCGTCTTTTAGCGTGTGACAGCCGCCAAGCATAAAAACCTGCCATAAATAGCAAATCCTACCCCTCGTTATCACCCCCGTAGTTAGGGAAAAATAATAAAATTAAAAGAAAATGTATTTATTTCCATTTTCCCATTAGGGTTAGGGCTAGGGTTAGGGCTAGGGTTGGTTTAGGGCTAGGGCTAGGGTTAGGGCTAGGGTTAGGGCTCAGATTAGGGTTAGGGGTGTGTTGGGGTTAGGGTTGGAGTTATAATTGCGGGTTTCCACTGTTTGGGCACATCAGGTGCTCTCCAAATGCAACATGGCATCTGATCTCAATTCCAGCCAATTCTGAGTTGAAAAAGTCAAATGGTGCTCCTTCCCTTCCAAACTCTGCCATGCGCCCAAACAGTGTTTTATCCCCACATATGGGGTATCAGCCTACTCAGGACAAATTGCAAAACAACTTTTGGGGTCCAATTTCTCCTGTTACCCTTAGGAAAATAAAAAAATTGGGGGCAAAAATATCATTTTTGTGGAAAAAAATGATTTTTTTATTTTCACGCCCGGGCGTTATAAACTTCTGTGAAGCACTTGCGGGTTCAAAGTGCTCACCACACATCTAGATAAGTTCCGTGGGGGGGGTCTAGTTTTCAAAATGGGGTCACTTGTGGGGAGTTTCAATAGTTTAGGTACATCAGGGGCTCTCCAAACGCTCATGAAACCCGCAGACCATTCCATCAAAGTCTGCATTCCAAAACATCACTACTTCCCTTCCGAGACCCGACGTGTGCCCATACAGTAGTTTTCTCGCACATATGGGGTATCAGCGTACTCAGGACAAATTAGATAACAACTTTTGCTGTCCAATTTCTCCTGTTACCCTTGGGAAAATAAATAAATTGGGGACTAATTGATCATATTTGTGGAAAAAATACGATTTTTTTATTTTCATGCCCGGGCATTATAAACTTCTGTGAAGCACTGGAGGGGTCAAAGTGCTCACCACACATCTAGATAAGTTCCTTCGGGGATCAAGTTTCCAAAATGGTGTCATTTGTGGGGGGTTTCCACTGTTTTGGTACATCAGGGGTTTTCCAATCGCGACATGGTGTCCGATCTCAATTCCAGCCAATAACGTCAAATGGTACTACTTCCCTTCCGAGCTCTGCCATGCGCCCAAATAGTGGTTTACCCTCACATTTGGGGTATCAGCATACTCAGGACAAATTGCACAATAACTTTTAAGGTCCTGTTACCTTAGGGAAAATAAAAATTGGGGGTGAAAAGATCATTTTTGTGGAAAAAATATGATTTTTTAATTGTACTGCTGTACTTTATAAACTTCTGTGAAGCCCTTGTGGGTTCAAAGTTCTCACCACATATCTAGTTAAGTTCCTTGGGGGGTCTAGTTTCCAAAATGGGGTCACTTGTGGGGGGTTTCCACTGTTTAGGTACATCAAGGGCTCTCCAAATGTGACATGGCATCCGATCTGTATTCCAGCCAATTTTGCATTGAAAAAGTCAAATGGAGCTACTTCCCTTCTGAGCTCAGCCATGCGCCAAAACAGTGGTTCCCTCCCACATATCAGGTATCAGCGTACTCAGGACAAATTTCACAATAAATTTTGCAGTCTAATTTCTCCTGTTACCCTTGGTAAAATAAAAAAAATTGAACCTGAAGTATTTTTTTGTGAAAAAAAGTTAAATGTTCATTTTTTTAAATATTCAAAAAATTGCTGTGACGCACCTAAAGGGTTAATAAACTTCATGAATGTGGTTTTGAGCACCTTAAGGGGTGCAGTTTTTAGAATGGTGTCACTTTTGGGTATTTTCTATCATATAGACCCCTCAAAGTGGCTTCAAATATGATGTGGTCTGTAAAAATAAAATGGTGTTGCAAAAAATGAGAAATCGCTGGTCAATTTTTAACCCTTATAACTTCCTAACAAAAAAAAATTTGGTTCTAAAATTGTGCTGATATAAAGTAAACATGTGGGAAATGTTACTTATCAAGTTGTTTGTGTGCCGTATCTCTGTGATTTAAGGGCATAAAAATTCAAAGTTGGAAAATTGCGAAATGTTCAAAATTTTTGCCAAATTTCCGTTTTTTTTCACAAATAAACGCAAGTTATATGAATGAAATTTTACCACTAACATGAAGTACAATATGTCACGAGAAAACAGTGTCAGAATCACCAGGATCCATGGAAGCGTTTCAGAGTTATTGCCTCATAAAGGGACAGTGGTCAGAATTGTAAAAATTGGCCGGTCATGAACGTGCAAACCACCCTTAAGGGGTTAATATGAGAAATACGAAGCAGAAGGCCTCTAATTACCACTTTATGAGCGTTCCATATAATAAATGGACACATCTTGTCCGTTTTAGTTTCTTGGAAGTAGTTAGACATGGCTGAATCAATTTCTTCCATGAATTTTGGTTAATGTATCAGGAAGGAATTGCACTTCCAAGAAAACTAGACTGAGTTGGTCTACCCAGTACAATTTCACAGACCATTGGCGAATGGTCTGAAAACATTTTAGGAAGAATCTCTACTTTTTTGAATTTAGATATTGAAAAGAAATCCGTTAAGATTAAATCGATTCTGGAAAATGTCTTATGAGCTTCCGAGTAAAAGGTGTATTCTAAAGATGAGGTATTTAGACATCTAAAAACATCCAAATACTCCTGCCTTTGCAGCCAGTTTTTCAAAGTTGGAAATAAACCTCTTGAGGGGGAAGTGGAATCAAGCAAGCTGTCTGGGACGATATTAAAGTCTCCCAGCAATATAGTTGTACCTTTTTTAACCTCTTGGATTTTCTCATCAAATTATCAAAAAATGCATCTGAGCCTTATTGAGTGCATAGATATTGACAATTGTTGTTAGGTGGTTATTAATTAAACATATGATAATCAAATATCTGCCTTCATCATCTGTAAACTCATTCATTTGTTCAAAAGATATAGAGTTTTTAACTAATATAATTATTCCTGCTTTTTTTCTTTACATTTAAAGATTTATAAATATACAGATAGTTTCTATTTTCTATTTTCGGATGTCCATCCCTGGCTAACTTAACCTCCTGAAGGCATATTACATCTGCCTTACTATTCCTAATCTCTCTCCATTTAACATGTCTCTTCCTTGGACTATTTTAACCCCCTTACGTTTAACAATAAAAATTTTATATTCATTAATTCTTAAATAAACCTGTAAGGATAGTTCAATTCACTATCCTATTTAAACCAAATAACTAACACAAACACTTAACCGCAAGTAAGGGTCCCGTTTCACTTAGCGACGCACCAGCCATCCCGACAACGATATGACCTGGTAGGGATCGCTGGTGCTTAGCTAAATGATCGCTAGTAAGCTGCCAAACAGGCAGATCTCTTCAGCGAAGCAGCAACGATCCGGGGATCAAACACAGAGATGGATGCATGCTGGCCAGCGGGACGCCGACGATGAAAAAATGGGCCAGGACATTCCTGCATGATCAGCGATATCCAGCAGGGGGGCCGGTCGCTGCTGCGTGCCACATGTAGCGAGATCACTGTTGCGTCACAAAATCGTGACGCATCAGCGATCTCGCTATGTGAGACGGGGCCTTAAGAATAGTTCAATTCACTATTCTTGATAAAGAGGAAGAAACCACTGCCTTGATGGATATTCTTCCTAATGGGAAAAGTTCCACACTCCAAGGTTTCATCTGCATTATTATAAGAGTTCTTGACTTATAGAAAAGTTCCAAAAAAGACAAATAAAAAGGATTCAGTTCTTATAGCTTATCCTGGTGGTCCTTCTTCTTTGTCCAGAGATTACAAAAAGGACCTTCCCTCTTGTGGAGAAAAGATTGGAATAGTTTTTTCCTTATAGTTAACCAATAGCTTAGTTGGAAATCCCCATCTATATATAATTCCCCTTTTTATTAAGGCTACTTTCACACATCAGGTTTTCGGCGTCAGGCGCGATCCGGCGTCGTGCCGGAATGCCGGATCTGGCAAATGTTTTGTAAAACCTGATGTGCCGGATCCAGTTTTCTGCCGGATCCGTCTTGTTCTTGACAGACAAAACCGGATCCGTCTCATCCGGTTCATCCGTTTTTCTATCCGTTTTTCGACGGATTACGCCGGATCTGGTTTTTAAAATTGACCCTTGTGGCCTTCCGAACGGGATTGGCTACTGGAAAACTATATATAGCATGTTCCTACAGCCCTTCTTTGACAGGTTGTAGAGGAGAAAGTGCAGGTTGGAGAGAAGAGCAAGTTACTGGCGAAGATGGATGTTGTCATTGGAAATATTACCACTAGAAGTTCTGTGACGGTTTCAGTAATGAGGGACAATTTTGCACTATACTTTATGTCACCTCAAGGCAGAGTACACTGGCAGGATGACAGAGTGTGAAAGATTTGTGCCCTAACCAAACTTGTGTACCTTCTGGACCAACAGTATATACCTTTGCCAACCAAAGTTGGCTATCTTGTCATGGTCTTACTATTTTTAGCTTTAGGCCACAGGTGTGTACCTGGTTGTGTTTTATGCAAAGTATTTCACCTTTTAACAAAAGTTGTGTACATTGTTAGGAAATCACCAACAATAAACACAACTTTTCAGGTGAAATACTTTGCTTCAAACACAACCAGGAACACAACTGTGGCAAAAAGCTAAAATTTACCCACAGTTATATACCTGGTTTTGAATACCTTTTTACCTTTTAAATACCCTGTATTTAACCTTTTTATTAAACATATTTCGCCGCAGAAAGAAATGACAGACAACCAGTGTAAACAATAATTTAACTTTTATTTAAAATATTTTTTTGTGTAAACTGTTTTTAAAGTTAAAAAAACTTTTTTAATAAAGGTTTGAAACCAACCAAATGGGCATTTTTATTACAAAAAAAACATTATAACTCGGTGTAGTGTGGGGTGGAAATACTGCTGGAGGGGCTGCGGGACACTTCGACAATGGGAGTGTGGAGAGAGGACTGGGATCGTGGTGGGGAAGGAACAGTTAGAGGTGATGGTGTGGAAAAAGCTACAGAATGGGTGGACATGTGGGAGGCAGAAGAGGTGGTGGGCGGTGGAGTGGAGGGTTGGGCAGGGACTGTAGGAGCAGATGATGTTGATGGAAAGTTGTATGGGGAAGGAGTTTGGTACGGGGAAGGAGTTTGGTACGGGGCAGGTTGCTGGAAGTGGGGAGATGTCTGGTACTGGGGAGGTTGCTGGTACTGGGAAGGTTGCTGGTACTGGGGAGGTTGCTGGTACTGGGGAGGTTGCTGGTGCTGGGGAGGTGGATGGTGCTGGGGAGATGTCTGGTACTGGGGAGGTTGCTGGTACTGGTGAGGTTGCTGGTATGTAATAGGAGGGGGAGGATGGAAAGTGGCTGGAGGGGGTGCAGATGTAATAGGAGGGGGAGGATGGAAAGTGGCTGGAGGGGGTGCAGATGTAATAGGAGGGGGAGGATGGAAAGTGGCTGGAGGGGGTGCAGGTGGAGGAACTACAGTGGTGGGAGGTGGAGGTTGGGAGGTAACCTGCTGTAGAGCACCGTGGCACGAATGCATTACATGCATCTGCTGGGTAGGAGATAATGTTGCCATGCGCTCCACAACAGACCTGAAAAAGGTGTGGTTTGGCGAAGATCTTGCTTCTGAATGCATGGTTTGCAGAAGTGTCTTCACCTCCAGAATGCTGGAGTTGATCTGCTGAAAGCCTGCGGAGATTTGCTCTGACAAGACTTTTAGACAGTTCTGGAAAGATGCATTCAGATGCAAGAACTCTGGCGCATAACTCTTTTCCTGACCCCTCTGCCGCTGCCGCCCAGTACCCGCAGGTGTACTAGAGGTGGCAGGGGCAGAAGGGTGGGGTAAAGGGAAAGCGATCTCCTCACCAGCAGCTTCATGTAATGTAGGCGGCCACGATGCTCCTGTGCTGGTGGATGGGACAGATGGGTTGA
Organism: Dendrobates tinctorius; assembly: GCF_039654945.1. Taxonomy (NCBI): domain Eukaryota; kingdom Metazoa; phylum Chordata; class Amphibia; order Anura; family Dendrobatidae; genus Dendrobates; species Dendrobates tinctorius. The sequence continues at coordinate 99,724,890 of NW_027361690.1, read as the reverse complement.
ATGTGTGGGAAGGCTGGGAAGGTGCAGATGTACCGGGGCGGTCGAAGTGTCCCTCGGTGCCGGTCTCCTCAGGGATCGCCTCAGAAGGGTCCAATCGTGCAGGCTCCCGAGTGCTGCTCACCGTGCTGTGGAATAAAGAGAAAAAAAAACAATTAAAATACTGACATGGTATGGCCCTGGCTGAAAAAAAAAAGTTACATCTAACATTTTTTTTCACATGTGGTGTGTAATATTTACCTTCTAGTGACCATTGTTTCCCGGAGGAACGACAGGGCTTGTGCGTACTTGTACTTGCTCCTGCGTCCTCCAGATCCACTCGGGGCCCGCATCTCTTTATTGAACTCCTTCTTGAAACGATCCCTCACAGACCGCCACCGATTCACAATTCTGTTCCCTGAAACGAGAAAGGAGTGGTTAGTATACAACATCAGTGTTTCACAAACTCCAGTCCTCATGGTCCCCAGGGGTCATGTTTTCAGGATTTCCATAGTAAATAGAAATCCTGAACACATGATCCGTGGGGACCACGAGGACTGGAGTTCGGGAAACACTGGTTTACATCAAGCAACCGGTACTGTATATACTTACGCTCTTTAATCTGGGCCCGAACATCGAGGTCCTCCCAGCGGCCCACAAGGAGCGAACAGATTTCCTCCCAGAGTTGTCGGGTAACGATAAGGTCAGCGTGGCGGCGGTCAGCCATATTCCAGAGCGGCTCCCTTTCTCTGACGAGATCGATGAAGTGGTCCACATCGAGTCCTCCATCCTCACCGTCAGAGTCGGGAGCACGCTGTGAAGGCTGTTAAAGAAAAAGACAAAAATAACATAATTAGCCTCCACAAAAGAAATGAATTAAAAAGTGCAAAAAAACAAAGCAAAAATATTTATACTTACACGCTGGTGACCGCCGCGTTGCTGTCGCCGACGACGCTGGGAGGCACTGCGAGGACCTCTTGGCCGAGCACCAGATTGGGAAGACTAGAGAAGAAAACAAAAAATGTTATGTCTTTGGATGTAGGCATTTGTTTGCTGTGTGTGGTCTGCAGAACATTGTTTTCTATGTGTTGTGTGTAGTGTGATGTTGTGTTTCTGCGTTTGATGCAAAAAACTTACCAATTGTGAGCCCACTCCAGGTGTCTGTCCACCCCTTCCTTCTTCTTCTGGGAGCTCCTCTTCATCTTGTGAATCCTGTTTTGAAATAAAAGGCAATGAATAGACATATATTACAGAGATGATGGATTTTGGAAATAAAAACTTACCGTCAAACGCTGACGATGCGAGGGAGGGCTCCCAGAAGATGATGTGCTGTCTTCCTGTTGGCCACACTCCATGCCTGTGGGTGGTGTTCCAGCTGCTGCCATTGCTGCTGCTGCTGCTGCATCTATTGGGCGGCTGTTGAATAAAGAGAAACAAAGGGCCAATGAATATCTTGATATTCAATAGCCCTAGTTTGGAGGAATGGGGGATTTGATAATTACCGTCTCTCATCTGCTGCTGGCCTCCCCTCCTCAGCATGTTCCATTTGCTGCTCCATTTGGGGTGGTGGTGGTGCTGATGGTGCTGCAGTGGTCTACTGCCTTCTCCTGCTGTGCTTGGTTGCTTTCTTGGGTGGCATGTTGGGTGTGGCTGTGGGTCCCACTGTCTTGCTTTTATATATGTCTTGTGGGCAGAGCTACTGAGCATGCTCAGACCAAAAAAACCGGATCCGGCCACCGGATCCGGCTTTCGCCGGATCAGGCGCATTGCGGCGCTCATAGGCTTTCATTGTGTGAAAAAGACGGACGCGCCAGATCCGGCGTGTCCGGCTTTTTCGCCGGAGACAAAAAACGTTACAGTAGCCGTTTTTTCCAGACGCCGGATCGCGACACATTGCCGGATCCGGCGAAAACCGGATGAAACGCATGGCCATCCGGTGCGATCCGGCGCAAATGCAAGTCAATGGGGGGGAACCGGATCCGGCATTGCATTTCGCCGGATCCGGTTTCTGTCAAAAGCGCCGGATCGCGCCTGACGGCGAAAACCTGATGTGTGAAAGAGGCAATGTGATGTCATTAAAATTCCTTCTCAAAACATGAATCTAGCAATGAGTGCATGGTAAAAAGGAGCAGGAAAGATTATAATTCATAAGGCAATAATACCTGACTAGATGACTGTAATATACTGTCCCTACTGCGACAGCTCACTTTACACGAATTGCAGATAAGAGTACTATTATTAGAGAATAGAATAAAATGTAATTAGCACTGGGGAATATAGTGGAACGTTTTGCATCTACTCACCCTGATATGGAGGAGACCAAGATCTTCTTTACTTTCTGTACAATGTCTCCTGTCCCAGCTGTGAAATCCTCTATACAGTGTGAGCATTCCCTATGTGACGACCACCTGACAGCCCACAACAAGGCACTGGATCATATAATATTAGAACAGACTGACTCTTTTGGTTTCCAAAAATGGTTGCTCTACTAGAGCGTGGTGAGCGCCGCTGATCGCGGCCGGGTGTCAGCTGATTATCACAGCTGACACCTGGCACAATGTGTCAGGGGCGGTCACGGACCGCCCCCGATACGTTAACCCCTTGTACACCGCGATCAAACACGATTGCGGTGTACCGGGGGTTAAAGGGAAGCATCAGCAGGGAGGGGGCTCCCTCCGTGCTTCCCTGAGCCCCCCACAGCAGCGCAATGTGCAGCGCTGCTGCGGGAGTCTCTTCCCTACAGGTCCCCGGATCCAAGATGGCGACGAGGACCTTCAGGGGCCTGTAGAGAGCTGGCTTCCTCAGTGCCTGCAAAGCGCAGGCATGAGGAAGTCTGCGTCTATGCCTGTGACAGATCGCTGATCTGTCACAGTGATCTGTGATGTGACACAGTCACAGGACAGTGATGTCCCAACTGGGACAATGTAGTAAAGTTAAAAAAAAAAAAAAGTGTCAAAATAATTTTAAAAAAATCGCTAAATAAATTAGAAAAACAAAATATTCCCCAATAAATTCATTTTTTGAAAATAATTAAAAAAAACAATAAAAGTACACATATTTGGTATCGCCGCGTCCGTAACGACCCGCCCTATAAAACTGTCCCATTAGTTAACCCCTTTAGCGAACCCCTTAAAAAATAAAAATAAAAAAGGAAGCAAAAAATAATGATTTATAATCATACCACCGAACAAAAAGTGCAATAACGCGCAATTAAAAAGACATATAAATATCCATGGTACCACTGAAAACATCAGCTTGTCCCGCAAAAATCGAGCTGCCAAACAGCGTCATCCGCAAAAAAATAAAAAAGTTATAGCTCGCAGAATAAAGCGATGCAAAAATAATTATTTTTATATAAAATAGTTTTCATTGCATAAAACCGCCAAAACATAAAAAAACGACCTAAATGAGGCATCGCTGTACCGTACTGACCCGAAGAATAAAATGGCTTTATCAATTTTACCGCACGCGGAACGGTGTAAACGCAGCCCCCCAAAAGAAATTCATGAAACGCTGTTTTTTGTTCATTCTGCGTCCCAAAAATCGGAATAAAAAGCGATCAAAAAATGTGACATGCCCAAAAATGGTACCAATAAAAACGTCAACTCGTCCCGCAAAGAATAAGACCTCAAATGACTCGGTGGGTCAAAATACAGAAAAATTATAGATCTCAATATGTGGTGATGCAAAAGCTATTTTTACAATAAAAAGCGTCTTTTAGCGTGTGACAGCTGCCAAACATAAAAACCGCTATAAATAGTAAATCAAACCCCCCATTATCACCCCCTTAGGCTAGTTTCACATTAGTGTTTACGGCCGCAGCGTCGGGCTGCGCATAGCCGCCACTAAGCCCCGCGCCCTGCCGCGCCTCCGCCGGTAGCTTCGCCTACGGGCACATGACGCTGCATGCATCCTGCGTCCCCTATCTTTATCACTGGGGACGCAGGACGTGCGCAGTATGCGTTTGGCGGCACATGCGTCCTTTTGATGGTGCGCCGACCAGCGCCAAACGCAACCTGTTGCAATTTAGCTGCTCTCGGTGCACTGTCAAAAGGACGCATGTGCCGCCAAATGCATACTGCGCAGGGCCTGCGTCCCCAGTGATAAAGATGGGGGACGCACGACACATGCAGCGTCATGCGCCCATAGGCGGAGCTAAAGGCGGAGGCGCGGCAGGGGGCGGGGCTTATCGGTGGCTGTGCGCAGCCCGACGCTGCGGCCGTAAATGCTAATATGAAACTAGCCTTAGTTAGGGAAAAATAATAAAATAAAAAAAATGTATTTATTTCCATTTTCCCATTAGGGTTAGGGTTAGGGCTAGGGTTAGGGCCAGGGCTAGGTTTAGGGCTAGGGTTAGGGCTACGGTTAGGGCTAGGGTTAGGATTAGGGCTAGGGTTAGGGCTAGGCTTAGGGCTGAGATTAGGGTTAGGGGTGTGTTGGGGTTAGGGTTGGAGTTATAATTGGGGGGTTTCCACTGTTTGGGCACATCAGGGGCTCTCCAAATGCAACATGGCGTCTGATCTCAATTCCAGCCAATTCTGCATTGAAAAAGTCAAATGGTGCTCCTTCCCTTCCAAGTTCTGCCATGTGCCCAAACAGTGTTTTACCCCCACATATAGGGTATCAGCATACTCAGGACAAATTGCAAAACAACTTTTGGGGTCCAATTTCTCCTGTTACCCTTATGAAAATAAAAAATTGGGGGCAAAAATATCATTTTTGAGGAAGAAAATTATTTTTTTATTTTCACGCCCAGGCGTTATAAACTTCTGTGAAGCACTTGGGGGTTCAAAGTGCTCACCACACATCTACATAAGTTCCGTGGGGGGTCTAGTTTCCAAAATGGGGTCACTTGTGGGGAGTTTCAATAGTTTAGGTACATCAGGGGTTCTCCAAACGCACCTGACACCCGCAGACCATTCCATCAAAGTCTGCATTCCAAAACGTCACTACTTCCCTTCCGAGCCCCGACGTGTGCCCATACAGTAGTTTTCTCCCACATATGAGGTATCAGGGTACTCAGGACAAATTGGAAAACAACTTTTGGGGTCCAATTTCTCCTGTTACTCTTGGGAAAATAAAAAAATTGGAGACTAATTGATCATGTTTGTGGAAAAATACAATTTTTTTATTTTCATGCCTGGGCATTATAAACTTCTGTGAAGCCCTTGGGGGTTAAAAGTGCACACCACACATCTAGATAAGTTCCTGAGGGGGTCTAGTTTCCAAAATGGTGTCATTTGTGGGGGGTTTCCACTGTTTAGGTACATTAGGGACTCTCCAAAGGCAACATGACACCTGCAGACCATTCCATCAAAGTCTGCATTCCAAAACGTCACTACTTCCCTTCCGAGCCCCGACGTGTGCCCATTAGGGTGACCGGATCTCACATGGGGGGGAAAAAAATGTCAGAATCTTGTTCGTCTGGACCCCACAAAACGATTCCCCTTTCCAGATATTGAGAGAGCCAAAATTTGAGCTCGATCAAACGACGTTAACCCGTGCCGCTCGTCGCTCAAAGTTTGAAAAAATCCAAATTGAGGTATTTTAAGATTTAGGTATTTTGCATAGTCTGTTAGACTATAAAGAATGTGACGACAACATTGCAGAAATAGCCCTGACCAAATTTTCGAACCATTTGTGGTATTTGAATGCAGAGTTGGTGGGATTATCGTTTTTTGATCCCACCATTACAGACAATGAAAAGTTGTTAATGGCTAATAAATTGCTCAGTAGCACAGATGAACCATCAGAGCACGCTAACCTACATGAGTTGATAATTTTACATAGTTATCTAATCTATTCTAGAGCTTTTGTTAAAGTAGTTTTTGAAACGTCAGAATATAATGCTCGGCATTTGCTTACAACTTGCAGGACATATTGCTTTTGTTCTTCATCTTTTGTCAGAAGGTCGTTAAAGTCGGTTACTTCCTAACTCTTTTAATTTTTCTTTCCTAACTTTTGGATTTACAACCCTAGCGTGCTCTGATGGTTCATCTGTGCTACTGAGCAATTTATTTGCCACTAACAACTTTTCATTGTCTGTAATGGTGGGATCAAAAAACGATAATCCCACCAACTCTGCATTCAAATACCACAAATGGTTCGAAAATTTGGTCAGGGCTATTTCTGCAATGTTGTTGTCACATTCTTTATAGTCTAACAGACTATGCAAAATACCTAAATCTTAAAATACCTCAATTTGGATTTTTTCAAACTTTGAGCGACAAGCGGCACGGGTTAACGTCGTTTGATCGAGCTCAAATTTTGGCTATCTCAATATCTGGAAAGGGGAATTGTTTTGTGGGGTCCAGATGGACAAAATTCCGACATCGATTTTTTCGGTCACCCTCGTGCCCATACAGTAATTTTCTCCCACATATGAGGTATCAGTGTACTCAGGACAAATTGATCAACAACTTTTGGGGTCCAATTTCTCCTTGTAACCTTGGAAAAATAAAAAAATTGGTGACTAAAAGATCATGGTTCTGGAAAAAATATGATTTTTTTATTTTCACGCCAGGGCGTTATAAACTTCTGTGAAGCACTGGAGGGTTCAAAGTGCTCACCACACATCTAGATAAGTTCTTTGGGGGGTCTAGTTTCCAAAATGGGATCACTTGTGGGGATTTTCACTGTTTAGGTACATCAGGGGCTTTCCAAACGCGACATGGCGTCCGATCTGAATTCCAGCCAATTTTGCATTGAAAAAGTCAAACGGCGCTCCTTCCCTTCTGAGCTCAGCCATGCGCCGAAACAGTGGTTCCCCCACATATCAGGTATCAGCGTACTCAGGACAAATTGCACAATAACTTTTGCAGTCCAATTTCTCCTGTTACCCTTGGTAAAATAAAAAAATTTAACCTGAAGTATTTTTTTTGTGAAAAAAAGTTAAATGTTTATTCTTTTTAAATATTCTAAAAATTCCTGTGACGCACCTAAAGGGTTAATAAAGTTCTTGAATGTGGTTTTGAGCACCTTAGGGGGTGCAGTTTTTAGAATGGTATCACTTTTGGGTATTTTCTATCATATAGACCCCTCAAAGTGGCTTCAAATGTAATATGGTCCGTAAAAATAAAATGGTGTTGCAAAAATGAGAAATTGCTGGTCAATTTTTAACCCTTATAACTTCCTAACAAAAAAAAATTTTGGTTCCAAAATTGTGCTGATGTAAAGTAAACATGTGGGAAATGTTAGTTATCATGTTTTTTGTGTTCCGTATCTCTGTGATTTAAGGGCATAAAAATTCAAAGTTGGAAAATTGCGAAATTTTCGAAATTTTCACCAAATTTCCGTTTTTCACAAATAAACACAAGTTATTTGAATGAAATTTTACCACTATCATGAAGCACAATATGTCACGAGAAAACATTGTCAGAATCACTGGGATCCATGAAAGCGTTTCAGAGTTATAACCTCATAAAGGGACAGTGGTCAGAATTGTAAAAATTGGCCCGGTCATGAACGTGCAAACCACCTTTGGGGCTTAAGGGGTTAAGGAGTGAATATCCTAGATTGGTAATATGCATGCACTTAGTATATGGACAGTATAACATTTACCCCTGGGGAGTATACATATATATAAAAGAATGTTAGAGGTGGGCCTCTCAAAATTCTTCATGCGGGCATCATAAACACCCTTACAAAAATTATAGTGAGGGTAGCATGATCACCTTGTTGATATGGTGGTGGAGGAAGAGAAGGAGGAGGATGACACAAAAAAAGCAAAATCCTGATGCGTATACCCATGTTTGAGTAGGAAGAGGTGCATGGGAATAGACGAAAAAAAAAAAAATAAAAACACTGTATCTGAGAAGTCTGGGCCAATTCAGCCTTTTTTAATTTTGATAAGAGTCAGCCTGTCAGCATTTTCTGTTGGCAGGCAGAAGCGCCTATCGGTTATAATACCCCTGGCGGCACTAAAAACTTGGCCTCTGACAAAACACTGGCATCAGGGCAGGCTAGGACCTCCAAGGTTTAGAGAAATAGTTCATGCCATGTGTCTAGCCTGGAAAACCAATAGTTGTAAGGCACAGAGGAATCACGGAGGACATTGTTACGGTCAGCATGGTACTCCTTCAGCATCTTCCAAAACTTTTCACTCCTTGTCAGAGTACCTCATGCATCAGGGCCCTGGTGAAGGGAGGGTCTGAGGAAACTGACCCGACTTTTGATAGTATTCCCCTGCCTCTGCTTCATCTGGTGAGTGTCTCTATCATCTCTATTCCTTGGTTGTCCAAGGAACTTTTACCTCTACCACCAGAGTTGTCAGATGGGAGTTTTCTTAATAAGTCTTCAATTGGGCTTTCTGGTACTGCAACATTTTATTAGACCTCTTCACCATTGGAAGAAGAGATAGAAAGTTCTCCTTGTAGCATGGATCTAGAAGGGTGAACAACCAGTAACTATCATTGGCCAAAACGCGTACAATGCGAGTTTTATGATTTTTATGGCATTGGAGCATAAACTCAGCCATGTGTGCCAGATTGCCAACTGCCAAGACTTCCCTGTCCCCATCAACAAGATGACTGTGCATCTTCTCCTCCTCCTCCTCCTCCCTCTCCTGCTCATCTTCAGGCCATCCACGCTGAACAGACAGGATGAAGGTGGTGTGAGTAGTACCATCTGTATTGCAGGCAACCAGCTCCTCCTCCTCATTATCACCAAATCCGCTTTGAGAAGATTAGATGAGGCTGGGCTGTGTAGCATCATCCTGTATAGTTTCTTGCTCCTTCTCAACTTGCTCTGCCTACAAAGCCTCCTCTTTAATTGTGAGCAGCAAGTATTTCAGTAGAAAGAGAAGAGGGATAGCTATGCTGATTATGTCATCGTAACCGTTCAACATCTTGGTCGAGTCCTCAAAGATTTGGAGAACCACACAGATCCATGTACATTCAACACCTCTTATGTGTGGGGGCTGACCGGAATACCGACGGGCATGTTGCGGCTGGTATTCTACTACAGCCCTTTGCTGCTTACAAAGGCTTGCCAACATATGTAAAGCTGCCAACATATGTAAAGTTGAGTTCCAACAAGTGGTGACATCGCACACCGGTCGGTGAGCTGTAAGTTGCAAATGCTGTTGCAGCATAGCCAGTGTGGCGGCAGCTATAGCTGACTTGCAGAAATGGGCATACACGTGGCATATTTTCACAGGCAGCTCAGGAAATCTGGGTAGGTTTTGAGAAACCGCTGAACCATTTAGTTGAGCACGTGGCCATGACATGGAGTGTGTGCAAGGTTGCGAAGTTTAAGAGCCGCCTCCAGGTTATTGCCATTGTCACACAAAACCATGCCTGGTTGTAGGTTCAGCGGTATGGTTTGTTAGACCTTTCAACAACTCTGCGGTGGTGTGTGGTTTGTCAAGATTAGCTTCAGCAGCTGCTTGGCTGAGGCAGTGCTTCCAGCTTGCGACTGATGTTGACGTTTCTGAGATGAAGGGTGAGAAGGAGGAGGTGCAGGAAGTGCTGTAGAAGGTGGGAGAAACCCTGATTAAGCCAGGGTCCCCAATCCTCAGTGTCGGCAGCAAGTGTTCTGTTCCAGGGTCGAACTGGATCCTGGCTTCAATAATGTTCACCCAGTGTGACGTCAGGGAAATGTAGCATTTGAGGTTAAATGGGAAAGGAGGATGAAACTCAGCAAAGACTCCTAGTGAATAAAATTCCAAAATGTATTAAGTGAAAAACATAATTAAAAACAAAACCTGAAACTTTTCTGGCATCTCAGTGCCATTAGTCATAGGAGACATAATAATATCAGCATGGCTATATATATACAGTGGGGCAAAAAAGTATTTAGTCAGTCAGCAATAGTGCAAGTTCCACCACTTAAAAAGATGAGAGGCGTCTGTAATTTACATCATAGGTAGACCTCAACTATGGGAGACAAACTGAGAAAAAAAAATCCAGAAAATCACATTGTCTGGTTTTTTTTTCATTTTATTTGCATATTATGGTGGAAAATAAGTATTTGGTCAGAAACAAGCAAACAAGATTTCTGGCTCTCACAGACCTGTAACTTCTTCTTTAAGAGTCTCCTCTTTCCTCCACTCATTACCTGTAGTAATGGCACCTGTTTAAACTTGTTATCAGTATAAAAAGACACCTGTGCACACCCTCAAACAGTCTGACTCCAAACTCCACTATGGTGAAGACCAAAGAGCTGTCAAAGGACACCAGAAACAAAATTGTAGCCCTGCACCAGGCTGGGAAGACTGAATCTGCAATAGCCAACCAGCTTGGAGTGAAGAAATCAACTGTGGGAGCAATAATTAGAAAATGGAAGACATACAAGACCACTGATAATCTCCCTCGATCTGGTGCTCCACGCAAAATCCCACCCCGTGGGGTCAGAATGATCACAAGAACGGTGAGCAAAAATCCCAGAACCACGCGGGGGGACCTAGTGAATGAACTGCAGAGAGCTGGGACCAATGTAACAAGGCCTACCATAAGTAACACACTACGCCACCATGGACTCAGATCCTGCAGTGCCAGACGTGTCCCACTGCTTAAGCCTGTACATGTCCGGGCCCGTCTGAAGTTTGCTAGAGAGCAATTGGATGATCCAGAGGAGTTTTGGGAGAAAGTCCTATGGTCTGATGAAACCAAACTGGAACTGTTTGGTAGAAACACAACTTGTCGTATTTGGAGGAAAAAGAATACTGAGTTGCATCCATCAAACACCATACCTACTGTAAAGCATTGTGGTGGAAACATCATGCTTTGGGGCTGTTTCTCTGCAAAGGGACCAGGACGACTGATCCGGGTACATGAAAGAATGAATGGGGCCATGTATCGTGAGATTTTGAGGGCAAACCTCCTTCCATCAGCAAGGGCATTGAAGATGAAACGTGGCTGGGTCTTTCAACATGACAATGATCCAAAGCACACCGCCAGGGCAACGAAGGAGTGGCTTCGTAAGAAGCATTTCAAGGTCCTGGAGTGGCATAGCCAGTCTCCAGCTCTCAACCCTATAGAAAACCTTTGGAGGGAGTTGAAAGTCCATGTTGCCAAGCGAAAAGCCAAAAAAATCACTGCTCTAGAGGAGATCTGCATGGAGGAATGGGCCAACATACCAACAACAGTGTGTGGCAACCTTGTGAAGACTTACAGAAAACGTTTGACCTGTCATTGCCAACAAAGGATATATCACAAAGTATTGAGATGAAATTTTGTTTCTGACCAAATACTTATTTTGCACCATAATATGCAAATAAAATGAAAAAAAAACAGACAATGTGATTTTCTGGATTTTTTTTTCTCAGTTTGTCTCCCATAGTTGAGGTCTACCTATGATGTAAATTACAGACGCCTCTCATCTTTTTAAGTGGTGGAACTTGCACTATTGCTGACTGACTAAATACTTTTTTGCCCCACTGTATATATATATATACGTATAAGAATGAAAAACACAAGTGTGATGGTAATTGGGGATTGATGAAAATGAAAATGATGTTGTGTGTGGACTGATGTGTAATTGGGTGTATTGAGCTGTCAGCTTTAAAAAGGAGCAGGTGTTCATGAAATGCAGGAAAGATGGAGATCTTGGTGCAGAGATCTTCAACTGTGCATGCACTTCCCCCGGCAGCCATTTTCCTTGAGTCCACCACAATGTAAACCAAGGAAGTGCGGGGGCTCCGGGCTTTCACAAAATGTTGGCGGAGCCCCCGCATCACCGGACACCCACAGTGTCTCATCTCCAAACACAGCCTCATCCCAGCCTGCAGCAATGAGCCACTCTTGCCTCCTCCAGGAGCGACCCTGGGACCCTGCTTCACCGCGGCCGGTAAAGCGGTAAGGTATATTCGAATTATAAAATGCACCCCCATTTTTCCACCAAATTTGGTGGAAAAAAGTGCGTCTTAGGCTGGTTTCACACTAGCGTTTTTTAGCGCAGCGCATCATGCGCATGAGTCCTGTGCCCTATCTTTAACATGGGGGCACATGGTCTAGCGTTTGTATGTGTTTTTGTGCGCATGCGTTTTTTTGTAGTGTACGCCTAGGTGCGCCGGACGCAACCTGTTGCATTTTTGGTCAGTCCGACCTGTGTAAAAAAACGCATGTGCACGCTTGCGCACGGAATGTGCAAAAAAAACACATTACAGTCTATGGGACTGCAGGTGTGCGCATGGCTACGAACTGGTTAAAACGCATGCGCCTAAAAAAGCAAACACATGCAAAAGGCATGATGCGTTTTTTGCATGCGTTTCTATTGCACACTGTCATGATCCCACCGCAGCCACCAATATGTCAGCGGACGGAGGGACGCGACGCACTGCCGGCACATGGCTATCACAGGCACAGTGGGGGCTTATCTTAGTTATCCCACCACTGGCACCATGTGACAAAAATACAGCAAGCTAATCTTGCCCCAACAATTTATCGCAGGAGGGTTATTTTAGATGCCCCACCACTGCTAACAACCTTCCAAGAACTGCAGGGATTTATGGATATCCCACTTTCTCAGTTCCACTTTGGAACTTGCAGCTCTCCGGCGCCCCCTTATCCTCTGGTCAGTCAGGGAACTACACCTAGGATAATTAGTCACTGGCCGGCTGCTTCAATGAGGTCTGGCCACCCAGCACGCTGCAGTGAGGGAATTATCAATGCTCTGGCCGCAGCCACCCAATTAGCTTATCAAATCCCTTTCTGTTACAGCCAGCTGTACCTGGGGCCCAAATCACACTTTGCCGCCACCAGCTGCGTTTTACTTAATCAGTGAGTTAATTAAGAGGGTCTGTAGCAAACCCCCAAATTAGTGGTGATTATCTAAAAAAAGCGCATAGTTCGTTTCTTAGAGCATTATGACAGACTGATAATTTTACGATTTATTCCCCAAAGAGGACAGTGATTACATAGATAAAAAGTTGATACAAAGTTGAGACATTAAATATGTACAAGGCAAATATAAAATAACAGCGATGAAAGCAGAAAGTACACTTACAGTTGCTCAATTGTCCTTAGGCAAGCCATGTGCTAGAGGGATGGACAGCCAGCCACACATCCCCAGACATCTGCAGGTCTTTTCAGCATGAAAACTCCAGCTCAACTGACTCTCTTGCTCACTGGCATGCTTTATGACCTCTGCTGATTGACCTCACAAAAGAGGTCGTTTGCATAAGTTCAGCCCCCCTTTCTTCAAGTTATGATTTGGCTACAAAACTTATCATGACTATATCTAGCTGAGGAAAGCTCATATAAACATGCATATGGTATCATTGGTTGTAGTGTATCGAATACAATACAACAAAATCAAACATGCAGTAGATGGGACACACCGTTTGGAAGTAATTCATATCTCAGTTTCTGAGGGTCCGAGAACTTCGCAAGAGCTACCGTAGCGAAGCTGGGTCCGCTCAGATCACAGAAATGTCTGTTTCATTTTTCTGCTGCGACCGGAGCCCGTGCTAGCTTAGTTTACTATCTCTCATAGTTTTATTCAGCCGCATGTCTCAAACAAAGAAATTCATTTCACTTAGCTGTGTGGGTGCGGGGAGAGAAGGGGGAGAGAAGAATGTACACTGAAGCTTCAGGTTTCACCGAGATGCAGGCAGGCAGATAGCTGTGATAGGCAGATTTTCTCATCAGTGAGTAGAGGACTGGAAGATTCTATAAAGTACCAGCAAAATCATACCTTACTACAACATTACACCATGCGCACCTCAGCTGGTTCACCTCAGCGAGTTCACCCCGGTGGGACAACCCATCGGCATTACCATGTTCGTTAACCTTTGCGTGTTGTACGGTAAAGTCGTACTGTTGAGGGGCAAGGCTCCAGCTGAGCAACCTTCCGTTGGTTCCAGACACTGTGTGCAGCCAGCTCAGAGGGTTGTGGTCAGTTACCACCCTGAAGGTGCGCCCATACAGGTAGGGCTGCAAATGCTGAAGTGCCTACACCATGGCCAGGCACTCCTTCTCAATGGTGGAGTAGGCCACTTCCCTCTGCAAAAGTTTCCAGCTCAGGTACAGCACGAGGTGCTTCTGGTTCCCCGAGTAGACCTGGCTGAGCACAGCACCGAGGCCAAACTCGCTGGCGTCGGTCTGTACCAGAAACGGGTGACTGCTGTTGACTGCTTTCAACTCTGGAGAGTTGCACAGGGCTGTTTTCAAAGCTTGGAAGGCCGCCTCACAGTCATTTGTCCAGTTGACTGTTTGGGGTAGCCTCTGCTTGGTAAGGTCGGTCAATGGTTTTTGTTATGAATGGGTCACCGAGGAGAAAAAACCTAAACAAGCTAAGCCCCAGAAAAAACAGAGAGGTTGGTAACTATGCAGATTGCAGATCCCTGATCCTAACCACACAACTAGCAGCAGCCGTGGAGCGTGCCTACGATGAACCTAGACGCCTCATCATGGCCGGAGGACTAAATAAGCCTAAAGCAAGAAAACGGGAAAACTAACTGCCACAGAGCAGACCCCAAAGGAATAGACAGCCCCTACACATGTACTGACGGTGAAACAAGATGAAAACACAAACACAGGCAGGAAAATAGGCTGAGCAAACGATGGGGCTCAAACTAACTAGAAAGGATAGGAAAGGAAAGACACTGTCTGCAATCTGCCAAAAACCCTACAAAAATAATGTCCAACACGTCTGATAACAAAATTAACCCTGAAGTCACTAGACTTCTCCCACTATATCAGCACTCTGAAATATTCTGAGACAGAGCCAATCTAGTAAGGGACAAAAATGCAAATTGGCAAATACACATAAACAAGAGTGGAAATTCAGCCGGGGCTGGCTGACCACACAAAAAACTGAATAGACCAACAAAATCAAGTGTGAACATTAGCAGAAAAACTTAGCTTGAGCTGACTGGAACAGAGCGGAGAACCAAGACCTGACAAGCCAGAAGGAATCATCAGCACCAGAATAGGGCGTCAGGTGTCTTAAATCCAGTCTGAGATTCCTGAGGTCCAATCGTCATCCTCCTTATCAGGTGGCAGATCTCCACTGATTAACCTTCGTCAGGCTGCATCATTTTACAATGTTAACAGGCTGCAGAGGTACAATTGTACCTTCATATATACCTCCACTGTGGGAAGACTTTCTCCTTTACTTGGTTTCAGAAACTATAGTTCATTCAGCTACAAATGTTATGCTGATATCTATTGGCCAGTGTTGCTACTGCTCACTTATGTTGCTGTCAATTAAGTTGATTCAAACTGGGAGTGGCTTCTACTTCTCTTCCTGCCTCCCTCCTCTCAGTAGCCATTTTGCTGTTCATCTCATTGCTGTGAGCACACACATTTCTAGGCTTGTTAAGTCATCAATTTCTTGGATGCAAAGGTAGGAAAGTCTCACAGCATCTAACAGCCAGTTATACCTTCATTCGCCTTATGTGGGGACAGAACAGTCAGAAATTGTCTTTGAGCCTGGACTTGGCTTACATATATTTTGTATGAAACTTATCACTATAGGTATGATTTTTATACGAAAAATGGATAATAATTAGTATCTACATATTGTTTTACAATGTTTTACTTATATTCAGCACAAAATAAAGATGGTGGCTCTGTTACAATTTTCCTATTGGTCGAAAAAACAGTCGAAGATGGAATGAAAATTGTGAAACTGTATACGGTTTACATAATATATAAATGACATTTATAAATAATTATCACTAGAAATAATTTACTTTTTTATCTGCACTTTAGAATCGAGTTTCATTCTACTTGCCACGTGTTACTGAACTAAATTACGAAGCCAAAATTCATCTACCAAGTCATCATGAGTGATAGTGATGCTGGATCTAGTTTCCGCCATAGTCCAAGAAAACGTGTTTGCAGGTTAGTATCATTTTGTGAAAAGCCAATAATGTAGTATTGTGTAGTATTTCGGAAAATTATTTATTTTTCATTTTTTCATATTTACAGATTTACGTCTGACGAAATAATGCAAATGCTAGAAGAATCTGATTCTGAGCATGAGGAAGAACCATATGTTGCATCTGATGATGAAAACTATGTACCACAAGTGGATGTTACTGAACAAGATTCAGACATTGAACAAGAAATGGTCATAGAGCAGGAAAAAGAATACGACTCAGACGAAAGTGTTGAGGATGAGTCTGTGCCTCAAAGTGCAGGCGACATTTGGACTGCTAAGGATAAAACTCAATGGTGTAGTGATCCACTGCCAAATGCACAAACAAAATCTCGTAATGTCCTACGACAAAGAGGTGGCCCAGCAGCAATCAGCAACCTGTATACAGCAAAAGAGATATTCAAGTCAATCATGACTCCTGAGATGTGTGACATCATATTATGAGAAACGAATCGAAAGGCCAAGAGAGTTTGTGATGCTTACAACAACGAACTGGTACAACGTTTTCCTAATTCTTCTGAACGGCCACCACAAAAAACATTCAAGCAATTTACTGAAACTGAACTCCATGCATTTTTGGGCATACTGATTGCTGCTGGTGTGCACAGAGACAACAAAGAGAATCTGGAGGAAATGTGGAATGTTGTTGCTCTGCCTCTTATACGTGCAGCCATGTCTCATGACCGCTTCAAGATGATACTCAGATTTATCAGATTTGACAGCAAAAATACACGTGCAGAACGTGTGCAAACAGATAAAGCTGCACCAATACGGGACATCTGGACAATGCTGAACAGAAATCTGAAGAGCGCCTACAAGCCATATAATTGTATCACCGTCGACGAGCAATTATTTCCATTTAGAGACCATACTAAATTTACCCAGTATATACCTTCAAAACCAGCTAAATATGGCATAAAGATTTTCTGGGCTTGTGACTCGTCAAACGCCTACCCATTGCAAGGTCAGCTCTACACTGGGAAACCAAATGATGGTCCTCGACAAGTAAACATTGGTGAACGAACAGTATTGGACCTAGCAAGCTCGTATAAAGGCTCTGGAAGAAATGTCACCACTGATAACTTCTTTACAACCATGGAACTAGCTAAGGTATTGAACTCCTGGAACATGACACTAGTTGGTACAGTGAGAAAAAACAAAAGGTTCCTACCTAGCAACATGCAGCCTGCCAAAGAAAGGCCTGTAAACTCGACAAATTTTGCCTACAATCATGATGCAACAGTCTGTTCATATGTACCAAAGAAGAACAAATCAGTCGTGCTTCTATCATCTATGCACATGACGGGAGAAGTTGAAGAGACACTAGCAGCCAAGCCAGAGATAATAAAATACTACAACAAAACAAAAGGCGGAGTTGATGTTATGGATAAAATGTTGGGAGAGTACACTGTGAAACGACGAACATTGCGTTGACCTCTGGCATTTTTCTACAATATGATTGATGTCACTGGGTTTACATCCTACATCAGCTACAGAGAACACAATCCAAGCTTCAGGACAAAGGATCAACGAAGAAAGTTCCTGAAAGATCTCGCAAATCAGCTGTGTATGCCTGCAATTGAAGATCGTAGTACAAACCGAATGATGATGAGAAACCATTTTCTTCGAGATGCAGTAGAAATGGTGCTTGGACGATGCATTCTGGTAGCATCGCAAGCAGCAGCTGGCCCTCAAATACCTCATGGTAGTCGTGGACCCTCCCCTGTTGTTGGTAGTTGCTATGTCTGCCGAGACTTGAGGCGAAAACAACGTAAGACTAGAAAGTCTTGTGTGGTTTGTGTGAAACCCATTTGCGATGAACACTCGGTAGCAAAGACAACATGCATTACTTGCGAAGAAAATCAATAAAAAAAGTTTCTTACATTTTCTTTTATAATGTAAATGAACAGTTTTTTTACTTGTTTATAATAATAAAATAGCATTATCATTAAAAAAAATATTATTCTTTTTCCCTTGCATTATCTTCATTCAAAATATATGAGGGTACATTTGTAACTATGCAGCTTGTTATGGATGCAAAAATATCTCGACCCCTTATCTCGGAAGGGGGTGGAGATATTTTATTGAAATTTGGCCAATATATTCTGGACCAAAACTGCAGAGATGTCACGAAATTTCAGCCCTCTACGGCTTTTCGAAAAAAAGTTATTGCAATTTTAAAACGGAATAGGTACAATTGTACCTACTCAGTCGGACAAAGGTTAAATCAGCCTCACTACCTCCTGTTACCACCAGAGGGAGCCTGGAAGGAGAACTCACAACTGGTAGACCAGAAAATGAACTCACAACAGGTAGGATTTCCCAGGGAGATGCTTACCGATCAAGGGACCCAATTCATGTATCACCTAATGGAGGCTCTCTGTGAGAAAACCAGGTGAAGCACCTGGTATCGAGTGCGTATCATCCACAGACCAATGGTTTGTGTGAATGCTTCAATGGTACCCTCAAACAGATGCTCCGCATGCTGGTTGAGACCCAAGGGTGCGACTGGGAGTGGTACCTCCCACACCTGCTGTTCGCTTACAGAGAAGTTCCGCAGGCCTCGACGGGGTTCTCTCCCTTCAAGCTCCTGTATGGCAGGCGTGTCCGGGGACCCCTTGGGTTGATAAGAGAATCCTGGGAAGATGAGCCAAACCCCACAGAAGTGTCCATCGTGGTTTATGTCATGCGCTTCCGTGACAAGATGCAGACCTTGACGCAGTTGATGCATGACAACATGACGCAGGCTCAGGCTGACCAGAAGCACTGGTACGACCAGAACGCCCGGGAGCGGACCTACCAGGTGGATCAAAAGGTGTGGGTGCTGGTCCCCGCACCAACGGATAAGCTTCAGACAGCCTGGCAAGGCCCATACGTCGTCCACCAACAACTCAACCCGTCACCTACGTGGTCATGCTTGACCGTGCTCAGGGTAGGCGTAAGACCTTTCACGTCAATATGCTGAAGGCTCACGACGAACGTGAAGCTTGAGTCCTACCGATCTGCAACCTGTCCGAGGATGGGGAGGAAGATCCCCTCCTGGACATGCTGGCCCAAGTCACGGCCAATGGGTCCATTGAGGACATGGAGATAAGTGATTTGTTAAGCGTACCCTAGCGGTCGCAGTTGTTGGCCACCCTGGAACCCTTCCGGGTCGAATTCACCTACCGACCTGGGAGGACGGAGTTGGTGGTTCATGAGGTGGACACCGGGAATCACGCCCCACTACGGCAAACACCTTATCGGATCTCTGAGGTGGTGCAACAAGTCATGCGCCAAGAGATCGATGAGATGTTAAGGCAGGGGAATCAGACCACCCAGTTCTGCGTGGACTACAGGGGGCTCAACGCCATCACAACCTCTGATGCCGCGCATCGAGGATCTGCTTGAGCGGTAGGCAAAGTACATATCAATCATGGATTTGAGTCGGGGATACTGGCAGATCCCCCTGAGCCCTGTGGCGCAGGAGAAATCCACCTTTATCACTCCCTTTGGACTGTATGAGTCCACAGTCATGCCCTTCGGCATGAAAAATGCCCCTGCCAATTTCCAGCGGAGAGTCAACCACCTGCTCCGGGGACTGGAAGAGTACACGGTGGCGTACTTGGATGACATTGCCATCTTCAGTTCCACCTGGGAGGAACACCTTCAGCATCTCCAGGAGGTGCTCAAGCGTCTTCATCAGGCAGGCCTGACTATCAAGCTGGGAATGTGCCAGATGGGCATGAGCGAGGTCCACTATCTGGGGCACCGGGTAGGTGGGGTTTCCATGAGTCCGGATCCGGAAAAGGTGGACACAATTGTGTCCTGGCCCACCCCCAGGACCAAGAAACAGGTGAAGTCCTTCTTGGGCACTGTAGGGTACTCTAGGCGGTTTGTACAGGACTATAGCGCCCTTGCAAAACCTGTTGTGAGTTCATTTTCTGGTCTATCAGTTGTGAGTTCTCCTTCCAGGCTCCCTCTGGTGATAACAGGAGGTAGTGAGGCTGATTTAATCAGTAGAGATCTGCCACCTGATAAGGAGGATGACGATTGGACCTCAGGAATCTCAGACTGGATTTAAGACAGCCGACGCCCTATTCTGGTGCTGGTGATTCCTTCTGGCTTGTCAGGGCTTGGTTCTCAGCTCTGTTCCAGTCAGCTCAAGCTAAGTTTTTCTGCTAATGTTCACACTTGATTCTGTTGGTCTATTCAGTTTTTTGCGTGGTCAGCCAGCCCCGGCTGGGGCTGTGCTGAATTTCCACTCTTATTTATCTGTATTTGCCAATTTACTTTTTGTCCCTTATTAGATTGGCCTCTTTTTGCTCTGTCTCAGAATATTTCAGAGTGCTGATATAGTTGTGCACTGTAAACAGTATGTGATAAGACTCTTTGTTAGGGTCCCAGCACACCAAGCGATATAAAGCAGGTAAAGTGCAGCCCCCCTCCTCTTACCTCCAACAGATCACTTTCTTGTAGTGCAGTAGAAGCCTCTGGTTTTGGAGCTCAGAAAGTTTCTATTTCCAGACAAAAGAAAGCTGACTTCTTCCTCCAAAGTCTCTCCAGCAATTAGGACAAAAAGACCTGCGATGAGGTCAGAGACACATGACTTTGTGAGGGAGCCTCCCTTCCAAGATCACATGATCATGTTGTCATGCAGAACCCACACTGTTCCCAGCAATAGCAGAGTCATAAAAGTTCTTCCCCAGCAACAATACAGACAAAAAGAAAGACTGAGTATCACATGTAAACCTAGTACATGCCTAAAAGGCCCCAGGTGCGTGAATATGGGGTAGTCCCCAAAAAAGGTTGTTATACCGAAATGTCTGTAACATAAAAATATATGAATAACTGGAAATTACTAACAACTATATACCTGAGGATTACCTAGAATTTCCAAATTCTAACTAAAGTTCTTTTACAGAAAATAGAAAACAAGTAACCTGGCAGGCCTGCGAGGCCCCAGGTATGCGTTCTAGGGTTAAATATCAGTACCCGTTACCTCTGATGTCTGATTTATTCTCCAGAGTTAAGAGTGCCTGCTGGTTTACTAAGCTTGACCTCAGGGGGCGTATAATCTTATTCGCATCAAGCACGGGGATGAATGGAAGACGGCGCTTAATACTCCGGAGGGACATTTTGAGTACCGGGTGATGCCTTTTGGGCTCGCTAATGCCCCTTCTGTCTTCCAGTCCTTTATGAATGATATTTTTTGTGACTTTGTGGATAAGTTTTTGATCATCTATCTGGATGATATTTTGATCTTTTCTTGTGATTAGGATTCTCATGTGGAGCACGTCCGGACTGTGTTCCGGATTTTGAGGGAGAATTCTCTGTTTGTTAAGGGATCGAAATGCCTCTTTGGTGTACAGAGGATTTCATTTTTGGGATTTATCTTGTCTCCGCCGACTATTGAAATGGACCCGGCCAAGGTACCAGCCATTTATGATTGGGTTCAGCCTACTTCATTGAAGGCCCTCCAGAAGTTTTCGGGTTTTACTAATTTCTATCGTAAATTTATAGGTAATTTTTCTGGTATTGTCAAACCACTGACTGATCTGACCAAGAAGGGAGCTGATGTGCTGAATTGGTCTCCTGAGGCTGTCTCAGCATTTCAGGTGCTTAAGTGGAGATTTACTTCAGCTCCAGTTTTACGGCAACCTGATGTCTCACTTCCATTTCAGGTGGAGGTAGATGCTTCTGAGATTGATGCAGGAGCTGTTTTGTCCCAAAAAGACCCTGTGACTTCTAAGATGAATCCCTGTGCCTTCTTTTCTCGAAAGTTCTCCCCATCTGAACGCAACTATGACATGGGGAATCGGGAATTGTTGGCCATGAAATGGGCATTTGAAGAGTGGAGACATTGGTTGGAGGGAGCTAGACATCAAGTTGTGGTCCTCACCGATCACAAGAATCTGATATATCTGGAGTCGGCCAAACGCTTGAATCCTAGACAGGCTAGATGGGCTTTGTTTTTCACGTGTTTTAATTTTGTGGTCTCTTTTCTTCTGGGCACTAAGAATTTTAAGGCAGACGCCATTTCTAGGAGTTTCTTTGCCAATTCTCTTAATGTGACCGAGCCTACTACCATCCTAGCTGAGGGGGTAGTTCTTTCTGCCATTTTGCCCGATTTGAGACGTGCTCTGGAGGAATTTCAGGAGGACAAACCTGAGCGTTGCCCTATGGGAAAATTGTATGTTCCTGACCAGTGGAGAAAGAGAGTGATGTCTGAAATTCATTGCTCCGCAATGGCTGGTCATCCAGGTATTTTTGGTACTAGAGATTTGGTGAGTCAGTCTTTTTGGTGGCCTGCCTTATCTCGTGATGTCAGGAATTTTGTACAGTCCTGTGGGACTTGTTCTCAGTCTAAACCCTGTTCTCATTCTGGTGGGTTGCTGAGGCCCCTGCCGGTGCCCAAGAGGCCATGGACCCATATCTTAATGGATTTTATTTCTGATCTTCCTGTCTCTCAGAGAATAACTGTTATCTGGGTGATTTGTGATAGATTTTCGAAGATGGTCCATCTTGTACCACTCCCAAAGTTGCCATCTTACGCTGAGTTGGTACCCTTGTTTTTACAACAGGTGGTTCGGTTACATGAGATTCCTGAGAACATTGTGTCCGACAGTGGAGTCCAGTTTGTTTCCAGATTCTGGAAAGCCTTTTGTTCCAATCTGGGAATTCAGTTATCCTTCTCCTCCGCGTTTCATCTCCAGACCAATGGACAGACTGAGAGAACAAACCAGACCTTGGAGTCTTATTTAAGAAGTTTTATATCTGCTGATCAGGATGATTGGGTCTCATTTTTGCCCTTGGCCGAATTCGCACTGAACAATAGAGCTAGTTCTGCCACTTTGATGTCACCCTTTTTCTGTAATTTTGGGTTTCATCCTCGATTCTCTTCAGGGCAAGTGGAATCTTCGTCCTGCCCAGGTGTGGACACTGTGGTTGAGAGAATGCAGCAGATATGGGACCAAGTGGTGGATAAGTTGTCACTCTCTCAGGAAAAGGCCCAGCGTTTTTCCAACCGGCATAGGACCATTGGTCCCCGGTTTAAAGTGGGTGATATGGTTTGGTTGTTGTCTAAGAATATTCCTATGAAGGTTGCATTTCCAAAATTTAAGCCAAGATTTATTGGACCTTATAAGGTTTTGGAGATTCTTAATCCTGTCTCTTTTCGATTGGCTCTTCCAGTTACGTTCAAGATCCATAACGTATTTCACAAATCTCTGTTGAAAAGGTTTGTTGAGCCAGTGGTTCCTATGGCAGCACCTCCTGACCCTGTGTTGGTTGAAGGCAATGTGGAATATGAGGTAGAGAAAATATTGGATTCTCGTTTGGTTAGACGGAGACTCCAGGATTTGGTCAAATGGAAGGGTTATGGCCAGGAGGATAATTCTTGGGTCTCTGCCTCTGATATTCATGCCAATAGATTGGTTCGTGCTTTTCACCGGGCCCATCCTGATCAGCCTGGTGGCGTGCATGAGGGTTCGGTGACCCCTCCTCAAGGGGGGTACTGTTGTGAGTTCATTTTCTGGTCTACCAGTTGTGAGTTCTCCTTCCAGGCTCCCTCTGGTGGTAGTGGTAGTGAGGCTGATTTAATCAGTGGAGATCTTCCACCTGATAATGAGGATGACGATTGGACCTCAGGAATCTCAGACTGGATATAAGACAGCCGACGCCCTATTCTGGTGCTGATGATTCCTTCTGGCTTGTCAGGTCTTGGTTCTCAGCTCTATTCCAGTCAGCTCAAACTAAGTTTTTCTGCTAATGTTCACACTTCATTTTTTTGGTCTATTCAGTTTTTTGTGTGGTCAGCAAGCCCCGGCTGGGGCTGTGCTGAATTTCCTCTCTTATTTATCTGTATTTGCCAATTTGCTTTTTTTGTCCCTTATTAGATTGGCCTCTTTTTGCTCTGTCTCAGAATATTTCAGAGTGCTGATATAGTGGGAGAAGTCTAGTGACTTCAGGGTTAATTTTGTTATCAGAAGTGTTGGACATTATTTTTGTAAGGTTTTTGGCAGATTGCAGACAGTGTCTTTCCTATCCTTTCTTGTTAGTTTGTGCCCCATCGTTTGCTCAGCCTATTTTCCTGCCTGTGTTTGTGTTTTCATCTTGTTTCACTGTCAATACGTGTGTGGGGGCTGTCTTTCCTTTGGGGTCTGCTTTGGGGAAGTTAGTTTTCCCCTTTTCTTGCATTAGGCTTATTTAGTCCTCTGGCTGTGACGAAGCGTCTAGGTTCATCGTAGGAACACTCCACGGCTGCTGCTAGTTGTGTGGTTAGGATCAGGGATCTGCAATCTCCATAGTGACCAACCTCTCTGGTTTTCTGTGTCTTAGCTTGTTTTGTTTTTTCCTCCACGGTGACCCATTCATAACACCTACCCTTGAAAAGATGGTCACCAGTGTATCAGCCACCATATCCGCCCTGGTTGAAGACAGAGCTACTGCCTCTGGGTACCGGGTAGCATAGTCTACCATGGTGAGAATGTATTGCTTTCCAGAGCTGCTGGGGATGGCCAGCGGTCCTACAATGTCTACCGCAATTCTCTGGAAAGGCTCCTCTATCACCGACAAAGGGATAAGGGGAGCCTTAAGAGCAGGCCCGGCCTTACCCACTTTTTGACAGGTGTCACAGGAGCGGCAGTATTGTGTTACATCCGTCCACATCTTGGTCCAATAGAAGTGTTGAGACAGCCATGCCTTTGTTTTGCTGATCCCCAAGTGTTCGGCGAGTGGAATCTCATGGGCAATCCGCAACAACTCAGTTCTGAACTGATAGGGGACAACCAGCTGTCTTTCCCTCAATCACTTCTTTTCGGATTCTCCGGGTACTGTCTCCCGGTACAACCTTCCTCGTTTCCATAACACCCTCTCCTTATCAGGCTCAGAGGTGGGAGTCTTGGCGAGATCTCTCAATTTCTCCAGACTCGCATCTGAGTGCAGAGCAGCCTGGAAACTCCTTGCTGGAGGCTGCCAGAAGTGACGTCAGGGTCCCTTCCTCACTGGGACCCTCTGGAACCTGCTCTGGCTTCACCTCTGGTTCAGTCTCTCCTGTAGCAGAAGAGGGTCCAGAAGACAGGGCGCTACCTGTGATCTGGGCACTCTGACTGCGTGTGACAGCTGCTACGTATGCTGTCTCCCTGGGGATTTCTACAGACCCACCCGTCGGCGCTGCTATGGGCTCTACCTCCCCATCCACCCCCAACACTTCAGCAGCAGTGCTACTTATAGGCCAGTTACCTTCCTCGGTGGCACTGGTCAGTTGCATGGCATTACCTTCCTCATGGTCCCCATGCACCTCCCCATTTCCTTGAGCACTGTTGCTTGCTCCTGCCAGGGGTTCCTCAGCCGTCTCACTCCGCAGAGTGATGGGGCTGAGCACTCCGGTAACTGTGGACATATCTACCGTTTCAAAGAAATGGTTAACAGGTTCAGTCGGCACAGATACATTATCTTCATCATTCCTAGGGAAAGAATGGTTATCAGATTTCTTTGGAACAGTTACATCACAATCAGCATCATTCCTGGGGAAAGACTGGTTATTAGTTGCATCATTACTCATCAAGGCATTAGCAGGTAACACATTCAGTTTCCCATCATAATCAACATCATCGTCATCATGGCTAATGTTACCCTTATCATCAGATTGGGGAGGGGTGTCAGGGACATAGTATACAACCATCCTCCCCAAGTCAGTCCCCAATAAAACATCAGTGGGCAGGTTTTAAAACACTCCCACTTCCCTCACCCCGCTCCCAGCACCCCAATCAAGGAATACCCGGACCACTGGCAAGGGACAACGGGTGCCTCCAATCCCGGTAACCGTCAGGGTTTTCCCCTCTACAAACTCTTCAGGGGCCGCCAGTCCAGGACGGATGAGGGTTCGTTCAGCCCCGGTGTCCTTGAGGCCTTTAGCAAGATGGGTCCCCACCTGAACAGATTGAACATTGTCGCCAATCCTCTCAACCACACCTCCCACCAAAAGAACAGAGGTGTTGGGCCCAGAGGCCTTGTCTGGGGGGTTCTTCGGCCTTTCCGGACAGGTGAACCTGAGGTGACCAGTCCGATCACAGTTGAAACACTTGCGACTGTCAGTAGTAGGTCTGGTTTTGGCAACAGGGAAAGGGCCTCCGGAGGGATGGCTAGCTGGGGTACTGGGGTTGGTTGTAGGCTTAGCTCCTCTCCAGCTGGTGGTGACTGGCCTCCGCGTCTCTGGCTTCCAGTTGGCCTCATAGTTGTCGGCGTTCTGCGCCGCTTTGTCCACATTCGTTGGTTCACGGTCCAGGATGAACTGTTGGACCTCAGCTGGGCAAAGATGCACGAACTGGTCTTTGATCATCAGGTCCCGTAGCAGCTTAAAGGAGTTAACTGACAGTCCATGGATCCACTGGTCAAAGTGGGTCCTGAGTCCTTGCACCACATCGCTATAGCTATCGTGTGGGCCACGTTGGAGGTTCCGGAACTTCTTTCGGTAGACCTCAGGTGTCAGACGGTATTTGGCGATCAGAGCTTGCTTGATGGCATCATAGTCGTCATCGTCTTCTGGCGGAAGAGAAGCAAATGCCTCCAGAGCTTTGCCTTTTAGCCCTGGGGTCAAGTACCGGGCCCATTGGGCCTTGTCCAGACGGTACTGTCTGCAGGCTTTCTCAAAGGCTCGCAAAAACGTGTCCAAGTCACCGTCCTTTTCCATCAAGGGAAAATGCTCTGGCCGGGGTTTAGGACACTGGACGCTGCTGGGCTCACTGCTTCGGGCTGTGGGGGCATTCCCCCCCGCTGGAGCACCTCCAGTTCATGGGCCCTCTGCACCTGGTGCTCGGCTCTCTCAGCTTCTCTTTCGACCTGTGCTTGGCGCTCAGCTCTCTCCTGAGCATGCTGGATCAGCTTCAGACGTCCATCATGGTCTTCGGCAGGGAGCTGCTGTAGAGCCATTTGCAGATAGCGGTCCAAAACTTCCTGGCTGCTGGTCCGGCCGACCTGCACCATCTGGACCTCTGCGGCCGCATGTTGTGAGTTCATTTTCCCCTTCACTACCGAGGCCCGAGGAACTCCCTCTTCTGGTGAAGAAAGGTAGTGAGCCTGATTGTCAAACACCTGGGGCTGATGATGATGACTGGCTGAGTGGAGTTAATGACTGGATATAAGGCTGCCGACGCCCTTCTGGCCTGCGGGTGATTTCTCTGTGGACTTCTAGGAAACCAGTCTGATTCCTGCTCATCTAAAGCGAAGATTTCTGCTTTGCCTTTTTGCATTAGTGTTTTGTTTTCCTTGCTTTTCTGGATTCTGCCATTCCCTGCAGGGGTGAGCTGAATCTCCTTTTGCCTGTTGCTCTGTCTTCAGAATATTCCTGAGTACTGACATAGCCTTTTTTGAAGCCTAGCGTCTTCAGGGCCTTTTTTACTGTCAGTTTGTTGGCTCTTATTTTCATAGGGTTTTTTCACGGATTGCAGACAGCAGCCTTCCTGTCCTTTCCTATCTAAGCTAGCTTGGGCCCCATCTTTGCTCAGTCTATCTTTCTGTCTGTGTTTTGTTCTTTCTTCTTGCTTCACCGTCATTATATGTAGGGGGCTGCCTTTTGCTTTGGGGTCTGCTCTGGGGCAGTTTAGATTTCCCTTTCTGTCTTTAGGCTATGTAGTCCTCCGGCTGTGATCGAGGGGCCTAGGGCATCGTAGGAGCCCCCCACGGCTACTGCTAGTTGTGTTGATAGGTTCAGGGGTCTGCAATCCGATAGCTGCCAACTTGTCTGGTTTTCTGGACTTAGCTAGCATTTCTATTTTTGCCTCCTACGGTGACTCAATCATAACAGAATCACCCGCCATACCGCAGATCCTAGGGTACTCAATTGCAGGAAAGAATTGTATAAAAAAAAAAAAAAAAGGTGTGTATATTTTTTCCTCTATATCTCTGAGGCCGTAGGGGGAATTTTTTTTTCTCTCAATGGAGATAAAGCAATTGTCTGATCGTGTGGAGCAGCTCGCTGCGGAAGTGCGGGGAATTTCCGCCTACCTTGCTCATTCTCATGCTGCTGAACCAAAGATTCCTACACCTGATGTATTTTTTGGGGATCGGTCTAAATTTTTGAATTTCAAAAATAACTGTAAATTATTTTTTGCCTTGAAGCCTAACTCATCAGGGAGCTCCGCGCAGCAGGTTAAAATTGTCATCTCTTTGCTGCGTGGCGATCCCCAGGATTGGGCATTTTCTTTGAAACCAGATGATCCTATTCTGACTAATGTGAACGCATTTTTTCAGGCCTTGGGGTTGTTGTATGACGAACTTAATGCCATTGATCAGGCTGAAAAGACCCTGCTGGCATTGAACCAGGGTCGTGATTCTGCAGAATTGCACTGTCAAAAATTCCAAAAGTGGGCAGTACTTACTACCTGCAATGATAATGCCTTGGCTGCTCTCTTTCGGAAGGGGTTGTCAGAAGCCGTAAAAGATACTATGGTGGGATTTCCTGTTCCCTCTGGTCTTGACAATTCTATGTCTTTAGCCATTCAGGTTGATCGGCGTTTGCGCGAACGCAGAGCTGCACGAGAGGTGTTGCCACCTGTTGAACAGATGTCTGAACCTATGCAATGTGATAGAGTTTTTTCCAGAGAGCAGCGTCAGGAGTTCAGAAGGCGTAATAAGTTGTGTTTTTTCTGTGGAGATGCCTCGCATATTATTTCTGTCTGTCCTAAACGCGAGAAACGCCTTGCACACACGTTTTCTGTTGGTGGTGTTCAACCTAAGTTTCTTCTGGCTATTACTCTGATCTGCTCCCTGTCCACATTTTCCGCCAAGGCTTTTGAGGATTCGGGAGCAGCTCTAAACCTAATGGACTTGGATTTTGCTAAACGTTGTGGATTTCCGATGACACCTCTGCAGACGCCTATCCCTTTGAGGGGGATTGATGCTACTCCTTTGGCTAAAAATAAACCTCAGTTTTGGACCCAGGTGGTAATGCGGGTCGCCCCAGACCATCAAGAAAATTGCAGGTTTTTGGTGTTACATAATCTGCATGATACTATTGTTCTGGGGTTTCCCTGGTTACAAATTCATAATCCAGTTTTGGATTGGAAATCTGTGTCTGTGGTG
The DNA here is from genome assembly GCF_039654945.1 of Dendrobates tinctorius. Taxonomy (NCBI): domain Eukaryota; kingdom Metazoa; phylum Chordata; class Amphibia; order Anura; family Dendrobatidae; genus Dendrobates; species Dendrobates tinctorius. The sequence goes on along the minus strand of NW_027361690.1, from coordinate 99,696,027 downwards.
AGTTGGGGTTGTCGGTGTGCCTTTAGTGAGGCTCCGGTGTTTTCCACCTCTCCTCAGTCGCATGATGTTCCTGATTATTTGGCGGACTTTTATGATGTATTTAGTGAGAATGAGTCTGTGTCTCTGCCTCCTCATAGGAGTTATGACTGTGCAATTGAACTGAGCCCGGGGTATAAATTTCCCAAGGGTCGGCTCTTCAATTTATCTGTACCCGAGCACGAGGCTATGCGATCCTATATTAAGGAGGCGTTGGAGAAGGGTCATATTAGACCATCCTCGTCACCCTTAGGTGCCGGGTTTTTTTTGTAGCCAAAAAGGATAGATCATTAAGACCTTGTATTGATTATCGTGCTCTCAACAAAATTACTGTTAAATATCAGTATCCGTTACCCCTGATTTCTGATCTATTCTCCAGAGTTAAAGGTGCTTGCTGGCTTACCAAGCTTGACCTCAGGGGGCGTATAATCTTATTCGCATTAAGCATGGGGATGAATGGAAGACGGCATTTAATACTCGGGAGGGACATTTTGAGTACCTGGTGATGCCTTTTGGGCTCACTAATGCCCCTTCTGTCTTCCAGTGCTTCATGAACGATATTTCCCGAGATTTTGTCGATAAATTTTTGATTATCTATCTGGATGATATTTTGATCTTCTCCAAGGATTGGGATTCTCATGTGGAACATATTCGGACTGTGTTCCGGATCTTGAGGGAGAATTCCCTGTATGTCAAAGGATCTAAATGCCTTTTTGGAGTACAGAGGATTTCTTTTTTGGGATTTATTTTGTCCCCGTCAACTATTGAAATGGACCCGGCCAAGGTACAGGCCATTTACGATTGGGTTCAGCCCACTTCTTTGAAGGCCCTCCAGAAGTTTTTGGGTTTTGCTAATTTTTATCGGAAATTTATAGCAAAATTTTCTAGTATTGCCAAGCCATTGACTGATTTGACTAAGAAGGGTGCTGATGTGTTAAATTGGTCTCCGGAGGCTGTTTCTTCCTTTCAGGAGCTGAAGCGAAGGTTCACCTCCGCCCCGGTTTTGCAGCAACCTGATGTCTCACTTCTGTTCCAGGTAGAGGTGGATGCTTCTGAGATTGGTGCAGGAGCTGTTTTGTCCCAAAAGGATCCTGTAACATCTAAAATGAATCCCTGTGCTTTCTTTTCCCGAAAGTTCTCTCCATCTGAACGTAACTATGATGTGGGGAATCGGGAACTGTTAGCCATGAAATGGGCATTTGAGGAGTGGAGACATTGGTTGGAGGGAGCTAAGCATCAAGTCGTGGTCCTCACTGACCACAAGAATTTGATTTACCTAGAGTCGGCTAAGCGCTTGAACCCTAGACAGGCTAGGTGGGCCTTGTTTTTTACACGTTTTGATTTTGTGGTTTCTTTTCTTCCTGGAACTAATAATGTCAAGGCTGACGCCCTCTCTAGGAGCTTCTTTGCTGATTCTCCTGTGGTGACCAAGCCTGCTACCATCTTAGGCGAAGTGGTAGTTCTTTCTGCCATCTTGCCTGATTTGAGACGTGCTCTGGAAGAGTTCCAGGAGGACAAACTTGAGCGTTGTCCCAGTGGAAAGTTGTGTGTTCCTGACCAGTGGAAGAAGAGAGTGATGTCTGAAGTTCATTGCTCTGCTTTGGCTGGTCATCCAGGTATTTTTGGTACTAGAGATCTGGTGAGTCGGTCTTTTTGGTGGCCCTCCTTGTCTCGTGATGTCAGGAATTTTGTGCAGTCCTGTGGGACGTGCTCCCGGTCTAAATCGTGTTCTCGCTCTAGTGGGTTGTTGATGCCTTTGCCTGTCCCCAAGAGACCATGGACCCATATTTCAATGGATTTCATCTCTGATATGCCTGTCTCGCATAGGATGACTGTTATTTGGGTGATTTGTGATAGGTTCTCTAAGATGGTTCATCTTGTACCACTCTCTAAGTTGCCGTCTTCCTCTGAATTGGTGCCCCTGTTTTTACAACAGGTGGTTCGCTTACACGGGATTCCTGAGAACATTGTATCTGACAGAGGAGTCCAGTTTGTGTCTAGATTTTGGAGAACTTTCTGTTCCAAGCTGGGAATTCAGTTGTCCCTCTCCTCTGCTTTTCACCCTCAGACCAATGGGCAGACAGAGAGAACAAACCAGACCTTGGAGTCATATTTGAGATGTTTTATTTCTGCAGATCAGGATGATTGGGTTTCATTTTTGCCCTTGGCCGAATTTGCTTTAAATAATAGAGCTAGTTCTGCCACTTTGATGTCACCTTTTTTTTGTAACTTTGGGTTTCATCCTCGATTTTCTTCAGGGCAGGTGGAGCCCTCTGCCTGCCCAGGTGTTGACACTGTGGTGGAGAGAATGCACCAGATCTGGGACCAAGTGGTGGATAAGTTATCTCTCTCCCAGGAAAAGGCCCAGCGGTTTTCCAACCGACATAGGACCATTGGTCCCCAGTTTAAGGTTGGTGATATGGTGTGGTTATCATCAAAAAATATTGCTATGAAGGTGGCTTCTCTTAAGTTTAAGCCTAGATTTATTGGACCTTACAAGATTTTGGAGATTATTAATCCGGTCTCTTTTCGTTTGGCTCTTCCTGTCACATTTAAAATCCCTAATGTGTTCCATAAATCTTTGTTGAAGAGGTTTGTTGAACCTGTTGTTCCGGGAGTTGCACCTCCAGACCCTGTAGTGGTTGAAGGTAACATGGAATATGAGGTAGAGAAAGTACTGGATTCCCGTCTGGCTAGACGGAGACTCCAGAATTGGGTTAAGTGGAAGGGTTATGGTCAGGAGGATAATACCTGGGTCTCTGCCTCTCATATTCATGCCAAAAGATTGATGCGTGCCTTTCATCGGGCTCACCCTGATCGCCCTGTTGGCGTGGTTGAGGGTTCGGTGACCCCTCCTCAAGGGGGAGGTACTGTTGTGAGTTCATTTTCCCCTTCACTACTGAGGCCCGAGGAACTCCCTCTTCTGGTGAAGAAAGGTAGTGAGCCTGATTGTCAAACACCTGGGGCTGATGATGATGACTGGCTGAGTGGAGTTAATGACTGGATATAAGGCTGCCGACGCCCTTCTGGCCTGCGGGTGATTTCTCTGTGGACTTCTAGGAAACCAGTCTGATTCCTGCTCATCTAAAGCGAAGATTTCTGCTTTGCCTTTTTGCATTAGTGTTTTGTTTTCCTTGCTTTTCTGGATTCTGCCATTCCCTGCAGGGGTGAGCTGAATCTCCTTTTGCCTGTTGCTCTGTCTTCAGAATATTCCTGAGTACTGACATAGCCTTTTTTGAAGCCTAGCGTCTTCAGGGCCTTTTTTACTGTCAGTTTGTTGGCTCTTATTTTCATAGGGTTTTTTCACGGATTGCAGACAGCAGCCTTCCTGTCCTTTCCTATCTAAGCTAGCTTGGGCCCCATCTTTGCTCAGTCTATCTTTCTGTCTGTGTTTTGTTCTTTCTTCTTGCTTCACCGTCATTATATGTGGGGGGCTGCCTTTTGCTTTGGGGTCTGCTCTGGGGCAGTTTAGATTTCCCTTTCTGTCTTTAGGCTATGTAGTCCTCCGGCTGTGATCGAGGGGCCTAGGGCATCGTAGGAGCCCCCCACGGCTACTGCTAGTTGTGTTGATAGGTTCAGGGGTCTGCAATCCGATAGCTGCCAACTTCTCTGGTTTTCTGGACTTAGCTAGCATTTCTATTTTTGCCTCCTACGGTGACTCAATCATAACAGCCGCACCATTGGCACTGGTGCTGCCTTCTGCACCCTGGCTCTCATTCCGTTGCACTAGAGCCGCGACCAATTGGGCTTTGGTCTTGTCGGTGACATCAATCTGGCTTTCCCTGCACAGGGACCTCAGGGTGTCCTTATTAAGCTGCTTATAATGTGATTCTCCCCAAGTAGCCATGGTTGCCAAATAAAAGATAGAAAAGAAAATCGGAGAGAAGGAAGGGGATACTCGCAAGTACACACAAATGTCTCAGGACCAGTAAACACTGAGTCTGTTCTCCAAAACCTATGATGCAGGATTCCTGCAGGAACCATGCAGGTTTTTAGTGAGAGGAAAGATCACTCAAACCAAATCACTAATGCTCTATGATTATCCCACCACTGCCACCAATATGTCACGATCCCACTGCTGCCACCAATATGTGACGATCCCATCATTGACACCAATATGTCAGCGGACGGAGGGATGCGACGCACTGCCGGTACACGGCTATCACAGGCACAGTGGGGGCTTATCTTAGTTATCCCACCACTGGCACCATGTGCCACTGGCACTTGCCCCAACAATTTATCACAGGGGGGTTATTTTGGATGCCCCACCACTGCTAGCAACCTTCCAAGAACTGCGGGGATTTATGGATATCCCACTTTCTAAGTTCCACTTTGGAACTTGCAGCTCTCCGGCGCCCCCTTATCCTCAGGTCAGTCAGGGAACTACACCTAGGATAATTGGTTACCGGCCGGCTGCCTCAATGAGGTCTGGCCACCCGGCATGCTGCAGTGAGGGAATTATCAATGCTCTGGCCGCAGCCACCCAATTAGCTTATCAAATCCCTTTCCATCACAGCCAGCTGTACCTGGGGCCCAAATCACATTTCGCCGCCACCAGCTACGTTTTACTTAATCAATGAGTTAATTAAGAGGGTCCGTAGCAAACCCCCAAATTAGTAGCGACTATCTAAAAAAAGGCGTATAGTTTGTTTCTTAGAGCATGAAGACAGACTGATAATTTTGAGAATTATTCCCCAAAGAGGGCAGTGATTACATAGATAAATAGTTGTTACAAAGTTGAGACATTAAATATGTACAAGGCAAATATAAAATAACAGGGATGAAGCAGAAAGTAAACTTACAGTTGCTCAATTGTCCTTAGGCAAGCCATGTGCTAGGGGGATGGGCAGCCAGCCACACATCCCCAGACATTTGCAGGTTCTTTCAGCATTAAAACTCCAGCTCAACTGACTCTCTTGCTCACTGGCATGCTTTATGACCTCTGCTGAGTGACCTCACAAAAGGGGCCGGCTGGAGAAATTCAGCCCCCCTTTCTCCAAGTTATGATTTGGCTACAAAACTTATCATGACTATATCTAGCTGAGGAAAGCTCGTATAAACACGCATATGGTATCATTGGTTGTAGTTTATCAAATATAATACAAGAAAATCAAACATGCAGCAGATGGGACACACCGTTTGGGAGTAATTCATATCTCAGTTTCTGAGGGTCCGAGAACTTCGCAAGAGCCACCGTAGTGAAGCCGGGTCTGCTCAGATCACAGAAATGTCCGTTTCATTTTTTTGCCGCGACCGGAGCCCATGCTAGCTTAGTTTACTATCTCTCATAGTTTTATTCAGCTGCATGTCTCAAACAAAGAAATGCTCTCCACTCAGCTTAATTAACATTCCATTCACTTAGTTGTTCGGGGAGGGGGGGAGAGAAGAATGTACACTGAAGTTTCAGGTTTCACTGAGCTGCAGGCAGGCAGATAGCTGTGACAGGCAGATTTTCTCATCAGTGTGTAGAGGACTGGAAGATTCTAGAAAGTACCAGCAAAATCATACCTTACTACAACATTACACGCATGAAGCGCAGCGCTAAAAAATGCTAGTGTGAAAATAGCCTTATAATCTGAAAACTACGGTAATCGAAATAACAGAGTAAAAATATATATTTTATTTTTTAAGGGGAACTAATAAAATAACAGAAATTAATTACAAAAACAAAGTATTATCTTGAAATAGGAGGCCAAGCTCCAAGTGGAATTTGAGGAAGACGTTGTCATATAGGTTTCACAATCGAAATAGGAGTTATCCAACACTGTTACTTTTTGGGGGGAGGGTTGGTTATTTTTAAAAAATATGGTTATTTTTTAAATTTTTAAATGGGAACTAATGAAAATAACTGAAATTAAATACAAAAACAAACTATTATCTTCAACCAGGAGTTCTGGCTTCAGAAGTGGTGTACTGTGCCTCTCTACAAAGTGGGACAGGAACTTATGTGTCATGGATGGGCATATTTCTTCTGCTCCTGCAACAGGCATCAGCAGCACTTCCACTTTCCCGTCCCTTATTGCATGCCTTATGCATTTTGTAATTGCTAGTTCTCTTGAAGCCAAGTTTATTTCTAATAACAGAAAAGAAGTGGTCACCTGCTGCAATCAAAGCAGTTTTTAGGAGTTTACTCACAATGTAACAGAAATAGCGCAAAAAAAGTCTGAATGACAATCAAAATCAATGCAGAAAAATTTTTCAATGCTTTTTTTCAGTTTTAGAGATCTCAGACATGTTCACAGAGTATGTGACACTGTAGGGCTGAGAAATGGAAGCCTACAAATCTTTTAAAAGCTTTTTTCAGTTTTAGGGATCAAGAAATATTCACAGACCATGTAATACTGTACGGCTGATAAATTGATTCCTATCAAATTTTTGAAATCTTTTTTCAGCTTTAGAAATCACAGAAATGTTTACAGGTCTTTTAACATTTTATGGCTGAGAAATGGAAGCCTACCAAATTTTGAAAAGCTTTTTCTCAGTTTAAAGATCACAGAAAAGTACTCCACACTATGGAATAGTGTGTGGCTGAGAAATGTAGTCCAGGAAAATGTTTCAACGATTTTTGGACCTCAAATCACGTAAACTTAATGGATCAAAATATATTTAATATTCAGCCACCACTAAAAATGGCTATAGCTGCATATTTTCTGACAAACTGCACAGGCCTAATCCCTGTCTACAGACTGAATTCTAAGTGAAGATTGTATGTGATCCAAACTGCAAAGCAAACAATTAGTCCTTAGAAGGGCTTAGAAGTATTAACACTACAGGCCTCTGATTCGTTATACTGTGCACACAGGCCTAGGCAAGCACTCTATTCCTCCAATACGAAGTGTCACAGAGCTGTGGATTGGCTTCAATGTGCCAAGCTGGGCGGAGCCTGTCCTTTTATAATCCCTGATGATGTCTGACGGACAGCCAATCACAGTAATGGCACAACTAAGATGGCTGCAGCATTTCAGTGAGTTACAGGCAATCCCTGCATGCTTATTGGCTGTATAACAGGTGCCAAAGATGTGGGGTGGGGATTCAAGTTTTATATCTAGAACCACCCATTGCTCACCGAATAACGAGCACATCCGAGCACCATGATACTCGAGTGATAACTGAGTATCACCGGGCACGTTTGCTAATCTTTATTATATATAAGGCTACTCATTTCCCACTGCTCTATAACATGGTGCCTTCAGATTGGGGGTGCATTTTCATGGTGACAAGTTCCCTTTAAAAAGCTTTTCTCAAGTAATCAAGCAGGCTACAGCTCTGCATCCTCTTTACAGTCTGTTCACTTCATGGTCTCTGACCGGGTGGGCATTCCTCTTTGAGTGATAGTCTTGGTGACTAGCTGAGCTGTAGTATATGTAGTAAATTTGCAGTAAATTTCAGCACAAGTTCTGTTGCAACACAATCATCTATCAATGGTTTGGTCTGAGTCTACACTATAATCACTATATGTACACAAAGAGATAATAGCACATTTGAGAGAACACTTAGCTCAGGAAAGTGAGTCATGATTAGGAGACCTGCTCTGAAAGCTGTGGTGCTAATAATTTTGCAAAATATATGTTAGCAGCTTGGACGTTCCAACATGACAGTGATCCAAAACACAAGGCCAAGTCGACCTGTCATTGGCTACAGCAGAACAAAGTGAAGGTTCTGGAGTGGCCACCTCTCTCTCCTGACCTCAATATCATTGAGCCACTCTGGGGAGATCTCAAGCACGCAATTCATGCTAGACAGCCCAGGAATTTACAGGAACTGGAGGCTTTTTGCTAAGAAGAGTGGGCAGCTTTACCATCTGAGAAATTAAAGAACCTCATCCACAACTACCACAAAACACTTCAAGCTGTTATTGATGTTAGAGGGGGCAATACATGGTATTAAGAAATGGGGTATGTGAACTTTTGATTAGGTTCATTTGGATGTTTTGGGTTATCATTATGATTTAAAAAGAGAAAACACAGTAGTTTGACAATAAATGGCTTCACCCAACCACTAACGATGAGTGGAGAAAAAGTGATGGTGTTATCATTAGTGTTGAGCGATACCGTTCGATACCCAAAAATATCGTATCGGATGGTATCGCCCGATACGAAAAAAATATCGGGTATCGCCGATTCCGATACCGGAAGTCCCATTCAAGTCAATGGGACTTCCAGTATCGGAATTAAAAAAAAGGCCTTTATTTCCTTGTTGGCTAATTCTACATAATTGAAAACAAATAAGAATCATGTAGAATGTATTGTGGGAGGTGGAGGAGACATTAAAAGCATAGTGGTTTATTCAAATCACATGGCATAGCATTAATTCCAATTTTTTTTTCAAGACGTTCGGAGTTAAAAAGATATTGACTATGTTAACTTTTTTATATTTAGTCAGATATGTATGTTTCGCAACTTCCATGCTCTTCACCTTCTTTTGTACTTCTCCCACACTTTCTCCTTCATGATTCGCAGCAGTAGCATTTTTTTCATCAACTTTTTCTTCACCTTATTCATCTTCTTCTTCTTCACCTTCTTCCCATTAATTTTTTTTTTCCATTCTTCATATTCTTCTTATTCAGCTATTATTAATTTTCATATGCTATTTCTTCATCTTCTTCCTATTCTTCTTTTTCTTCATTTTCTTATGGTGACAGGCATTCCTGTAGTACTTATCTATAAAAGTTATAAGATTACACCTTACGTTCAGCCTGTCACAAAAGATTTACAACAGGATTTGTCCGCGTTCAGTTTGGCCTGCAGCAGCAGGCATTTTCCAGGGGCACCACGAGGAGGAACGGACTCACCCCCATTTACTGCTTAGTCTTCTTCTGCTTATAATTTTGATTTCTTCTATGCTGATTTTTTGTCTTATGCTTAATGTTCTTCTGCTTTCTGTTCTTCTGCTTTTGCTTCTTCTGCTTCTTGTTCATCTGTCTTTTGTTCTGTATCTTGGTGGTTGTCTTCATGTTCTTTGTCCTCTTGGTCTTATTATTTAGGGTCATATTTCTGGTCTTCTTTGGTGTGGTCTTCAGGGTCGTCATCATCAGGGTCATCGTCATGGAGATCAATAAGGATTACCAAAGACAATTTCAAAAAGCTTGATCTTGGAAATGTAGCAGAAGGTACAAGAAGGCTGAGAAACTGGCGAGAACCAGCAGACAGTGCTGGCACCCGGATGGGTAGCAGAAGGAACAAGAGCCAATGGCACTACCGAGGACCAACTGACGGTGCTTGACCACGGTTACTAAGCAGAAGGTACCTGTGCTAAAAAGCACTACCAAGGACCAGCTGACGGTGCTGGACCTCGGATACCGAGATGGAGGCACCTAGGCCAAAGGTTGTGGCGAGAACCAGCAGACAGTGCTGGCACCCGGATGGGTAGCAGAAGGAACAAGAGCCAATGGCACTACCGAGGACCAACTGACGGTGCTGGACCACGGTTACTAAGCAGAAGGTACCTGTGCTAAAAAGCACTACCAAGGACCAGCTGACGGTGCTGGACCTCGGATACCGAGATGGAGGCACCTAGGCCAAAGGCTGTGGCGAGAACCAGCAGACAGTGCTGGCACCCGGATGGGTAGCAGAAGGAACAAGAGCCAATGGCACTACCGAGGACCAACTGACGGTGCTGGACCACAGTTACTAAGCAGAAGGTACCTGTGCTAAAAAGCACTACCAAGGACCAGCTGACGGTGCTGGACCTCGGATACCGAGATGGAGGCACCTAGGCCAAAGGCTCTGGCGAGAACCAGCAGACAGTGCTGGAACCCGGGTGGGTAGCAGAAGGTACCCATTGAAAGCAAAGTAGCCAGGCCGCAAGCCGGCCGCAGTTACTGAAACCCACAGTCCTACAGGGGGTCCATGTCCCATTGGCACTACGGATCCAGCCTTCAGTGCCAGTTCCCGCAGCCCACATAGGAGTCACCTAAACTGTAGGCACCGTAGAGTCGGCTAACCCGGCCGCAAGACGACAGGACAACGGATTGGTGGCATAGTGACCTTGACACTACCCGGAAACAGCAGGCGTGCTGGAACCAGGCTGGGCAACAGGGAGTCCCCGTGCCAAAGACACTGCCGAGAACCAGCTGACAGTGCTGGAACCCAGATGGGTAGCAAAAACTACAAGAGCCAATGGCACTACCGAGGAACAGCTGATGGTGCTGGACCACGGTTACTAGGCAGGAGGTACCTGTTCTAGAAAGCACTACCAAGGACCAGCTGACGGTGCTGGACCTCGGATACCGAGATGGAGGCACCTAGGCCAAAGCCTCTGGCGAGAACCAGCAGACAGTGCTGGAACCCGGGTGGGTAGCAGAAGGTACCCATTGAAAGCAAAGTAGCCAGGCCGCAAGCCGGCCGCAGTTACCGAAACCCACAGTCCTACAGGGGGTCCATGTCCCATTGGCACTACGGATCCAGCCTTCAGTGCCAGTTCCCGCAGCCCACATAGGAGTCACCTAAACTGTAGGCACCGTAGAGTCGGCTAACCCGGCCGCAAGACGACAGGACAACGGATTGGTGGCATAGTGACCTTGACACTACCCGGAAACAGCAGGCGTGCTGGAACCAGGCTGGGCAACAGGGAGTCCCCGTGCCAAAGACACTGCCGAGAACCAGCTGACAGTGCTGGAACCCAGATGGGTAGCAAAAGCTACAAGAGCCAATGGCACTACCGAGGAACAGCTGATGGTGCTGGACCACGGTTACTAGGCAGGAGGTACCTGTTCTAGAAAGCACTACCAAGGACCAGCTGACGGTGCTGGACCTCGGATACCGAGATGGAGGCACCTAGGCCAAAGCCTCTGGCGAGAACCAGCAGACAGTGCTGGAACCCGGGTGGGTAGCAGAAGGTACCCATTGAAAGCAAAGTAGCCAGGCCGCAAGCCGGCCGCAGTTACCAAAACCCGCAGTCCTACAGGGGGACCATGTCCCATTGGCACTACGGATCCAGCCTTCAGTGCCAGTTCCCGCAGCCCACATAGGAGTCACCTAAACTGTAGGCACCGTAGAGTCGGCTAACCCGGCCGCAAGACGACAGGACAACGAATTGGTGGCATAGTGACCTTGACACTACACGGAAACAGCAGGCGTGCTGGAACCAGGCTGGGCAACAGGGAGTCCCCGTGCCAAAGACACTGCCGAGAACCAGCTGATGGTGCTGGAACCCAGATGGGTAGCAAAAGCTACAAGAGCCAATGGCACTACCGAGGAACAGCTGACGGTGCTGGACCACGGTTACTAGGCAGGAGGTACCTGTGCTAGAAAGCACTACCAAGGACCAGCTGACGGTGCTGGACCTCGGATACCGAGATGGAGGCACCTAGGCCAAAGGCTCTGGCGAGAACCAGCAGACAATGCTGGAACCCGGGTGGGTAGCAGAAGGTACCCATTCAAAGCAAAGTAGCCAGGCCGCAAGCCGGCCGCAGTTACCGAAACCCACAGTCCTACAGGGGGTCCATGTCCCATTGGTACTACGGATCCAGCCTTCAGTGCCAGTTCCCGCAGCCCACATGGGAGTCACCTCAACTGCAGGCACCATAGAGTCGGCTAACCCGGCCGCAAGACGACAGGACAACAGATTGGTGGCATAGTGACCTTGACACTACCCGGAAACAGCAGGCGTGCTGGAACCAGGCTGGGCAACAGGGAGTCCCCGTGCCAAAGACACTGCCGAGAACCAGCTGACGGTGCTGGAACCCAGATGGGTATCAAAAGCTACAAGAGCCAATGGCACTACCAAGGAACAGCTGACGGTGCTGGACCACGGTTACTAGGCAGGAGGTACCTGTGCTAGAAAGCACTACCAAGGACCAGCTGACGGTGCTGGACCTCGGATACCGAGATGGAGGCACCTAGGCCAAAGGCTCTGGCGAGAACCAGCAGACAGTGCTGGCACCCGGATGGGTAGCAGAAGGAACAAGAGCCAATGGCACTACCGAGGACCAACTGACGGTGCTGGACCACAGTTACTAAGCAGAAGGTACCTGTGCTGAAAAGCACTACCAAGGACCAGCTGACGGTGCTGGACTTCGGATACCGAGATGGAGGCACCTAGGCCAAAGGCTCTGGCAAAAACCAGCAGACAGTGCTGGAACCCGGGTGGGTAGCAGAAGGTACCCATTCAAAGCAAAGTAGCCAGGCCGCAAGCCGGCCGCAGTTACCGAAACCCACAGTCCTTCAGGGGGTCCATGTCCCATTGGCACTACGGATCCAGCCTTCAGTGCCAGTTCCCGCAGCCCACATAGGAGTCACCTAAACTGCAGGCACCGTGGAGTCGGCTAACCCGGCCGCAAGACGACAGGACAACGGATTGGTGGCATAGTGACCTTGACACTACCCGGAAACAGCAGGCGTGCTGGAACCAGGCTGGGCAACAGGGAGTCCCCGTGCCAAAGACACTGCCGAGAACCAGCTGACGGTGCTGGAACCCAGATGGGTAGCAAAAGCTACAAGAGCCAATGGCACTACCGAGGAACAGTTGACGGTGCTGGACCACGGTTACTAGGCAGGAGGTACCTGTGCTAGAAAGCACTACCAAGGACCAGCTGACGGTGCTGGACCTCGGATACCGAGATGGAGGCACCTAGGCCAAAGGCTCTGGCGAGAACCAGCAGACAGTGCTGGAACCCGGGTGGGTAGCAGAAGGTACCCATTCAAAGCAAAGTAGCCAGGCCGCAAGCCGGCCGCAGTTACCGAAACCCACAGTCCTACAGGGGGTCCATGTCCCATTGGCACTACGGATCCAGCCTTCAGTGCCAGTTCCCGCAGCCCACATTGGAGTAACCTAAACTGCAGGCACCGTAGAGTCGGCTAACCCGGCCGCAAGACGACAGGACAACGGATTAGTGACCTTGACACTACCCGGAAACAGCAGGCGTGCTGGAACCTGGCTGGGCAACAGGGAGTCCCCGTGCCAAAGACACTGCCGAGCACCAACTGGCGTTGTTGGAGCCCAGGGACAATCATGGTGCAGGCCGAGGCCTACTAGGAGCCAGGTGTAAAGCTGAGGTATTTTGACATTGGAGGGAGCAGGACACTTTGCCCTCCACACAGCGGGGGATCAGCTGACGTTACTGACCCCCACTTTCACATGAACGAGTGTGTTTTTCTGTGTGGACAGCACATCTGAGCACCAACTAGCGTTGTTGGAGCCCAGGGAGAACCAGGGTGCAGGCCGAGGCCTACTTGGTGGCAATTTTACAGTGTTTGTAGGCTACAACAGACTGTCAACGTGCTCCAATTAGGCATCTGTCTCCACTCTGTTTCCAGGATTTCACGTGACTACCAACACCGCCAGTTTATGCGTACAGTAGCCGTCTGCCCAATCCACACGTGTTGCTGTGTTACTGGGATTCCGTAATGTCAGCAGATCCCCTGTTGTGTGTCTGCCACTGTCTCCTGCTCTGTCCACATTCCCACCGCTTGCAGTGGGAAGGTGGACAGCGCAGGAGACAGTGGCGGACACATATTGGGGGATCTGCTGACGTTACAGAACCCCAGTAACACAGGAACACGTGTGGAATGCGTGGACGGCAACTGTGAGCAGGAACTGGCGGTGTTGGAGGTCAGGGGAAATACTAGAGACAGAGTGGAGACAGAAGCCAAATCAGAGAATGTTTAAATCTGAAGTAGTTACAATTTGGAGGCAGCAGCAGTTTGCCCTCCACACAGCAGGGGAACAGCTGACATTACTGAACCCCACTTTCACATGAACGAGTGTGTTTTTCTGTGTGGACAGCACTTCCGAGCACCAACTAGCGTTGTTGGAACCCAAGGACAATCATGGTGCAGGCCGAGGCCTACTGGGAGCCAGGTGTAAAGCTGAGGTATTTTGACTTTGGAGGGAGCAGGACACTTTGCCCTCCACACAGCAGGGGATCAGCTGACGTTACTGACCCCCACTTTCACATGAACGAGTGTGTTTTTCTGTGTGGACAGCACTTCTGAGCACCAACTAGCATTGTTGGAGCCCAGGGAGAACCAGGGTGCAGGCCGAGGCCTACTTGGTGGCAGTTTTACAGTGTTTGTAGGCAACAAAAGACTGTCAACATGCTCCAATTAGGCATCTGTCTCCACTCTGTTTCCAGGATTTCACGTGACTACCAACATTGCCAGTTTATGCGTACAGTAGCTGTCTGCCCAATCCACACGTGTTGCTGTGTTACTGGGATTCTGTAATGTCAGCAGATCCCCTGTTGTGTGTCTGCCACTGTCTCCTGCTCTGTCCACATTCCCACCGCTTGCAGTGGGAAGGTGGACAGCGCAGGAGACAGTGGCGGACACATATTGGGGGATCTGCTGATGTTACAGAACCCCAGTAACACAGGAACACGTGTGGAATGCGTGGACGGCAACTGTGAGCAGGAACTGGCGGTGTTGGAGGTCAGGGGAAATACTAGAGACAGAGTGGAGACAGAAGCCAAATCAGAGAATGTTTAAATCTGAAGTAGTTACAATTTGGAGGCAGCAGCAGTTTGCCCTCCACACAGCAGGGGATCAGCTGACGTTACTGAACACCACTTTCACATGAACGAGTGTGTTTTTCTGTGTGGACAGCACGGTCCGAGCACCAACTAGCGTTGTTGCAACCCAGGGACAATCATGGTGCAGGCCGAGGCCTACTATGAGCCAGGTGTAAAGCTGAGGTATTTTGACTTTGGAGGGAGCAGGACACTTTGCCCTCCACACAGCGGGGGATCAGCTGACGTTACTGACCCCCACTTTCACATGAACGAGTGTGTTTTTCTGTGTGGACAGCACTTCTGAGCACCAACTAGCGTTGTTGGAGCCCAGGGAGAACCAGGGTGCAGGCCGAGGCCTACTTGGTGGCAGTTTTACAGTGTTTGTAGGCTACAACAGACTGTCAACGTGCTCCAATTAGGCATCTGTCTCCACACTGTTTCCAGGATTTCACGTGACTACCAACACCGCCAGTTTATGCGTACAGTAGCCGTCTGCCCATCCACACGTGTTGCTGTGTTACTGGGATTCTGTAATGTCAGCAGATCCCCTGATGTGTGTCTGCCACTGTCTCCTGCTCTGTCCACATTCCCACCGCTTGCAGTGGGAAGGTGGACAGCGCAGGAGACAGTGGCGGACACATATTGGGGGATCTGCTGACGTTACAGAACCCCAGTAACACAGGAACACGTGTGGAATGCGTGGACGGCAACTGTGAGCAGGAACTGGCGGTGTTGGAGGTCAGAGGCCAAATCAGAGAATGTTTAAATCTGAAGTAGTTACAATTTGGAGGCAGCAGCAGTTTGCCCTCCACACAGCAGGGGAACAGATGACGTTACTGAACCCCACTTTCACATGAACGAGTGTGTTTTTCTGTGTGGACAGCACTTCCGAGCACCAACTAGCGTTGTCGGAACCCAGGGACAATCATGGTGCAGACCCAGGTACCACAGGATCAAGTGTGGATTGTGCAGCCGGCACTTGAGAGCAGAAACAGGCGGTGTTGTAGGCTGGAGGAAATACTCAAAACAGAGTGGAGACAGAGGGCAAATCAGAGAACATATTAAATCACCGAACCCCACTTACACATGAGCGAGTGTTTTGTCTGTGCGGACAGCACTTACGAGCACCAATTGGCGTTGTCGGAGCCCAGGGAAAATGAGGTAGTAGGCCGAGGCCTACTTGGAGCCAGGTGTAAATCTGAGGTTGTTTGACTGTGGAGGGAGCAGGACACTATGCCATACACACAGCAGGGGATCAGCTGACGTTACCGAACCCCACTTACACATGAGCGAGTGTTTTGTCTGTGCGGACAGCACTTCTGAGCACCAACTGGGGGTGTCGGAGCCCAGGGAAAATCAGGTAGTAGGCCGAGGCCTACTTGGTGGCAGTTTGCGATTGTTTCTAGACTACTACTAACTGTCAGCGTACTCCAATTAGGCCTCTGTCTTCACTCTGTTTCGAGTATTTCCGCTGGCTTCCAACCACGCCAGTTGCTGCTCTGAAATGCCGTCTGCAGAACCCACACTTGTTCCTGTGTTATTGGGGTTCTGTAACAGCAGCTTCTCCCTAGAGGTGAGTCAGGCAATGTCTCCTGCTCTGTCCACATTTCCACTACAAGTAGTGGGAATGTAGACAAAGCAGGAGACAATGCTGTGCTCAACTCTGGAGATGAGCAGATGTTACAGGACCCAGGTACCACAGGATCAAGTGTGGATTGTGCAGACGGCACTTGAGAGCAGAAACAGGCGGTGTTGTAGGCCGGAGGAAATACTCAATACAGAGTGGAGACAGAGGGCAAATCAGAGAACATATTAAATCAGAGGTAGTCAGAAGTTGTAGGCAGCAGGAGAGTTTGCCGTACACACAGCAGGGGATCAGTTGACGTTACCGAACCCCACTTACACATGAGCGAGTGCTTTGTCTGTGCGGACAGCACTTCTGAGCAACAACGGGCGTTGCTGTAGCCCAGGAAATAAAGTTCAGGTCATAGAAACATGAACACAACAGGAGACCTGGATCCTGTTGCCAGCCAATTATTTATTCTGGAAGAGGACTGGCAAATTCAGGTGAGATCCAGGCCTTGTTCATTTTCACAAAAGTAAGAAGGTCAACATTATTGGCGGATAGTCGCGTGCGACGGTCTGTTACCACACCACCTGCAGCACTAAAGACACGTTCCGATAATACACTGGCAGCAGGGCAAGCCAGCACCTCCAATGCATACTGGCTAAGCTCTGGCCATGTATCCAGCTTAGAGACCCAATACTTGAACGGGGAAGAGCCGTCTGGGAGAACACTAACAGGGCACGACAAGTAGTCTGTCACCATCTGACGGAAACGTTGCCTCCTGCTGACTGGAGCCGTCTGTGATGGTGTAGCCGTTTGTGGCGGTCCCACAAAACTTTTCCACATTTGGGCCATACTGGCCTTGCCTTGTCCTGCAGCACTGCCTCTGCTACCTCTTTGTGCAGAGCTTCCTCCACTGCCTCTACCCACATGGCTGCTTTGAAAAGCACTACCAGCAACACTTGTGGGGGGAATGGAGAACATGATGGCCTGCACAATAGAGTTGAGCGAAACGGGTCGAAAAAATTCAAAAGTCGCCGACTTTTGGCAAAGTCGGGTTTCATGAAACGAAACCCGACCCTAGGATGAGGTCGGCCACGAGGTCGGCGACTTACGCGCCAAAGTCGCGTTTCAAAAGTTTGTTTTGCGCTCTTTTTCAGCCAATCAGGATCCACGGACACTGTGGGCAACGTGTTGACCTAGGCACGGGTCACCACCATCTTTCAGAAGGGCATGCAAGTGATTGGCTTGCTTTGGTGGGCGTCACAGGGGGTATAAAAGGGCGTGCACGCCGACCGCCATCTTACTTCTGCCGATCTTAGTATAGGGAGAGGTTGCTGCTGATTCTGTAGGGAGAGCGTTAGGCAGGGAAGAAGACAAAAAAACTGCTTCTGCTGCTAGCGATTTGGCCTGCACAACACACAAGTCACTGTGTGTGCAGTGCAAGGGGAGGCTATATTGTGGTGTATCAGTGGTGTTGGTTGTTGGGCTGCCTTTTAAGGCTTCCTGACACGCTGGCATTGCTGTTTACCCACTGCTCCGCAAACTGCTTTTTTAAAAGCAATCCAATCTCCCTTATCCTCTCGTCACTTTGGTCACAGGCAGCTGTGCCATCGAGCGTGTCACATAGCGCTCAGATATCAGTGGGCCGCACACAATCCACAAGTGTCCACTGTCCACAAGTGTACGCAGAGATTCAAAATCTCCATTATCCTCTCCTCACTTTGGTCACAGGCAGCTGTGCCATCGAGCGTGTCACATAGCGCTCAGATATCAGTGGGCCGCACACAATCCACAAGTGTCCAGTGTCCAAAAGTGTAAGCAGAGATTCAAAATCTCCATTATCCTCTCGTCACTTTGGTCACAGGCAGCTGTGCCATCGAGCGTGTCACATAGCGCTCAGATATCAGTGGGCTGCACACAATCCACAAGTGTCCAGTGTCCAAAAGTGTACGCAGAGATTCAAAATCTCCATTATCCTCTCGTCACTTTGGTCACAGGCAGCTGTGCCATCGAGCGTGTCACATAGCGCTCAGATATCAGTGGGCCGCACACAATCCACAAGTGTCCAGTGTCCAAAAGTGTACGCAGAGATTCAAAATCTCCATTATCCTCTCGTCACTTTGGTCACAGGCAGCTGTGCCATCGAGCGTGTCACATAGCGCTCAGATATCAGTGGGCCGCACACAATCCACAAGTGTCCAGTGTCCAAAAGTGTACGCAGAGATTCAAAATCTCCATTATCCTCTCGTCACTTTGGTCACAGGCAGCTGTGCCATCGAGCATGTCACATAGCGCTCAGATATCAGTGGGCCGCACACAATCCACAAGTGTCCACTGTCCACAAGTGTACGCAGAGATTCAAAATCTCCATTATCCTCTCGTCACTTTGGTCACAGGCAGCTGTGCCATCGAGCGTGTCACATAGCGCTCAGATATCAGTGGGCCGCACACAATCCACAAGTGTCCAGTGTCCAAAAGTGTACGCAGAGATTCAAAATCTCCATTATCCTCTCGTCACTTTGGTCACAGGCAGCTGTGCCATCGAGCGTGTCACATAGCGCTCAGATATCAGTGGGCCGCACACAATCCACAAGTGTCCAGTGTCCACAAGTGTACGCAGAGATTCAAAATCTCCATTATCCTCTCGTCACTTTGGTCACAGGCAGCTGTGCCATCGAGCGTGTCACATAGCGCTCAGATATCAGTGGGCCGCACACAATCCAAAAGTGTCCAGTGTCCAAAAGTGTACGCAGAGATTCAAAATCTCCATTATCCTCTCGTAACTTTGGTCACAGGCAGCTGTGCCATCGAGCGTGTCACATAGCGCTCAGATATCAGTGGGCCGCACACAATCCACAAGTGTCCAGTGTCCACAAGTGTACGCAGAGATTCAAAATCTCCATTATCCTCTCGTCACTTTGGTCACAGGCAGCTGTGATATCGAGCGTGTCACATAGCGCTCAGATATCAGTGGGCCGCACACAATCCACAAGTGTCCAGTGTCCAAAAGTGTACGCAGAGATTCAAAATCTCCATTATCCTCTCGTCACTTTGGTCACAGGCAGCTGTGCCATCGAGCGTGTCACATAGCGCTCAGATATCAGTGGGCCGCACACAATCCACAAGTGTCCACTGTCCACAAGTGTACGCAGAGATTCAAAATCTCCATTATCCTCTCGTCACTTTGGTCACAGGCAGCTGTGCCATCGAGCGTGTCACATAGCGCTCAGATATCAGTGGGCCGCACACAATCCACAAGTGTCCAGTGTCCAAAAGTGTACGCAGAGATTCAAAATCTCCATTATCCTCTCGTCACTTTGGTCACAGGCAGCTATGCCATCGAGCGTGTCACATAGCGCTCAGATATCAGTGGGCCGCACACAATCCACAAGTGTCCAGTGTCCACAAGTGTACGCAGAGATTCAAAATCTCCATTATCCTCTCATCACTTTGGTCACAGGCAGCTGTGCCATCGAGCGTGTCACATAGCGCTCAGATATCAGTGGGCCGCACACAATCCACAAGTGTCCAGTGTCCAAAAGTGTACGCAGAGATTCAAAATCTCCATTATCCTCTCGTCACTTTGGTCACAGGCAGCTGTGCCATCGAGCGTGTCACATAGCGCTCAGATATCGGTGGGCCGCACACAATCCACAAGTGTCCACTGTCCACAAGTGTACGCAGAGATTCAAAATCTCCATTATCCTCTCATCACTTTGGTCACAGGCAGCTGTGCCATCGAGCGTGTCACATAGCGCTCAGATATCAGTGGGCCGCACACAATCCACAAGTGTCCAGTGTCCAAAAGTGTACGCAGAGATTCAAAATCTCCATTATCCTCTCGTCACTTTGGTCACAGGCAGCTGTGCCATCGAGCGTGTCACATAGCGCTCAGATATCAGTGGGCCGCACACAATCCACAAGTGTCCAATGTCCAAAAGTGTACGCAGAGATTCAAAATCTCCATTATCCTCTCGTCAGTTTGGTCACAGGCAGCTGTGCCATCGAGCGTGTCACATAGCGCTCAGATATCAGTGGGCCGCACACAATCCACAAGTGTCCACTGTCCACAAGTGTACGCAGAGATTCAAAATCTCCATTATCCTCTCGTCACTTTGGTCACAGGCAGCTGTGCCATCGAGCGTGTCACATAGCGCTCAGATATCAGTGGGCCGCACACAATCCGCAAGTGTCCAGTGTCCAAAAGTGTACGCAGAGATTCAAAATCTCCATTATCCTCTCGTCACTTTGGTCAGAGGCAGCTGTGCCATCGAGCGTGTCACATAGCGCTCAGATATCAGTGGGCCGCACACAATCCACAAGTGTCCAGTGTCCAAAAGTGTACGCAGAGATTCAAAATCTCCATTATCCTCTCGTCACTTTGGTCACAGGCAGCTGTGCCATCGAGCGTGTCACATAGCGTTCAGATAACAGTGGGCCGCACACAATCCACAAGTGTCCAGTGTCCAAAAGTGTACGCAGAGATTCAAAATCTCCATTATCCTCTCGTCACTTTGGTCACAGGCAGCTGTGCCATCGAGCGTGTCACATAGCGCTCAGATATCAGTGGGCCGCACACAATCCACAAGTGTCCACTGTCCACAAGTGTACGCAGAGATTCAAAATCTCCATTATCCTCTCGTCACTTTGGTCACAGGCAGCTGTGCCATCGAGCGTGTCACATAGCGCTCAGATATCAGTGGGCCGCACACAATCCACAAGTGTCCATTGTCCACAAGTGTACGCAGAGATTCAAAATCTCCATTATCCTCTCGTCACTTTGGTCACAGGCAGCTGTGCCATCGAGCGTGTCACATAGCGCTCAGATATCAGTGGGCCGCACACAATCCACAAGTGTCCACTGTCCACAAGTGTACGCAGAGATTCAAAATCTCCATTATCCTCTCGTCACTTTGGTCACAGGCAGCTGTGCCATCGAGCGTGTCACATAGCGCTCAGATATCAGTGGGCCGCACACAATCCACAAGTGTCCAGTGTCCAAAAGTGTACGCAGAGATTCAAAATCTCCATTATCCTCTCGTCACTTTGGTCACAGGCAGCTGTGCCATCGAGCGTGTCACATAGCGCTCAGATATCAGTGGGCCGCACACAATCCACAAGTGTCCAGTGTCCAAAAGTGTACGCAGAGATTCAAAATCTCCATTATCCTCTAGTCACTTTGGTCACAGGCAGCTGTGCCATCGAGCGTGTCACATAGCGCTCAGATATCAGTGGGCCGCACACAATCCACAAGTGTCCACTGTCCACAAGTGTACGCAGAGATTCAAAATCTCCATTATCCTCTCGTCACTTTGGTCACAGGCAGCTGTGCCATCGAGCGTGTCACATAGCGCTCAGATATCAGTGGGCCGCACACAATCCACAAGTGTCCAGTGTCCAAAAGTGTACGCAGAGATTCAAAATCTCCATTATCCTCTCGTCACTTTGGTCACAGGCAGCTGTGCCATCGAGAGTGTCACATAGCGCTCAGATATCAGTGGGCCGCACTCAATCCACAAGTGTCCAGTGTCCAAAAGTGTACGCAGAGATTCAAAATCTCCATTATCCTCTCGTCACTTTGGTCACAGGCAGCTGTGCCATCGAGCGTGTCACATAGCGTTCAGATAACAGTGGGCCGCACACAATCCACAAGTGTCCAGTGTCCACAAGTGTACGCAGAGATTCAAAATCTCCATTATCCTCTCGTCACTTTGGTCACAGGCAGCTGTGCCATCGAGCGTGTCACATAGCGCTCAGATATCAGTGGGCCGCACACAATCCACAAGTGTCCACTGTCCACAAGTGTACGCAGAGATTCAAAATCTCCATTATCCTCTCGTCACTTTGGTCACAGGCAGCTGTGCCATCGAGCGTGTCACATAGCGCTCAGATATCAGTGGGCCGCACACAATCCACAAGTGTCCACTGTCCACAAGTGTACGCAGAGATTCAAAATCTCCATTATCCTCTCGTCACTTTGGTCACAGGCAGCTGTGCCATCGAGCGTGTCACATAGCGCTCAGATATCAGTGGGCCGCACACAATCCACAAGTGTCCACTGTCCACAAGTGTATGCAGAGATTCAAAATCTCCATTATCCTCTCGTCACTTTGGTCACAGGCAGCTGTGCCATCGAGCGTGTCACATAGCGCTCAGATATCAGTGGGCCGCACACAATCCACAAGTGTCCACTGTCCAAAAGTGTATGCAGAGATTCAAAATCTCCATTATCCTCTCGTCACTTTGGTCACAGGCAGCTGTGCCATCGAGCGTGTCACATAGCGCTCAGATATCAGTGGGCCGCACACAATCCACAAGTGTCCAGTGTCCAAAAGTGTACGCAGAGATTCAAAATCTCCATTATCCTCTCGTCACTTTGGTCACAGGCAGCTGTGCCATCGAGCGTGTCACATAGCGCTCAGATATCAGTGGGCCGCACACAATCCACAAGTGTCCACTGTCCACAAGTGTACGCAGAGATTCAAAATCTCCATTATCCTCTCGTCACTTTGGTCACAGGCAGCTGTGCCATCGAGCGTGTCACATAGCGCTCAGATATCAGTGGGCCGCACACAATCCACAAGTGTCCACTGTCCACAAGTGTACGCAGAGATTCAAAATCTCCATTATCCTCTCGTCACTTTGGTCACAGGCAGCTGTGCCATCGAGCGTGTCACATAGCGCTCAGATATCAGTGGGCCGCACACAATCCACAAGTGTCCACTGTCCACAAGTGTGTGCAGAAATTCTAAAACTCCCCTGTCCTATAGACACCTTGTACCTTGTTTTACATTACTATATAGTTTGTTGGATTTTGTCTACATTTCTACCAAAAATGAGGAAGGCTGGTGGAAGAGGCCGTGGAATTGGGCGGGGGTTGGCAGCTGGTAATGATGGTGTTGGTGGTGGGTCTGATGGTAGTGGCAAGAGCAAAATAGGACCGAATGCAGGAGGTGCTGACCCTGCGTCATCGTCTGGCTACATAAGGCCTCGAACGCTTAGTTTTCTAGGAGTTTGCAAACCGCTTTAAAAGGCAGAGCATCAGGAAAAAGTTTTGTCTTACATTGCTGACTCAGCCTCTAGCTCTATCGCCTCCTCTTCTTCAGTTGTAAAAAGTAAAAGCACTGAGTCGTCATTGGAGGCTCATGTTCATGAACCACACCTTTCCTTGTGTCCTTCACCCCAACCAAGATTGAAGGATGACGCAGGCCATACTACTGATTACTCCATGGAGCTGTTTTCACATACCATGCCTGGATTATCAAGTCAAATGGTGAATTACCCAGGCCAAGATGAATCTGACATGGAGTGCACTGATGCACAGCCGCTGATGGATGATTCTGCTGGTACATTCACTCAGAGCACTACATTGTCCTTGCAGTGTACAGAGCCAGATTTTGACCCTGATGAGACTCAGGTGCCCCTTCCCACACACTATACCACCATACATGGTGACACAGAGAAAGGTGCACATGACATAGAAGAGGAGGTGATGGATGACCCAGTTGTTGACCCAGATTGGCATCCATTGGGGGAAGAGGGTGCTGCTTCCAATAGCTCAGATGAGGAGCATCCACAGCAGACATCGACATCGCAACAGCTGTTATCTGGCAGGCCCGGAGCACTCCAAAGACAGGTTCCAAACATCAAAAGAGTTGCTGGACAGCTTGTCCAGAGGGTCAAAAGATCACAGCGTGCTAGGCCGCAAAATGTCTGCCAAAGTAGGAAGAGTGCAGTGTGGCACTTTTTTGAACAAAATCCTCATGATCAGGCCAAGGTTATCTGTAAGAAGTGCGCAAAGACCTTTAGCCGAGGGAAAAATCTGAAAAATTTGAATACCAGTTGCATGCTTAGACATTTAACCAGCATGCACTTGCAAGCGTGGACACAACACCAAACCTCAAGTGCCACATGTGCAACTGA
Source organism: Dendrobates tinctorius (assembly GCF_039654945.1). Taxonomy (NCBI): domain Eukaryota; kingdom Metazoa; phylum Chordata; class Amphibia; order Anura; family Dendrobatidae; genus Dendrobates; species Dendrobates tinctorius. The sequence continues at coordinate 99,672,049 of NW_027361690.1, read as the reverse complement.
TCACAACGAAGGTAGTCAGCAACGCTACATTGTTTCCCCCACTGTAAGCCCACCGGTTAGCACAGCAGCAAATGTTGAGGTGTCGTTGCAAGGCCACAGCAGTCAGGGAGTCCCACTGTTATATCAACGAAAGACTGATTCTAGGCCATCAGAAAGAACACCAACTCCATCACCATCATCAACCCTCTCTCAGTCCGCCCTGTCCACCGCTACTTCCACCATATGCAGCTCTCAAGTCCAGCTCACCCTCCCAGACACTATGAGTAGGTCAAGAAAGTACTCAGTCTCTCATCCGCGTACACTGGGTTTGAACGCCCACATTGCCAAACTAATCTCGTTTGAGATGATGCCCTTTCGGTTGGTGGAAAGCACAGCTTTCCGCGAACTCATGGCCTATGCAGTACCACGCTATGACCTACCCAGTCGCCACTTCTTCTCTCGCAAAGCCATCCCAGCCCTCCACCATCATGTGAAAGACCGCATTGTCCATGCACTCAAGCAGTCAGTGAGCGGAAAGGTGCACCTCACAACTGATGCATGGTCCAGTCGGCATGGCCAGGGCCGTTACGTGTCCATCACTGCGCACTGGGTTAATGTGGTGGATGCAGGGTCCACAGGGGACAGCGGTGGTGGGACAGTGCTGCCTAGCCCACGGTATAGGAAACAGTTGGCTGTAGGCGTTCGACCCTCCTCCTCCTCCTCCAGAAGCGAAAGCTCGTCCACAGAGCGCAGTCGTACGAGCACTCCATCTGCAGCTGCCACTGTTGCACACGATGTGTCCCCCTATCGAGCAGCTAGTGGAAAGCGTCAGCAGGCTGTGTTGCAGATGATGTGTTTGGGTGACAGACACACCGCCGAGGTGCTGGCCGAGTACTTGAAGCGACAAACTGAGTCATGGCTGGGCAGTGTACATCTTGAGGCAGGCAAGGTAGTTAGTGATAACGGCCGTAATTTTGTGGCAGCCATAGCCCTTTCAAAACTCAGCCACATACATTGCTTGGCTCACACCTTGAACCTGGTGGTGCAGTGCTTCCTCAAAAATTATCCGGAGTTAACAGCCCTGCTCCAGAAGCTGCGAAGACTGTGCGCGCACATCAGCCGGTCGCCTGTACACTCCGTTCGTATGCAGAAGCTGCAGCGATTGCTCCACTTTCCCAACCACCGCCTCATTATCGACATTGCAACATGGTGGAACTCCACCCTGCACATGGTGGAGCGGCTGTGCGAGCAGAGGCAGGCCATAATGCCTTTGTGGGAGGATACACGGCCAGGCACTTTGAGAGCAGACATGGAGTTGACAGGCGTGCAGTGGTCGAAGCTGAAAGACCTTTGTAAAGTCCTTCAGTGTTTTGAGAAATGCACACGGCTGGTAAGCGCAGACGACGCCATCCTAAGCATGAGCATCCCACTTATGCGTCTGCTCATGCAAACTTTGACGCACCTTAAGGAGCAGGCTTCTGCAGCCAATGTTGATGAGGAGGAAGAGGAGGAGGGAATCCTTGATGACATTCAGCCATTGTCTGCTCAGGGACCTCTCCTGGACGAGGTGGAGGAAGAAGAGGAGGAGGAGGATGATGGGGATGATTACTTAGGGGAGGAGGATGCATCTCGTGGGGCAAGTGAAAATGTTGGCGTGGCAAGGTCTGGTACAGGGTTTGTGCGTGACTGGAGGGATGTGGATTTGCCAGAAAGTGCTCCTCCACCCAGCACTCGCAGTGCATCATTGACACCGGGAACATTGGCCCACATGTCAGATTATGCCTTGCGGATCCTAAAAAGGGACCCCCGCATTGCCAAAATGATGAACGATGACAACTACTGGTTGGCCAGCATCCTGGATCCACGCTATAAAGGCAAATTACAAAACATCATGCCACAGGAGAACCTTGACCTAATATTGGCTAATAAACAAGCAACTCTGGTAAATCGGTTGCTTGAGGCATTCCCAGCACACAGCAGCGGTGATGGTTCTCACACGAGCCGTACGGGCCGGGGGCAGCTTGGCAGAGGTGTTCGTGGTGCACACAGCAGAAGTGGCGTTGGAGACAGGGGTTTCATGACAATGTTGTGGACTGATTTTTCAAATACCGCTCACACAACTGGTAATACTGCATCGATGGAAAGTGACAGGAGACAGCAGTTGTCAGCTATGGTTACAAACTACTTTTCCTCCCATATCGATGTTCTCCCACACAGGTCATTCCCCTTTGACTATTGGGCCGCTAAACTGGACACAAGGCCTGAATTGGCCCAATATGCCTTACAGGAGCTCGCTTGCCCAGCTGCAAGTGTGCTATCGGAAAGAGTCTTCAGTGCAGCTGGATCAATCCTGACAGAAAAAAGGACCCGTCTGTCAACCCAAAATGTGGATGATCTAACCTTCATTAAAATGAACCACGCATGGGTTTCCAAGGATTTTGTCCCACCTTCCCCTGATGACACATAGGGTGACAGAAAAATGGCTTGCTTTGGTCCACCTCTTCCTGGTACTTCACCTATTTCGCCTTTTGCATCAGTTGAATGTCCAACATCAACATATGCCACTTTCTAAAACTCCCTAACTGTGCTGCCTCCCCCCCATGGCCGGGGTCACCACCTAGCGCACGACACCGTGCGAGTGCCGTTGCCCTGAACAGGTGGGTAGGCCGACTCTTGGGCGCGGGCACTGGCACAGGGTCCCTCATAGTGCAATCAAGTGTCTCTGACGGTGGTGGTGCACACCCGCCGTCAGACACACCGCTGTACTATGAGGGGCCCAGTGCCAGTACCGACGCCCACGAGTGGGCCCCCCTTGCTTGGCCAGGGCCCCAGCATTTGCAATCTTTACCTCTCCCTGCTCCTCCGCTGTGTAATCTGGGCCGTCAAATCCATACTGTGCCTGACACCGTCTGAGCCTGCCTCCTGAGACATACTGTATATTTTGAATGTGTACGCTATCCATACATGTTATCCGGGGATACGGTACCCCTTCTAACCTTTGTGCAATGACGTGCAATCCATACTGGGCCTAACACCGTCTGAGCCTGCCTCATGCTGTATAGACATATATTTTGAATGTGTACACTATCCATACATGTTATCCGGGGATGCGGTACCCCTTCTAACCTTTGTGCAATGACGTGCAATCCATACTGGGCCTAACACCGTCTGAGCCTGCCTCATGCTGTATAGACATATATTTTGAATGTGTACACTATCCATACATGTTATCCGGGGATACGGTACCCCTTCTAACCTTTTTTGCAATGACGTGCAATCCATACTGGGCCTAACACCGTCTGAGCCTGCCTCATGCTGTATAGACATATATTTTGAACGTGTACGCTATCCATACATGTTATCCGGGGATACGGTACCCCTTCTAACCTTTGTGCAATGACGTGCAATCCATACTGGGCCTAACACCGTCTGAGCCTGCCTCATGCTGTATAGACATATATTTTGAATGTGTACGCTATCCATACATGTTATCCAGGGATACGGTACCCTTTCTAACCTTTGTACAATGACGTGCAATCCATACTGGGCCTAACACCGTCTGAGCCTGCCTCATGCTGTATAGACATATATTTTGAATGTGTACGCTATCCATACATGTTATCCGGGGATACGGTACCCCTTCTAACCTTTGTGCAATGACGTGCAATCCATACTGGGCCTAACACCATCTGAGCCTGCCTCATGCTGTATAGACATATATTTTGAATGTGTACACTATCCATACATGTTATCCGGGGATACGGTACCCCTTCTAACCTTTGTGCAATGACGTGCAATCCATACTGGGCCTAACACCGTCTGAGCCTGCCTCATGCTGTATAGACATATATTTTGAATGTGTACGCTATCCATACATGTTATCCGGGGATACGGTACCCCTTCTAACCTTTGTGCAATGACGTGCAATCCATACTGGGCCTAACACCGTCTGAGCCTGCCTCATGCTGTATAGACATATATTTTGAATGTGTACGCTATCCATACATGTTATCCGGGGATACGGTACCCTTTCTAACCTTTGTGCAATGACGTGCAATCCATACTGGGCCTAACACCGTCTGAGCCTGCCTCATGCTGTATAGACATATATTTTGAATGTGTACGCTATCCATACATGTTATCCGGGAATACGGTACCCCTTCTAACCTTTGTGCAATGACGTGCAATCCATACTGGGCCTAACACCGTCTGAGCCTGCCTCATGCTGTATAGACATATATTTTGAATGTGTACACTATCCATACATGTTATCCGGGGATACGGTACCCCTTCTAACCTTTGTGCAATGACGTGCAATCCATACTGGGCCTAACACCGTCTGAGCCTGCCTCATGCTGTATAGACATATATTTTGAATGTGTACGCTATCCATACATGTTATCCGGGGATACAGTACCCCTTCTAACCTTTGTGCAATGACGTGCAATCCATACTGGGCCTAACACCGTCTGAGCCTGCCTCATGCTGTATAGACATATATTTTGAATGTGTACGCTATCCATACATGTTATCCGGGGATACGGTACCCCTTCTAACCTTTGTGCAATGACGTGCAATCCATACTGGGCCTAACACCGTCTGAGCCTGCCTCATGCTGTATAGACATATATTTTGAATGTGTACGCTATCCATACATGTTATCCGGGGATACGGTACCCCTTCTAACCTTTATGCAATGACGTGCAATCCATACTGGGCCTAACACCGTCTGAGCCTGCCTCATGCTGTATAGACATATATTTTGAATGAGTACGCTATCCATACATGTTATCCAGGGATACGGTACCCTTTCTAACCTTTGTGCAATGACGTGCAATCCATACTGGGCCTAACACCATCTGAGCCTGCCTCATGCTGTATAGACATATATTTTGAATGTGTACGCTATCCATACATGTTATCCGGGGATACGGCACCCCTTCTAACCTTTGTGCAATGACGTGCAATCCACACTGGGCCTAACACCGTCTGAGCCTGCCTCATGCTGTATAGACATATATTTTGAATGTGTACGCTATCCATACATGTTATCCGGGGATACGGTACCCCTTCTAACCTTTGTGCAATGACGTGCAATCCATACTGGGCCTAACACCGTCTGAGCCTGCCTCATGCTGTATAGACATATATTTTGAATGTGTACGCTATCCATACATGTTATCCGGGGATACGGTACCCCTTCTAACCTTTGTGCAATGACGTGCAATCCATACTGGGCCTAACACCGTCTGAGCCTGCCTCATGCTGTATAGACATATATTTTGAATGTGTACGCTATCCATACATGTTATCCAGGGATACGGTACCCTTTCTAACCTTTGTGCAATCACGTGCAATCCATACTGGGCGTGAGAACGGCTGGCGAGCTGTTAAGCAAGCTACAGCACCTGTCCAGACAAGTACAGGGATTCCCTAGCGAGGAGACTTATTTGATTGTTTTCTATGTTGGGACAGCAATTTTTGGGGAGCACTATACTCTGGAGAATGATAGATGGGGCCCACCATACACTGGAACATTCCAAAGGTGGACATCAGACACTGGAGCAGCATTTACAGGGCCCATTATACACTAGAGCAGTAGAAATGGGGCCCATTATGTTTGGAGCATTATTTGGGCCCATAAGACAGTGGAGCTTCATCCATGGGGACCAACATATACTGTAGCATTATGTGGAGCTCATCATATACTGTTTCAAACATTATATGGGACCAATGATTTTGTATGGAGAAATAGATGGGCCTCGTCATGAGATGTAAAAAGTGAGGTATTTTTCATTGTACTATACCGCTATTTCTCTGCCGTATCGGAGCATGATGAGTTGTGGTATGTGTTAAAGGGGCGCTCTTTCGCCCAGGGCTAGAGTTGAGCGATACCGTCCGATACTTCAAAGTATCGGATCGGAATGGATCGGCCGATCTTAAAAAAAAGTATCGGTATCGCCGATTCCGATACCGGAAGTCCCATTCAAGTCTATGGGACTTCCGGTATCGGAATAAGAAAAACCCTGTTTTTGCCTTGTACAGCCTCTCTGGGGTCTGCACGGGCCTTTCGGGGGGCTGTGCCGGCCTGCCAGGGGGTCTGTGCAGGCTCCGGTGGTCTGTGCCGGCCTGCCGGGGGGCTGTGCCGGCCTGCCGGGGGGGCTGTGCAGGCTCCGGGGGGCTGTGCCGGCCTGCCGGGGGGCTGTGCAGGAATTTCCCACGCAGCAATGGCATAAAGTGAGACTAGGGACTTTTTTTTTTTTAAGTGGCGGAGAATACAGTGCGGAAGGATACCTACCTTCCGTCATTGGATTCCTGCAGCCCGTAGAGAACGGCAGCATCAGCTGATGCTGCAGTTCTCTACCCAAGATCGTCGAGGGACACACTCGTGGACTGCTTCGGATCGTGGGTGAGTATTTTTGTGGTTTGTTATGTTAATATTTATTCCGTAAAAGACAATGGCTTCGGGGAACAATGTGACAAGTATTGGTAAGTATGTTACTCTATGTTATATGTACTGTATGTCTATGTATGTATTGTATGAATGTATTGTATGTAGTATGTATGTAGTATATATGTGGTATGTATGTAGCATGTAGTATGTATGTAGTATGTATGTAGCATGCATGTAGCATGCAGTATGTATGTAGCATGCATGTAGTATATATGTAGTATGTATGTAGCATGTAGTATGTATGTAGCATGCATGTAGTATATATGTAGTATGTATGTAGCATGTAGTATGTACTGTATGTAGCATGCATGTAGTATGTATGTAGTATGTATGTAGTATGTATGTGGTATGTATGTGGTATGTAGTATGTATGTAGCATGCATGTAGTATATATGTGTTATGTATGTAGCATGCATGTAGTATGTATGTAGTATGTATGTCGTATATATGTAGTATGTATGTAGCATGTAGTATGTATGTAGCATGCATGTAGTATATATGTAGTATGTATGTAGCATGTAGTATGTATGTAGCATGCATGTAGTATGTATGTAGTATGTATGTAGTATGTATGTGGTATGTATGTAGCATGTAGTATGTATGTAGTATGTATATAGCATGCATGTAGCATGCAGTATGTATGTAGCATGCATGTAGTATATATGTAGTATGTATGTAGCATGTAGTATGTATGGAGCATGCATGTAGTATATATGTAGTATGTATGTAGCATGTAGTATGTATGTAGTATGTATGTAGCATGTAGTATGTATGTAGTATGTATGTAGCATGCATGTAGCATGCAGTATGTATGTAGCATGCATGTAGTATATATGTAGTATGTATGTAGCATGTAGTATGTATGTAGCATGCATGTAGTATATATGTATTATGTATGTAGCATGTAGTATGTATGTAGCATGCATGTAGTAAGTATGTAGTATGTATGTAGTATTTTTTTTTTTTTTTTAACATTTAACACATTAGCCGGATGATGGGACTACTACTGTCCCATCATTGGCTAATGTGTCAATCACTGTCATGGTAGCAGGCATCGCCAGATGGCACTTATAGTCCCATCGGACGATGCTTGCACAGACCCCCGGACATCAGCACAGCCCCCCGGCAGGCCGGGACAGCCCCCCGGCAGGCCGGTACAGACCCCAACAGGGTGCACAGACCACCGGCAGGCCGGCACAGCCCCCCGGCAGGCCGGTACAGACCCCGGGCAGTCCACACAGCCCCCCGGCAGGCCGGCACAGCCCCCCGGCAGGCCGGTACAGACCCCGGGCAGTCCAATCAGCCCCCCGGCAGGCCGGCAGAGACCCCCGGAAGGCCCGAAATGACGGCGCATCATGATGCGCACACACCGCGCATCATGATGACGTCAGGCTGTCAATCAACTTTGAACTTCCGATTCCGATGCCGACTTCCGATATTGAAAAAATATCTGAAGTCGGTATCGGAATTCCGATACAGCAAGTATCGGCCCATACCCGATACTTGCGGTATCGGAATGCTCAACACTACCCAGGGCACATGAAAACCTGCAGCCAGCCCTCCCCCCCCCACAAATTTAGCCGAATAACCCCCATTTTTCAGTGCGTAACTTGTATTATGAAGTTAATTAAGGTTGACAAGCTTAAGTAAGAAGAATTGATGCTTTTGGCATTCAAATGGGCACTGTAGGTTTGTTTCCTGTCCTCCTCTCACTGCCGACTTTTATTCCCCATTGACTTACATTGGGTTTCGTGTTTCGGGACGACCCCGACTTTTCCCTATAATCGGACGATCTTGCTCGACCCGACTTTTGGAAAAGTCGGGTTTCACGAAACGAAACGCGACCCTAAAAAAGCAAAAGTCGCTCAACTCTACTGCACAAGTGTTTCTTGGTACTCCCGCATTTTTCGCTCCCGGTTCAACTGTGGTATGAGGCTTTGTAAGTTGTCCCGGTAGCGAGGATCTAGGAGGGTGTACACCCAATAATCAGCCGTGTGGAGAATGTTGGCGATGCGGCGGTCATTTAACAAGCATTGCAGCATGAAATCAACCATGTGCTGCAGACTGCCAACTGGACCGGAAACGCTGTCCCTAGCCTGAGGCAGCATCTCTGCCTGCTCAGCATCACCCCACCCTCGCTGTACACACTGACTACTAGAGCCTTGTGTACCTCCCTCCTCTGGAGAGATGTGTTCCTCCTCCTCCATTGACTCCTCGTCATCCTCCTCACTAAGTGTCCCCTGCCTGGGCCTTTGTGTGGAAGCACGTTGCGCAGACTTGCCAGAAGCAGATGGCATTTCTGACTGCTCATCCTCGACCTCTTTAAAAACCTCCTCACTTAGTGCTTGTAAGGTTTTTTGAAGCAGACAGATGAGGGGGACAGTCATGCTGATTAGTGCATCATCTGCACTGGCCATCCGCGTGGAGTCATCGAAGGCACGCAAAACTTGGCAGATGTCCCTCATAGTGGCCCACTCAGTGGTGGTGAAGTGTGTCCGGCGCACAGTGCGACTTGTTTGCACCTGATGCAGCTGGTACTCCATTACTGCTGCCTGCTGCTCACATAACCGCTCCAACATATGTAACGTTGAATTCCACCTGGTGGGGAGGTCACATATGATGCGATGTTCTGGCAGGCGGAATCGGCGTTGCAGAGATGCAATGCGCGATCTTGCCATGCTGGAACGCCGCAAGTGAGCACACTCTAGGCGAACCTTGTGCAGCAGTGCATCAAGATCCGAATAGTCCCTCAGAAAGCTCTGCACGACCAAATTGAGCACGTGTGCCAGACATGGTATGTGAGTGAGGTTGCCTAGGCCCAGAGCTGCCACTAGATTTCGGCCATTGTCACTCACTACCAAACCTGGCTGGAGATTCGCTGGCACAAACCACACATCGCTCTCCTGCTTGATGGCATTCCAGAGCTCCTGTGCTGTGTGGCTCTGATTCCCCAAAGAAATTAATTTAAGGACGGCCTGTTGACGTTTGGCCACACCTGTGCTCATATCTGGCCTAACAGGCTCACGCAGTGCTGATTCCGAGGAACTAGAGTAGGAGGAGGACTCAATATGTACAGACTGCATTCCTGCAATCCTTGGAGTTGGCAGAATACGTACAGAGCCACTCTCCAGATCTGTACCCGGCTCCACAACATTGACCCAATGGGCAGTGAGGGAAAGGTATCGTCCCTGTCCATGGCTACTGGTCCACGCATCGGTGGTCAGGTGGACCTTGCTACTGACGGCATTTAGTAGCGCATTTTTAATTTTTCCCTCCACATGCTTTTGCAGGGCAGGGACAGCTTGCCTGCTGAAATAAAAGCGGCTGGGCACATTGTATTGTGGAACTGCCAATGACATAAAGTTCCGGAATGTGTCAGTCTCCACCAGCCTGAATGACAGCATCTCAAGGGCCAGTAGTTTGGCAATGCCGGCATTCAGAGCCAGTGCTTGGGGATGGTTTGCCGAGTATGGCCGCTTTTTCTCCCATGCCTGTGCTACCGATTGCTGGTGAGTGGCCTGGGAGGGTGCTGATGACTGCGAACGTGGTTCAGTGGGTGGAATTTCACTGGGTCTCTGGACAACAGTGGCAGTGGTTCTTCCATGGCGTTCCAGTGAGGAAGCCGAACCAGCTGTGTGTGAGCTGGAGGAAGAGGCCCCAACACGAGCTGAAGAGGTGGTAGGTGCTGCTGAAGGTTGGCCTACATCTTCAGTGTGTCTGTGTAACTCCACCTCGTGCTTGGTACGCACATGTTTCCACATATTTGTGGTATTGAGATTGGTCACATTTTTGCCTCGTTTCACTTTCTGATGACACAGCTTGCATTTGACAAAGCAAATGTCATCTGCAACTGTGTCAAAAAAAGACCACGCACTGCAAGTCCTGGGAGCGCCCGTCTTGTGTTTTGGAAGAGGATTGCTCCTCACGGGTGCCAAAGTGGAGGCTACAGGCAACCAAATCTGCCCCCGCCCTCTCCCTCCTCTTTTGGCCGTTCGGGGAATCTCTTCCTCAGAGCTGCTCCCACCACCTTCCTGTGGCTGACGCCATGATGGGTCAAGGACCTCATCATCTCCACTCCGCTCTTCAAACACCGGCTGGTCCTGGGTTGTCTCGCCAGCACCGTACGCACCAGAAATTGGCAACTGAGTCTCATCATCATCTGATGCATACTGAGGTGTGCTGGCCATAGGCACTGGCCCACCCGCCTCTTCAGATTCAGAGGGACAAAGCAGTTGCGCATCACTGCATACTCCCTCTTCTTCACGCTCTAGAATGCTGCTTGGCTGGCCACCTCTTTCCAAGCCAACAGATTCTGAGAACAGAAGTAAAGATTGAGATGGCTCCTGTCCAGGGCTCTCAGACTGCCTGGGCAATTTGGCAGGTGGTGAAGAGACAGATGGTTGCTCTTCAGTGCTCTGGCCTTGGGAGGATGCGGAAGTCATTGAAGTGGATGCGTTAGCTGCCATCCATCCGACAACGGCTTCAATTTGTTCGTCACGCAGCAGTGGGGTACGGCGAGGTCCTACAAAGCTGCGCATGAAGGACTGTTGCCTGGTAAAAGTGGGGGATGCTGGGTCACTAGTGGCCGCAGCAGATACTGAATCCCCACGTCCTCTCCCTGCTGAATCCCCCCTTCCTCTCCCTGCTGAAACTCCACGGCCACGACCACGTGCCTTACTCCCTGCCTTCTTCATCTTGGTAGACTGATAAAGATAGGCAGAAAAGTAAAAAAGGGGTGGCTTAGTGTTCTTATTCCTGAACACCTGCTAACCAGTATAAGAAACACTAATTTGGCTAAGAGTGTGTGTACTACACTTAAATATGATCGAATGTGGCCTAGACAACTGTAAAGTGGAGTGTTTGGTGAACTTTATTTCCTTTTTTTTTTTTGGGTGGGGGGAAAGGAAAGGATGTGACCAAAGTTTGAAAGCTATAGTATCACAAACTTTTTGGAGCGATTACAATGCAGGAAGCTAACCTACAATGCAATTGATGAGGCTCCAAAAAATAGGGTGATACTAGCCTGGCTGGCCCTGAAGGGCACAAGCCAGCAAAAAGGCTCCTCTATCTAATCCTATATAGTGTTTGCAACCAACCAATGACAATGGATGCGGTTGGAAGCACACTAATATAGGAGCAAAAATCTGGCTAAATTTGCTGCAAAAAAAGGACTATGTATGAGGCAGTGACGCACGCTGAGCGGACTACAGCTAGCGGTGGCTGTAGAACACACTGCAACGTGAGCTGCATTCACACACAGAGAGACCTATCAGACAGCCAAAAACAGTGCAGAGAAATGGGCTATAGCACTGAAAGGCTGCTGAAAGGCTCCGCTGTCCACTCATTTAGTGTTTGCAACCAACGTATATGGATACGTATGGAAGCACACTATACAGGAGAAAAAAAAAGCAGCAATAAAAGAAAAATGTGTATGAGGCAGAGACACACGCTGGCCGGCCTACAAGCAGACATGCCTGCAGGACACACTACACAGCGTGGGTCTGCACTCACACAGCCCTTGCAGACAGCTGTGAAAACAGCGCTGCTAGGGAAAAGCAAGCTACAGTGGTGGTTTATGTAGCCTGGATAAAGCACAATATTGTTTTTAGAATCGCTATTTCTAACTGTCCCTCACAGTCTTCAACAGCAGCCTGTCCCTAACTGAATTCACAGCAGAGTGACCAGAAATGGCGGCTGCAGCGCTTTTTATAGTGCATCATGACATCATTTCAGCAGCCAATCACAGCCATGCCAGTAGTTAACATGCCTACATGCCTAACAGGATATGCCCACACTTCTGAGGATCCCCATTGGCTGAATCAAATCGAGTGGGCTCCTAGCATTATGGGAACTTCCGATTCGGGTATTCGATATGAAAAAAGTATCGGAACTAAGTATCGGAATTCCGATACAGCTAATATCGGCCGATACCCGATACTTGCGGTATCGGAATGCTCAACACTAGTTATCATTCATATTCTCTGAAAAAAAGGCCAAGAAAGCAAAAACTCTGCCGGGGTATGTAAGCTTTTGAGCACAACTGTAACTGCTATATAGAAATCAATGGGCTGAAGAAAGCTGACTAGTAGTAGCAGCAGGGAGTTAGCACCTCTCCTAAAATATAACCACTGCATACTCACCAGAGCCTGTGCAGTCTCTAGTGGCCAAGCTCCATGGAAACCAGTTTTACACTATGTAAGATGAAAGGTCTCACAGCAAGAGAATGACAGCAGCTAGAAAAAGCAAGTAAATTGCAAACATGCTTATATTCATACTAACTACAGCAATTTAATGATTTGAGAATACCCCTTTAATATCTAAATAGCAAAACTGATTACTGTAACTTTCTTTTCGATGAAAACTGAGCTGAAATATTTGATTTTTTTTACCATACGCAGCATCTCAGAAAATACCCTGTGTGTGATGGTAATAGTTCAGCATGCATATCAGCAAGTCCTATAACAATTACAAATAAGTACCGTTATTATAGGACTAAAGGTTATTTTTATCATTAAAAACAGAAATTATCTTGATATAAATATTCAGCTTATTTAGTTTTCCATGTTTTGCATTTATTGGGTGGCTGTTGTCGGGGATTGTACAGTCGTAATGCAACCTCTAACCAATAATATCCCATTCCCAAGCCAACACAAATTCGAAAGTGTCAGTTACCCAAGCAACCTCCATTCATTCTAAGGGATGTGATTGTAATGCAATATTACTGTTTATATCACTGTATATTTTACTCCATCAATATCAAAACCTTTTTTACAGAATCTCATAATTGGGAATGTGTTTTTATGACATGCAGTCCTCAGACTAACACATGTATGACTGACTAACATATATTCATTCCTGAGTCATTCAGATCAAATGTCACAAGTTAAAATATAAATCTTTCTTGTCCAGTATAACCCAGAATCCCTTATGAATGCTCCACAGAAATAGATTGGATTCTACGTAACCGCCTGGCACAATTCGCTCTACACTCTATTTATATGGATTTAAGGAAAGAACCTATTTGTGTGGATTGCCTGAGGTACAGAGCAATATTGTATGCTCCATATAAGATTTGTTTTCCAGCATGCTCTGATGAGTAAATTTCAAGTTAGAAATAAAAAAAGAAGGAAAAATTTTATTGAATGCAAAACCTCTCAGAGAATGAGAAGAGCGTACTTTAACCCCTTTCTGACATGGTCAATTTCCATTTTCCAATTTCCAATTTCCATTTTTGTATTTTTGCTCTTTCCTCCCTTTCTTCCAACAGCCATAACTTCTCTTTTTATTTTTCTACTCACATAGATGTAGGTGATATTATTTTTTGCAAAATAAGTTACATAGTTACATATAGGGTCGGACTGGGGTGTCTGGGGCCCACAGGGGGAATTGACTCTAGGGGCCCACCCTACAGCTATATGGAAATATCTGTTAGCCGTTATCCCCCATATAGCGGAGCATCGACTGGAAATACAGGCTGCTCCTGCACATCTACTGTGCACATAGCATATCTAGGATGTACAATTAAGGTAGGTTGCATTAATGGTTCTTTAATATCGGAAGAATGGTGAACATTTATCCCTGACAGGACACTTTTATTCCCATTTTAAAATGGAGTAGCAGGTGGGATGTCTGATCGCACTACTTTCATCCTCTTTGGGGGCTTCCAGAAAAAGCCAAGAGCAGCCACTTAGGGAATGAATGGATCAGTGGTCGAGTCGTACATGATGCTCCATGTTAATAGGGATAAAAGTTGCACATTCTGCAGACTGGTGCAGGCTCCATCAGTTGGACCCTCACCAATCTATAACATATCTCTTATTCTTTGGCCACATTCACACATTCAGTATTTAGTCAGTATTTTACATCAATATTTGTAAAGCAAAACCAATTAGTGGAACAATCAGAAGAAAAGCAGAATATAAACACGTCACCACCTCAGCATTTATCACCCACTCCTGGTTTTGCTTACAAATACTTAGACAAAATTCTGAACAAATACTGAATGTGTGAACATGGCCTTAAATAAGTGATTACTTGTTTTCACCATAAAACCCCTGTAAGTGCATATTTGCTACTGTGTACAGTAATAGTCACAGGACAGGGAGGACTTAAACATCCAAGTATTTAATATCTATTGGAAATTAAGAACCTTCTCCTTATTGATATCAGAGAGAACAAGTGACCTCCATACACAACACAATTGTCACGGGGGCTTAGTTCAACTAAGGCTGAAATACCCGGGGCCCCTGTGGTGTCCCTTTACTAGGGGAAACCCTGTCTGACCCTCAACCCAGGGTTTTTGCTGAAGGTGCAAATGCCTGAGCCTCCGACCTTTCCTTATCTCCTGCTCAGCCCTGCACTTAACCCTCCACCCTCCACCCAGTGAGAAGTCACCACCAAAGCTCCCACACAAATAATGACAGACAGGGAGAACTTAAACTGCACTGCGCCGCACGCACACAGGAATAAACAGTAATGTGAACAGGGCACAACTAAACACAAATATGGGAAGGAGAAAGGATAACGACGGATCATACGACACCAGATATGAATCTCTCTCTCTTGAACACCTCCACTCCAGACCGGAACCACTTGGTATGAAACACAAGCTATAATCGGCGACGCCCATAGGCCAGCATGACTATTTAAAGACCGTGGGCGTGACTAACCATCCAACCTGGTCTCCAGCAGGATTAACCCCCGAGAGCCTGAAGATCAGGCCGGCGCCACTGAGGCTATAGTGGCTGGAGGTGGAACTACCTCTGCCTGCCGGATGCTGTGGTGTGAACAGCGTCCGACATGACAGTACCCCGTCTTCTACGAGGGACCCCAGGGCCCTCAAGACTCATAGGACCCGGCTTGTCCGGATAACGACGGTGAAAAGAACTGACCAGCCGATCCGCATGTATGTCTGAGGCTGGAACCCAAGACCTCTCCTCTGGACCATACCCCCGCCAGTGCACCAAATACTGAAGAGTACGGCGTACTACTCGAGAGTCCACTACCTTGGCGACCTCGAACTCTAACTCGCCATCCACCATGACTGGAGGTGGCATCGGCGTTGTGTCCACAGAGCCTACCACCTTTTTCAATAAAGCCCTGTGAAACACGTTGTGTATCTTGTACACTGCGGGAAGTTCCAACCGATAAGCCACTGGGTTAATAATGGCAGAAATCCTAAAAGGCCCAATAAACCTTGGACCCAGTTTTAAAGAAGGGATTTTGAGTTTTATGTTCTTCGTAGCTAACCACACCCATTCACCCACACACAGGTCCGGACCTGGCACGCGTCTACTGTCAGCCACCCGTTTGTACCTGGCACTCATGCTCAACAAACGCTGTTTCACCCGCCTCCAGACTGATGACAATTGGGCTCCTAGCTGATCCTCCTCCGGGACACCCCCGGAGTCACCCTGACGTAAGGTACAAAACTGAGGATGTTGACCGTACACACAAAAGAATGGAGACTCTCCTGATGACTCTTGGCGGTGATTATTTAATGCGAATTCGGCCAGAGGAAGGAAAGTAGACCACTCCTCCTGGTTGTCGGACACAAAGCATCGTAAATACTGTTCTAGATTTTGGTTCATGCGCTCAGTTTGTCCATTAGACTGTGGATGAAACGCCGATGAATGTGACAACTTGATCCCCAACCTTGAGCAAAAAGCTTTCCAAAACCTCGCCACAAATTGCGTACCCCTATCAGATACTATGTCAGATGGTACTCCGTGGAGTCTGACCACCTCCTTCACAAATACCTGAGCCAACGTCTTAGCATTGGGCAAAGAGGACAACGCCACAAAATGCGCCATCTTTGAAAAACGGTCAACCACCACCAGGATGACCGTGTTCCCTGCCGAGGCTGGCAAGTCAGTGATAAAATCCATGGAGATTTCTGTCCATGGCCTATTGGGTACCCCCAGAGGCTGTAGCGTGCCAGCAGGACGGGTTCGGGGTGACTTAGCCCTAGCGCACGTGATGCAAGCTGCCACGTACGAGACCACGTCCTGCCGGATTTTGGGCCACCAGAAACGACGCGATACCAGCTCTAAGGTGCCCTTCACCCCTGGGTGACCAGCCAGTACCGAATCGTGGTGTTCCTTCAACACCTTAGGCCGAAGATGCAGGGGTACAAATGATTTGTTGGCGGGAAGTCCTGGTGGTACCTCCTCTTGGGCCTCGGCAATCTCCGCCTCTACCTCAGTCGTGAGAGCCGAGACCACTACCCCTTTCTGGAGGATGGGTACCGGCTCTTCCCGAGGTTCTCCCCCCGGAAAACACCTAGACAAAGCATCCGCCTTGGTGTTTTTAGCCCCGGGACGGTACGTCACAAGAAAATTGAAACGAGTAAAAAACAATGCCCAGCGAGCCTGCCTAGGAGACAGACGCTTGGCCGACTCCAGGTAGAGCAGATTCTTATGGTCGGTGATAACTGTGACCTGGTGAGCCGCCCCCTCCAAGAAGTGTCGCCATTCCTCAAAAGCCAGTTTGATGGCCAACAACTCCCTGTTGCCGATATCATAATTCCGTTCGGCCGGCGACAACTTCTTGGAGAAGTAGGCGCATGGATGCATCTCGCTCAAGGACGAGCCTTGAGACAGTACTGCCCCCACTCCCACCTCCGACGCATCAACCTCTACCACAAAAGGTTTAGACACGTCTGGTTGCACCAGAATGGGGGCTGAAGCAAAACTATTCTTCAGACGCTCAAATGCACGTATAGCCACCTCAGGCCAGTTCACCAGATCGGCACCCTTTTTTGTCATGTCCGTGAGCGGTTTGGCGACAGTCGAAAAGTGTTTTATAAATTTCCTATAATAATTCGCAAACCCAAGGAACCGCTGGAGTGCTTTCAGACTCTCCGGCCTCTCCCATTGCAACACCGCTTGCACCTTAGCGGTGTCCATTTTAAAACCAGCTGCGGACACAATATATCCCAAAAAGGGCAACTCCTGGACAAAAAATAAACATTTTTCCAGCTTAGCATAGAGCTGGTTCTCCCGGAGCAACTGTAACACCTGCCTAACATGCTGCAAATGAGTGTCCCGATCGCTAGAATAAATGAGGATATCATCCAGGTATACAATCACAAATCTCCCCAGGACATGAGCAAAGACATCATTAATAAAATGTTGGAAAACGGCAGGCGCGGTGGTCAACCCAAACGGCATAACCAGACTCTCAAAATGACCCTCAGGAGTGTTAAACGCCGTCTTCCACTCATCCCCCTGACGGACCCTTATGAGGTTATACGCCCCCCTGAGGTCCAGCTTGGAAAACCATTTTGCCCCCGCTACCTGGTTGAACAAATCCGGGATCAACGGCATTGGGTAGGGATCACGGATAGTAATCTGGTTTAACTCTCGGAAATCCAGACACGGGCGTAACCCCCCATCTTTCTTCTTAATGAAGAAAAACCCCGCGGCTACAGGCGAGGACGAAGGCCGGATGTGACCTTTACTCAGACTCTCCGCGATGTAGTCTTTCAGAGCTTGTCTCTCAGGACCAGAAATATTAAACATCCTGGCCTTAGGTAATTTGGCCCCGGGTTTTAACCTAATAGCACAGTCATAGGCTCTATGTGGAGGCAGTTCTGAGCAACCCTTCTCAGAGAAAACATCCGCGAAATCCTGCAAAGCCTCCGGCAGGCTGGGAGTCACGGCGGACACACATGTGGCCAAGCAATTGTCTTGGCAGAAACCACTCCATTGGACTATGTCCTGAGTTTTCCAATCAATTACCGGGTTGTGCCTGGACAGCCATGGAAAACCCAGGACCATTTGAGCTGGGAGATTACGGAGGACCCTACATGTAACCGACTCAGAATGTAGGACCCCAATGTGGAGTTTCACCTCTGCCACAAACTCAGTAATCTCCCCTTGAGGGAGGGGAACAGCATTAATGGTCACCACCTGTATGGGGTGAGGAAGTTTTTCAATCTTAAACCCGGCGGTGTGTGCAAACTCCTCATCTATGAGATTGGTGGCGGAACCGCTATCCACGAACACTGATATTGGTAGCTCTCTGCCGGCGACAATAACCTTGGCAGGGAGCATACATTGAGATACCATCATGGAGGATATGCATACGCTCAGTTGGGTCTCCTCCATACCCTCTGAGCTTAACAGTTTTCCGCCGGTGTGACCCTCTTAGGTAGTACCGGGCAAACGTTAACATAATGACCACCTTTACCACAGTAGAAACATGCTCCGGACTTCCGGACTCCCGGAGCGCGAGGCTGAACCTGTGCCACGCCAGCAATCTGCATAGGTTCAGGGGACTCATCTACTTCAACCACACCTGCACCTCTGTTTTCCCCCAGAGGCAGCGTCTCCTGCGCCCCCTGACGAAAACGGCGACCAATACGTATCACCAAACTCATGGCAGACTCCAATGATGCCGGAGTCTCATACATCAGGAGGGCTTGTTTCACCCTCCCTGATACCCCATGAATAAACTGGCTCCGCAGTGCTGGGTCATTCCACTGTGTGTCTACAGCCCAGCGGCGAAATTCCGAACAATAGTCTTCTGCCAAGCGCTCCCCCTGGCGGAGGGCGCGGATCTTAGATTCCGCTAGAGCCAGTCGGTCAGGGTCATCGTAAATGAGCCCGAGGGCAGAAAAAACATTATCGACCGAATGAAATGTAGCAGAGTCAGGTGGTAAGGAAAATGCCCATGCTTGGGGGTCACCACTCAGTAATGACAACACCAGCCCTACTCGCTGGGCCTCATTACCTGAGGATATTGGCCGCATGCGGAAGTATAATTTGCAGGCCTCCCGAAATACAACAAATTTGCTGCGATCGCCTGAAAATCGTTCTGGCAGCGGAAACTTCGGCTCTGCACCGATACCTGCAGATGCCGTTTGCACCTTTGCTACTACCAGGCCCTGCTGCTGAACTGCCCCATTCAACTCGGAGACCTGTATGGACAGCGCCGCCAACTGGCGGGTTATGGAATCTAATGGATCCATGGACTCCTGAAAAAATGTGGGCCGATTATAATGTCACGGGGGCTTAGTTCAACTAAGGCTGAAATACCCGGGGCCCCTGTGGTGTCCCTTTACTAGGGGAAACCCTGTCTGACCCTCAACCCAGGGTTTTTGCTGAAGGTGCAAATGCCTGAGCCTCCGACCTTTCCTTATCTCCTGCTCAGCCCTGCACTTAACCCTCCACCCTCCACCCAGTGAGAAGTCACCACCAAAGCTCCCACACAAATAATGACAGACAGGGAGAACTTAAACTGCACTGCGCCGCACGCACACAGGAATAAACAGTAATGTGAACAGGGCACAACTAAACACAAATATGGGAAGGAGAAAGGATAACGACGGATCATACGACACCAGATATGAATCTCTCTCTCTTGAACACCTCCACTCCAGACCGGAACCACTTGGTATGAAACACAAGCTATAATCGGCGACGCCCATAGGCCAGCATGACTATTTAAAGACCGTGGGCGTGACTAACCATCCAACCTGGTCTCCAGCAGGATTAACCCCCGAGAGCCTGAAGATCAGGCCGGCGCCACTGAGGCTATAGTGGCTGGAGGTGGAACTACCTCTGCCTGCCGGATGCTGTGGTGTGAACAGCGTCCGACATGACAACAATCCCCTATACCAAGACCAATAATACCACATACAAGCAACACATAGGACAAACTGCATATTATTACCACATAGTGACAGAATAATACCATATAAAAGAAACAAATACCACCACACCATGACCGGATCACATACTACCCTGCATAATGATAGAATAATGCTCCATACAGGACAAATACTGCCACACAATGACCAGACTACATACTACCACCACATATTGACCGAATAATACTCCATACAGCGGACAAATACAGTCACACTCTGACCAGACCACATAGTGACTGAATAATACCACATTAAGAGGATTAATACAGTCACACCATGACCAGACCACATAGTAACCAAATATTACCACATACAAGATAGAAATACCACCACATCATGACCAGATCACATATTACAATCGTATAGTGACCAAGTACTCCAATACTGATCATTTAAAAAAAACACAATACTAATAACACTAATATTACCACTGGTGACATACACAGGAGCTCTGCATATACAGTAGTTTCAGTGTACAGGTCATATGCTCCTACATATAGTCTATAATAGGCCCATGTAATGCTCCTCCATACAGTCTATAGTAGGCCCCATATAATGCTCCTCCATACAGTATATAATAGACCCCATATAATGCTCCTCCATACAGTATATAATAGACCCCATATAATCATTCTCCATACAGTTTATAACGGGACCCATAAAATACTCAATAAAGTATATAATGGGATCCATATAATGCTCCGTTCATAAAAAAATCTAACATTCACCACTCCTATTCCTGCCACAAGTCCGGTATACTCATTGCCTCTTCTATTCTCTGCAGTGCTCAGGTCAGAGAGCGCGCTGTAGTGACGCCATCGCACCCTTTTACCTGAGACGTTACAGAGTCAGAGGGCGCTGAAGACACAGCAGCCACTGGGAATGAGGAGGTGAGTATTTGAGGGGAGGCACCAGGCTCCCTCAACTCATGGGAGCATATACCCATAGCATATGTCCCCCTCATTTGATCAGGGCTCCAGCACTTGATTGGGTTCGCCGGGTGATGACACCAGCTCTGGTTATGTTGGTGGGTCAAGTCTGCGTGCCCACGCACCTCTGCCTCCTCTGCTTTTTAAAGGCCCATGTCCCTAAAACCTTTTTTTCCTTCCTCCCTCTCTCTCTGAGGCTCACTGGGATTTCATCAGTACCCTGCCAGGCCAGTCTTACCCTGGTTACAGAGATTGAAAAAAGACATAGGTAAATCAAGTTTTACCTTTCTCCACCAATTACACATTTTCACTAAATTAGCTATAAACCACAATGTTATGTGTATTGAGTAAATCATCCAGCTCTTTTTTAAAAGCTTTTATAGAGTATGTCATTACTACCTCTTGTGGTAGGGCATTGCACATTCTGAGTGCTCTAACTGAAAAGAACCCTTTCCTATTTAGCTGCCAGAATTGCCTTTCTTCCACCTGATTTATAAGGGGTAACAATATGTTGAGATTGCAGGATTTTATCTCTTTTTATACACTCTAAAATCTTTTGTGCTTTTGCGGCTGCTGCTTGACATTGAGTAGTACTGCTCAGCTTACTTGTAACTAGAATACCGAAGTCCTTCTCTTGTTCTGTAGATCTTTAGTATGCTCCTATTTAATGTATATGCATCAATAGGATTACTCCATCCTAGGTGCATTACTCTACATTTATCTACATTAAACCTCATTTGATGCACTCTTGGGAAAATGAGGGGATAGTCTACCACCACGGAGAATAATCCTTAAAATTCAACTATTTTTATTCAAATAAATGACATTAAATAGATATTGTAAGAAATAAAGGGCTGCTAAGCACTAAATTGCAGGGGCACAGGTTACAATATAAAGTCAAAAGTGCACATCAATATACTACCAACAAGTAAGTAAAAAGTAATAAATTTCTTTAGTAGAAATACTAAGCCATTTGATCCTAGTGATTAGAGTTAAATGTAACTAATAGACATAATAAATTTAATATTAGTCAAAATTAAGATCAAAAGAACAGTGTAAATGACGCATATAGAAAATACAATTAAAAAGCTCAGTGTGCAAACAGGATGAACCAAAGTGACGGTGCAGTCATAGGTACAAGCGGTGGCAAGAAAACTGTCTAACCGCTGTCTAAGCACAAGGCAAAAGGAAAATAACTTACTGAGGTAGACAGAAGGTAACCAAAGTGTCCCCACCGCCCCAACGCATGCTTCATTTGGACATCTCCAGGAGGCGTGTTGGGGAAGGATTTCATGACCTTATACAGGAGACTCGTCAAATAAATGAACTCATAGACGGGTGTGTGTGGATAATATTCTGATGTACTGAGGTTCGACTGCACATGAGCAAGTGTCCAAGGAGATGTCCCAACAAAATGGCGCAGGCATTCTTGAACCCGCATCCAGTAAGGATCTTTTCAGATACACAGTGCCGGAGTGAGCAACACCACTGCCGTCATAGAGACAGCATGTTCACTATTCTGCAATCCTATGTCCGTGCCTTCAAAGATCACTGACTGGGCTGGCGGCGCATGCGCATGGAGGACAAAGGAATCACTTAGAGAAACATAGTGAAAGTCAGACTGTGCAGTGAACGGGGGAGGAGGTATAAAACTAGGTAAATGTGAATGGGGCAGTGACAAGTGCATACAAGCAGGGAAAAGAAGTAGAAATGTTTTCTATTTGTACCTGTGTGTTACTCACATGACCTATCAGATGATCTAACAGAGGGGATCATGTGACATGTCACATGACACATTAGGGATCTGGGAAGGCATGATTTCTAAACTGCCCAGGACCTTGTCTACTCTTAATCCCCACCTGATCAAATGCCTTTGCAAAGTCCAGCTAAATCGCATTAGCTGCATTGCTAGCATCCAGGTTTGCACTTACCACCCCGTAGAAACCCAACATGTTAGATAGACACGACTTATTCTTCATGACTCCATGCTGGTTGTCATTTATTGCATTATTCTCTGCAATATTGTATTTTTCAATGACACCATTCATTTTACCACATAATGTAGTGGAAGACAGAAATTCAGTTCTAACATTGTTTTTTTGGAAAATGATTTTATGGTGTACATTGTTTAGTAAAAAGGACCTGACATCATGACTGTCCAGGTCAGTGCGATTACATTATTATCAAACCTTTTTTTATTTTTTTCTTGGTGAAAAAAATGGAAATTTGAAGACAAATTTTAATTCTGTAGCTATTATCCGAGACCTGTAACATTTTAATTTTTGGTCAATGGTGCGGTGTGAGGGCTTACATTTTTAGAGCATAAACCCAATAGTTTTATTCATACCTAGTGTTGAGCATTCCGATACCGCAAGTATCGGGTATCGGCCGATATCAGCGGTATCGGAATTCCGATACTTAATTCCGATACTTTTTTCATATCGGATTCCGGGATCGGAATCGGAATAGGAAGTTCCCATCATGCTATGAGCCTGCTTGCTTTGATTAAGCCAATGGGAATCCTCCGAAGTGTGGGCACATCCTGTTAGGCATGTAGGCATGTTAACTATTGGCATGGCTGTGATTGGCTGCCGAAATGATGTCATGATGCACTATAAAAGCCACCGCAGCCGCCATTTCTGGTCACTCTGCTGTGAATTCAGTTAGGGACAGGCTGCTGTAGAAGACTGTGAGGGACAGTTAGAAATAGCGATTCTAAAAACAATATTGTGCTTTATCCAGGCTACATAAACCACCACTGTAGCTTGCTTTTCCCTAGCAGCGCTGTTTTCACAGCTGTCTGCAAGGGCTGTGTGAGTGCAGCTCACGCTGTGGAGTGGGTCCTGCAGCCACGTCAGGCTGTAGGCCACCCAGTGTGATCACTGCTGCCTCATACATCTTTTATTTTTTGAGCTGCATTTTTTAAATAATTTCAATCTAGTGTGCTTCCATCCGTATCCATATACGTTGGTTGCAAACACTAGTAGTAGACAGCGGAGCCTTTCTGCAGCCTTTCAGTGCTAGTGTCCACTTTGCTGCACTGTTCACGGCTGTCTGAGAGGTCTCTGACTGTGTGTGAGTGCAGCTCATGCTGAGTAGTGTGTCCTGCAGCTACGTCTGGCTGTAGGACGCTCAGCGTGCGTCACTGCCTCACACATATTTTTATTTGAGTGCAGCTCATTTTTTCTTCTATTAGTGTGCATCCATCCGTCTCCATCTACGGTGGTTGCAAACACTATATAGGAGTACACAGCGGAGCCTTTCTGCAGCCTGTCAGTGCCAGTGCCCACTTAGCTGCACTGTTGACGGCTGTCTGAGAGGTCTCTGACTGTGTGTGAGTGCAGCTCACGCTGAGTAGAGTGTCCTGCAGCTACGTCTGGTTGTAGGACGCTCAACGTGCGTCACTGCCTCACACATATTTGTCTCTGAGTGCAGCTCATTTTTTCTTCTCCTATTAGTGTGCATCCATCCGTATCCATCAACATTGGTTGGTTGCAAACACTATATAGGAGTAGATAGAGGAGCCTTTTTTTCTGGCTTGTGCCCTGCCGGCGCAGCCAGATTAGTATTACCCAATTTTTTTGGAGCCTCATCTTTTGCATTGTAGGTTACCTGCCTGCATTGTAATAGCTCCAAAAAGTTGGTGATACTATCAGTTTCAATTCTTTGTTCTCATACTTTGAGTTTGTTTCAAACAAAGAAACCACATAAAAAGTTCACCAAACACTACATTTTGAACTTGTGTAGGCCACATCAGCTCCTATTAAAGTCTAGTCCACACACACACACTTCATAAAATTAGTGTTTCTTGTACCTGTAACCAGCTGTTCAGGAATAAGCACACTAAGGCCCCCCTTTGTCCTTTTTTGCCTATCTTAAGCAGTCTTGCAAGATGAAGAAGGCAGGGAGTAAGGCGCGGGGGCGTGGGCGTGGGCGTGGAGTTTCAGCAGGGAGAGGACGTGGGGATTCTGCAGGGAGAGGACGTGGGGATTCTACAGGTAGAGGACGTGGGGATTCTGGGCCTGCTGCGGGCACCAGTGGATCAGCATCCCCCAGTTTTAGCAGGCAACAGTCCTTTATGCGCAGCTTTGTAGGACCTCAACGTACCCCACTGCTGCGGGAGGAACAAATTGAAGCCGTTGTCGGATGGATGGCAGCTAACGCATCGACTTCAATTACTTCCGCATCCTCTCAGGGTCAGAGCACCGAAGAGCAACCATCTGTCTCTTCACCACCTGCCAAAGTGCCCAGGCAGTCAGAGAGACATGGACAGGAGCCATCACAATCTCTACTTCTGTTCTCGGAATCTGTTGGCTTGGAAAGAGGGGGCCAGCCAAGCAGCATTCCTGAATGTGAAGAAGAGGGAGTATGCAGTGATGCGCAACTTCTTTGTCCCTCTGAATCTGAAGAGGCGAGTGGGCCAGTGCCTATGGTCAGCACACCTCAGTACGCATCAGATGATGACGAGACTCAGTTGCCACTTTCTGGTGCGTACGGTGCTGGCGAGACAACCCCGGAGAAGCAGCTGTTTGAAGAGGGGAGGGAAGATGATGAGGTCCTTGACCCATCATGGCGTGAGCAACAGGAAGGTGGTGGGAGCAGCTCGGAGGAAGAGATTCCCCTACCGGCCAAAACAGGAGGCAGAGGGAGGGGGAAGACTTGGTTGCCTGTACCCTCCACTTCGGCACCCGTTAGGAGCATTCCTCCTTCCAAAGGCAAACCGGGCGCTCACAAGAGTTGCAGTGCGTGGTCCTTTTTTGACACAGTTGCAGATGACATTTGCTTTGTCAAATGCAAGCTGTGTCATCAGAGAGTCAAAAGAGGGAGAAATGTCAGCAACCTCAATACCACAAATATGTGGAAACATGTGCGCACCAAGCACGAGTTGGAGTTGCATAGACACCCTCAAGACGTAGGCCAACGTACAGCACCACCTACCACCTCTTCAGTTCGTGTTGGGCCCTCTTCCTCCAGCTCACACACTGCTGGTTCGGCTTCCTCACAGGATCGCCAAGGAAGAACCTCTGCCACTGTTGTCCGGAGACCCTGTCAGATTCCACCCATAACAGCACGTTCCCATCCATCACAGCCATCGGTAGCACAGGCATGGGATAAAAGGCGCCCTTACTCGGCAAACCATCCCCGAGCACAGTCTCTGAATGCTGGCATTGCCAAACTTCTGGCAGTTGAAATGCTGTCATTCAGGCTGGTGGACACTGACACCTTCCGGGACTTAATGGCATTGGCAGTCCCCCAATACAACGTGCCCAGCCGCTTTTATTTCAGCAGGCGAGCCGTCCCTGCCCTGCAGAAACATGTTGAGGGCAAAATAAAACATGCGCTACTAAACGCCGTTAGTAGCAAGGTCCACCTGACCACCGATGCGTGGACCAGTAACCATGGACAGGGACGATACCTTTCCCTCACTGCCCACTGGGTCAATGTTGTGGAGCCGGGTACGGATCTGGAGAGTGGCGCTGTACGTGTTCTTCCAACGCCACGGATTGCAGGACTCCAGTCTGTACACATAGACTCCTCCTCCTACTCAAGTTCCTCAGAAACAGCAGAGCAGGAGCCTGTTACGACCGATATGAGCACAGCCGTGGCCAAACGTCAACAGGCTGTACTCAAATTAATTTCTTTGGGGAATCGAAGCCACACAGCGCAGGAGCTCTGGAATGCTATCAAGCTGGAGAGCGATGTGTGGTTTGGGCCAGCGAATCTCCAGCCGGGCTTGGTAGTGTGTGACAATGGCCGAAATCTGGTGGCAGCTCTTGGCCTAGGCAACCTCACACACATCCCATGTCTGGCACATGTTCTTAACTTGGTCGTGCAGAGCTTTCTGAGGGACTATCCGGATCTTGATGCACTGTTGCACAAGGTCCGCATAGAGTGCGCTCACTTGCGACGTTCCAGCACGGCAAGATCGCGCCTCGCTGCTCTGCAGCGACGATTTGGCCTTCCAGAACATCGCATCATATGTGACCTACCCACCCGGTGGAATTCAACGTTACATATGTTGGAGCGGTTGTGTGAGCAGCAGGCAGCAGTCATGGAGTACCAGCTGCATCAGGCGCAAACAAGTCGCACTGTGCGCCGTTCACACTTCAGCACCATTGAGTGGGCCTCTATGAAGGACATCTGCCTCGTTTTGCGTGCCTTCGATGAATCCACGCGGATGGCGAGTGCAGATGATGCACTAGTCAGCATGACTGTCCCCCTTATCTGCCTGCTTCAACAAACACTGCAAGCACTAAGGGATGAGGTTTCAGAAGAGGTGGAGGATGAGGAGTCCCAAATGCCATCTGCTTCTGGACAGTCTGCGCTACGTGTTTCCTCACAAAGGCCTAGGCAGGGGACACTTTGTGAGGAGGATGAGGAGGAGTCGATGGAGGAGGAAGACATCTCTCCAGAGGAGGGAGGTACACAAACCTCTACTCAGTATGTACAGCGAGGGTGGGGTGATGCAGAGCAGGTCGAGGTCACGCCTCAAACAGGGGACAGCGGTTCTTTGGCAGTTGGGAGTCTGAAGCACATGGTTGATTTCATGCTGCAGTGCCTGAGAAACGACCGCCGCATCGCCCACATTCTCGTCTCGGCTGATTATTGGGTGTACACCCTCCTAGATCCTCGCTACCGGGACAGCGTACAAAGGCTCATACCAACGTTGAACCGGGAGCGTAAAATGCGGGAGTACGAAGAGTCACTGGTGCAGTCCATAATGTTTTCCATTCCACCCGACAGCATTGTTGCAAGTGCTTTACAAAGCAGCTCTGTGCGTCGAGGCAGTGGAGGAAACTCTGCACAAAGAGGGAGCAGAGGCAGTGCCGCAGCACAAGGCAAGACCACTATGGCCCAAATGTGGCAAAGTTTTGTGTGTCCACCACAATTGTCTACACCATCAGCGACGCCTCGAGTCAGCAGGAGGCAACGCTTCCGTCAGATGGTGTCAGACTACATGTCTTGCCCTGTCGCTGTACTCCCAGATGGCTCTTCCCCCTTCAAGTTTTGGGTCTCTAAGCTGGATACATGGCCAGAGCTTAGCCAGTATGCATTGGAGGTGCTGGCTTGCCCTGCTGCCAGTGTATTATCGGAACGTGTCTTTAGTGCCGCAGGTGGTGTACTAACAGACCGTCGCACGCGACTATCTTCCGATAATGTTGACCGGCTGACTTTTCTGAAAATGAACAAGGCCTGGATCTCCAAAGACTTTGCCATTCCTCTTACAGACTAAATTAGTGGTTGGCAACTGTATCCAGGTCTGCTGGTGTGTTCATTTTTCTACCACCTGAACTATAATCCCTGTGCTTCAACACAGCCAGTTGTCGCTCAGATGTGTCGTCTGCACAGAGAAACACACTAGCTCCTGTGTTACTGGGGTTCAGTAATGCCAGCTGATCCCCTGCTGTGTGGACGGCAGAGTCACCAGCTCCATCAACATTCAAACCACTACTGATTTTTAACCGTGCCCAACTTAGGTCTCTGGCTCCACTGTCTCTACTATTTCCCCTGACCTCCAACCCCGCCATCTACATCTCTGAAGTGGCGTCAGCACAATCTACACTTGTTCCTGTGTTCCTGTGGCTCAGTCCCATCAGTTTATCCCCTGATGTGTGTCCGGCAAGGTCTCCTGCTCTGTCCACATTCCCATAACCAGTAGTGGGAATGAGGACAGAGCTGGCGAACTTGCCGGACAAACATCAGGGGATCAACTGATGGGACTGAGCACCAGTAACACAGGAACAAGTGTAGATTGTGCTGACGCCACTTCAGAGATGTAGCTGGCGGGGTTGGAGGCCAGGGTAAATAGTAGAGACAGTGGAGCCAGAGGCCTAAGTGGAGCATGGTTAGAATCAGTAGTAGTCCACAACCTCCATAAAAACCGCTGCCCATTGGCCTCTGCATGCGGCATGCGTAATCCTGGGCACCAACAGCGTCAGTTGGTGTTCAGAAGTGTCGTCTCCACAGAGCCAAACACATTCGTTCAAGTGTTAGTGGGGTTCAGCACTGCCAGCTGTTCCCCTGCTGTGGAGATGGCAAGTCTCCTGCTGCCTTCACCTGCCCAAATCCAGTAGGCCCCAGCCTGCTCCTCGCCTAATCCTGGGCTCCAACAGCGTCAGTTGGTGTTCAGAAGTGTCGTCTCCACAGAGCCAAACACATTCGTTCAAGTGTTAGTGGGGTTCAGCACTGCCAGCTGTTCCCCTGCTGTGGAGATGGCAAGTCTCCTGCTGCATTCACCTGCCAAAATCCAGTAGGCCCCAGCCTGCTCCTCGCCTAATCCTGGGCTCCAACAGCGTCAGTTGGTGTTCAGAAGTGTCGTCTCCACAGAGCCAAACACATTCGTTCAAGTGTTAGTGGGGTTCAGCACTGCCAGCTGTTCCCCTGCTGTGGAGATGGCAAGTCTCCTGCTGCCTTCACCTGCCAAAATCCAGTAGGCCCCAGCCTGCTCCTCGCCTAATCCTGGGCTCCAACAGCGTCAGTTGGTGTTCAGAAGTGTCGTCTCCACAGAACCAAACACATTCGTTCAAGTGTTAGTGGGGTTCAGCACTGCCAGCTGTTCCCCTGCTGTGGAGATGGCAAGTCTCCTGCTGCCTTCACCTGCCAAAATCCAGTAGGCCCCAGCCTGCTCCTCGCCTAATCCTGGGCTCCAACAGCGTCAGTTGGTGTTCAGAAGTGTCGTCTCCACAGAACCAAACACATTCGTTCAAGTGTTAGTGGGGTTCAGCACTGCCAGCTGTTCCCCTGCTGTGGAGATGGCAAGTCTCCTGCTGCCTTCACCTGCCAAAATCCAGTAGGCCCCAGCCTGCTCCTCGCCTAATCCTGGGCTCCAACAGCGTCAGTTGGTGTTCAGAAGTGTCGTCTCCACAGAGCCAAACACATTCGTTCAAGTGTTAGTGGGGTTCAGCACTGCCAGCTGTTCCCCTGCTGTGGAGATGGCAAGTCTCCTGCTGCCTTCACCTGCCAAAATCCAGTAGGCCCCAGCCTGCTCCTCGCCTAATCCTGGGCTCCAACAGCGTCAGTTGGTGTTCAGAAGTGTCGTCTCCACAGAGCCAAACACATTCGTTCAAGTGTTAGTGGGGTTCAGCACTGCCAGCTGTTCCCCTGCTGTGGAGATGGCAAGTCTCCTGCTGCCTTCACCTGCCAAAATCCAGTAGGCCCCAGCCTGCTCCTCGCCTAATCCTGGGCTCCAACAGCGTCAGTTGGTGTTCAGAAGTGTCGTCTCCACAGAACCAAACACATTCGTTCAAGTGTTAGTGGGGTTCAGCACTGCCAGCTGTTCCCCTGCTGTGGAGATGGCAAGTCTCCTGCTGCCTTCACCTGCCAAAATCCAGTAGGCCCCAGCCTGCTCCTCGCCTAATCCTGGGCTCCAACAGCGTCAGTTGGTGTTCAGAAGTGTCGTCTCCACAGAGCCAAACACATTCGTTCAAGTGTTAGTGGGGTTCAGCACTGCCAGCTGTTCCCCTGCTGTGGAGATGGCAAGTCTCCTGCTGCCTTCACCTGCCAAAATCCAGTAGGCCCCAGCCTGCTCCTCGCCTAATCCTGGGCTCCAACAGCGTCAGTTGGTGTTCAGAAGTGTCGTCTCCACAGAACCAAACACATTCGTTCAAGTGTTAGTGGGGTTCAGCACTGCCAGCTGTTCCCCTGCTGTGGAGATGGCAAGTCTCCTGCTGCCTTCACCTGCCAAAATCCAGTAGGCCCCAGCCTGCTCCTCGCCTAATCCTGGGCTCCAACAGCGTCAGTTGGTGTTCAGAAGTGTCGTCTCCACAGAGCCAAACACATTCGTTCAAGTGTTAGTGGGGTTCAGCACTGCCAGCTGTTCCCCTGCTGTGGAGATGGCAAGTCTCCTGCTGCCTTCACCTGCCAAAATCCAGTAGGCCCCAGCCTGCTCCTCGCCTAATCCTGGGCTCCAACAGCGTCAGTTGGTGTTCAGAAGTGTCGTCTCCACAGAACCAAACACATTCGTTCAAGTGTTAGTGGGGTTCAGCACTGCCAGCTGTTCCCCTGCTGTGGAGATGGCAAGTCTCCTGCTGCCTTCACCTGCCAAAATCCAGTAGGCCCCAGCCTGCTCCTCGCCTAATCCTGGGCTCCAACAGCGTCAGTTGGTGTTCAGAAGTGTCGTCTCCACAGAACCAAACACATTCGTTCAAGTGTTAGTGGGGTTCAGCACTGCCAGCTGTTCCCCTGCTGTGGAGATGGCAAGTCTCCTGCTGCCTTCACCTGCCAAAATCCAGTAGGCCCCAGCCTGCTCCTCGCCTAATCCTGGGCTCCAACAGCGTCAGTTGGTGTTCAGAAGTGTCGTCTCCACAGAGCCAAACACATTCGTTCAAGTGTTAGTGGGGTTCAGCACTGCCAGCTGTTCCCCTGCTGTGGAGATGGCAGTCTCTCCTGCTGTCTCCGCATTACAAAGACAGTAGGCCTCTGCCTACACCCTCCTATTTCCTGGGCTTCAACACAGCCAGTTGTAGTTCGGAAGTGCCGTCCACACGGAAAGAGATACTTGCTCCCGTGTCTCAGTGGGGTTCAGTAACGTCAGCTGATCCCCTGCTGTGTGGATGGCAGTCTCTCCTGCTGTAAACTCATTCAAAATACAGTAGGCCTCTGCCTACACCCTCCTATTTCCTGGGCTTCAACACAGCCAGTTGTAGTTCGGAAGTGCCGTCCACACGGAAAGAGACACTTGCTCCCGTGTCTCAGTGGGGTTCAGTAACGTCAGCTGATCCCCTGCTGTGTGGATGGCAGTCTCTCCTGCTGTAAACTCATTCAAAATACAGTAGGCCTCTGCCTACACCCTCCTATTTCCTGGGCTTCAACACAGCCAGTTGTAGTTCGGAAGTGCCGTCCACACGGAAAGAGATACTTGCTCCCGTGTCTCAGTGGGGTTCAGTAACGTCAGCTGATCCCCTGCTGTGTGGATGGCAGTCTCTCCTGCTGTCACCTCATTCAAAATTCAGTAGGCCTCTGCCTACACCCTCCTATTTCCTGGGCTTCAACACAGCCAGTTGTAGTTCGGAAGTGCCGTCCACACGGAAAGAGATACTTGCTCCCGTGTCTCAGTGGGGTTCAGTAACGTCAGCTGATCCCCTGCTGTGTGGATGGCAGTCTCTCCTGCTGTCACCTCATTCAAAATTCAGTAGGCCTCTGCCTACACCCTCCTATTTCCTGGGCTTCAACACAGCCAGTTGTAGTTCGGAAGTGCCGTCCACACGGAAAGAGATACTTGCTCCCGTGTCTCAGTGGGGTTCAGTAACGTCAGCTGATCCCCTGCTGTGTGGATGGCAGTCTCTCCTGCTGTAAACTCATTCAAAATACAGTAGGCCTCTGCCTACACCCTCCTATTTCCTGGGCTTCAACACAGCCAGTTGTAGTTCGGAAGTGCCGTCCACACGGAAAGAGACACTTGCTCCCGTGTCTCAGTGGGGTTCAGTAACGTCAGCTGATCCCCTGCTGTGTGGATGGCAGTCTCTCCTGCTGTAAACTCATTCAAAATACAGTAGGCCTCTGCCTACACCCTCCTATTTCCTGGGCTTCAACACAGCCAGTTGTAGTTCGGAAGTGCCGTCCACACGGAAAGAGATACTTGCTCCCGTGTCTCAGTGGGGTTCAGTAACGTCAGCTGATCCCCTGCTGTGTGGATGGCAGTCTCTCCTGCTGTCACCTCATTCAAAATTCAGTAGGCCTCTGCCTACACCCTCCTATTTCCTGGGCTTCAACACAGCCAGTTGTAGTTCGGAAGTGCCGTCCACACGGAAAGAGATACTTGCTCCCGTGTCTCAGTGGGGTTCAGTAACGTCAGCTGATCCCCTGCTGTGTGGATGGCAGTCTCTCCTGCTGTCACCTCATTCAAAATTCAGTAGGCCTCTGCCTACACCCTCCTATTTCCTGGGCTTCAACACAGCCAGTTGTAGTTCGGAAGTGCCGTCCACACGGAAAGAGATACTTGCTCCCGTGTCTCAGTGGGGTTCAGTAATGTCAGCTGATCCCCTGCTGTGTGGATGGCAAAGTCTCCTGCTGCCTACACAGTCGTACCACTACTGATTTTTAACCGTGCTCCAATTAGGCCTGTGGCTCCACTGTCTCTCGTATTTCCCCTGTCCTCCAACCCTGCCAGTTACAGCTCCGAAGTGGCGTCTGCACAATCCACACTTGTTCCTGTGTTACAGGTGTTCAGTCCGATCAGTTAATCCCCTGATGTGTGTCCGGCAATGTCGCCTGCTCTGTCCACATTCCCATTATCGGAATGTGGACAGAGCAGGCGACATTGCCGGACACACATCAGGGGATTAACTGACCGGACT
This sequence comes from Dendrobates tinctorius, assembly GCF_039654945.1. Taxonomy (NCBI): domain Eukaryota; kingdom Metazoa; phylum Chordata; class Amphibia; order Anura; family Dendrobatidae; genus Dendrobates; species Dendrobates tinctorius. The sequence goes on along the minus strand of NW_027361690.1, from coordinate 99,638,737 downwards.
GAACACCTGTAACACAGGAACAAGTGTGGATTGTGCAGACGCCACTTCGGAGCTGTAACTGGCGGGGTTGGAGGACAGGGGAAATACGAAAATCAGTGAATCCACAGGCCTAAGTGGAGCTTGGTTCAAATTAGTAGTCTACAACCGATCTTAAAATTTCTTCAATGCAGCCTAAGCCTGCTCCGTGCTTGTCCCTGGGCTTCAACACAGCCAGTTGTTGCTCGGAAGTGCCGTCTTCACAGAGTAAAACACTAGCTCCTGTGTTTGTGGGGTTCAGTAACGTCAGCTGTTCCCCTGCTGTTTTGATGGCAATCTGTCCTGCTGCCTCCCAATTGACAGCACATCAGGCCTCAGCCTGCTAAGTGCTTGTCCTGGGCTCCAACATCGCCAGTTGCTGCTCATAACTGACTTTGGCACGGGTACTCCCTCCTGCCCAGCTTGGTTCCAGCCCTGCCTGCTGTTTCCGGGAAGTGTCAATGTCAGTTTGCCACCCCAAGTTGCCATGTCGTGTTGCGGTTGGGTTAGCCGAGGCTAGGGTGCCAGCAGTTTAGGTGCTTCCTATGTGGACTGCGGGTTCTGGTAAGAAAGGTTTGTTCCATAGTGCCAGTAGGACAAGCACCCCCTGTAGGACTGTGTGATTCGGTAACTGCGGCCAGCTTGCGGCATGCCAACTTTGCTTTTCAGGGGTAACTTCTGATACCCCTCCGGGTTCCAGCACCGTCAGCTGGTTCTCATCAGAGCCTTTGGCCTAGGTGCCTCCATCTCGGTATCCGAGTTCCAGCAACGTCTGCTGGTCCTTGGTAGTGCTTTGTAGCACAGGTACCTCCTGCTTAGTAACCGGGTTCCAGCACCGTCAGCTGGTCCTCGGTTGTGCCATTGGCTCTTATTCCTTCTGCTGCCCCTCCGGGTGCCAGCACTGTCAGCTGGTCCTCGCTATTTCCATTTGCTCTTGCAGCTTATGCTACCCCTCCGGGTTCCAGCACCGTCAGCTGGTTCTCGTCAGAGCCTTTGGCCTAGGTGCCTCCATCTCGGTATCCGAGTTCCGGCAACGTCTGCTGGTCCTTGGTAGTGCTTTGTAGCACAGGTACCTCCTGCTTAGTAACCGGGTTCCAGCACCGTCAGCTGGTCCTCGGTTGTGCCATTGGCTCTTATTCCTTCTGCTGCCCCTCCGGGTGCCAGCACTGTCAGCTGGTCCTCGCTATTTCCATTTGCTCTTGCAGCTTATGCTACCCCTCCGGGTTCCAGCACCGTCAGCTGGTTCTCGTCAGAGCGTTTGGCCTAGGTGCCTCCATCTCGGTATCCGAGTTCCGGCAACGTCTGCTGGTCCTTGGTAGTGCTTTGTAGCACAGGTACCTCCTGCTTAGTAACCGGGTTCCAGCACCGTCAGCTGGTCCTCGGTAGTGCCATTGGCTCTTGTTCCTTCTGCTGCCCCTCCGGGTGCCAGTACCGTCAGCTGGTTCAAGAGGACAAAGAACAGGAAGACAACCACCAAGATGCAGAACAACAAGAGAGAGAAGACAAAGAAGCATAAAAAAAACAAAGCAGAAGAACATTAAGCATAAGACTAATACTCTGAGCAAATGATATTATCTTATTTATAAGCAGAAGAAGACTAAGCAGTGTATGGGGGTGAGTCCGTTCCTCCTCGTGGTGCCCCTGGAAAAGGCCTGCTTCTGCAGGCCAAACTGAACGCGGACAAATCCTGTTGTAAATCTTTTGTGACAGGCAGAACGGAAGGTGTAAACTTCTAACTTTTCTAGATAACAACTACAGGAATGCCTGACACAAACAAGAATATGATGAAGAAGAATAGGAAGAAGATGAAGAAGCTGAATATGTAGAATAATAATTGTTGAATAAGAAGAATATGAAGAATGTAAGAAAAGGAAGAAGAAGAAGAAGAAGAAGAAGAAGAAGAAGAAGAAGAAGAAGAAGAAGAATGTAAAAAAAGGAAGTAGAAGAAGAAGAAGAAGAATGTAAAAAAAGGAATAAGAAGAAGAATGTAAAAAAAGGAAGTAGAAGAAGAAGAAGAAGAATGTAAAAAAAGGAAGTAGAAGAAGAAGAAGAAGAATGTAAAAAAAGGAAGTAGAAGAAGAAGACATACATGTCTGGCAAAATATAAATGAGGCTAACATAGTCAATATCTTTGTAACTCCTAACATCTTTAAAAAAAAAAGTTTAATTCCTGCTATTCCATTTGATTGGGCTAAACCTCTATGGCTTTAATGTCTCCTCCACCTCCCACAATACATTCTACATTATTCTTAGTTGTTTTTCTTCATGTAGAATTAACCTACAAGGAAAGAAAGGTTTTTTTTTAATTCCGATATTTTGGCCCCATTGACTTGCATTGGTTCCCGGTATCGGAATCGGCGATACCGATACTTTTTTTTAAGATCGGCCGATCCATTCCGATCCGATATTTTCAAGTATCGGCTGGTATCGCTCAACTCTATTCATACCACTTTGCGGTACATATGATATTTTGATCGCTTCTTACTACAAGTTTTTAAGCTTTGTGGCAACTCATAAAATACAATTTTTTCCTTTTGAATTTTTTATGTTTGCCACTTTAACCAATTGGGTTAATTAAATTTGTATTTTTATAGATCATAGCTTTATGGACTCGGTGATATCTCATATGTGTATTTTTAAAATGTTTCTAATATTTTTATTTTTAATTTGGGATAAAGGTGGTGGATTCAAACTTTTTCATATTTTTTTGAAACTTTTCCTTTTTCCTGTATTTCTTTCTTTCTCTTAAGGGGATTTGAACCTTATTGCCTGTACTATATATTGCAATTGCATATGATTGCTGTATTTAATAAAAGATACAGTCTCATTTAATGCCCGGTTACAGGCTTGGTTTCAATGGAGCTCCGTGATGGCAGACCTGGAAGTCTTCAACAGATACCTGGCTGTCATTGCAACCCATTGGCACCCGCTATCAAATCGCAAGGTGGCCGATGGGTACATAGAAAGATGTGTCCCCAATCTGGGGAGCTGTTAGAGATTGACAGTGGCATTTAACAGATTACCAATCACAAACTCCACTCCACCCAAGGCTGTTAGGGGCAGATCCTCATTGTGACTTGCAGCCATTATATGCTAGGCACCCCTGGCTGACATGTACAGGGGATGTTGGTAAGGGGATAAATATTTTACATTTTGAGGGCCTACTGTCAATCTGCTAGGACTGAGTTTTGGTTATTGGAAGCTCATAGACAAATATTTAGAAGATTAAACTTAACCCACCCTCTCCTCACTGGAGAATGGAAGTTAAAGAGACAGCTAAGACTCAATGGAGAGAGTTGCATGCATACATGACCACTTATCTACAAATTGTTGGTTAGATTTTTCCTAAAAATGGGCAGTATAAACATTCATAAAGCTTCCCTTGCATATTCTGAATAAAATGTTCTTGTGATGTGTTTGTAAACCACCATGGATAGAGAAAATGGGAGGTGAACTGGACGCCTTAGGCAGTGGAGGCCCTAAGATACGTGTCCTATGTGCCCTACATAAAGTCTGACCTTTAAAAGTAAACTGTAAATTTACATATCTACACTTAACTACATTTAAAATTAGGCCTCTTTCACACTTCCGTTTTTTACAATCAGTCACAATCCGCCAGGTTTTGAAAAAAAACGGATCCTCAAATTTTTTTTGCAGATCCGTTTTTTTCCCATTGACTTGCATTAATGGCGGATTGTGACGGATTGCTCTCTCTCTCCTTCCCGGCCAGCGATTCCTTTAAATTTCTTCATTTTCAGGATCCGTCTGAATACGGATCCTGTGCCATCCGTTCACATCAGTTGAGAACGGATCCGCTTGTCCGCCTTTTTGGCGGATTATAACTGATGCAAAAAACTGAAGTGTGAAAGAGGCCTTATGCATTTACCGTTGCCAATACAGATAATATAATACATACATTCCCGTGAGATTATTTTTCCTAGAAGCAAGTTACAGGCTCCAATTCAAATTCTAATAGGGTTGTTTTCTGCTGTACCTTTGGGGCTGGTTATTGTGTCAGAACATGGTTCCACCAGGGGATCCGCTGACTTTGCCCATTAGACTGCCCTGTCTATATGAAATGGAAACAGTTTTGTAACCTTTGCACAGTTATTACGTTTTCATTCTGTATCTAATTTCAAGGCACAGAAGCAAATCAGAAACATTTACACTTTATCACGCTGGTTACAGGATATATTAAAAGCCTATATGCTGTACAGTATGTGGATTTTTGTTACTTTTGTGACTACTAAAAGTATTAGTTCATAAATACAGTTGTGCTAAAAAGTTTACATACCCCGGCGTAATTTTTGCTTGCTTTGCCTTTTTCCAGGGAATATGAAAGATAACACCAAAATATTTTCTCCAGTCATGGTTAGTGATTGGGTAAAGCCATTTATTGTCAAACTACTGTGTTTTCTCTTTTAAAATCATAATGACAGCCCAAAACATCCAAATGACCCTGATCAAAAGTTCACATATCCTGGTGATTTTGGCATAATAACATGCACAGAAGTTGACACAAATGGGTTTGAATGGCTACTAAAGGTAACATCCTCACATGTGAGCTGTTTGCTTGTACTCAGTGTGTGTTTAAAAGCTGAGTGAGTTTCAGGGATCCAGACATACTGACGTTTCTGATTGTGAGTTATGGGAAAAGCAAAAGAATTGTCAACGGATCTACGGGAAAAGATAGTTGAGCTGCATAAAACAGGAAAGGAATGCAAAAAGATGTCCAAGGGGTGGATAATGCCAGTTAGCAGCATTAAAACTGTGATTAACAAGCGGAAAATTTGGGGCTCTGTAAAATCAAAACCACGGTCAGCAAGACCAACAAAAATTTCATCCAAAAACTGCCAGGAAAATTTTTCGAGATGCAAAGAAAAACCCACAATTAACATCAGCTGAAATACTGGACTCTCTGAAAACTAATGGTGTGGCTGTTTCAAAATGCACAATAAGGAGGCACTTGAAGAAAAATTGGCTGCATGGTCGAGTCGCCAGATGAAAGCCATTACTGCGCAAATGCCGCAAAGTATCTTGCCTACAATATGTAAAACAGCACAGAAACAAGCCTCAAAACTTATGGAACAAGGTAATTTGGAGTGATGAGAACAAAATTGAACTTTTTGGCCACAACCATAAATGTTATATTTGGAGAGGGGTCAAAAGGCCTATGATGAAAGGAATCATAGAATCATAGAATCGTAGAGTTGGAAGGGACCTCCTGGGCCATCTGGTCCAACCCCCTGCTCAAAGCAGGATTCGCTAAATCATCCCAGTCAGATGTCTGTCCAGCCTCTGTTTGAAGACTTCCATTGAAGGAGAACTCACCACTTCTCGTGGCAGCCTGTTCCACTCATTGATCACTCTAACTGTCAAAAAGTTTTTTCTAATATCTAATCTGTGTCTCCTCCCATTCAGTTTCATCCCATTGCTTCTAGTCTTTCCTTATGCAAATGAGAATAAAGTTGATCCTTCTACAATGTGACAGCCCTTTAGATATTTGCAGACAGCTATTAAGTCTCCTCTCAGTCTTCTCTTTTGCAAACTAAACATTCCCAAATCCTGCAACCTTTCCTCATAAGACAGGGTTTGCAGACCGGTCACCATTCTGGTCGCTCTTCTCTGAACTTGCTCCAGTTTGTTGATGTCTTTTTTAAAATGTGGTGCCCAAAACTGGACACAATATTCCAGATGAGGTCTGACCAAAGAGGAGTAGAGGGAAATAATGACTTCACGTGATCTAGACTGTATGCTTCTGTTAATACATCCTAGAATTGCATTTGCCTTTTTTGCTGCTGCATCACACTGTTGACTCATATTCAGTCTGTGATCTATTAGTATACCCAAGTCTTTTTCACATGTGCTGTCACTTAGCCATTTCTACTGTAAAGCATTGAGGTGGATCACTGATGTTTTGGGGATATGTGAGCTAGAAAGGCACAGGAAACTTGGTCAAAGTTGGAGGAAAGATGAATGCAGCACATTATCAGCAAATAGTGGAAACAAATTTGCAATCATCAGCCCAGTAGCTGAGCCTGGGACGTACTTAGACGTTCCAACATGACAATGATCCAAAACTCAAGGCCAAGTTGACCTGTCATTGGCTACAGGAGAACAAAGTGAAGGTTCTGCAATGGCCATCTCAGTCTGCTGACCTCAATATCTTTGAGCCACTTTGGGGAGATTTCAAGCATGCAGTCCATGCTAAATAGTCCAGGAATTTACAATAACAGGAGGCTTTTTGCCAAGAATAGTGGGCAGCTTTGCCATCTGAGAAAATAAAGAACCACATACACAACTACCATAAAAGGCTTCAAACTGTCATTGATGTTAGAGAGGGCAATACAAGGTATTAAGAAATAGGGTATGTAAACTTTTGATCAGGGTCATTTGGATGTTTTGGCTTGTTATTATGATTTTAAAAGAGAAAACACAGTAGTTTGACAATAAATGGCTTCACCCAACCACTAACCATTAGGGGAGAAAAAATGTTGTGTTATCATTCATATTCTCTGAAAAAAAGGCCAAGAAAGCAAAAATTCTGCCAGGGTATGTAAACTTTTGATCACATCTGTATATGTCTGTATACGTAACTGTATATGTATTCTTCTATGACAGAATAACTGACTGGGTGGATCAGGGAAATGCTGTTGATATATGTAGTATATCTTGACTTCAGCAAAGCATTTGACAAAGTATCACACCATTCTTATTGAAAAAATGACTAAGTATGGAATGGACAAGGCAACTGATAGGTGGATTCATAATTGGCTTAGTGATCAGACCCAAAGAGTGGTCGTAAATGGCTGCACATCCAGTTTGAAGAATGTCTCAAGTGGGCTACTACAGGGTTCTGTCCTGGGCCCTGTATGGTTCGACATCTTTAGCAATGATTTAGATGAAGGAATTGAGGGTACACTGAATAAATTTGCTGATGACACAAAGCTAGGAGGGATAGCTAATACTAGAGAAGAGAGAGAGGATTCAAAAAGATATAAATAAACTGGAGCAGTTGGCAGCAACTAACAGAATGTTTTTTAACAGATAAAAATGCAAAGTTCTACATCTGGGCAATAAAAATGAAAAAAAACATATACAGAAAGGGAGGAATAGGGCTAAGCAATTGCACATGTGAAAAAGACTTACTAGTTTACTAATAGATAAGCTGAACATGAGTCAACAGTGTGTTGCAGGAGCAAAAAAGGGAAATGCAAGTCTGGGATGTATTAACAGAAGCATACAGTCTAGATTACGTGAAATCATTATCCCCTCTACTCCTCTTTGGTCAGACCTCATGTGGAATACTGTGTCCAGTTTTGGGCACCGCATTTTAAAAAAGACATCAGCAAACTGTAGCAAGTTCAAAGAAGAGCAACCAGAATGGTGACCGGTCTGCAAACCATGTCCTATGAGGAATGGTTACAGGATTTGGAAATGTTTAGCTTGCAAAAAAAGAAGACTGAGACGAGACTTAATTGCTTAAGGGCTGTCACATTGTAGAAGGATCATCTTTATTCTCATTTGCACAAGGAAAGACTAGAAGCAATGGGATGAAACTGAATGGGAGGAGACACAGATTAGATATTAGAAAAAACTTTTTGACAGTTAGAGTGATCAATGAGTGGAACAAGCTGCCACGAGAAGTGGTGAGTTCTCCTTCAATGGAAGTCTTCAAACACAGGCTGGACAGACATCTGACTGGGATGATTTAGTGAATCCTGCTTTGTGCAGGGGGTTGGACTAGATGGCCCAGGAGGTCCCTTCCAACTCTACCATTCTATGATTCTATGATTCTATGTAAAAATGTGATGTTTTAGATGCAAAATTAACCTGCAATTCATAGATGTATAAATCATTTAATATAACCAAGACTAAGAACAAAAATATATGCTTAGGCAATGTCCTTGCTTTATGAAGGTTAGGCTAGTTTCACACTTGCTTTTTTTTGCAGCGCGTTTTTCCCGCAAAAAAACGCATTGAAAAAACGCATACAAAAGCATACAACTGCTGCGTTTTTTTCAAGCATTTTTATGAGCATGCATGAAAAAAACGCAGAGTTTTTATGCGTTTGTATGCGTTTTTACTGCGTTTTTACCGCGTTTGCGTTTTTTTCCAACATTAGGTGGCCCCTCACACTAACCCAAACCATGACTTTACTAACCCTAACCCTGACCCTAACCCTAACCCTAACCCTAACCCTGACCCTAACCCTAACCCTAACCCTGACCCTAACCCTTAAACAAACCATACTTACCCCTAACCCAAACCCTAAACCCTAACTAACCCTAACCCTAACCCTAACCCTGACCCTAACCCTAACCCTGACCCTAACCCTAACCCTAACCCTGACCCTAACCCTAACCCTAACCCTGACCCTAACCCTTAACCAAACCATACTTAACCCTAACCCAAACCCTAAACCCTAACTAACCCTAACCCTAACCCTAACCCTAACCCTGACCCTAACCCTTAACCAAACCATACTTAACCCTAACCCAAACCCTAAACCCTAACTAACCCTAACCCTAACCCTAACCCTAACCCTGACCCTGACCCTAACCCTAACCCTAACCCTGACCCTAACCCTTAACCAAACCATACTTAACCCTAACCCAAACCCTAACTAACCCTAACCCTAACCCTAACCCTAACCCTGACCCTAACCCTAACCCTAACCCTAACCCTGACCCTAACCCTTAACCAAACCATACTTAACCCTAACCCTGACCCTAACCCCAACCCTAACCCTGACCCTGACCCTTAACCAAACCATACTTAACCCTAACCCTGACCCTAACCCCAACCCTAACCCTGACCCTGACCCTAACCCTAACCCTAAACCCCCTTAACTAACCCTAACTCTAACCCAAACCCCTAAATTCCATGGTTAAAAAAAAAAAACGCATGTGCAAAAAAACGCATACATGAGCATGCCAGTGCGCATGTATGCGCATCCATAGGCTATAATGGCCATTTTTAGCGCAAAACGTGCGCATATGTGCGCATGCGCTTTTTTGCAGGGCCAAAAAATGCAACATGCTGCGTCTGGAAAATCCAAACGCACACCCCAAAAAAACGCAGCGCATGAAAATCGCATACATGCGCTTACCAGCGCGCAGGTATGCGCACCCATGTTAAATATAGGGGAAAAAACGCATGCGCAGGTATGCGTTTTTTTCCAGCGCTAAAAAACGCAAATGTGAAACCAGCCTTATTTCTTGACAAGAGAATGTTTACTGCTTCCCCAAAATGCAAATGTTTCTTTTCCAACTAATCACGCATCTAGTCAATATACTAATCATGCATCTAGAGAATACATTATTTTAGCTATAGTTTGCAGTTTTCATTTAATTAAAAGTTTTTATTCTTTTTTGTAAAAATGTTTTATTGTATTCTCAAATCACAAATGTTTCAGATTCTTTATCATGGCAATTCAGGCTGGTCTACTAATTAAAAGGATTGTCTTATAATTGGATCTAAAGCAAAAAGCATGCAAGAGAGCACTCCTTGCCTAGGAAACTGGACACCTAAACTCCAGGCGCAGCTTGTATCCTTGACAATATGAAGTATAAAATAGAATTAAGAATCATTTGGTTTTTATGGGCAGTGAATTTTTATAAAAGGTAAATTTCAAAGTTGTTTGTCTTTACAAGTACTTTGTAATTTTAGCTATGTAAAAATAAATAACTCTTTAATCATGCATCCTGAGATTATTTGAGATTCTGCTGTAAGTGCTATACACTAAAATCGCATCAGAGTGCACTCTTCAAGGTCCACACAGGTTTCTATATCCTTTCCATACGTGCCTTTGACTGCCTTGCACTTTATTCATTTACACATAGGTATTTTTTTACGATTGATTTTCTTTACTGTGGTGACATATATTACGTCTTGTCCAGACCCTCAAATTATGGGGTTCCAGCATTAATATACACATGCAGTAGTGTAGGGGGGGCAGAGAGGGCAGTGGCCCCAGGCCCCGCGCTCTGAGGAGGCCCACCCGGGCTACGCTGCTGTAACTATCTGCGGCAGAGCAAGGAAAATCGATCATCTCCCTGCTCTGCTGCTATGTTCTCTTCTCTGCAATAGGACCTGTGATGAGGTCACAGGAGGGGAGGAGTCGAGGTCACATGATCAGGGTCCTCAGTGTGTGAAGGACTCTGCCGTGCTAGTTGTCATGCGGCTGGATGAGGGGAAGTTTATGTGTGGGGTCAGGAGGGGTTTACAGGGTGCATGTAGCAGAGCTGTGTGTGTACGAAGTGTACAGAGCAGAGATGTGTGTGTACGAGGTGTACAGAGCGGAGCCGCGTGTGTACGAGGTGTACGGAGCCGTGTGTGTACGAGGTGTACGGATCAGAGCCGCGTGTGTATGAGGTGTGCGGAACGGAGCCTTGTGTGTACAGAGCAGAGCTGTGCCTGTACGAGGTGTACGGAGTGGAGCCGTGTGTGTACGAGGTGTATGGAGTGGAGCCGTGTGTGCACGAGGTGTACAGAGCGGAGCTGCGTGTGTACAAGTTGTACGGAACAGAACCGCATGTGTATGAGGTTTACGAAGTGAAGCCATGTGTGTACTGAATGGGGCCGTGTGTGTGTGAGGTGTAAGGAGCGGAGCCGTGTGTGTACGAGGCATAGAAAGTGGAACCATGTGTGTATGAGGTGTGCAGAGCTATGTGTGTACAAGGTGTATGGAGGGGAGCATTCATACTTCCCAACCGCCTCGATTTTGAGAGAGAGTCTGCCCCATTCGGGAGCTTACTTTTCCCGTGGACACAGGAGTACACGGCAGAGCCTCGAGCAGCACTTTAAAATTTGCACGTGAAGTTCCACCGGAAGTGACGTGCTGAAAGCTGACCAGAAATGAGGTAATTTCGGGAGGAGATTGTGGCAGAACCGTGGAGGCACTTCAGGGAATGCTTTAGATCCATCACCGTGTCTCCTCCGAAAGTGTGGACAGTGGGATCGTCTTGGACTCGGGGATCTCGGCCATGTGAACAGATCATGATATGTCCTGCACCGGCAGGCTCAGGTGGGCACAACAATGGGAGCCGGGCTGCTATAGTATCTTTATAGAATCTTTGTTTCTTTCTCTCTCTGTTTCTTTCTCTCTCTCTGTTCTTTCTCTCTCTCCGTTCTTTCTTTCTTTCTTTCTTTCTTTCTTTCTTTCTCTTTCTGTTCTTTCTTCCTCTCTCTAATCCTTTTTCTTTCTCTCTCTCTGTTGTATATCTCTTCTTTCTTTCTGTCTTTCTTTCTTTCTTTCTCTCTCTCCTCTTTCTTTCTTTCTTTCCCCTATTCCTTTCTCTCTCTTTGTTCTTTCTTTCACTCTGTTCTTTCTTTCCCCTCTTTCTCTCTAATCTTTCTTTCTTTCTCTCTCTAATCTTTCTTTCTCTCTAATCTTTCTTTCTCTCTCTCTGTTATTTCTTTCTTTCTCTCTCTCTGTTCTTCCTTTCTCTGTTCTTTCTTTCCTCTCTTTCTCTCTCTCTGTTCTTTCTTTCTCTCTGTTCTTTCTCTCTCTCTGTTCTTTCTTTCTCTATAATACAGCCCCCCAAAGAATATAATGCAACCCCCCTCATAGGGTATCATGCTGCCCCCTCATGGGGTATCATGCTGCCCCCTTCATGTGGGGGTATCATGCTGCCCCCATCATACGGGGTATCATGCTGCCCCCTCCTCATAAGGGGTACCATACTACCCCCATCATGCAGGGTATCATGCTGCCCCCATCATATGGGGTATCATGCTGCCCCCTCCTAATACGGGGTATATCATGCTGCCCTGTTATGATGAGTCACCGAAGGAGGAAAAAACAAAATACCAGCTAAGTCCAGAAAAAAACAGAGAGGTTGGCAGCTATCGGATTGCAGACCCCTGAACCTATCCACAACAACTAGCAGTAGCCGTGGGGGGTTCCTACGGTGCCCTAGACCCCTCGATCACAGCCAGAGAACTATATAGCCTAAAGACAAAAAGGGGAAAAACTAAACTGCCCCAGAGCAGACCCCAAATCAATAGGCAGCCCCCAACATATAATGATGGTGAAGCAAGATGAAAACACTAACACAGATAGAAAGATAGGTTGAGCAAATGATGGGGCCCAAGCCAACTACATAGGACAGGATAGGAAAGCTGCTGTCTGCCATCCGCAAAAACCCTATCAAAATGAGCCAACCGACTGATAGGAAAAACAGGCCCTGAAGTCGCTAGGCTTCAAAAGACTTTATCAGCACTCAGGTATATTCTGAAGACAGAGCAAAATATCAACAGATCAGAGACAAAAATGGAATTCAGCTCACCCCCGGCCGGGGATGGCAGAACTCCCAAAAAACAAGGCAAAACAAAAACAAAACTGAAGAGTACAAAGCAGAGCAGAAAAACTTAGCTTTGAGATGCAGGAATCAGACTGGTCTCCAAGAATCCAGCAGGAAAATCACCAGCCAGGAAGAAGGGCGTCGGCAGCCTTATATCCAGTCCTCAATTCCAGCCACCCAGTCATCATCTAGCTGCCCAGGTGTTTGGTAATCAGTCTCACTACCTTCCTTCACTAGAGGAGGGAGTTCATCAGACCTCAATGGTGAAGGGAAAAATGAACTCACAACACGGCCCCCTCATACGGGTATCATGCTGCCACCCCCCCCATACGGGGTATCATAATCATGCAACCAGGACTCACTATATAAATAAAAAAACTATACTGACCTCTCCTCTTCGCTTCCACGCTGATTTCGGCGACGGATCTGCTCTGAGTCAGGAGCTGCGCTGCAGTCATACCGGCACACAGCAGGGACGCGATGAAGTGACGTCATCGCGCACCCGCTGTGTGTCAGAGGAAGAGGGTGATGATGGGAGAGGGAGCATCATGTGACACTCTCTCTTCCATTATTGCGGCGCGCACTTGGGTGGCCATGCTGACGCCGCAATAATGGAATATATATATAGATTATATAGATTATTTTTGGTAACAGCACGGTCATCTGCTGAGGTTCTCTGGTTAGGGGCCCACTCAGAAGTTTCACCCCCCCCAAACCAAAACCCTAGCTACGCCTCTAATAGTAGGATTGTATCCACTGTGATGCAGTTGCCTAATTTTATTTATTTGTGTGCCACTTACCATTATCCTTTATATTGGCTATTTAAGCCTTAGGTGCTCTGAATAATGATGCATGCTCCTATTTCTACTTTATATGTATGTGACCATTTTCATTTAAGTGTTCTTGGTGTCACCATACTTATTTATATTAATTTTGGCTAGGCCCAACCAGGAATTTCAATGTATTTATGCAATATGGTATTTATGTGCACAGATGAAGTTTTTTAACCTATTTTAGGGTATCCTGTGTGGTCCCTGCATCTGTCTAATGTTTTTAGGTATTTTTGTATCTTATAAAGATTGAATACTTTAAAGTAGGCTTGGTACTCCTGTTATTGTAGCTTATTATTGTAAATGCTATTGTGCCTACTGAATAAGATTTGGACAATTTCAAGAGTTATTGTATTTTCAAATGTTGGCAGTTTTATGCTTGTAGAAAGTCCTGCAGGCATGGAGGATAAATTAAAACTACTTTTTCCACCTTAAAAGTCAATGGAAGCAATGCTTTTCTCAGATAATTATATTGATGCCTTCAAGTTTTCTTCATAATGTGTCTATTCTTTCTGTATGTACTGTACAGTAAATAGAACATTTATTGGGAAAATCTAAACAACTTCATTGTGATCAGGCCCTCAATAGCACACAACTCTATTGTTAGCTGGCCACTCTTGTAGGTGACACAGCTGGCCATCCACTATAACACTACCCCCTAGGTCAGTGGCATCTGTGCAGCAAAGGAGTCAGAGTTGGTTTCACGATTCCACCATTCATTGTGTCCTATTGATGCTGTGGATGACAGCTCTGTCACCCTGTGGGATCGAGGGCTTGCTGAGCTTTCAGGATTGTGAGTGACAGCTCTGCTGCTCAATCTGAGGCAGAGGTGTGAATATTGTGAATGACAGCGCAGTCGTCCTATTTGGGTTTGGGTCTGTGGGATCTTCTCTAAGTGTCATCTGTCCTGAATGATTACAGGGCTATTTAGCACTCTGACAATGGCCAGACTAATGTATTGCTAGTTGTAGCTTTACTCAAGTTGTGTTTTTGCTCTGTGATTTCATTTGTCTTCTGATCTCCATTGTTGACCTTGGATTTACCTTTAACCATCCATTTGACTTACTTCTTTGTCTTGATCCACTACCTTTATGTTACTCTAACCTCAAACTTTGACCTGATTACACTTTTGTCTTTTTGTTTTGTTTATTACAAGCCCTCTTAGTGTAAACACCAGACTTCTTGACTAGAGCTGAGCAAACGTTTCAAAGTTCGGTGTGGGTCCAATCACCGAAAGCTTAGACATTCATACGGTTTGACAAACATTCGCGAATTACAGTAAATTCATGGGAAGCCAAACCAAACATATACTCAACACCTTAAGGGGGGACAAAAAGCTTCCCAAACTGCCAAAATTAGGGTCAAACATCATGAAAAGTGGCAACAATTGACCCACAGTAGAAATTTGCAAATGACACAGCAGCAGTCAGCCATGGGCCATGCATGAGGTATCAGGGTCTGGCCCAGTATTTAATGCATGGAATTTAAGTTTCAATGGAGACCTGATAGTACAACCATCAGTGTCATACAGTAGTATTGGTAGAAACATGTAAGGAATGAAACACAGATTGTTTACTGGTCAATTGACCCACAGTAGAAACTTTTATAATGGCACAGAAGCAGTCAGTCATGGGCCATGCATGAGGTATCAGGGTCTGACCCAGCATGTGCAGCTTAGAATTGAAGTTTCAATGAGGACCTGATGGTCAAGGGAGCGGTGTAAAGGTACTGTCACACTTAGCGATGTACCAGCGATCCCGACCAGCGATATGACGTGGTCAGGATCGCTGGTACATCGCGAAGTGGTCACTAGTGAGCTACAACACAGGCAGATCTCACCAGCGACATCGCAGGGGATGGGGGTCGCTACTTACCTGTCACACTAGGCGATCCTGCGTCCTTCTGCCCGGATCCACGCTCGTCGCTCATCTCTCCACAGGAAGCGCCACAGGAAGCTGACGACGAGAAACGGTCCAGGACGTTCTCGCGCGATCAGCGATAACCAGCGGGGGAGCGGGTTGTAGGTAAGTATCACACACAGCGATATCGCTAGCAATATCGCTATAACGTCACAAGTTATAGCGATATTGCTAGCGATATTGCTTAGTGTGACAGTACCTTAAGCCTTCTTAGCAGGGAGCCCTGATACCTCATGTAACACTTCGCTAGAGAGTGTCAGAGCATTTTGCAAGGATACCCAGAACTGCCATTAAACTTCTGGCCCCTGCAATAGTGAGTCTTTCTGCAGGAGCGAGAAAAGAACAAGCTACCCAGCACAACTCTGAACATGTTGCTGCAAGTTGTTCCATTCGGCAAGCTGAGTTTGAAGGCATGAAAGTGGACTGTTTGGTGGATACCGGGTCACAGGTAATAACTATGCCCGAGTCGTACTTTATAAATTACTTTCAAGCAATGGCCAAGCCAGAGTGGGAGACATTGATCTGAGTAACAGCGGTTAATCAGCATCCATTCCTCGTCACAGTGGTCATGTGGATGAATGCGCGACTAAGTGGATAAGATATGGGAAGAAAAAACATCCGGTTGGTGCCCGAGGCATTTAAAGAAGATGTACAGGTGATAATGGGCATGAATATCCTGCCAAAATTGAACCAGATCATGTTCACTAAAAGGGGGCCTGACTAATGAAAACCGGCCACGCCGCACAAACCCACCCAGAAAGAGTTCCAGTGGCTGATTCGTGTCTGTGAGACACAGAAGAGTGTCCCAATGCACCAGTCTGTGGGAGTCATCCAAGTGCCAGAAAGGGTGTCCCTCACCCTCCCTCCTTGTTAGGAGACCATCATGTCACTGCCTGTGGGAATCTTCCGCAACCTTGAAGGTATGGAGGTGGTAACTGAATCGGTAGGCCTAGGAAAGGTAGGCTAGAATTCCCTCATAGTTCGTACATTAGCAGTGGTCAATAATGGATCCCCATCAGAGCAATGAATGTGGGACAGAGAGAAGTCTTCTTAACCCCAGAAATGGAGCTGGCTCATGCGTATCTGCATTGAAGCGAAGTGCTGTGTCAGAAAGAAATGACACTGGCCCCAGTAGATGATGCAGTCTTGACCATGGTTGTCACTATTGAAATGGAAGAGGCCCTGACCCCAGAATAAAATGGGTGAGCCATCTTGGCCCAAATGGGGGTGGGTGGAAAGGCCCTTGATCTGGATAATATGCGAGCAGTTTAAATAATGCTTTGGGAGAATCAGGCCTCGTTTTACCGCCATACTGATGACTTCGGCTGCACAGACAATATCACCTATAAGATACCAAAGTTGGACACAGATACCTCCCAGACTGTACCAGGAGGTGAAGACCTTGTTGAAACAGATATTGGGTACGGGTGTGGTGCAGAGTAGTCAGAGTCCCCGAGTAGCCCCTGTGGTGCATATCAAGAAGAAGGACGGAATGATTTGTTTGTGCATGGACTACCGGCGGTTGAATGCTTGCACTGTCCAGGACTGGTAGTTACCAGTAGCAGAAAAAGACAAGGCAAAGGCAGTGTTCATACTTCTCTTTGGACTGTTTGAATTTAAAGGGGTTGTCCGGGCTTTTCACATAATCTCAGTACATATCTGGGCTGCAGAATTATGACAATAAGTAATTTACTTTCTGTCATTAGTTTGCACGGTTTTCTAGATATTCTGAACAGAATGTCCAAGGGGGGGGGTGTGTTATTGCATTGAAATGAGAACTAGTGTTGAGTGATACCACCCGATACTGAAAAATATCGTATCGGAATGGATCGGCCGATCTAAAAAAAGTATCGGGTATCGCCGATTCCGATCCCGGAAGTCCCATTCAAGTCAATGGAACAGAAATATCGGAATTAAAAAAAAACCTTTCTTTCCCTGTTGGTTAATTCTACATGGAGAAAAACAACTAATAATAATGTAGAATGTATTGTGGGAGGTGTAGGAGACATTAAAGCCATAGAGGTTTAGCCCAATCAAATGGAATAGCATGATTTTTTTTTTTTTAAAGACGTTCGTGGTTACAAAGATATTGACTATGTTAAAGTATTAAATTTTTTGTCAGATATGTATGTTTCACTACTTCCATGCTCTTCACCTTCTTTTTTACTTCTCCCACACTTTCTCCTTCATCATCTTCAGCAGCAGCAGTATCTTCTTCTTCCTATTCTTCTTCCTATTCTTCTTCTTCTTCTTCTTCCTATTCTTCTTCTTCTTCCTATTCTTCTTCTTCTTCTTCTTCCTATTCTTCTTCTTCTTCCTATTCTTCTTCTTCCTATTCTTCTTCTTCAGTTTGGCCTGCAGCAGCAGGCCTTTTCCAGGGGCACCACGAGGAGGAACGGACTCACCCCCATACAATGCTTAGTCTTCTTCTGCTCATAAATTTGATAATCTCATTTGCTCAGATTTTTAGTCTTATGCTTAATGTTCTTCTGCTTTTGGTTTTTATGCTTCTGCATCTTGGTGGTTGTCTTCCTGTTCTTTGTCCTCTTGGTCATCTTCTTCAGGGTCATCTTTTAGGTATTCTTCTGTGTGGTCTTCAGGGTCGTCGTCTTCAGGGTCATTGTCAGGGAGATCCAGAGTGAGAATCAAAAACCATTTCCACAAGCTTGAACTTTGAAAAGTAACAGAAGTTACAAGAAGGCTGAGGAACTGGCGAGAACCAGCTGATGGTACTAGAACCCGGAGTGGCAGCAGAATGAATAAGAGCCAATGGCACAACTGTGGACCTGCTGATGGTGCTGGAACACAGTTACTAAGCAGGAGGTACCTGTGCTCCAAAGCACTACCAAGGACCAGCAGACGTTGGTGGAACTCGGATACCGACAAGGAGGCACCTAGGCCAAAGGCACTGCCGAGAACAAGCTGACGTTGCTGGAACCCGGATGGGTAGCAGAAGGTACCCATGATTAACAAAGTGTCGCGTCCGTGAGCAGGCCGCAGTTACCGAAACCCACAGTCCTACGGGGGGTGCTTTTCCTATTGGCACTAATGAACCAGCCTTTGTTACCAGAACCCGCAGTCCACATAGGAAGCACTGAAACTGCAGGCACCATAGACTCGGCTAACCCGACCGCAACACGACAGGACAGCGTATCAGTGGCCAAGTAACGTTGACACTACCCGGAAACAGCAGGCGTGCTGTAACCAGGCTGGGCAGGAGGGAGTGCCCATGCCAAAGACACTTCCAAGAACCAGATGACGGTGCTGGAACCCGGAGGGGTAGCATTAGCTACAAGAGTCAATGGAACTACCGAGAACCAGCTGACGGTGCTGGAACCCAGAGTGGCAGCAGAAAGAACAACAGCCAATGGCACAACCGTGGACCAGCTGACGGTGCTGGAACACGGTTACTAAGCAGGAGGTACCTGTGCTAAAAAGCACTACCAAGGACAAGCAGACGTTGCTGGAACTCAGATACCAAGAAGGAGGCACCTAGGCCAAAGGCACAGCTGAGAACCAGCTGACGGTGCTGGAACCTGGAAGGGTAGCAGAAGGTACCCAGGAAAAAGCAAAGTTGCAAGGCCGTGAGCCGACCGCAGTTACCGAAACCCACAGTCCTACAGGGGGTGCTTGTCCTATTGGCACTTTGGAATCAGCCTTTATTACCAGAACCCGCAGCCCACACAGGAAGCACCGAAACTGCAGGCACTATAGACTCGGCTAACCCAACCGCAACACGACAGGACAACGTATCAGTGGTAAAGTGACGTTGACAGTACCCAGAAACAGCAGACGTGCTGGAACCAGGCTGGGCAGGAGGGAGTGCCCGTGCCAAAGACACTTCCGAGAACCAGCTGACGGTGCTGGAACCCGGATGGGTAGCATTAGCTACAAGAGTCAATGGAACTACCGAGAACCAGCTGACGGTGCTGGATCCCGGAGGGGCAGCAGAAGGAACAACAGCCAATGGCACAACCGTGGACCAGCTGACGGTGCTGGAACACGGTTACTAGGCAGGAGGTACCTGTGCTCCAAAACACTACCAAGGACCAGCAGACGTTGCTGGAACTCGGATAACGAGAAGGAGGCACCTAGGCCAAAGGCTCTGCTGAGAGCCAACTGACGGTGCTGGAACCCGGATGGGAAGCAGAAGCTGCAAGAGCAAATGACACTAGCGAGGACCAGCTGACGGTGCTGGAACCCGGAGGGGCAGCAGAAGGAACAAGAGCCAATGGGACAACTGTGGACCAGCTGACGGTGCTAGAACACGATTTCTAAGCAGGAGGTACCTGTTCTAAAATGCACTACCAAGGACCAGCAGACGTTGCTGGAACTCTGATACCATGAAGGAGGCACCTAGGCCAAAGGCTCTGCCGAGAACCAGCTGACGGTGCTGGAACCCGGATGGGTAGCAGAAGGTACCCAGGAAAAAAACAAAGTTGCAAGGCCGTGAGCCGGCCACATTTACCGAAACCCACAGTCCTACAGGGGGTGCTTGTCCTATTGGCACTACGGAACCAGCCTTTATTACCAGAACCCGCAGCCCACATAGGAAGCACCGAAACTGCAGGCACCATAGACTCGGCTCACCCGACCGCAACACGACAGGACAACGTATCGGTGGCAAAGTGACGTTGACACTACCCGGAAACAGCAGGCGTGCTGTAACCAGGCTGGGCAGGAGGGAGTACCCGTGCCAAAGACACTGCCGAGAACCAGCTGACGGTGCTGGAACACGGAGGTGCAGCAAAAGGAACAAGAGCCAATGGCACAACCGTGGACCAGCTGACGTTGCTGGAACACGGTTACTAAGCAGGAGGTACCTGTGCTAAAAAGCACTACCAAGGACCAGCAGACGTTGCTGGAACTCGGATACCATGAAGGAGGCACCTAGGCCAAAGGCTCTGCTGAGAAACAGCTGCTGTTGCTAGAACCCGGCTGGGCAGGAGGGAGTAACCGTGGCAAACACACTTCTGAGAAGCAACATGCGATGTTGAAGCCCAGGGGTCAATCAGGCAGCAGGCTGAAGCCAACTTGGAGCGAGTTTTATATTGGTTGTACACAACTACTGATTGTAATCGTGATCCACTTTGGCCTCTGTCTCTACTGTCTCTAGTATTTCCCCTGGCCTCCAACCACGGCAGTTGCTGCTCTGCAGAGTTGTCTGCACAATCCACACTGTGTTGAAGCCCAGGATCAATGCTCCGAGCAGGCTGAAGCCTACTTGGAGCAAGTGGAAAATAACATGTAGTGTGATGTTGGAGGCAGCAGGACACTTTGCCATCCGCACAGCAGGGGAACAGCTGGCGTTACTGAACGCCACAGACACAGGAGCGAGTGTTTCTATCTGTGCGGATGGCACTTCCAAGCTACAACTGGCTGTGTTGAAGCCCAGGATCAATGCTCCTAGCAGGCTGAGGCCTGCTTGGAGCAAGTGGAAAATAACATGTAGTGTGATGTTGGAGGCAGCAGGAGACTTTGCCATCCGCGCAACAGGGGAACAGCTGGCATTACTGAACCCCACTAACACAGGAGCTAGTGTGTGTTTCTCTGTTAAGACGGCACTTCTGAACACCAACTGGCATTGTTGGAGCCCAGAATGAGGCATGGAGTTGGCTGAGGCCAACTTCCAGCACGTTTTATAGAGGTTGTAGACTACTACTGATTGTAACCGTGCTCCACTTAGGCCTCTGGCTCCACTGTCTCTAGTATTTCCCCTGGCCTCGAACCCCGCGAGTGACAGCTCTGAAGTGGCGTCAGCACAATCCACACTTGTTCCTGTGTTACTTGGCCTCTGTCCCGTCAGTTGATCCCCCGATGTGTGTCCGGCAAGGTCTCCTGCTCTGTCCTCATTCACACTACTAGTAATGGGAATGTGGACAGAGCAGGAGACCTTTACGGACACACATCGGGGGGGATCAACTAACGTGACTGAGGCCAAGTAACACAGGAACAAGTGTGGATTGTGCTGACGCCACTTCAGAGCTGTCACTCGCGGGGTTGGAGGCCAGGGGAAATACTAGAGACACGGGAGCCAGAGGCCTAAGTGGAGCAGGGTTAAAAATCAGTTGTAGTTTGAATGTGGATGGAGCAGGAGACTTTGCCGTCCACACAGCAGGGGAGCAGCTGGCATTACTGAACCCCACTAACACAGGAGCGAGTGTTTCTATCTGTGCGGACGGCACTTCCGGGCTACAACTGGCTGAGTTGTAGCCCAGGATCAATGCTCCGAGCAGGCTGAGGCCTACTTGGAGCGAGGAGAAAAAGCGTTGTAGTGTGAGTTTGGAGGCAGCTGGAGACTTTGCCGTCCACACAGCAGGGGAACAGCTAGCATTACCGAACCCCACTGACACAGGAGCTAGAGTGTTTTTCTCTGCGGAGACGGCACTTCTGAACACCAACTGGCGTTGTTGGAGCCCAGGATGAGGCATGGAGCAGGCTGAGGCCTGATGGTGTTGGTATGTGTATGGAGCAGGAGACATTGCCGTCCGCACAGCAGGGGAACAGCTGGCATTACTGAACCCCACAGACACAGGAGCGAGTGTTTCTCTCTGTGCGGACGGCACTTCCAAGCTACAACTGGCTGTTTTGAAGCCCAGGATCAATGCTCCGAGCAGGCTGAGGCCTACTTGGAGCAAGTGGAAAATAACATGTAGTGTGATGTTGGAGGCAGCAGGAGACTTTGCCATCCGCACAGCAGGGGAACAGCTGGCGTTACTGAACCCCACAGACACAGGAGCGAGTGTTTCTATCTGTGCGGACCGCACTTCCAGGCTACAACTGGCTGTTCTAGTCCAGGATGAAGCATGCAGCAGGCGGAGGACAACTTGCAGCTGGTTTTATAGAGGTTGTAGACTACTACTGATTGTCGCCGTGCTCCACTATGGCCTCCGGCTCCACTGTCTCTAGTATTTCCCCAGGCCAACAACCCCGCCAGTTACAGCTGTGAAGTGGCGTCTGCACAATCCACACTTGTTCCTGTGTAACTGTGGCTCAGTCCCGTCTGTTGATCCCCTGATGTGTGTCTGGCAAGCTCTCCTGCTCAGTCCTCATTCACACTACTAGTAATGTGAATGTGGACAGAGCAGGAGACCTTGCCGGACACACTTCAGGGGATCAACTGACGGGACTGAGCCACAGTAACTCAGGAACAAGTGTGGATTGTGCAGACGCCACTTCACAGCTGTAACTGGCGTGGTTGGAGGCCAGGGGAAATACAAGAGACAGTGGAGCCAGAGGCCTAAGTTGACCAAAGTTACAAATCTGTAGTAGTTTGCATGTGGAGGCAGCAGGATGAGGCATGGAGCAGGCTGACGCCTGCTGTTTTTTTAATGTGGAGGCAGCAGGAGACATTGCCGTCCACACAGCAGGGGAACAGCTGGCATTACTGAACCCCACTGACACAGGAGCTAGAGTGTTTTTCTCTGCGGAGACGGCACTTCTGAACACCATCTGGCGTTGTTGGAGCCCAGGATGAGGCATGGAGCAGGCTGAGGCCTGATGGTGTTGGCATGTGTATGGAGCAGGAGACATTGCCATCCACACAGCAGGGGAACAGCAGGCATTACTGAACCCCACTGACACAGGAGCTAGAGTGTTTTTCTCTGCGGAGACGGCACTTCTGAACACCAACTGGCGTTGTTGGAGCCCAGGATGAGGCATGGAGCAGGCTGAGGCCTGATGGTGTTGGCATGTGTATGGAGCAGGAGACATTGCCGTCCACACAGCAGGGGAACAGCTGGCATTACTGAACCCCACTGACACTGGAGCTAAAGTGTTTTTCTCTACGGAGACGGCACTTCTGAACGCCAACTGGCGTGTGTGTCTGGCAAGGTCTCCTGCTCTGTCCTCATTCACACTACTAGTAATGGGAATGTGGACAGAGCAGGAGACCTTGCTGGACACACATCAGGGGATCAACTGACGTGACTAAGGCCAAGTAACACTGGAACAAGTGTGGATTATGCAGACGCCACTTAAGAGCTGTCACTGGCGGGGTTGGAGGCCAGGGGAAATACTAGAGACAGTGGAGCCAGAGACCTAAGTGGAGCAGGGTTAAAAATCAGTAGTAGTTTGAATGTGGATGGAGCAGGAGACTTTGCCGTCCACACAGCAGGGGAGCAGCTGGCGTTACTGAACCCCAGTAACACAGGAGCTAGTGTTTTTCTCTGTGCAGACGACACATCTGAGCAACAACTGGCTGTGTTGAAGCCCAGGGATTATAGTTCAGGTGGTAGAAACATGAACACAACAGGAGACCCGGATACAGTTGCCAACCAATTATTTAGTCTGGAAGAGGACTGGCAAATTTTGGGGAGATCCAGGCCTTGTTCATTTTCAGAAAAGTAAGCCGGTCGACGTTATTGGAAGAAAGTCGCGTTCGACGGTCTGTTAGTACACCACCTGCGGCACTAAAGACGCGTTCCGATAATACACTGGCAGCAGGGCAAGCCAGCACCTTCAATGCATACTGGCTAAGCTCTGGCCATGTATCCAGCTTAGAGACCCAAAACTTGAAGGGGGAAGAGCCATCTGGGAGTACACTCACAGGGCAAGACATGTAGTCTGTCACCATCTGACGGAAACTTTGCCTCCTGCTGAGTGGAGCCGTCAGTGATGGTGTAGACAATTGTGGCGGACACACAAAACTTTGCCACATTTGGGCCATAGTGGTCTTGCCTTGTGCTGAGGCGCTGCCTCTGCTCCCTCTTTGTGCCGAGTTTCCTCCACTGGGTCGACGCACAGAGGTGCTTTGTAAAGCACTAGCACCACTGCTGTCGGGTGGAATGGAAAACATGATGGCCTACACCAGTGTGTCTTGGTACTCCCGCAGTTTACGCTCCAGGTTCAACGTTGGTATGAGGGTTTGCAAGTTGTCCCGGTAGCGAGGATCTAGGAGGGTGTACACCCAATAATCAGCCGTGTAGAGAATGTGGGCGAAGCAGCGGTCGTTTCTCAGACACTGCAGCATGAAGTCAACCATGTGCTGCAGACTGCCAACTGCCAAAGAACCGCTGTCCCCTGCTTGAGGCGTGATCTCTGCCTGCTCTGCATCACCCCACCCTCGCTGTACATACTGACTAGAGCTTTGTGTACCTCCCTCCTGTGGAGAGATGTCTTCCTCCTCCATCGACTCCTCCTCATCCTACTCACAAAGTGTCCCCTGCCTAGGCCTTTGTGAGGAAGCACATAGCGCAGACTTTCCAGAAGCAGATGGCATTTGGGACTCCTCATCCTCCACCTCTTCCAAAACCTCCTCCCTTAGTGCTTGCAGTGTTTTTGAAGCATGCAGATAAGGGGGACAGTCATGCTGACTAGTGCATCATCTGCACTCGCCATCCGCGTGGAATCATCGAAGGCACGCAAAACGAAGCAGATGTCCTTCATAGAGGCCCTCTCAGTGGTGCTGAAGTGTGACCGCGCACATTGCGACTTGTTTGCGCCTGATGCAGCTGGTACTCCGTGACTGCTGCCTGCTGCTCACACAACCGCTCCAACATATGTAACGTTGAATTCCACCTGGTGGGTAGGTCACATATGATGCGATGTTCCCGAAGGCGTAATCGGCGCTGCAGAGCAGCAAGGCGCGATCTTGCCGTGCTGGAACGCCGCAAGTGAGTGCACTCTATGCGGACCTTGTGCAGCAGTGCATCAAGATCTGGATAGTCCCTCAGAAAGCTCTGCACGACCAAGTTTAGCACATGTGCCAGACATGGGTTGTGAGTGAGGTTGCCAAGGCCAAGAGCTGCCACCAGATTTCGGCCATTGTCACACACTACCAAGCCCGGCTGGAGATTCGCTGGCAGAAACCACACGTCGCTCTCCTGCTTGATGGCATAACAGAGCTCCTGCGCTGTGTGGCTTCGATTCCCCAATGAAAATAGTTTCAGTACGGCCTGTTGACGTTTGGCCATGGCTGTGCTCATATCGGTCGTAACAGGCTCCTGCTGCGCTGTTTCAGAGGAACTGGAGTAGGAGGAGGAGTCAATGTGTACAGACAGGATTCCTGCAATCCGTGGAGTTGGCAGAACACGTAGAGCGCCACTCTCCAGATCTGTATCCGGCTCCACAACATTGACCCAATGGGCAGTGAGGGAAAGGTATCGTCCCTGTCCATGGTTACTGGTCCACGCATTGGTGGTCAGGTGGACCTTGCTACTGACGGCGTTTAGTAGCGCATGTTTTATGTTTGCCTCCACATGTTTCTGCAGGGCAGGGACGGCTCACCTGCTGAAATAAAAGTGCTGGGCACAGTGTATTGTGGGACTGCCAATGCCATGAAGTCCCGGAAGGTGTCAGTCTCCACCAGCCTGAATGACAGCATTTCAAGGGCCAGTAGTTTGGCAATGCCAGCATTCAGAGCCTGTGCTCGGGGATGGTTTGCCGAGTATGGCCGCCTTTTCTCCCATGCCTGTGCTACCGATGAGTGCCGAGTGGCCTGGGAGTGTGAGGATGACTGGGAACGTGGTGCTGTGGGTGGAATGTCACAGGGTCTTCGGACAACAGTGCCAGAGGTTCTTCCTTGGCGAACCTGTGAGGAAGCCGAACCAGCTGTGTGTGAGCTGGAGGAAGAGGCCCCAACACGAGCTGAAGAGGTGGTAGGTGGTGCTGTACGTTGGCCTACATCTTCAGTGTGTCTGTGTAACTCCAGCTTGTGCTTGGTCCGCACATGTTTCCACATATTAGTGGTATTGAGGTTGCTGACATTTTTCCCTCTTTTGACTCTCTGATGACACAGCTTGCATTTGACAAAGCAAATGTCATCGGCAAATGTGTCAAAAAAGGACCATGCACTGCAAGTCTTGGGAGCGCCCTTTTTGCCTTTTGAAAGTGGAATGCTCCTAACGGGTGCAGAAGTGGAGGCTACAGGCAACCAAGTCTGCTCCCTCCCTCTCCCTCCGGTTTTGGCCGTTCGGGGAATCTCTTCCTCAGAGCTGCTCCCACCACCTTCCTGTTCCTCACGCCATGATGGGTCAAGGACCTCATCATCTACACTCCCCTCTTCAAACACCTGCTTCTCATGGGTTGTCTCGCCAGCACCGTACACACCAGAAAGTGGTATCGAAGTCTCGTCATCATCTGATGCGTACTGAGGTGTGCTGACCATAGGCACTGGCCCACGCCCACCCGCCTCTTCAGATTCAGAGGGACAAAGAAGTTGCGCATCACTGCATACTCCCTCTTCTTCACATTCTGGAATGCTGCTTGGCTGGCCCCCTCTTTCCAAACCAACAGATTCCGAGAACAGAAGTAGAGACTGTGATGGCTCCTGTCTAGGGGTCTCTGACTGCCTGGGCACTTTGGCAGGTGGTGAAGAGACAGATGGTTGCTCTTCTGTTCTCTGGCCCTGAGAGGATGTGGAAGTAATTGAAGTCGATGCGTTAGCTGCCATCCATCCGACAACGGCTTCAATTTGTTCCTCCCGCAGCAGTGGGGTACGGTGAGGTACTACAAAGCTGCGCATAAAGGACTGTTGCCTGCTAAAACTGGGGAATGCTGACTCACTGGTGCCAACAGCAGGCACAGAATCCCCACGTCCTCTCCCTGCAGAATCCCCACGTCCTCTCCCTGCAGAATCCCCACGTCCTCTCCCTGCTGAAACTCCACGCCCACGGCCACGTGCCTTACTCCCTGCCTTCTTCATCTTGCTAGATTGAGAAAGATAGGCAGAAAAGTACAAAGGGGGGCCTTAGTGTACTTATTCCTGAACAGCTGGCTACAGGTATAAGAAACACTAATTTTATGAAGTGTGTGTGTCGACTACACTTTAATAGGAGCTAATGTGGCATACACAGCTTTCAAATGTAGTGTTTGGTGAACTTTGTTGTTTTTTTTTGGGGGAAAAAAAACTAAAAGGATGTGACCAAAGATTTGAAAGTCAGAGTATCACCAACTTTCTGGAGCTATTACAATGCAGGCAGGTAACCTACAATGCAAAAGATGAGGCTCCAACAAAATTGGGTAATACTAATCTGGCTGCAGCTGAAGGGCACAAGCCAGAAAAAAGGCTCCTCGATCTACTCCTATATAGAGTTGAGCGAAACGGGTCGAAAAAATTCAAAAGTCGCCGACTTTTGGCAAAGTCGGGTTTCATGAAACGAAACCCGACCCTAGGATGAGGTCGGCCACGAGGTCGGCGACTTACGCGCCAAAGTCGCGTTTCAAAAGTTTGTTTTGCGCTCTTTTTCAGCCAATCAGGATCCACGGACACTGTGGGCAACGTGATGACCTAGGCACGGGTCACCACCATCTTTCAGAAGGGCATGCAAGTGATTGGCTTGCTTTGGTGGGCGTCACAGGGGGTATAAAAGGGCGTGCACGCCGACCGCCATCTTACTTCTGCCGATCTTAGTATAGGCAGAGGTTGCTGCTGATTCTGTAGGGAGAGCGTTAGGCAGGGAAGAAGACAAAAAAACTGCTTCTGCTGCTAGCGATTTGGCCTGCACAACACACAAGTCACTGTGTGTGCAGTGCAAGGGGAGGCTATATTGTGGTGTATCAGTGGTGTTGGTTGTTGGGCTGCCTTTTAAGGCTTCCTGACACGCTGGCATTGCTGTTTACCCACTGCTCCGCAAACTGCTTTTTTAAAAGCAATCCAATCTCCCTTATCCTCTAGTCACTTTTGTCACAGCTGTGCCATCGAGCCTGTCACATAGCGCTCAGATATCAGTGGGCCTCACACAATCCACAAGTGTCCAATGTCCAAAAGTGTGCGCAGAGATTCAAAATCTCCATTATCCTCTCGTCACTTTGGTCACAGGCAGCTGTGCCATCGAGCGTGTCACATAGCGCTCAGATATCAGTGGGCCTCACACAATCCACAAGTGTCCAGTGTCCAAAAGTGTGCGCAGAGATTCAAAATCTCCATTATCCTCTCGTCACTTTGGTCACAGGCAGCTGTGCCATCGAGCGTGTCACATAGCGCTCAGATGTCAGTGGGCCTCACACAATCCACAAGTGTCCAGTGTCCAAAAGTGCGCGCAGAGATTCAAAATCTCCATTATCCTCTCGTCACTTTGGTCACAGGCAGCTGTGCCATCGAGCGTGTCACATAGTGCTCAGATATCAGTGGGCCTCACACAATCCACATGTGTCCAGTGTCCAAAAGTGTGCGCAAAGATTCAAAATCTCCATTATCCTCTCGTCACTTTGGTCACAGGCAGCTGTGCCATCGAGCCTGTCACATAGCGCTCAGATATCAGTGGGCCTCATACAATCCACAAGTGTCCAGTGTCCAAAAGTGTGCGCAGAGATTCAAAATCTCCATTATCCTCTCGTCACTTTGATCACAGGCAGCTGTGCCATCGAGCGTGTCACATAGCGCTCAGATATCAGTGGGCCTCACACAATCCACAAGTGTCCAGTGTCCAAAAGTGTGCGCAGAGATTCAAAATCTCCATTATCCTCTCGTCACTTTGGTCACAGCTGTGCCATCGAGCCTGTCACATAGCGCTCAGATATCAGTGGGCCTCACACAATCCACAAGTGTCCAGTGTCCAAAAGTGTGCGCAGAGATTCAAAATCTCCATTATCCTCTAGTCACTTTGGTCACAGGCAGCTGTGCCATCGAGCGTGTCACATAGCGCTCAGATATCAGTGGGCCTCACACAATCCACAAGTGTCCAGTGTCCAAAAGTGTGCGCAGAGATTCAAAATCTCCATTATCCTCTCGTCACTTTGGTCACAGGCAGCTGTGCCATCGAGCCTGTCACATAGCTCTCAGATATCAGTGGGCCTCACACAATCCAAAAGTGTCCACTGTCCACAAGTGTGTGCAGAAATTCTAAATCTCCCCTGTCCTATAGACACCTTGTACCTTGTTTTACATTACTATATAGTTTGTTGGATTTTGTCTACATTTCTACCAAAAATGAGGAAGGCTGGTGGAAGAGGCCGTGGAATTGGGCGGGGGTTGGCAGCTGGTAATGATGGTGTTGGTGGTGGATCTGATGGTAGTGGCAAGAGCAAAATAGGACCGAATGCAGGAGGTGCTGACCCTGCGTCATCGTCTGGCTACATAAGGCCTCGAACGCTTAGTTTTCTAGGAGTTGGCAAACCGCTTTTAAAGGCAGAGCATCAGGAAAAAGTTTTGTCTTACATTGCTGACTCAGCCTCCAGCTCTATCGCCTCCTCTTCTTCAGTTGTAAAAAGTAAAAGCACTGAGTCGTCATTGGAGGCTCATGTTCATGAACCACACCTTTCCTTGTGTCCTTCACCCCAACCAAGATTGAAGGATGACGCAGGCCATACTACTGATTACTCCATGGAGCTGTTTTCACATACCATGCCTGGATTATCAAGTGAAATGGTGAATTACCCAGGCCAAGATGAATCTGACATGGAGTGCACTGATGCACAGCCGCTGATGGATGATTCTGCTGGTACATTCACTCAGAGCACTACATTGTCCTCGCAGTGTACAGAGCCAGATTTTGACCCTGATGAGACTCAGGTGCCCCTTCCCGCACACTATACCAACATACACGGTGACACAGAGAAAGGTGCACATGACAAAGAAGAGGAGGTGATGGATGACCCAGTTGTTGACCCAGATTGGCATCCATTGGGGGAAGAGGGTGCTGCTTCCAATAGCTCAGATGAGGAGCATCCACAGCAGACATCGACACCGCAACAGCTGTTATCTGGCAGGCCCGGAGCACTCCAAAGACAGGTTCCAAACATCAAAAGAGTTGCTGGACAGCTTGTCCAGAGGGTCAAAAGATCACAGCGTGCTAGGCCGCAAAATGTCTGCCAAAGTAGGAACAGTGTGGCACTTTTTTGAACGAAATCCTCATGATCAGGCCAAGGTTATCTGTAAGAAGTGCGCAAAGACCTTTAGCCGAGGGAAAAATCTGAAAAATTTGAATACCAGTTGCATGCTTAGACATTTAACCAGCATGCACTTGCAAGCGTGGACAAAACACCAAACCTCAAGTGCCACATGTGCAACTGATCACAACGAAGGTAGTCAGCAATGCTACATTGTTTCCCCCACTGTAAGCCCACCGGTTAGCACAGCAGCAAATGTTGAGGTGTCGTTGCAAGACCACAGCAGTCAGGGAATCCCACTGTTATATCAATGAAAGACTGATTCTAGGCCATCAGAAAGAACACCAACTCCATCACCATCATCAACCCTCTCTCAGTCCGCCCTGTCCACCACTACTTCCACCATATGCAGCTCTCAAGTCCAGCTCACCCTCCCAGACACTATGAGTAGGTCAAGAAAGTACTCAGTCTCTCATCCGCGTACACTGGGTTTGAACGCCCACATTGCCAAACAAATCTCATTTGAGATGATGCCCTTTCGGTTGGTGGAAAGCACAGCTTTCCGCGAACTCATGGCCTATGCAGTACCACGCTATGACCTACCCAGTCGCCACTTCTCTCGCAAAGCCATCCCAGCCCTCCACCATCATGTGAAAGACCGCATTGTCCATGCACTCAAGCAGTCAGTGAGCGGAAAGGTGCACCTCACAACTGATGCATGGTCCAGTCGGCATGGCCAGGGCCGTTACGTGTCCATCACTGCGCACTGGGTTAATGTGGTGGATGCAGGGTCCACAGGGGACAGCGGTGGTGGGACAGTGCTGCCTAGCCCACGGTATAGGAAACAGTTGGCTGTAGGCGTTCGACCCTCCTCCTCCTCCTCCTCCTCCTCCTCCAGAAGCGAAAGCTCGTCCACAGAGCGCAGTCGTACGAGCACTCCATCTGCAGCTGCCACTGTTGCACACGATGTGTCCCCCTATCGAGCAGCTAGTGGAAAGCATCAGCAGGCTGTGTTGCAGATGATGTGTTTGGGCGACAGACACACCGCCGAGGTGCTGGCCGAGTACTTGAAGCGACAAACTGAGTCATGGCTGGGCAGTGTACATCTTGAGGCAGGCAAGGTAGTTAGTGATAACGGCCGTAATTTTGTGGCAGCCATAGCCCTTTCAAAACTCATCCACATACCTTGCTTGGCTCACACCTTGAACCTGGTGGTGCAGTGCTTCCTCAAAAATTATCCAGAGTTAACAGCCCTGCTCCAGAAGGTGCGAAGACTGTGCGCGCACATCCGCCGGTCGCCTGTACACTCCGTTCGTATGCAGAAGCTGCAGCGATTGCTCCACCTTCCCAACCACCGCCTCATTATCGACATTGCAACAAGGTGGAACTCCACCCTGCACATGGTGGAGCGGCTGTGCGAGCAGAGGCAGGCCATAATGCATTTGTGGGAGGATACACGGACAGGCACTTTGAGAGCAGACATGGAGTTGACAGGCGTGCAGTGGTCGAAGCTGAAAGACCTTTGTAAAGTCCTTCAGTGTTTTGAGGAATGCACATGGCTGGTAAGCGCAGACGACGCCATCCTAAGCATGAGCATCCCACTTATGCGTCTGCTCATGCAAACTTTGACGCACCTTAAGGAGCAGGCGTCTGCAGCCAATGTTGATGAGGAGGAAGAGGAGGAGGGAATCCTTGATGACATTCAGCCATTGTCTGCTCAGGGACCTCTCCTGGACGAGGTGGAGGAAGAAGAGGAGGAGGAGGAGGATGATGGGGATGATTACTTAGGGGAGGAGGATGCATCTCGTGGGGCAAGTGAAAATGTTGGCGTGGCAAGGTCTGGTACAGGGTTTGTGCGTGACTGGAGGGATGTGGATTTGCCAGAAAGTGCTCCTCCACCCAGCACTCGCAGTGCATCATTGACACCGGGAACATTGGCCCACATGTCAGATTATGCCTTGCGGATCCTAAAAAGGGACCCCCGCATTGCCAAAATGATGAACGATGACGACTACTGGTTGGCCAGCATCCTGGATCCACACTATAAAGGCAAATTACAAAACATCATGCCACAGGAGAACCTTGACCTAATATTGGCTAATAAACAAGCAACTCTGGTAAATCGGTTGCTTGAGGCATTCCCAGCACACAGCAGCGGTGATGGTTCTCACACGAGCCGTACGGGCCGGGGGCAGCTTGGCAGAGGTGTTCGTGGTGCACACAGCAGAAGTGGCGTTGGAGACAGGGGTTTCATGACAATGTTGTGGACTGATTTTTCAAATACCGCTCACACAACTGGTAATACTGCATCGATGGAAAGTGACAGGAGACAGCAGTTGTCAACTATGGTTACAAACTACTTTTCCTCCCATATCGATGTTCTCCCACACAGGTCATTCCCCTTTGACTATTGGGCCGTTAAACTGGACACCTGGCCTGAATTGGCCCAATATGCCTTACAGGAGCTCGCTTGCCCAGCTGCAAGTGTGCTATCGGAAAGAGTCTTCAGTGCAGCTGGATCAATCCTGACAGAAAAAAGGACCCGTCTGTCAACCCAAAATGTGGATGATCTAACCTTCATTAAAATGAACCAGGCATGGGTTTCCAAGGATTTTGTCCCACCTTCCCCTGATGACACATAGGGTGACAGAAAAATGGCTTGCTTTGGTCCACCTCTTCACCTATTTCGCCTTTTGCATCAGCTGAATGTCCAACATCAACATATGCCACTTTCTAAAACTCCCTAACTGTGCTGCCTCCCCCCCATGGCCGGGGTCACCACCTACCGCACGACACCATGCGAGTGCCGTTGCCCTGGACAGGTGGGTAGGCCGACTCTTGGGCGCGGGCACTGGCACAGGGTCCCTCATAGTGCAATCAAGTGTCTCTGACGGTGGTGGTGCACACCCGCCGTCAGACACACCGCTGTACTATGAGGGGCCCAGTGCCAGTACCGACGCCCACGAGTGGGCCCCCCTTGCTTGGGCAGGGCCCCAGCATTTGCAATCTTTACCTCTCCCTGCTCCTCCGCTGTGTAATCTGGGCCGTCAAATCCATACTGTGCCTGACACTATCTGAACCTGCCTCCTGAGACATATATTTTGAATGTGTACGCTATCCATACATGTTATCCAGGGATACGGTACCCTTTCTAACCTTTGTGCAATCACGTGCAATCCATACTGTGTCTGACACCGTCTGAGCCTGCCTCCTGAGACATATATTTTGAATGTGTACGCTATCCATACATGTTATCCAGGGATACGGTACCCTTTCTAACCTTTGTGCAATCACGTGCAATCCATACTGGGCCTGACACCGTCTGAGCCTGCCTCCTGAGACATATATTTTGAATGTGTACGCTATCCATACATGTTATCCGGGGATACGGTACCCTTTCTAACCTTTGTGCAATCACGTGCAATCCATACTGTGCCTAACACCGTCTGAGCCTGCCTCCTGAGACATATATTTTGAATGTGTACGCTATCCATACATGTTATCCAGGGATACGGTACCCTTTCTAACCTTTGTGCAATCACGTGCAATCCATACTGGGCCTGACACCGTCTGAGCCTGCCTCCTGAGACATATATTTTGAATGTGTACGCTATCCATACATGTTATCCAGGGATACGGTACCCTTTCTAACCTTTGTGCAATCACGTGCAATCCATACTGGGCGTGAGAACGGCTGGCGAGCTGTTAAGCAAGCTACAGCACCTGTCCAGACAAGTACAGGGATTCCCTAGCGAGGAGACTTATTTGATTGTTTTCAATGTTGGGACAGCAATTTTTGGGGAGCACTATACTCTGGAGAATGATAGATGGGGCCCACCATACACTGGAACATTCCAAAGGTGGACATCAGACACTGGAGCAGCATTTACAGGGCCCATTATACACTAGAGCATTAGAAATGGGGCCCATTATGTTTGGAGCATTATTTGGGCCCATAAGACAGTGGAGCTTCATCCATGGGGACCAACATATACTGTAGCATTATGTGGAGCTCATCATATACTGTTTCAAACATTATATGGGACCAATGATTCTGTATGGAGAAATAGATGGGCCTCGTCATGAGATGTAAAAAGTGAGGTATTTTTCATTGTACTATACCGCTATTTATCTGCCGTATCGGAGCATGATGAGTTGTGGTATGTGTTAAAGGGGCGCTCTTTCGCCCAGGGCACATGAAAACCTGCAGCCAGCCCTCCCCCCCCCCACAACTTTAGCCAAATAACCCCCATTTTTCAGTGCGTAACTTGTATTATGAAGTTAATTAAGGTTGACAAGCTTAAGTAAGAAGAATTGATGCTTTTGGCATTCAAATGGGCACTGTAGGTGTGTTTCCTGTCCTCCTCTCACTGCCGACTTTTATTCCCCATTGACTTACATTGGGTTTCGTGTTTCGGGACGACCCCAACTTTTCCCTATAATCGGACGATCTTGCTCGACCCGACTTTTGGAAAAGTCGGGTTTCACGAAACGAAACGCGACCCTAAAAAACCAAAAGTCGCTCAACTCTACTCCTATATAGTGTTTGCAACCAACCAATGTAGATGGATATGGATGGATGCACACTAATAGGAGAAGAAAAAATGAGCTGCAATTAAAGAAATATATGTGTGAGGCAGTGATGCACGCTGAGCAGCCTACAACCAGACGTAGCTGCAGGACACACTACTCAGCGTGAGCTGCACTCACACACAGTCAGAGACCTCTCAGACAGCCGTGAACAGTGCAGCTAAGTGGGCACTAGCACTGACAGGCTGCAGAAAGGCTCCGCTGTCTACTACTAGTGTTTGCAACCAACATATATGGATATGGATGGAAGCACACTAGATAGAATTTTTTTAAAATAAGCAGCTCAAAAAGAAAAATATGTATGAGGCAGCAGTGAGGCACGCTGGACGGCCTACAACCAGACGTGGCTGCAGGACACACTCCTCAGCGTGAGCTGCACTCACACAGCCCTTTGCAGACAGCTGTGAACACTGCTGCTAGGGAAAAGCAAGCTACAGTGGTGGTTTATGTAGCCTGGGTAAAGCACAATATTGTTTTGAGAATCGCTATTTCTAACTGTCCCTCACAGTCTTCAACAGCAGCCTGTCCCTAACTGAATTCACAGCAGAGTGACCAGAAATGGCGGTGGCAGTGGCTTTTATAGTGCATCATGACATCATTTCAGCAGCCAATCACAGCCATGCCAATAG
Organism: Dendrobates tinctorius; assembly: GCF_039654945.1. Classification (NCBI taxonomy): domain Eukaryota; kingdom Metazoa; phylum Chordata; class Amphibia; order Anura; family Dendrobatidae; genus Dendrobates; species Dendrobates tinctorius. The sequence continues at coordinate 99,603,677 of NW_027361690.1, read as the reverse complement.
TTAACATGCCTACATGCCAAACAGGATGTGCCCACACTTCTGAGGAATCCCATTGACTGAATCAAAGCGAGCGGGCTGATAGCATTATGGGAACTTCCGATTCCAGTATCCGATATGAAAAAAGTATCGGAAGTCAGCATCAGAATTCCAATACAGCAAATATCGGCCGATACCCGATACTTGCGGTATCGGAAATCTCAACACTAATGAGAACTAGTCGTAACCTCCTACAATACTCCAAACATGCCCTCTATAGCAACAACCCCACCCTCAATAGCTACAGGCCCTCCCCGTCTACATGAAGAAGCCCTCATCACACAGTAACAAATCCTCCCCCTCTAGCAGCCTCACTGCAGAGAGCAGCTGCTCCTCCCCCAGACACACATTGTCCTGTATTCTGGGACAGGCTGCTCCCATCAGTATTTGTGTCATTAGAGACACAGTGCTCACATATACACTGCACCAAATCTGCTGCTGTGTGAAGACATCAGTGACACAGAGCTGTCTCATTCACACAGCAGAGGCTTTGTCACACAACAGATTACATCAGTGACTGCCATCCCCTGTGCAGATTAGAAGCTGCAGACCCCCATCACTGGCCATCACACAGTCTTTTCTCACTGCTGCCAGCAGCCTGGGACAGTGAGGGAAGGAATTACTGATAATTAGTTATGTATTGTAATCATGGAGTGGCCCAGAATACAGGACGATTTTCCCTCCTTCTCACTAGTATCACTTTCCACAGATCAGTGTTCAGCGTGTGTCTGGAGGAGGAGCAGCTGCTCTCTGCAGTGAGGCTTCTAGAGGGGGAGGATTTGTTACTGTGTGATTAGGGCTTCTTCATGTGGATGGGGAGGGTCTGTAGCTATGGAGGGTGGGGTTGTTGCTACAGAGGGCATGTTTGGAGTAGAGTAGGAGGTTATGACTAGTTCTCATTTCAATGCCATAACACCCCCCCTTGGACGTTCTGTTCAGAATATCTAGAAAACCGTGCAAACTAGTGACAGAAAGTAAATTACTTATTGTCATAATTCTGCAGCCCAGATATGTACTGAGATTATGTGAAAAGCCCGGACAACCCCTTTAACAGAATGCTATGAGGACTATCTAATTCCCTGGGTACATTTCAGCAGCTGATGGAGAAGTGCCTGGACTATCTAAACTTTGAAGCTACTCTGATATACCTGGACGATATCATTGCCTACTCTGCTACCTTTCAGGAACATCTAAAGATACTCAGGCAGGTACTAGGATGATTACAGGCCCATGGCTTGAAGGTAAAGCCAAAGAAATATAATTTCAAGAAGGAGATAGAGTTCCTGGGCCATAACGTGTTCCAGGCTGGAGTCCCATTTTCCTAAGACAAAGTAGCCTCAATACAGCAATGGCCAGCACATAAAACCCTATGAGAGTTGAAAATCTTCCTTGGATTCACCGGGTACTATCGGTGGTTCATCAAACACTATGCAAAAATAGCAAGCCAGTTGAACGAACTGCTAAGAGCAACAGCTGCGGTACCCAAGAAACAAAACAAACCCTGGGAACAGAAGTAGGAGGAGGCCTTTCAGACTTTGAAAGAAGCCCTAGTAGAGAACCGTATGCACTACTAAGGAAGGTGCTGAAGTAGGATCCCACACCATGAATAAAAATAAACTAGGCACTCAACTTAAAGATAATTTTTTATCTACTTTTAATGTAGTCAAGGCAAAACGTTAAATTCATAATGAGAACAACAAAAAGAAAGTATATTCAGAGATGGGTAATATTGGTCCGAGTCAGATAAATATAATAGTACCAACATATAGAGGTCCAAAATACAGTGCTCAACTTTATATCTCATTATATCAGTTAAAGGAGGAAAGAGGAAGAAACATACCAAACTATACCGGAGTGTTGGATTCGTGGGAATCCTGTGGCTATTTAGTGAGGCACTTCTCTATGGTGGAAAACAGATATAATTTCTATTATATGGTGAATAAGGGACAAAGTCCCTATAGTGGAAGAGTAATATGTAAGAATGCCTACATATTAGGCATTCATCTTGGAAGTGGGACCTGTTCAATGACTTGAAAACGGAGTTGAGAGATTTTATGGTTGTGGGTAATGAAATGATGGGGGATTGGTAATAAAAGGTTCATACAGCACCAGGCTTGTTTACCATTGGGGATTTTCCTCTTTTAACGCCACATACTCTTGTGAAAGTGACCATACCGGTAGGCATTCTTACAAGTTCATCTCCAAAGACCTGAATTTTCCTGTGTCTACCGTGCGCAGTGTCATCAAGAAGTTTAAAGCCCATGGCACTGTGGCTAACCTCCCTAGATGTGGACGTAAAAGAAAAATTGACAAGAGATTTCAACGCAAGATTGTGCGGATGTTGGATAAAGAACCTCGACTAACATCCAAACAAGTTCAAGCTGCCCTGCAGTCTGAGGGTACAACAGTGTCAACCCGTACTATCCGTCTGCGTCTGAATGAAAAGGGACTGTATGGTAGGAGAGCCAGGAAGACCTCACTTCTTACAACGAGACATAAAAAAGCCAGGCTGGAGTTTGCCAAAACTTACCTGAAAAAGCCTAAAACGTTTTGGAAGAATGTTCTCTGGTCAGATGAGACAAAAGTAGAGCTTTTTGGGCAAAGGCATCAACATAGAGTTTACAGGAGTAAAAAAGAGGCATTCAAAGAAAAAAACACGGTCCCTACAGTCAAACATGGCGGAGGTTCCCTGATGTTTTGGGGTTCATAGAATCATAGAATCATAGAATCGTAGAGTTGGAAGGGACCTCCTGGGCCATCTAGTCCAACCCCCTGCACAAAGCAGGATTCGCTAAATCATCCCAGTCAGATGTCTGTCCAGCCTGTGTTTGAAGACTTCCATTGAAGGAGAACTCACCACTTCTCATGGCAGCTTGTTCCACTCATTGATCACTCTAACTGTCAAAAAGTTTTTTCTAATATCTAATCTGTGTCTCCTCCCATTCAGTTTCATCCCATTGCTTCTAGTCTTTCCTTGTGCAAATAAGAATAAAGATGATCCTTCTACAATGTGACAGCCCTTTAGATATTTGTAGACAGCTATTAAGTCTCCTCTCAGTCTTCTCTTTTGCAAACTAAACAATCCCAAATCCTGCAACCTTTCCTCATAAGACAGGGTTTGCTGACCGGTCACCATTCTGGTTGCTCGTTTCTGAACTTGCTCCAGTTTGTTGATGTCTTTTTTAAAATGTGGTGCCCAAAACTGGACACAATATTCCAGATGAGGTCTGACCGAAGAGGAGTAGAGGGAAATAATGACTTCACGTGATCTAGACTGTATGCTTCTGTTAATACATTTGCCTTTTTTGCTGCTGCATCACACTGTTGACTCATATTCAGTCTGTGATCTATTAGTATACCCAAGTCTTTTTCACATGTGCTGTTGCTTAGCCCTATTCCTCCCATTCTGTATATGCTTTTTTCATTTTTATTGAACAGATGTAGTACTTTGCATTTTTCCCTGTTAAAAACCATTCTGTTAGTTGCTGCCCACTTCTCCAGTTTATTTATATCTTTTTGAATCCTCTCTCTCTTCTCTAGTATTAGCTATCCCTCCTAGCTTTGTGTCATCAGCAAATTTAATCAGTTTACCCTCAATTCCTTCATCTAAATCGTTGATAAAGATGTTGAACAATACAGGGCCCAGGACAGAGCCCTGTGGTACCCCACTTGAGACATTCTTCCAACTGGATGTGCAGCCATTTACGACCATTCTTTGGGTCTGATCACTAAGCCAGTTATGAATCCACCTAACAGTTGCCTTGTCCATTCCATACTTAGTCATTTTTTCAATACGGATTGTATGAGATACTTTATCAAATGCTTTGCTGAAGTCAAGATATACTATATCTACAGCATTTCCTTGATCAACCCAATCAGTGATTCCGTCATAGAAGGAAATTAAGTTAATCTGACATGACTTATTAGTTACAAACCCATGCTGACTCTGTTTAATCACTTCATTCTTATCCAGGTACTGACATATATGTTGTTTAATAATTTGTTCAAAGATCTTTCCTGGTATAGAAGTCAGACTCACCGGCCTATAGTTGCCTGGGTCCACCTTCTTCCCCTTTTTGAAGATAGGAACAACATTTGCTCTTCTCCAGTCTTCTGGGACTTCTCCTGTTCTCCAAGAATTTTCAAAGATTATGGAGAGGGGTTCAAAAATTTCTTCTGCTATCTCCTTCAGTACTCTGGGGTGTAATTCATCTGGACCTGGAGACTTGAATTCATTTAGGTTAGCTAAGTGTTTCCTCACTATCTTTCTGTTTATAGATATCATGGATTCTTCTATTCCCTTAATAGGACAGTGAAGAACAGTTGATGTTACATTTCCTTTCTGAAAACAGATGCAAAATAGGAATTTAAAAGTTCGGCCTTCTCAACATCCTGTCTTACCATTTCATCATTTTCATCCTGTAAAAATCCTGTACCATCTTTGACTTTTCTTTTACTTTTGACATATCCCCAAAATCCTTTATTATTGCTTTTGACATCTCTTGCAAGCCTCAATTCATTGTCAGCTTTAGATAATCTGATTTGTGCCCTGCAGGTTCTGCAGACAGCATTATATTCTTCTTTAGATATGCCTCCCTCTTTCCATTTTATAAACATTTTTTTCTTCCTTTTTAGCATGTACTTAAGTTCTGTGTTCATCCATCCTGGCTTCCTTAAATGCTTCCTATTCTTCCCTCTTTTCGGAATTGTTAACAATTGTGCTTTGAGAATTTCATTTTTCAAGATTTCCCATCCTTCCTGGACATTTTTGTCTTTAAGGATGTCCAGCCATTGGATCCCTCCAATTCTCTTTCTGAATCCCTTAAAATCTGCCTTTTGCTTTGCTGCCTCTGGCACTGGACTGCTTAACCGTGTGCATGGCATTATGAAGTCTGAAGACTACCAACAAATTTTGCAGCATAATGTAGGGCCCAGTGTGAGAAAGCTGGGTCTCCCTCAGAGGTCATGGGTCTTCCAGCAGGACAATGACCCAAAACACAGTTCAAAAAGCACTAGAAAATGGTTTGAGAGAAAGCACTGGAGACTTCTAAGATGGCCAGCAATGAGTCCAGACCTGAATCCCATAGAACACCTGTGGAGAGATCTAAAAATGGCAGTTTGGAGAAGGCACCCTTCAAATATCAGGGACCTGGAGGAGTTTGCCAAAGAAGAATGGTCTAAAATTCCAGCAGAGCATTGTAAGAAACTCATTGATGGTTACCAGAAGCGGTTGGTCGCAGTTATTTTGGCTAAAGGTTGTGTAACCAAGTATTAGGCTGAGGGTGCCAATATTTTTGTCTGGCCCATTTTTGGAGTTTTGTGTGAAATGATCAATGTTTTGCTTTTTGCTTCATTCTCTTTTGTGTTTTTTCATTTAAGACAAATTAAATGAAGAGAATAATACCAAAGAATTTGTGTTTGCAATCATTTTCAGGAAGAAACTGAGTATTATCTGACAGAATTGCAGGGGTGTCAATACTTTTGGCCACATCTGTAACTACAGCTCCTTTTGGCTGGAAAGCCTTGACTTTTTGTGTATAATGATGGAGAAGCTTGCGGGATACCTGACAATGGCCAAGATCCTTGTATGGACTAACAACAATCCGCTGGCTCATCTGCACAATGCCAAGCTGGGAACCCTGGAACAATGTTGGGTTGCTCTCCTTGCAGAATGTGATTTCTCGATCCACTACCGCTCTGCCACGGAGAACACTAACACTTATGGCCTGTCAAGGGTGACCTTCGAAAGTCTGGAAAAAGATATTGATGAACATCTGGAGGAAGAAGAAATTACAGATTTCAGCAAATTCACATCCCCAGCAGTAGTGGCACAGTCAAATGGGGAGGCCTGCTCTCTACCCTAGTCACTAGGGAGAACTAAGGAAAATTGGGGTCAATTACAAGATGAAGATGCAGGTTTACAGCAAATAAAAGGCTGGGTGACCCACCGAAAAGTATCCAAAAAAGAAGAAAGTGCTGTCCTAGATGCCAAGATGAAGTTTGCTTGTGTTGCACCAGTGGAAGAAATTGGAAATTTGAGGCGCCATTCTATACCGCAAGTGGCAGCAGCCTGCTGACCTAGAGGCAAGGTGGCAAGTATTAATCCCTGAAAATGTGGTATGAGAAATTGCCAAAGAAGCTCATGAATTCGAAACCCAATACGGACCAAAGAAGACTTAACAGTGGCTGTGACGCTACATATATTGCCCACGGCTGAAGGCCACTGTTGAGGAAGTTTGCAGACAGTGCGGAGTGTGTGACCTCACCAAAAGTACAGAACAAAGGGCACCCATATATACTATACAGGCCAAAGAACTGCTTGAAGTGTTAATGATAAACTACCTCCTGGTGGGACAATTGACTAGAGGTCCCCAGTACTGCATGGTCATTACTGACCCCTTTTCCAAATTCGCAATGGTCACTCCAACTCAGGATCACACAGCTGAGTCCGCTGCATGAGCCATCTGTCAAGATTTCATCCTGGTCTACGGGGGTCAAGCAGATCCACTCAGAGCAGGGACCGTGACTTCAGGGTAAAGTGATGGAGAAACTGTACCAGCTGTATATCATCAAAAGGTCCAGGACAACCCCAAGGGAATGGGGCTTGTGTGTGCTTTAACTGGACTTTGCTTTAAATGTTGAGAACATTACAGGAAGACAAGAAAGCACATTGGCCTGACTATGTGCCGAATTGGTCTGGACCTATAGCAATCAGGTCCACACCACCAAAAGTTATACTCTGTACACAATATTATTTGGTAGAGCTGGGCGAGAAATCATCAAAAAAATCTGGAACAGCCAAATGATCCATTCAAATGATCTACCCACTTATGGGTGAAATAACATCATCAACGACTTCAGACCTTGTGCCGACTAGCAGGCCAGCAGTTACAGGAAAACACATATAACAACCGACCTGCAATTCAGGAAGTTCCGTTCCAGCCTGGAGACCAGGTGCTGGAGTGGGAAAAAATGTTGAGTGAACATTGGGAGATGCAACCATATAAAGTGATCAAGAGAGTGCACCCCAACGGTCTGTTGTACGAAGTACAAGCACAGAGAATGAGGAATCTGGGCCATGAACTCTACACAGTAATATGTTATGGCCATGCCGGGTTGAAAATCCTACACCTATCCTGAGAGCTACTCCTCCTGTTCCTTCATCAAGGCTCATTTTCCCTGACAGTAACTCTAGTGAAGACTGGTGGACCGTTCCTGGGCCTGAAGAAGGTCAACATTCCATGGATGCTGACATTCCCATCACAAAACCAATACTAGCTCACAGTGGAGAGGAACCGCAGGCTTCTTCGATCCTCCAGCTGAAGAGGACAGTTCTATTGTTACTGTTCCCATTGTAGACAGCCAAGACCTCCAGGAATCCAGTATGCCTAATTCAGAGGTTCCACCAAACTGGTACGATGCTGATCAGTTTATTTGGTCCACTTGTATGAATTGTGGGCAACGGTGCACTGCTTTGTAAACAGTTGCATAGAGGCTTTAATCCTTCTCTTTGGACTACTCAACTAGGCCTAGGATGACAGGGGTGGCCCTTGAAGACACTAAATGACACCCTTATTTTTAGAGACCATGCTTCCTTCTGATTTGTGTGCACTTGGACTAGTCATTTCTCCCCCTGCAGTTTGGCTTTGTTTTGTTTTTGGAGTAGCAGGAAGTGAGAAAGCTTCATGTCTGAGGGAGTTTGGCAAGATGGGCTTTGCTGTGAGAGACTGATTAAAGTAAATTAACCCCTTTCTGACATCAGACGTACTATCCCGTCCATGGGGCCCGGGCCCCTATGCCCATGGACGGGATAGTACGTCTAGCGCGATCAGCGGCGCTCACTTGGTGAGCGCCGCTGATCGAGGCCGGGTGTCAGCTGATTATCACAGCTGACACCCGGCACAATGTGTCAGGGGCGGTCACGGACCGCCCCAACATGTTAACCCCTTGCACACCGCGATCAAACAAGATTGCGGTGTACCGGGTGTTAAAGGGAAGCATCGGCAGGGAGGGGGCTCCCTCCGTGCTTCCCTGAGCCCCCCACAGCAGTGCAATGTGCAGCGCTGCTGCGGGGGGCTCCATCTCTGCAGGTCCCCGAATCCAAGATGGCGACGGGGACCTTCAGGGGCCTGCAGGGAGCAGGCTTCCTCAGTGCCTGCAAAGCGCAGGCACGAGGAAGCCAAGTGCAGTGCCTGTGACAGATCGCTGATCTGTCACAGTGATCTGTGATGTGACAGATCAGCGATCTGTCACATGACAGTTATGTCCCCCCTGGGACAATGTAATAAAGTTAAAAAAAAAAAGTGTAAAAATAATTTTTTAAAAATCGCTAAATAAATAAAAAAAAAAAATATATTCTCTAATAAATTCATTTTTTGGAAATAAAGAAAAAAGAACATATAACAGTACACATATTTGGCATCGCCGCGTCCGTAGCGACCCGCCCTATAAAACTGTCCCATTAGTTAACCCCTTCAGCGAACCCCTTAAAAAATAAAAATAAAAAACGAGGCAAAAAATAATGATTTATTATCATACCACCGAACAAAAAGTGCAATAACGCGCGATCAAAAAGACGCATATAAATATCCATGGGACCACTGAAAACGTCATCTCGTCCCGCAAAAAACGAGCTGCCACACAGCATCATCAGCAAAAAAATAAAAAAGTTATAGCTTGCAGAATAAAGCGATTAAAAAATAATTATTTTTTATATAAAATTGTTTTCATTGCATAAAAGCGCCAAAACATAAAAAAAGACCTAAATGAGGTATCGCTGTAACTGTACCAACCCGAAGAATAAAACCGTCTTATCAATTTCACTGCACGTGGAACGGTGTAAACGCACTCCCCCAAAAGAAATTCATGAAACGCTGGTTTTTGTTCATTCTGCGTCCCAAAAATCAGAATAAAAAGCGATCAAAAGATGTCACATGCCCAAAAGTGATACCAGTAAAAACATCAACTCGTCCTGCAAAAAATAAGACCTCACATGACTCGGTGGGTCAAAATATGGAAAAATTATAGATCTCAATATGTGGTGATGCAAAAACTATTTTTACAATAAAAAACGTCTTTTAGCATGCGACAGCTGCCAAACATAAAAACCTCCATAAATAGTAAATCAAACCCCCCGTTATCACCCCCTTAGTTAGGGAAAAATAATAAAATTAAAAGAAAATGTATTTATTTCCATTTTCCCATTAGGGCTAGGGTTAGGGATAGGGCTAGGGTTAGGGCTAGGGCTAGGGTTAGGGCTAGGGCTATAGTTAGGACAGAGATTAGGGTTAGGGGTGTGTTGGGGTTAGGGTTGGAGTTAGAATTGGGGGGTTTCCACTGTTTGGGCACATCAGGTGCTCTCCAAATGCAACATGGCGTCTGATCTCAATTCCAGCCAATTCTGCGTTGAAAAAGTCAAATGGTGCTCCGTCCCTTCCAAGCTCTGCCATGTGCCCAAACAGTGTTTTACCCCCACATATAGGGTATCAGCCAATTCAGGACAAATTGCAAAACAACTTTTGGGGTGCAATTTCTCCTGTTACCCTTAGGAAAATTAAAAATTGGGGGGCAAAAATATCATTTTTATGGAAAAAAATGATTTTTTTATTTTCACGCCCGGGCATTATAAACTTCTGTGAAGCCCTTTGGGGTTCAAAGTGCTCACCACACATCTAGATAAGTTCCTTGGGGGGTCTAGTTTCCAGTATGGTGTCATTTGTGGGGGTTTCCACTGTTTAGGTACATTAGGGGCTCTCCAAACGCAACATGACACCCGCAGAGCATTCCATCAAAGTCTGCATTCGAAAACGTCACTACTTACCTTCCGAGCCCCGACGTGTGCCGATACAGTAGTTTTGTCCCACATATAGGGCATCAGCGTACTCAGGACAAATTGGACAACAACTTTTGGGGTCCAATTTCTCCTGTTACCCTTGGGAAAATAAAAAAAATGGGGATTAAAAGATCATTTTTGTTGAAAAAATACAATTTTTTTATTTTCACGCCCGCGCGTTATAAACTTCTGTGAAGCACTGGGGGGTTCAAAGTGCTCACCACACATCTAGATAAGTTCCTTGGGTGGTCTAGTTTCCAAAATAGTGTCATTTGTGGGGGGGTTTTCACTGGTTTGGTACATCAGGGGCTTTCCAAACGCGACATGGTGTCCGAATTCAATTCCAGCCAAAAATGTCAAATGGCACTGCTTCCCTTCCGAGCTCTGCCATGCACCCAAATAGTGGTTTACCCCCACATGTGGGGTATCAGCTTACTCAGGACAAATTGCACAATAACTTTTAGGGTCCTGTTACCCTTGGAAAAATAAGAATTGAGGGTGAAAAGATCATTTTTGTGGAAAAAATATGATTTTTTAATTGTACGGCTGTACGTTATAAACTTCTGCAAAGCCCTTGGGGGTTCAAAGTGCTCACCACTAGAGTTGAGCGACTTTTGGTTTTTTAGGGTCGCGTTTCATTTCGTGAAACCCGACTTTTCCAAAAGTCGGGTCGAGCAAGATCGTCCGATTATAGGGAAAAGTTGGGGTCGTCCCGAAACACGAAACCCAATGTAAGTCAATGGGGAATAAAAGTCGGCAGTGAGAGGAGGACAGGAAACACACCAACAGTGCCCATTTGAATGCCAAAAGCATCAATTCTTCTTACTTAAGCTTGTCAACCTTAATTAACTTCATAATACAAGTTACGCACTGAAAAATGGGAGTTATTTGGCTACAGTTGTGGGGGGGAGGGCTGGCTCCAGGTTTTCATGTGCCCTGGGCGAAAGAGCGCCCCTTTAACACATACCACAACTCATCATGCTCCGATACGGCAGAGAAATAGCGGTATAGTACAATGAAAAATACTTCACTTTTTACATCTCATGACGAGGCCCATCTATTTCTCCATACAGAATCATTGGTCCCATATAATGTTTGAAACAGTATATGATGAGCTCCACATAATGCTACAGTATATGTTGGTCCCCATGGATGAAGCTCCACTGTCTTATGGGCCCAAATAATGCTCCAAACATAATGGGCCCCATTTCTAATGCTCTAGTGTATAATGGGCCCTGTAAATGCTGCTCCAGTGTCTGATGTCCACCTTTGGAATGTTCCAGTGTATGGTGGGCCCCATCTATCATTCTCCAGAGTATAGTGCTCCCCAAAAATTGCTGTCCCAACATTGAAAACAATCAAATAAGTCTCCTCGCTAGGGAATCCCTGTACTTGTCTGGACTCCTCGTCGTCCCCATCTTCCATCTCACTGCACAGTATTTCAACTTTGCAAGTGTTGTGATCCTGAGCAAGCAGGGGGGGCCCACTCGTTGGCGACGGCTCTGGCACAGGGCCCCTGATAGTACGGTGGTGTGTCTGATGGCGGGTGGGCCGAACCAGCACTTTCATCTGCAGCTTCCTCTTTGTCACCGTGTAAGATGGAACTGTATATGGGAAGGGTAACCTGAGTTTCATCAGGGTCAGATTCAGGCCGTGTAGCGTGCGAGGGGAATGTAGTGGTCTGGGTCAATGTACCAGCAGATTCATCGAGCAGTGGCTGGGCATCAGTGCACTTGTGTCGCCCCCAGGAGTACGGTCGCCACAGTGGCATTACCTTCTTCCTAGGGAGTGTGATGTCATGCTTGGGAGCAACGAACGATCTCTCTAGCAGGTTAACTGATTGGGCGGCGTTATTCCCTCGAGTCATGACCCTCCAAACAGCGTTCATGAAGGCAAAGTGTTTGTTTTACGTGGGCAGTATGGTTGCAAAGCTGAACCTTAAAGGAATGTCCAGAAGGGCACCACCAGGAGTGGAGCCTACGGTTAAATTTGACTCCACCTGGGAAACCTCAACCATGCCAGCTACAGAACAGATGCACACATTGCAAGCTTAATTCCGTTAACGAACGAGACTCCGTCATGCCCCGCGGTCCGAGTCCGGCTTACTAGAAGGACACGTGAGGCTCTGGCACATGAGATTGGCCAATAACTGGTGTGTCATGCCCTTACATGTCCGTGGCTGCATGTGCGCTACACTGAAAAGGCCAGCATTTGTCGCTTACAGGTGCAGATAACCCGCTCAACAACGTTAGTGATGGGGATCACTGATTACAATTATTACCCGCGAACAATGATTTCCCAGTAAGTGCAGGTCAACCGCAGTTCCGGAATTAGGCCTAACCGTCATTCCTGAAAAAAAGGAAAAACTTACGTGTGCAAACCACAGGTGCTGTAGCTTGCTTAACAGCTCGCCAGCCGTTCTCACGCCCAGTATGGATTACACGTGATTGCACAAAGGTGAGAAAGGGTACCGTATCCCCAGATAACATGTATGGATAGCGTACACATTCAAAATATATGTCTATACATCAGGAGGCAGGCTCAGACGGTGTTAGGCCCAGTATGGATTGCACGTGATTGCACAAAGGTTAGAAAGGGTACCGTATCCCCTGATAACATGTATGGATAACGTACACATTCAAAATATACGTCTATACATCAGGAGGCAGGCTCAGACGGTGTTAGGCCCAGTATGGATTGCACGTGATTGCACAAAGGTTAGAAAGGGTACCGTATCCCCAGATAACATGTATGGATAGCGTACACATTCAAAATATATGTCTATACATCAGGAGGCAGGCTCAGACGGTGTTAGGCCCAGTATGGATTGCACGTGATTGCACAAAGGTTAGAAAGGGTACCGTATCCCCAGATAACATGTATGGATAGCGTACACATTCAAAATATATGTCTATACATCAGGAGGCAGGCTCAGACGGTGTTAGGTCCAGTATGGATTGCACGTGATTGCACAAAGGTTAGAAAGGGTACCGTATCCCCAGATAACATGTATGGATAGCGTACACATTCAAAATATATGTCTATACATCAGGAGGCAGGCTCAGACGGTGTTAGGCCCAGTATGGATTGCACGTGATTGCACAAAGGTTAGAAAGGGTACCGTATCCCCAGATAACATGTATGAATAGCGTACACATTCAAAATATATGTCTATACATCAGGAGGCAGGCTCAGACGGTGTTAGGCCCAGTATGGATTGCACGTGATTGCACAAAGGTGAGAAAGGGTACCGTATCCCCAGATAACATGTATGGATAGTGTACACATTCAAAATATATGTCTATACATCAGGAGACAGGCTCAGACGGTGTTAGGCCCAGTATGGATTGCACGTGATTGCACAAAGGTGAGAAAGGGTACCGTATCCCCAGATAACATGTATGGATAGCGTACACATTCAAAATATATGTCTATACATCAGGAGGCAGGCTCAAACGGTGTCAGGCACAGTATGGATTTGACGGCCCAGACTACACAGCGGAGGAGCAGGGAGAGGTAAAGATTGCAAATGCTGGGGCCCTGCCCAAGCTAGGGGGACCCACTCGTGTGCGTCGGTACTGGCACTGGGGCCCTCATAGTACGGCGGTGTGTCTGACGGCGGGTGTGCACCACCACCGTCAGAGACACTTGATTGCACTATGAGGGACCCTGTGCCAGTGCCCGCGCCCAAGAGTCGGCCTAACCACCTGTCCAGGGCAGCGGCACTCACACGGTGTCGTGCGCTAGGTGGTGACCCCGGCCATGGGGGGGAGGCAGCACAGTTGATGCAAAAGGTGAAATAGGTCAAGTCCCAGGAAAAGGTGGACCAAAGCAAGCCATTTTTCTGTCACCCTATGTGTCATCAGGGGAAGGTGGGACAAAAGCCTTGGAAACCCATGCGTGGTTCATTTTAATGAAGGTTAGATCATCCACATTTTGGGTTGACAGACGGGTCCTTTTTTCTGTCAGGATTGATCCAGCTGCACTGAAGACTCTTTCAGATAGCACACTTGCAGCTGGGCAAGCGAGCTCCTGTAAGGCATATTGGGCCAATTCAGGCCAGGTGTCCAGTTTAGCGGCCCAATAGTCAAAGGGGAATGACCTGTGTGGGAGAACATCGATATGGGAGGAAAAGTAGTTTGTAACCATAGTTGACAACTGGTGTCTCCTGTCACTTTCCATCGATGCAGTATTACCAGTTGTGTGAGCGATACATGAAAAATCAGTCCACAACATTGTCATGAAACCCCTGTCTCCAACGCCACTTCTGCTGTGTGCACCACGAACACCTCTGCCAAGCTGACCCCGGCCCGTACGGCTCGTGTGAGAACCATCACCGCTGCTGTGTGCTGTTAATGCCTCAAGCAACCGATTTACCAGAGTTGCTTGTTTATTAGCCAATATTAGGTCAAGGTTCTCCTGTGGCATGATGTTTTGTAATTTGCCTTTATAGCGTGGATCCAGGATGCTGGCCAACCAGTAGTTGTCATCGTTCATCATTTTGGCAATGCGGGGGTCCCTTTTTAGGATCTGCAAGGCATAATCTGACATGTGGGCCAATGTTCCCGGTGTCAATGATGCACTGCAAGTGCTGGTTGGAGGAGCACTTTCTGGCAAATCCACATCCCTCCAGTCATGCACAAACCCTGTACCAGACCTTGCCACGCCAACATTTTTACTTGCCCCACGAGATGCATCCTCCTCCCCTAAGTAATCATCCCCATCATCCTCCTCCTCCTCCTCTTCTTCCTTCACCTCGTCCAGGAGAGGTCCCTGAGCAGACAATGGCTGAATGTCATCAAGGATTCCCTCCTCCTCTTCCTCCTCATCAACATTGGCTGCAGAAGCCTGCTCCTTAAGGTGCGTCAAAGTTTGCATGAGCAGACGCATAAGTGGGATGCTCATGCTTAGGATGGCGTCGTCTGCGCTTACCAGCCGTGTGCATTCCTCAAAACACTGAAGGACTTTACAGAGGTCTTTCAGCTTCGACCACTGCACACCTGTCAACTCCATGTCTGCTCTCAAAGTGCCTGGCCGTGTATCCTCCCACAAATGCATTATGGCCTGCCTCTGCTCGCACAGCCGCTCCACCATGTGCAGGGTGGAGTTCCACCTTGTTGCAATGTCGATAATGAGGCGGTGGTTGGGAAGGTGGAGCAATCGCTGCAGCTTCTGCATACGAACGGAGTGTACAGGCAACCGGCGGATGTGCGCGCACAGTCTTCGCACCTTCTGGAGCAGGGCTGTTAACTCCGGATAATTTTTGAGGAAGCACTGCACCACCAGGTTCAAGGTGTGAGCCAAGCAAGGTATGTGGATGAGTTTTGAAAGGGCTATGGCTGCCACAAAATTACGGCCGTTATCACTAACTACCTTGCCTGCCTCAAGATGTACACTGCCCAGCCATGACTCAGTTTGTCGCTTCAAGTACTCGGCCAGCACCTCGGCGGTGTGTCTGTCGCCCAAACACATCATCTGCAACACAGCCTGCTGACGTTTTCCACTAGCTGCTCGATAGGGGGACACCTCGTGTGCAACAGTGGCAGCTGCAGATGGAGTGCTCGTACGACTGCGCTCTGTGGACATGCTTTCGCTTCTGGAGGAGGAGGAGGAGGAGGAGGGTCGAACGCCTACAGCCAACTGTTTCCTATTCCGTGGGCTAGGCAGCACTGTCCCACCACCGCTGTCCCCTGTGGACCCTGCATCCACCACATTAACCCAGTGCACAGTGATGGACACGTAACGGCCCTGGCCATGCCGACTGGACCATGCATCTGTTGTGAGGTGCACCTTTCCGCTCACTGACTGCTTGAGTGCATGGACAATGCAGTCTTTCACATGATGGTGCAGGGCTGGGATGGCTTTGCGAGAGAAGAAGTGGCGACTGGGTAGGTCATAGCGTGGTACTGCATAGGCCATGAGTTCGCGGAAAGCTGCGCTTTCCACCAAGCGAAAGGGCATCATCTCAAACGAGATTAGTTTGGCAATATGGGCGTTCAAACCCAGTGTACGCGGATGAGAGACTGAGTACTTTCTTGACCTACTCATAGTGTCTGGGAGGGTGAGCTGGACTTGAGAGCTGCATATGGTGGAAGTAGCGGTGGACAGGGCGGACTGAGAGAGGGTTGATGATGGTGATGGAGTTGGTGTTCTTTCTGATGGCCTAGAATCAGTCTTTCGTTGATATAACAGTGGGATTCCCTGACTGCTGTGGCCTTGCAATGACACCTCAACATTTGCTGCTGTGCCTTGCAATGACACCTCAACATTTGCTGCTGTGCTAACCGGTGGGCTTACAGTGGGGGAAACAATGTAGTGTTGCTGACTACCTTCGTTGTGATCAGTTGCACATGTGGCACTTGAGGTTTGGTGTTGTGTCCACGCTTGCAAGTGCATGGTGTTTAAATGTCTAAGCATGCAACTGGTATTCAAATTTTTCAGATTTTTCCCTCGGCTAAAGGTCTTTGCGCACTTCTTACAGATAACCTTGGCCTGATCATGAGGATTTTGTTCAAAAAAGTGCCACACTGCACTCTTCCTACTTTGGCAGACATTTTGCGGCCTAGCACGCTGTGATCTTTTGACCCTCTGGACAAGCTGTCCAGCAACTCTTTTAATTTTTGGAACCTGTCTTTGGAGTGCTCCGGGCCTGCCAGATAACAGCTGTTGCGATGTCGATGTCTGCTGTGGATGCTCCTCATCTGAGCTACTGGAAGCAGCACCCTCTTCCCCCAATGGATGCCAATCTGGGTCATCAACTGGGTCATCCATCACCTCCTCTTCAATGTCATGTGCACCTTCCTCTGTGTCACGGTGTATGGTGGTATAGTGTGCGGGAAGGGGCACCTGAGTCTCATCAGGGTCAGAATCTGGCTCTGTACACTGCGAGGACAATGTAGTGCTCTGAGTGAATGTACCAGCAGAATCATCCATCAGCGGCTGTGCATCAGTGCACTCCATGTCAGATTCATCTTGGCCTGGGTAATTCACCATTTGACTTGATAATCCAGGCATGGTATGTGAAAACAGCTCCATGGAGTAATCAGTAGTATGGCCTGCGTCATCCTTCAATCTTGGTTGGGGTGAAGGACACAAGGAAAGGTGTGGTTCATGAACATGAGCCTCCAATGACGACTCAGTGCTTTTACTTTTTACAACTGAAGAAGAGGGGGCGATAGAGCTGGAGGCTGAGTCAGCAATGTAAGACAAAACTTTTTCCTGATGCTCTGGCTTTAAAAGTGGTTTGCCAACTCCGAGAAAACTAAGCCTTCGAGGCCTTATGTAGCCAGACGATGACGCAGGCTCAACACCTCCTGCATTCGGTCCTATTTTGCTCTTGCCACTACCAACAGATCCACCACCAACACCATCATTACCAGCTGCCAACCCCCGCCCAATTCCACGGCCTCTTCCACCAGCCTTCCTCATTTTTGGTAGAAATGTGGACAAAATCCAACAAACTATATAGTAATGTAAAACAAGGTACAAGGTGTCTATAGGACAGGGGAGATTTTGAATTTCTGCTCACACTAGTGGACACTGTACACTTTTGGATTGTGTGAGGCCCACTGAATATCTGAGCGCTATGTCACAGGCTCGATGGCACAGCTGTGACCAAAGTGACTAGAGGATATGTGAGATTTTGAATTTCTGCAGACACTTGTGGACACTGGACACTTTTGGATTGTGTGAGGCCCACTGAATATCTGAGCGCTATGTCACAGGCTCGATGGCACAGCTGTGACCAAAGTGACTAGAGGATAAGTGAGATTTTGAATTTCTGCTCACACTAGTGGACACTGGACACTTTTGGATTGTGTGAGGCCCACTGAATATCTGAGCGCTATGTCACAGGCTCGATGGCACAGCTGTGACCAAAGTGACTAGAGGATAAGTGAGATTTTGAATTTCTGCAGACACTTGTGGACACTGGACACTTTTGGATTGTGTGAGGCCCACTGAATATCTGAGCGCTATGTCACAGGCTCGATGGCACAGCTGTGACCAAAGTGACTAGAGGATAAGTGAGATTTTGAATTTCTGCTCACACTAGTGGACACTGGACACTTTTGGATTGTGTGAGGCCCACTGAATATCTGAGCGCTATGTCACAGGCTCGATGGCACAGCTGTGACCAAAGTGACTAGAGGATAAGTGAGATTTTGAATTTCTGCTCACACTAGTGGACACTGGACACTTTTGGATTGTGTGAGGCCCACTGAATATCTGAGCGCTATGTCACAGGCTCGATGGCACAGCTGTGACCAAAGTGACTAGAGGATAAGTGAGATTTTGAATTTCTGCAGACACTTGTGGACACTGGACACTTTTGGATTGTGTGAGGCCCACTGAATATCTGAGCGCTATGGCACAGGCTCGATGGCACAGCTGTGACCAAAGTGACTAGAGGATAAGTGAGATTTTGAATTTCTGCAGACACTTGTGGACACTGGACACTATTGGATTGTGTGAGGCCCACTGAATTTCTGAGCGCTATGTCACAGGCTCGATGGCACAGCTGTGACCAAAGTGACTAGAGGATAAGTGAGATTTTGAATTTCTGCAGACACTTGTGGACACTGGACACTATTGGATTGTGTGAGGCCCACTGAATTTCTGAGCGCTATGTCACAGGCTCGATGGCACAGCTGTGACCAAAGTGACTAGAGGATAAGGAAGATTTTGAATTTCTGCAGACACTTGTGGACACTGGACACTTTTGGATTGTGTGAGGCCCACTGAATATCACAGCGCTGTGTCACAGGCAGAAATTGGCTAGTGTATCACAAACTACAAGGTGTATGTAGAATTGGGCAGAGTAGGAATCTCCCTAGTGTGCAGGTCTGTAAGAACGGAACATGTCCTCGACTTATTCTCACAGAGTGACACAGATAGCTTCACTGTGGCTTTGATAACAGCCGTTACACGGTACTGTGTGAGGAGTGTACACCGCTGTATGGTGTGAAAAAATGCATGCTCAGTAACTCAGCAGGACAAAAAAAAAAATTGGGATTGCTTTTAAAAAAGCAGTTTGCAGCTCAGTACCTCAGCAGGACAAAAAAAAAATTGGGATTGCTTTTAAAAAAGCAGTTTGCAGAGCAGTGGGTAAACAGCAATGCAGCTGTCAGGAAGCCTTAGAAGGCAGCCCAACAACCAACACCACTGATACACCACAATATAGCCTCCCCTTGCACTGCACACACAGTGACTGGTGTGTTGTACAGGCACAATCGCTAGCAGCAGAAGCAGTTTTTTTTTCTTCTTCCCTGCCTAACACTCTCCCTACAGAATCAGCAGCAACCTCTCCCTATGCTAAGATCGGCAGAAGTAAGATGGCGGTTGGCGTGCACGCCCTTTTATACCCCCTGTGACGCCCACCAAAGCAAGCCAATCACTTGCATGCCCTTCTGAAAGATGGTGGTGACCCGTGCCTATGTCATCACGTTGCCCACAGTGTCCGTGGATCCTGATTGGCTGAAAAAGAGCGCAAAACAAACTTTTGAAATGCGACTTTGGCGCGTAAGTCGCCGACCTCGTGGCCGACCTCATCCTAGGGTCGGGTTTTGTTTCATGAAACCCGACTTTGCCAAAAGTCGGCGACTTTTGAAATTTTTCGACCCGTTTCGCTCAACTCTACTCACCACACATCTAGATAAGTTCCTTCGGGGGTCTATTTTCCAAAATGTTGTCATTTGTGGGGGTTTCCACTGTTTTGGTACATCAGGGGTTTTCCAATTGCGACATGGTGTCCGATCTCAATTCCAGCCAAAAAAGTCAAATGGCGCTGCTTCCTTTCTGAGCTCTGCCATGCGCCCAAATAGTTGTTTACACCCACATATCAGGTATCAGCGTACTCAGGACAAATCGCACAATAACTTTTAGGGTCCTGTTACCCTTGGGAAAATAAAAATTGAGGGTGAAAAAACCTTTTTTTGGAAAAAATATGATTTTTTAATTGTACCGCTGTACATTAGAAACTTCTGTGAAGCCCTTGTGGGTTCAAAGTTCTCACCGCATAACTAGATAAGTTCCTTGTGGGGTCTAGTTTCCAAAATGGGGTCACTTGTGGGGGGTTTCCACTGTTTAGGTACATCAGGGGCTCTCCAAACGTGACATGGCGTCCGATCTGAATTCCAGCCAATTTTGCATTGAATAAGTCAAACGGCACTCCTTCCTTTCTGAGCTCTGCCATGCGCCAAAACAGTGGTTCCCCCCCACATATCAGGTATCAGCGTACTCAGGACAAATTGCACAATAAATTTTGCAGTCCAATTTCTCCTGTTACCCTTGGTAAAATAAAAAAAATTGAATCTGAAGTATTTTTTTTGTGAAAAAAAGTTAAATGTTCATTTTTTTTTTCAAAAAATTCCTGTGGCGCACCTGAAGGGTTAATAAACTTCTTGAACGTGGTTTTGAGCACCTTAAGGGGTGCAGTTTTTAGAATGGTGTCACTTTGGTGTATTTTCTATCATATAGACTCCTCAAAGTGGGTTCAAATGTGATGTGGTCTGTAAAAATAAAATGGTGTTGCAAAAATGAGAAATCGCAGGTCAACTTTTAACCCTTATAACTTCCTAACAAAAATAAATTTTGGTTCCAAAATTGTGCTTTTGTAAAGTAAACATGTGGGAAATGTTACTTATTAAGTTTTTTGTGTGCCATATCTCTGTGATTTAAGGGCATAAAAATTCAAAGTTGGAAAATTGCAAAATTTTCAAAATGTTCGCCAAATTTCCATTTTTTTCACAAATAAATGCAAGTTATTTGAATGAAATTTTACCACTAACATGAAGTACAATATGTACTGAGAAAACAATGTCAGAATCACAGGGATCCATGGAAAAGTTTCAGAGTTATAACCTCATAAAGGGACAGTGGTCAGAATTGTAAAAATTGGCCCGTCATTAACATGCAAACCACCCTTGGGGGTGAAAGGGTTAACATCTTCAAGGTAAAAGTTAGTGCCCTTCCACAGCAGGAATCATCACCAGGACGTTGTTCAAAGAAGGAAAGAGTCACATTGTACATCCAGGACAGTCTTGTTGAAACACTTGTAACCTGAGAGGAAAATAACACTGTGGTACCAGCCATCTCTCCACATTGAAAGAGGGCACTAGACTTGCCCAGATGCAGGAAAGAGAGATCTGTTAACATGAAGGAAGAGCTCAACACAACCAACTTGGTTCAGCTGCACGAGGACCAAGTAACAGCTATCAGATTTTCTTCTAAATCTACAGAACTGCGAGTTACATCGGTGTTAAGGAAAAGAGAAGTCTTCTTTATCGAGGACGCTGTAGCAGCATGGCCAAATTATCGGAAGCCAGGTAGAAAATTAGAATAGATTAGTTTGTGAAACTTGTATATACTGTTTGTATTGAACTTTGCATTGCCATAGCTGGAGCGCAGCTTGTGTGACATGCTCCAGCTATCTCCCTTTGGATCTACTGTAATATCACTGTTTTCATTACAAAAACTGTTAGCCGTATTACCCAGCATATAATCCTCTGTTTTTCAATAAAGCCGTAGTTTTGTCTCTGTCTCCTTGTTAACTGTACCGCATTTGAGACCTGTCTGGTGGTGTCATTCAGTCACCGTTTTACTGAAGCATTAGCATAACCGACCATTCACCAGACGGCTCTCTCTGCCTAGTATGCACTTACTGTATGTACTATAACTGTAGCAGCAGCAGCAGCAAATTGCACCTACCTATACAGGGGGATGCTGCAAAGGGATGTATACCATACAACATACGTCTCTATGCAGTGGATCCCTCTGGTGGATGAATGTTTTGGGATCCATCCTACAAGTGAACACTGATGGCATATCTACCAAGCATATTTCTGCTGTTTTGGAAGCTTAGGGGCTCTGCAAATGGTGCCCACAAACTACTCCAGGAAACTTTGCTCCGTAAAAGCCAAATTGCACTCTATCTCATCTGAGCCCTCTCATATGCCAAAACAGAAATATATGATCACATACATGGTACTGCCTTACTTGGTAAAAATTGTGTAATAGTTTTCAGGGTGCATTTTATTATAGCCATAATAAAGATTAAACATTTTGATTTAAATATTTAGATCTACTTTTTTATTGCAACAAATGTCATATTTAATTTTCTTACATCCAAATGGTAAAGAAATTGGTAATACACTTATGAGATAAAAATATTTATTACATCCCAAGTTGAACTCTTTGAGGGGTGTAGTTTCCAAAATAGGGTGAGTTGTGGGGGTTTTCTCCTCTTCTGGCATCTTAGGGGCACAAACTATTACTGCCAAATTTGTGCTCCAAAATCCAAATAGTGATACTTACCTTCTGAGCTCTGCCATGTTCATAAGTAGTAGTTTCCGACCACATATTGAGTCTTGCTGTGGAGCTCCCGCCAGGGCTGTGGGGTACTTGGTACTGGGCAGATCTTAAAGGGGAAGTGTCACAACAGCGGTGACTGAGTCCGTGGCCCTGGGTGTCCAAAAAAAATATGTGGAATAAAGTTTATAGGTGATGATTTAAAAGGGAATTAGTTTGTGATGCCACCTGTGGTAATCAGCAAATTAGGTGTTAGCCGACGCTGATTCAGCGTCCGCTGGGGCTTATGGAGATGCAGCAGAGTTGTTACAGCTCTCCACAGGTAGAGCAGGGCCCCAGAGCAACTGTATATGTAAGTGATGAGATGATGATGGTGGTTGTAGTGCAGGGCAGATGGTATAGCAAACAAATCTGAGGACACAGCCGGGTTGTAGATTTGTTTACCTTTACTGGATGTATAGAGGTGCAGACCGGAGCACTGGTTACAGATGACAACGGAGATCCGGGCAGCCCGAAGCAACTCAGGATCCACTCAGCCAGGTGGGTTGGAGGCCTCCTTACTGCGCTGCTCTATTTGAGATCCTTGCTTCCTAAAGCTCGGTTGAGTCCTCTGTTCCTCTCACTGTCTGTCAGAAAATGTTAGCCGCATGGCAGGCAGTTTGATCCTTTCACAGGTGTTGCTTCTCGTGGCGTCTCCGGGCTCTAACCTGCTGCTGTGCCTTCAGGTGTGTGATGGGGCCAGAAGACGTGCAATCTTCTGCCCTCCGGATTTAGCTACTGAGACCATAGTGCTCTGCAGCCATGGACTCTGGTGTCTAGTTCTCGCGCTGAGCTCTGGGATGAGTGTGGTTCACAGCTCATCTTCCCAAGCTATGATATGTGGCGCCGGATCCATTTTTTTCCTCCATTGACGTACATTGTTGCTGCATTGTGCCGCATGGATAGGCGGCGCGTCCGGCTTTTGCCGGATATGGCAAAGAGTGACGGTGCAGTGTCAGGAAATGTTGTATGTAACTTTTTTTTCTGCGCCGGACAGCTTTTTTAAACAGCGCATGCCCGGAAGATTTCCTCTGGCATGCATGTTAACCCTTGAAGTGGCAAAAATCTCTCTCCCTCTCTCTGAATCACTGCTCCGGATCACTGCTCCTTTAAATTTCTAGGGCGCCGTATCTGTCCAAAAACGGATCCGATTGCATCAGGTTGTTGCAAAAAGGAAATGGATCAATTTTTTCACCCTCTGCTGGTTTGCAACTGATGGCAAAAACTTGAAGTGTGAAAGTAGCCTTACCCTTGGGAAAATAAAAAATGTGGGGCTAAAGCAACATTTTAGTGAGTAATATGTAATTTTTCTTTATTTAATTCCACTTTGCTATTATTCTTGTGAAGCACTTGAAGGGTTAACAAACTTCATGAATACAGTTTTAAATACCATAAAGGGTGCAGTTTTTACAATGGGATTTCAGTTGAGGGTTTTCAGACAAATAGGACCTGCAAAGTCACTTTAATAGGGAAGTGGTACTTAAAAGAAAAGGAAACTCTGTAGGAAAAATGAAATATTATTGCTAAAATTTAACCTTTCTAACTTCCTAACAAAAAATGTTACAAAAATGATGTTGAAATAAGGAAGACATATGGTAAATCTTATTTATTATCTTGTGCTGTATTCAAATTTTAAAAATTGCAAATGTTTAAATTTTTTTCATATTGGCCTAAATTTACTACTAACATGAAGTACAATATGTCACGAAAAAGCAATCTCAGAATCACTGGTATATGTTGAAGCATTCCAGAATCATTACCACATAAAGTGACAGTGGTCAGAAATGAAAAATTTGGCATGGTCAGGAAGGTGAACTCAGGCTTCCACTGTTAAGTAAATATTTCAGTTTATTTGCTTTTGCATTTACAAATTAATCCAATTTGTATTAATCCTTATATTAGGATTTCAAATTGATCACTAGGTTTATTTAGAAAGATATGCAATAAAGGCTTCACGTAAAATCTAAATAGGACACTGTTTGGTATGAAAGACTTTAGAAATAAATCACAACTAAATGAGAAAATGAATTGAATCACCATAAGAAGTTATTTCAAGATCTAAAGGTTTCATCCAAATTAGAAGACGAAGTGACACAATTTATGCTTGCCAATAGGCCTTTAAGAGGAAATTCACCCTAGTGTTGGTCTGTAATTTTTAGACATGTATTTTTGTTATTATCCAATTTTAGCATAAAGGTAAAAACTAAAATGCCTTTAATTAGCTTTAAAATCAGAAAAAATATATCCACTTTACAATTACAATATGTGTCCCAAAAACCAAGACGTAAAGAGTTCTTTTGGCTACGGTTATAATTGTGGTTCTCCTCTTTTATTCCATTAACTCTAAATGATTTCCACTTATAGTGTTTTGCACGGTTTGTCTTCCTCAGCCATCTAATGCTCCTTTAATCATTGGCAAATGTCAAGGGAACAAAGTTGAGCAGGAGTTGATGGCAAAGGCTTTGAAAATAGACTGAAAGGATTAACATCCCCCTCACGGGTGGGTGAAGTGGCTTCCAATTTGTTTTGTTTTGTTTCAATACTAAATGATCATTTTTATTCACATGGCACTATTCGTTGGATGGCACGCTCGTGGCTATTGCAAGGGTTTTGAATTTTCTTTGAACAGCTAAGTAGTAATGTAGAGTTGAGGAAAAACACACATGAAAGACAATTTAACGTACGACTTAAAAAGTGGCAATTTCTGTATATTCATCAGAATATTCATATCAAAGCAAATACTGTCACACAAATGTAATGCTTCTTTTGTCATTTCTTAATTTCTTCTGTAAAGTTTAAGACCATACATTAGACTTATCAACTCTCCAATTCTACTTTAGGAGAGGAGACAAGGGCAGATGCTGAGATAAGGTATTTATAGATGATGTGAATCTGAACTTTCATGTTATTCTTGTAAGCTCTTTAACTGCTGCTTGGTCTCCTATACAAAGTCACTAATTCAGAATTCCCACTCGCACTTTGATCAATTGATAGATTTTCATGTATTAGTTTATATGCAAGGAAAGCTGCTAATCACTCGGTGTTGGTGGAGGAAGCATGATTCTTACCTTTGCAGTAGTATTTACATACATTGAAGCTAATTGATTGTCATGGCAGTTGGGGGAATGCTCCAGCTGCCACCTGCCATCTTTGTCTTCCTCTGAAGCACAACCCATGATTTGGCATTATAGGATAATGAAATTTTGTCTATATGGGTCACCCTCCCAGGGCTGTGGGGTACTCGGTACCGGGCCGGTGTCAGGGCAATGTGTCACAGCAGCGGTGACCCAGTCCGTGGCCCTGGGCGCCCAAGTAATGGGGGAATGTAGTTAATGGAATGGAATAGTTCGTGACGCCACCTGTGGTGCTCGGCAAGGGAGGTGTTAAGCCGACGCTGCATGCAGATCCGCTGGGACTGATGGTAGGGTGCAGCAGGATGTAAAAGCTCCCCACAGGTGAAGCTATAGTCCCAGGGCAGTGTAGAGGTGGTTGGCACAGGGATGTAGCAGTGCCGTAAGGGTAGGAAGCAGACAAGACACAGCGGGGTGCAATTTCTGTACCTTTACTTGATAACTGCAGTCCAGGGTCCTGATTACAGATGGTAACGGAGCAGGCTAGCCTGGAAGCAACTCAGGGATTCTCTCTCAGTAGACGGGCTGTGCAGTCTCCTTCCCAGCGCTTGTTTGAATTAAGTACTCCTAGTACCGAGCTACACTGAAGTTCCTCCTGTCAGATGTTCTCAAGAACCTTACTTGCATGGCAGACAGCTGTAGCCTATCTCGGGGGCTCCTTTCTCCTGAGTCCCGGCTC
This sequence comes from Dendrobates tinctorius, assembly GCF_039654945.1. Classification (NCBI taxonomy): domain Eukaryota; kingdom Metazoa; phylum Chordata; class Amphibia; order Anura; family Dendrobatidae; genus Dendrobates; species Dendrobates tinctorius. The sequence continues at coordinate 99,577,654 of NW_027361690.1, read as the reverse complement.
TCTATCCAAGCTGCTGTTCTGCCCTCAAGTCTTAGATGGGAGTAGGGCATTTACAGCCTCCTACTCCTCTGGTATCTGTTGTAGGACCGTTGGTATCCGTACAACCATGGAGACCAGGCTCCAGCTCATGCGCTCACTGTGAGGGAGCTCTCCTTTCCTAGCTCAACCTCCAGCTTCTCTCTACACTTCTGCACACTTCACCCTTTGCAGACTAACTGACTACTCCTTCCTCTTGGCCCTCAGAGAGCACTCCTCCCCTTAATCCCGGTTCATAGTTCCCCCTACTGGCCTGGAGTGGAACTGTGTTGCTTGCATGGATTGACTGCGAGAGAGACCCATCATTGCCTCCAAGCCTGGCATTACCCTCCACTGGAGGAAGGCAAAGCCACTGTGACGACCCTACTCCTGGGGGTGCCACATTCCCCCCTAGTGCAAGTCAGCACTCCTGGGCTGAACAAAAACATGAACATATAAACAGTTAGACTATAACAATTGTACAAGAGTTAAAAAATGAAAAATTTACAAAAACCAAGAGCTTCAAAAATGGTCCTATGATGATAAGTCCAGCATCAATGTCCATGGTCCATTCCTGGGCAAATGGTGAAATATTTACACGGAAAATTTTTGACCACACACAAGTCCTGTGGTACAATGTCCATAAGATAAAACTGGCAATTGCAAAGGAAACTCTTACTGGTTACCTATAAGCACAAAACTTGAAAAACAGTTACATATATACACATACAATTTCAACATTTACATTTATCTATATACGATATCTAATGGGTGGTATCCCTTGTGTAATGCGGGTAGACCTGCGTAAGACTGGTGTAGTGGGTAATGTACTGGATACGCTACTGGGGGTTCTGCATGGCACAGGGATCCTAGATTGTCTGTGAACTTTTAGACTCACCAGGGGCATAACAGGTTCACCACTGGCAGGACGAGGGTTCTCTGGCTCCACTGCTGGTGTGGCATCTGCAACCCGATTTTCCTGATTCTCTTGAGTCACTTCTCCCTGTACTACCAGTTAGGGAAATGTCAACACTGGCACCACTATAGCATCATTCACTTTAGTCCAATTTGCAGGGAATTCTCCAAGCACTGTGCTGACCTTCTCTTCTTCCACTATGGGTTGGATGTTATCTGGTTCTTCTTTTCTTTCTTTTAACTGGTAAGGGCATAACTTCAAATGATCTCTTGATACCGCTGCTGAGGTCTCTCCTCCATCTTTACTAACAAGGAATACCTTAGTATTATCAAAGTTCAAGGGCAGAATGGTATAAGGTTCAGCTTCCCATTGATCATCCAATTTGTGCAATCTTCTCTTCCTTTTCAAGACTTGCCTTCTCGGCGACAAAGGAACAGCAGGTGCATTTTGATTTTAAAGCTTCTCCTGCTTTTGTCTTCCCTGAGCCAGACTCCTTTCCATGCATTCTTGAACTCTCCTGTACTGTTGCTGCCTCTCCGTGTCCCAATCAGCATCTGGTGATGCTACTTCAGGTGTCAGGACTCCCATGTCTAAGTCAATAGGCAGCTTACCAGGTCTTGCTCTCATTAAATAGGCTGGGATACAGTTGGTAGAGTTCACTGGAATATGGTTGTAGAGGTCTACCAGATCAGGCAACTTCTCTGGCCACAGATTCCTCTCCTCCAAGGGCAAAGTCTTCAGGAGGTCAATCACTACCTGGTTCATCTTCTCACACATGCCATTGGTCTGTGGGTGGTACAGTGTTGTCCTGATCTTCTTACAACCATACAGGTTACAGAATTCTTTGAACACTACTGCCTCGAAAGCTGGACCTTGATCCGTAAGCACTCTTTCAGGATACCCATGTGATCTACAGAAGTGCTGTTGGAATGCTCAGGCTGCCGTCCTGGCCATCTGATCTTTGATGGGCACAACTACCAGGAATCTTGAGTAGTGGTCCACAATGGTAAGAGCATAGATGTAGCCTGATCGGCTTGGAACCAGCTTCACATGGTCCAGGGCTACCAACTCAAGGGGCTGTTTGGTGATGATTGGCTGCAGAGGAGCTCTCCAGCTGTCCCGATCCTTTCTGCGCAGGTTACATTGTCTACACTCCCGGCTTCACCTCTCAATGGCTTTCCTCATACCAGCCCAGTAGAACCTCTCTCGGAGCAATGCTTCCAACTTCTTCCATCCGAAATGTCCAGCTCCATTGTGGTATGTTTCCAGGACCATTGATGCCTCTCTCTTTGGGACTATCACCAGCCAAACCAGCTCATGTGTGCGGGCATTGACACTCCTCCGACACAGCTTCCCTTCATAAATGTGTTAGGCGTCGGATTCCTGGCACTGCACAGCAGGAATCCAGAGCCAGACATCCTGCGGTCTCCCATTCTCCTCCGACCGCTCGGACTCCTGCTCAGCAATGACAGCAAGCCAGGCATTCTCCTCAGACTCGTTCTGTGAGCCTGGATGTTGCTGCCACCTCCGGTGCAGCAATGGTAGCGCAACCTGCTTTGCAGGGAACCGCTCCAGAGGCTAAGTCCTCGTGCCGTGCTACTGGGCATGCCCACAACGTGCCCTCTCAGTGGAGAGCAGGGGTCACATGTGCAGGTCCTGTGTCGGATCTGATTGGTCCTTCCCAAAGTATTGGAAGGTCCCGGAAGCGCATGGCTATAAAAGCCCCGCATGGTGGCTCGGCCATGCGCTAGTGTAGCATATTATTCTGTGTGTGTATGGTGATGGATGCATGGACTGGTGTCTGACTCATTATGAAACCCCTACCCTCTGATATTATGAGTGGTGACTGAGTGTGTATAGTCAGCTCCAGGGTTGTGGCAAGCTACACGCCACTTGCTCCACGCCTACACTAGCGTCCGTCGGCGCCCGGTCCTCGGCGCCGACGCTTGCGGCTTACTCTGCCGCTGCGCTGTAGTAACAGCAGCTATTGGTGTTCGCAGCTGCGACGCCACACGCAGGCCTCTGTGATGCTAACAGGGCCCATGCCTTTGCTTTAGTGTTCGCTAAGCGACTCTGTGTTTGTACGGAGCCGCCCTTAGCGTTCGGGTGACGTTAACCCGAGCGCAGTACCGCACCTACTAGGTGCATCTGCCATTGTTCAGCAGCGGTCTTGTCACCTCCGCACGGTGGACCACGGGCTGCAAACGCACCTACTATTATTTATATTTGGTGCGTTCCACCGACCCTAACAAAATGAACAGCCGGCCTCTCTCCTTACACAACTGCTGAGTTTCTTCAGGAGCATCCGACTCTGGACGTGTAAGCTCGTGTCAGCAGCTCCTTCACCAGGCGGACTGCAGGGTCACTATCTTGCATTTCTGCCCAACCATGATGGGGCAATGGATTCAGGGTGACCTTCTTCAAGCCAGACTGTCGGTTTCTCACTCCTTGAGCACGTTGGGCCGCAAGTGGCCGATGGAAGGGAGGTAACTCTATTTCTTCAAGAGCCTCAGGGTCTTCTCCTGCATCTGGTAGGTTAGGCATTCTGGACAGCGCATCAGCATTGGCATTCTTGTGCCCTGCCCGGTACTTGATAGTAAACTCATAGTTAGATAGCCAAGCCATCCATCGCTGTTCCAGTGTACCTAGTTTTGCAGTGTCCAAGTGCGTCAACGGGTTGTTGTCCGTGAAGATTTTGAACTTGGCGGAGGCTAGGTAATGTTTGAACCTTTTGGTGACAGCCCAGACTATGGCAAGGAACTCCAGCTTGAAAGAACTGTAGTTGTCAGGGTTCCATTCAGTGGGGCGCAGCTTCCTGCTGGCGTAGGAGATCACTCTTTCTTTCCCATTCTGTATGACAGTACTGATTCTAGTCCCACGTTGCTGGCATCAGTGTACAGCACAAAGGGTTTGTCATAATCTGGGTAGGCCAGAACTTCATCTCCTGTGAGAGCCATCTTCAATCTGGTGAAGGACCTTTCCAACTCTTCAGTCCTTTCAAAGGTGGAATTTTTCTGTTTGGTCTTCTTGGACTGCCCCACCAAAAGATTTTGCATAGGGGTGGCTATTTCAGTAAAGCCTTTGATGAATCTTCGGTAGTAGCCTATCAGTCCAAGGAGTTAGCGTACTTCATGAAGGTTGCTGGGTTTCGGCCAGTCCCGGATGACTGTGACCTTATCAGGATCTGGTGCCACACCTTCTGCACTGACCACATGACCGAGATACTGCACCTTGGGCTTCAGGAGGTGGCACTTGGAGGGCTTCACCTTCAGGCCAAAATTGGACAAAGCTTCAAACACTTCGGCCAGGTGTTCCATATGATCTTCATAGGTTTTGGAGGTTTTGTTCTTTTATTGTATATATTGTAGTCATATCCCTGATGAAAGCTCGAGAAGTAGAGCTGAAACGTTGGATTGTAACACCACCCTTTTTTGGATTGTTACACCACCCTTTTTTTCACAATCAATAAAATCACAACAATTAAAGACTGTCGTTGAGAAGACTTTACTTTCATGTTATTAGTGTGCCGGGGTTACTCCTATACTTTGGAGAAAACAATGACATCCTCCAGATACAACAGGACCGTCTCAAAGTTTATGTGTCCCAGGCAGCACTCCATCAGCCGTTGAAATGTTCCTGGGGCTGTGCAGAGCCCGAATGGCATATAATTGAACTCACAGAGACCCATTGGAGTGGTAAATGCTGTTTTCTCCTTGTCTGCCTCTGCCACGGAAACCTGCCAATACCCACTAGTGAGATCTAAGGTGGAAAAGTAGTTATCAGTTTTAAGTGCAGCTAATGATTCCTCAATTCTAGGTAGTGGGTAGGCGTCTTTATGTGTAATGCTGTTAATTTTCCTGTAATCAACACACATTCTCATGGTACCATCCTTTTTCTTTACAAACACTATTGGAGCTCCCCTGGGGCTACAACTGTCTCTGATGACCCCTGCCTCCTTCATCTCTCTCAACATACTCTTAACACATTGGTATTGTGTTGGGGGTATAGGTCTGTACCTCACCTTTATGGGTGGATGGTCTCCAGTGGGGATATGATGTTGAACCCCTTTTGCCTGCCCAAAATCTAGTGGGTGTTTGCTGAATACCCGCTCATACTCTTGTGTCACTCTGTAAACCCCATTTTTCTGGTAGGAGGGCATATAGTCAGTTCCCACCTGCAGTTGCTGGCACAACTCTTCCATCTGCTTCACAGAGCCATTGTCCCCCACCTGATCGGATGAGACCAAGGGCTCTGCTGCCTGCAAAGAGTTGTTAATGACAGTGAGCAGCTTAGCAACTGTGGCGTACCGAGGTATCATGGCCTTCTCTTCCCCACAATTCAAAAGACGTACAGGTACTCTCCCCTTTCGTACATCAACCACCCCTCTGGCTGTCAGGACAGTGGGCCTGCTATCGGAGTATACTGGTTCTACCAATGCCTGGTAATCTCTCCCTCTAAGACCTATAGCTGCCCGACACCAAACCAACATTTCACATCTGGGGGGTACTGCAATGGGGAAGGGATCACTCACTCTGACACTGCCAGTTTCTCCGCCAGAGAGTTCTACCTGTTGTTGTCTTTGCATCAGGGCTCTGATCTCCTTCTGCAGGACTCTTTGTTCACTGGAACCAGCAGTCTCCGCCACCTGTTGCAACAGACAATAACCTCGGACAGACAGTTTTCAATTACATTTGTACCAAGAGTCATCATGGGATTACATTCACGTCGGTCAATATCAACAACTATCAGACCTTGAGACTTTAGCTCTACCCGACCCACTTTAACAGTAATTTCTTTACATCCTATCTTCAGCAAAGACTGATCATTACTGGCAACTACTGTCAGTTCATCAGTTGGGCCACGGGTAAGTTCTGAATCAGCCCAATACCTCTTATAAAGAATGTATGGCATAGTGGTCACCTGGGAGCCAGTGTCCAGCAAAGCGGGATACCGTCAATCACCACTGGAAGGATTGGTCTCCCTCCAACATACTTGGCTCTCCAGTTCTTTGGGCCTGGGGATCCTATTCCTGGGGGTTGGCCCTGTGCCCCAGGGGTTGCTCGTTTAAAGGACAAAATCTTGCAAGATGAACTGCCTTGTAGCAGCGACGACAGATGGGGCGTCCGTCCTGGTCATAGCGATCGTTGCTCCTTCCTCGAAGTGGCAGGGTTCTCCTCCTCCGGAGCCGCGGGACATCCTCTGGACTGGAAGCAAGCTGGATCTTTTCTTTGGAGGACACTTGCAGGGACTGCACGGTTTTCCTATGTGGAGCCATCCCTTTGGTCAACTCCTGGACCTGAAGACGCAGCTCCTCAGTTGGATCTTTATCCAGAGTCTGTGCATCAGCCTCCACAGGGATGGAAGGAAAAGATGTTGCTTCCTGATGGTAGGTGATCGCTGGGCGCCTAGGGGGCACTGGACGGCTGTCAGTGGATTCCTGCAGTACCCGAATAGCCCTGTCCTTAAAATCAGCAAAGTCCAGATCAGGGTTTTGCAGGGTTATGATACGCAACTGTCCTCTGTGGGTACTGGATAGGAGTCCTTCAATGAACTGCTCCTTTAACAGTTTATCTTCCTCCTTCACACTGTCAGGATCAACTTGCTTAACTGCTCGCAGCGCCTCCTGCAGGTTGAGAGCATAGTCCCTGATACTGTCCTGTGCCTTCTGTTTACAGCCAAAGAACCTCATCTTGATTTCAGCGGCAGTACGGGTGTCAAAGGTGCTTCTCAACTTGGCCAGGATCTTTGCAACAGTCTCTATATCAGTATCCTGCCAGGCCTTCACTTCTTTCTGTGCTGCACCTGATAGCTGTCCAATCAGGATATTCACTTTCTGGCTTTCAGACAGAGGGTATACTTTAAACAAACTGCACAGTCTCTCTTTAAATTCACTCAGGGTATGCGACTCACCCGAGTACGGCGGTAGCCAGGCCGCTCCCGGTATGTAGAGCATGGACAGCGGCATTATGGAGACTGCTGCGGCGGGCGCTCCTCCTTGCGGTGCTGCGGGGTTGGCAACGGCGCCTGCCGCTGCATTGCCGTCTGGCGTGGACATCCTCTTCCCTCCGTAGTTAACGTTAGCCAGTGCCGGGGGGTTATGTGAGCTCACCGGCGGCCGTTTCACAGGCCCGAAGCTGAGGGCTGTAGGCCTCAGCTCCTCCTTCTCTAGCGGGCTGTCCTCTCTTCCCGCGCAGCACTTCACTTCTTCGCGCTCTGCGGCAGGCTCCGCCCATGAAGGCCTGCTCCTTCTTCCCGCGCGTGCCAAGCAGCGCGGCAATGGCGGCAATTGGCACCATTTTCACACACAGTCTATGGCACACAGGACCTGGGGGTACCGGGCTCTGTAATCCTGTTCGTGATGCCAAGTTGGGGTACTCCGTACCGGGCTGGTGTCAGGGGAATGTGTCACAGCAGTGGTGACCCAAGTAATGGGGAATGTAGTTAATGGAATGGAATAGTTCATGATGCCACCTGTGGTGCTCGGCAAGGGAGGTGTTAAGTCGACGCTGCATGCAGATCCGCTGAGACTGATGGTAGGGTGCAGCAAGGATGTAAAAGCTCCCCACAGGTGAAGTTATAGTCCCAGGGCAGTGTAGAGGTGGTTGGCACGGGGATGTAGCAGTGCCGTAAGGGTAGGAAGCAGACAAGACACAGCGGGGTGCAATTTCTGTACCTTTACTTGATAACTGCAGTCCAGGGTCCTGATTACAGATGGTAACGGAGCAGGCTAGCCTGGAAGCAACTCAGGGATTCTCTCTCAGCAGACGGGCTGTGCAGTCTCCTTCCCAGCGCTTGTTTGAATGAAGTACTCTTAGTACCGAGTTACACTGAAGTTCCTCCTGTCAGATGTTCTCAAGAACCTTACTTGCATGGCAGACAGCTGTAGCCAATCTCGGGGGCTCCTTTCTCCTGAGTCCCGGCTCTCTATCCAAGCTGCTGTTGTGCCCTCAAGTCTTAGATGGGAGTAGGGCATTTACTGCCTCCTACTCCTCTGGTATCTGTTGTAGGACCGTTAGTATCCGTACAACCGTGGAGACCAGGCTCCAGTTCATGCGCTCACTGTGAGGGAGCTCTCCTTTCCCAGCTCAACCTCCAGCTTCTCTCTACACGTCTGCACACTTCACCCTCCGCAGACTAACTGACTACTCCTTCCTCTTGGCCCTCAGAGAGCACTCCTCCCCTTAATCCCGGTTCAGAGTTCCCCCTGCTGGCCTGGAGTGGAACTGTATTGCATGCATGGATTGACTGTGAGAGGGACCCATCATTGCCTCCAAGCCTGCAAGCCTTGCATTACCCTCCCCTGGAAGAAGGCAAAGCCACTGTGGCGACCATACTCCTGGGGGCGCCACATATACACTAGAGTATATAGAAAAAGCTTTAACAAACTTAAGTACCCAATGGAAGTAGTCAAACAGAAACTGAACAGACATCTGTCTGATATGGTTTAGTGAATCCTGCATTGAGGAGGGGGTTGGCCACAATAACCCTCTAGGTCCCTTCCAGCTCTAACATTCTATGATTCTACCCTGCTTGGACTAAAAAAAATGTTTTAAAAATTACAGCTCTGGCAAAAATTAAGTGGCCACTGTAATGCCGCTGTGTTTGGACATTGATTCACGGTGTTACTCTGCATCTCTGCTTTAACCCTTTGCTCTTTTTCCTTCTAATGTCCTGGAATGCTGTTGTCAGTTATCTCTGTGGATGCTGCCCAGTGTCCGGCACCGCCGCATAGCCGTACATGCGTGCGTGGTTCCTCTGCGCTGCATGACCACCCGTGTGTGCGGTCCCTGGCAGCCACCCGTGGGTTAATAGGTCTGCTACATATTGTGAGTCTTACCATGTGTGTTCAGGCTTCAGCTTCTTCTAGGTGTCCTTTGCATTTCTCATTATGTTCTGTCTTGCTTAGGGCACACGCGGCCACATCTCTCTTCCTTTTATCAGGAAAGGGTGTGTGCTACAATTGCTGCTCCAGCCTATGGCTGTGTGGCAGCTCTTATATAAAGGTCCCTCCCCCATTGGGGCCTTGCCAGAGTTTCGCATTGAGTTCCTGAACCTTGCCAGGTGAGTCTGTGTTCTGCTCCTGCTCTGATTCTGTTCAGCTCTGGGGGAGCTGTTGCTCTTTATCTCTTTGTGAACTGTGTCTTGTATCTTGGCCTGCTCTGGGGGCATAATACTCAGATCGCCTTTCCTGGAGGCTGCATATCCAGGCCTGTTGGAATTGTGTCTTGTTTCTCCACCTGCTCTGGGGACAGTAATACTCAGATCGCCCTTCCCGGTGGCTGCATATCCAGGCCCCGTGTATGGTATGTGTGGTTTCCTGAACCCTGGATCTGCTCCTTTACATGACCCTGTCTGAACTGTGTTCACTGTGTGATGTTCCTGAGGTCCTTCCGTGCCTTGAACCCTGTGCCCAGTGACTGTGACTCTTTGCTACCTGACTTTCCATGATCTAACCAGGGTTCATCTAGGAAGTAGGAGTCCAGTGTGTCCCCTGAGTTTCTGCTACTCTGTGCTCAGCTGGGGATTCTGTGCAATTCCCTGCCGGCTCCTGTCCAACTCGGCAGGGTTTGCACCAGACCACTTGGGTTCCTTTCTAGGTCACTTCCAGATGTCCGGAGCCTGATGACCGTGGCCTCTCGTCCGGAGCCTGACATCCACAGCCTGAAGTCCGGTGTCTGACGACCTTTTCCAGATGTCCACCTGATGTCCTGATGTCCACCCGGCATCCGGATGTCCTGATGTCCAGATGTCCTGATGTCCACCAGATGTCCACCAGATGTCCTGATGTCCACCAGATGTCCACCAGATGTCCTGATGTCCACCAGATGTCCTGATGTCCACCAGATGTCCTGATGTCCACCAGATGTCCTGATGTCCACCTGATATCCACCTGGTGCCCTGATGTCCGACCCGGTGTGACGGACTCAGCTCCTGCTGAGCCCATTTTTTGAGTTGACCCTCTTCGTCGTGGCACCCACCCACCGAGGGCGAGCTGACCTTGTGAGAATCCACTCCCTATACAGGGAGTGTCAGGGGCAAAACCAAGGGGGTGAGCCACCACGACTGCTGGGACCAGACGGCCGGCTCAGAGGACACTAGATGAGTGTCTGACGACAAGGATGAGCAGGAAGCAAGACAAGACAAAACGTAAGTGCAAGGTATCTTCATTAAGATCTTCAGGATTACATTCAGTGAAAACAAGCAAAACATGCAAGGTGTGCGCATGTGCACGCCAAGGTCCATAGCATAGTATGTGCCAGGTGGCACGCCTAGGTACATGTAAAGGCACAATGGCATTGGACTCCGGACCGCTGGCGACGATCGACATGATCTAGGCATCAGGCTGCGGACATCAGCTCCGGACATCAGGCCACAGTCATCCAGCTTACGATCTCTGGCAGCGATCGGCAGGTTCCGGGCATCCGGCAGGCAAACCAGGGTTCAGGCAAGGAGGCACGACAGATATCCAGGCATGGTGCATGTTAGGGAACACGCCAAGGTCCAAGGCTAGGTGCAAGGCAAGGTGCGTGTGTAGGGGACATGCCAGGGTGCGTGTGTAGAGACACGCCAAGGCACAAGGTACAAGACAGATTGCGTGTGTAGAGACATGCCAATGCACAAGGTACAAGACAGAGTGCGTGTGTAGAGACACGCCAAGGCACAAGGTACAAGACAGAGTCCTGCGCGTGCAAAGAAACATGCCAGGGACAGGGTTCAAGGCAGGGTGCGTGCTAGGAGCCACGCCAGGGTTCAAGGCAGGGTGCATGCTAGGAGCCATGCCAGGGTTCAAGGCAGGGTGCGTGCTAGGAGCCACGTCAGGGTTCAAGGAAGGGCTGCGTGCTAGTAGCCACACCAGGGACGCACACCTCACTGGCCAATGCACACGGCTGTAACGCCAGCACGAGGCACGACTAAAGCACAGGAGGCGGACAAAGGAACTTTCGTGCTAGGAGCCACGCCAGGTTCAGGGCAGGGTGCGTTCTAGGAGCCACGCCAGGGTTCAAGGCAGGGTGCGTGCTAGGAGCCACGCCAGGGTACAAGGAAGGGCTGCATGCTAGGAGCCACGCAGGAGGCACGCCACACTGGCCAGTGCACACGGCTGTACACAAACACGAGGCACTTACCACGGCACAGGAGATGGCCAAGGGGAACCCAAGCCGGGGTTCAAGGCAAGGAACAAGGTATGGAAAACGGAGTGGAACATAGGCAGAAACAGAGTCAGGTCAGAGCGAGGACAGAGTCTAGCAGCGGAGCGTAGGCCGAAACCCAGAGCTGGGCCAAGGGAGAACCTTGGGACTAGACTTGGAAATGTGCAAGAGAGCACTAGAGAACAGAGTCCGGAAAACCAGGCTGAGACCAGAACATGAGAAGTACTACAAGGCTCAGAATAGCAAAGACCAGAGATAGCAAAACAGGCAAGGCAGAGAACAGAGGAAGGACTACAAGTCAAAGAATAGCTAAGGCGAGACATAGCAAAACAGACTAAAGCAGAGAACAGCGGAAGGACTACAAGGCAAAGCAAGGCAAAGACAAACATGGCACGAGAGACAACACAAGACATGGCACAAGACAAGAGACGGAATACGAGCACGGAGCGTGTGCAGAGACGCACTACAGAGCAAAGTGCAAGGGCACAGAATAGAGGGAGCAACCCCACAGACCAAGAGCCGTGCAGGGAAGCAACACAATAATCAGGCCCTGAGCAAAGGAAGGGGTGGTCTGATATAGGGCACAGCACCTCCTCTTCCAGGTCAGGACCAGGGGAGAACTTCCTAGTTCAGATGCTCCAGGATCACAGAGCACAGTCACATGATCAGGGTTTCAGACATGACGAGATGATCACCGAACCAGACAGTGCAGGATCCTAGGAAGGGTCACATGATCAGAGTTTCAGACATGATGAGATGATTGCAGAACCAGACAGTGCAGGATTTAGGAAACGTCACATGATCAAGGTTTCAGACATGACGAGATGACTGCAGAACCAGACAGTGCAGGATCCCAGGAAACATCACATGATCAGGGATTCTAGACATGACGAGAAGATCACAGAAGGCAAAGCAGAAACGCAAGCATCTTGCAGCTCAGCAGACATGAGGTGAGTGTGCACACTGCTCTAGGGAACAAGCAAGATAGCAGACACAAGGTGCGCATGCACACCGCTCCAGGGGTTCATGAGGCAAAACAGACATGGCGGACGTGACACCCGGTGTTCCTGATGTCCACTCCGTGTTCCTGATGTCCGCTCCATGATCCTGATGTCCGCTCCGTGATCCTGATGTCCGCTCCGTGATCCTGATGTCTGCTCCGTGATCCTGATGTCCGCTCCGTGATCCTGATGTCCTCTCCATGATCCTGATGTCCGCTCCATGATCCTGATGTCCGCTCCATGATCCTGATGTCCGCTCCGTGTTCCTAATGTCCACTCCGTGTTCCTAATGTCCACTCTGTGTTCCTAATGTCCACTCTGTGTTCCTAATGTTCACTCCGTGTTCCTGATATCTGACCTGAGTCCGGATGTCTCTCTGAGTTCTGATGTCCAGTCTGCGTCCAGATTTCCAGTCCGTGGTTCTGGTGGTCCAAGTTGTGGTCTTAAGCTGGTCCCGTTTTCCTTCCTGGATGGAATCCTCCTCCATGGTTTCCGGGAGTCTCCAGCTCTGCTCCCCTTGACCTCTGCCATCATCCGAAGTCCGCCTGAGGTCGGCGTCTGACGTTCTCCTGCTGCACCTGTGCTACGCCCGTTGCCGTACTTGCGTGTGTGGATCCGCTGCGCTGCATGACCACCCGCATGTGCGGTCCTCCTTTGTAAGCCTGTGCCAGACAACCCTGGACTTTGTCAACCCATGATGACCTCCTGCTTCGCCTGTCACCCTGAGATGGGTTTCGTTCATGATGTGCATATTCCGGAACCTGGTGTTCCTATGTTTTTGCCTTATTTCAGTAAACTTTATTTTTTCTTCATACCTGAAGTTGTGCTGTGTCTTTTAGTCCTGCTTATGGCCATCTTGTCCACAAGCTCAGCTGCCACAGACCCGGTCGCTACCCTTCCCTAGTCCGGGTAGGTCTGGGTCCCCCCTGTGGTCCAGTGGGTCAACATTCCACGATCACCTGGGACTCATACCCCATCGTCGTTTTAGCTCGACGACACGGGAGCGTTGGCTATAAGCCACGCTGCGTCCGCAATCGTAACAGACACCACATCAAAACCCTGTCATGGGCAGCCCATTCTCCAGACCTGAACCCCATTGACAACCTCTGGAATGTAATCTAGAGGGATGATGGATAGTCACAAGCCATCTCAAACAAAGGGGAACTGGTTAAATTTTTGTGCCAGAAGCAGTGTGAAAGACTGATGGCAAGCATACGAAGGCGCTTGTAAACTGTTTTTAAAAATCATGGTTATTCCACATATTATTAATTTCTGAACTCTTCCTGAGTTAAAACATTAGTATTGTTGTTTTTAAATGATTATGAACTTGTTTTCTTTGCATTATTTGAGGTCTGAAAGCACTGGGTATTTTTTAATTTTGACCATTTCTCCTTTTCAGAAAAACAAAACAAAATTTATTGCTTGGAAATTCAGAGACATGTTGTCAGAAGTTTGTAGATTAAAAGAACAATTTACATTTTACTCAAAATATACCTATAAAGAGAAAAATCAGACAAACTGAACATTTGAAAGTGGTCTCCTAATTTTTGCCAGAGCTGTATATCATAAATATAAATTATATATAATCATATATATAAATTTCAAATCACATTCATATAAAATTAAAAAATATATGTGATATTTTAAAGTCTGTAATAGTCTTATCTATCAACGCATAAAATGAATTAGTCTACATGGTAAATGCTATAGTAAGAAATAAATTGAAATGCCAGAAATGCGTTTTGTTTTTTGTCAATGCACTTCCATAAAAATGCCTATAAAAAGCTGTCAAATTGTTGCAACTACCCAATAATGAAAATATTAAAAGCTTTCAGACAACGGCATTGAGGAAAAGTAAAAAAAAAGTTTCAGGCCTCAGAAAATGGCAACACAAACCAAATTTTTTAATAAAAAAACTATACCTGTTTGGTATCACCATAATCTTACTAACATGTAAAATGATCTTGCCAAGTTTTTTTTTCCTTCATAATAAACACTGTAAAGACAACTGCCCCTCCAAAAAACAATATATATTTGTGTCGATTTCACTGTGTTTCTATATATTTTCTTGTTTTCCATTACATTACAAGGTAAAAAAAGGTTCAAATTTACAACTTACCCTCCAAAAAAAGCCCTGGCATAACTTTGTTGCCAGAAAAAAACTTATAGCTCTTTGAAAAAGGGGAGGAAAAACAAAAGTGCAAAAATAAAAAATTACATTGCCTAAACAGATTAGGGTCTAGGGACTGTCAAAGCCCTGCCAGTGTAATGTATAGGTGTCCTAATACATCTGTTCAAAATATTCTTGACCTGACAAGCTGTTGAGAATAATCCCTGCTTTAAAGCAAAAAAAAAAATTCAAAACTTCTCATATTCATCACAATGATGATCATGGATAGCACATCAACTGCAATTGACATCATCCGTGTTCTGCTGGTGATTTTAGCGACGCCTAGAGTTGCATGGGTTATTTTCACCAGTGATGTGGATATAAAACAGACATGTATCGATGATTAGATTTGCCAGACATATGATCAACAAATAAACATGGACATGTGAACAGACTCTTACAGTGCCTTGCAAAAGTATTCGTCCCCCTGAAACTTTTCAACCTTTTCCCACATATCATGCTTCAAATATAAAGATACCAAATGTAAATTTTTGGTGAAGAATCAACAACAAGTGGAACACAATTGTGAAGTTGAACGAAATTTATTGGTTATTTTAAATTTTTGTGGAAATTCAAAAACTGAAAAGAGGGGCGTGCAATATTATTCGGCCCCTTTAACTTAATACTTTGTTGCGCCACCTTTTGCTGCGATTACAGCTGCAAGTCACTTGGGGTATGTCTCTATCAGTTTTGTACATCGAGAGACTGAAATTCTTGCCCATTCTTCCTTGGCAAACTGCTCGATCTCAGTGAGGTTTGATGGAGATCGTTTGTGAACATCAGTTTTCAGCTCTTTCCACAGATTCTTGATTAGATTCAGGTCTGAACTTTGACTTGGCGATTCTAACACATTGATATGTTTATTTGTGAACCATTCCATTGTAGATTTTGCTTTATGTTTGGGAACATTGTCTTGTTGGAAGACAAATCTCCGTCCCAGTCTCAGGTCTTTTGCAGACTCCAACAGGTTTTCTTCAAAAATAGTCCTGTATTTGGCTCCATCCATCTTCCCATCAATTTTAACCATCTTCCCTGTCCCTGCTGAAGTAAACAGAGGCTGGACAGACATCTGACTGGGATGATTTAGCGAATCCTGCTTTGAGCAGGGGGTTGGACCAGATGGCCCAGGAGGTCCCTTCCAACTCTACGATTCTATGATTCTATGAAAAGCAGGCCCAAACCATGATTCTGCCACCACCATATTTGATAGTGGGGATGGTGTTCAGGGTGATGAGCTGTGTTGCCTTTACGCCAAACATATCATTTGGCATTGTTGCCAAAAAGTTTGATTTTGGTTTCATCTGACCAGAGCACCTTCTTCCACATGTTTGGTGTGTCTCCCAGGTGGCTTGTTGCAAACTTTAAATGACACTTTTTATGGACATCTTTGAGAAATGGCTTTCTTCTTGCCACTCTGCCATAAAGGCCAGATTTGTGCAGTGTACGACTGATTGTTGTCCTATGGACAGACTGTCCCACCTCAGCTGTAGATCTCTGCAGTTCATCCAGAGTGATCATGAGCCTCTTGTCTGCATCTCTGAGCAGTCTTCTCCTTGTTTGAGATGAAAGTTTAGAGGAACAGCCAGGTCTTGGTAGATTTGCAGTGGTATGATACTCCTTCCATTTCAATATGATCGCTTGCACAGTGCTCCTTGGGAGGTTTAAAGTTTTGGAAATCATTTTGTATCCAAATCCGGCTTTAAACTTCTCTACAACAGTGTCACGGGCCTGCCTGTTGTGTTCCTTGGTCTTCATGATGCTCTCTGTGCTTCAAACAGAACCCTGAGACTATCACAGAGCAGGTGCATTTATACGGAGACTTGTTTACACACAAGTGGATTATATTTATCATCATTAGTCATTTAGGACAACATTGGATCATTCAGAGATCCACAATGAACTTCTGGAGTGAATTTGCTGCGCTGAAAGTAAAAGGGCCGAATAATAGTGCACGCCCCACTTTTCAATTTTTGCATTTCCACATAAATTTAAAATAACCAATACATTTTGTTCAACTTCACAATTGTTTTCCACTTGCAGATGATTCTTCACCAAAAATTTACATTTGGTAGCTTTTTGCTTGAAGCTTGATATGTGGGAAAAGGTTGAAAAGTTCCAGGGGGTTGAATACTTTAGCAAGGCACTGTAG
This sequence comes from Dendrobates tinctorius, assembly GCF_039654945.1. NCBI lineage: Eukaryota > Metazoa > Chordata > Amphibia > Anura > Dendrobatidae > Dendrobates > Dendrobates tinctorius. The sequence continues at coordinate 99,561,255 of NW_027361690.1, read as the reverse complement.
ACTAAGGCTAAGATCACATTAGCGTATCTGTGTGCAGCGTATCATCTACATGCACAAACACATGCCAAAACACATTTAAACGCATGTTAAAGCTGCTGTGTTTTTTCCACGTCAGCTCACGCATGACGCCAAAAAAAGCTTCATGTGCATGCATTTGTATGAGTTTTTGCATGCGTTTGCGTTGTTTATGCGCATGCGTTCTATATTTCCAGGAGGATTTGGGTATTCGGACAATGCTTTTCCAGTAGAATTTCCTTGACACAAGCCACACTCAATGGGCATGTCTCATGGGAATTCTATATATAGACTCTGCAGAGATGAAATCCTCGTGTTTTGCTGCTGTATGCAGCTGCAAGATGGATTTTAATTTGGACATTGTAGGGATTGTACTCATTCAGGTGCAAACGGGAGTCAATCAGGCGGTGCGCTCCTTTAAAGTTCATAAGGTTTATTGCTTCATAAACCAAAAACAACACATCACCAAAAGAACTAGCCTTCAGCTTAGGAGGAAAAAAAAACATAACTGTCCATTTCTTCAGGCTCAGTCCTGGAGCCTCAACACACACAGAAGGCTTGTCCTTCCCCACATACAGCACTGTGTTTCAGAGTAGTCTACATTATAAAGGTATAGCCACACCCACGAACTCAGCAGCTGACTGGTCACATGATTATGACCTCACTACAGGTCCTTGCAATACATTAGAATTATAGTGATATCCATTAGAGCTTATGTGTACTAAAGAAACACTCTGGGCTTACATTACAGAGAAAAGCCATCTCTGAGACACATACCTCCCATCGACTATACGACCCTTAGCCACGCCACAACAGCATCAATTTTAATCTTTGCCACTGAAATTGGCTTTTGCATTCGCTGTGGCTTGTGAAGAAAGAAGAGAAACATGGAGAAGACATCGTCGTCGCTATTTGCAACACCCCATTGTTGAAGTCTGAGTGAGCCGTGAAGCCTACCACTCATTGTACACCGAGCTGCGTGAAAACCAGCAAAAGTTTTTCGACTACACAAGGATGTCGAAACAGAGCTTTAATACTACGTGTCCGAGGATCCATCACCAGGCAGGACATACAACTACGTCGAGCAACTCCTGCTGAGGAATGTTTGTTGGTGACCCTGAGGAACGTAATTTTGAAAAAAAACAAAAACATGTCATTAGTATTATTGTTATAAAAGCCATATACTCATTTTTTTTTCCATTTTCTGTTTGGCAGATTCCTGGCTACTGGGGAGACCTTAAGATATCTACATTTTCATTTCCGAGCTTGATTGACCTCTCCCAGGCCCTCTGCCGCTGGCGAGCAGACCCAACAAAACCAGGGGCAAAGGGCTGGGAGAGGGGAAAACCTGATGGACCGGCTGCCTGTTCCCCAGCCTGTGAAGCCTGCCTGGTTGCTCTTTCTCTGGTGGATGATTGGGACTGTTTGTGTACGATTCAGGTTCTGTGGTGCTGCTCCAGGTTCTGTGTGGAAAGTAAATTAAAAACATTACTAAAAAAATAAAAAATAAGTTTATATAGTAAAAAAATTACACATGGCCATGACTAAAGTTTACAGTAATACAACACAAAAGATACTCACAACCGCAGGCCTCAGGAAAGACAGCAGGCAATGGTATTTGTATTTTGATTAGTGTTGAGCATTCCGATACCGGGTATCGGCCGATACTCGCTGTATCGGAATTCCGATTCTTAGTTCCGATACTTTTTTCATATCGAATACCGGAATCGGAAGTTCCCATAATGCTAGGAGCCCGCTCGTTTTGATTCAGCCAATGGGGATCCTCAGAAGTGTGGGCACATCCTGTTAGGCATGTAGGCATGTTAACTACTGGCATGGCTGTGATTGGCTGCTGAAATGATGTCATGATGCACTATAAAAACCGCAGCAGCCGCCATTTCGGGTTCACTCTGCTGTGAATTCAGTTCGGGACAGGCTGCTGTTGAAGACTGTGAGGGACAGTTAGAAATAGCGATCATCAAACATATCTATTGCTCTACCCAGGCTACATAATCCACCACTGTAGCATTTTTGTAGCCCAGCAGCGCTGTTTTAATAGCTGTCTGCAAGGGCTGTGTAAGTGCAGACCCACGCTGTGTAGTGTGTCCTGCAGGCATGTCTGCTTGTAGGCCGCCCAGCGTGTCTCTGCCTCATACACATTTTTCTTTTATTGCTGCTTTTTTTTTCTCCTGTATAGTGTGCTTCCATTCGTATCCATATACGTTGGTTGCAAACACTAAAGGAGTGGACAGCGGAGCCTTTCAGCAGCCTTTCAGTGCTATAGCCCATTTCTCTGCACTGTTTTTGGCTGTCTGATAGGTCTCTCTGTGTGTGAGTGCAGCTCACGTTGCAGTGTGTTCTACAGCCACCGCTGGTTGTAGTCCGCTCAGCGTGCGTCACTGCCTCATACATAGTCCTCTTTTTGCAGCTAATTTGTCCAGATTTTTGCTCCTATATTAGTGTACTTCCATCCGCATCCATTGTCATTGGTTGGTTGCAAATACTATATAGGATTAGATAGAGGAGCCTTTTTGCTGGCTTGTGCCCTTCAGGGCCAGCCAGGCTAGTATCACCCTATTTTTTGGAGCCTCATCAATTGCATTGTAGGTTAGCTTCCTGCATTGTAATCGCTCCAAAAAGTTTGTGATACTATAGCTTTCAAACTTTGGTCACATCCTTTTCTTTCCCCCCCCCAAAAAAAAAAGGAAATAAAGTTCACCAAACACTCCACTTTACAGTTGTGTAGGCCACATTAGATCAGATTAAAGTGTAGTACACACACTCTTAGCCAAATTAGTGTTTCTTATACTGGTTAGCAGGTGTTCAGGAATAAGAACACTAAGCCACCCCTTTTTTACTTTTCTGCCTATCTTTATCAGTCTACCAAGATGAAGAAGGCAGGGAGTAAGGCACATGGTCGTGGCCGTGGAGTTTCAGCAGGGAGAGGACGGGGGGATTCAGCAGGGAGAAGACGTGGGGATTCGGTGTCTGCTGCGGCCACCAGTGACCCGGCATCCCCCACTTTTACCAGGCAACAGTCTTTCATGCGCAGCTTTGTAGGACCTCGCCGTACCCCACTGCTGCGTGACGAACAAATTGAAGCCGTTGTCGGAGGGATGGCAGCTAACGCATCCACTTTAATGACTTCCGCATCCTCCCAGGGCCAGAGTACTGAAGAGCAACCATCTGTCTCTTCACCACCTGCCAAATTGCCCAGGCAGTCTGAGAGCCCTGGACAGGAGCCATCTCAATCTTTACTTCTGTTCTCAGAATCTGTTGGCTTGGAAAGAGGTGGCCAGCCAAGCAGCATTCTAGAGCGTGAAGAAGAGGGAGTATGCAGTGATGCGCAACTGCTTTGTCCCTCTGAATCTGAAGAGGCGGGTGGGCCAGTGCCTATTGTCAGCACACCTCAGTGCTCATCTGATGATGATGAGACTCAGTTGCCAATTTCTGGTGCGTACGGTGCTGGCGAGACAACCCAGGACCAGCCGGTGCTTGAAGAGGGGAGTGGAGATGATGAGGTCCTTGACCCATCATGGCGTCAGCTACAGGAAGGTGGTGGGAGCAGCTCTGAGGAAGAGATTCCCTGAACGGCCAAAAGAGGAGGGAGAGGGCGGGGGCAGACTTGGTTGCCTGTAGCCTCCACTTTGGCACCCGTGAGGAGCAATCCTCTTCCAAAACACAAAACGGGCGCTCCCAGGACTTGCAGTGCGTGGTCTTTTTTTGACACAGTTGCAGATGACATTTGCTTTGTCAAATGCAAGCTGTGTCATCAGAAAGTTAAACAAGGGAAAAATGTGACCAACCTCAATACCACAAATATGTGGAAACATGTGCGTACCAAGCACGAGGTGGAGTTACACAGACACACTGAAGATGTAGGCCAACCTTCAGCAGCACCTACCACCTCTTCAGCTCGTGTTGGGGCTTCTTCCTCCAGCTCACACACAGCTGGTTCGGCTTCCTCACTGGAACGCCATGGAAGAACCTCTGCCACTGTTGTCCAGAGACCCAGTGAAATTCCACCCACTGAGCCACGTTCTCAGTCATCAGCACACTCCCAGGCCACTCACCAGCAATCGTTAGCACAGGCATGGGTGAAAAAGCGGCCATACTCGGCAAACCATCCCCGAGCACTGGCTCTGAATGCCGGCATTGCCAAACTACTGGCCCTTGAGATGCTGTTATTCAGGCTGGTGGAGACTGACACCTTCCGGAACTTGATGTCATTGGCAGTTCCACAATACAATGTGCCCAGCCGCTTTTATTTCAGCAGGCAAGCTGTCCCTGCCCTGCAAAAGCATGTGGAGGGAAAAATTAAAAACGCGCTACTAAACGCCGTCAGTAGCAAGGTCCACCTGACCACCGATGCGTGGACCAGTAGCCATGGACAGGGACGATACCTTTCCCTCACTGCCCATTGGGTCAATGTTGTGGAGCCGGGTACAGATCTGGAGAGTGGCTCTGTACGTATTCTGCCAACTCCAAGGATTGCAGGAATGCAGTCTGTACATATTGAGTCCTCCTCCTACTCTAGCTCCTCGGAATCAGCACTGCATGAGCCTGTTAGGCCAGATATGAGCACAGGTGTGGCCAAACGTCAACAGGCCGTCCTTAAATTAATTTCTTTGAGGAATCGGAGCCACACAGCACAGGAGCTCTGAAATGCCATCAAGCAGGAGAGCGATGTGTGGTTTGTGCCAGCGAATCTCCAGCCAGGTTTGGTAGTGAGTGACAATGGCCAAAATCTAGTGGCAGCTCTGGGCCTAGGCAACCTCACTCACATACCATGTCTGGCACACGTGCTCAATTTGGTCATGCAGAGCTTTCTGAGGGACTATCCGGATCTTGATGCACTGCTGCACAAGGTTCGCCTAAAGTGTGCTCACTTGCGGCATTCCAGCATGGCAAGATCGCGCATTGCATCTCTGCAACGCCGATTCCGCCATGTTCCGCCAGAACATCGCATCATATGTGACCTCCCCACCAGGTGGAATTCAACTTTACATATGTTGGAGCGGTTGTGTGAGCAGCAGGCAGCAGTAATGGAGTACCAGCTGTATCAGGTGCAAACAAGTCGCACTGTGCGCCGGACACACTTCACCACCACTGAGTGGGCCACTATGAGGGACATCTGCCAAGTTTTGCGTGCCTTCAATGACTCCACACGGATGGCCAGTGCAGATGATGCACTAGTCAGCATGACTGTCCCCATAACCTGTCTGCTTCAAAAAACCTTACAAGCACTAAGTGAGGAGGTTTTTGAAGAGGTCGAGGATGAGCAGTCAGAAATGCCATCTGCTTCTGGCAAGTCTGCGCAACGTGCTTCCACACAAAGGCCCAGGCAGGGGACACTTAGTGAGGAGGATGACGAGGAGTCAATGGAGGAGGAGGAACACATCTCTCCAGAGGAGGGAGGTACACAAGGCTCTAGTAGTCAGTGTGTACAGCGAGGGTAGGGTGATGCTGAGCAGGCTGAGATGCTGCCTCAAGCTGGGGACAGCGTTTCCGGTCCAGTTGGCAGTCTGCAGCACATGGTTGATTTCATGCTGCAGTGCTTGTTAAATGACCGCCGCATCGCCAACATTCTCCACACGGCTGATTATTGGGTGTACACCCTCCTAGATCCTCGCTACCAGGACAACTTACAAAGCCTCATACCACAGTTGAACCGGGAGCGTAAAATGCGGGAGTACCAAGAAACACTTGTGCAGGCCATCATGTTCTCCATTCCCCCCCGCAAGTGTTGCTGATAGTGCGTTTCAAAGCAGCCATGTGGGTGGAGGCAGTGGAGGAAGCTCTGCACAAAGAGGTAGCAGAGGCAGTGCCGCAGGACAAGGCAAGGCCAGTATGGCCCAAATGTGGAAAAGTTTTGTGGGACCGCCACAAACGGCTACACCATCACAGACGGCTCCAGTCAGCAGGAGGCAACGTTTCCGTCAGATTGTGACAGACTACTTGTCTTGCCCTGTTAGTGTACTCCCAGACGGCTCTTCCCCGTTCAAGTATTGGGTCTCTGAGCTGGATACATGGCCAGAGCTTAGCCAGTATGCATTGGAGGTGCTGGCTTGCCCTGCTGCCAGTGTATTATCGGAACGTGTCTTTAGTGCTGCAGGTGGTGTGGTAACAGACCGTCGCACGTGACTATCCGCCGATAATGTTGACCGGCTTACTTTTCTGAAAATGAACAAGGCCTGGATCTCACCTGAATTTGCCAGTCCTCTTCCAGAATAAATAATTGGCTGGCAACAGGATCCAGGTCTCCTGTGGTGTTCATGTTTCTATGACCTGAACTTTATTTCCTGGGCTACAGCAACGCCCATTGTTGCTCAGAAGTGCTGTCCACACAGACAAAACACTCGCTCATGTGTAAGTGGGGTTCACTAATGTCAGCTGATCCCCTGCTGTGTGTACGGCAAACTCTCCTGCTGCCTACAACTTCTGACTACCTCTGATTTAATATGTTCTCCGATTTGTCCTCTGTCTCCACTCTGTTTTGAGTATTTCCTCCAGCCTACAACACCGCCTGTTTCTGCTCTCAAGTGCCGTCTGCACAATCAACACTTGTTCCTGTGTTACCTGGGTCCTGTAACATCTGCTCATCTCCAGAGGTGAGTCCGCCAATGTCTCCTGCTTTGTCTACATTCCCACTACTTGTAGTGGAAATGTGGACAGAGCAGGAGACATTGCCTGACTCACCTCTAGGGAGAAGCTGCTGTTACAGAACCCCAGTAACAAAGGAACAAGTGTGGGTTGTGCAGATGGCATTTCAGAGCAGCAACTGGCGTGGTTGGAAGCCAGAGGAAATACTCGAAACAGAGTGAAGACAGAGGCCTAATTGGAGTACGTTGACAGTTAGTAGTAGTCTAGAAACAATCGAAAACTGCCACCAAGCAGGCCTCAGCCTACTACCTGATTTTCCCTGGGCTCCGACACTGCCAGTTGGTGCTCAGAAGTGCTGTCCACACAGACAAAACACTCACTCATGTGTAAGTGGGGTTCAGTAACGTCAGCTGATCCCCTGCTGTGTGTATGGCAAAGTGTCCTGCTCCCTCCACAGTCAGACAACCTCAGATTTACACCTGGCTCCAAGTAGGCCTTGGCCTACTACCTGATTTTCCCTGGGCTCCGACACCACCAGTTGGTGCTCAGAAGTGCTGTGCGCACAGACAAAACACTCGCTCATGTGTAAGTGGGGTTCGGTAATGTCAGCTGATCCCCTGCTGTGTGTATGGCAAAGTGTCCTGCTCCCTCCACAGTCAAACAACCTCAGATTTACACCTGGCTCCAAGTAGGCCTTGGCCTACTACCTGATTTTCCCTGGGCTCCGACACCGCCAGTTGGTGCTCAGAAGTGCTGTACGCACAGACAAAACACTCGCTCATGTGTAAGTGGGGTTCGGTAACGTCAGCTGATCCCCTGCTGTGTGGAGGGCAAACTGCTGCTGCCTCCAAATTGTAACTACTTCAGATTTAAACATTCTCTGATTTGGCCTCTGTCTCCACTCTGTCTCTAGTATTTCCCCTGACCTCCAACACCACCAGTTCCTGCTCATAGTTGCCGTCCACGCATTCCACACTTGTTCCTGTGTTCCTGGTGTTCTGTTACGTGAGCAGATCCCCCAATGTGTCCGGCACTGTCTCCTGTGCTGTCCACCTTCCCACTGCAAGCGGTGGGAATGTGGACAGAGCAGGAGACAGTGGCAGACACACATCAGGGGATCTGCTGACATTACAGGACCCCAGTAAAACAGGAACACATGTGGATTGGGCAGACGGCTGCTGTACGCATAAACTGTCGGTGTTGGTGGTCACGTGAAATCCTGGAAACAGAGTGGAGACAGATGCCTAATTGGAGCACGTTGACAGTCTGTTGTAGCCTACAAACAATCTAAAACTGCCACCAACTAGGCCTCGGCCTACACCATAATTGTCCCTGGGCTCCAACAACGCCAGTTGGTGCTCGGAAGTGCTGTCCACACAGAAAAACACACTTGTTCATGTGAAAGTGGGGTTCGGTAACGTCTGCTGATCCCCTGCTGTGTGTACGGCAAACTCTCCTGCTGCCTCCAAAGTCAAAATGCCTCCGATTTACACCTGGCTCCTAGTAGGCCTCGGCCTGCACCATGATTGTCCCTGGGCTCCAACAACGCCAGTTGGTGCTCGGAAGTGCTGTCCACACAGAAAAAAACACTCGTTCATGTGAAAGTGGGGTTCAGTAACGTCAGCTGATCCCCTGCTGTGTGGAGGGCAAACTGCTGCTGCCTCCAAATTGTAACTACTTCAGATTTAAACATTCCCTGATTTGGCCTCTGTCTCCACTCTGTCTCTAGTATTTCCCCTGACCTCCAACACCGCCAATTCCTGCTCACAGTTGCCGTCCACGCATTCCACACTTGTTCCTGTGTTCCTGGTGTTCTATTACGCGAGCTGATCCCCCAATGTGTGTCCGGCACCGTCTCCTGCGCTGTCCACCTTCCCACTGCAAGTGGTGGGAATGTGGACAGAGCAGGAGACATTGGCAGACACATCAGGGGATCTGCTGACATTACAGAACCCCAGTAACACAGGAACATGTGTGGATTGGGCAGACGGCTACTGTACGCATAAACTGGCGGTGTTGGTGGTCACATGAAATCCTGGAAACAGAGTGGAGACAGATGCCTAATTGGAGCACGTTGACAGTCTGTTGTAGCCTACAATCTAAAACTACCACCAAGTAGGCCTCGGCCTTCACCATAATTGTCCCTGGGTTCCAACAACGCCAGTTGGTGCTCGGCAGTGTCTTTGGCATGGGTACTCCCTGTTGCCCAGCCTGGTTCCAGCACGCCAGCTGTTTCCGGGTAGTGTCAAGGTCACTATGCCACCAATCCGTTGTCCTGTCGTCTTGCGGCCGGGTTAGCCGACTCTGCGGTGCCTGCAGTTTAGGTGACTCCTATGTGGGCTGCGGGAACTGGCACTGAAGGCTGGATCCGTAGTGCCAATGGGACATGGACCCCCTGTAGGACTGTGGGTTTCGGTAACTGCGGCCGGCTTGCGGCCTGGCTACTTTGCTTTGGATGGGTACCTTTTTCTACCCACCCGGGTTCCAGCACTGCCAGCTGGTTCTCGCCAGAGCCTTTGGCCTAGGTGCCTCCATCTCGGTATCCGAAGGTCCAGCACCGTCAGCTGGTCCTTGGTAGTGCTTTCTAGCACAGGTACCTCCTGCTTAATAACTGTGGTCCAGCAACGTCAGCAGTTCCTCGGTAGTGCCATTTGCTCTTGTAGCTTTTGCTACCCATCTGGGTTCCAGCACCGTCAGCTGGTTCTCGGCAGTGTCTTTGGCACGGGTACTCCCTGTTGCCTAGCCTGGTTCCAGCACGCCAGCTGTTTCCAGGTAGTGTCAAGGTCACTATGCCACCAATCCGTTGTGCTGTCATCTTGCGGCCGGGTTAGCCGACTCTACGGTGCCTGCAGTTTAGGTGACTCCTTTGTGGGCTGCGGGAACTGGCACTGAAGGCTGGATCCGTAGTGCCAAAGGGACATGGACCCCCTGTAGGACTGTGGGTTTCGGTAACTGCGGCCGGCTTGCGGCCTGGCTACTTTGCTTTGGATGGGTACCTTCTGCTACCCACCCGGGCTCCAGCACTGTCAGCTGGTTCTCGCCAGAGGCTTTGGCCTAGGTGCCTCCATCTCGGTATCCGAGGTCCAGCACCGTCAGCTGGTCCTTGGTAGTGCTTTTTAGAACAGGTACCTTCTGCTTAGTAACCGTGGTCCAGCACCGTCAGTTGGTCCTCGGTAGTGCCATTGGCTCTTGTTCCTTCTGCTACCCATCCAGGTTCCAGCACTGTCTGCTGGTTCTCGCCAGAGCCTTTGGCCTAGGTGACTCCATCTCGGTATCCGAGGTCCAGCAACATCAGCTGGTCCTTGGTAGTGGTTTCTAGCACAGGTACCTCCTGCATAGTAACCGGGGTCCAGCACCGTCAGCTGTTCCTCAGTAGTGCCATTGGCTATTGTTCCTTCTGCTGCCACTAGGGGTTCCAGTACTATCAGCTGGTTCTCGCCAGTTTCTCAGCCTTCTTGTACCTTCTGCTACATTTCCAAGATCAAGCTTTTTGAAATTGTCTTTGGTAATCCTTATTGATCTCCATGACGACGACCCTGATGACGACGACCCTGAAGACCACACCAAAGAAGACCAGAAATATGACTCTAAATCATAAGACCAAGAGGACAAAGAACATGAAGACAACCACCAAGATACAGAACAAAAGACAGAAGAACAAGAAGCAGAAGAAGCAAAAGCAGAAGAACAGAAAGCAGAAGAGCATTAAGCATAAGACTAAAAATCAGCATAGAAGAAATCAAAATTATAAGCAGAAGAAGACTAAGCAGTTAATGGGGGTGAGTCCGTTCCTCCTCGTGGTGCCCCTGGAAAATGCCTGCTGCTGCAGGCCAAACTGAACGCGGACAAATCCTGTTGTAAATCTTTTGTGACAGGCAGAACGTAAGGTGTAATCTTATAACTTTTATAGATAAGTACTACAGGAATGCCTGTCACCAAAAGAAAATGAAGAAAAAGAAGAATAGGAATAAGATGAAGAAATAGCATATGGAAATTAATAATAGCTGAATAAGAAGAATATGAAGAATGGAAAAAAAAAATTAATGGGAAGAAGGTGAAGAATATGAATAAGGTGAAGAAAAAGTTGATGAAAAAAATGCTACTACTGCGGATCATGAAGGAGAAAGTGTGGGAGAAGTACAAAAGAAGGTGAAGAGCATGGAAGTTGTGAAACATACATATCTGACAAAATATAAAAAAAGTTAACAGTCAATATCTTTTTAACTCCGAACGTCTTGAAAAAAAAAATTGGAATTAATGATATGCCATGTGATTTGAATAAACCACTCTGCCTTTAATGTCTCCTCCACCTCCCACAATACATTCTACATGACTCTTATTTGTTTTCAATTACGTAGAATTAGCCAACAAGGAAATAAAGGGCTTTTTTTAAATTCCGATACCGGAAGTCCCATTGACTTGAATGGGACTTCCGGTATCGGAATCGGCGATACCCGATATTTTTTTCGTATAGGGCGATACCATCCGATACGATATTTTTGGGTATCGAACGGTATCACTCAACACTAATTTTGATATCTTTGGAGCAGCACCACTTCCAACCCGAATCTCCTCTCTCATATCCTTATTGAAGCAATCCTTCATCGAACACCAACAGACTTTTACTCTCTTCACTGTGAAGGGGGAATTAAAAAAATAAATAAATAAATTGTAAAGCAAGACACCTACATTTACAGGTTCACTGATGCGTCAGACCACGTTGCAATACTTACAAAAATCCTTTCTGTCTTGTGGGGTGGCATGGTCCTAATCAACCAATCTGGCCACTTCTTCCCAGAGTTGTGGAATCAATCGTGAGTCAGAGTGCTGACGATCACGGGTGTCCCACAACGCTACTCGCTCTTGCTGGAATCAATTTGTCATTGTCAATAAAGGGTTTTTCTTCCTCACGTTGAGGAACCTACAGTATACATCAAAGAAACAAAAAAAAAAAAAAACAAAGCAAAAAATAAATAATACGTCATATAGTTTTAAAAATACAACACTTAAACTAAATTCAATTACAACTCTGAAAATGAAAAGACTACTTACAAACTGTCTTTACTCCTCACGAAATTGAGTTCGACGACCCCGGGAAGATCTATTTCCACTTGACTGCTCCTGCTATTCCGCACTGGAATGTTCCTGTAAAGAAAATACATGATTTACCACTGGTGTAGTATTGAAAGTCAATACATACCAATCAGTATAGCAATTGTGCTTACATAATCAGTGTCATGTCCACTCTGGGAAGCATTCTGGTCTTCACTGGAGGACATGTTGGAATACTAGGCATCAGTCAAGTGAAACACTAGATACATAACAGAAAAGAACAGATAAGAAAAAAGAGCCGACAACAAAGTAGCCAAAGGAAAAAAAAGGCAAAATTCAATGGACGCCAAGACTTACATTAAAGGCAGTAGTCCAACAGCACAGCAGTCAGGCAGCACAGAACCAGGGCAGCAGCACAGCACTGGACACTATAAATCAGGGACAGGACTAAAAATCCAGGACAGGAGAACCGCACAGTCCCACACCACCAGACACGAGAAATCAGGCACAGGAGAAATCCGGGACTGGACGAAAAATCCAGGACAGGAGCAACGCATAGTCCCACACCACCGGACACAAGAAATCAGGCACAGGAGAAATTCAGGACAGGGAATCCAGGACAGGAGCAAGTGAGAGGGCAAGTACCAGACCACTGGATATGAGAAATACAGGGAAGGATAAATCCAGGACAGCAACACTGTACAGTCAACAAGGAACAGAAAGCAAAACATAGGTACAGAGTACAGACTGCAGTGAGAGAAACAGACAGACATTTTCAAAGGTTTTATACTTACATACAGAGTCTTGAGATTACATCCGAGGTCTTGAGAGTCCTGGACTTCCAGTGCCCACACCCCCTTTTAGACACTTGAGATTTAGGAGGTGCTGTAATCAGTTCCTGGACATGCTTAGTCTGAAATACGCATGCGCATTGAACGCATCCATGCGCATGTCCTTGCGTACCAATGCGTTCACATAGACAGTAATGCGCTTTTTTGACGCACTCAACCACATGCACATGCCTGCGCATATTTGACACCTCAAAAAATGCAACATGTTGCATTCGCCACGACGCAAGGGTACGCATCCACATACAAACTGATGCCAACGCATATCCCTGCGTACACAATGTTAAATGTAGGTACGCAAGACGCATGCAGATCTTAGGAAAGGAGAACTCAGGCCTACGCTGTGCACAGATACGCCAATGTGAACTTAGCCTAAAATGGATAAAACACATACATGAAAAACGATTGTCTGAATCAGGCTTTATTAAGTATTTTTAACATTTACACAAGAGAAATCACCTGTTAAAAAGCATCATATTCCTTTGTTAGTCAGTCAACGCTGCGATTACACAGTGATACATTCATGAGAGCACTATGATTTAATTTAAAATGTCATTATTATGGTAATTTACTTAAGAAGGCATGTAGCTGAAAAAATGTAAAAAAAAAAATTAAGATTTAAATTGCGTAATTTTATTGAAATCAGTCATTTTTATAACATTAACACGATTGAATATAAAACTTGACAAATTCAGAGGTACCTAATGATCATAAAAAAAAAGTGTACGTAACTAGCAATTTATTTAGTCAATATGTCCTGATCAAGAAGTCTGTAGTACTTTGGAATGTGTTGACTAAATAATACTTTCGGTCTGGATTTGGATTTATTATAAGGGATGACAGCAGCGCACATTATCCGCAAATCCTCCTTATCTGTAATTAATGTAATCTGAGTGTGAAGATATACTGACCTACGCTGTCTTCTCCAGTGTCCAGTGCAGCTCCGCTTCTCTTCTTAGTGATGGCGCCACTCTTTGGATTGTCCAAGTCACACGGCGCTCTGTGTGACCAAGAAGTGGCTTTTACAATGTACGCCTATGTAGCTGAAGAGCGAGGCTCCATAGATTTTCATAGTGAAACAAGCTTCTGGCTCAGGCATAGAACATAGAGTGAGTAGGATATCACTTAGAAAAGGGCCAGAACAGTGCTGGAGGCCTTTTCAATGTGCAAGCGCGGAAACACTACGTGACCGCAGGAAGAAGAATGAAGAAATGTGTAGAGCAAGATGGAGGGGGGAGAAGGTGAATAAGCCCCGCCCATCGGATCAGACCGCGGCGATTTACATGCATCTCAACCGAGATAAAAAAAGGTACTTATGCATCAAAGGTGCGGGGTCGGGGGGAATCAAAAGTCCTAGTAGAATCCGTTTGTGACACACAATTGAATGATATCATTATATGATATCACTAAAAATGGGTGACAGATTCCCTTTAATTCTCCCTTATTGGAGGAAAGTAATTTCTTTCCTGGAGACTACGCTCCCTGAATTCAGTTATGTAAAACATGTGCACCCCAGCTTAAATATGAGGTGTCTAACGTGAAGACTAGGTGATAATGAGGAAGATTTTTATCAATAAAACAACAGCCACAGCAGGATACACAAGGCTGAGGGACCATGATACCATTGTATGCAACCAGGCAGACCAAATGTAAGCAATATAGTGCAATTCAGACTAAAGGGTACGATTAGCTTCTGGAGGAAAGCAGATTTCTCATTCTTCATGTAATCTTTTAGTGATGGAGCCAATTTTTACTTTAATAACCGTGCCCCATTTTTCAAATCTGACCAATGTTACTTTATGTAGGACCATGAGGTGAGCATTATATTCTATGGATGACCATGGGGGTGCATTTTATTGTATGGAGGACCACAGCGAGTGCATTGTATTGTATGGAGGACCATGGGGGGTGCATGATACTGTATAGACAACCATGGGGAGTGCATTATACTGTATAGAAGACCATGGAGAGTGCATTATATGCTATGGAGGACCATGGGGGGTGCATTATAATGTATAGAGAATTGTGGGGGGTGCATTATATTCTGTGGAGGACCATGCATTATACTATATGGAGGATTCTGTGGGCACAATACACTATATGGAGGATTATGGGGACACATTATAATGTATGGAGGATCATGGGGGTGCATTATATTGTATGGAGGACCATGGGGGTGCATTGTATGGAGGACCATGTGGGGAGTGAGTTTTATTCTTTGGAGGATAATGGAGTGTGCATTATATGCCATTATATTCTATGGAGGACCATGGGGGCACATTGTCTTCTATGGAAGACCATGGGGTGCATTATAATGTATTGAGGCCCATGGGGTGTGCATTATACAATTATACAGTATAGAGGACCATGGGGAGTGCATTATACTGTATAGAGGATCATGTCACGTGCATTATACTCTATGGAGGACCATGGGAAGTGCATTATATTCTATGGAGGACCATGTCAAGTGCATTATACTCTATGGAGGACCATGGGAAATGCATTGTATTCTATGGCGGACCATGGTGGTACATTATACTGTATAGAGGACCATGGAGTTGCATTATATTCTATGAAGGACTATGGGGATTGCATTATACTATATAGAGGATTATGGGGTGCATTATACTATAAGGAGGATTATGGGGGGCACATTACATTGCATAAAGGACCATGTGGGGTGCATTATATTCAAGGGAGTACCATGGGGGGTGCATTATATTGTATGGATGACCATGAGGGTGCATTATATTTTATGGAGGACCATGCAGGGGGTGCATTATATTTTATGGAGGACCACAGCGAGAGCATTACATTCTATGAAGGACCATGGGGAGTGCATTATATTGTATGGTGGACCATGGGGAGAGCACTATATTCTATGGAGGACCATGGGGAATGCTTTATACTACATGGAGGTTTACGGAGGGTGCATTAAACTATATGGAGGATTATGGGGCACATTATATTTTATAGAGGACCATGGGGAGTGCATTATATAGTTTGGAGGACTATGGGGAGAGCATTCTACTCCATGGAGGACCATGGGGGTGCATTTTACTATGTGCAGGCTTATGGAGGGCGCATTATACTATGTGGAAGGTTATATGGGGTCTTTATAATATTTGGAGAGCTAACGAAGAAAGGGTGAAACAGGGACTGCACTCTATCAATTATAACACATGTAAGTATTTCATTCTGCACTGCACTGAGCCACCATGCCCCCCATGCACCCCATCCTCGCCCTCCCAGATAAACCCACCGCAGCCCCACACAGCCTGCAATTACGTCCTTGGCTGTGTTCTTTTCTGTGCGCACAGGACTTGTGATGAGGTCACAGGAGGGGAGGAGTCTGGAGTCAAATGATCAGGGGCCTCCGTGTATGCAGGACTCTGCTGTGCTGGTTGTCATGGTCCTGAAAGAGGGTAAGTTTCTGTGTGGGGTCAGGACTCAGGGTTTACAGTGTGGCTGTGGCAGTGCCATGTGTGTGCGAGGTGTGCAGAGCGGAGTCGTGTGTACGAGATGTACGGAGCGGAGCCATATGTGTGTATGGAGCGGAGCCGTGTGTGTACAAGGTGTACGGAGCGAAGCCCTGTGTGTACGAGGTGTAGGGAGCGGAGCCTTGTGTGTACGGGGTGTACGGAGCGGAGCAGTGTGTGTATGAGGTGTCCGGAGCGGAGCCGTGTGTGCACGAGGTGTACGGAGCGGAGCCGTGTGTGCACGAGGTGAGCGGAGCCCTTTGTGTATGAGGTGTATGGAGCAGAGCCCTGTGTGTATAAGGTGTACAGAGCGGAGCCGTGTATGAGGTGTAAGGAGCAGAGCTGTGTGTGTGCGAGGTGAGCGGAGCTCTGTGTGTAAAAGGAGCATGGAGCAGAGCCCTGTGTGTACGAGGTGTATGGAGCGGAGCCGAGTGTGTACGAGGTGTACGGAGCGGAGCCGCGTGTTTGCGAGGTGTACGGAGCGGAGCCGCATGTGTACAAGGTGTATGGAGAGGAGCCGTGTGTGTACGGAGCAGAGCCCTGTGTGTACGAGGTGTATGAAGTGGAGCCGCATGTGTACGAGGTGTACGGAGCAGAGCCGCGCATGTACGAGGTGTACAGAGAGGATCCACATGTGTACAAGGTGTATGGAGAGGAGCCGTGTGTGTACGGAGCAGAGCCGTGTGTTTATGTGGTGTGCGGAGCGGAGATGTGAGTGTATTTTGGCATGGTGAGGGGGACCCATTTGAAAGTTCGCACCAGGGCCCATAACTTTGTAGTTACGCCACTGGCAGGATGTTATTATCTTTGACAGCGACACTGTCAGTTTCAGTTAATGTACTGCATAGAAAAGTTTGACTGATCACAAATGACTAAAATTATATTGTATAGCCATTTTTTTTTATTTAAAAAAATATGAAAAACCTGTCATTGGACTGTCTTATTAAATGGGCTCTTGGTTGCTACTGGGTTACCATTCATCTCTATAGTGAGTTTGCTCTGATATTATTAAGGCTGTGTTTGTGTTACAGTAAGTGCACATGACTTAGGTATGTATGAGTAACCGGCCTTCTACACATAACCATCTGAAACCCCACTTATTCCCACTTAACTATAAATAAAACACCATACTGCGTGACATTGGATATAAAGGCACAGCAGCCCCATTTATTAAATAACATTTAAACATAAATAACATTAAATAACATCAAAAATATCAATTTCTTGTCTCTGAAAAGGAGGAGGGGAATTGAACGCTCAAACATTTTGAAGATTGCAACAAACAGCTCCACCATGCCACCCCCAGCCGCACCACAACCGGCCCAGGGGGACCCAGCAGGACATTGCCCATACCAAAATGTCCAGCTGAGACCTCTCTCAGCAGGGACCGATTTTAATTCAAACACCCGCTTAACACCGATGGGAGTCACCCATCCCTGCAATGGGGTTCCGCCGATCTCCTTTGGTTAAAGCAATCTCTTTCAAAACCTCCCTCCTTTTCCGCCACACGAACAGGCATGACCCCTTATGCCTGTGAGTCCCACCACACCAAGAGAGCCTTTTCGACTCCCCCCATCAATGCTTAAGCCAAATCCGGATTAATGCCATCATTAACAGAACTGACCTGAGGGTAAGACAAGTGGTGAATTAAGCGGAATTTGTTAGGCTCCTTCTTGGGCACAACACCAAGTGGCGAAACACATAAAAATGGTAACGGGGGCTCCAAAAACGGATCCACCATGTGACCCAAAGCATTCTCCATATCCAATTTCTTTCCTAACCACTGCCGCATGCTTCTATTAGAATTTTTCCGTAAGACTATTCAGGACACACCATTGTCTTTCTTGTTGAAGCGTCTTTTTGGCATCTTTTTAGTTTTTTTGCTTCTTCTTTGAAGCTGACTTTCTTTCACATTTCAGTGGATAAACCAAGTAAGTGGCTTTCAAACATAAGCCATCTGAAGAATAGCCAGGTCATTTCTTTTAACTACTTTCCCTTTTTGAAACATGAAGGGGTTAAAAGAAGACCTAAGCACTGAACATATGCACAGAAAGTTGTTTTTACATTGTAATGAATACAATTATTCTTTTTAGCATTTAGCTTGCACATTTTCAGTTGTGTCATGTATCCTACCTGCCTGGAGTGTTAGACATGTCTTTTCAAGCTAATTAAAGGCATTGCATTAGGCCACGTTCACACGTTCAGTATTTGGTCATTATTTTACATCAATATTTGTAAGCCAAAACCAGGACCAAATACTGAACGTGTAAATGTGGCCTCGTTGCGATTTACAGATCTCTGAGGGGGCTGGTTAAATCAATATCAAATTGCCTAATCCTATGCATTAAGCACAGATAGTGTATAAGCTTTCACATAGTGTTCCTATAAGAACATTGTAACGATAATGTAAAGTGTCATGTATTTTTCCCTATTATCACACCTTCGGACCATTCCAGAATCTTCTATTCACATACTGAACTCTGCTATGCCAGTGGTGAGGGTTTGACCCCCCTGTTCTTTTCCCTTTGCCTGTCATGCCTGCAAATTTCTGCTCACTCATAGCCTGTGACACTGTCCACCCCCCTTGCTCCACCCCTCAGCCTGCACACACACTCAGTGTAACCCCTGAGATACCAGTGAGTGATTTCCTTCCTCCCAGCAGGGAGCCCCTTTGTCTTCCCATATGCTCTGACTTCCTATAGACAATAATGAGAATCTAAACATTTGGTCATAAAGCGATGTGAGGGTGTGATAGAAAAATATAAACTACATATCCGGGACGTTCTTTAACGAGACTATTTAGCCTGTGCTTTTCCAAATTCTAGCTTCAGCGGAATCCGAGAAGAGGATTCCTGTGCAGCCGGGGCAGCCCGATGCTTCATGTTTGGTTTTGAATGAACGCCAGCGACAAGCTGAATAAGATGATACTATGTGTGTTTCTATATGAGGTACCATCTGCGAGATATGATTATTGGGAACCTACATAGAATACCGGAGTCAAATTGCCCCAACAAAGACTAATTTTCAAAGTCACACTTGTCAGTAAAAATATTCAATTTTATTACACATTTCTTACAAAAGCATAATACAAAAAAGTATCTAACAAAATGAGTCAATATCCAAGGTGGAGACACATTAGAGGGGCGAGTCAGGTAAAAGATATGGATCACATATCAATATTATACCCCTAGAAAGGGGTTTGTCACACCTAATTAAAACATAGAGGAGAATGAAATGGAAGCAGGCTTTTATGTAAAATACTATATCCAGCAACACGTGATGGTGTCTCCGCAGTGTTGGATGTTGATCTCCATGGGTTCATTCATCCTCAATTTCACAGTCTTTTACTAGGCATTGCTCCTACCAGCCAGTTTCCTACTCCACACTGATGAGGGGCAATACCCCGAAACAGCTGTCTGTGGATGGATACCATGTTTTGGCATAGGTGGTTTCCTTCATTGGAGATTGCCCTTCCCATGGTTGTTCCTTCCCGGGGAAAGACCTGGCTGGTCATTGCTTGCATTGAGAAACATGTGATGGTGTCTCCGCGGCTTCTGTTTTGCATGTTTTGCATATTTCCCATAAGGGATGGGGGCAGTGCTCTAGAATCACTGCGTTGAGAAACACGTGATGGTGTCTCCGTAGTGTTGGATGTTGATCTCCATGAGTTCATTCATCCTCATTTTCACAGTCTTTTACTAGGCATTGCTCCTACCAGCCAGTTTCCTACTCCACACTGATGAGGGGCAATACCCCGAAACAGCTGTCTGTGGATGGATACCATGTTTTGGCATAGGTGGTTTCCTTCATTGGAGACTGCCCTTCCCGTGGTTGTTCCTTCCCGGGGAAAGACCTGGCTGGTCATTGCTTGTGTTGAGAAACATGTGATGGTGTCTCCGCGGCTTCTGTTTTGCATGTTTTACAATCCCATTATACAGAAGCCACTCTCCTACCATCCATTATCAGAGAACAGCTAAAGTGCCATCGATAGTGCTATATTGTGCGTCACCTTACCCATGTGGGGTCCTGAAAAGCCTTTCTGCTGCCCGATGCGTTTCGCCCTGCTGGGCTTCTTCGGGGGGCTGTGTTGGGTGCTATATTGAGCCACCTGCATCCTTAAATAGGGGGATAAGTAATTGAAAATGGCGCGCACCATCTTTAAAAAGCTGCGCATGCGCAGAAGCTCTCCTGGGTCCCGTCACGTCACTACCGGTCCTCCCGGAAGCCGATGCGAGTCATCGCAGTGGCTGTTGCCATAGCTGCATGCACACACAACGGGACCGTAAGGAAGACCGCAGCGGCGCGACAGGACACTCATGCGCATGCGTGGAGCAGATAAACTCCTGTGAACATTAGTATAGTAAAAAGAATGTCTGTTAACAAATCAAAATTTTAACCCCATAATGTACTAATGCAGCCAAAGAATAGCAAAATATAAAAATACATTCCAGCACAAAGGGTTTTAACCCCTAACTGTCTATTTTACCACATAGTAGAAAATATCATATTCACGGCTGGTGCCAAAATCAGTACAAAATGCGCAACAATATCAAAAAAGTCAGATTAATATACAAGGGTAAATTACAAAGAATTTTTTTTTTTTTTTTTTTTTTTAACTATAACACAGACAAAAATTACAGCGAAGATCAATTGACTCCAGGGTTTTGCGCACGTCTTCCATAGATTTCTTACATTTCTTCATTCCCCAATATATGATCGTAATACAATACTGAGACGTATAGGAAGATAGAGATCCCATATGGAAACTAATAAAACTAAAGATTAAAATATAAAACATACAAAAAAATACAGGTAAGAATTTAAAAACGAGAAAAGAGGACAATTTAGAGGAATGGCGTGAATGATAGCTGCTCATTAAGCCCTGCTGGGGACATTGTGCCTAGGGTCACTATCCACCGGCACTCAAGCTGTGCCAATGCCTCTTTATAATCACCCCCTCTGGCTCCACAATGAATGCGGTCTATGCCGCGACCGAGAAGCCTGTCGGGTTTGAATTATGGCTCAGCCTGAAGTGCCTAGGGATTGTCTTCAGACCAGAAATGTCTTGTGATTCCTTTGCCGCCACTATGTCCCTCACATGTTCGCGTGTGCGAACACGAAGTTCGCGAGATGTTAAGCCCATGTAAATTAACTTGCACGGACATAGTGCATAATACACCACATATCTTGTACAACATGATATATATGACAAGATTTGATATTCGTTCATACCATCTGCTGATAAAAATGCAGTTGCTCAGCAAATATATACAAAGGCTCGACATGAGCCACAAGGAAAACAACCCCATTTCTTCTTTGGTTGCTGTGACCTGAAGAAGTCCCTTGAAGGGGCTGCCACATAATGACTTCTTACCAACAGGTCTTTGAGGTTTTCCCTCTTCTAGCTGTCATTAGTGGATTAGGAGGCAAAACCTTATTCAGACATGGGTCGGTCTGGAGCACGGACCAGTGCTTCCGCATGATCTGGCGCATATTATCCCACTGATTGTTAAACGTGGAAATATATCTTAGGGCAAAGTCCTTTTTACCATGTGTATTAACTCGACCAGACCCCCCAAGCAGTTGATCACGGGGTGTTGCCCAAGCTCGACGATAGCCTTTTTTAATACATCGATTACTATACCCGCGCTCGCTGAATCTGGAGCTCAGGTCACGAGCCTGGCCCTCGAAAGCCCCATCGGTAGAGCATACCCTTTTCATTCTTAAAAATTGCCCAATGGGCACTGCTTGAATGGTGAATGATGTATGGGCAGATGTGTAGCAATGACTTTACCGAGGTCGACGTATTAAAAAAGGCTATCGTCGAGCTTGGGCAACACCCCGTGATCAACTGCTTGGGGGGTCTGGTCAAGTTAATACACATGGTAAAAAGGACTTTGCCCTAAGATATATTTCCACTTTTAACAATCAGTGGGATAATATGCGCCAGATCATGCGGAAGCACTGGTCCGTGTTCCAGACCGACCCATGTCTGAATAAGGTTTTGCCTCCTAATCCACTAATGACAGCTAGAAGAGGTAAAAACCTCAAAGACCTGTTGGTACGAAGTCATTATGTGGCAGCCCCTTCAAGGGACTTCTTCGGGTCACAGCAACCAAAGAAGAAATGGGGTTGTTTTCCTTGTGGCTCATGTCGAACCTGTGTAAATATTTGCCGAGCAACTGCATTTTTATCAGCAGATGGTATGAACGAATATCAAATCTTGTCATATATATCATGTAGTACAAGATATGTGGTGTATTATGCACTATGTCAGTGCAAGTTAATTTACGTGGGCTTAACATCTCGCGAACTTCGTGTTCGCAAACGCGAACATGTGAGGGACATAGTGGCGGCAAAGGAATCACAAGACATTTCTGGTCTGAAGACAATCCCTAGGCACTTCAGGCTGAGCCATAATTCAAACCCGACAGACTTCTCGGTCTGCGGCATAGACCGCATTCATTGTGGAGCCAGAGGGGGTGATTATAAAAAGGCATTGGCACAGCTTGAGTGCCGGTGGATAGTGACCCTAGGCACAATGTGCCCAGCAGGGCTTAATGAGCAGCTATCATTCACGCCATTCCTCTAAATTGTCCTCTTTTCTCGTTTTTAAATTCTTACCTGTATTTTTTTGTATGTTTTATATTTTAATCTTTTGTTTTATTAGTTTCCATATGGGATCTCTATCTTCCTATACGTCTCAGTATTGTATTACGATCATATATTGGGGAATGAAGAAATGTAAGAAATCTATGGAAGACGTGCGCAAAACCCTGGAGTCAATTGATCTTCGTTGTAATTTTTGTCTGTGTTATAGTAAAAAAAAAAAATTCTTTGTAATTTACCCTTGTATATTAATCTTTTTTGATATTGTTGAGCATTTTGTATTGATTTTTGCACCAGCCGTGAATATGATATTTTCTACTATGTGGTAAAATAGACAGTTAGGGGTTAAAACCCTTTGTGCTGGAATGTATTTTTATATTTTGCTATTCTTTGGCTGCATTAGTACATTATGGGGTTAAAATTTTGATTTGTTAACAGACATTCTTTTTACTATACTAATGTTCACAGGGGTTTATTTATCTGCTCCACGCATGCGCATGAGTGTCCTGTCGCTCCGCTGCGGTCTTCCTTACGGTCCCGTTGTGTGTGCACGCAGCTATGGCAACAGCCACTGCGATGACACGCGCCGGCTTCCGGGTGGACCGGTAGTGATGTGACGGGACCCAGGAGAGCTTCTGCAGATGCGCGGCTTTTTAAAGATGGCGTGCACCATTTTCAATTACTTATCCCCCTATATAAGGATGCAGGTTTCTCAATATAGCACCCACACAGCCCCCCGAAGAAGCCCAGCAGGGTGAAATGTGTCGCGCAGCAGAGAGGCTTTTCAGGACCCCACATGGGTAAGGTGACGCACAATATAGCACTATCGATGGCACTTTAGCGGTCCTCTGTTTATGGATGGTAGGAGAGTGGCTTCTGTATAATGGGATTGTAGGCATAGATTCACTACATATATTTCTTCACCTTCTACTCTGACTGTTGTGTGAATAACTCTGGGTCGTGTTTTTGACCCCCACTTGGGAATTGACAGTTACTGATAATAAGAGTAGTTCCCAGACGAATCTGTAAGGAAGGTGTGCTGGATATAGTATTTTACATAAAAGCCTGCTTCCACTTCATTCTCCTCTATGTTTTATTTGGGTGTGACAAACCCCTTTCTAGGGGTATAATATTGATATGTGATCCATACCTTTTACCTGACTCGCCCCTCTAATGTGTCTCCACCTTGGATATTGACTCATTTTGTTAGATACTTTTTTGTTTTATATTTTTGTAAGAAATGTGTAATAAAATTGAATATTTTTACTGACAAGTGGGACTTTGAAAATTAGTCTTTGTTGGGGCAATTTGACTCCGGTATTCTATGTAGGTTCCCATGCTTATGGGGAGTTGCCCATTAATTTTGATGTTCTGAATAACATCACTTTTAGCAGGTATGAGATTATCTGAGATATGATTATTATAGTTTTCTTAGCCAGATTGTAACTCGGAAAGCAGGGGGAGGACTGCCCCTTTAGTGATGTCACAAGCCCAGGGGTATAAGTCACCTGCACTCAGGACAGGCCTCATTCTAGCCTGGGAAACTGCTGCATCCAGGCCCCTCAATGTACTGTGATGTCTGGTTCCTCCCACCAGCATGGTTTTGCCTGAAATAATCTAAGTAACATGTGAGTGCCTCTTTTCTTCTGTTAAATCCTTTTTTATTTGTAATTGCTGTGTACATAATTTAATTGTCTCATTCTGTAAAATCTTTTTATGCCTTCTGTAAACACTGCCTATCTTTTGGGAGTAAAACATAAAATTATTAGTTCCGTCTCCATGTTCTATTACTGAACTTTTACGTGCCGGAAGTAATTACGCTACAAATTTGGGTTGGCTTTGGACCCCTTTATTAATTTTATATATTAATATAGAAATCTGAAGCTGGTGGCAGCAAAGTGTGCTCTGGGCTAGGTGGGCTAGCTTTCAGTGACGGAAGGGGTTTTATAAGCTGTTTGTCTGGCTGTGGCCAGAGCCTTTATAATTCACTCGCTGCAGCGGGCCTAATAGCCAGTGCAAAACAAGTAGCCCGTCTGGTGACTAATTATCCTAGGTGCAGTTCCCTGGCTGACCTGAGGGTAAGGGGGGCACCAGATAGCTGCAAATTCCAAAGTGGAACTGAAAGTGGGATATACATAAATCCCTGCAATTCGTGACACATAGCGGAGAGCAGTGGGATAACTCCAATAAGCCCCTGCGGTAAATTATTAGGGCAAGACTAGCTTGCAGTTGTCGGCAGAGGTGGGATAACTAAGATAAGCCCCCCTGCACATGTGATAGCCGTGTGCGGCCAAAGGTCACACCCCTGATCGTGACAAACATAAACAAGTACAGAAATTTTGTAAGCCTAGATTCTAATTCAGTTAGTCTCTGATCTTCTAGTGTTCATTAATGTTCGGTATAATAGGTAATTTGGATTAACATATGAGTAAAGTTTTGATCATGACTGATATGTGCCATTTGAGGATTTGATGATAACATAGCAAACTATTATAATGAATATGAATATAAAGATTAGTTACTATCTAGGAAAGGAACCTCAAAGACAACGTGCCCATTGATGTAAAACATAATGTCCAAAAGTAAAATCTAAAATGACTTCTGAGAGACCATGGATTGGAAAGAAAAGTAGACCGTTTTCTTCTATTCATCTGGCCATTGGAAATAATAGCCCTTCCTGCCCCCAGAAAGGTCCTCATTATTCTTATTACCTTATAAACTTCTCTAAGGATTGTTATTAAAACTGGCCTTGGTGGCTCACAGAAACTCATTGTTCACTTTTTATATTTTATATTTTATTTTATATGCAATCCCTTGGTAAAAGAGCAAAACAACACCATCTTAAAGTCATAGTATGACTGCAGTAAACCCCAAAATCTCATTCCAGCACCATGTCATACTTCGCACGCTTGTAACAATGTTGAGATAGTGCTTAGGTCTTCTTAGGTGTCATCTTAGGTGTCTTCCAGAGATGAGTGTCTCTTTTGAAATTCAAATTCGCCCATTTCTCAGAATTGTCTCCAAAAAATCAATTTGCGTCCAATAAGGTTGTGTGAATCCTAATACTGGAAAGCTTGAAACTGCTTGTAAATTACACATGGGGTTGAGGATAGAGAGAGAGGACACTACACTGTTCCTAAAAGTGTACATTCTAAAGAAGACAGAAGACTCCTCTGTCCATAAGCGCTTACACTTTTAGAGAAGAGAGAAAGAGAGGACCCCGCTGACCATCAGAACTTAAATTCTATAAGGAGAAAGACTTACACAGTGACTCTGGAGATGTTAAAAGACTCACTGCTGAACACACTGTGCCCCATTGGGAATGGCTGATTTGTGATGGCCCAAGTATTGACCACCACTGTACAAGATATGATAATCCGTGAGGTGACATAGTTGCACAGCATAGGGAAGGTCCACACAGTCATGCAAAATGATGCTTGCCTGCTCTCTGATTTTTCAGCTTTGTGGTAGAATGATGCCAACCAATACTTGATTTTTTTTTTTTTTTTTGCAAAATATGAATTTTCAATAAGTTCAAATTTGCTCAGCATTATAGACGGCTGTCAATCAATGCTAAGGGTGCGGTCACAGCTGTCGCTCTCTATACATTGAGCTGCATATACCAGTGCCAGTGGCCAGCCACTTGTTCTATTTGAGGATGAGTACCAAAGATGGGTACTGCAAAGTGTCAGCGGAGCTCCGCAGCACATCTCTGATGATGACGAAAGAGAGGTGCCAACTGCTGCTGCCTTCTGATGTGTGCAGACCAGCAAGGAGGCCAGGGATGAGGACTAGGTGGAAGGTAATGCGGTGGACTATGATTATTATTTACATTTAGATCACCATTGATTCCATGGTGCTTTACAAGAGTAGGTGTTACATACTCATACATCGCACATCAGAAGAGAGAGAAATAGGGTCCCCCGATCAACCCGGTACCTCCAGTGTCCCTGCATCCCCCCATGAAGTCCCCTGGGCCGCCAGTGTCTTCTTCCAGGAGAAAATGGTTGGCACATGCGCTGTGTGCCTGCCGAGATCTGCCGGCCGGCACACAGCAACAATAGGAAATGTTTCCTATTGCTTCATTTTGATCACTGTGATAGACGCTATCACAGTGATCAAAATGAAAAAAAAAAAAGTAAATCAAACCCCCCTTTATCACCCACTTAGTTAGGTAAAAATAATAAAATAAAAAAAATGTATTTACATTTTCCCATTAGGGTTAGAGTTTGGCTAAAGTGAGTTGGGCTAAAGTTAGGGTTAGGTTTGGGGCTAAAGTTAGGGTTGGGGCTAAAGTTTGGGTTGGGGCTAGGGTTAGGGTTGGGACTAGGTTAGAGGTGTGTTAGGGTTGAGATTTCGGGTTAGGGGTATGTTGGGGTTAAGGTTGTGGTTAGCCTTCTGGTTAGGGTTGGGATTAGAGTTAGGGATGTGTTGGGGTTAAGGTTGGAGTTAGAATTTGGGGGTTTCCACTGTTTAGATAGATCAGGGGGTCTCCAAATGCGACATAGCACCACCAGTGATTCCAGCCAACTTTGAGTTCAAATAGGCAAATTGCACTCTCTCCCTTCTGAGCCCTGCCATGCACCCGAACAGTGGCTTTTCCCCACCTATGGGGTATCTGCATACTCATGGGAAATTGCACAACAAATTTTTTGGTCCATTTTCTCCTGATACCCTTGTGAAAATAAAAAAATGTTTCCAAAGTAAACATTTTGTGAAAAATGTAAAAACTTCATTTTTTCCTTCCACATTGCTTTAGTTCTCGTGAAGCACCTGAAAGGTTAATAAACTTCTTGAATATGGTTTTGAGCACCTTGAGGGGTGCAGTTTTTAGAATGGTGTCACTTTTGGGCATGTTCTGTTATATTGACCCCCAAACTCACTTCAAATGTGAGGTGTTCCCTAAAAAAATTGTTTTGTAAGTTTTGTTAGAAAAATACGAAAACGCTGGTCAACTTTTAACCCTTATAAATCCTAACAAAAAAAAATTGTTTCCAAAATTGTGCTGATATAAAGTAGACATGTGGGAAATGCTATTTAACTATTTTGTGTGACACCACTCTCTGATTTAAGTGTACAAAAAGTCAGGGGCAGACACAGACTGCAGAGTGCCCCTGTGCAAGAAATCTTCCCGGGACCCCCCCCCCATACTGCAACAAATACTGTATGAGTAAATATATAGGTTGTATGAGCACGGGACTATGGGATGGAGGATAATCAATATAATTTGTTATAACTAACCACAGTTAGTTACTATGCCCGGACAATGCCAGGCTCTTCAGGTAGTATATTTATATACAGCACAGAATGAATTAAATTACAATGCAAAGAAGCAGTGTTATCACTCACCAGTCTGCAAATGTTGGCTGTAATCCTGCTGTATGGAGGAAGAATGGGGTTTTAGGCCTGTAGTATAATGATCCCTGGCTTTAACCTATCAGTTTCCGTATATATATATATATATATATATATATATATATATATAGTAAGTAAAACATCGCATAGCACTCGGACCAGTATTCATCTATAGGGCAGCTCCCATCAACGCTTTTTTCCTCGGCCGTATTGTATGTGCGAGTGAAATTTGAGCATGCTGCGATTGTCACCGACAAAACTCGGCGCACTCGCACCCATATATGTCTATGGGTGCGAGTGACAGCGCACATCACTCTGATATCATCCAAGTGCTGGGCAATATACGCCGACGCTGGCAATGGAGGAGATGGAGAAATTAGTTTCTCTGCTTCCTCAGCAGCTGTGCTCCGATCCGCTCAAACACAAGGATGTCAGAGCCATCACATGCACATACAATAACAACACAGAAGTATCCAGGACAAGGGTCATTAATGGCAATGGTAAGCCTTGCACAGGGCCGGACTGGGACAAAAATGCAGCCCTGCCACACAAATCCCACCAGCCCACAAACTATAACACTCATCAGCCCTGATCAGTGAATTTTTGCTATACTTTGTCGTCCCCTCAACACTCTATTATAGGAGTTATTTGAAGAGCCACATGTGAATGGCACCACAGTGCATATGATCGACCACAGCTCCATTTACATGGGCCCCTTCTCTTCAAAGCTACGTTTCCCAGGATCATGGGGGTCCCAGCGGTCAGATCCACAACAAACAGAAAGTCATCCCCTATCCCCACATAATGCGCCATACAATATTATGGGCCCCATATATTACTGCATACAGTATTATGGGCCCCATATAATGCTCCATACAGTATAATGGGCCCCATATATTACTTCATACAGTATAATGGGCACCATATATTACTTCATACAGTATAATGGGCACCATATATTACTTCATACAGTATAATGGGCACCATATAATTCTTCTCCCCAAACGCCGCTGCTCAGGTCTCCTCAGTGTATTTTGATCCTCCGCACTGCTTGGCACAGGGACTTCATTAACTTTACGTATATAATTGTCCACTTGGACTGATAGTAATAATGATTTGTTTGTACTCTGTTATCTGGGGCTGGCCCACTTTATGGGGGTGCTCACGGCATATGATTATACATCAGTAAAAAGTATCAGAGACTCAATGTGACCAGTGCCACCTAGCTTCCTACCCCTCTTATTCTACTGGTACTGTGGGCACACTGACTGGTACTGAGGAGAAGAAAGAAAGAACAGAGAGAGAGAGAGAAAAGAAAACAGAGAGTGAAAGAAAGAACAGAGAGAGAAAGAAAGAGGGGAAAGAAAGAAGGAAAGAAACAGAGAGAGAGAATGAAAGAACAGAGAGAGAGAATGGAAAAAAAGAAAGATTAGAGAGATAAAGAAACAGAGCGAGAAAGAAAGATTCTATAAAGATACTATAGCAGCCCGGTTCCCACTGTAGTGCCCACCTGAGCCTCCCGATGCAGGACATATCATGATCCACTCACATGGCCGGCATCCCCGAGTCCAAAGCGATCCTGCTGTCTGCTCTGTTGGAGGAGTACACGATGATGGATCTGAAGCATTCCCTGGAGTGCCTCCATGGTTCCGTCATAATCTACTCCCGAAATTACCTAATTTCCGGTCAGCTTCTAGCATGTCACTTCCGGTGGAACATCACGTGCAAATTTTAAAGTGCTCCTCGGGGCTCCACTGTGTATTCCTGTGTCCGTGGGAAAAATAAGCTCCCAGCCAGGGCAGTGGCGCAAACTCTCTCTCAAAATCGTGACTGCCCCACTGGGAGGTATGAATGCTCCCCACCATACACCTTGCACACGTATGGCTCCACACACCACATACACACACGGTTCCGCTTTTAATGCCTCGTACACACACGGCTCCGCTCTGTACACCTCGCACACACAGCTCCACTCAGTACACACATGGCTCCACTCCGTAAACCTCGTACACATGCGGCTCTACTCCGTACACCTTGTACACACGTGGCCACGCTCCGTAAACCTTGTACACACATCGCTCCACTCCGTAAACCTTGTACACTTGCGGCTTTGCTCCATACACCTTGTACACACGCTGTTCCGCTCTGTACACCTCGCACACACGCGGCTCCACTCTGTAAACATGCGGCTCCGCTCTGTACACACACGGCTCCGCTCCGTACACCTCGTACACACACACAGCTCCGATCCGTACACATCTCTGCTCCATACACCTCATACACGTGCGGCTCTGCTCCGTATACCTCGTACACGTGCGGCTCTTCTTCGTACATGTGCGGCTTTGCTCCATACACCTCGTACACACGCGGCTCCGCTCCGTACACCTCACACACACGGCTCCGCTCCTTACACCTCATACACACACGCATCTCCGCTCCGTACACCTCACACACACACACAGCTCTGCTCCATACACCTCGTACACACACACGGCTTCACTCCGTACACCTCACACACACATGGCTCCACTCTGTACACCTCACACACACACATATGACTCCGCTCCGTAAACCTCACACACACATGGCTCCGCTCCGTACACCTCACACACACGGCTCCGCTCCTTACACCTCATACACACACGCATCTCCGCTCCGTACACCTCACACACACACAGCTCTGCTCCATACACTTCGTACACACACACGGCTTCACTCCGTACACCTCACACACACACGGCTCCACTCTGTACACCTCACACACACACATATGACTCCGCTCCGTGAACCTCACACACACACGGCTCCGCTCCGTACACCTCACACACACGGCTCCGCTCCTTACACCTCATACACACACGCATCTCCGCTCCGTACACCTCACACACACACACAGCTCTGCTCCATACACCTCGTACACACACACGGCTTCACTCCGTACACCTCACACACACACGGCTCCACTCTGTACACCTCACACACACACATATGACTCCGCTCCGTAAACCTCACACACACATGGCTCCGCTCCGTACACCTCACACACGGCTCCGCTCCATACACCTTGTACACATACGAATCCGCTCCGTACACCTCGTACACCCACACGGCTCCGCTCCATACACCTCGTACACACACATGGCTCTGCTCCATACATCTTGTACACAAACAGCTCCACTCCATACACCATGTACACACAGCTCTGCTACATCCACCCTGTAAACTTCCTTCATCCAGCACAATGACAACCAGCACAGCAGAGTCCTGCATAAAACCAGGCCTAGGGCTGTGGCACAGGACCTGTGATGAGGTCACAGGAGGGGCGGAGTCAGGGGTCACATGATCAGGGGGCCCTGACTCCTTCCCTCCTGTGACTTCATCAATTACAAGCCTCTTGCAGGACCGCAGCACCAGCGTGCAGAAGAGGCTAAATTGTAGGTGCTGCGGGTAGAGGAGCGCATAATGCCGCCCCCTGCTGCCTGCCGCTTGACAAGCTGGCTCAATTCGCCTCATTATAGCTGCGCCCCTGCATGTGGTGCTGGAGGCTGGAGGGGCCCCCTCTCCCCCAGGTCCCCTGTTCAATGAACAAGCTACACGGGTGGTAGGTCCACCCCTGCCAAAATTAAAAGTTTGAAAATTGCAACATTTTCAAAATTTTTGCCAAATTTCCATTTTCTTCATAAATAAACACAAGTTATATAGAAGAAATTTTACCACTGACATGAAGTACAATATGTCACAAAAAACATTCTCAGAATAAATGGGACACATTGAAGCGTTCCAGAGCTATAACCTCATAAAGTGACAGTGGTCAGAATTGCAAAAATGGGCTTGGTCATTAAGTACCAAATTGGCTCTGTCATTAAGGGGTTAAATACCCTGCAGCAAATAAATAAACAGCATAGTGCATTAAAATAATATATGGTACTTAGGCCTCTTTCACACTTCCGTTTTTCACAATCAGTCAAGATCCGCCGATTTGGAAAAAAAACGGATCCGCCATTTTTCTTTGCGGATCCGTTTTTTTCCCCATTTGACTTTCATTATTGGCGGATCTTGACGGATTGCCGTCCGTTGCATCCGTTTTTGTGCGGATCCGCCAAAATGTTGGTGTCCGTCAACATCCTCAAAGATTTCCAAACGGAGCTTGCAACTTTTTTTGGGCGGCGGATCCTCCAGACACTGATTTAACCCGAAATTCTGTCTGGGTGCCGGACAAAAAAAAAAAATCTCTCTCTCTCTCTCTCTCTCCCCCTCTCTCCTTCCTTCCTTTCTCTCTCTCTCTCTCTCTCCCCTTCCCGGCCAGCGGTTCCTTTAAATTTCCTCATTCTGCGGATCCATCAAAAAACAGATCCTGTGGCATCGGTTCACATCAGTTAGGAACGGATCCGCTTTTCTGTGTCTCAGCACTGAGAACATGGAGGTTTATTTAATTTGCACTGTCATTGCCCAAAACCGGTAAGTACATACCTCTGTATGAGACAAAAGAAGTTGCAAAGTGTGCTGCCTTGTGTACCTAAGTGTGTTGCCAAGTAAAGACAACAACTTGCTTGTTGTCCTTGTCTTGAAGTCTAACAAACCTGGTGAGTAGTGGAATGGGACAACTTGATGATGAATGTACCAATAGGAATTTTGCCAGCTCACTCACAGTTCTCTCTTTCTTTCTGTTAGAATGTTCTGGGATGTCGTACTCATGATACCCGCACACAGCTACCTCCCCAGGCATAGTTTCACATGATTCCCTGTCACCACCACTTTTCCGGGCTGTCTATCCCTGCCATGCACGAATATGTTGGGGAAAAAAATCAGGTGTGCACTGCGCAACGTCATCAGTGTCAAGCTCCACATAACATGTGGCCTGTAAGAATTGACAGAGACATTTTATTTCCCCAATTGTCCGCTGGGTAAATGTAGTGGCAGCTTTCCCTAAGGGGGAAAGCTTTTTGGCTCATGTCTTACCACTACGGATGCTTGCTGGCTGTTTCTCTGTTCATATTGTCTCTTCCTCACACTCTGCTTCCTCCATCCCCTTCTTATCTGGAGGGCACTGTACTGCTTAAGGAAAGTGCCCCTGACTGGGGTGCCTTTCCTCCCCTCCCCTTAGGGTTAATTGAGCTGGCCCACCCACGTTGTGTTGGGGCAGGTTTAGTATTGTAGGGCCAATGGGATCAGGAAGGGGTTAGTGCAGCCCCTTCCTGTAATTATATAGCTCCAGTCACCAGGCCGCCCTCCCTCTTTCTCATGGCAGCTGATCCTGGAAGTGCTTGTCGAGCACTGTCTGGCGGTATTATGGCAGACCCTCTTTTGGAGGCCCTGCGATTGCGTGTGCTGCAAGAGGGAGAGTCCTGGCTGCAGAGTTTCCTGGCGGGGATTGACACTTACCAGGGATCCCCACGGGCTGCGGCTTCTCTGGGGGCGCCTGGTCTTGGTGGGGTTTCACCGCGGTCGGGTCTCGCTGCCGCCGCGGTGATACAGGAGGATCGGTCGGCGGCGGTGGTGGTGAGTGGAGGCAGGCGGTCCGGGCGTCGATCCCGCCCTCCATTAAGATTGCGAGACGCCTCGCCGCCGCTGGCTGGGGTTTCCCAGGGGCGCGCGGCTAGGCGGAAGTCGCCGCCCCCGGACTTCCTGTCCCGGGACACTGATCGTGCAGTGGCGCCTGCACGTGGGGCACAGAAGCGCGGATCCAGGGTTAGGGAGGCTGAGGGTCCCGGGCACGTGAGCGGCATAGCGGCGGTGATTGGGAGGGAGCAGGGCCAGTCGGCGCGGGGGAGTAATTTAGTGGGGGAAGTGGGATCAATAATGGGAGGGAGGCAAAGTGCGTCCTCCTCTGGGTCACCTGAGGACCAGTTTATTGAGCAGCCCATTGCGCCCAGGGTGGAGGAACGGAGGAGGGGTAGCGTTTCCCAGATTGCTGTGGCGGGGGTTCAGGCGTCCTCGCCGCTCGTTGGTTTGTGTGTGCCGAGCACTGCAGTGCTTACTCCTGCGCCGCAGGGAGGTGGTGTTCCGGGGGATGCTGGTCTGGGCCAGGCTTCGGCTACTGCCGTAGCTGGTGAGGGCAGGGAGACTTCTGGGGCTGCTCCAAGGGCTGATTACTCCCCAAAAGGGAGGAGAGGCAGGCGTAGACGCCGGGGATCCTCCTCCTCCTCTTCCACTTACTCATCTTCCCCGCAGCCGCGTCGGCATGGGCACCACGCATCGCAGCGTCGCCATAAGAAATCTAGGCACTCAGGCCGCAGAGCGTCCTCTCGCGGTCGTCATCACCCCCGGTCCTCGAGACGTGGCTCTCCATCTTCAATGTCAGAGGTGTCCAGCGCGTCTGTGAGTCCCGAGCGGATCCGTGGCCCTCCTCCCGAGCGGCGGGAGTCGAGGGCTCGATCAAGGGCTCTCAGCCTGGTCGAGACGGGCGCGACTCCCGAGGCTACGAGTCACGGCATCAATGTTCTGGCGGGTCGTCCGGGAGCCGGAGTTCCTCCATCTATGGGAGTCCCTCCTCCAACGGTGCATCCGGGTGAGTTTTCCCTGTCGGGATCTTCAAGTGTGGATAATGCAGCTATGGTTTCTGTATTGCGAATGTTGTTAGGGCAATTGCCCCCTACAGCTGGAAGAGCAACGGAGTGTCAAAAGGTGGATTCCCCGTTAGCGGGGGTGTACAAGGATACCATGTTTTGTGGGGTTAGTGCGTTAGGGTCGCACATTGATGATGATACCAAAAAGAAGATTTGGGGTAATGACTATATTGATATTTGGTCGCTGGTCTCGGTGGATCAGCACACCGTGGATAAAGAAAGAAGGCCGGGTGAGAGGTTTTCAGAGAGAGTGCGTCCCAAAGTGGCTAAGACAATGAATAATTGGTTGCAAGCTTAAGCCGTTCTGGGTTGCATTATGGGGCTGAAGCACCCGAGCCACTGCTCCGAGCTGTTTATTTATCAGGATAAGATTTACAATTCATATAAGGCTCATGGTGGTTCAGCTTGTTGGAAGTAGGATGAGGAATTCAGGAGACGTTTAGCCCTTCACCCGGAGATTGGCTGGGGAGTGAAGGCGACTGAGGTGTGGCTGCGCCTTATGATGATGCAGAAGCAGTATCCCTTTCCGTCAGCGGCTGCTGGACAAGGATCAACAGGTTCCGGTTCAGTGGTCGTGCAGAGACCGGGTACCTGTTGGTTGTTCAATGAGGGACACTGCCAGTTTACGGCCTCTGCAAATTCCGACATGAATGTTCAGCTTGTGGAGGATCCCATCCGGCGTCCAGGTGTTCCCGCCCTGCGGGAAAGCTGCCAGTCAAGCCGCAGCAAACTGAAAGGAAAGACGCCAGTGAACGTGGTCGCGATGGAGCCATGGTTAGACAGTTATCATAATAAGGAGGCTGCAGGTATGCTGCGTTTTGGTTTTTCGGAAGGTTTTTTCATCCCTTTTAAATTGCATAGGTCCCCCGGTTTTGCGTCAAACTTGAAGTCTGCTCGGGAACACCCAGAGGTCCTGGTGGCGAAAGTGCAGAAGGAGGTAGCGTTGGGTAGAATGGCTGGTCCATTTGTATCCCCGCCTTTTCAGGATTTTAGAGTATCACCTTTGGGAGTGGTGCCAAAGAAAGACCCAGGTTCCTTTCGTTTGATTCACCACTTGTCTCACCCGAAGGGGTCTTCGGTGAATGATGGTATTTCCCCTGAGGATGCTTCAGTATCGTATGCATCTTTTGACAGGGCTGTGGCTTTGGTCAGGGACGCGGGTAAAGGAGCCTGGTTGGCGAAGTCTGATATCGATTCGGTGTTTCGTTTGCTGCCGGTGCACCCGGATTGCTTTCATTTGTTAGGTTGTCAGGTAGACGGTGAGTTCTATTTTGATATGTCTTCCCATGGGATGTTCTATTTCATGCTATTATTTTGAACTTTTTAGTTCATTTTTGGAGTGGGTAGTGAGGTGGGAGTCAGGAATGAGGTCTGTCACTCATTACTTGGATGATTTCCTTTTTGTCGGCCCCGAGGACTCGGAGGTGTGCAGCACTTCGCTTTCAACATTCACATCTATTTGGTGTACCTTTGTCACCAGAGAAGACCATCGGTCCGGTTCAAACCTTGTTGTTTTTAGGCATTGAAATTGATACGGTGGCAATGGTGTATCGATTGCCAGGCGACAAGATTCAGAAGTTGGTCTTGTTGATTGAGGGTTTCATGTCTGTTTGGAAGGTTACACTTTTGCAGATGCAATCATTGTTGGGGTTGTTGGTCTTTGCGAGCAGAGTTATGCCGGTAGGTAGGGCATTTTCACGTCGGTTGTCGTTGGCTACGAAAGGGGCCTCTAGCGGGTGACGAGGGCCATGAAGGCGGATTTGGAGGTATGGCTTTCCTTTTTGCACACCTTCAACGGGCATACTTGTTTTATGTTACCGTGCCGGACGGCACAGGATTTGTTCTTGTTTACGTCAGTGGATGGAGTTGCTGGTTTCACGTCAGGCTTTGGGAACCGTCGGTGTCGGGAGTCTTGGCCGGATTTTTGGACCAGGTCGGGTTTTGATCAGGACAGGACCCTGTGCGAGATTTTTTCAATTGTTGTATTGATTGAGTTGTGGGGCTATTTGCTGTGCAATCAGGAGATTCAATGGAAGACAATTACTCCAGGGGTGTCTCGCTGTCTCAATCATATGTCGTCTAGGTCTCCTCCGGTCTTGGGCCTTCTTCGTCGGTTGGCTTTGCTCTGTTTGAAATTCAATATTTGGCTTCGGGCTCAATTGGTACAAGGCCCCGATGTTTTGTTGCTTAACTTTTTCGATTCCTCTGATTTGCAGGTTTCCACGGTCCCTGGTCCCAATGCCCTTCCGGAAGTTTTCAGCTGCCCGCGGATTCTGTGGGATGCGGTCGGGAACAGTTGATGTCCCTCGTTCGTTCCTCTGTGTCCCAGTCGACGTGGAGAGCATATGGTAAGGCGTGGACGGAATGGTGTCAGTTGGCTGGTTGCAGACTTGTTCAGTCATGTGAGGCTTTGAGATTGCAAGTCACGGTTGAGTACTTGTGTCATTTGTGTAGTAAAGGTTTATCGGGCACGTCGGCACAGCAACGCTTGTCTGGCATTGCTTTTCATTTTCAGTTATTGGGTTGGTCTGATGTTACGAAATGTTTCATAGTCCGGCAGGCTTTGAAGGGTTGGAGGAGGGTTCAGCCTAGCAACGAGTGTAGGCATCCGGTGTCCCTGACCCTCCTTGGTCAACTCATAGGTATTGCTGGTAACGTGTGCAGTTCGGCGTTTGAAGCGGCCCTTGTGTCCGCCGCTTTTAGATTGGCATTCTTTGGGGCCTTAAGGGTAGGGGAGTTGGTTCCACGTTCAAAGTTTGATTCGGGGTGTGGGTTGCGTTTGGAGGATGTGGTTTTCTTGGAAGACTCCGTGCGAGTGAGAATACGTAAGTCAAAGACTGATCCTTTGGGTAGGGGTTCCTGGGTTTTGCTGCGTGCTTCCAGATTCTCGTTATGCCCGGTTGCTTTGCTTCGGTCGTATGTAGCTGTTCGGGCCGGAGGTAAATTTTTCTTTCGCATGCGGATGGTGTGCCTTTAACGAGGTATCAATTTCAGGCCGTGTTTAATAGATGCTTGGAGAGGTTAGGAGTTCCAGCTGGTGAGTATGGCACTCATTCTTTTCGCATTGGGGCGGCTACGGAAGCGGCAAAGGAGGGTCTTCCTGATGTCGAAGTGCAAAGAATTGGGAGGTGGAAGTCAGCATGCTTTGCTCGTTACATTCGTCCGGATTTGTTATATTAACAATTTCTTTTCCCGCAGATTCCGTCAGACCGACTGTATGGTTGCTGGGACATTCCTACATCTTCTGGGCGGCGCAACGAGCTGAGTGTCGCCCAGGTGGACGGCACCTTGGATTTCGAGACGTAGCGTTCATGTGGAAAGGCATTAGGGGCCTGCAGTGGCCGCAAGTTTTACCGGAGGTGGTCTCAATTGCAAGGGGAGCTCGGGGGCCGAGCATCCTGGTGCTACATGCGGGGGGCAACGATCTTTGCTCGTACAAGGTGGCGGAGCTCCTGACTATGATGCGGGCTGATATGGAACGCTTTCATAGTTTTTTCCAGGAACTGGTGCTAGTTTGGTCAGAGATCGTCCCGAGGGCGGTGTGGCAAGGGGCCCGAGATGGTATGGCAGTTGAACGCTCGAGGAGGTCTATCAATGCCCGTATCTCTAAGTTCGTGCGTGAGAGGTTCGGTGTGGTTGTTCGTCATAGACAACTGGAAGGAAATAACAGTGCTCTGCTAAGGCCTGACGGGGTGCATTTGAACGACATCGGGCTCGATATCTTCTTATCCGGTTTACAGGATGGGGTAGAGCAAGCTTTGCTATTGATGGGTGGGGGTCGGAGTCCTGTTTAGATAACAGGATCCTCCGTGGCGGTGTAAGAAGGAATGGCACAAAGCTACGGCTCGCTGGCTGACTTGCCTGCGAATACAGAGCAGGGCATTTGCGGCGAGCGCGGTTTAAGAGAAGCTAAGTGCCTCTAAATTTGTTGTTTGAAATACATTCAATAAAGCTGTGACCGACCTTCACCCATCATTTGTTTTCCGAGTTTGATTTATTAATGGTTAAGTGGGGTAGAGGAAATGCTATGGGGTTTTTAGCCCTGAGTCACAACAGTCTGGACAGTATAGCACTTACAGGACAAACTTCAGCACAATCAGGAGGAAACGACAGCAGGCTATTCTGAAACTCATCTGTTTGTGGAAAAAATCCCACACTGCACTGGAGCTGTGGATGGGGTGAAACAACAGACCGATGAGTGTTTAGGGCCACTGATCCTCAAGCCCGGCCTGATGATGTGCGATAACGGGCAAAATCTCATAGCAGCTCTGAGCTTAGCCGATTTGACGCACATTCCTTGCCAGTCATATGTGTAGAATGTATTGGTAGACAGCGTCCTGAAAAATTACTCAGAGATATCAGAGCTGCTGCAGAAAGTGCAGGCCAACAGTATGTGCATTTGGCATTCTCACCCTGCTGTTGCTTGCCTGTCTGGCTGCTGCATGACTTCTGTCTTCCCGCTTGTCACCTCATATGCGACGTACCCACAAAGTGAAACTCCACCTTCCATATGCTGGAGAGACTGTGAGTACAGCAGCAGGTGATAGTGGAGTTTCAGCTGCAGCGCGCATGGTTCAGATACTCTGTGGAACAACCCCACTTCACCACCAATGACTGCGCCTCTGTATGGGATGTGGGTGCTGTGTTGTGCTGCTTCGAGTGTTTCACAAACATGGCCAGTGCTCATGAAGCCATCATCAGTATTATTATCCCACTTCTATGCCTGCTTGAAAAAATGCTTCAGGCAATGATGGATGAGGTGAGGGAATAGGAGAAAGAGGCTCAGAAACAGGAACCATTTACATCGTTATACGGCCAGTCGTCCATACATGGCTTTGTCTTGCTAAATTTTCTCCCAAATTAGGTTATTTACCTTAACTTACGTAGCGCTCACTGGCATCCCAACCAGGCAAAGATTATTGACAATCTTTTATTTTAGCAAGCAATCATTTTGTTTTACATAGCACATGAATAGTCTCACTGATTTAAAAACGACAGTTATGACATGAAAGATTTCAGCATCAATAATAATTACCGAGTTATTGTAGCATCACCCTTCACATCGGGGGACCTCGATCAGCGGGAAGGGGTTTTCCTCGGTAAGCATCACAGACTAAGTGCGTCCACTTGAATCGTCTGGAAAGTCCCTACCCGCTGAGGAGGTCAGTACTTTTTATAATATTAATTGGAATGATCACGCACTGACATGCGCAGTGAATCAGGTTTCACCTTGATCACGCGCTGTCATGCGCAGTAACTTGTTTTTTTTCACATTCCTCCTTTATCTCAGTTGGTTTGGTTCTCACATTCCTCCCTTCCAACTCCCACAACAATGCGAAAGCAGGTGGTTGCTTTTCACATTCCTGAGTGTGTGCTCTCCTCATGGTAGGAAAAGTTCACATTCTGGTCACAATCCATAGTATCCAAATGGATGTTTCAATGTACTGCAATCACTATCTTATTGACTGGATGCCTATCTATACCAGTCTCTCACTCATGCATATCCCATTTGTATCACAGGCTTGGAGGGTGTTTTCCTGTACCGACATCGGCCAGTTACACAACCGTGCAGCCAGGGGGCAGTTTTGGTGAATGAGGAGGAACTGTAGCCAGCAGGGTGTCACTCAAAGCAGCTCACGGTCATCACTGGAGCATGGCTGGGGGATACAGACGATACAGCTACAACTGAGGACAGCTTGTCATTGCCTCTGGGCAGCCTGGAACATATGTGCGAATACAGGCTGCGGGGCCTGTTCAACAAGTTGCATGGATTGTTACCAGTGCTTATTACTGGGTAGTCACCATGCTGGATTTCCACTACAAGGACAACATACCATCCTTACTTCTGTCACTGGAGAGTGATCCGAAAATGCAAGAATACAAGCACATGCTAGTAGACACACTACTGACAGCATTCCCACCTGACAGCAGGGGCTCAGTGGAAGCACAAGGCAGAGGATGAGGAAGTTGCCAATGCAGCTGGGGCACCGGCACCACCCAAAAGGGAGGGTTAGCTTAGCTGAAATGTGGAAAATCTTCCTCAGCATGCCACAACATTCACCACCGCCATCTGATACGGTCCGTATTAGCAGGGGGCAACGTTTCATCAACTTGGTGTAAGAGTATGTGTCCACACATCTCAACATACTGAGTGATGGGTTTGCCACATGTAATTTCTAGGTCTCCAAATTGGACACAAGGCCTGAGCTTGCCCTTTATGCCTCGAAAGTGCTGGCCTGACCTGCGGCAAGTGTACTGTCGGAACACATGTTTAGTATGGCAGGGGGTATGATCACAAAAAGGTGCATACTCCTGCCTACAGCCAATGTGGGCAACCTCATATTCATTAGAGTGAACCAGGTGTGGATCTTACAGGACTTGTCTGTACCTTAGGCTGAATAAAGAAGTATACCAACCGCTCTCAGCCATTGTTATACTCCACCGCAGTTTGTTCTCTCTATTTGTCATTTCCAATGTTTTGGGGTCTCACCAATTTTTAAAAAAAATAAACA
Source organism: Dendrobates tinctorius (assembly GCF_039654945.1). NCBI lineage: Eukaryota > Metazoa > Chordata > Amphibia > Anura > Dendrobatidae > Dendrobates > Dendrobates tinctorius. Next base: position 99,520,216 of record NW_027361690.1, on the reverse strand, counting down.
AAACAAAAAACAACAAGGCTGTTTTGCAGTGTAGACTCACAGGTGCTGTTTTGCAGACTCCCCCCACACAGGCTGTTTTGCAGAGTACACCCACACAGGCTGTTTTTCATATTACACTCACAGAGGCTGTTTTGTAGAGTACATACACAGTTTTCAGAGTACCCCAACAGAGATGGGTGCAGAGTACATACACACATGATTTTTTTTAAGTGTACTCCCACAGAGACGGGTGCACAGTACACAGACAGGGCCTGTTTTCAGAATACTCCGACAGAGGCTTTTTTGCAGAATACTTCAACAAAGATGGATGCAGAGTACACACAAAGGCATTTTTGCATAGAACCCTCACAGAGATGGATACAGAGTATTTGAGGGAATGCCAGGGCCGTAGTCATGACCGAGGCTGGTTGTGTTTTCGCGCCCTTGGTTCCCATCACATATAAAGAACATCCATTACTCAGCCTACCTGTGTCTTCACTTTCTGCACTGTTGGAGACTCCTCTTAGCAGCTGGAAGCTCCCGCTGTCCAGTGTTGTATAAATTGAGACACAATCCATTTCAACTTTTAAACGCATAACTTTACTGGTCTTCATACCCATCACAGCAATATTCATATTCATCACAGCATCAAAATCAGATTTCACACAGTGCGTTTCCTTTTATCCTTGTCTTTCCCTGTACCCCTCTCCTGGTTATCCAGCACGTTCCTGGGTCAGACTATATCAGATGGTTCCTCTGTGACCTCCCTGTTCAGAATCTCTGCGCTTGGGTGTTCCCTCAGCCATTTCGCCCCTGATCTGAGGGCATCAGCCCATGTGATGTTCTGCCACATGATGAGCAACCTGCCCATCTAATCTTGTTCGGAAAACGTTCGCCAACCTCAAATTTGGCACAAACGTAGCTCATTCGGTTTGATTCCTGACCATTTTTCCTCAAGGTCGGTTAAATTTGGGAGCAGTTTTGTAAATGATCACATTTACACTAATGCTTTTGTTAGGACCTTGGCTAGGATGGTGGTGCTGTATGGTGAGGGAAGAGGGTGGGTATAGGTCAGTGGAGTGTCGGACTGGTTTTTTTTTTTAAATTAACTTAAAGTGTGTAGAGTCCAGCATCCATTCAGGGTCTAGAAACCATCCACAATGTCCAGCCACAAGGGATTCTGTGATTGACTGCCAAAGTCACATATAAAAGTCTCCATATAAAAAGCGGACATGTGGTTTATCTGGTGCCATCAAACTATATGACAAATTGTAAGTGTAACAGTGCAGAGAGGCTGCTCCTGCTGAAATTTGCCATATAGTTTTATTGGATCCTGTGTGAAATATACCTTCCAGAATCTAACAATTTTTTGCTTTTTTGTTATGAGCAGGCAGAAGTCCACATTTCCTAATCAAAATCGTTTAGGCTAATACTGTCTTACAGTCAGGAAGTCATGTTTCCTAATCAAAATCATTTGGCTAATATTGGGGTGCAGATAAGAGGCCCTATATTCTAATCAAAATTATACTGGTAACACTCCCTTTCCCTTTGAAATAAACTCTGGAGCCAGATCCTCAGAGAGATCTGTGTCTTGTCCATAGATCTTAATAGCTCATTTACAGATTAAGAAAAACATTCAGCTTCCTATGACCTGCATGCACATATAAATGGCTTAAGAAGTTTGATCCTGCTCACAGATGTCATTTATAGGGAAAAACATACCAAGTAATGCAAAGTTACATCTCAACTTTAAACGCAGAGTGGGAATGAGCATGCAAGAAGTCATATTCCCTTTGCTTGAAAATAAAATCAGCAGATTTTGTGCACAAGATATGCTTAGGAAAAAAAATGTAATATTTCTTCTTTATGAAAACTTGTCCTTACATTAAGTTCTAATGTTATTTGTGAATAGCCTCACATCGACACCAATGAAAACCTAACAAAGTTTGGTTCTCAGGAATGCGGCAAGACAAAAGTAGAAAATTACATGAAAATCAAAGTTAGGCATGTCCTTAAATGGTTAAAGTCTTTTATGCCTTCATTTTTGTCTTTTTTATTGCCTTGAAATTTCTGTAAATCCATTCGTACGTCTGTATATAGCATAGGTACAAAATAATTAGAATATGTGCTTTACACCCACTCTCTCTATATCGCCTGTATTTATCTAACTTCTTATTTTGCCCCAGAAAGGACAAAGTTATCAAACAATTAATTATCTTTTGAAGGTAATAGGAGATAATTACTACATCATTTAATTGCCTGGAATTGTACTGTCTCTAGCCTATGTTATGGTACTCGTGAGTTTTATTTCTATTTATGCTGCTTTTAAGAAAGGTACATGTGATTGCTTGCTAAGTGGTTATGTATGGCATGATTAGTTTAAGTTTAGCCAGAATGAACAATGAGAATTTTTCAACCAGATTCTACTTTTCTGTAGTGAACCAATAATAGATGACCTTTAAGGGTATATGGACATGGCAACTTTCAGGTGAAGCTTCTTCTCTGTCGACTTTGTTATTGTTTTTGCAGCAGATATGCCACAGGATTTTTTTTTTTGTTTCCTTTGTATGTTATGGTCCTCTACAATTCAGAAGAATGAGGGCCAAGGGCCGACATTTTGCTGAATCCGCATGGAAGTAAATTAGAAAAAATCCCCTTTTTAGTATAGCACCTTTTTTGTTAAACTCATGTAAAACTCAATTCCCTTCAAGTATATTCACTCATCTCAATGTTTCAACATTGCGGTTCATAAATTCATTATTTCTTTTGCATGCTTTTGCACATGTTGAGGTGGGTTCCAGGTAGAAACCACCTGAAAAAGACGCTGTATTTACATGCCCTAAGGTCTCACAAGAATCAACTAAAGATTATGGTTGATAAATGAGGGTTTCAGCACTAGTGTACCAAGCGATTAAATTGACTTTGGACGATTCCTTTAACAAAAGATGTTTAAAGCGAAGAAAAAGTTTCAATTGCTACCATTAGGACATTTCATGTATTTAATACTTTGTAAGATGGTCGCTGGACAGGTCCTTGAGAGGAGATATGTATCACAGAGGTTGGTAGCCTCGGTGATGTAAGCTTGGAAAAGCAGGCTCCAGCACATATAGTGCTGAGACAGTTAATAGGGTGTGCCAGGGCAGGGTTTAGGAGCAGTTAGAGAGATGAGTGGGACTGGCTGCTCAGATATCTCCATCCCGGCACATGGTTCAGCAGATTAAAAGGAGACCAGTTGTCTTATTCAGTGTCTGTGAGATGAGGTGTGCAGACCTTTAGTGTAGTTTGTCTTTGCAATGGACTAAAGAGCTAGACTCTTACCAGATAAGGTGAACCTGCACTACTGTATGGACTATTTACTTTATGTTTTCACCTTGTGCTGGAAAACGCTGATTTTGCTTTGTTATCCTGAGCAGTTTATGGAGTCTTAATCAACCAGCCGTAATGTTCACTTATATTGCTTCCCATACCTACCTAAAAATGCAATGAAGTGAGTAGAAACCCTACACCTTCCATAGCATCTGAAAAGGTAGGGCAAATGTCAGGTGTGCATGAATGAAAAAGACCAACAGATCCACCTTGATCTTGCGCGCTGGCTGTAACATACTGTTGGCATCCGTCTACAACTCCAATGGTTGAACCAAATCTCAGTCACGGTAGTTGAACCTACCATAATTGCTGTTTTCAACAATGACTGCAATATCTAAGTGGTAGAAACTTTTTACCAATGACTTCATAAAAAATGACAATACACTACAAAAGTGAAAGATGACAGCATGCTGTACAAGCAGCCAAGTGGTCACAGATTGACAAGATAATATTGCACAATATTTTTCCCACATGGTAAACAGCATAACAAAAATCTTGGCACTACTTTTCTCTGGTTACCCTGTTTTGCCAAGAAAAAAAAAATGGTTTTCCTGGATTAACCCCTTTACCCCCCAAGGGTGGTTTGTACGTTCATGACCGGGCCAATTTTTACAATTCTGACCACTGTCCCTTTATGAGGTAATAACTCTGAAATGCTTCCATGGATCCCAGTGATTCTGACATTGTTTTCTTGTGACACATTGTACTTCATGTTAGTGGTAAAATTTCATTCATATAACTTACATTTATTTGTGAAAAAAAACGGAAATTTGGCGAAAATTTTGAAAATTTTGCAATTTTCCAAATTTGACTTCTTATGCCCTTCAATCACAGAGATACAGCACACAAAAAACTTACTAAGTAACATTTCCCACATGTTTAATTTACATCAGTACAATTTTGGAACCAAATTTTTTTTTTTGTTAGGAAGTTATAAGGGTTAAAAGTTGACCAGCGATTTCTCATTTTTACAGCACCATTTTATTTTTACAGACCACATCACATTTGAAGCCACTTTGAGGGGTCTATATGATAGAAAATACCCAAAAGTGACACCATTCTAAAAACTGCACCCCTCAAGGTGCTCAAAATCACATTCAAGAAGTTCATTAACCCTTCAGGTGCTTCACAGGAATTTTTTGAATATTTAAAAAAAAAAAAAAAATGAACATTTAACTTTTTTTCACAAAAAAAATATTTCAGGTTCAATTTTTTTTATTTTACCAAGGGTAACAGGAGAAATTGGACTGGAAAAGTTATTGTGCAATTTGTCCTGAGTACGCTGATACCTGATATGTGGGGGAACCACTGTTTCAGCGAATGGCAGAGCTCAGAAGGGAAGGAGCGCCATTTGACTTTTTCAATGCAAAATTTGCTGGAATTCTTATCGGACGCCATGTCACGTTTGGAGAGCCCCTGATGTACCTAAACAGTGGAAACCTCCCACAAATGACACTATTTTGGAAACTAGACCCCCCAAGGAACTTATCTAGGTGTGTGGTGAGCACTTTGAACTCCCCCAGTGCTTCACAGAAGTTTATAACGCCCAGGCGTGAAAATAAAAAGATCATATTTTTTCCACAAACATGATGTTTTAGTCCCCATTATTTTATTTTCCCAAGGGTACCAGGAGAAAATGGACCACAAAAGTTGTAGTCCAATTTGTCCTGAGCACCCTGATACCCCATATGTTGGAGAAAACTACTGTATGGGCCCACGTCGGGGCTCGGAAGGGAAGTAGTGACGTTTTGGAATGCAGACTTTGATGGAGTACTCTGCGGGTGTCATGTTGCCTTTGGAGAGCCCCTGATGTACCTAAACAGTGGAAACCCCCCACAAATTACACCAGTTTGGAAACTAGACCATGTGTGGTGAGCACTTTGAACCCCCAAGGGCTTCACAGAAGTTTATAACACCCGGGGAAGAAAATAAAAAAATCATATTTTTTTCCCACAAAAATGATATTTTTGCCCCCAATTTTTTATTTTCCTAAGGGCAACAGAAGAAATAGGACCCCAAAAGTTGTTTTACAAGTTGTCCTGAGTAGGCTGATACCCCATATGTGGGGGTAAATCACTGTTTGGGCGCATGTCAGAGCTTGGAAGGAAAGGAGCACCATTTGACTTTTTCAATGCAGAATTGGCTGGAATTGAGATCAGACACCATGTTGCGTTTAGAGAGCACCTGATGTGCCCAAACAGTGGAAACCCCCCAATTCTAACTCCAACCCTAACCCCAACACACCCCTAACCCTAGCTCAGCCCTAACCCAAACCCTAGCGGGAAAATGGAAATAAATACATTTTTTTAATTTTATTATTTTTCCCCTAACTAAGGGGGTGATAACGGGGGGTTTTGATTTACTATTTATGGTGGTTTTTATTTTTGGCAGCGGTCACATGCTAAAAAGACACTTTTTATTGTAAAAATAGTTTATGCATCACCACATAGAGAGCTATAATTTTTCCATATTTTGACCCGAGTTATGTGAGGTCTTATGTTTTGCGGGACGAGTTGACGTTTTTATTGGCATCATGTTCGGGCACGTGACATTTTTTGATCGCTTTTTATTCCGATTTTTGGGACGCAGAATGAACAAAACCCAGCGTTTCATGAATTTCTTTTGGGGGGTGCGTTTACACCATTCCGCGTGCGGTAAAATTGATAATGCGTTTTTATTCTTCGGGTCAGTACGGTTACAGCGATACCTCATTTATGTCTTTTTTTATGTTTTGGCGCTTTTATGCAATAAAAACAATTTTATATAAAAAATAATGATTTTTGCATCGCTTTATTCTGCGAGCTGTAACTTTTTTATTTTTTCTCTGATGATGCTGTGTGGCAGCTCGTTTTTTGAGGGACAAGATGCCATTTACAGCGGTCACATGGATATTTATATGCGTCTTTTTGATCGCGCGTTATTGCACTTTTTGTTCAGCAATATGATAATAAATCATTATTTTTTGCTTCGTTTTTTATTTTTATTTTTTAAGGAGTTCGCTAAAGGGGTTAACTAATGGGACAGTTTTATAGGGCAGGTCGTTACGGACACGGCAATACCAAATATGTGTACTTTTATTTTTTTCTTTTTATTTCCAAAAAATGAATTTATTAGGGAATATTTTTTTCTTTAAATTTATTTAGCGATTTTTTAAAAATTATTCTTACACTTTTTTTTTTTAACTTTATTAGGTTGTCCCAGGGGGGACATCACTGTCCTGTGACAGATTGCTGATCTGTCACATCACAGATCACTGTGACAGATCAGCGATCTGTCACAGGCAGTGTGCAGGTTTCCTCCTTGCCTGCGCTTTGCAGGCACTGAGGAAGCCAGCTACCTGCAGGCCCCCGAAGGTCCCCGTCGTCATTTTGGATCCGGGGACCTGCAGGGAAAGAGCCCCTCGCAGCAGTGCTGCACATTGCGCTGCTGTGCGGGGCTCAGGGAAGCCCTCTCCCTGCCGATGCTTCCCTTTAACCCACGTACACCGCGATCGTGTTTGATCGCGGTGTGCAAGGGGTTAATGTGTCGGGGGCGGTACGTGACCACCCCTGACACATAGTGCCGGGTGTCAGCTGTGATAATCAGCTGACACCCGGCCGCGATCAGCGGCGCTCACCACGTGGTTGCCGCTGATCGCGCTAGACGTACTATCCCATCCATGTTCATAGGGGCCCGGGTCCCATGGACGGGATAGTACGTCTGATGTCAGAAAGGGGTTAACATCTAATTTGCCAGGCTTGCCCATGGTGTAGAAGAGAGGATCGGGCTGCAAGGGCGTCTGAAACGCCGGGTTCGGAACTGCTGGGGCCAAACTTCCTGTTGCTGGAGGGTATGAGATTGCAGACGGATCGAGCTGGTAACCTGGGTGAGGGAGGCGTGGCCAAGAGTAGTAAGTTAAAAGGGGTTGCGCGGGAACACAAGGGGGCTTCCCGCCAGAACACTGAGCAAATGCGGACTGCGGCTGCAGTGAGGGGAGCGATAGGCCGCAGCGTGCAGAGACAGGTCAGCAGGGTGAGAGACTCTCCCACATCGGCGGGTGCACAGGGGAATGCACGGCAAACAGAGCATCACAGTATGGATGTTTCAGTGTCGGCTGACACAGAGAGGCGCATGCCGGGCAGAGCATTGCAGAGCAGCCATTCAGGTGATGGCAGTTGTTCAGGGAGACACGTGCCACGTGGAGTCTTGTGGAAAGCTCTACCCTTTTGCTCTGCAGTTAAATGGACTAGGGGCTCAGCGGGCAAAACAGGAGACTGCCCGCTGCCGCCAGAAGCAGGACCGTGTGTTGGGCAGGGATGCCTGAAAACGCTACACCTACATCCGCCGGCATTCTATTACCCACCGGACCTTCAGAGTGTGACGGGCTGCGGAGCCACAATACGTGAATCTGTTAACAAAATACTGTCTAGTTAAACAACCTTTATACAGTTTAGTTTTGTATCCCCTTTTTTCCTGTTATATCCCTGTGAGGAGTTAATTGCTGTTGAACCATTAAATATAGTTAATCTCTGCTCTGCAGCATTTATGTTACTGCATCCCAGCACCTGCATTTTACAACTGTGATAATAAAACAACATGCTTAACCCACCCACCAGTTCTCTAGTGCAGCTATTCTGCTGCTGCCCCCAGAATTTGTTGAACGGCTGCGGTAGTGATGCCAAAGCATCATGTGGCCCAGCAGCCAAATATAGGGCTCAGTGCTGCTGTAGTTGGAAGGAAACTACTTAGCCTAGAGATTGGCTGTTGTGGTCATGTGCTGAAGTCAAGTTGCAGTGGTCATAGAGATTCACCATAGAAGTCTGGGTAGGATCGAGAAGAAAATGCTGGAAAAGTTCTACAATCAGAATTAACATCCCTTGTAAATCAATGGACTTATTGAAGAGCTGTCCCTGTTCCTGACTTTTATTGTAGTGACAAAGAAAATAATCAATACAGCTATTATAATCTATAATTTTCCATTATGTTATATTACTTGTTATATACAAGCTTTATAAAATCATGCTTTGTTTCAGCTAAAAGAAACCAAGGCTAAGCTTGCTAATATTGTTACAATGCTCTTCAAGACGTTGTTTCATAGATAATATCTTCTCCCAGGAACCACAGTCAAGAGTTTTGAGACAATGATCCTTGAAAACTTCTAATTGTTTATGTTCCTGACATTTAACCCCTTAACGACCAGGGGTATTTTTGATTTTTCATTTTTTGCTCCCCTTCTTCCCAGAGCCATAACTTTTTTATTTCTGCATCAATATGGCCATGGGAGGTCTTATTTTTTGTGGGACAAGTTGTACGTTTGAACGACATCATTGGTTTTACCATGTTGTGTAATAGAAAACAGGAAAAAATTGCAAAATAAGTGCAATCCCACATTTGTTTTTTGTTTGACTTTTTTACTAGGTTCACTAAATGTTAAAACTGATCTGCCATTATAATTCTCCAGTTTATTACGGGTTCATAGACACCAAACATGCCTAGGTTCTTTTTTATCTAAGGCCTCTTTCACACTTCCGTTTTTTACAATCAGTCACAATCCGCCAGGTTTTGAAAAAAACGGATCCTCAAATTTTTTTTGAGGATCCGTTTTTTTCCCCATTGACTTGCATTAATGGCGGATTGTGACGGATTGCTGTCCATTGCATCCGTTTTTTTTGAGGATCCGCCAAAAATTGCTGTCCGTCACCATCCTCAAAGATTTCAAAACGGAGCTTGTAACGTTTTTTTCTCTGGCGGATCCTCCACACACTCATTTAACCCGAAATTCTTTCTGGGTGCCGGACAAAAAAAAATTCTCTCTCTCTCCCAGCATTTCCTTTAAATTTCCGCATTTTCAGGATCCGTCTAAAAACGGATCCTGTGCCATCCGTTCACATCAGTTAACAACGGATCCGCTTGTATGACTTTTTGGCGGATTTGAGCTGATGCAAAAAACTGGTGTGAAAGAGGCCTAAGTGGTGAAAAAAAATTCCAAAGTTTGTTAAAAAAAAAACAAAAAAAAAACAAAAAACTTTTGAATGGGACAAAAGAGGGGTGATTTGAACTTTTTTTTAAAAAATATTTTTAAAAACTTTTTTACTTTTTGCATGCTTCAATAGTCTTCTTGGGAGACTAGAAGCTGCACTTGTCTGATCGCCTCTGCTACGTAGAGCTGGGCTGCAGTCCTGCTCTATGTAGTAGATATGCTCACTTGCTATGAGCGCCAACCACCAAACTGTGCTCATAGCTATCCAGCAAGGACAACCACAGGGGTCTCCTACTGACCCCGGGTTGTCATGCCAACTCATTGGCGATCCGCGGTCATGTGACATGGGTGCTGATGGGAGGAGGCAATGATGTGCTTCCTTCATGGGTATGTTAAATGCTGCTGTCAGCATTTGACAGAGGCATTTAGCATGTTAACAGCCGGGGTGAATTGTGGAAAAAGTGCGGGCTCATTGCTGGAGCCTGCACTAAACAGGGGGAGGCATCCAATAACAGACTGTGTCCATCATTGGAAGTTAAAGGGTTAATTATTGCTGATGTAAAACAATCTTAGCATTTAGCAGGTGCCGAAAACCAACAGCTAAGAGCCACAATTTTGATTTAAATGCTGCACCCTTTTAAGCCATGGCAGATCCCTTCCTTATGTTTATAGGGGTCCCGTATGCGCCTTTTATATTTTATCTTTAGCTATCGTTTTTAGTTGTAAATTTTAGTCTAAATAAATGTTCCATTTATTCAAATGCTTTGTACAGCTACACTTAATAGACTATCCAGACAAATGGGCATCACATCACATCATTTATACAACATATTAACCAGGCTATCCTTATATAAATGTCATAAAGAAGCAGTCGGAGACCACTCAATATCCTCCCTTCGCAAGCCGTGCCTTTTTTCAACATAGTCACATCACTTAATTTCAATGTGGGATCCTATATTATCAACTGTATATACGGTATAGTGGCTTGTAAAAGTTTGGGATCCCCTGGTCAAAACTACCGTTATTGTGAACAGTAAAGCAAGTTGAAGATGAAATTATCTCTAAAGATAAGTTAAAGATTAAATTTTTTTTGTTGCATTTTAGGCCAAAATAATATATGTTTTCATATTTTACATTTTAAAAATTACAAAAAGGAGAATGGGCCAATGCAAAAGTTTGGGTATCCTGCATGGCTAGTACCTAGTAGCACCCTCCTTAAAAGTATCACAGCTTGTAAACTGCTTTTGAAGCCAGACTTTCTGTCATGGACGTGGTTTGTGGAACCACTGTGCCACGGACCCTGGAGAGCCTGGAGGGGTGTGACTAAGCAAACACTTGACTATTCACTAGAGCCCCTGATGGTGAGGATAGACTTGGCTCCCGATGAATGCCAGGTGCCACTCTAGGACCGATCAACAGACATGCAGCAGCTGGACCTAGAGGAAAGACTGGAGGGAGCAGCTGGCAGAGGTTGTATTAGAATGCTGCAAACCGAGTTCACATCAGAGTGCAGCAGACAGAGTTTGCATCAGAGTGCAGCAGAGTTCGCATCAGAGTGCAGCTGGCAGTGTTAGTATCAGAGTGCAGCAGGTAGGATCTGCACCAGTGTGCAGCAGGCAGGATTTGCACCAGAGTGCAACAGACAGGATTTGCACCAGAATGCAGCAGGGACTGGTATGCAACCTTACACAACTTAGACTGCAAAACAGGAAGGTTGCTCAGGCACCTCCCCAGTGGAGAGGAAGCAATATATACGTAATGCTTCTCACACATTGGCTGGAGAGGAAATAGCAAGTGCACGTGCTGGCCCTTTAAGAGGGTGGGAGCGCATGCACGCATACCGTAAGGACACGGCTGGAACTGCTGCTGGAAGCATGCAGAGTAGAGTTGAGCGAAACGGGTCGAAAAAATTCAAAAGTCGCCGACTTTTGGCAAAGTCGGGTTTCATGAAACGAAACCCGACCATAGGATGAGGTCGGCCACGAGGTCGGCGACTTACGCGCCAAAGTCGCGTTTCAAAAGTTTGTCTTGCGCTCTTTTTCAGCCAATCAGGATCCACGGACACTGTGGGCAACGTGATGACATAGGCACGGGTCACCACCATCTTTCAGAAGGGCATGCAAGTGATTGGCTAGCTTTGGTGGGCGTCACAGGGGGTATAAAAGGGCGTGCACGCCGACCGCCATCTTACTTCTGCCGATCTTAGCATAGGGTGAGGTTGCTGCTGATTCTGTAGGGAGAGCGTTAGGCAGGGAAGAAGACAAAAAAACTGCTTCTGCTGCTAGCGATTTGGCCTGCACAACACACCAGTCACTGTGTGTGCAGTGCAAGGGGAGGCTATATAGTGGTGTATCAGTGGTGTTGGTTGTTGGGCTGCCTTCTAAGGCTTCCTGACAGGCTGGCATTGCTGTTTACCAACTGCTCCGCAAACTGCTTTTTTAAAAGCAATCCAATCTCCCTTATCCTCTAGTCACTTTGGTCACAGCTGCGCCATCGAGCCTGTCACATAGCGCTCAGATATTCATTGGGCCTCAAACTGCTTAAGCAATCCCAATTTTTTTTTTTTGTCCTGCTGAGAAGAAAAAAAAACTGCTTCTGCTGCTGATAGCAATTTGGCCTGCACAACACACCAGTCACTGTGTGTGCAGTGCAAGGGAGGCAATATAGTGGTGTATCAGTGGTGTTGGTTGTTGGGCTGCCTTTTAAGGCTTCCTGACAGGCTGGCATTGCTGTTTACCCACTGCTCCGCAAACTGCTTTTTTAAAAGCAATCCAATCTCCCTTATCCTCTAGTCACTTTGGTCACAGCTGTGCCATCGAACCTGTCACATAGCGCTCAGATATTCATTGGGCCTCACACAATCCAAAAGTGTCCAGTGTCCAAAAGTGTGTGCAGATATTCAAAATCTCCCTTATCCTCTAGTCACTTTTGTCACAGCAGTGCCATCGAGCCTGTCACATAGCGCTGAGATATCAGTGGGCCTCACACAATCCAAAAGTGTCCAGTGTCCAAAAGTGTGTGCAGATATTCAAAATCTCCCTTATCCTCTAGTCACTTAGGTCACAGCAGTGCCATCGAGCCTGTCACATAGTGCTGAGATAACAGTGGGCCTCACACAATCCAAAAGTGTCCACTGTCCAAAAGTGTGTGCAGATATTCAAAATCTCCCTTATCCTCTAGTCACTTTTGTCACAGCAGTGCCATCGAGCCTGTCACATAGCGCTGAGATATCAGTGGGCCTCACACAATCCAAAAGTGTCCACTGTCCAAAAGTGTGTGCAGATATTCAAAATCTCCCTTATCCTCTAGTCACTTTTGTCACAGCAGTGCCATCGAGCCTGTCACATAGTGCTGAGATATCAGTGGGCCTCACACAATCCAAAAGTGTCCAGTGTCCAAAAGTGTGTGCAGATATTCAAAATCTCCCCTGTCCTATAGACACCTTGTACCTTGTTTTACATTACTATATAGTTTGTTGGATTTTGTCTACATTTCTACCAAAAATGAGGAAGGCTGGTGGAAGAGGCCGTGGAATTGGGCGGGGGTTGGCAGCTGGTAATGATGGTGTTGGTGGTGGATCTGATGGTAGTGGCAAGAGCAAAATAGGACCGAATGCAGGAGGTGCTGACCCTGCATCATCGTCTGGCTACATAAGGCCTCGAACGCTTAGTTTTCTAGGAGTTGGCAAACCGCTTTTAAAGCCAGAGCATCAGGAAAAAGTTTTGTCTTACATTGCTGACTCAGCCTCCAGCTCTATCGCCTCCTCTTCTTCAGTTGTAAAAAGTAAAAGCACTGAGTCGTCATTGGAGGCTCATGTTCATGAACCACACCTTTCCTTGTGTCCTTCACCCCAACCAAGATTGAAGGATGACGCAGGCCATACTACTGATTACTCCATGGAGCTGTTTTCACATACCATGCCTGTATTATCAAGTGAAATGGTGAATTACCCAGGCCAAGATGAATCTGACATGGAGTGCACTGATGCACAGATGCACAGCCGCTGATGGATGATTCTGCTGGTACATTCACTCAGAGCACTACATTGTCCTCGCAGTGTACAGAGCCAGATTCAGACCCTGATGAGACTCAGGTGCCCCTTCCCGCACACTATACCACCATACACGGTGACACAGAGGAAGGTGCACATGACATAGAAGAGGAGGTGATGGATGACCCAGTTGTTGACCCAGATTGGCATCCATTGGGGGAAGAGGGTGCTGCTTCCAATAGCTCAGATGAGGAGCATCCACAGCAGACATCGACATCGCAACAGCTGTTATCTGGCAGGCCCGGAGCACTCCAAAGACAGGTTCCAAACATCAAAAGAGTTGCTGGACAGCTTGTCCAGAGGGTCAAAAGATCACAGCGTGCTAGGCCGCAAAATGTCTGCCAAAGTAGGAAGAGTGCAGTGTGGCACTTTTTTGAACAAAATCCTCATGATCAGGCGAAGGTTATCTGTAAGAAGTGCGCAAAGACCTTTAGCCGAGGGAAAAATCTGAAAAATTTGAATACCAGTTGCATGCTTAGACATTTAACCAGCATGCACTTGCAAGCGTGGACACAACACCAAACCCCAAGTGCCACATGTGCAACTGATCACAACGAAGGTAGTCAGCAACGCTACATTGTTTCCCCCACTGTAAGCCCACCGGTTAGCACAGCAGCAAATGTTGAGGTGTCGTTGCAAGACCACAGCAGTCAGGGAATCCAACTGTTATATCAACGAAAGACTGATTCTAGGCCATCAGAAAGAACACCAACTCCATCACCATCATCAACCCTCTCTCAGTCCGCCCTGTCCACCGCTACTTCCACCATATGCAGCTCTCAAGTCCAGCTCACCCTCCCAGACACTATGAGTAGGTCAAGAAAGTACTCAGTCTCTCATCCGCGTACACTGGGTTTGAACGCCCACATTGCCAAACTAATCTCGTTTGAGATGATGCCCTTTCGGTTGGTGGAAAGCACAGCTTTCCGCGAACTCATGGCCTATGCAGTACCACGCTATGACCTACCCAGTCGCCACTTCTTCTCTCGCAAAGCCATCCCAGCCCTCCACCATCATGTGAAAGACCGCATTGTCCATGCACTCAAGCAGTCAGTGAGCGGAAAGGTGCACCTCACAACTGATGCATGGTCCAGTCGGCATGGCCAGGGCCGTTACGTGTCCATCACTGCGCACTGGGTTAATGTGGTGGATGCAGGGTCCACAGGGGACAGCGGTGGTGGGACAGTGCTGCCTAGCCCACGGTATAGGAAACAGTTGGCTGTAGGCGTTCGACCCTCCTCTTCCTCCTCCAGAAGCGAAAGCTCGTCCACAGAGCGCAGTCGTACGAGCACTCCATCTGCAGCTGCCACTGTTGCACACGATGTGTCCCCCTATCGAGCAGCTAGTGGAAAGCGTCAGCAGGCTGTGTTGCAGATGATGTGTTTGGGCGACAGACACACTGCCGAGGTGCTGGCCGAGTACTTGAAGCGACAAACTGAGTCATGGCTGGGCAGTGTACATCTTGAGGCAGGCAAGGTAGTTAGTGATAACGGCCGTAATTTTGTGGCAGCCATAGCCCTTTCAAAACTCAGCCACATACCATGCTTGGCTCACACCTTGAACCTGGTGGTGCAGTGCTTCCTCAAAAATTATCCGGAGTTAACAGCCCTGCTCCATAAGGTGCGAAGACTGTGTGCGCGCACATCCGCCGGTCGCCTGTACACTCCGTTCGTATGCAGAAGCTGCAGCGATTGCTCCACCTTCCCAACCACCGCCTCATTATCGACATTGCAACAAGGTGGAACTCCACCCTGCACATGGTGGAGCGGCTGTGCGAGCAGAGGCAGGCCATAATGCATTTGTGGGAGGATACACGGCCAGGCACTTTGAGAGCAGACATGGAGTTGACAGGTGTGCAGTGGTCGAAGCTGAAAGACCTTTGTAAAGTCCTTCAGTGTTTTGAGGAATGCACACGGCTGGTAAGCGCAGACGACGCCATCCTAAGCATGAGCATCCCACTTATGCGTCTGCTCACGCAAACTTTGATGCACCTTAAGGAGCAGGCGTCTGCAGCCAATGTTGATGAGGAGGAAGAGGAGGAGGGAATCCTTGATGACATTCAGCCATTGTCTGCTCAGGGACCTCTCCTGGACGAGGTGGAGGAAGAAGAGGAGGAGGAGGATGATGATGGGGATGATTACTTAGGGGAGGAGGATGCATCTCGTGGGGCAAGTGAAAATGTTGGCGTGGCAAGGTCTGGTACAGGGTTTGTGCGTGACTGGAGGGATGTGGATTTGCCAGAAAGTGCTCCTCCACCCAGCACTCGCAGTGCATCATTGACACCGGGAACATTGGCCCACATGTCAGATTATGCCTTGCGGATCCTAAAAAGGGACCCCCGCATTGCCAAAATGATGAACGATGACGACTACTGGTTGGCCAGCATCCTGGATCCACGCTATAAAGGCAAATTACAAAACATCATGCCACAGGAGAACCTTGACCTAATATTGGCTAATAAACAAGCAACTCTGGTAAATCGGTTGCTTGAGGCATTCCCAGCACACAGCAGCTGTGATGGTTCTCACACGAGCCGTACGGGCCGGGGGCAGCTTGGCAGAGGTGTTCGTGGTGCACACAGCAGAAGTGGCGTTGGAGACAGGGGTTTCATGACAATGTTGTGGACTGATTTTTCAAATACCGCTCACACAGCTGGTAATACTGCATCGATGGAAAGTGACAGGAGACAGCAGTTGTCAACTATGGTTACAAACTACTTTTCCTCCCATATCGATGTTCTCCCACACAGGTCATTCCCCTTTGACTATTGGGCCGCTAAACTGGACACCTGGCCTGAATTGGCCCAATATGCCTTACAGGAGCTCGCTTGCCCAGCTGCAAGTGTGCTATCAGAAAGAGTCTTCAGTGCAGCTGGATCAATCCTGACAGAAAAAAGGACCCGTCTGTCAACCCAAAATGTGGATGATCTAACCTTCATTAAAATGAACCACGCATGGGTTTCCAAGCATTTTGTCCCACCTTCCCCTGATGACACATAGGGTGACAGAAAAATGGCTTGCTTTGGTCCACCTCTTCCTGGTACTTCACCTATTTCGCCTTTTGCATCAGCTGAATGTCCAACATCAACATATGCCACTTTCTAAAACTCCCTAACTGTGCTGCCTCCCCCCCCATGGCCGGGGTCACCACCTAGCGCACGACACCGTGCGAGTGCCATTGCCCTGGACAGGTGGGTAGGCCGACTCTTGGGCGCGGGCACTGGCACAGGGTCCCTCATAGTGCAATCAAGTGTCTCTGACGGTGGTGGTGCACACCCGCCGTCAGTCACACCGCTGTACTATGAGGGGCCCAGTGCCAATACCGACGCCCACGAGTGGGCCCCCCTTGCTTGGGCAGGGCCCCAGCATTTGCAATCTTTACCTCTCCCTGCTCCTCCGCTGTGTAATCTGGGCCGTCAAATCCATACTGTGCTTGACACCGTCTGAGCCTGCCTCCTGATGTATAGACATATATTTTGAATGTGTACGCTATCCATACATGTTATCCGGGGATACGGTACCCTTTCTAACCTTTGTGCAATCACGCGCAATCCATACTGGGCCTAACACTGTCTGAGCCTGCCTCATGCTGTATAGACATATATTTTGAATGTGTACGCTATCCATACATGTTATCCGGTGATACGGTACCCTTTCTAACCTTTGTGCAATCACGTGCAATCCATACTGGGCCTAACACCGTCTGAGCCTGCCTCATGCTGTATAGACATATATTTTGAATGTGTACGCTATCCATACATGTTATCCGGGGATACGGTACCCTTTCTAACTTTTGTGCAATCACGTGCAATCCATACTGGGCCTAACACCGTCTGAGCCTGCCTCCTGAGACATATATTTTGAATGTGTACGCTATCCATACATGTTTTCTGGGGATACGGTACCCTTTCTAACCTTTGTGCAATCACGTGCAATCCATACTGGGCCTAACACCGTCTGATCCTGCCTCTCGCTGTATAGACATATATTTTGAATGTGTACGCTATCCATACATGTTATCCGGTGATACGGTACCCTTTCTAACCTTTGTGCAATCACGTGCAATCCATACTGGGCCTAACACCGTCTGAAAAGAAAAGAATCATAGAAGAATCATAGAATCATAGAATCGTAGAGTTGGAAGGGACCTCCTGGGCCATCTGGTCCAACCCCCTGCTCAAAGCAGGATTCGCTAAATCATCCCAGTCAGATGTCTGTCCAGCCTCTGTTTGAAGACTTCCATTGAAGGAGAACTCACCACTTCTCGTGGCAGCCTGTTCCACTCATTGATCACTCTAACTGTCAAAAAGTTTTTTCTAATATCTAATCTGTGTCTCTTCCCATTCAGTTTCATCCCATTGCTTCTAGTCTTTCCTTGTGCAAATGAGAATAAAGTTGATCCTTCTACAATGTGACAGCCCTTTAGATATTTGTAGACAGCTATTAAGTCTCCTCTCAGTCTTCTCTTTTGCAAACTAAACATTCCCAAATCCTGCAACCTTTCTTCATAAGACAGGGTTTGCAGACCGGTCACCATTCTGGTCGCTCTTTTCTGAACTTGCTCCAGTTTGTTGATGTCTTTTTTAAAATGTGGTGCCCAAAACTGGACACAATATTCCAGATGAGGTCTGACCAAAGAGGAGTAGAGGGAAATAATGACTTCACGTGATCTAGACTGTATGCTTCTGTTAATACATCCTAGAATTGCATTTGCCTTTTTTGCTGCTGCATCACACTGTTGACTCATATTCAGTCTGTGATCTATTAGTATACCCAAGTCTTTTTCACATGTGCTGTCACTTAGCCCTATTCCTCCCATTCTATATATGCTTTTTTCATTTTTATTGCCCAGATGTAGTACTTTGCATTTCTCCCTGTTAAAAACCATTCTGTTAGTTGCTGCCCACTTCTCCAGTTTATTTAAATCTTTTTGAATCCTCTCTCTCTCTTCTCTAGTATTAGCTATCCCTCCTAGCTTTGTGTCATCAGCAAATTTAATCAGTTTACCCTCAATTCCTTCATCTAAATCGTTGATAAAGATGTTGAACAATACAGGGCCCAGGACAGAGCCCTGTGGTACCCCACTTGAGACATTCTTCCAACTGGATGTGCAGCCATTTACGACCACTCTTTGGGTCCGATCACTAAGCCAGTTATGAATCCACCTAACAGTTGCCTTGTCCATTCCATACTTAGTCATTTTTTCAATAAGGATTGTATGAGAGACTTTGTCAAATGCTTTGCTGAAGTCAAGATATACTATATCTACAGCATTTCCTTGATCCACCCAATCAGTGATACCGTCATAGAAGGAAATTAAGTTAGTCTGACATGACTTATTAGTTAGAAACCCATGCTGACTCTGTTTAATCACTTCATTCTTATCCAGGTATTGACATACATGTTGTTTAATAATTTGTTCAAAGATCTTTCCTGGTATAGAAGTCAGACTCACCGGCCTATAGTTGCCTGGGTCCACCTTCTTCCCCTTTTTGAAGATAGGAACAACATTTGCTCTTCTCCAGTCTTCTGGCACTTCTCCTGTTCTCCAAGAATTTTCAAAGATTATGGAGAGGGGTTCAAAAATTTCTTCTGCTATCTCCTTCAGTACTCTGGGGTGTAATTCATCTGGACCTGGAGACTTGAATTCATTTAGGTTAGCTAAGTGTTTCCTCACTATCTTTCTGTTTATAGATATCCTGGATTCTTCTATTCCCTTAATAGGACAGTGAATAACAGTTGATGTTGCATTTCCTTTCTGAGAGAAAACAGATGCAAAATAGGAATTTAAAAGTTCAGCCTTCTCAACATCCTGTCTTACCATTTCATTTTCATCCTGTAAAAATCCTATAGCATCTTTGACTTTTCTTTTACTTTTGACATATCCCCAAAATCCTTTATTATTGCTTTTGACATCTCTTGCAAGCCTCAGTTCATTTTCAGCTTTAGCTAATCTGAATTGTGCCCTGCAGGTTCTGCAGACAGCATTATATTCTTCTTTAGATATGCCTCCCTCTTTCCATTTTATAAACATTTTTTTCTTCCTTTTTAGCATGTGCTTAAGTTCTGTGTTCATCCATCCTGGTTTCCTTAAATGCTTCCTATTCTTCCCTCTTTTCGGAATTGTTAACAACTGTGCTTTGAGAATTTCATTTTTCAAGATTTCCCATCCTTCCTGGACATTTTTGTCTTTAAGGATATCCAGCCATTGGATCCCTCCAATTCTCTTTCTGAATCCCTTAAAATCTGCCTTTCTGAAATCTAACCTTGACGTCTGAGTCTTCACAGGTCTTCCACCTCTAGTTATCCAAAATTCTAAAATAGCATGGTCGCTACCTCCTAGGGTCCCAGCCACTTTTACCTCCTCAACCATTTCCTCCCTGTTTATAAGGATTAGATCCAAGGTAGCAGTTCCCCTTGTTTTCTCCCTTACCTTTTGGAAGATAAAGTTGTCAGCAAGAGAGGATAAGAATTTCCTTGACCTGTTAGTTTTGCCTGAGAGAGATTCCCAACAAATGTCTGGATAGTTGAAATCTCCCATGACAACTATGTCATATTTTTTGGAGAACTTGGCCATCTGATGCATAAAGAGTTCATCTATATCTTCGGCTTGCACAGGCGGCCTGTAGTAAATGCCTACAATGGTGTCCTTTCCATTGTTCTGTCCTTGTATTCTTACCCAAACAGTTTCCACAGAACTCCCAGTCTCTGAAGCTTCAATCTCTGTGCAGATATACGCGTTTCGAACATACAATGCGACACCCCCTCCTCGTTTATCAAGTCTGTTTCTTGCAAATAAGTTGTATCCTTCTAGTCTTGTATTCCAATCATGTGTATTGTCCCACCAAGTTTCAGTGATTCCAATGACATCATATTTCTTTTCCTGCGTTAGTAGTTCCAATTCTCCTTGTTTGTTGCCCATGCTTTGTGCATTAGTATAGAAACATTTTAGTTTGTGATTGGTTTCTCTTTCTCCAATATTTTTATTAATTAGATTCTTTCGTCTTTGTTCTTCCTTTCCACTTCTAATAGCAGAGTTCTCAATAGCATTTGTCAGGTGTATGGCTTTTTCTGGTCTTTTGCTTCCCTTCCCATGTTGTTCTAGTTTAAAGCTCTCCTTACAAGTGTAGCAAGGCGACTTCCAAATACATGCTTTCCAGTCTTCGTAAGGTGCACCCCATCTCTAGCAAGTAGTCCATCGTATAAGTAGTTCACTCCGTGATCCAGAAATCCAAATCGTTGCTGACGGCACCATCGACGTAGCCAGTTGTTCACCTGCAGAATCTTATTCCACCTCCTTGTTCCATGGCCATCCACTGGGAGGATGGAAGAGAAGACCACCTGCGCTCCCAGTTCTTTCACTTTCTTGCCTAAGTCTTCAAAGTCTCTGCAGATGATTTCCAGGTCGTTTCTTGCGGTGTCATTTGTCCCCACATGTAGTAGCAGGAATGAGCCTGAGTCTGAGCCTGCCTCATGCTGTATAGACATATATTTTGAATGTGTACGCTATCCATACATGTTATCCGGTGATATGGTACCCTTTCTAACCTTTGTGCAATCACGTGCAATCCATACTGGGCCTAACACCGTCTGAGCCTGCCTCCTGAGACATATAATTTGAATGTGTACGCTATCCATACATGTTATCCAGGGATACGGTACCCTTTCTAACCTTTGTGCAATCACGTGCAATCCATACTGGGCCTAACTCCGTCTGAGCCTGCCTCATGCTGTATAGACATACATTTTGAATGTGTACGCTATCCATACATGTTATCCGGGGAAACGGTACCCTTTCTAACCTTCGTGCAATCACGTGCAATCCATACTGGTCCTAACACCGTCTGAGCCTGCCTCCTGAGACATATTTTGAATGTGTACGCTATCCATACATGTTATCTGGGGATACGGTACCCTTTCTAACCTTTGTGCAATCACGTGCAATCCATACTGGGCCTAACACCGTCTGAGCCTGCCTCATGCTGTATAGACATATTTTGAATGTGTACGCTAACCATACATGTTATCCGGTGATACGGTACCCTTTCTAACCTTTGTGCAATCACGTGCAATCCATACTGGGCCTAACACCGTCTGAGCCTGCCTCCTGAGACATATATTTTGAATGTGTACGCTATCCATACATGTTATCTGGGGATACGGTACCCTTTCTCACCTTTGTGCAATCACGTGTAATCCATACTGGGCGTGAGAACGGCTGGCGAGCTGTTAAGCAAGCTACAGCACCTGTCCAGACAAGTACAGGGATTCCCTAGCGAGGAGACTTATTTGATTGTTTTCAATGTTGGGACAGCAATTTTTGGGGAGCACTATACTCTGGAGAATGATAGATGGGGCCCACCATACACTGGAACATTCCAAAGGTGGACATCAGACACTGGAGCAGCATTTACAGGGCCCATTATATACTAGAGCATTAGAAATGGGGCCCATTATGTTTGGAGCATTATTTGGGCCCATAAGACAGTGGAGCTTCATCCATGGGGACCAACATATACTGTAGCATTATGTGGAGCTCATCATATACTGTTTCAAACATTATATGGGACCAGTGATTCTGTATGGAGAAATAGATGGGCCTCGTCATGAGATGTAAAAAGTGAGGTATTTTTCATTGTACTATACCGCTATTTCTCTGCCGTATCGGAGCATGATGAGTTGTGGTATGTGTTAAAGGGGCGCTCTTTCGCCCAGGGCACATGAAAACCTGGAGCCAGCCCTCCCCCCCCACAGTTTGTAGCCAAATAACCCCCATTTTTCAGTGCGTAACTTGTATTATGAAGTTAATTAAGGTTGACAAGCTTAAGAAAGAAGAATTGATGCTTTTGGCATTCAAATGGGCACTGTAGGTGTGTTTCCTGTCCTCCTCTCACTGCCGACTTTTATTCCCCATTGACTTACATTGGGTTTCGTGTTTCGGGACGACCCCGACTTTTCCCTATAATCGGACGATCTTGCTCGACCCGACTTTTGGAAAAGTCGGGTTTCACGAAACGAAACGCGACCCTAAAAAACCAAAAGTCGCTCAACTCTAATGCAGAGCATTAGAAAGAGAGGAACCTACCGCATGGCGGGTAAGTGAAATGACACGCTGGAGACTCTGCCTGTCAGAGCAGGGTTCCAACATGATGCTAACACTTTCATTTCTTGTTTGAGGGATTTTCATCCATTTTTCCTTAGAAAATTCTTCTAGTTGTGTGAGATTCCTAGTTTGTCTTTCATGCACTGCTATTTTGAGGTCTAGCCACAGATTTTCAATGAAGTTGGGGACTGTGCATGCCATTGTAAAACCTTCAGCTTGCACCTTTTGAGGCAGCCTATGGTGAATTTTGATGTATGTTTAAGAAAAGCCATCCTCTTTTCAATTTCAGCTTTTTTTATAGATGGTGTTACGTTGGCATCAAGAATTTTTTGACATGTCACCATTCTTACCTCTATCTTTGCCATTGGTTGCAACACAACTCCAAAGCATAATTAATCCACCCCCAAGCTTAATGATTGGCCTGATGTTCTTTTCCTGAAATTCTTTGCCATTTTTTCTTCACACCTCATTGTTCACTGAGGCCAAAGAGTTCTAATTTAACCCCTTCCTGACATCAGACGTACTATCTCGTCCATGGGAGCCGGGCCCCTATGCCCATGGACGGGATAGTACGTCTAGTGCGATCAGCGGCGCCCACGTGGTGAGCGCCGCTGATCGCGGCCGGGTGTCAGCTGATTATCACAGCTGACACCCGGCACTATGTGTCAGGGGCGGTCACGGACCGCCCCCGACACGTTAACCCCTTGCACACCGCGATCAAACATGATCGCGGTGTACCGGGAGTTAAAGGGAAGCATCGGCAGGGAGGGGGCTCCCTCCGTGCTTCCCTGAGCCCCCCACGGCAGCGCAATGTGCAGCGCTGCTGCGGGGGACTCCTTTCCTCCAGGCCCCCAGGTCCAAGATGGCGACGGGGGCCTTCAAGGGACTGGAGGAAGCTGGCTTCCTCAGTGCCTGCAAAGCGCAGGCATGAGGAAGCCTTGTGCACTGCCTGTGACAGATTGCTGATCTGTCAGTGTGATCTGTGATGTGACAGATCAGCAATCTGTCACAGGACAGTGATGTCCCACCTGGGACTATGTAATAAAGTAAAAAAAAAAATTAAAAAAAAATGTAAAAATAATTTAAAAAAAATCGCCAAATAAATAAGTAAAAAAAAAAAAAAAAAAAAATATTCCCCAATAAATTCATTTTTTGAAAATAAAAAACCCCCAAAACAATAAAAGTACACATATTAGGTATCGCCGCGTCCGTAATGACCCGCCCTATCAAACTGTCCCATTAGTTAACCCCTTTAGCGAACCCCTTAAAAAATAAAAATAAAAAACGAAGCAAAAAATAATGATTTATTATCATACCGCCAAACAAAAAGTGTAATAACGCGCGATCAAAAAGACACATATAAATATCCATGGTACCGCTGAAAACGTCATCTTGTCCTGCAAAAAACGAGCTGCCACACAGCATCATCAGCAAAAAAATAAAAAAGTTATAGCTCGCAGAATAAAGCGATGCAAAAATAATTATTTTTTATATAAAATAGTTCATTGCATAAAACCCGACAAAACATAAAAAAACGACCTAAATGAGGTATCACTGTAACCATACTGACCCGAAGAATAAAACCGCTTTATCAATTTTACCGCACGCGGAACGGTGTAAACGCACTCCCCCAAAAGAAATTCATGAAACGCTGGTTTTTGTTCATTCTGCGTCCCAAAAATCGGAATAAAAAGCGATCAAAAAATGTCACGTGCCCGAAAATTGTACCAATAAAAACGTCAACTCGTCCCGCAAAAAATAAGACCTCACATGACTCGGTGGCTCAAAATACGGAAAAATTATAGCTCTCAATATGTGGTGATGCAAAAACTATTTTTACAATAAAAAGCGACTTTTAGCGTGCGACAGCTGCCAAAAATAAAAACCGCCATAAATAGTAAATCAAACCCCCCGTTATCACCCCCTTAGTTAGGGAAAAATAATAAAATTAAAAAAAGTATTTATTTCCATTTTTCCATTAGGGCTAGGGTTAGGGCTAGGGTTAGGGCTAGGGGTGTGTTGGGGTTCGGGTTGGAGTTAGAATTGGGGCTTTCCACTGTTTGGGCACATCAGGGGCTCTCCAAATGCAACATTGCGTCTGATCTCAATTCCAGCCAATTCTGAGTTGAAAAAGTCATATGGTGCTCCTTCCCTTCCAAGCTCTGCCATGCGCCCAAACAGTGTTTTACCCCCACATGTAGGGTATCAGCCTACTCAGGACAAATTGCAAAACAATTTTTGGGGTTCAATTTCTCCTGTTACTCTTAGGAAAATAAAAAATTGGGGGCAAAAATATCATTTTTGTGGAAAATGATTTTTTTATTTTCACGTCCGAGCGTTATAAACTTCTGTGAAGCACTTGGGGGTTCAAAGTGCTCACCACACATCTAGATAAGTTCCTTAGGGGGTCTAGTTTC
This sequence comes from Dendrobates tinctorius, assembly GCF_039654945.1. Classification (NCBI taxonomy): domain Eukaryota; kingdom Metazoa; phylum Chordata; class Amphibia; order Anura; family Dendrobatidae; genus Dendrobates; species Dendrobates tinctorius. The sequence continues at coordinate 99,495,342 of NW_027361690.1, read as the reverse complement.
CAAAATGGTGTCATTTGTGGGGGGTTTCCACTGTTTAGGTACATTAGGGGCTCTCCAAAGGCAACATGACACCCGCAGACCATTCCATCAAAGTCTGCATTCCAAAACGTCACTACTTCCCTTCCGAGCCCCGACGTGTGCCCATACAGTAGTTTTCTCCCACATATGGGGTATCGGCATACTCAGGACAAATTGGACAACAACTTTTGTGGTCCAATTTCTCCTGGTACCCTTGGGAAATTAAAAAAAATGGTGACTAAAAGATCATGTTTGTGGAAAAAAATACAAATTTTTTATTTTCACGCCCGGGCGTTATAAACTTCTGTGAAGCACTGGGGGGTTCAAAGTGCTCACCACACATCTAGATAAGTTCCTTAGGGGGTCTAGTTTCCAAAATGCTGTCATTTGTGGGGGGTTTCCACTGTTTTGGTACATCAGGGGTTTTCCAAACGCGACATGGTGTCCGATCTCAATTCCAGCCAAAAACATCAAATGGCGCTGCTTCCCTTCCGAGCTCTGCCATGCGCCCAAATAGTGGTTTACCCCCACATGTGGGGTATCAGCATACTCAGGACAAATTCCACAATAACTTTTAGGGTCCTGTTACCCTTGGGAAAATAAAAATTGGGATGAAAAGATCATTTTTGTGGAAAAAATATGATTTTTTAATTGTACCGCTGTACGTTATAAACTTCTGTAAAGCCCTTGTGGGTTCAAAGTTCTCACCACATATCTAGATAAGTTCCTTGGGGGGTCTAGTTTCCAAAATGGGGTCACTTGTAGGGGGTTTCCACTGTTTAGGTACATCAGGGACTCTCCAAACGTGACATGGCGTCCGATCTGAATTCCAGCCAATTTTGCATTGAAAAAGTCACACGGCGCTCCTTCCATTCTGAGCTCTGCCATGCACCGAAACAGTGGTTCCCCCCCACATATCAGGTATCTGCGTACTCAGGACAAATTGCACAATAACTTTTGCAGTCCAATTTCTCCTGTTACCCTTGGTAAAATAAAAAAAATTGAACCTGAAGTATTTTTTTTATGAAAAAAAGTTAGATGTTCATTTTTTTTTTAAATATTCAAAAAAAATTCCTGTGACGCACCTAAAGGGTTAATAAACTTCTTGAATATGGTTTTGAGCACTTTAAGGGGTGCAGTTTTTAGAATGGTGTCACTTTTGGGTATTTTCTATCATATAGACCCCTCAAAGTGACTTCAAATGTGATGTGGTCCTAAAAATAAAATGGTGTTGTAAAAATGAGAAATCGCTGGTCAACTTTTAACCCTTATAACTTCCTAACAAAAAAAATTTTGGTTCCAAAATTGTGCTGATGTAAAGTAAACATGTGGGAAATGTTAGTTATCAAGTTTTTTGTGTGCCGTATCTCTGTGATTTAAGGGCATAAAAATTCAAAGTTGGAAAATTGCAAAATTTTCAAAATTTTCGCCAAATTTCCGTTTTTCTCACAAATAAACGCAAGTTATTTGAATGAAATTTTACCACTAACATGAAGTACAATATGTCACGAGAAAACAATGTCAGAATCACCGGGATCCATGGAAGCGTTCCAGAGTTATGACCTCATAAAGGTACAGTGGTCAGAATTGTACAAATTGGCCCGGTCATGAACGTGCAAACCACCCTTGGGGGTGAAGGGGTTAAACTCATTGGTCCACAAAACTTGTTTCCAAATTTCATCAGGCTTATTTAAATGTTATTTTGCATACTTCTGGTGCTGAATGTTAGGTTGAGGACAAAGGAGAGGTTTTCTTCTGAAGACTCTTCCATGAAGCCATATTTGTGGAGGCTTCTCTGAACAGTAGAACAATGTACAACCACTCCAGAGTCTGCTAAATCTTTCTGAAGGTCTTCTGCAGTGAAGCGGGGGTTCTGTCATCAGAGGTCTTTCTTGCCTATGATGACGAGACTTTTGCAAACTCTTCTTTAAGCAACAGGAAATATTAGTCTAAAATGGCTCCAGTGACCAGTGTGAAAATTGCAAAATTTATCCTTTGTTGTACAGATTGAAAAAATGACACTTTTAAAAATACTAGATGGTGGCCCGATTCTAACGCATCGGGTATTCTAGAATATGTACAGGACTGTGCCTGTGTAATGAGCGATGCAGCAGTGATGCCTTTAACGGCTGTAATGTGCCTGTACAATAAGTGATGCGGCCGTGTTGCCGCGACGACTAAGCAACTGTCAACAAGCGACCAATCAGCGAGGCAGGATTTCCGTTACAGACAATTATATAGTAGATAATAATCTTTAATAATCTTTATTTTTATATAGCGTTAACACATTCCGCAGCGCTTTACAGTTTGCACACATTTTCATCACTGTCCCCGATGGGGCTCACAATCTAAATTCCCTATCAGTATGTCTTTGGAGTGTGGGAGGAAACCCACGCAAACACGGGGAGAACATACAAACTCCTTGCAGATGTTGTCCTTGGTGGGATTCGAACCCAGGACCCCAGCGCTGCAAGGCTGCAGCGCTAACCACTGAGCCACCGTGCTGCCCTTGATATACATATTATGAACAAATCTGTTTTAAAGAATAGGTCATTTTCTCATTACCGTATATACTCGTGTATAAGCTTAGATTTTCAGCACATTTTTTGTGCTGAAAACACCCCCAATCGGCTTATACACGAGTCACTGTAACTGTAACTAACTGTCCCCGCTGCTAAAGAGAAATGAATATTCATTTCTCTTATAGCAGTGACAGCTGCAGCCACCGGCTTCCAGAAGACATCATACTCACCCTCCTCTGCGCCATCGCTGTATCTCCGTTGGTCCCGGCACCAGCAGCTCTTCCTGTGCTGAGGATCACGTGGCACCGCTCATTAAGGTAATGAATATGCACGCATCACCACTCCAATGAGTGGAGAGCATATTCATTATCCTAATAGGCGGGGCCATGTGATCACAGGAAGAACTGCTGGCACCGTAACGAGATCCAGTGACAGTGCTCAGGCAGGACATGGACTGGGGGAGCCATGCATATCAGGACAGTTACAGGGGGAGCCATGCATGCAATGACAGGGACTGTGGTAGTCGTGCATACAATGACAGGGACCAGGGGAAGCGTGCATACAATTACAGGGGCCAGGGAGCCATGCATACAATGACATGGAATGGAGGAGCCGTGCATGCAATGACAGGGACCAGAGGAGCCATGCATTCAATGACAGGGACTGGGGGAGCAGTGCATACAAGACTAAGAGCACTACACGTGTTTGAAACGCGTCCAGTTATCTAGGACATTCCTTCCTCCAGTATACACTGGTTATCAAGCAGCTTATTACCTTTCAATTTGCTTCAATAAAGATTTTGGATTTTATCTCCGGAGCAGGATACTTTTTTTTTTTTCACAAGTACCTGACGTCAAGCAGAGACGCTTCCTTGCTCGGATAGAACTACTCATGTGCGGTGTGGACATCACTATAAGGGTGAGCTGAATCAACTTTTTTCTAGTGCATACAATGACAGGGACTGGGGGAGCCGTGCATACAATGACAGGGACCGGGGGAGCCGTGCATACAATGACAGGGACCAGAGGAGCTGTGCACATAATGACAGGGACCGGGGGAGCCGTGCATATAATGACAGGGACCGGGGGAGCCGTGCATATAATGACAGGGACCGGGGGAGCCGTGCATACAATGACAGGGACCGGGGGAGCCGTGCATACAATGACAGGGACCGGGCGAGCCGTGCATACAATGACAGGGACTGGGAGAACCGTGCATACAATGACAGGGACTGGGGGAGCAGTGCATACAATGACAGGGACCGGGGGAGCCGTGCATATAATGACAGGGACCGGGGGAGCCGTGCATATAATGACAGGGACCGGGGGAGCCGTGCATATAATGACAGGGACTGGGGGAGCCGTGCATACAATGACAGGGACCGGGGGAGCCGTGCATACAATGACAGGGACCGGGGGAGCCGTGCATACAATGACAGGGACCGGGGGAGCCGTGCATACAATGACAGGGACCAGGGGAGCCGTACATACAATGACAGGGACCAGGGGAGCCGTGCATATAATGACAGGGACCGGGGGAGCCGTGCATGCAATGACAGGGACCGGGGGAGCCATGCATGCAATGACAGGGACCGGGGGAGCCATGCATATCTGGCTTATAATCGAGTGAATAAACTTACCCAGTTTTTCTTGGCAAAATTAGGTGCCTCGGCTTATACTCGGGTCGACTTATACTCAAGTATATACGGTATATATTCTTTTCAAATGTCTAAGCTAGATAGTGTTTTCATGTTGGGTTTGCACTCAGATACAGTTAGGTCCATATATATTTGGACAGAGACAACATTTTTCTAATTTTGTTTCTAGACATTACGACAATGAATTTTAAACAAAACAATTCATATGCAGTTGAAGTTCAGACTTTCAGCTTTCATTTGAGGGTATCCACATTAAAATTGGATGAAGGGTTAAGGAGGTTCAGCTCCTTAACATGTGTCACCCTGTTTTTAAAGGGACCAAAATAATTGAACAATTGACTCATGGACACGTGTGGGCAATCCCTTTGTTATGTCATTCTCAATTAAGCAGATAAAAGGCCTGGAGTTGATTTGAGGTGTTGTGCTTGCATTTGGAAGGTTTTGCTGTGAAGGAAACAGCGGTCAAAGGAGCTCTCCATGCAGGTGAAACAAGCCATCCTTAAGCTGCAAAAACAGAAGAAACCCATCCGAGAAATTGCTACATTAGGAGTGGCAAAATCTACAGTTTGGTACATCCTGAGAAAGAAAGGAAGCACTGGTGAACTCATCAATGCAAAAAGACCTGGGCGCCCACGGAAGACAACAGTGGTGGATGATCGCAGAATAATCTCCATGGTGAAGAGAAACCCCTTCACAACAGCCAACCAAGTGAACAACACTCCCCAGGAGGTAGGCGTATCAATATCCAAATCTCCCATAAAGAGAAGACTGCATAAAAGTAAATACAGAGGGTTCACTGCACAGGGCAAGCCACTCATAAGCATCAAGAATCAAAAGGCTAGACTGGACTTTGCTAAAAAAAAAACATCTAAAAAGGCAGCACAGTTATGGAAGAACATTCTTTGGACAGATGAAACCAAGATCAACCTCTACCAGAATGATGGAAAGAGAAAAGTATGGTGAAGGCGTGGTGGAGCTCATGATCCAAAGCATACCACATCATCTGTAAACCACAGCGGAGGCAGTGTGATGGCTTGGGCATGCATGGCTGCCACTGGTACTGGGTCACTAGTGTTTATTGATGATGTGACACAGGACAGAAGCAGCCGAATGAATTCTGAGGTATTCAGAGCCATACTGTGTGCTCAGATCCAGCCAAATGCAGCCAAACTGATTGGTCGTCGTTTCATAATACAGATGAACAATGACCCAAATCATGAAGCCAAAGCAACCCAGGAGTTTATTAGAGCAAAGAAGTGGAATATTCTTGAATGACCAAGTCAGTCACCTGATCTCAACCCAATTGAGCATGCATTTCACTTGTTAAAGACTAAACTTCAGACAGAAAGGCCCACAAAACAAACAGCAACTGAAAACCACCGCAGTGAAGGCCTGGCAGAGCATCAAAAAGGAGGAAACACAGCATCAGGTGATGTCTATGAGTTCAAGACTTCAGGCAGTCATTAACAACAAAGGGTTTTCAACCAAGTACTAGAAATGAACATTTTATTTACAATTACTTAATCTGTCCATTTACTTTTGGTTCCTTTAAAAACAGGGTGGCACATGTTAAGGAGCTGAAACTCCTAAACCCTTCATCCAATTTTAATGTGGATACTGTCGGGATCCCTCAGATTACTCTTTCATCTGAAGGACCGATGTTCTTGGGTGTGAAGCATCATATGTCTCTAATTAAATCAGCTCCGTGGAGAAGAACTACACAGACACCAGCTGTATGGTACAACTCAGGATGCCTCCAAGACGCCTCTGGCTTATCAGTTAGGCTTCCGTCTTTTATAGTAAAGAATTTAAACATTTTACAGACATGCGCAGTACAAATGATTTTACAACTTGTTTTCGACAAAGAAAGTCATTTAGGCGAAAAAGCAGAGGTATTTGACCTTGGTTCACAAGGGAGATGTCTGAGACATCTCCTCGAAGAACAGATAAGGTTTTAAACAAGAGAATGCAACATAGACAGAACTCAATTTAACTCCTTCAGTTCCTATTATACCCCCCTTTGACATCTTCATTTTCCACAATCTGGAACACTGGATCCTGCAACAACAGCGGATAGTGGCTCGTTCACCAGGTACTATCCCAGGCCGACGGGTTGCCCAAGGGAGACAGGTCTTCTACCTTCTCCATCCCCCAGATACTGAAGCCACGTCCATCATTGCAAGAGTACGCTCCTTCATGCCAGAAATGAGATGTCAATCTAGGACTCAAAGGAATAATAGTTAAATTCTTGTTGTTTACAGTCAAACTTCCTTATCTATTTCTACATCTTTTCTTGCATACAGAGATACACCAAAAAACAAGTTTCAATAGCACATATATTACGAAGATACAAACAACAATACGTAATAGACTTAGTATAATCCCAGTTATCCAGCCTCCAATACCCTTAAACCAATTAGCTGGATTAAGAAAGGAGAATGTATCTGACCACCAACTATCCTTAGTACGATCATTGTCTTTATTGTACTGATCTCTAAGTTTTTGAACATCCTCTATTTTTGATCTTAACTTTAAACTACTGTTGGGATCTATATAATGACAGCAAGCTGGTCCGATGACTTGACACATACCTCCTTGCGCTGCAGTTAAATAATCTAATACTATGGTATGCTGATTAGTGACTATAATAAGCTGATTTTGGACAGCAACGGTGGTGTTCAATATATCCAATATATCCCATATTTGGTCATCTAAGTAATCTGTAGCCCTGACTAATTTATCCCACATTTGAGTAATCATAGGATAAATAAAAATAGAGCTGACAATTTTATTGGCCACACTCATCTGCACTATATGTGGTCTCCCAGAGGGACGAGGTGTATTGTCAGCAGCTCTTTTGTACAACGTGTGTTTAGGTATGCTCTGAGTATTCAACTGGTCATTCGGAATAACAAAGGTAGCTGGAGTCAAACGACCCAGAGTACAAGCACCTTTTACCCCTACTGGCAACCATTTATATGCATTGTCTCCACATACCCAGTACATGTCACTAGGTAGGTCCCATAGGGCTGAATGTTGTAATACCAGTCTATGAACTAAATCTATGAACGCAGATACATTCTGAACCATACACCAATTTGGAAGTTGTCCTAAAGGGCTACACTACCCTACATCGGGATTTCCACAGGTGGGAGTTCCTTTCTCATATCCAGATGACTCGTTGCAAGGTATATTACCTGAAATATTAAAACAAGTTTCATTATTGCCCTGGGGAAATAAATTGGAATACTCCCAGGACGTGTTATGCAACCTTCTTTCTAGCAGTATTGGTTTGAAGGCATCAGTAGAGTGGGAAGTTACATTAAAACTAACTTGTAGGCCATACATTGGAATTTGCCCCAGGTAGGTTAATCGAGTTCTATTCCTGGGTACCCAAGCCCCCCCTTTATATGCCAGATATTGAAGGTATGTATTACTTCCTGAAAGATTACCCTGCCACCAAGGGTATCCTACCCATCCCACAATAGGTATTCCAACAATTGTGTTCCATAACTTCACATTATTTGTGGCATTATTAGCAAGTGTATCAGAACAACTGGTCCAGGCAAATAATTCCTCGGGTGGCATAGGAATAACAAGGAACGGAATACTAGTGGCTGATACTGGTGAATGTGTGCAGATCCAGCAAATGATTTGACCAATCATTTAGTATTTTTTCATGATGTTGTATAAACTTATTATTCAAGGACATTGGAGAATTTAGATTGTCCCACGCAGCTACCATTATTACAGATAATGCAACAAAACCAAACCAAAACATTATGCACTCTTATGCTTTGTTAACTCCTGTGGCTAGTTTGCAATGCGATGCGTGGATCCAGGTTGGTCGTCCTTCCAACTTAACAGAAGTAGGCGTTGTTAGGAGTACTTGGTAAGGTCCTTGATATCGGGGTTCAAGGGTCTTTCTGGAGTGTTTCTTGACATATACGTAATCACCAGGTTGTAGACAGTGATTCCTTCCACACTATCTGGATCTGGAGTGGAAGAGAAAACTAGAGAATGCATTTGAGTTAAATGCTTTTGCAACTGGATTACATAACTTGTCAAATTATCCACATTGAGTGTTAAGACCTGTGGGTAGTACAACCCTGTGTTCGGTGGTCTTCCAAACAGTATCTCGAAGGGTGACAGTTTAGTTTTCCCCGTGGGTGTGTACCTTACTGAGAATAATGCTAATGGGAGACACTCGGGCCATGGTCTATGGGTCTGCTCCATGGTTTTCTGTATTTTCAATTTCAGTGTCCCGTTCATTCTTTCTACCTTCCCTGAACTCTGTGGGTGGTAGGGTGTATGAAATGCCTGTTCTACACCTATCATTTGCATGACATTTTGCATTACCTCAGCAGTAAAGTGTGTACCTCTGTCTGATTCAATTGTTTCAGGGACACCGAATCGTGGTACTAGTTCCATCACCAGTTTCTTTGCAGTGGCTCGAGCTGTAGCCGTTTTCACCGGGTAGGCCTCTGGCCATCCAGAGAAGAGATCTACACATACTAGGATATTTGCATACACTCCTACCTTGGTAGCTGTATGTCGTCAATCTGCCGTCTCTGAAACGGGTAGAGAGGCCTAGGTGTCGCTTTCTTAGGGACTTTTACTGTTTTACCTGGGTTGTGCTGTGCACAGATGAGGCATGATTGCACAAATGTTTCGCGGCTGCGCAACTGAAGCCAGGAGCGATCCAGAAGGCATCTACCATGGCACACATGTGACTTTTTGAGGTGTGATTGGGGCCATGTGCTGCTTGCGCCATGATTGGGAACAGGGACTTTGGTGGGCACATTTTATCCTTATTCTCCCATACTCCATTTGAGTTCAGCTCAGCTCCCAGTCTCCCCCGGTGTACCTTCTCTGTTTGGGCAGCCTTTTGCTGGAGGGATTTCAGGACATCTAGACCCAATGTGGCTGGAATACGCTGACTCCCCGCCACCGTCCACTGCTCTCTCTAGGCCGCCTTGTGCTATTTTAGCAGCCTCGTTCGCCCTTCTATTGCCCTCTACCTCCACGGAGTCACCTTTGTGTGTGCTTTTACCTTGACAATGCCAACCTGGACTGGTAACATCAATGCCTCCATCAATTGTTTCACCAGCTCTGCATTTTTAATGGGCTTCGAATCTGTGAAAATATTAGCGACTTTACCTGCAGCGGCTCTACACGCCTCAGTGAGTGCCTTCAACTCTGCCTCCTGCGCCGACATGTGAGGAGAGAGTGGTTCCGCTCGGATTACCTCATGTGAGGATACTACTGCATATCCAGTGTAGAATCGTCCATCCTGGTGGTATCTGGGGCCATCTACAAAAAAGAAACTCAAAGTCTGCATTAGGAACAGGTTTTTCATGAATGTGTGCAAACCCAACTGTCTCCTGACTCATCAGTTCTATGCAGACATGTTCATGCGTCATGTCAAAGTATCCTTCCTCACTTGCCAATACGGTCACCAATTCCCCCTTTTCTGAATCCATAGGCAGGAGGGTGGCTGGATTCAGAACGTTACATCTTTTGAGGAGTGACATACTCAGGAATTAGTAGAGCACACTCAAGTCGGAGCTGTCTGGCCATAGACAGATGTTTTGGTTGAACTTGTAGGAGTATGGCATGGATGTCATGTGGGGAATAGATTGTCAAAAGAAACGTCAGTGTCATCTCACATGCCTTCCCTATTACGTCTCCACTTTTTTCCTTGTGCTCCAGCATACATGACAGGTCGTTTTATTATCCTTGTTTGCTCAATTTCTTTAGCTACCTTAAGGAGGTCTTTCGGATCTACATGTCTCCATTCAGGTCTGGCTGTCTGTACTGCGTCTCGTAAGTCTTTGTTCATACCGTCAATGAATGCATTCACCAGTATTCTAACATCAAGTGGGTTTATGCAAATGTACCCCATGTCTGCCCATTTCAGCTGTAACCGTCCAAAGTACATCTCTACACTCTCTCCTCTTTGCTGTGTCACATTAGTCAGGAGTACAGACTGCTCTGATTGTTCCACTGCAGCCCATTGTCTTAGTGACTCACAGTACGTCTCCCCAGATTGTGCAGATTTATCATCCATGCCCCAAGCCTGATTCTTTGTCACATCTGTGTGTGTCTTAATTATATGATCTAGTGCGTCACCTGCCTTTAAACTCATCAACCTCTCTAGGTCTGCCCAGGTACACTTATATGTCTGCTGTACTTCCTTTATGTGTCTGTAAAACGGGAATGGTTGGTCTTCAGGGGCAGGCAGCTGCTTCAGCAAAGCTAGCTGGTCAGAGGGGCTCCAGGGATAATACACCTGTATCTTTCTTATTCTAGTCACACTTCTAGGTCCTGCTGGGGTTGGCCGTCTGATGTCTACTGTCAGCTTACTCCTCAAGGGCCAATGTCCCCACTACCCACTATCCACACTATTATGTCAGCTTCTTATGATCTTGTCTGGATAAGATTTAGTGCAATTCTCTTAGGTCAGTAGCACAGGTCACACAAGTAGCTATTCAGTCTGGGTTTGTCTGAGTCTGACCACAGTGTTTACAAGTCCATCTGTTTTTTCTGGGTCTCTGGTTACACTTTGTCAATCAAACATTCATAATACACCTTCCACACTGCTGCACATTCTCAAGCATCATTTATTCACTTGCTATTTTCTTCCCTTGTCTGTGCCTTTTTGTACATCCAAACATTCACACTCTGGTATTTTTGCCTTTTTCAATGTTTGTCCCACTTGTTTTACTGCTTCCTTCCTTCTCTGTCTCTTGTAATTTGACACAATTTGCTATACAAATCAATCACACAACTAGAAGCAGGTTCAAACACATTAATGACCAAGCAATCACTTACAATTCCCTTCTAAATTAGGCACCATATCTTACTTTTAACTTCCAATCTTCAATTAAGTACTGTTGCTTTAAAATGCACAAATCTTTCAGCTTGTACCTTACGGATAGAATTACAGAGAATTTTGAGCACAACTCACACTCAGCAGAGATAAGAGCGAAGGGAGAAGAAACTACGCAGCGCCATCCTTCACCCCTCCCGTCAGAATGCAGCGTCGTCCTTCACAGAATTCTGTAGTTATTTAGACTTATCAAAATCAATTTCTACAAAGAAACTCAAAATCACGGGATTTCACTGTAAGGGCAGATAACTGTATAATGAGATTAACCATGTCTTGCCCTTTTTCTGGCCAAATGCATTCAGGAAACTTTACAATGTAATGCCACATATAACACTAACTATATCATTACTCAATTCATTCAGTCTCAGATGTAGATTTGAAATATCTATAACGCATCTGTCCGGGATTCCACCACAACTAGAAAGGTCACAAATCTCTTGACACAAAAATGATGTGTGATGATTCATTCATACGTGCTCATTCACTGATTTTTTTTTTTTTTTTATACTCAATTACTCATCTCTCATCTTATTCAGAGGTTCTCATAGACATATATACAAGGATTCACACAGCCTGCCTATCTTGCACTTTGGATTTGATTAATACTTTTTCCAGGTTCTTTGCTGCACTACTTCCATATCTATCCTCAATTATATCACATAACCGATTTCCTTCTTCAGGTATCTTTCCCTGACTGTTCCCCATCTTATCTTTTATTCTTATCCTGTCTCTCTTGTTGTCTTCCTGTTAGTCCCCTGCCTTAGGTGGTGTATTGGGTAAGCTCAAGACTAGGCTCTACTATACCTCGTTACCTTCTTCCTAAGGTGCTAACAGGCTAAATGGAGTGTCTGTTCCTCGGTGTACTACGTGTTTCGTGTACTTATATGCTATGTAGCATCCGAACAGAAATACTCCCACAACACACAGGATTGTAAATAAAGTGTCCATCTACTGGGGTTCTTCAGTCATATCCTGTCACAGGCTCATTTCACGGTCCTGTGCTCATTCGGTCACACTCTTATCTGTCACAAGGTTTATTCGTAAAGGGTGTTGATTTAAGCTTAGGCGGTGACCTCCCCGAAAGGACGCTGTCACATGACCCAGTTAGGCAATATCACCACTCTTTGAACGAATACCTACTGTGCAGCTTATTTTTCTACTTTCCACAACCTTTCAAATCAAAGTAGCCATTCAACAACCTCCTGTATTCCTAGTGCGGAACCGTCTATTGTGAAAAACTTGTCCGTCCGGGCTGCGCAGTATGAACTGTTCACCCAGCCTTATATTCCGTAATGTCAGACCTCTCCCATTTTGATTTGCATCAGCTCTTTTTCTAAAAATAGCTGTGCACACACAGAACCTACAGTAACCTCTCATTCGAGCAGAAATTACATATGCGTGTCACACCCGATTTCCTCAGAGTTCTTATATGGACCTGATTTTACGGCCCCCTCCTCTACTAGATTCCCCTTTATACGGACCTTAGTTATAATGATAGATTATGAAGAGCAGAGAAGAGAAAAATTGATCTCTTACCTGGCCAGGTGTTTAGGTCTGCTGTTCATAATTTCATCAGTAACTGGAGTGGTCTGTAGATCGGGTAGTCTTGGAGAGGTGCCTATATCAATACCTTCAAATGAAAGCTGAAAGTCTGAACTTCAACTGCATATGAATTGTTTTGTTTAAAATTCATTGTGGTAATGTCTAGAACCAAAATTAGAAAAATGTTGTCTCTGTCCAAATATATAAGGACCTAACTGTAAGTAACTCCAGATACAGGATCAAATTCAGATGGGGAATATCAGAATTCCAAGCAGAAATCTAGCAGTAGTCTCCTACTAAAAGATTCAATACTAATATTGAATAATAATCAGGAAACTTTATACATCAAACTGAATTTATATAGAAACATGTACACCAAATGTATATCACTAACTGTACATAGAAACAGTAACAATACTAAGGTAATTGCATAGACACGGCAACACAATCTTACAGAGCCAGATCCATGAGATCACCAAGAGATCTTCCTCAGCTGAAGACACTGGTTAGTATCCAGAACAGGAAGAAGAACGATTAAACAGTTGAGAATGTACAGCTTTTTTGACTAAAAGAGAAACAAGACTTGTCCTTCACCGCCAACCCTGCTAAAAGTAAACTTCACTACATGTCACCTAGATTCCATGTGGGTATTAAGATGGTGAGCATTTCTCAACTTAAAACCCAACCTATCAGAAGCCAAGGTTGGCAACCTAAGCTGCTGTAATTATATGTCAATCAATCCCGATTGTTCACTGGGTGGTCAGCCTGGGATGCACTTGCCACCCTTCTTTCATGTGCGAAGATTCTCCTTCCATTATATTTCACTGGTCTTGTGGCATGTACTGTATGTGTATTCCTAAATGGAATATACAGTGGGTATGGAAAGTATTCAGACCCCTTTACATTTTTCACTCTTTGTTTTATTGCAGTCATTTGGTAAATTCAAAAAAGTTCATTTTTTCCTCATTAATGTACACTCTGCACCCCATCTTGACTGAAAAAAACAGAAATGTAGAAATTTTTGCAAATTTATTAGCAAAGAAAAATTGAAATATCACATGGTCATAAGTATTCAGACCCTTTGCTCATTATTGAGTAGAAGCACCCTTTTGAGCTAGTATAGCCATGAGTCTTCTTGGGAATGATGCAACAAGTTTTTCACACCATTCTTCCTTGCAGATCGTCAGGTTGGATGGTGAACATTGGTGGATAGCCATTTTTCAGGTCTCTCCAGAGATGCTCAATTAGGTTTAGGTCAGGGCTCTGGGTGGGCCAGTCAAGAATGGTCACAGAGTTGTTCTGAAGATGACTTGCACCCATTCACCCATTTCTGTAAGTCATCTACAGCTGCCACTGCTCTGTCTGCATGCAAGTGCCAGCTCACCGACTGGTGTGCGACGTGACCACTTGCTGTAACTCCACACTGCATATGCTGGCGAGGCTTTGTGAGCAGCAGAGGCCAGTTGTGGAATACCAGATACAATACACCCATTCAATACTCGCTATTCTCTAGTAAAGGTGAGGGTTTTTTTTACCTTAGAGTACAATAGAAACGTGCATGACTTCTGTTTTTGTTTTTATACACTCCTGGTTTTGGCTTACAAATACAGAGATAAATACTCACCAAATACTCAATATGTGACCTTGAGGTGTTTAAAAGGGTAATGAAGCTCACAAAAGTTCAAACCCCTAAGTGGGATAACTAATATACAGGACATTAAATTATAAATTACAAATTCACACTAAATGCACATTGCCCCATTTTTTTTCCTAAAATCCCAATAAAGAGTGAATTCCCACTTTTATCCAAGTCCTGTAAGTTGGCATGTTCATTAGAAGATACTGAAGTTGCAATGTAGTTGTTTGCAATTTTAGCACTCCATTTGTTGGTAAACTAAAACTTCAGAGCATGGTGCGAGTTTTCCACAGAGGACAACATAGTGGACAGCTGGATTTATCTGTTGTAAGGGCCAAACAGAGTCAGAGGAGAACTGCTGGGCCAGCAATGTTAGACAACTTAGAGGTCATTTGCACCTTAGAAAGAGCCCCTGGTGTACCAGTAATATGATTAATTTTAAAAGGAATTTGTCACCAGATTTTTGCTTTGTAATTTGAGCCCAGCATACTATAGAGACAGAGACCCTAATGTGTCACCTACTGGGTTGCTTGTCATTTCAATAAAATCAATGCTTTCTCTTAGTAGATCTAGCAGCTCTCTAAATGCTGAGCTCCATATAACCCTGCCTACACCACTGGTTAGCAGCTTTCTGTGTATGGGGTCAGTGTTACACAGAACAGGAGGATTACATGGTACATACAAGCAGGGCAGTATGTTGGCATCAAGAAGTGGGTCACCCCCCCATCCCGGCTGGTCTCCCTCTTTCATCATCTCCTCTACCCCAGTCCGGCCCTAACCCTACATTTGGCGTAGTCGGCAGGATCGTTGCTGCCAATACAACATCTTCAGCGGCAAGCCTGCCACCAAGTAACAGAGGCCCCCAAGTTGTGAGGGGTGAAGAAACTTTTTTTTTTTCCTCTCTCACCATTCCCTGTGGATTACAATTTAAAACTGGACTGTGGATTGCTGGCTGCCAATAAGTACAACCGGAGCAGGAAAGTGTACTGTTTAAAAAAAAAAATATGGCTGTGGTGATTTAGCGTCCAAAGAAAGAGATACAGACATTGCTGATTGTACTGGATGATCCGGGGCTATATCAAGTCCGTCCCTGGGGGGAGTGGTGTTCATCTGGTGAAAACTGCCCCCTCATGTTGGACCCTGGAAGATGGGTGGAGAAGCTCACCGCCGCACCACCCAAGAAAGGGAGTGGCCCGGGTGGAGAGACCTGTTGCGGCTGTTTGGCGCCATTCAGCTACTGGACCTCGGACGGCATCAGACACTGCAGCTGTCGGGGTATCCGATGCCAGGAATGGCGGTGGCACCAAGAATTGGAGACTCGTCGAGAGACCTGCCCAGAGAGCCTCCCCGCGGAGCTGTCGGGCCTGGAGGCCGGCCCTGTCGGACAGCAGGGTGAAAATCCATGGCCGAAATAGGAGTGGTGGAAGAGCCTGCTGGGAGCCGCGGCAGCTGGGAAGGTGAGCATCTCCCCGGCCCCGCCGGTGACACCCCGGGCCAACCCCATCCCCACGCACCATGCAGCGGACAGACCACGGGGCCTTGACAATGGTCCTCGGCCTCCCCGCCCGCCTCCTTACGCGGTGGTGCCTCCCGCTCTGAGCGACGGCGTGGCCCCATCAAGCTGACTGCCACCGCATCGGTCCCACTCCCGGTCACTGCTGAAATTGGGCAATCAGCTGCAGTGTCTGACTCACCGGCAATTATGGCTGCTGCGTCATCTGCGGCCCTACCTGTGGTTGATCTGCCGGAGCCCGTGGACACCTTGGTACCAGCTGCGGCCTCCCCTGCGGCCACGCCGATGTCGCTGTCAAAGCCGGCTGTGGCCTACTCACCACCAGAGCCTGCGGCCACTTCTGCCCTGCCCCCGACTGCGGCCCGCCCATCGGACTCTGCAGCCTATACCGGACCCTCTGCCTGGGTTGCGGAGGTCATCGAAGGAAAGAAGGCCAGAGAGCGGGAGATCTGGGGGCTGCTACATGAAAAAGGAGAGGTTGGTATGGCGGTTCCACATTCCATCGGGAGGCTGGTGCACGCTAATCGGGAGAAAGGGTATGGCTTTATCTGGGATCGCACCACTGGAGAAAAAGTGTATTTAAATGTGGCGTCCATCCGTCACGGCCAGGCTCTACAGGAAGGAGACTGGGTCTCTTATTATAAGGAGTATTACTCCCGAGGATACTACGCTGTTGCAGTAATTGCTTGCCCTGATGACTACGTGCCCCCGTAAAAGGGACTCAGAGACACCTCAAGAATCCTGGGACTTCACGGCTGTGGAGTCCCTTGCTGAGTTGGCGGACCACTGGCCGTTGGGAGATGGCCCGGACTACCAGGAATTCGATGCACCGTTGTGCTATTCAAAGGACAGTTCGACATCCAAGTATTAGAAATGTTTTGTTTGATAAAGAATGTTCTCTCCTAACACAGCAGGGACGCACAGGGGAGGTGCTCATGGCAAAGGAAGGGGGAGTATGCCCGTTTTGTGTTTGAAGTTTAAAAAAAAAAAAAAAATCTGCCTTGATAAAAATGTATTGCAGCAAAGATGGTAAAGTGTGTGGTAGATGTGACATGTTGAAATGTTAAAATGTTATAGAAAAAAAAATGTGTGTTCAACAGGTCCCGGGTACGTGGAGTATGACGACCACGACTTACTCAAGTTGACAGGACGACGAGACAGGAAGAAGGTAGACAGACAGACAAAGGGTCTATGTGACCAAGACGCCGACCATGACTTGTTTTACAGTGCCAGGTCCCTGACACCACATACACCCCAGGAGATTAGGACGAGATTGTCGAGGACGACAATGGTTAAAGGAAGGGAGAATGTGGGGAGGTTGAGCTGACTGACAGGTCTGTCTGTAGTAAGAGACAGAGAGATAGCGCAGTGTAGGTTGAGATAAAGAGAAAAGGGTGTTATGTGGTAGTTTGACCATTGGAAGGCAGTGGGGAGTATAGGAGAGTGACTGTGTAACTGCCATGGGTCAAGGTAACTGCCATTGGTCAAAGGTTACTGTCAGGTGATAGTGGGCGGAGCTACTGGGACTGGGAGTATAAGAGGTCAGGGAAGGTTCCAGAAGGTCCAGTCAGCCAGGGGAGCTCACTAGATAGGAGGGTCTGCTGTGAAGTGAAAGGCAAGTGAAGTGAGGGCCCTCAGAGAGGATCTGACAGAAGAGACGGTCACAGGGGGTGGCCCAAAAAACAGCAACGACAGACAGAGACGGTCTGTGGGTGAAAAGTAACGGTGTACTCTGGACGGTGAAGCACTTTGGTGGAAGTGCCTAGGGCAGCCACAGTGAGGAGAGCCACAGAGGATGCCACGATAGTGAAACAGAGGAAGTGAAGGTACCCGGGTCTGTGTGAGAAGGGAGGTGTGAAATTCCTGTGACAAAGTCTGGAAGTCGTCAAGGAACGGTGAATAAACACGGACCTGTTGAACTCAATTTCTGTCTCAAGTCTCCAGTCTGTCGGCATCAAGAAGTGGGTCACCCCCCCCATCCCGGCTGGTCTCCCTATCTCTTTCATCATCTCCTCTACCCCAGTCCGGCCATAACTGTACACTGGCAGTCACCTAGCAAGAAGTACATCATATTGTGTAGAGCACTATTGCTGTGGTAACTCACTGTGTCGGCGCTGGAGTCTGAGAGGCAGGAAACTCATCACTGAGTGGGCAGGCAGGCAGCAATGGAAGCCATGCCCACTATGCAAGTGCCAGAAGTAGAGCAGAAAAAAGCGCGTCATAATACACAGGCTGCGTTAATGTAGTAGCTGGTACCCCGGTGTACGTGCCAAGAAATAAGGGAGTAAGAGGCATGTCATAGAATAAACCACATCATTACTAAGGTAACAGAAACCTCTGCTCTCCCACCGACCAGAGCCAGAATGGAGAGCAAAGTAACTAGAGATAAATATGAATTGTTATAACCACAACCAATAAATGTGCTACAGTGGCACGTATACACAAACCTTAGGATAGATTAGTATTTAATCAGAACAGGCCCCCCATACATAAGCGCCGAGAATTAAGCGCATAATGTGCAGCAGTGCCATTGTAGTGAGTAATTCCACCGCACACATGCCCCCAGAGACCAAAACAGGTAGCACAGCATGATGTTAGCACGAGCAGTATCGTAGTAGCCCCACTCTCCTGTCAATCTAGATACAAAGAGGGGAGTCCTAAAAGCTGGATATACAGTAAATTTACTCTATCCACATCAAATAAGAAAATATTAAAAAAAAAATGTATATATATATATATATATATATATATATATTGTGATGTGCGCATGTCCATAAAGACCAGAACCAGATGACATATATCCAAGACTGTGTGCAGATCAATGAAAGCACAGTATATCTGCTAAACGATGCTATTGTAGCTCAGGTCCCAATCGGGGATGGATTGGAACGCCTAGGCACTCAGCATAGTAATCCTAGCTGATAGCGCATAATGCAAATGCAATAACTGTGCAACTGTGTGTAATGACGGCTCAGGCCAAAAAGTGCATATAGTTATTAAGATGACGCATAACACAAATAATTATGATCATAACTATTAATACAAAACAGTACCTATGCAACTGAATCTTATAATGGCGCAAATCAAATCATGCATATGGTTGTTATAGCAACAAACAGTGCTAATCATGTCTGTATGCGTATGGTACAAGCACAAGTCGGAATGGCGCATGTAGCTGTAATTGCAATAGCGACGCATACCACCAGGCGTTTTTGGGATAGAAATGAATTTAGGAGACCAACACCAGCACATGATAGCCGTAACTAGATCACACATATTGCTGTAATGACGACGCATGTCATATGAATGCCTTACAGTGAGAGTTCACAGCATATAATAGCTGCAATCAAAGCTGCACTCAAAAGGAGAGGCAACCCAGAGGATGAAGGGATGTACTGAGAAAGGAAGAAAAAATCCATGGCACCATGACACATAAATACATGTAAAGTCCACATAGGATAAAGATAGAACAGAACATAAACGAAATTGTTCAGAAATCCACACCTTGGTGACCAATTGGCAGTAATATTCCCAATGGTGGAAGAGACCCACTTCCCGGATTATCATATGGGTGCAGAAACGGAGAAGACTGATTTGATAATGCCCTGTGGCAATCAATGTGTTTATTACACTGATCAAAAAGAAGGTATATCAATAGGCATAGCAAATACCCCACAAGAGCAGCCCTGATCTGCTATAGGTCCATAAAATGGTGATGAAAAGCAATATACTGTGTATATAGAAACCCCCCCATACTCAAAAAGACCCATACCAAAATTATATTTTGAAGAGAGCAGAATAATGAGGATAATAATAATGGAGGAGGGAAGCAACCCTTTCATCACCCTTTTATGGACCTATAGCAGATCAGGGCTGCTCTTGTGGGGTATTTGCTATGCCTATTGATATACCTTCTCCGTTTCTGCATTGACATAGTTGACTGGCAGTAAGCACCCCTGGTCTATTATATTCTGGTGGCTGGCCATTTAAGCCTGTCATTCCTGACACTTATGTAATGCATATGGATAAGCTGCTCTTTGATAACACAGATTCATTTGACATTTTCTTTGTACTATCCATATTATGTGTGTGCCCTGCTCATAGTGACCCCTAGTGACCAATTTCAGTTACGTGCTATTAGGCATTTGAACTATTTCTTGTAGGTATATTTGTGTGTGGGTCATTTTTATATTCTCTACACAGGTCATGCATTAACTGTTTAAATGGTCCACACCAGTGTTGAGCATTCCGATACCGCAAGTATTGGTTATCGGACGATATTAGCTGTATCGGAATTCCGATACTGACTTCCGATACTTTTTTCATATCGGATACCGGAATCGGAAGTTCCCATAATGCTATGAGCCCTCTCGCTTTGATTCAGCCAATGGGAATCCTCAGAAGTGTGGGCACATCCTGTTAGGCATGTAGGCATGTTAATTATTGGCATGGCTGTGATTGGCTGCTGAAATGATGTCATGATGCACTATAAAAACCGCAGCAGCCGCCATTTCTGGTCACTCTTCTGTGAATTCAGTTAGGGACAGACTGCTGTTGAAGACTGTGAGGGACAGTTAGAAATAGCGATTCTACAAAACATATTGTGCTTTAACCAGGCTATATAAACCACCACTGTAGCTTTCTTTTCCCTAGCAGCAGTGTTCACAGCTGTCTGCAAGGGCTGTGTGAGTGCAGCTCACACTGTGGAGTGGGTCCTGCAGCCACGTCTGGTTGTAGGCCGCCCAGCGTGCCTCACTGCTGTCTCATACATATTTTTCTTTTTGAGCTGCTTATTTTTCAAAAATTCTATCTAGTGTGCTTCCATCCGTATCCATATACTTTGGTTGCAAACACTAGTAGTAGACAGCGGAGCCTTTCTGCAGCCTTTCAGTGCTAGTGCCCACTTAGCTGCACTGTTCTCGGCTGTCTGAGAGGTCTCTGACTGTGTGTGAGTGCAGCTCACGCTGAGTAGTGTGTCCTGCAGCTACGTCTGGTTGTAGGCCGCTCAGCGTGCGTCACTGCCTCCACATATTTTTCTTTAATTGCAGCTCATTTTTTCTTCTCCTATTAGTGTGCATCCATCCGTATCCATCTACATTGGTTAGTTGCAAACACTATATAGGAGTACATAGAGGAGCCTTTTTTCTGGCTTGGGCCTTCATCTGCAGCCATATTGGTATTACCCAATTTTTTTGGAGCCTCATCTTTTGCATTGTAGGTTACCTGCCTGCATTGTATTAGCTCCAAAAAGTTGGTGATACTCTGACTTTCAAATCTTTGGTCACATCCTTTTAGTTTTTTTTTCACAAAAAAAAAAAAAAACCACACACAATAAAGTTCACCAAACACTACATTTGAAAGTTGTGTAGGCCACATTAGCTCCTATTAAAGTGTAGTCCACACACACACACTTCATAAAATTAGTGTTTCTTCTACCTGTAACCAGATGTTCAGGAATAAGCACACTAAGCCCCCCTTTGTACTTTTCTGCCTGTCTTTATCAGTCTAGCAAGATGAAGAAGGCAGGGAGTAAGGCACGTGGGCACGGGCATGGAGTTTCAGCAGGGAGAGGACGTGGGGATTCTGCAGGGAGAGGACGTGGGGATACTGTGCCTGCTGCGGGCACCAGTGAGTAAGCATCCCCCAGTTTTAGCAGGCAACAGTCCTTTATGCGCAGCTTTGTAGGACCTCGCCGTACCCCACTGCTGCGGGAGGAACAAATTGAAGCCGTTGTCAGATGGATGGCAGCTAACGCATCGACTTAAATGACTTCGACATCCTCTCAGGGTCAGATCACCGAAGAGCAACCATCTGTCTCTTCACCACCTGCCAAAGTGCCCAGGCAGTCAGAGAGCCCTGGACAGGAGCCATCACAGTCTCTACTTCTGTTCTCTTAATCTGTTGGCTTGGAAAGCAGCATTCCAGAATGTGAAGAAGAGGGAGTATGCAGTGATGCGCAAATTCTTTGTCCCTCTGAATCTGAAGAGGTGGGTGGGCCAGTTCCTATGGTCAGCACACCTCAGTACGCATCAGATGATGACGAGACACAGGTGCCACTTTCTGGTGCGTACGGTGCTGGTGAGACAACCCAGGAGAAGCAGGTGTTTGAAAAGGGGAGAGTAGATGATGAGGTCATTGACCCATCATGGCGTGAGAAACAGGAAGGTGCTGGGAGCAGCTCTGAGGAAGAGATTCCCCAAACGGCCAAAACAGGAGGGAGAGGGAGGGGGCAGACTTGGTTGCCTGTAGCCTCCACTTCGGCACCCGTTAGGAGCATTCCTCTTTCAAAAGGCAAAACGGGCGCTCCCAAGACTTGCAGTGCGTGGTTCTTTTTTGACACAGTTGCAGATGACATTTGCTTTGTCAAATGCAAGCTGTGTCATCAGAGAGTCAAAAGAGGGAAAAATGGCAGCAACCTCAATACCACTAATATGTGGAGACATGTGCGGACCAAGCACGAGGTGGAGTTACACAGACACACTGAAGACGTAGGCCAACGTACAGCACCACCTACCACCTCTTCAGCTTGTGTTGGGGCCTCTTCCTGCAGCTCACACACAGCTGGTTCGGCTTCCTCACAGGATCACCAAGGAAGAACCTCTGGCACTGTTGTCCGGAGACCCTGTGACATTCCACCCACAGCACCATGATCCCAGTCATCCTCACACTCCCAGGCCACTCGACAGCCATCGGTAGCACAGGCATGGGATAAAAGGCGGCCATACTCGGCAAACCATCCCCGAGCACAGGCTCTGAATGTTGGCATTGCCAAACTACTGGCACTTGAAATGCTCTCATTCAGGCTGGTGGAGACTGACCCCTTCCGGGCCTTCATGGCATTGGCAGTCCCACAATACACCGTGCCCAGCCGCTTTTATTTCAGCAGTCGAGCCATCCCTGCCCTGCAGAAACATGTGGAGGGAAAAATAAAACATGCGCTACTAAACGCCGTTAGTAGCAAGGTCCACCTGACCACCGATGCATGGACCAGTAACCATGGACAGGGACCATACCTTTCCCTCACTGCCCATTGGGTCAATGTTGTGGAGCTGGGTACAGATCTGGAGAGTGGCGCTGTACGTGTTCTGCCAACTCCACGGATTGCAGGAATCCAGTCTGTACACATAGACTCCTCCTCCTACTCAAGTTCCTCAGAAACAGTGCAGCAGGAGCCTGTTCCGACCGATATGAGCACAGCCATGGCCAAACGTCAACAGGCCGTTCTCAAATTAATTTCTTTGGGGAATCGAAGCCACACAGCGCAGGAGCTTTGGAATGCCATCAAGCAGAAGAGCGACGTGTGGTTTGTGCCAGCGAATCTCCAGTCGGGCTTGTTAGTGTGTGACAATGGCTGAAATCTGGTGGCAGCTCTTGGCCTAGGCAACCTTACTCACATCCCATGTCTGGCACATGTGCTGAACTTGGTTGTGCAGAGCTTTCTGAGGGACTATCCGGATCTTGATGCACTGCTGCACAAGGTCCGCATAGAGTGCGCTCACTTGCGGCGTTCCAGCACGGCAAGATCGCGCCTTGCTGCTCTGCAGCGCCGATTACGCCTTCCGGAACATGGCATCATATGTGACCTACCCACCAGGTGGAATTCAACGTTACATATGTTGGAGTGGTTATGTGAGCAGCAGGCAGCAGTCATGGAGTACCAGCTGCATCAGGAGCAAAGAAATCGCACTGTGCACCGGTCACACTTCAGCACCACTGAGTGGGCCTCTATGAAGGACATCTGCCTTGTTTTGCGTGCCTTCGATGATTCCACGCGGATGGCGAGTGCATATGATGCACTAGTCAGCATGACTGTCCCCCTTATCTGCCTGCTTCAAAAACCACTGCAAGCACTAAGGGAGGAGGTTTTGGAAGAGGTGGAGGATGAGGAGTCCCAAATGCCATCTGCTTCTGGACAGTCTGCGCTACGTGGTTCCTGACAAAGGCCTAGGCAGGGGACACTTTGTGAGGATGATTAAGAGTCGACGGAGGAGGAAGACATCTCTCCAGAGGAGGGAGGTACACAAAGCTCTAGTCAGTATGTACAGCGAGGGTGAGGTGATGCAGAGCAGGCAGAGATCACACATCAAGCAGGGGACAGCGGTTCTTTGGCAGTTGGGAGTCTGCAGCACATGGTTGATTTCATGCTGCAGTGCCTGAGAAACGACCGCCGCATCGCCCACATTCTCTACATGGCTGATTATTGGGTGTACACCCTCCTGGATCCTCGCTACCGGGACAACTTACAAAGCCTCTTACCAACGTTGAACCGGGAGCGTAAACTGCGGGAGTACCAAGACACACTGGTGCAGTCCATCATATTTTCCATTCCACCTGACAGCAGTGGTGCTAGTGCTTTAGAAAGCAGCTCTGTGAGTCTAGGCAGTGGAGGAAACTCGGCACAAAGAGGGAGCAGAGGCAGCACCTCAGCACAAGGCAAGACCACTATGGCCCAAATGTGCCAAAGTTTTGTGTGTCCGCCACAATTGTCTACACCATCACAGACGGCTCCAGTCAGCAGGAGGCAACGTTTCTGTCAGAAGGTGACAGACTACATGTCTTGCCCTGTCAGTGTACTCCCAGATGGCTCTTCCCCTTTCAAATTTTGGGTCTCTAAGCTGAATACATGGCCTGAGCTTAGCCAGTATGCATTGGAGGTGCTGGCTTGCCTTGCTGCCAGTGTATTATCGGAACGCGTCTTTAGTGCCGCAGGTAGTGTACTAACAGACCATCGCACGCGACTATCTTCCGATAACGTCGACCGACTTACTTTTCTGAAAATGAACAAGGCCTGGATCTCTCCAGAATTTGCCAGTCCTCTACCCGACTAAATAATTGGTTGGTAACTGTATCCAGGTCTCCTGTTGTGTTCATGTTTCTGCTACCTGAGCTATAATCCCTGGGCTTCAACACAGCCAGTTGTCGCTCAGATATGTCGTCTGCACAGAGAAAAACACACTAGCTCCTGTGTTAGTGGGGTTCAGTAACGCCAGCTGCTCCCCTGCTGTGTGGACGGCAAAGTCTCCTGCTCCTTCCACATTCAAACTCCTACTGATTTTTAACCGTGCTCCACTTAGGCCTCTGGCTCCACTGTCTCTAGTATTTCCCCTGGCCTCCAACCCCGCCTGTTACAGCTCTGAAGTGGCATCTGCACAATCCACACTTGTTCCTGTGTTTTTTGGGCTCAGTCACGTCAGTTGATCCCCTGGTGTGTTTCCAGCAAGGTCTCCTGCTCTGTCCACATTCCCATTACTAGTAGTGTAAATGAGGACAGAGCAGGAGACATTGCCGGACACACATCAGGGGATCAACTGACGGGACTGAGCCCCAGTAACACAGGAACAAGTGTGGATTGTGCTGACGCCACTTCAGAGCTGTAACTGGTGGGGTTGGAGGCAAGGGGAAATACTAGAGACAGTGGAGCACGGTTACAATCAGTTGAAGTCTACAACCTCTATAAAACCAGCTGCAAGTTGGCCTCAGCCTGCTCCATGCCTCATCCTGGGCTCCAACAATGCCAGTTGGTGTTCAGAAGTGTTGTCTTCCCAGAGAAAAACACACTAGCTCGTGTGTTTGTGGGGTTCAGTAATGCCAGCTGTTCCCCTGCTGTGTAGATGGCAAAGTCTCCTGCTGACTCCACATGCCAACAACATCAGGCCTCAGCCTGCTCCATGCCTCATCCTGGGCTCCAACAACGCCAGTTGGTGTTCAGAAGTGTCATCTTCCCAGAGAAAAACACACTAGCTCCTGTGTTAGTGGGGTTCAGTAATGCCAGCTGTTCTCCTGCTGTGTAGATGGCAAAGTCTTCTGCTCCATCCACATTCAAACTGCTACTGATTTTTAACCGTGCTCCACTTAGGCCTCTGGCTCCACTGTCTCTAGTATTTCCCCTGGCCTCCAACCCCGCCAGTTGCTGCTCTGAAGTGGCATCTGCACAATCCACACTTGTTCCTGAGTTACTGGGGCTCAGTCACGTCAGTTGATCCCCTGATGTGTGTCCGGCAATGTCTCCTGCTCTGTCCACATTCCCATTGCTAGTAGTGTGAATGAGGACTGAGCAGGAAACCTTGCCAGACACACATCAGGGGATCAACTGACGTGACTGAGCCACAGTAACACAGGAACAAGTGTGGATTGTGCAGACGCCACTTCAGAGCTGTAACTGGCGTTGTTGGAGGCCAGGGGAAATACTAGAGACAGTGGATCCGGAGGCCATAGTGGAGCAAGGTTACAATCAGTAGTAGTCTACAACCTCTATAAAACCAGCTGCAAGTTGGCCTCCACCTGCTGCATGCTTCATCCTGGGCTCCAACACAGCCAGTTGTAGCTTGGAAGTGCCGTCCGCACAGATAGAAACACTCGCTCCTGTGTCTGTTGGGTTCAGTAACGCCAGCTGTTCCCCTGCTGTGTGGATGGCAAAGTCTCCTGCTGCCTCCAAAATCACGCAACATCTTATTTTCTACTTGCTCCAAGTAGGCCTCAGCCTGCTCGGAGCATTGATCCTGGGCTCCAACACAGCCAGTTGTAGCTTGGAAGTGCCATCCGCACAGATAGAAACACTCGCTCCTGTGTCTGTGGGGTTCAGTAACGCCAGCTGCTCCCCTGCTGTGTGAATGGCAAAGTCTCCTGCTGCCTACACCGTCACACTACTAGTGATTTTTAACCGTGGTCCACTTCGGCCTCTGGCTCTACTGTCTCTAGTATTTCCCCTGGCCTCCAACCCCGCCTGTCACTGCTCTGAAGTGTCGTCTGCACAATCCACACTTGTTCCTGTGTTACTGGGGCTCAGTCACGTCAGTTGATCCCCTGATGTGTGTCCGGCAATGTCTTCTGCTCTGTCCCCATTCCCATTACTAGTAGTGGGAATGTGGACAGAGCAGGAGACCTTGCCGGACACACATCATGGGATCAACTGACGTGACTGAACCCCTGTAACCCAGGAACAAGTGTGGATTGTGCAGACAACACTTCAGAGCAGCAACTGGCGGGGTTGGAGGCCAGGGGAAATACTAGAGACAGTAGAGCCAGAGGCCGAAGTGGAGCACGGTTACAATCAGTAGTTGTGTACAACCAATATAAATCTCGATCCAAGTAGGCCTCATCCTCCTGCATAATTGACCCCTGGGCTCCAACATCGCCAGTTGCTGCTCAGAAGTGTCTTTGCCACGGGTACTCCCTCCTGCCCAGCCGGGTTCCATCACCGTCAGCTGTTTCTCGGCAGAGCCTTTGGCTGAGGTGCCTCCTTCTCAGTGTCCGAGTTCCAGCAACGTCTGCTGGTTCTTGGTAGTGCTTTAAACGCACAGGTACCTCCTGCTTAGAAACCGTGTTCCAGCACTGTCAGCTGGTCCACAGTTGAGCCATTGGCTCTTGTTCCTTCTGCTACCCATCCGGGTTCCAGCACCATCAGCTGGTTCTCAGCAGTGTCTTTGGCACGGGTACTCCCTCCTACCCAGCCAGGTTCCAGCACCGTCAGTTGTTTCTCGGCAGTGTCTTTGGCACGGGTACTCCCTCCTGCGCAGCCGGGTTCCAGCACCATCAGCTGTTTCTCGGCAGAGCCTTTGGCCGAGGTGCCTCCTTCTCGGTGTCCGAGTTCCAGCAACGTCTGCTGGTTCTTGGTAGTGCTTTAACGCACAGGTACCTCCTGCTTAGAAACCGTGTTCCAGCACCGTCAGCTGGTCCACAGTTGTGCCATTGGCTCTTGTTCCTTCTGCTACCCATCTGGGTTCCAGCACCGTCAGCTGGTTCTCGGCAGTGCCTTTGGCACGGGTACTCCCTCCTGCCCAGCCGGGTTCCAGCACCGTCAGCTGGTCCACAGTTGTGCCATTGGCTCTTGTTTCTTCTGCTACCCATCCGGGTTCCAGCACCGTCAGTTGGTTCTCGGCAGTGTCTTTGGCACGGGTACTCCCTCCTGCCCAGCCTGGTTCCAGCACGCCTGCTGTTTCTAGGTAGTGTCAACGTCACTTTGCCACCAGTACGTTGTCCTGTCGTGTTGCGGTCGGGTTAGCCGAGTCTATGGTGCCTGCAGTTTCGGTGCTTCCTATGTGGGCTGCGGGTTCTGGTACTAAAGGCTGGTTCCATAGTGCCAATAGGACAAGCACCCCCTGTTGGAATGTGGGATTCGGTAACTGCATCCTGCTCGCGGCCTTGCAACTATGTTGATTATGGGTACCTTCTGCTACCCATCCGGGTTCCAGCACCGTCAGCTGGTTCTCGACAGAGCCTTGGGCCTAGGTGCCTCCTTCTCGGTATCCAAGTTCCAGCAACGTCTGCTGGTCCTTGGTAGTGATTTGTAGCACCGGTACCTCCTGCTTAGTAACCGTGTTCCAGCACCGTCAGCTGGTCCACGGTTGTCCCATTGGCTCTTCTTCCTTCTGCTGCCCCTCCGGGTTCCAGCACCATCAGGTGGTCCTTGCTTGTTTCATTTGCTCTTGCAGCTTCTGCTACCCATCCGGGTTCCAGCACCGTCAACTGGTTCTCAGCAGAGCCTTTGGCCTAGGTGCCTCCTTCTTGGTATCTGAGTTCCAGCAATGTCTGCTGGTCCTTGGTTGTGCTTTGTAGCACAGGTACCTCCTGCTTAGTAACCGTGTTCCAGCACCGTCAACTGGTCCACAGTTGTGCCATTGGCTCTTGTTCCTTCTGCTGCCCCTCCGGGTTCCAGCACCATCAGCTGGTCCTCGCTAGTTCCATTTGCTATTGTTCTTTCTGCTACCCATCCGGGTTCCAGTACCGTCAGCTGGTTCTCGGCAGTTCCTCAGCCTTCTTGTACCTTCTGCTACTTTTCCAAGTTCAAGCTTGTGGAAATGGTTTTTGATTCTCACTCTGGATCTCCCTGACAATGACCCTGAAGATGACGACCCTGAAGACCACACAGAAGAATACCTAAAAGATGACCCTGAAGAAGATGACCAAGAGGACAAAGAACATGAAGACAACCACCAAGATGCAGAACAACAAGAAACAGAAGAACAAGAAGCATAAAAACCAAAATCAGAAGAACATTAAGCATAAGACTAAAAATCTGAGCAAATGATATCTAATTTATAAGCAGAAGAAGACTAAGCAGTGTATGGGGGTGAGTCCGTTCCTCCTCGTGGTGCCCCTGGAAAAGGCCTTCGGCTGCAGGCCAAACTGAACGCGGACAAATCCTGTTGTAAATCTTTTGTGACAGGCTGAACGAAAGGTGTAATCTTCAAACTTTTATAGATTACAACTACAGGAATGCCTGACACAAATAAGAAAAGGAAGAAGAAGTAGTAGAAGTAGTACAAGAAGTAGTAGAAGTAGTACAAGAAGTAGTAGAAGTAGTACAAGAAGTACAAGAAGTACAAGAAGTACTAGAAGTAGAAGTAGAAGAAGAAATAGAAGAAGAAGTACAAGAAGTACAAGAAGTAGAAGTAGAAGTACAAGAAGTAGAAGTAGAAGAAGAAATAGAAGAAGAAGTACAAGAAGTACAAGAAGTACAAGAAGTAGAAGTAGAAGTCGAAGTAGAAGAAGAAATAGAAGAAGAAGTACAAGAAGTACAAGAAGTACAAGAAGTACAAGAAGTAGAAGTAGAAGTACAAGAAGTAGAAGTAGAAGAAGAAATAGAAGAAGTACAAGAAGTACAAGAAGTACAAGAAGTGCAAGAAGTAGAAGTAGAAGAAGTAGAAATGGAAGAAGAAGTAGAAGAAGAAGTAGAAGAAGTAGAAGAAGTACAAGAAGTACAAGAAGTACAAGAAGTACAAGAAGTAGAAGTACAAGAAGTAATAGAAGAAGAAGTACAAGAAGTACAAGAAGTACAAGAAGTAGAAGTACAAGAAGTACAAGAAGTACAAGAAGTACAAGAAGTAGAAGTACAAGAAGTAATAGAAGAAGAAGTACAAGAAGTACAAGAAGTACAAGAAGTAGAAGTAGAAGTACAAGAAGTAGAAGTAGAAGAAGAAATAGAAGAAGAAGTACAAGAAGTACAAGAAGTACAAGTAGAAGAAGTAGAAATAGAAGAAGTAGAAGAAGAAGTACAAGAAGTACAAGAAGTACAAGAAGTACAAGAAGTAGAAGTACAAGAAGTAATAGAAGAAGAAGTAGAAGAAGTACAAGAAGTAGAAGTACAAGAAGTACAAGAAGTACAAGAAGTACAAGTACAAGAAGTAATAGAAGAAGAAGTACAAGAAGTACAAGAAGTACAAGAAGTAGAAGTAGAAGTACAAGAAGTAGAAGTAGAAGAAGAAATAGAAGAAGAAGTACAAGAAGTACAAGAAGTACAAGAAGTACAAGAAGTAGAAGTAGAAGA
This sequence comes from Dendrobates tinctorius, assembly GCF_039654945.1. Taxonomy (NCBI): domain Eukaryota; kingdom Metazoa; phylum Chordata; class Amphibia; order Anura; family Dendrobatidae; genus Dendrobates; species Dendrobates tinctorius. The sequence goes on along the minus strand of NW_027361690.1, from coordinate 99,465,296 downwards.
AGTAGAAATAGAAGAAGAAGTAGAAGAAGAAGTACAAGAAGTACAAGAAGTACAAGAAGTACAAGAAGTAGAAGTACAAGAAGTAATAGAAGAAGAAGTAGAAGAAGTACAAGAAGTAGAAGTACAAGAAGTACAAGAAGTACAAGAAGTACAAGTACAAGAAGTAATAGAAGAAGAAGTACAAGAAGTACAAGAAGTACAAGAAGTACAAGTAGAAGTACAAGAAGTAGAAGTAGAAGTACAAGAAGTAGAAGTAGAAGAAGAAATAGAAGAAGAAGTAGAAGAAGTAGAAGTACAAGAAGTACAAGAAGTAGAAGTACAAGAAGTACAAGAAGTACAAGAAGTACAAGAAGTAGAAGTAGAAGAAGTAGAAGTAGAAGAAGAAATAGAAGAAGAAGTAGAAGAAGTACAAGAAGTAGAAGTACAAGAAGTACAAGAAGTACAAAAACATAAATGATAAAAAGATATGGGGTCCTATGCAAGCCTTATTAGTGTGCATTTCCCACTAGGCAGCCAGACCTTCATGGGTTAACTGGCTGTCTTCATCAGTGGAATGCACCTGTGCGGCCCCAGCTTTTATCATTGGGGCTTTGCTGTATCCTGCCAGTGCATTAGTCAGGGTTTGGTGAGTTACCCAACAATTGTTCGTTTTTTGTAAATTTTTGGAAAATTTATTTTCCTTTTTGTTCGCCATTAAGATTTAGTGTTAGGGACTCACAATATCTGGGGACCCTTGACAGTGGGTTGTGAGCTTATCTGCTTTGGCCAAAATAGTAACCAATACCCCATATCTTTTTATCATTTATCTTTTTGAACTTTTTATCATTTTTACAGGATACAGCTTAGCCCTTCATGTTGGCTTGGTTTTTTGGTGTGATGCATGTATATAGTGCTGAGCGGCCCGCCTATTATTGGCGTCATTGATAGGCTGCTCAGACACTATGCATCACACCTATTAGTGTGACTTATGTCCTATGCAAGCCTTATTAGTGTGCATTTCCCACTAGGCAGCCAGACCTAGATGGGTTAACTGGCTGTCTTCATCAGTGGAATGCACCTGTGCTGCCCCAGCCTTTATCATTGGGGCTTGCTGTATCCTGCCAGTGCATTAGTCAGGGTTTGGTGAGTTACCCAACAATTGTTCGTTTTTTGTAATTTTGTAATTCATTTTGTTCGCCATTTAGATCATTAGACACAGCATGTCCGAAACTCTTTACTAACACATCAGGAGGATAATAAGAATGTCAGATGTTAAAAGTGAAGCACGATTGGATTTTGTGTGGTAATCTGCTGTATAAAAACGAGATGTGGGATTCAAACCCATGTTTCCTATTCCATAAACCAGTTGCTTAACCACTCAGCCAACAGCTTAACAGGCTGTGAGAGGATGCTTTTTCTTCCCTTATGAGATGAACCATGCAAGTACTGTAGTGAGGTGTATCTGAAAAACATATTGATTTTGATCTTTGACTGGTCAAGTATCAGGTCTCAGACAAAAACATTTTGATGTTTGATGACGTATCAGGTGAAAAAAATTTTGATGTTTGATGTTTGAATGAATTAAGTCAAGTATCAGACTCATTCTTAACAACTGGGTAGTTGCCACTATAGTGGCAACTTAATTTTTTATTTTTTTATAATTTTTCTTATTTTAACCAAAACTATGTTTCATGCAGATACTTCACCCTTAGGCTATAGATTATTTAATTAGAAATCAGGAGGATAATAAGAATGTCAGATATTAAAAGTGGAATGCAGATGGTTCACCCTTAGACTAGATTATTTTGTTAAAAGAGAGGAAGATAGTAAGAATGTCAGATATTATAAGTGAAGCACGATAGGATTTTGTGTGGTAATTGCTAGTTAAAAAAAAAAATAATAATAATTTGATATGGGATTTGAACCCACAAATTTCCTATTCCATAAAACATTTGCTTAACCAGTCAGCCAACAGCTCTACAGGATGTTTGAGCATCCTTTTACTTCCCTTATGAAATGAACCACTCAAGTACTGTATCTGAAAAGCATTTTGATGTTTGATTTTTGATAGTAATCAAGTCTCAGACATCAGACATCAGGTATCAGACATCAGGTATCAGACATCAGGTATCAGACATGAGAATCAGGTATCAGACAGAGTATTTCTGATGTATGATTTTGATATATGATCATGTCCTAAAATGGACACTGTACGCATGTGTTTGTTACCTCTATTTAGTGTCTGCCATTACCGAGCAGCAGGTAACATCTCTGCACGGTGGACCTCTGGCTGCGAACGCACCTCATACCATCTTTATTCGGTGCATTCCGCTAGCCCTAACATAATATGATGCGGACATAGTTTGGGAAGCGAGGGAGAATGGGAAGTGAGTGAGGATGAGTTCGGAAACCATATTGGGAGCAGGAGGGATATATCAGGAAACTATTGAGGTGAATTGTGTGAGGAGATAGAAGGGGATCAGAAAAATGTGAGGGGCAAAGAATAGGGTCTAGGTAGTGTGGTGAACATTATAGAGAGGGGGCAACATGTGGGGACAGTGTGAGAAGACAGTGTGAACATGGAGCCAAGTATGAAAAGAAGATGGTATTGTGGAGGGCATATACCATAAGAGAGACGGTGGGTAATATTTTGTGCAGTGAACACAATGAGAAGCAATTATTTATTCAGGGGCACATTGTAGGGCAGATATTTTATTCAGGAGTAGAGATGGGCGAACCTGAACAGTAAAGTTCAGCGTCCGTATCGAACACCTACTGTTCGGGCATGGACACCGAACACGGACTTCACCAGGAAGTCTGTGTTACTGTTCGGGTTCAGCTGCCTGAACACCAGGTATTTGTTGCGCTGTCATGTGCATTGCAGTGCAGCAAACACCGCTTGATGAAATCATCCCCGCTGGTCAGAGAGCCATAGTTCCCACACTGTCATAAGATATTGACTCTTATCGGATAGGTGTTTGCAAAGTTTTTGTCCTCCTACGGGCAAACTCCCTCTACGCCAAGTTGGAGAAGTGTGTGTTTGAGCAGGAGTCCTTGCTTTTCCTGGGCTATATCATCTCCGCCCAGGGATTGGCCATGGATCCTGCCAAGCTACAGGTGGTGATGGATTGGCAGGGGCCCCATTCTCTCAAAGCGGCGCAGCGCTTTATGGGGTTCATAAATTATTACCGCCAATTCATCCCCCACTTCTCGACATTGGTAGCCCCCTTGGTGGCCCTCACCAAGAAGGGTGCAAATCCCAAGTTGTGGTCAGAACCTGTCTCCAAGTCCTTCTCCTCCATTAAGTCCCATTTCACTAGCGCTCCCATTCTACATCGCCTCGATGTAGATAAACCCTTCATTCTGGAAGTGGATGCCTCTTCCGTTGGTGCTGGAGCAGTCCTGTTTCAGAAGGACACGCAAGGTCGGAGGCACACATGCTTCTTTTTCTCCAAGACCTTCACACCAGCGGAGAGGAACTATTCCATCGGGGACATGGAGTTGCTAGCGATGAAGTTGGCCTTCTCGGAGTGGAGACACCTCCTGGAGGGGGCTCGCCACCCTATCCAGGTGTTCACTGACCACAAGAACTTGGTGTATTTGCAAACAGCCCAGCGGCTAAATTCTCGCCAGGCCAGATGGTCCATATTCTTCTCCAGGTTCCACGTCACCCTCCATTTTCTCTCTGGGGAGATGAACGTCCGGGCAAATGCTCTCTCCTGCTCCGTGGTGTCATCGGAGGAAGAGGAGGAGGAGCCTTGGCTGATTGTCCCATCCGAGAGCCTGAGGACTGTGGCTCCGGTCGCCCTTGAGTCAGTACCTCCGGGCAAGACATTTGTCCCTGCCCGTCTGTGACCGGAGGTCCTCTCTTGGGCTCATTCGTTCAGGGTGGGTGGACATTTCGGGACAAAACGGACATCTGAGCTTCTGGCGAGGACTTACTGGTGGCTGCATATGGCCCATGACATCAGGGACTATATTCAGGCATGTGTATCTTGCACCCAGAATAGGTCCTCTCGGCAGCGGCCTGCTGGACTTCTTTACCCCCTGCCGGTAGCGGACAGGCCCTTGGAAATGGTCGGTATGGACTTTGTGGTTGGGCTACCCAAGTCCAGTGGCAGCACAGTCATTTGGGTTGTCACCGACCATTTCTCCAAGATGGTGCACCAGGTACCTCTCTCCCGGTTACCTTCTGCGCGGGGCCTGACAGCGTTGTTCATTAAGCACATTTTCCGCCTGCACGGCATGCTGGACAAGATTGTCAGTGACCGGGGTTTCCAGTTTGTGTCTCGGTTCTGGAGAGAGCTCTGTAGCCTGCTCAGCATTGAGCTAAATCTCTCCTCAGCCTATCATCCCGAGACGAACGGGTTGGTAGAGAGAGCCAATCAGACCCTGGTCATATATCTATGACATTTTTTTCTCAGGCAGTCAGGATGACTGGGCATCCTTGCTGCCGTGGGCGGAGTTCGCTTTGAACAATGCTGTGGCCGACTCCACCGGCCAGACCCCATTCCTCCTAAATTACGACCAGCATCTGTGCGTCCCTGTGGCCATGCCCGTGTTGCCCACTGATTCCAGGGTGGCAGACTGGGCGGTGGAGGCACGTGACATTTGGGATCACACTCAGGATGCTATCCGGGCCTCCAAGGAGAGAATGAGGGCCTCCGCCGACACGCATCGGCGCCCTGCTCCGACCTTTGCTCCTGGCGATTTGGTGTGGCTCTCCGCCCATAACATCAGGCTGCGGGTCGAGTCCACAAAATTCGCACCTCGCTACATTGGCCCCTTCAAGTTCCTTGAGCAGATCAACCCTGTGGTCTACCGTCTGGCCCTTCCACCACATTTGGCTATCTCTGAAACCTTCCATGTGTCCCTACTTAAGCCTGTCCTCATGTCCCGGTTCTCCGAGTCATCTGCCGGGACATCTGACCTGTCCTCGGACGACTTTGAGGTTAATGCCATCGTGGGATGTAGGGTGGTGCGTGGTAAAAATTTTTACTTGGTGGACTGGAAGGGTCATGGCTCAGAGGCTCAGACCTGGGAGCCAGTGGAGAACATCCGCACTCCACTTCTCATTGCGGCATTTGAGCATAGCGAGGCTCAGAGAGGAGGGGGGTAATGTTAGACATCGGGTTCCTGTCGCTGCAACAGCAGGAATCCTGAGCCTTGCATTCAGCAGTCTCCCATTCCTCTCTGGCCATCGTGGAGGCTGCTCAGCAGACTCGTCGATCCCTGCACTCTGCTCAGACCAGCTCTGTGGGTTTGGTTGCTGCTGCCACCTCTGATCCAGCTATAGCAACGCATGCTGGTCAGCAGCGAGCTACTCCAGGGACTAAGTCCTCCTTTCGGTCCACTGAGCATGCCCGTGGGACGATCTCTCATTGGAGATCGGAGGTCACGTGCTCAGGTTCTTCTCCAGCTCGGATTGAACCATCAGAAAGGTCAGGAAGGTCCCGGGAAGGACGCTGCTATAAAAGGTTCGCATAGCCGCTCGGCCATGCGCTAATATAGACTGCATTACCAGACTATGAGGAGTGAGTGTTGTAAGCATGCATGAATGTCTCTGGTGAATGACTCATTAAGAAACCCCTACCCTTGGTATACATGTGTTGTGCAGCCTAGCCTGTTAACCCCTTCATGACCCAGCCTATTTTGACCTTAATGACCTGGCCATTTTTTGCAATTCTGACCAGTGTCCCTTTATCAGGTAATAACTCTGGAACGCTTCAACGGATCCTAGCGATTCTGTTTTTTCATGACATATTGGGCTTCATGTTATTGGAAAATTTAGGTCGATAATTATTGCGTTTATTTGTGAAAAAATTGGAAATTTGGCGAAAATTTTGAAAATTTTTCAAATTTTGAATTTTTATTCTGTTAAACCAGAGAGTTATGTGACGCAAAATAGTTACTAAATAACATTTCCCACATGTCTACTTTACATCTGCACAATTTTGGAAACAAAATTTTTTTTGTTAGGAAGTTATAAGGGTTAAAAGTTGACCAGCGATTTCTCAGTTTTACAACAAAATTTACAAAACCATTTTTTTTAGGGACCACCTCACATTTGAAGTCACTTTGAGGGGTCTATATGGCAGAAATACCCAAAAGTGACACCATTCTAAAAACTGCACCTCTCAAGCTACTCAAAACTACATTCAAGAAGATTATTACCCCTTGAGGTGCTTCACAGGAACTAAAGCAACGTGGAAGGAAAAAATGGACATTTTAATTTTTCCAACAAAAACTTTCTTTTAGCATCAATTTTTTCATTTTCAGATGGGTAACAGGATAAAATCGATACTAAAATTTGTTGGGCAATTTCTCCTGAGTACACCGATGCCTCATATGTGGTCATAAACCACTGTTTGGGCGCACGGCAGGCCTCAGAAGGGAACGAGCGCCATTTGACTTTTTGAATAGAAAATATGCTGGAATATTTAGCAGTTGCCATGTCACTTTTGGAGAGCCCCTGTGCACCTAAACATTGGAGCTCCCCCAAAAGTGACCCCATTTTGGAAACTAGACCCTCCAAGTAACTTATCTTAATGAGCAATTTGAACCCCCAGGTGCTTCACAAATTCGTCCGTAAAAAAAAGTCCTTTTTTTTCACAAAAATTTTGTTTTTGCCTCAGTTTTTTTCATTTTCACATGGGCAACAGGATAAAATGGATCATAGAATTGGTTGGGCAATTTCTCCTGAGTGCACCGATACTTCATATGTGGTCATAAACCACGGTTTGGGCGCACAGCAGGGACCGGAAGGGAAGGAGCGCCATTTGACTTTTTGAATGGAAAATTAGCTCCAATCGTTAGTGGACACCATGTCATGTTTGGAGAGCCCCTGTGTGCCTAAACTTTGGAGCTCCCCCACAAATGACCCCATTTTGGAAACTAGACCCCCTAAGGAGCTTATCTAGATGTGTCGTGAGCACTCTGAACCCCCAAGTGCTTCACAGAAGTTTATAACGCAGAACTGTGAAAATAAAAAATATTTTTTCCCCTCAAAAAATGATTTTTAGCCCACTATTTTTTATTTTCACAAAGGTAACAGGATAAATTGGACCCCAAAAGTTGTTGTCCAGTTTGTCTTGAGTGCGCTGGTACCCCATGTGTGGGGGGGAACCACTGTTTGGGCACATGTTGGGGCTCGGAAGGGAAGTAGTGACGTTTTGAAATGTCGACTTGATGGAATGGTCTGAGGGCGTCATGTTATGTTTGCAGAGCCCCTGATGTACCTAAACAGTGGAAACCCCCCACAAGTGACCCCATTTTGGAAACTAGAACACCCAAGGAACTAATCTAGATGTGTGGTGAGGACGTTGAACCCCCAAGTGCTTCACAGAAGTTTATAACGCAGAACAGTGAAAATAAAAAATATTTTTTTCCCTCAAAAAATGAATTTTAGCCCACTATTTTTTATTTTCACAAGGGTAACAGGATAAATTGGACCTCAAAGTTGTTGTTCACTTTGTCCTGAGTATGCTGGTACCCCATATGTGGGGGGGGACCACTGTTTGGGCACACGTTGGGGCTCGGAAGGGAAGTAGTGATGTTTTGAAATGCCGACTTGATGGAATGGTCTGCGGGTGTCATGTTACGTTTGCAGAGCCCCTAATCTACCTAAACAGTGGAAACCCCACACAAGTGATCCCATTTTGGAAATTAGACCACCCAAGGAACTAATCTAGATGTGTGGTGAGCACTTTGAACCCCCAAGTGCTTCACAGAAATTTATAACGCAGAACCGTGAAAATAAAAAATAATTTTTTTCCCACAAAAATAATTTAGGCCCCAATTTTTAATTTTCCCAAGGGTAACAGGAGAAATTATACCCCCAACGTTGTTGTGCAATTTTTCCTGAGTACGCTGATACCCCATATGTGGGGGTAAACCACTGTTTGGGCACATGTCGGGGCTCGGAATGGAGGGAGCACTGTTCGACTTTTTGAATGCAAAATTAGCTGGAATAAATGGTGGTGCCATGTCGCGTTTGGAGCCCCCGTGATGTGCCTAAACAGTGGAAACCCCTCAATTCTATCTCCTACCCTAACCCCAACACACCCCTAACCCTAATCCCTACCCTAATCATAACCCTAGCCACAACCCTAACCCAAACCCACCCCTAACCCTAATCTTATCCCTAACCCTAATTGAAAAATAAAAATATTTTATTTATTTTATTATTTGTCCCTATGGGGGGTGATAAGGGGGCGGTGATTTACTTTTTTTATTTTGATCACTGTGAGAGTTTATCACAGTGATCAAAATAAAAAAAAAATGAATCCTGCTGCCGGGAAATGCCGGCAGGTGCACTGCGCATGCGCCCGCAATTTTCCAAGATGGCAGCTGCCATGAATCAGGACAGTGGGACACTGGGACGGCAAGGGGGGCTTTGTAAGTATCGTGGGGGTGAGGGGGGGATCGGAAGGTGGGGGGGCGGAGTGAAGGGGGAGGGGGGCACACTATGACAGCGGCGGCCGATCGCCGTCGTTTGGCGCCGTCAGTCGATGTGGGGGGGGTTAAATTAGTGTCTCCAGCCATGGCAGATGCTATTTCAGCATCGACCATGGCTGGATTGTAATATTTCAATGATGAAATATTACTATCGCTCTGATTGGTTGTTTCACTTTCAACACCCAATCAGAGAGATCGTAGGCACGGGGGGGCTAAGCCACCCCCCTGTGGTGAAGCACAAAGCCTCCTGTCACTGCGGGTCAGGTAACCTTTCAGTGACCCCAGTCATCTGACCCGCAGGGGGGCTTTGAAGTCGTGACACAGCATATGCGTCATGGGTCAGATTGGCACCAACTTTCATGATGCATACGCTGTGTCACAGGTCGGGAAGGGGTTAAGCGCCCAGGCTTAGGTGTAGGAAGAGGCAGAGTCTGAGACTGGTATCAGTGTCCACCACTGGCTCTGCACGCCACGATGCACGTGCTCGACTCTCCACCATAGTCAGCGTCTATTGTGGCGTCCGCAGGTGCGACGCCACATGCCCAGAAGGTCTAGAGGGACTCTGACCCCGTGTCCTTGGGGCAAAGTTCAGTGACTGCATTCTGTACGCTCCCTTGCCGAGCTCTGTGAGCTTTAAACAGGCTCCGGCATTTATGTTCTGCGGTAGTGAGGCTCTGTGAAGCAACAGAGTCCGCCCCTGTACACACCGAGTGACGCTAACCCGCGTGTGTTTTTTCTATTATACCGCCATACAGCGTCCGCCATTAATGAGATGCAGTTTACTACCCCTGCACGGTGGACCCCGGGCTGCGAACGCACCTTATTACCATCTTTTAATATTTGGTGCGTTCCAGCAGCCCTAACACCCAGGCATTGTAGGGAGGTCATACAGGCACATGGAGGCCCCACACAATACTGAGAGGCACGTGGAGGCCACACACAATACTGAGCATAATTTTGACTTGTTTTAAGGACATTACATTCCACTTTAATTTTGTGTGGGACTCCAAATCCAGGCCTCCATTGGTTAATAAATTTGATTTCCATTGATGATTTTTGTGTGATTTTGTTGTCAGCACATTCAACTTTGTAAAGAACAAAGTATTCAATGAGAATATTTAATTCATTCAGATGTAGGATGTGTTATTTGAGTGTTCCCTTTATTTTTTGAGCAGTGTATTATATATAGAGTCATTACAAACAGAGTGACTATGACCCAAGAATGCAGACGAGCTGAAGGCTGCTATCAAAGCAACCTGGGCTTCCATAACACCTCAGCAGTGCCACAGGCTGATCGCCTCAATGCCACGTCGCATTGATGCAGCAATTGATGCAAAAGGAGCCCCAACCAAGTACTGAATGCATTTACTGAATATACATTTCAGTAGGCCAGCTTTTCAGATTTAAAAATCATTTTTCATCTGGTGTTGTAAAGTATTCTAATTTACTGAGATAGTGACTTTTGGGTTATCATTGGCTGTAAGCCATAATCACTACCATTAACAGAAATAAACACTTGGAATAGATCACTCTGTAATGACTCTATATAATATGAGTTTCACTTTTGTATTGAAGAACTCAAATAAATTAAATTTTTGAGGATATTTTATGAGATTCTCCTGTACATGTCCCAGATGACCTACTGCAACATTTGGCTCCTCCCCCGTGGCTCACCGTACAATATTAACATGAACAGGAAAAACAGCGCTTGAGATTAGAGTCATATGTTGAGCATAACTGGTTTAAATGTAGCCGACAGCAATATTCATGAAAAAAATGTAATAGATGTGGGTGACAATCAACAAAGTCTTTATCTCTCATGCAGTGTCTAATACACAGACATGTCTTTTGTAAAAGTAGGCAAAAGATAATCTGCTGGTATACCAAACTATTTCTCTACTTTGCTGCCTGATATTTTCTACTGGCTGCCTTTTATTTTTCATATGGTGTGATCCATCATGAAGCTCTCGGAAACTTCTGCTTGGCCTAAATGACTGCTGGTATATAGCTGTATTATATTATTGATCTGCCTTTTTACGTATAAATTTTGCTCAATTTAGTAGTTCTACATGCTATCTGACCCCTAGAGATAATAATGATAATCACAGGAGAAAATGTATAAACGGGAACCTGTCACCAAGAAAATGCAGACCAATCGGCATTTATTTTTATGTTATAGTGTATTGCTGCTATAGAGCAGGGGGTGATGAGCAGATTGATATATAATTTTGTGAGAAAAGATAACCTGAGGTTTAGTCATTTAATCCTCTGCTCTTTCTGGGATTTTCAGTCCAGTGGGCAGTCCTATCTGTGACTGACAGCTCTATTTCTAGTAGTCTGCTTGCAGAGATAGCTGTCAGTCACTGAAAGGACCGCCCACTGGGCTGAAAATCCCAGAAAGAGCAGAGGATTAAATGATTAAAATGAAAGTGATACTGAATCTTTTCTCACAAAACTATATATCAATCTACTCAGCTCCCCCTGCTCTATAGCATGCTGCCCATGGATTGGACGTCATTTTCTTGGTAACAGGTTCCCTTTAAGGCTTTTGAAACAAATTTTTGAGGCATAAAAAAGTTTTATCTTTCAAGATCTGCAAACAAACCAAACATCATGGCACATTTAGTGCAAATACCAGCAAAGATTTCAACAAAAACTATGATAAAAATAAATGTCCTCATAATCATCTATCTACATAAAAGATAGGTGATAATTTGCTGAGCTCTGGTGAGACTCCAATGATCCCGAAAACCACTGTTTAAACAGTGCAATGGTGCCATGTGCGGGTCTGCGCATCATTCATTCTCTAAGGAACTGCTGGACATAGCCGTATGCTGCAGTAGACTAATTCAGTAGCATAGACTATGAATAGCGTCTTGACATGTAGATCATTACTCCATTTTTGGGTGTTGCAGTCGCAGGACATGTGTTGAAGTCTCAATTTATTGTTAGAGGACCATTCTAAAAAATAGCTCCAAATTGGTCAGACGCTTGTATACCATATTGCAGAGGTTACCATAGTGTGATCATACCATTTGTTTTCCAATGGGCCAATTATTTAATCAAAGACATTGTCCAGGCTTGGGACAAAAGTCTGCAGTCATCTATTTGCCTAAATATATATATAAAAAAAAAAACTCGGCACTCAACGTGATCAAGCAAATTTTAATGGTGTCCACAAAGTAGTAACAGACGGAAACATTTCGGTCCTAATAGCAGACCTTCAACAGTCACCATTAAAGTTTACACAGGGTTATGGGTGGACCCATGAGATCACTTCATAACTAGACTTAATCAGGGTATTTAGGATAATGCCACCCTTTAAAGTGTTGCCAAATTCACATTAGAGAAAACCAGACAACCAGACTTATTAGACAAACTGTTGTCTGTGCTAGCAGGTCAGGTAGAGGCAAAGAGGAAGTGTGGCAGGTCAGACCATATCACAGCTTACTGCCTGCATGTGATGACTGCGCAGACCTGTTTTGGTGTAGATGGTGCATTCTCCCCTCCCGCTAGACCCCCACCCCCCAATAAAACAAACACAGGCCAGGGATGGGTTGAACAGGTCACAGTTTATTAATTAAATTATACCATGCAGGGAGGGTCAAATTACTCTCCGCAACTGGCTCAATCGCCGCAGACCCCGTCTGTGATAGACATGTGAACCAGGCCAATGAGGGTTACGAACCCTTGCCCCTCGCGGGCTTTTCCGCTGTGACTTCAAACAAAACAAACACAATAAAAGGAATTAAATTATTATTATTTTTTAAAAAAGTAAAACGTTTGTACAAACAAAGCCAAAACGATGACATATATACATAAGGGAGGGAGGGTGGGACCAAAGCTACCAGGGGTCAGCCGAGGAGAAAGAGGAAGCACTGACCCCTGGTACCTGGATTTAACTCCCATTGGTCATTAGGGGGTCCCAATAGAGCATCACCTGGGAGGGAATAGTGGGAGGGGGGAATTCTAGCACCGTAATCTGACCCTCTAGCTAAATAATGGGGGCTATGCAGTCAGTGGCACGATCCTTAGTCAGTGCCGTACCTGCCAGACTGCGCGGACCTGTTTTGGTGTAGACGGTGCATTCCCCCCTCCCGCTAGACCAGCCCCCAAATAAAACAAACACAGGCCAGGGATGGGTTGAACAGGTCGGTCATAGTTTATTAATTAAATTACACTATGCCGGGAGGGGCAAATTACTCTCCGCAACTGGCTCAATCGCCACAGGACCCGTCTGTGATAGATATGTGAACTGGCCAAAGAGGGTTATGAACCCTTGCCCCTCCCAGCATTTCTGCCAAAAAGCTACCTGGGGTCAGCCGAGGAGAAAGAGGAAGCACTGACCTCTGGTACCTGGATTTAACCCCTGTGGCTCACCGTAATATGACCCTCTAGCTAAATAATGGGGGCTACGCAGTCAGAGGCACGATCCTTAGTCAGTGCTGTGCCTGCCAGACGTTATGCCGGAGTCAGAGCTGGTAAGTCTTGGGGAGCCGGGTGCTGTGTATCGTGCCAGGGCAGCGTGGGAATGCGGTATCCACTGCTCGTCCATGCTATTTGCCTAAAGACTGACAAATTGTTTAGCTTCTCTAAGTAAAAGCGAGAGAACCAGGTGAATTTTGTTGGTAAGTCATCACACTGTAGAATTGTGACAATGTGCACCAGACTTTTGTCCTGAGATTGGACAAACCTTTAAATAAGAAATTAAGGGAAAAAAATGCTTTTTTTCTCTTCAGGGTATCTTATTTAAGATAAGAGAATAAGGGAATCATATTTTCTTCTATGAATTTCACATCTCAGCTGTTTTATTGATTCTCACTTAGAGTATTGGCAGAGAACAACTTATTTCCTAATTTCTTTAATGAATAATTAATGGTTGTAATTAAATAGACAATAAACTGTGATTAAAGGCATAAATCTAAAATGATAGGTCCCCAGGAAAAATAATATTTACATATGCAGTGTAGAGGATTCACAATAGGAACAAGAACAGTACAATTCCATTACATCAATATCAATGATACTTAAAAAATTATAAAATATTTTGCTCTGTTAAAAAGGTTGTCTCAAGTTGATTAACAGATTTCTTTCTTGCCAAAGGGTGGATGTTGTACTCTTGAGTCATTGATCATTCGGACTAGCAGCATCGTTGCCCCACTGGCCTAAAATATGTGTAGGGGTCGGCCAGGTCAGTAGTCGTGGCTGAGCTTAACAGGCTTTGTGTGCCCTGGCCTTCCTTTAAATAAAAATCACGTTTCACTTTCAGCTTACTTGCCTCTGCATTCTCGGAGGCTTCAGGGTTTTTCCTTTGCTCTCTAAGGTCACCTTTGGCCCTTTGTACAATAACAGAGACACAGTCAGCTTGTAACTTGAAACACAAAACTTTACTTTCGGGAATTTGCAGGGCATCCAGACTTAACACAGCATTCACAGCAGTTTCCACATTATACTTCACTTCAACTTTCCCTTCTCTGCTCTCCCTGTCACATGGCTCGAGATCGAGTTGTACCGTGCTGTACGTTTTCCTGGCATCCTCCCTGTGCAACCTTGCCTGCTGTGGGGGTTCCCTCAGCCTCCGGTTCACCCCAGGGCTGAGGGCATCAGCCCATGCAATGATCTGCCACATGGTGAGTGACCTGCCCGCCTATCCTTCCGTGTCCTTCTCTGTAGCCTTTCTCTCTCTTTCTGCAGCACCTGCGGTATTGTCTTTGTAGTACCCCATGTTCGGGATGTCTGGGCTCTCACTTAGAAGAAACCTGATGGGGTCTTTTCTGCTACTCAGACCTTTGCCCACCCGAGCTCTATGGGCTCCCTTACCCTTCTCCCCCTAATCAGGAAGCTCCCTTCCTCTAACCAAAAGTGACCCCTCCTACAGATAACTATTTACACTATTGTTAAAACTTTATCCTATATTAAGCTCACTATCTACATCTAGTGATCCCAAACTAATATTACACTTTCCCTGTATAAAACATATGTTACAACATAGTTACACATACAAATAACATTATGGAGCAACAGGATATATGCATACAGCAGCATAATGTACACCTGTTAAACACAGGATAAAATACATGCCCTAGTGATATTATGCAGCTATATAAACTAGCTGAAGAGCCCGGTGCTGCCAGGGCATAGTAACTAACTGTGGTTAGTTATAGCAAATTATAATTATCCTCCATCCCATAGTCCCGTGCCCATATACCCATCATACATATCCTCCATCCCATAGTCGAGTGCCCATATACCCATCACACATCCTCCATCCCATAGTCCCATGCCCATATACCCATCACACATATTCGCCATCCCATAGTCAAGTGTCCATATACCCATCACACATCCTTCATCTCATAGTCCCATGCCCATATACCCATCATACTTATCCACCATCCCATAGTCCCGTGCCCATATGCCCATCACACATCTTCCATCCCATAGTCTTGTGCCCATATACCCATCATACATATCCTCCATCCCATAGTCCAGTGCCCATATACCCATCACACATCCTCCATCCCATAGTCAGCCATTATGATATCATAGTGAGCGACGGGGCTTGCAACCTATGATGACATCAGCGTCGCCATGGCAACCATTATGACATCATAATGAGGGGCGGGGCTTGATACACACACACACACACTTTTTCCCCATTATGTAGATAGGGGCAAAATTGTTTGGTGAATTGGAACGCGCGGGCTTAAAATTTCGCCTCACAACATAGCCTAGGACACTCTCGGGGTCCAGACATGTGACTGTGCCAAATTTTGTGGCTGTAGCTGCGACGGTGCGGATGCCAATCCTGGACATACATACATACACACACTTGAGCTTTATATATTAGATGTACATTATATACATTTTAGATCGGGAAATGCTTAGGGGTTCAGGATGGCCACTATGACCCTCTTACATATGCACTGTCTGATACTGTAAGCCTAAGCAGCTGTACTTCTACAGCATCGGAGAAGGGCAGGGGCATTGAAGCAGGTTGGATCCAGGAATCTGTCATTAGTGCTTTAAATCAGCACTTACAAGCTCTATGGCAAGCACGCGCTCCTTGCTTAGGAGAATGGCCAGTGGTGATGGACTGAAAAGGTTTCCAGTAAACATGTAAAGGAGCATTAAACCATACAATTAAAAATCCTTCCAGTCTTGAGAATGGTGAGATTTTTTTTATAAGAATTAATTTGCAAACTTGCTTATTTTTACCTGCACTTTGCAATTTTACCCATTAAAGATTGTAGCTGAACCTCTATAATGCACCCCTATAATGCCATTCTATATATTATTAATATTAATACAAGGCTGAAATAAGGTAAACCTAGAAAGAACAAGCTGCCTTAATGGGGTGTTCTCAAATTGTTTCATGATTAGCTCACAGTTGTGCATTTGCCTTACTTCTTAATTGCTTGAAAGGGAGGGGTACTGACAGTTCTGATAAGAAGCATCATCCTCCCGGAGTGCCCCTAGGGCTGTGGGTTACTCGGTACCAGGCCGGTGTCTTAAAGGGATGTGTCAGGGAAGCAGAGACCCGGTCTGTGGGCCTGAGTGTCCATGAAATAAGGTTTTATGAGGAATAAAGTCTATATATAGATAAGTTCGTGCTGCCACCCGTGGTACTCGGCAATAAAGGTGTTAGCTGACGCTGCAGATCAGACCGCTGGGGATGGTGGTGATGCAGCAGAGTTGGTTCAGCTCCCCACAGGTGGAGTTAATCCCAGGGCAGTGTGACTGTAGATTAAAAGGTAGATGGTGGTCGTCGTAGATATTGGAGTGCAGTATGGGGCAGACAAGATGGAAAGGACTCAGGCCACACAGTAGATGCAGTTTCCAAAGCTTTACTCACAGTTCTCAAGAGCCGGTGATGCCTGCTTGATGCTGCGTCCTCCAGGTGAGGGGTCCAGCAAACTCCTATCTAGATGGAGAACACCCTTCCAGGACTCCCTTCAGTATATGCCTTTCCTGGCCGTCTCACTGTGCTGATTTCCTCCCTCCTGTCCAGCACCTTCACAAGCAGTGTCCCAAGCCAACAAACTCGGATCTTGTTGGGAATAACCTCTAGGTCCCTGGATCCTATGTGTCTGCCTTTTCAGCGAATGATTGTGGATTTGGCTGCAGCACTTCCTCGTAGCCTCTGGTTGAGCTAGCTGAGTCTGTTGTTCACTCCACTAGTTTTAGGGCCAGTCCCTATACTGCGACCTGATTCCTCCACCCGACGTTAGACGGCATGGAATGAGCACCATGGGCAGTATGGTCGCTGCCCGTGCCTCTAGAATCTCTTCCCTCTTCAGGGAGCTTCCTTCTGTCTCTTTCCTTCCCTGCAGCTCCTCCTTACAGGGAGCTGCTTCACACATGTCTTTCCACTTCCTCTCCTCCTGACGTTTCTCCTAAACTCTCTCTTCTCCCACTCTCATCCTACTGGCTCCACCCACCTCCCAACACCCTTTACTACCCAGGCAGGGTTGAGATCCTCCTCCCATAGGGTACATCCAGATGCCCTGCTGCTATAGGGTGTGTGTTGGGTGCAGGTGTTAGAGTCCTGTCGGGTGCCTCCAGCTTACCTGGGGAGTGGGATACCACTCCTCTGGGTGAGGTGCAGTATCTCTGTGGAGACTGGACTCCCCTGGGGTGCCACACTCCTACTACACATAAAGGGGCTCTATCAACACAATCACTGTTCAAACTAAGGACAGGTGCTTCGGGCACCATGGGGTGGCCAAGCAGTTCAGTGCACCTTCCCAATTAATTGCTTTTTTTTTTCTCTGCACTCTCTTGTCAGCTCTGGCTTCACAGAGTCAGGGAAGGGTGGACATAGATGGAAAACAATTAGGTTGGTGCACTTAAATGTTTAGCCATGCCGTGGTGCATGGAGTGCCTGTACTTGGCTTGAACAGCTATTCTTTGCTGACAAAGTCCCTTTAATAGAGCTACAGTGTTTATGTATTTGTTATAAGTTTACATTGCTACCACTATATATATATATATATATATATATATATATATATATAGTAGATTAAAAAATTACTATTATACCGCATAAATTATTCAAAAAATAGTAAAAGTGGACACAACTCAGAATAGGTCAAAATATGTACACTTTATTAGAATAAATTTAAACATGATACAACAGCTATAAAACCTCGAGTGTGAGGGACTGGAAGGATGCGCCTGAGGAAGAGTTGGATGAAACATGCGTCGGGGCTAAGGGATGGAGGAGAGACAGCTTCACTACACAATACTTGTAAGCTCACCTAACAGGGCTCCACACTATTTATATGGACTTATAAGAATCAAAAAACACTGCAGGTGTTACTTTACTTACATGTATTTTTAGATGCAATAAACTCTGATTATTTTTTACTCTGCACAATTATTGACCTAGGATCCATGTGCAATAATATATGGCAAAAACAGGGGTTATATGCAATAATAAATTATCATGGCTAAAAATTAATTCCTATCAGCAAAATAAGCACCTGCACTCTAAAATCCACTTAAGCAGCGTGGATAGAGAATTCAATCTATTTTAGATATACATAACTAACTCTAGTATATAATGCAGTATTAAATTGGTGGCTTTTTCCAAGCATTGTATAAACTTGCCCTATACCTATGTATGCAATCTTACAAATATATGGTTCTTTAATGTGAATTAGGTCTTAATCTTTCCCGTCCCTCACACTAGAGGTTTTGTAGTTGTTGTATCATATGTTTAATGTTACTTTAATAAAGTATACGTATTTTGGCCTATTCTGAGCTGTGTCCACTTTCATTATTTTTCACATAATTTATGCAATATAATAGTAATTTTTTGACGAAGCAGAAGCGAAATGCGCGTTGGAGTGGTGTGTGCAGGGGCAGAGGTGTGTCAGCACTGGTTGGTACTTGTTGTACCCATATATATAAATGCTGAATCATAGTTGTTCAAATTTTTTGGCAGCACCTTTTTTCTCATGTATGAAATTCACTTGATTATTAATCATGTCATTTTCCTCATATATAAATGCACTTTTATGCACTGAAGCACTTTATTTACTTTTATTACGAGGGATTAGTTTGCATCATTGATTTTATTCACTTTTATACATTTTTCTTTTGCCCAATGATTGAAAAATAAGATATATATATGCAGCCCTGGCAATAATTCAGTGACCACTTTCAAATGTTCTGTTTGTCTGATATTTCTCTATATAGGTATATTTTTGAGTAAAATGTAAATTGCTCTTTTATTCTATAAACTACTGACAACATGTCCAAGCACTACATTTTGTATTTATTTTTAGAAAATGGGAAATGTTCAAAATAACAAAAAAATCCATTGCTTTCAGGCCTCAAATAATGCAAAGAAAACAAGTTCATAATCATTTAGAAACAACAATACTAATGTTTTATCTCAGGAAGAGTTCAGAAATCAATATTTTGTGGAATAACCATGATTTTTAATCACAATTTTCATGTGTCTTGGCATGCTTTCCTCCAGTCTTTCACACTGCTTCTGATGCAAAAATTTAAGCAGTTCTTTGTTTTATTGCTTGTGACTATCTATCATTCTCTTGATTACATTCCAGAGGTTTTCTAAGTGGTTCAGGTCTGGAGATTGGGCTGCCCATAACAGGGTTTTGATGTGGTGGTCTTTTGCCAGAGCTGTATATTTATATATACTATATTATATATTTTTTTGTCTATTTGAGTAGTAATTAATTTAGATTGTATACCACAATTAATTATGACACATTTTATATATTTTTTTAATTTATGTATGATATTTTTACATACCCTGCTCTGCACAGTGTTATTTTATATAACATTTTTTATTTTTACAATTTTCTTTTTTAATAATTATTTTAATAAAAAGTATCTTGTTTTTAATATGATTTATTGTGATACCATGTCATTTATATATTAATAAAGCTATTATTATACTCTATTTTGAGATGAATACTTTTTCTTGGATTTACAAATCTAATCTATGTCAGCTTTTCAGCAGGGAGTTCAGCCAGCGGTGGACTATAGCTCTGAAGTCCGTAGGTGGTCCACAGATACTAAGTGCAATGACGTTGCGCTGTGTATTCATTTCTGTCAGGGATTTTTTGTGAGGGTAAAGGATGCCCATTTGCCCTGTATGAGACCATGGTTTCCTGGAGGCAGCCATGTCCTTGGCTTTCTGTATGGACTGCCATCTTTACCAGAGACAGACACCCCAATTTTCCGGGGGCCCAGAGTCAAGGAAACATAAGGCTGAGTCAGCTGAGGAACCCATGCAGTTGGATCGGATGACTCATTTTATTGGTCCTCCTGCAGTTAGTCGTAAAGGGGGATTGTGTTTTTTCTGTGGTGGGAAAGGTCATTTTGTGGGTGTTCATCCATCCATCCATAACTGCAAACAGCTGCCGGAAAACTAAGGAGCCCGAGTTGCGGGGAGGTTAGCTACCTGGGTGCACATATTTCCTCTGTGGGTACTTCACAATTTTTTTTACCTGCCAAGATCCATTTTGGCAAAAGTATGGTGGTTATTTCAGCCTACCAGGACAGTGGGGCGAGATTTAATCTAATTGATGCCAGGTTCATCTAGGACCAGGGTCTAAAGCCACATAAACTGTCTTGACCAACACCCATAATCGCCATTGACTCTGCACCCTTCAGCCATGTTTTTTCTTACTCAGGTCGTTAGAGTGATACATCTGCAGGTAGGGGCCATGCACTTGGAATTGATTGTCATGTGCTAGAGGGCTTGCCCTCTCCTGTGGTTCTTGGACTACCTTGACATATATACCAAGATGGGAGATATACACTCACTGGCCACTTTATTAGGTACACCATGCTAGTAACGGGTTGGACCCCCTTTTGCCTTCAGAACTGCCTCAATTCTTCGTGGCAGAGATTCAACAAGGTGCTGGAAGCATTCCTCAGAGATTTTGGACCATATTGACATGATGGCATCACACAGTTGGCGCAGATTTGTCGGCTGCACATCCCTGATGCGAATCTCCCGTTCCACCACATCCCAAAGATGCTCTATTGGATTGAGATCTGGTGACTGAGGAGGCCATTTGAGTACAGTGAACTCATTGTCATGTTCAAGAAACCAATCTGAGATGATTCGAGCTTTATGACATGGCGCATTATCCTGCTGAAAGTAGCCATCAGATGCCTGTTCTTAGCTGAGAGGAGTGGTACCCAGTGTGGTCTTCTGCTGCTGTAGCCCATCTGCCTCAAATTTCGACGCACTGTGCGTTCAGAGATGCTCTTCTGCCTACCTTGGTTGTAACGGGTGGCAATTTGAGTCACTGTTGCCTTTCTATCAGCTCGAACCAGTATGCCCATTCTCCTCTGACCTCTGGCATCAACAAGGCATTTCCGGCCACAGAACTGCCGCTCACTGGATTTTTTTTCTTTTTCGGACCATTCTCTGTAAACCCTAGAGATGGTTGTGCGTGAAAATCCCAGTAGATCAGCAGTTTCTGAAATACTCAGACCAGCCCTTCTGGCACCAACAATCATGCCACGTTCAAAGGCACTCAAATCACCTTTCTTCCCCATACTGATGCTCGGTTTGAACTGCAGGAGATTGTCTTGACCATGTCTACATGCCTAAATGCACTGAGTTGCCGCCATGTGATTGGCTGATTAGAAATTAAGTCTTAACACACAGTTGGACAGGTGTACCTAATAAAGTGGCCAGTGAGTGTATATACCAGGATGTAGGACATATATACCAGGATGGGCCCAGATGAGTAACATATAGGAACATATATACCAGGATGGGACAAGATAGAGAACATATATGACAGGATGGCCCAGATGGAAGACATATAAATCAGGATTGGCCCAGATGGGAGCCATATATACCAGGATGGGGGACAGATATTCCAGGATGGGAGCCATAAACACCAGGATGAACCCATATGAGGCAAATATATACCAGGATGGGACCTTGTTTTTGTTTTCGTAGTGATTTTGGAAGGTAGGCTCATAAAATAAAAAAGAGTGTGTCAGAAAGTGGATAAATCAGCCTTGGGACTGGGATACTTTGAACCTGATTCGTTATTGCATTTGCACCTGTTTTCTGTTTAGATTTTAGTGTTTTTCTCATGTTTTTCACTTGCACCTTATTGTCAGACTGAATAAATGTATTACAATTTTGAGAGCGCCCATATGTTATTAACAGTTTGCAGTATTCGAGTGCCATCTAGTGGTAAAAAGATTGTTTTTTATCACCAACCATTTTTAGAAGAGATTAGTATTAGTAATGTGGGCTTTCCTAAAGTTTTAAAGAGTATATTTTTAATTTTATGCTGAAAAGTTTTTTTCATTATGCATATGTGATTGGTCCACACTTACAGTATGATGCAGACACACCTGACAGCCACAATCAGAGATGAAATCATTGTACAGTAGTTAAAGGGAATCTGTCACCCCTTTTTTTGACTATTAGCTGCCGGCACCGACATCAGGGGCTTATCTACAGCATTCTGTAATGCTGTAGATAAGCCCCCGATGTAACCTGAAAGAGAAGGAAAGGGAGTTATATTTTACTCACCGGGGGGGTCTGGTCTAGGTTCAATGGGTGTTGCTGTCCGGCGCCTCCCATCTTCTAACAGTGACGTCCTCTTCTTTGCTGCCTGTCGTGTCGCACTGCTCTGCCCTGTTGAGGATAGAGCAGAATATTGCAGTGCGCAGGCGCTGGCCCTCTCCCGGCGCCTGCGCACTGCAGGACTCTGTGCAGTGCGCCTGCGCCGGAGCCACTACAGGGAGCAATGAAGATGATGGCATCGTATGAAGATGGGAGGCACCGGACTGGACACCAGGGTGAGTATAATCTAACTTGTTTTTCTTATCTTTCAGGTTACATCGGGGGCTTATCTACAGCATTACAGAATGCTGTAGATAAGCCCCTGATGGCGGTGCCGGCAGCTCATAGTTGAAAAAAGGGATGACAGATTCCCTTTAATCACTGTTACCTTTGGGTGTAAATAGATAATGTGGCCATATTGTTCACATAAATTATTCTGCCATCCAATACCCATAAATGTAACACCGGCACAGGGAACTGTCAGAGCATCTACCTGCATGCTGGAGTGTTATGAATGAGTCACCGAAGGAGGAAAAAACAAAAATACAAGCTAAGTTCAGAAAACCGGGGAGGTTGGTACCTATCAGATTGCAGACCCCTGATCCTATTCACACAACTAACAGTAGCCGTGGGGGGTTCCTACGGTGCCCTAGACCCCTCGTTCACAGCCGGAGAACTAAATAAGCCTAAAGAAAGAAAAGGGAAATCTAAACTGCCCCAGAGCAGACCCCAAAGCAAAAGACAGCCCCCAACATGTATTGTCGGTGAAAAGCAGATGAAAACACAAACACAGACAGAAAGACAGGTTGAGCAAACGATGGGGCCCAACTAACTAAATAGGACAGGACAGAAAAGATGCTGGCTGCAATCCGCAAAAATTCTGCCAAAATAATGGCCAACACGTCTGATAGAAAAAAGGCCCTGAAGTCACTAGACTTCAAAATCACTATATCAGCACTAAGGTATATTCTGAAGACAGAGCAAAAGATCAACTTGACCAGAGACAAAAATGGAGCTCAGCCTGTACCAACAAGGGCAGGCAGAACACAAACACTAAGTAAACAGACACAAACTCATGGAAAAATAAGAGAGCAAAAGCTTAGCTTTCAGAAGACAGGTACTGAACTGGTTTGCAAGAGCTCAGAGCAGAAAGGATCACCAGCAACCCTGCAGGGCATCAGCTGCCTTATATCCACTCAGTGATTCCGGGTGTCCAATCACGCTCCGCCTGTTCAGATGACAGGTTTTTCCCATCCCAATCAATTTCACTACCTCTCTTCACCAGCAGAGGGAGTTCATCAGACATCAACAGTGAAGGGGAAAATGAACTCACAACAGTACCTCCCCCTTGAGGAGGGGTCACTGAACCCTCATCCATGCCACCAGGGCGATCAGGATGGGCCCGATGAAAAGCACGAAACAATCTTTCGGCATGAATATCGGATGCAGGGACCCAAGAATTATCCTCCTGGCCATAACCCTTCCATTTAACCAAATACTGGAGTCTCCGTCTAGCCAGGCAAGAATCCAGTAGCTTCTCAACCTCATATTCCACATTACCTCCCACCAATACAGGGTCAGGAGGTGCCACCACAGGAACTACTGGCTCAACAAACCTCTTTAACAGAGACTTATGAAACACGTTATGGATCTTAAATGTAACAGGAAGAGCCAATCGAAAAGAGGCAGGATTAAGAATCTCCAAAATCTTGTAAGGTCCGATAAATCTAGGTTTAAACTTTGGAGAAGCCACCTTCACAGAGATATTCTTTGATGACAACCAATCCATATCACCCACTTTAAACTGGGGACCAATGGTCCTATGACGGTTGGAAAACCGCTGGGCCTTTTCCTGGGAGAGAGATAACCTATCCACCACTTGGTCCCAGATCTGGTGCATTCTCCCCACCACAGTGTCAACACCTGGGCAGGCAGAAGACTCCACCTGCCCTGAAGAGAATCGAGGATGAAACCCAAAGTTACAAAAAAAAGGTGACATCAAAGTGGCAGAACTAGCTCTATTATTTAAAGCAAATTCGGCCAAGGGCAAAAATGAAACCCAATCATCCTGATCAGCAGAAATAAAACATCTCAAATACGACTCCAAGGTTTGGTTTGTTCTCTCCGTCTGCCCATTGGTCTGAGGGTGAAACGCAGAGGAGAAGGACAACTGAATTCCCAGCTTGGAACAGAAAGTCCTCCAAAATCTAGACACAAACTGAACTCCTCTGTCAGATACAATGTTCTCAGGAATCCCGTGTAAGGGTGGTTTCACATTAGCGCTTTTTAAGAGCACGCACGGCCGGGGGTAGCTCCGCCCCCGAGCCGGCTCTCTGCCCGGCGTGCCCGCCCCTTGCTTGTAGCGCCGCCTCCTAGCGGACAGCGGCGCCTGCGATCGGCGCACCCTATCTTTAGCATAGGGTGCGCAGATCGTGCGCAGGCCGTGCGCTAGTTGCGCTTTGACCTGCGCTACGCACTTTTGACGGTGCGCCGTGCGCGCCAAAATCTCCTGCACCAATCTCAGAAGCGTCCACCTCTACCTGGAACGGGAGTGAGACATCAGGTTGCCGCAAAACCGGAGCAGAAGTGAACCTTCGCTTCAGCTCCTGAAAGGAAGAAAAAGCCTCCGGAGACCAATTCAGCACATCAGCACCTTTCTTAGTCAAATCAGTCAATGGTTTGGCAATACCAGAGAAATTAGCTATAAATTTACGATAAAAATTAGCAAAACCCAAAAACTTCTGGAGGGCCTTCAAAGAAGTGGGCTGAACCCAATCATAAATGGCCTATACCTTGGCCGGGTCCATTTCAATAGTTGACGGAGACAAAATAAATCCCAAAACTGAAATCCTCTGTACCCCAAAAAGGCATTTCGATCCTTTAACATACAG
The DNA here is from genome assembly GCF_039654945.1 of Dendrobates tinctorius. Taxonomy (NCBI): domain Eukaryota; kingdom Metazoa; phylum Chordata; class Amphibia; order Anura; family Dendrobatidae; genus Dendrobates; species Dendrobates tinctorius. Next base: position 99,440,387 of record NW_027361690.1, on the reverse strand, counting down.
GGAATTCTCCCTCAAAATCCGGAACACAGTCGGAACATGTTCCACATGAGAGTCCCAATCCTTGGAAAAGATCAAAATATCATCCAGATAGATGATCAAAAATTTATCCACAAAGTCTCGGAAAATATCATTCATGAAGCACTGGAAGACAGAAGGGGCATTACTGAGCCCAAAAGGCATCACCAGGTACTCAAAATGTCCCTCCGGAGTATTAAACGCCGTCTTCCATTCATCCCCATGCTTAATGTGAATAAGATTATACGCCCCCCTGAGGTCAAGCTTGGTAAACCAGCAAGCACCCTTAACTCTAGAGAATAGGTCAGAAATCAGGGGCAACGGATACTGATATTTAACAGTAATTTTGTTGAGGGAACGATAGTCAATACAAGGCCTTAATGAACCATCCTTCTTGGCCACGAAAAAAAACCCAGCACCTAAGGGTGAAGAGGATGGTCTAATATGACCCTTCTCCAACGACTCTTTAATATAGGATTGCATAGCCTCGTGCTCGGGTACAGATAAATTGAATAGTCGACCCTTGGGAAATAATAATAATAATAATAATAATAATAATAATAATTTTTATTTATATAGCGCCAACATATTCCGCAGCACTTTACAATTAAGCGGGGACATGTACAGACAATAAATTCAATACAAGTTAAGACAATTCAAACAATGACATTAGGAGTGAGGTCCCTGCTCGCAAGCTTACAATCTACAAGGAAATGGGGGGACACAGTAGGTGAGAAATGCTTGTTAATTCAGGTCTGGCAATTATAATAGGGATTTTCATATAAAGCTGCATGATCCAGTCATCAGCCCGTGTGTTTAAGCGCAATAGACAAGTATCAAGTGCAGTTATCATGTGCATGAAGGGTGTGGAGACAGATGAATAGTAGGGTGCAGATTCAGAATAATATTTGGAAGGAGGGAACAGGGCAAAGTTAGCTTGCTGAGTAGTTGATGTGATAGGCTTCTTTGAAGAGATGGGTTTTCAAAGCGCGCTTGAATAGGTCAGGGCTAGGTATCAGTCTGATCGTCTGGGGAAGTGCATTCCAGAGAGCTTACACCCCGGGCTCAGCTCAATTGCACAGTCATAACTCCTATGAGGAGGCAAAGACGCAGACTCATTCTCACTAAATACATCATAAAAATCAGCCAAATAGTCAGGAACATCATGCGACTGGGGAGAGGTGGAGAAAACAGGAGTGTCACTAAGGGCACACCGACAACCCCAACTCACCACAGACACAGATTTCCAATCCAAAACTGGATTATGGCTTTGCAACCAGGGAATCCCCAGAACAATGGTATCATGCAAATTATGCAACACCAAAAATCTGCAATTTTCTTGATGATCTGGGGCGACCCGCATTACCACCTGGGTCCAAAACTGAGGTTTATTCTTCGCCAAAGGAGTAGCATCAATACCCCTCAAAGGGATAGGCATCCGCAGAGGTGTCATAGGAAATCCACAACGTTTAGCAAAATCCAAGTCCATCAGGTTCAGAGCTGCTCCCGAATCCACTAAAGACTTAGCGGAAAATGTGGACAGGGAGCAGATCAGAGTAATTGCCAGAAGAAACTTAGGTTGAACACCACCCACAGCAAATGTGTGTGCAAAACGTTTCTCTCGTTTAGGGCAGACAGAAATAATATGTGAGGCATCTCCACAGAAAAAACACAGCTTATTACGCCTTCTGAACTCCTGACGTTGCGCCCTAGACAAAACTCTATCACATTGCATAGGTTCAGACATTTGTTCAACAGGTGGCAGCACCTCTCGTGCAGTTTTGCGTTCGCGCAAACGCCGATCCACCCGAATGGCTAATGACATAGAATCGTCAAGACCAGAGGGAACAGGAAATCCCACCATAGTATCTTTTACGGTTTCTGACAAACCCTTCCGAAAGAGAGCTGCCAAGGCACCATAATTCCAAGTAGTAAGGACCGCCCACTTTCGGAATTTTTGACAGTAGAACTCTGCAGAATCCTGACCCTGGCTCAATGCTAACAGGGCCTTTTCAGCCTGATCAATAGCATTAGGTTCATCATACAACAGCCCTAAGGCTTGAAAACATGCGATCACATTAGCTAGAAAAGGATCATCAGTAGAGTTGAGCGAAACGGGTCAAAAAATTTCAAAAATCACCGACTTTTAGCAAAGTCGGGTTTCATGAAACGAAACCCGACCCTAGGATGAGGTCGGCCACGAGGTCGGCGACTTACGCGCCAAAGTCGCGTTTAAAAAGTTTGTTTTGCGCTCTTTTTCAGCCAATCAGGATCCACGGACACTGTGGGCAACGTGATGACATAGACAGGGGTCACCACCATCTTTCAGAAGGGCATGCAAGTGATTGGCTTGCTTTGGTGGGCATCACAGGGGTTATAAAAGGGCGTGCACGCCGACCGCCATCTTACTTCTGCCGATCTTAGCATAGGGAGAGGTTGCTGATTCTGTAGGGAGAGCGTTAGGCAGGGAAGAAGAAAAAAAAACTGCTTCTGCTGCTAGCGATTTTGCCTGTACAACACACCAGTCAATGTGTGTGCAGTGCAAGGGGAGGCTATATTGTGGTGGATCAGCGGTGTTGGTTGTTAGGCTGCCTTCTAAGGCTTCCTGACAGCTGCATTGCTGTTTACCCACTGCTCTGCAAACTGCTTTTTTAAAAGCAATCCCAATTTTTTTTTTTTTGTCCTGCTGAGGTACTGAGCGTGCATTTTTTCACACCATACAGCGTCAGTGGGCCTCACACTATTCAAAAGTGTCCAGTGTCCACTAGTGTCTGCAGAAATTCAAAATCTCCCTTATCCTGTAGTCACTTTTTTCACACCTGTGCCATCGAGCCTGTGACATAGCGCTCTGATATTCAGTGGGCCTCACACAATCCAAACGTGTCCAGTGTCCACTAGTGTCTGCAGAAATTCAAAATCTCCCTTATCCTGTAGTCACTTTTTTCACACCTGTGCCATCGAGCCTGTGACATAGCGCTCTGATATTCAGTGGGCCTCACACAATCCAAAAGTGTCCAGTGTCCACTAGTGTGTGCAGAAATTCAAAATCTCCCTTATCCTGTAGTCACTTTTTTCACACCTGTGCCATTGAGCCTGTGACATAGCGCTCTGATATTCAGTGGGCCTCACACAATCCAAAAGTGTCCAGTGTCCACTAGTGTGTGCAGAAATTCAAAATCTCCCCTGTCCTATAGACACCTTGTACCTTGTTTTACATTACTATATAGTTTGTTGGATTTTGTCTACATTTCTACCAAAAATGAGGAAGGCTGGTGGAAGAGGCCGTGGAATTGGGTGGGGGTTGGCAGCTGGTAATGATGGTGTTGGTGGTGGATCTGATGGTAGTGGCAAAAGCAAAATAGGACCGAATGCAGGAGATGTTGAGCCTGCGTCATCGTCTGGCTCCACAAGGCCTCGAAGGCTTAGTTTTCTAGGAGTTGGCAAACCGCTTTTAAAGCCAGAGCTTCAGGAAAAAGTTTTGTCTTACATTGCTGACTCAGCCTCCAGCTCTATCGCCTCCTCTTCTGAAGTTGTAAAAAATAAAAGCACTGAGTCGTCATTGGAGGCTCATGTTCAAGAACCAAACCTTTCCTTGTGTCCTTCACCCCAACCAAGATTGAAGGATGACGCAGGCCATACTACTGATTACTCCATAGAGCTGTTTTCACATAACATGCCTGGATTATCAAGTGAAATGGTGAATTACCCAGGCCAAGATGAATCTGACATGGAGTGCACTGATGCACAGCCGCTGATAGATGATTCTGCTGGTACATTCACTCAGAGCACTACATTGTCCTCGCAGTGTACAGAGCCAGATTCTGACCCTGATGAGACTCAGGTGCCCCTTCCCGCACACTATACCACCATACACTGTGACACAGAGGAAGGTGCACATGACATTGAAGAGGAGGTGATGGATGACCCAGTTGTTGACCCAGATTGGCATCCATTGGGGGAAGAGGGTGCTGCTTCCAATAGCTCAGATGAGGAGGAGCATCCACAGCAGACATCGACATCGCAACAGCTGTTATCTGGCAGGCCCGGAGCACTCCAAAGACAGGTTCCAAAAATCAAAAGAGTTGCTGGACAGCTTGTCCAGAGGGTCAAAAGATCACAGCGTGCTAGGCCGCAAAATGTCTGCCAAAGTAGGAAGAGTGCAGTGTGGCACTTTTTTGAACAAAATCCTCATGATCAGGCCAAGGTAATCTGTAAGAAGTGCGCAAAGACCTTTAGCCGAGGGAAAAATCTGAAAAATTTGAATACCAGTTGCATGCTTAGACATTTAACCAGCATGCACTTGCAAGCTTGGACACAACACCAAACCTCAAGTGCCACATGTGCAACTGATCACAAAGAAGGTAGTCAACAACGCTACATTGTTTCCCCGACTGTAAGCCCACCGGTTAGCACAGCAGCAAATGTTGAGATGTCGTTGCAAGGCCACAGCAGTCAGGGAATCCCACTGTTATATCAACGAAATACTGAATCTAGGCCATCAGAAAGAACACCAACTCCATCACCATCATCAACCCTCTCTCAGTCCGCCCTGTCCACCGCTACTTCCACCATATGCAGCTCTCAAGTCCAGCTCACTCTCCCAGACACTATGAGTAGGTCAAGAAAGTACTCAGTCTCTCATCCGCGTACACTGGGTTTGAACGCCCACATTGCCAAACTAATCTCGTTTGAGATGATTCCCTATCGGTTGGTGGAAAGCGCAGCTTTCTGCGAACTCATGGCCTATGCAGTACCACGCTATGACCTACCCAGTAGCCACTTCTTCTCTCGCAAAGCCATCCCAGCCCTCCACCATCATGTAAAAGACCGCATTGTCCATGCACTCAAGCAGTCAGTTAGTGGAAAGGTGCACCTCACAACTGATGCATGGTCCAGTCGGCATAGCCAGGGCCGTTACGTGTCCATCACTGCACACTGAGTTAATGTAGTGGATGCAGGGTCCACAGGGGACAGCGGTGGTGGGACAGTGCTGCCTAGCCCACGGTATAGGAAACAGTTGGGTGTAGGCGTTCGACCCTCCTCCTCCTCCTCCTCCTCCTCCAGAATCGAAAGCTCGTCCACAGAGCGCAGTCGTACGAGCACTCCATCTGCAGCTGCCACTGTTGCACATGAGGTGTCCCTCTATCGAGCAGCTAGTGGAAAGCATCAGCAGGCTGTGTTGCAGATGATGTGTTTGGGCGACAGACACACCGCCGAGGTGCTGGCCGAGTACTTGAAGCGACAAACTGAGTCATGGCTGGGCAGTGTACATCTTGAGGCAGGCAAGGTAGTTAGTGATAACGGCCGTAATTTTGTGGCAGCCATAGCCCTTTCAAAACTCAGCCACATACCTTGCTTGGCTCACACCTTGAACCTGGTGGTGCAGTGCTTCCTCAAAAATTATCCGGAGTTAACAGCCCTGCTCCAGAAGGTGCGAAGACTGTGCGCGCACATCCGCCGGTCGCCTGTACACTCCGTTCGTATCCAGAAGCTGCAGCGATTGCTCCACCTTCCCAACCACCGCCTCATTATCGACATTGCAACAAGGTGGAACTCCACCCTGCACATGGTGGAGCGGCTGTGCGAGCAGAGGCAGGCCATAATGCATTTGTGGGAGGATACACGGCCAGGCACTTTGAGAGCAGACATGGAGTTGACAGGTGTGCAGTGGTCGAAGCTGAAAGACCTCTGTAAAGTCCTTCAGTGTTTTGAGGAATGCACACAGCTGGAAAGCCCAGACGACGCCATCCTAAGCATGAGCATCCCACTTATGCGTCTGCTCATGCAAACTTTGACGCACCTTAAGGAGCAGGTGTCTGCTGCCAATGTTGATGAGGAGGAGAGGAGGAGGGAATCCTTGATGACATTCAGCCATTGTCTGCTCAGGGACCTCTCCTGGACGAGGTGGAGGAAGAAGAGGAGGAGGAGGATGATGATGGGGATGATTACTTAGGGGAGGAGGATGCATCTCGTGGGGCAAGTGAAAATGTTGGCGTGGCAAGGTCTGGTACAGGGTTTGTGCGTGACTGGAGGGATGTGGATTTGCCAGAAAGTGCTCCTCCACCCAGCACTCGCAGTGCATCATTGACACCGGGAACATTGGCCCACATGTCACATTATGCCTTGCAGATCCTAAAAAGGGACCCCCGCATTGCCAAAATGATGAACGATGACGACTACTGGTTGGCCAGCATCCTGGATCCACGCTATAAAGGCAAATTACAAAACATCATGCCACAGGAGAACCTTGACCTAATATTGGCTAATAAACAAGCAACTCTGGTAAATCGGTTGCTTGAGGCATTCCCAGCACACAGCAGCGGTGATGGTTCCCACACGAGCCGTACGGGCTGGGGGCAGCTTGGCAGAGGTGTTCATGGTGCACACAGCAGAAGTGGCGTTGGAGACAGGGGTTTCATGACAATGTTGTGGACTGATTTTTCACGGACCGCTCACACAACTGGTAATACTGCATCGATGGAAAGTGACAGGAGACAGCAGTTGTCAACTATGGTTACAAACTACTTTTCCTCCCATATCGATGTTCTCCCACACAGGTCATTCCCCTTTGACTATTGGGCTGCTAAACTGGACACCTGGCCTGAATTGGCACAATATGCCTTACAGGAGCTCGCTTGCCCAGCTGCAAGTGTGCTATCGGAAAGAGTCTTCAGTGCAGCTGGATCAATCCTGACAGAAAAAAGGACCCGTCTGTCAATCCAAAATGTGGATGATCTAACCTTCATTAAAATGAACCATGCATGGGTTTCCAAGGATTTTGTCCCACCTTCCCCTGATGACACATAGGGTGACAGAAAAATGGCTTGCTTTGGTCCACCTCTTCCTGGGACTTGACCTATTTCACCTTTTGCATCAGCTGAATGTCCAACATCAACATATGCCACTTTCTAAAACTCCCTAACTGTGCTGCCTCCCCCCCCATGGCCGGGGTCACCACCTAGCGCACGACACCGTGCGAGTGCCGTTGCCCTGGACATGTGGGTAGGCCGACTCTTGGGCGCGGGCACTGGCACAGGGTCCCTCATACTGCAATCAAGTGTCTCTGACGGTGGTGGTGCACACCCGCCGTCAGACACACCGCCGTACTATGAGGGGCCGAGTGCCAGTACCGACGCCCACGAGTGGGCCCCCCTTGCTTGGGCAGGGCCCCAGCATTTGCAATCTTTACCTCTCCCTGCTCCTCCGCTGTGTAGTATGGGCCGTCAAATCCATACTGTGCCTGACACCGTCTGAGCCTGCCTCCTGATGTATAGACATATATTTTGAATGTGTACGCTATCCATACATGTTATCCGGGGATACGGTACCCTTTCTCACCTTTGTGCAATCACGTGCAAGCCATACTGGGCCTAACACCGTCTGAGCCTGCCTCCTGATGTATAGACATATATTTTGAATGTGTACGCTATCCATACATGTTATCCTGGGATACGCTACCCTTTCTAACCTTTGTGCAATCACGTGCAAGCCATACTGTGCCTGACACCGTCTGAGCCTGCCTCCTGATGTATAGACATATATTTTGAATGTGTACGCTATCCATACATGTTATCCGGGGATACGGTACCCTTTCTCACCTTTGTGCAATCACGTGCAAGCCATACTGGGCCTAACACCGTCTGAGCCTGCCTCCTGATGTATAGACATATATTTTGAATGTGTACGCTATCCATACATGTTATCCGGGGATACTGTACCCTTTCTCACCTTTGTGCAATCACGTGCAAGCCATACTGGGCCTAACATCGTCTGAGCCTGCCTCCTGATGTATAGACATATATTTTGAATGTGTACGCTATCCATACATGTTATCCTGGGATACGGTACCCTTTCTCACCTTTGTGCAATCACGTGCAAGCTATACTGGGCCTAACACCGTCTGAGCCTGCCTCCTGATGTATAGACATATATTTTGAATGTGTACGCTATCCATACATGTTATCCTGGGATACGGTACCCTTTCTCACCTTTGTGCAATCACGTGCAAGCCATACTGGGCCTAACACCGTCTGAGCCTGCCTCCTGATGTATAGACATATATTTTGAATGTGTACGCTATCCATACATGTTATCCGGGGATACTGTACCCTTTCTCACCTTTGTGCAATCACGTGCAAGCCATACTGGGCCTAACACCGTCTGAGCCTGCTTCCTGATGTATAGACATATATTTTGAATGTGTATGCTATCCATACATGTTATCCGGGGATACGGTACCCTTTCTCACCTTTGTGCAATCACGTGCAAGCCATACTGGCCCTAACACCATCTGAGCCTGCCTCCTGATGTATAGACATATATTTTGAATGTGTACGCTATCCATACATGTTATCCGGGGATACGGTACCCTTTCTCACCTTTGTGCAATCACGTGCAAGCCATACTGGGCCTAACACCGTCTGAGCCTGCCTTCTGATGTATAGACATATATTTTGAATGTGTACGCTATCCATACATGTTATCCTGGGATACGGTACCCTTTCTCACCTTTGTGCAATCACGTGTAATCCATACTGGGCGTGAGAACGGATGGCGAGCTGTTAAGCAAGCTACAGCACCTGTGGTTTGCACACGTAAGTTTTTCATTTTTTCAGGAATGACGGTTAGGCCTAATTCCGGAACTGCGGTTGACCTGCACTTACTGGGAAATCATCGTTCGCGGGTAATAATTGTAATCAGTGATCCCCATCACTAACGTTGTTCAGCGGGTTACCTGCACCTGTAAGCGACAAACGCTGGCCTTTTCAGTGTAGCGCACATGCAGCCACGGACATGTAAGGGCATGACACACCAGTTATTGGCCAATCTCATGTGCCAGAGCCTCACGTGTCCCTCTAGTAAGCCGGACTCGGACCGCGGGGCATGACGGAGTCTCGTTCATTAACGGAATTAAGCTTGCAATGTGTGCATCTGTTCTGTAGCTGGCATGGTTGAGGTTTCCCAGGTGGAGTCGAATTTAACCGTAGGCTCCACTCCTGGTGGTGCCCTTCTGGACATTCCTTTAAGGTTCAGCTTTGCAACCATACTGCCCACGTAAAACAAACACTTTGCCTTCATGAACGCTGTTTGGAGGGTCATGACTCGTGGGAATAACTCCGCCCAATCAGTTAACCTGCTAGAGAGATCCTTCGTTGCTCCCAAGCATGACATCACACTCCCTAGGAGGAAGGTAATGCCACTGTGGCGAACGTACTCCTGGGGGCGACACAAGTGCACTCATGCCCAGCCACTGCTCGATGAATCTGCTGGTACATTGACCCAGACCACTACATTCCCTTCGCACGCTACACAGCCTGAATCTGACCCTGATGAATCTCAGGTTACCCTTCCCATATACAGTTCCAGCTTACACGGTGACAAAGAGGAAGCTGCAGATGAAAGTGCAGGTTCGGCCCACCCGCCATCAGACACACCACCGTACTATCAGGGGCCCTGTGCCAGTGCCGTCGCCAACGAGTGGGCCCCCCCTGCTTGCTCAGGATCACAGCACTTGCAAGGTTGAAATACTGTGCAGTGAGATGGAAGATGGGGACGACGAGGAGTCCAGACTAGTACAGGGATTCCCTAGCGAGGAGACTTATTTGATTGTTTTCAATGTTGGGACAGCAATTTTTGGGGAGCACTATACTCTGGAGAATGATAGATGGGGCCCACCATACACTGGAACATTCCAAAGGTGGACATCAGCATTTACAGGGCCCATTATACACTAGAGCATTAGAAATGGGGCCCATTATGTTTGGAGCATTATTTGGGCCCATAAGACAGTGGAGCTTCATCCATGGGGACCAACATATACTGTAGCATTATGTGGAGCTCATCATATACTGTTTCAAACATTATATGGGACCAATGATTCTGTATGGAGAAATAGATGGGCCTCGTCATGAGATGTAAAAAGTGAAGTATTTTTCATTGTACTATACCGCTATTTCTCTGCCGTATCGGAGCATGATGAGTTGTGGTATGTGTTAAAGGGGCGCTCTTTCGCCCAGGGCACATGAAAACCTGGAGCCAGCCCTACCCCCCCACAACTTTAGCCAAATAACCCCCATTTTTCAGTGCGTAACTTGTATTATGAAGTTAATTAAGGTTGACAAGCTTAAGTAAGAAGAATTGATGCTTTTGGCATTCAAATGGGCACTGTAGGTGTGTTTCTTGTCCTCCTCTCACTGCCGACTTTTATTCCCCATTGACTTACATTGGGTTTCGTGTTTCGGGACGACCCAGACTTTTCCCTATAATCGGCCGATCTTGCGCGACCCGACGTTTGGAAAAGTCAGGTTTCACGAAACGAAACCCGACCCTAAAAAACCAAAAGTCGCTCAACTCTAATCATCGGGTTTCAAAGAAAACGCCCAATCCTGAGGATCGCCGCGCAGCAAAGAGATGACAATTTTAACCTGCTGCGCGGAGCTCCCTGATGAGTTAGGCTTCAAGGCAAAAAATAATTTACAATTATTCTTAAAGTTCAAAAATTTAGACCTATCCCCAAAAAACACATCAGGAGTAGGGATCTTTGGTTCAGTAACATGTGAATGAGCAAGATAGGCGGAAATTCCCCGCACTTCAGCAGCGAGCTGCTCCACACGATCAGACAATTGTTTCATCTCCTTTGAGAAGAAAAAAAATTCCCCCTACGGCCTCAAAGACACAGAGGAAAGAATATACACAAAAAAAAAATTCTGACACTTTTTTTTTTTTTTTTACAATTCTTTCCTGCTCTTGAGTACCCTAGAATCTGCGGTATGGCTGGTGATTCTGTTATGAATGAGTCACCGAAGGAGGAAAGAACAAAAATACAAGCTAAGTCCAGAAAACTGGAGAGGTTGGTAGCTATCGGATTGCAGACCCATGATCCTATTCACACAACTAACAGTAGCCGTGGGGGTTTCCTACAGTGCCCTAGACCCCTCGTTCACAGCCGGAGAACTAAATAAGCCTAAAGAAAGAAAGGGGAAATCTAAACTGCCCCAGAGCAGACCCCAAAGCAAAAGACAGCCCCCAACATGTATTGTCGGTGAAAAGCAGATGAAAACACAAACACAGACAGAAAGACAGGTTGAGCAAACAATGGGGCCCAACTAACTAAATAGGACAGGACAGAAAAGATGCTGGCTGCAATCCGGAAAAATCCTGCCAAAATAATGGCCAACACGTCTGATAGAAAAAAGGCCCTGAAGTCACTAGACTTCAAAATCACTATATCAGCACTCAGGTATATTCTGAAGACAGAGCAAAAGATCAACTTGACCAGAGACAAAAATGGAGCTCAGCCTGTACCAACAAGGGCAGGCAGAACACAAACACTAAGTAAACAGACACAATCTCATGGAAAAATAAGAGAGCAAAAACTTAGCTTTCAGAAGACAGATACTGAACTGGTTTGCAAGAGCTCAGAGCAGAAAGGATCACCAGCAACCCTGCAGGGCATCAGCTGCCTTATATCCACTCAGTGATTCCGGGTGTCCAATCACGCTCCGCCTGTTCAGATGACAGGTTTTTCCCATCCCAATCAATTTCAGTACCTCTCTTCACCAGCAGAGGGAGTTCATCAGACATCAACGGTGAAGGGGAAAATGAACTCACAACACTGGAGCTTACACACTCTAAGAAGAGTTTTGCAGTGGCTGTTAAACAGGGACCTACAGACACTAATCGTTTTTCTCCTGAGTGGCAGAAGACTACAACTCCCAGGAATCCTTATTCCAGTGAGATGGTAGAAGAAGGGAGGAGGAGAGACTTGGGGGAGGACTCTGTGGAGAAAGTGAAAGGAAATGTGCAGAGGAGAGAGAACATGGCTGCTGCTGGTTATGAGAGACAGAGCGGTGTGGATCTTGATTCCCCTAAGTTGCAGATTGTGGGGGACCCCGTGGAGATACCTGTGTTGCTGGAGAGAGCAAAGATCCAGAGAGTCCGGCCGGCACTCCCATTGGATAAAGGTCTAAATCCTGCAGCCCCCAGCTGGAGTCCCAAAGAATCCTCCGGTCATTAGAAACACAGTGAGTGCCCTTATGAGACTTGTGGTTCTATCAGCGCTATTTACAGTGAGTACAAGGCAACATAAACTATTGACATCAATGTTCATCTAAGTGCACCCACGATTGTTACTTTGCGCGCCAACATCCGCGGCAACTGGGCCCCAACGTTTGGACTGAGTAAATACAGAAGAGGGGGACTTTGCCACGTTATATTTGCAGGGTTGTAGTTTAATTAGACGGTGATGTGTATATGACTTTTATAGCGCACAGTTAATTGCATTGTATGTTTATTCCTTTAAACCCACCTCAGTTCTGCTTTATAGCAATAAATCTGTTAAACTGTTTTACTCCTGCTCCCTGAGGGTGTACCGAGCTGTGGCAGGCGTTTCCCGAATCAGCCCCCAGCAGAAGATAACTGTCCTTCTGCAGCCCAGAGACAGAGCTCCAATCAAGATTCGGGTGTAGCTCCAAAGGGGTGTTACATAATTATCAGTGCCCAGAAGCAGACATAGATAGAAAAGGGCCCTCTGTGAAAGAACAGTACGGTATATGGGCTTTTTGTAGTCTAATATCTCTGTCTGTGACAGAAGCTGCTTGCTGCTTTGGAGGTGGAAATGGGATCCATTACCTCTTGAGACATTGTGCAGCTGCAGAGGTTTACCAATGGTATGTCCCCTCCCCCAGCCAGTGCCATATTCCAAATATAACACGTACAAAGTGATAATAGCAACATCAGAATGATGAATATCTTATTTATTGTATAGAATATGAAAAATTGCAATTTTTACATGCGGTTAAAGGGTTGGTCTGAAAGCAAATAATTTTTCTCCTAACCCCCAAGGGTGGTTTGCACATTAATGACCAGGCCAATTTTTACAATTCTGACCACTGTCCATTTATGAGGTAATAACTCTGGAACACTTCCATGCATCACGGTGAATCTGACATTGTTTTCTCCTGACATATTGTACTTCATGTTAGTGGTAAAATTTCTTCAATGTAACTTGCGTTTATTTATGAAAAAAATGGAAGCTTTGAATTTTTATGCTCTTAAAACAGAGAAATATGTCACATAAAATAGTTACTAAATAACATTTCCCACATGTCTACTTTACATCAGCACAATTTTGGAAATAATTTTTTTTTTGTTAGGAAGTTACAAGGGTTAAAAGTTGACCAGCGATTTCTCATTTTTACAACAAAATTTACAAAACCATTTTTTTTAGGGACCACCTCACTTTTGAAGTTACTTTGAGGGGTCTATATGGCAGAAATTGCCCCAGAGTGACACCATTCTAAAAACTGCACCCCTCAAGCTACTCAAAACCACATTCAAGAAGTTTATTAACCCCTCAGGTGCTTCACAGGGATTTTTGGAATGTGGAAGAAAAAAATGAACATTTAACTTTTTAGTCACAAAAATGATTTTTACAAAAAATTTCTTTATTTTCACAAGGGTAAAAGGTGAAAATTGACAGATAAAGTTGTGCAATGTCTCCTGAGTAGAGTTGAGCGAAACGGGTCGAAAAAATTCAAAAGTCACCGACTTTTGGCAAAGTCGGGTTTCATGAAACGAAACCCGACCCTAGGATGAGGTCAGCCACGAGGTCGGCGACTTACGCGCCAAAGTCGCGTTTCAAAAGTTTGTTTTGCGCTCTTTTTCAGCCAATCAGGATCCACAGACACTGTGGGCAACGTGATGACATAGGCACGAGTCACCACCATCTTTCAGAAGGGCATGCAAGTGATTGGCTTGCTTTGGTGGGCGTCACAGGGGGTATAAAAGGGCGTGCACGCCGACCGCCATCTTACTTCTGCCGATCTTAGCATAGGGAGAGGTTGCTGCTGATTCTGTAGGGAGAGCGTTAGGCAGGAAAGAAGACAAAAAAACTGCTTCTGCTGCTAGCGATTTGGCCTGCACAACACACCAGTCACTGTGTGTGCAGTGCAAGGGGAGGCTATATAGTGGTGTATCAGTGGTGTTGGTTGTTGGGCTGCCTTCTAAGGCTTCCTGACAGGCTGGCATTGCTGTTTACCCATTGCTCTGCAAACTGCTTTTTTAAAAGCAATCCAATCTCCCTTATCCTCTAGTCACTTTGGTCACAGCTGCGCCATCGAGCCTGTCACATAGCGCTCAGATATTCATTGGGCCTCAAACTGCTTAAGCAATCCCAATTTCTTTTTTTTGTCCTGCTGAGAAGAAAAAAAAACTGCTTCTGCTGCTGATAGCAATTTGGCCTGCACAACACACCAGTCACTGTGTGTGCAGTGCAAGGGGAGGCTATATAGTGGTGTATCAGTGGTGTTGGTTGTTGGGCTGCCTTTTAAGGCTTCCTGACAGGCTGGCATTGCTGTTTACCCACTGCTCCGCAAACTGCTTTTTTAAAAGCAATCCAATCTCCCTTATCCTCTAGTCACTTTGGTCACAGCTGTGCCATCGAGCATGTCACATAGCGCTCAGATATTCATTGGGCCTCACACAATCCAAAAGTGTCCAGTGTCCAAAAGTGTGTGCAGATATTCAAAATCTCCCTTATCCTCTAGTCACTTTTGTCACAGCAGTGCCATCGAGCCTGTCACATAGCGCTCAGATATCAGTGGGCCTCACACAATCCAAAAGTGTCCAGTGTCCAAAAGTGTGTGCAGATATTCAAAATCTCCCTTACCTCTAGTCACTTTTGTCACAGCAGTGCCATCGAGCCTGTCACATAGCGCTGAGATATCAGTGGGCCTCACACAATCCAAAAGTGTCCAGTGTCCAAAAGTGTGTGCAGATATTCAAAATCTCCCTTATCCTCTAGTCACTTTTGTCACAGCAGTGCCATCGAGCCTGTCACATAGCGCTGAGATATCAGTGGGCCTCACACAATCCAAAAGTGTCCAGTGTCCAAAAGTGTGTGCAGATATTCAAAATCTCCCTTATCCTCTAGTCACTTTTGTCACAGCAGTGCCATCGAGCCTGTCACATAGAGCTGAGATATCAGTGGGCCTCACACAATCCAAAAGTGTCCAGTGTCCAAAAGTGTGTGCAGATATTCAAAATCTCCCTTATCCTCTAGTCACTTAGGTCACAGCAGTGCCATCGAGCCTGTCACATAGTGCTGAGATAACAGTGGGCCTCACACAATCCAAAAGTGTCCACTGTCCAAAAGTGTGTGCAGATATTCAAAATCTCCCTTATCCTCTAGTCACTTTTGTCACAGCAGTGCCATCGAGCCTGTCACATAGTGCTGAGATATCAGTGGGCCTCACACAATCCAAAAGTGTCCAGTGTCCAAAAGTGTGTGCAGATATTCAAAATCTCCCTTATCCTCTAGTCACTTTTGTCCCAGCAGTGCCATCGAGCCTGTCACATAACGCTGAGATATCAGTGGGCCTCACACAATCCAAAAGTGTCCAGTGTCCAAAAGTGTGTGCAGATATTCAAAATCTCCCTTATCCTCTAGTCACTTTTGTCACAGCAGTGCCATCGAGCCTGTCACATAGCGCTCAGATATCAGTGGGCCTCACACAATCCAAAAGTGTCCAGTGTCCAAAAGTGTGTGCAGATATTCAAAATCTCCCCTGTCCTATAGACACCTTGTACCTTGTTTTACATTACTATATAGTTTGTTGGATTTTGTCTACATTTCTACCAAAAATGAGGAAGGCTGGTGGAAGAGGCTGTGGAATTGGGCGGGGGTTGGCAGCTGGTAATGATGGTGTTGGTGGTGGATCTCATGGTAGTGGCAAGAGCAAAATAGGACCGAATGCAGGAGGTGCTGACCCTGCGTCATCGTCTGGCTACATAGGGCCTCGAACGCTTAGTTTTCTAGGAGTTGGCAAACTGCTTTTAAAGCCAGAGCATCAGGAAAAAGTTTTGTCTTACATTGCTGACTCAGCCTCCAGCTCTATCGCCTCCTCTTCTGAAGTTGTAAAAAGTAAAAGCACTGAGTCGTCATTGGAGGCTCATGTTCATGAACCACACCTTTCCTTGTGTCCTTCACCCCAACCAAGATTGAAGGATGACGCAGGCCATACTACTGATTACTCCATGGAGCTGTTTTCACATACCATGCCTGGATTATCAAGTGAAATGGTGAATTACCCAGGCCAAGAGGAATCTGACATGGAGTGCACTGATGCACAGCCGCTGATGGATGATTCTGCTGGTACATTCACTCATAGCACTACATTGTCCTCGCAGTGTACAGAGCCAGATTCTGACCCTGATGAGACTCAGGTGCCCCTTCCCGCACACTATACCACCATACACGGTGACACAGAGGAAGGTGCACATGACATAGAAGAGGAGGTGATGGATGACCCAGTTGTTGACCCAGATTGGCATCCATTGGGGGAAGAGGGTGCTGCTTCCAATAGCTCAGATGAGGAGCATCCACAGCAGACATCGACATCGCAACAGCTGTTATCTGGCAGGCCCGGAGCACTCCAAAGACAGGTTCCAAACATCAAAAGAGTTGCTGGACAGCTTGTCCAGAGGGTCAAAAGATCACAGCGTGCTAGGCCGCAAAATGTCTGCCAAAGTAGGAAGAGTGCAGTGTGGCACTTTTTTGACCAAAATCCTCATGATCAGGCCAAGGTTATCTGTAAGAAGTGCGCAAAGACCTTTAGCCGAGGGAAAAATCTGAAAAATTTGAATACCAGTTGCATGCTTAGACATTTAACCAGCATGCACTTGCAAGCGTGGACACAACACCAAACCTCAAGTGCCACATGTGCAACTGATCACAACGAAGGTAGTCAGCAACGCTACATTGTTTCCCCCACTGTAAGCCCACCGGTTAGCACAGCAGCAAATGTTGAGGTGTCGTTGCAAGGCCACAGCAGTCAGGGAATCCCACTGTTATATCAACGAAAGACTGATTCTAGGCCATCAGAAAGAACACCAACTCCATCACCATCATCAACCATCTCTCAGTCCGCCCTGTCCACCGCTACTTCCACCATATGCAGCTCTCAAGTCCAGCTCACCCTCCCAGACACTATGAGTAGGTCAAGAAAGTACTCAGTCTCTCATCCGCGTACACTGGGTTTGAACGCCCACATTGCCAAACTAATCTCGTTTGAGATGATGCCCTTTCGGTTGGTGGAAAGCACAGCTTTCCGCGAACTCATGGCCTATGCAGTACCACGCTATGACCTACCCAGTCGCCACTTCTTCTCTCGCAAAGCCATCCCAGCCCTCCACCATCATGTGAAAGACCGCATTGTCCATGCACTCAAGCAGTCAGTGAGCGGAAAGGTGCACCTCACAACTGATGCATGGTCCAGTCGGCATATCCAGGGCCGTTACGTGTCCATCACTGCGCACTGGGTTAATGTGGTGGATGCAGGGTCCACAGGGGACAGCGGTGGTGGGACAGTGCTGCCTAGCCCACGGTATAGGAAACAGTTGGCTGTAGGCGTTCGACCCTCCTCCTCCTCTTCCTCCTCCAGAAGCGAAAGCTCGTCCACAGAGCGCAGTCGTACGAGCACTCCATCTGCAGCTGCCACTGTTGCACACGATGTGTCCCCCTATCGAGCAGCTAGTGGAAAGCGTCAGCAGGCTGTGTTGCAGATAATGTGTTTGGGCGACAGGCACACCGCCGAGGTGCTGGCCGAGTACTTGAAGCGACAAACTGAGTCATGGCTGGGCAGTGTACATCTTGAGGCAGGCAAGGTAGTTAGTGATAACGGCCGTAATTTTGTGGCAGCCATAGCCCTTTCAAAACTCAGCCACATACCTTGCTTGGCTCACACCTTGAACCTGGTGGTGCAGTGCTTCCTCAAAAATTATCCGGAGTTAACAGCCCTGCTCCAGAAGGTGCGAAGACTGTGCGCGCACATCCGCCGGTCGCCTGTACACTCCGTTCGTATGCAGAAGCTGCAGCGATTGCTCCACCTTCCCAACCACCGCCTCATTATCGACATTGCAACAAGGTGGAACTCCACCCTGCACATGGTGGAGCGGCTGTGCGAGCAGAGGCAGGCCATAATGCATTTGTGGGAGGATACACGGCCAGGCACTTTGAGAGCAGACATGGAGTTGACAGGTGTGCAGTGGTCGAAGCTGAAAGACCTTTGTAAAGTCCTTCAGTGTTTTGAGGAATGCACACGGCTGGTAAGCGCAGACGACGCCATCCTAAGCATGAGCATCCCACTTATGCGTCTGCTCATGCAAACTTTGACGCACCTTAAGTAGCAGGCGTCTGCAGCCAATGTTGATGAGGAGGAAGAGGAGGAGGGAATCCTTGATGACATTCAGCCATTGTCTGCTCAGGGACCTCTCCTGGACGAGGTGGAGGAAGAAGAGGAGGAGGAGGATGATGATGGGGATGATTACTTAGGGGAGGAGGATGCATCTCGTGGGGCAAGTGAAAATGTTGGCGTGGCAAGGTCTGGTACAGGGTTTGTGCGTGACTGGAGGGATGTGGATTTGCCAGAAAGTGCTCCTCCACCCAGCAGTCGCAGTGCATCATTGACACCGGGAACATTGGCCCACATGTCAGATTATGCCTTGCGGATCCTAAAAAGGGACCCCCGCATTGCCAAAATGATGAACGATGACGACTACTGGTTGGCCAGCATCCTGGATCCACGCTATAAAGGCAAATTACAAAACATCATGCCACAGGAGAACCTTGACCTAATATTGGCTAATAAACAAGCAACTCTGGTAAATCGGTTGCTTGAGGCATTCCCAGCACACAGCAGCGGTGATGGTTCTCTCACGAGCCGTACGGGCCGGGGGCAGCTTGGCAGAGGTGTTCGTGGTGCACACAGCAGAAGTGGCGTTGGAGACAGGGGTTTCATGACAATGTTGTGGACTGATTTTTCAAATACCGCTCACACAACTGGTAATACTGCATCGATGGAAAGTGACAGGAGACAGCAGTTGTCAACTATAGTTACAAACTACTTTTCCTCCCATATCGATGTTCTCCCACACAGGTCATTCCCCTTTGACTATTGGGCCGCTAAACTGGACACCTGGCCTGAATTGGCCCAATATGCCTTACAGGAGCTCGCTTGCCCAGCTGCAAGTGTGCTATCGGAAAGAGTCTTCAGTGCAGCTGGCTCAATCCTGACAGAAAAAAGGACCCGTCTGTCAACCCAAAATGTGGATGATCTAACCTTCATTAAAATGAACCACGCATGGGTTTCCAAGGATTTTGTCCCACCTTCCCCTGATGACACATAGGGTGACAGAAAAATGGCTTGCTTTGGTCCACCTCTTCCTGGTACTTCACCTATTTCGCCTTTTGCATCAGTTGAATGTCCAACATCAACATATGCCACTTTCTAAAACTCCCTAACTGTGCTGCCTCCCCCCCATGGCCGGGGTCACCACCTAGCGCACGACACCGTGCGAGTGCCGTTGCCCTGGACAGGTGGGTAGGCCGACTCTTGGGCGCGGGCACTGGCACAGGGTCCCTCATAGTGCAATCAAGTGTCTCTGACGGTGGTGGTGCACACCCGCCGTCAGACACACCGCTGTACTATGAGGGGCCCAGTGCCAGTACCGACGCCCACGAGTGGGCCTCCCTTGCTTGGCCAGGGCCCCAGCATTTGCAATCTTTACCTCTCCCTGCTCCTCCGCTGTGTAATCTGGGCCGTCAAATCCATACTGTGCCTGACACCGTCTGAGCCTGCCTCCTGAGACATATATTTTGAATGTGTACGCTATCCATACATGTTATCTGGGGATACGGTACCCTTTCTAACCTTTGTGCAATCACGTGCAATCCATACTGGGCCTAACACCGTCTGAGCCTGCCTCATGCTGTATAGACATATATTTTGAATGTGTACGCTATCCATACATGTTATCCGGTGATACTGTACCCTTTCTAACCTTTGTGCAATCACGTGCAATCCATACTGGGCCTAACACCGTCTGAGCCTGCCTCCTGAGACATATATTTTGAATGTGTACGCTATCCATACATGTTATCTGGGGATACGGTACCCTTTCTCACCTTTGTGCAATCACGTGTAATCCATACTGGGCGTGAGAACGGCTGGCGAGCTGTTAAGCAAGCTACAGCACCTGTCCAGACAAGTACAGGGATTCCCTAGTTAGGAGACTTATTTGATTGTTTTCAATGTTGGGACAGCAATTTTTGGGGAGCACTATACTCTGGAGAATGATAGATGGGGCCCACCATACACTGGAACATTCCAAAGGTGGACATCAGACACTGGAGCAGCATTTACAGGGCCCATTATACACTAGAGCATTAGAAATGGGGCCCATTATGTTTGGAGCATTATTTGGGCCCATAAGACAGTGGAGCTTCATCCATGGGGACCAACATATACTGTAGCATTATGTGGAGCTCATCATATACTGTTTCAAACATTATATGGGACCAATGATTCTGTATGGAGAAATAGATGGGCCTCGTCATGAGATATAAAAAGTGAGGTATTTTTCATTGGACTATACCGCTATTTCTCTGCCGTATCGGAGCATGATGAGTTGTGGTATGTGTTAAAGGGGCGCTCTTTCGCCCAGGGCACATGAAAACCTGGAGCCAGCCCTCCCCCCCACAGTTTGTAGCCAAATAACCCCCATTTTTCAGTGCGTAACTTGTATTATGAAGTTAATTAAGGTTGACAAGCTTAAGAAAGAAGAATTGATGCTTTTGGCATTCAAATGGGCACTGTAGGTGTGTTTCCTGTCCTCCTCTCACTGCCGACTTTTATTCCCCATTGACTTACATTGGGTTTCGTGTTTCGGGACGACCCCTACTTTTCCCTATAATCGGACGATCTTGCTTGACCCGACTTTTGGAAAAGTCGGGTTTCACGAAACGAAACGCGACCCTAAAAAACCAAAAGTCGCTCAACTCTACTCCTGAGTATGCTGATACCCCACATATGGGGGAAAACCACTGTTTGGGCGCACAGCAGGGCTCGGAAGGGAAGGAGCGCCGTTTGACTTTTTCAAACCAAAATTGGCTGGAATTGAGATCGGACGCCATATTGCGTTTGGAGGGCCCCTGATGTGCATAAACAGTGGAAAACCCCCCACAAGTGACACCATTTTGAAAAGTAGACCCCCTAAGGAACTTATCTAGATGTGTGGTGAGCACTTTGAACCCCCAAGTGCTTCACAGAAGTTTATAACGTAGAGCCGTGAAAAAAATCATTTTTTTTCCACAAACATGATCTTTTAGTCCCCAATTTTTTATTTTCCCAAGGGTAAGAGGGGAAATTGGACCCCAAAAGTTGTTGTACACTGATACCCCATATCTTGGGGGGGGCTCTGTTTGGAAGGGAAGGAGCGCCATTTAACATTTTCAAACCAAAATTGGCTGGAATTGAGTTCGGACGCGATGTCGCATTTGGAGAGCCCCTGATGTGACTGTCACCATCACGCTGGCACCTTGGCAGGTTGGCGCGAGCGAGGGGGTTGTGGTCCCACTGTGCCACAAACCAGACTACCCTGGAAGTGTCGTGACTAGGACAGCTACCTCGGTCTTCGCTGGAGCCTCTGATAGTGAGGTCAGGCTTGTGCGGCAGGTAGCTGCCAGGTGCCACTCCAGGGTGGTGTCTGGCTGTGGCTGCTGATCCCACTGGGAACAGGATGCTAGGGCAGGTGTGACTGACAGACAGGCAGGTGAGCACGGCAGGCACGACTGGTACTCTGGCAAGCAGGCATGGCTGAGACACAGGCAGGTGGGCACAGCTGAGACACTGGCAAGCGGGCAAGGCAGAGACACTGGCAGGCAGGCACGGCTGAGACACTGGCAGGCGTGCACAGCTGAGACACTGGCAAGCGGGCACGGCTGAGACACTGGCAGGCAGGCACACCTAAGAGACTGGCAGGTGGGCACAGCTGAGACACTGACAGGCGGGCACAGCTGAGACACTGGCAGGAGGGCAAGGCTTAGACACAGGCAGGGATAAACTTGAGAGGCACAGGGACATGGGCAGGAAAGAGTGGTGCATAGAATATGTAGGGTCCTGTTCACACAGCAGGTGCAGGTGCTGGTACTGGCTGGAAGGAATGGTGTATGAAGTAGCAGGTAGAGACCTGTTCACACAGGATGTGAACCGCAAGACTGCAGAGAGGTGCTGCAGTTTGCAGAAGCGGGGCACAGGCAGAACCGCAGGAGTGCGGAGCATAAGCTGAGCCACAAGAGTACGGAGCAGGCAGAGCCACAAGAGTGTGGAGCACAGGCAGAGTCACAAGAGTACGAAGCAGGCAGAGCCGCAAGAGTACGAAGCAGGCAGAGCCGCAAGAGTACGAAGCAGGCAGAGCCGCAAGAGTACGGAGCAGGCAGAGCCGCAAGAGTACGGAGCAGGCAGAGCCGCAAGAGTACGGAGCAGGCAGAGCCGCAAGAGTACGTAGCAGGCAGAGCCGCAAGAGTATGGAGCAGGCAGAGCCGCAAGAGTACGGAGCAGGCAGAGCCGCAAGAGTACGGAGCAGGCAGAGCCGCAAAAGTACAGAGCAGGCAGAGCCACAAGAGAACGGAGCATAAGCAGAGCCGCAAGAGTACGGAGAGGACACAAGGATAGACACATCAGAGAAAGTAGCCACAGGCGAGGAGACTGAGAGACAGAGGTAGGACTGAGTACAGACAAGGTAATGGTACGAGGCAAGGTACAAGTACAAAGACACAGGGACCAGGATATTCTGCCTCCTGGAGGGCAGCAAGACAGGCACAAGACAAGGCTAGAACAAAGACACAGAGACCAGGATATTCTGCCTCCTGGAGGGCAGACAGACAGGTACAAAGCAAAGCCAGGAATCACGCCTCCAGAGAAGGCGAAACACAGGACAGGACTTGGCAACTTAGTAGCAAGACACTAACTGAGTTAATAGACAGAACCGTTGGCACAACCCTAAGAAGTGGTGCACAAGTAGGATCCCAATCCGTGAACTTTAATGTATAAACTTGGCACACACAAGTGGATTTCCAATGCAAAAGGTGATTTAATGAAGTACAGTACAAACATTCAGACGTTTCGGTCAATATGACCTTCATCAATGTATCCTATGTTGTGCTGTGAGCTCATAGAAATTGAATATATATCAGGCCAGAAGTAAATGAGGAGGCACCTGGAGCCGTCTCTCGTTAAACAGTGAACGTTCTGTATGCCATCTGGGACGTGATATCCGCCGGGCGCTCAGGACTCGCGGCATATACCGCGTCCCTGATGGCATACAGAACACTCACTGTTTAACGAGAGACGGCTCCAGGTGCCTCCTCATTTACTTCTGTCCTGATATATATTCAATTTCTATGAGCTCACAGTACAACATAGGGTACATTGCTGAAGGTCATATTGACCGAAACGTCTGAATGTATGTACTGTACTTCATTAAATCACCTTTTGCATTGGGATCCACTTGTGTGGGCCAAGTTTATACTAACTGAGTTACGACATTGCACAGGCAGCTACCACCTGGTGGAGCTGCCCTAACTACTAAAGGCCTCTTGGTAATTGGTCAGGGACACATTAGACAGGTGCACCCTGATTCCATAAGAAACAGAGAGTTCTGGTGCCGCCCCCCTATGCACACAGCCAGGAAGCATGCAGAGAGCAGACAGTAAGCAAGAGGCACACAGCATGGAGCTGGCAGCTGACAGAAGTCACAGCATGGCCTGGAGCAGTGAGTAAGTTGGTGTGTGGGGGATGGGAGGCCATGCAGTGATGCCGGCAGAGTTGTTACACTTGTGACATTATAATGTTACATCGTGATGCTTGTC
Source organism: Dendrobates tinctorius (assembly GCF_039654945.1). Classification (NCBI taxonomy): domain Eukaryota; kingdom Metazoa; phylum Chordata; class Amphibia; order Anura; family Dendrobatidae; genus Dendrobates; species Dendrobates tinctorius. The sequence continues at coordinate 99,416,665 of NW_027361690.1, read as the reverse complement.
ATGATGTCATAAAGGTCTAGTGATAGCCAAAAATGCTGCATTCAAGAGCTGGATGAAGTCCGTATTGTCCTGATCGAACTGTCATGGAGTACTGAAGTGCATGCCGGACCATACTAGTGTAAATCTTTTTGCTTATTTCTTCAGTCATAGAAATAGACATCATTATGCAGCAATGTATACAATCTATATATGAAAAAATAAGTGATTAAATGAATGATTAAGTTCAGATACATAAAAAAGTGATTTAATAGTCTAGCTGTAGGTCTCTTGACCCAAATTCAATACCCTCATGTACTCCTAAAAGGCTCTTGAGCTTGGGGTAGGGGACCCGTGGCTGGCAGTACTCGGACCTGAAAACACAGATGTGTGAATCCAGCCTAAGTCTATGTACATATAGGAGAAGAATTTATCAGATGAGTCATGTTTGCAAATGATGGATGTGGCTGGGTCTGTGTGCTTGGAGCTGTCTGCTATTTAAATGCACTTTTCTGTAAATCATTGCAGATTAGAGCATGCTGCAATTCTTTTTGAAGTCTGTATGAAAAATAACGCATGTTCCCGAACACATAGGCTAACTTTAGGTCTTTGTGCAGTCTATTTTACACATGGGAAACATATAAGAAATACATTCATAGGAGATACATTGCTGGAAATATGGAAGCTGCATTGTGCAAAATAGTTATTCATGAATAGAACAAATGGACTCTTAACTTTCCTCAAGTCCCTGCTTCGCCCTGGAGTTTAGCTTGCATTACCACTGTTTGTCCACATGGTGTCACTGTCCCTTCTATTAACTGCACAGAAGAGTTTTGAAAATTTCATTTAATACATAAAGCTAGAAGGTTTGCAAATCAAAAATCTTAAATAATTCTATTTTTTGCAGTATTTAAATCCACACTAAGCGGATGAAGGAATGGGATCGATTGGGAAAACTTTTATTGACCTAACTTTATTTGCATACAGTAAAGCCCAATTTTCTGGCAGCCTGTGCTTCTTATGCTTGAGTGGCTCTGCCCCTGCCCCTCTATAGGTGGCATTTGATTTGACAAGACCTGGAACTTTCCATCTCAAATTCCTCATTTTTTTGAGTAGATTTTGTTACATTGTGGTTCATTGTCTTGAAACTTAATAATTAGTTCTGTTCAATTTCCCCATTTGAAGCTTCCAGATGCCAATACATTTCTACAAAATGGAGACACAGACTTATTAAGCAAAATTATGGATGTAATTATTAACATAATGGGAATTTTACATAGACAATGTTAGTTTGGGGTGTAAAAAACAGCAGACGGGTTCCCTTTAAAATCAGCGCTCTATAATAAGTAATAGTCAGCATCAGTGGGAGTATTGAGCTGGGAGATATCCTATCATTTGTTCTGGAATCTACTTGCACATATTATCTTTCTTTAAACTTTATAACCTTTTCTCTTTTTGATACATCCTGTGATGAGAGAGGGATGTAGATCTGTTTAAGGAAGTAGTTATTAGTTGACTTGGATAGACTTGATAATGGGAGCATTTTTAAAGGGGTTTTCTACTTTTCAGACAACCCCTTCTGAATCCCTGTTTCCCCCATTAAAATAATAACAGCTATACTCACCTCCGGTGCTGGCAGTGCTCCAGCGGTGTCGACTCTGACTTTCCCAGGGATTGCATGACATTGTTATGTCATGCTATCACTGTGGCCAATCAGCGCTGGTTTTACTTTCCCCTCCTTCAAACAAATCAAGACACGCAGGCGCAGCTCTCACTTCCTCCGGATGTCAGTTAAGTCCATAAGAGGGAGAGTGAAGCCAGCGCTGATTGGTTGCCTGGATCATGTGACAATGTCACATGAGCCCTAAAAGATGCAGGGTCGATACCACTGGAACAACATCAGCACCAGAAAGGAATATAAGTGTTATTTTACTGCGGGGAACATAAGGATTCAGAAGAGGTTGTTAGAGTAGTGGACAGCCCCTTTTAGGATGTTAGCTTGTTTCCTAAAGATTTTGTTAGCAGTCATTTTATATTAGCTTTATTGGACTTTTGCAAACCATTTTCATAGTTCACGTTCACTAAACTAAGGTAGCTGTTTCCATTTCTTTAACCTGATAATGACCATCACCTCTGCCTTGTATTTTGCCATACTGCTTAGTGAGTGCTATGTTATAAAATGATTAAAACAGTATATGATCACAGTAAATTTTAATACATATGACAATCTTCCCCTTCCTCCCCTCTTTTTCCCCACTCCTTTTTGTTTTTTGGCGCTCTAATTTGAAAATGTCTTGTGTTTAAACCACATGGATGTTATGTTGCCACTTTTACATGTGGCTGTCCCGAGAAAGGAGTTAGATTTGACTCCGAAACACAGAGCAGTTGTGTTTTATTAAATCCAGATCATTTCTGACAGTGATTTATGCTTTTTATTTCCCTGTAGCTGGGGTTACTATGGATGCCATTGTTCCAGCTGGGAAAATAGATAGTAAAGAGAAAAAAATATGTCCGCAGAGAGGTAAAATCATGTAAAAAATATCACATGAATGTGAAAAAGTGAAATAGATGAGCTGATAGGCGCTCCTGAAATAGAGAACAATATAGGAAATGAAAAAAAATGAGTGGCTCTATAACCAACATAAAAACAGTAAGTGGCTTAATTGAAAAATATGATGTGTTTCATCTGCATCCACCCTTCATGATATATACAGGCTTTTCAAACTGAAAATGCATATCTTAAAGTGGGTGGGAGGAGCTGTCATTGGAAGAAAGGAAATTTTTTGCATATACAGATATTCCAGTAATATGATAAAAGACATGTAATATCTACTAATATAAAATAAATATATATATATATATAGAAATATGAGGAGATTGGGATCCAGCAAAAGGATGAAAGTTTATGGTGAGCTGGCTATATGTTTTTTACATTGTTTGAATATGTGTATATATACAGTGGGGAAAAAAAGTATTTAGTCAGTCAGCAATAGTGCAAGTTCCACCACTTAAAAAGATGAGAGGCGTCTGTAATTTACATCATAGGTAGACCTCAACTATGGGAGACAAACTGAGAAAAAAAAATCCAGAAAATCACATTGTCTGTTTTTTTTTCATTTTATTTGCATATTATGGTGGAAAATAAGTATTTGGTCAGAAACAAGCAATCAAGATTTCTGGCTCTCACAGACCTGTAACTTCTTCTTTAAGAGTCTCCTCTTTCCTCCACTCATTACCTGTAGTAATGGCACCTGTTTAAACTTGTTATCAGTATAAAAAGACACCTGTGCACACCCTCAAACAGTCTGACTCCAAACTCCACTATGGTGAAGACCAAAGAGCTGTCAAAGGACACCAGAAACAAAATTGTAGCCCTGCACCAGGCTGGGAAGACTGAATCTGCAATAGCCAACCAGCTTGGAGTGAAGAAATCAACTGTGGGAGCAATAATTAGAAAATGGAAGACATACAAGACCACTGATAATCTCCCTCGATCTGGTGCTCCACGCAAAATCCCACCCCGTGGGGTCAGAATGATCACAAGAACGGTGAGCAAAAATCCCAGAACCACGCGGGGGGACCTAGTGAATGAACTGCAGAGAGCTGGGACCAATGTAACAAGGCCTACCATAAGTAACACACTACGCCACCATGGACTCAGATCCTGCAGTGCCAGACGTGTCCCACTGCTTAAGCCTGTACATGTCCGGGCCCGTCTGAAGTTTGCTAGAGAGCATTTGGATGATCCAGAGGAGTTTTGGGAGAATGTCCTATGGTCTGATGAAACCAAACTGGAACTGTTTGGTAGAAACACAACTTGTCGTGTTTGGAGGAAAAAGAATACTGAGTTGCATCCATCAGACACCATACCTACTGTAAAGCATGGTGGTGGAAACATCATGCTTTGGGGCTGTTTCTCTGCAAAGGGGCCAGGACGACTGATCCGGGTACATGAAAGAATGAATGGGGCCATGTATCGTGAGATTTTGAGTGCAAACCTCCTTCCATCAGCAAGGGCATTGAAGATGAAACGTGGCTGGGTCTTTCAACATGACAATGATCCAAAGCACACCGCCAGGGCAACGAAGGAGTGGCTTCGTAAGAAGCATTTCAAGGTCCTGGAGTGGCCTAGCCAGTCTCCAGATCTCAACCCTATAGAAAACCTTTGGAGGGAGTTGAAAGTCCGTGTTGCCAAGTGAAAAGCCAAAAACATCTCTGCTCTAGAGGAGATCTGCATGGAGGAATGGGCCAACATACCAACAACAGTGTGTGGCAACCTTGTGAAGACTTACAGAAAACGTTTGACCTCTGTCATTGCCAACAAAGTATATATCACAAAGTATTGAGATGAAATTTTGTTTCTGACCAAATACTTATTTTCCACCATAATATGCAAATAAAATGAAAAAAAAACAGACAATGTGATTTTCTGGATTTTTTTTTCTCAGTTTGTCTCCCATAGTTGAGGTCTACCTATGATGTAAATTACAGACAACTCTCATCTTTTTAAGTGGTGGAACTTGCACTATTGCTGACTGACTAAATACTTTTTTTCCCCACTGTATATATATATATATATATATATATATATATATATAATATATAAATAACATTAGGTACATTCAAAATCCATGTGATCTGCCTACAAAAATAAACAATGATCATCTGACATACACTGTACCTAAATGACACAAGATGAAAAATAGTTGACCAAAGAAAACAACGTACATATATAGTATACCAATGGATTCATAGTTTTATTCATGGTTTATATATCTTCCTTAGGTGTGGCGCCCCTGAGGGTTCAGTCGCCACAGAGGTACTGCACCTCCTCCTGAGGTGTGGTGCCCCACCATTCAGGTAAGGTGGAGACCCCTGACCACACTCCAACACCTGCATCCCACACAACACAGTAGTGTAGCAAAGCACCCTTTGGTGGCTCCCTGCTTGGAACACGAAGCGTGCTGGGAGGCGGTTGGAGTTTAGTTTGCACTAAAGAGCGGGAAGAGGATAGGATATAGGGAGTTAATCACAGGAGTCTGACGAGGTCGGACCTGTGTAAGGAGATCCCCTGAGAGGGATGGAGGAAGGAAAGTGCTGCAGCCGACCTCAGTGATCTGTGTCCGCTGGCACAGGAAAGGAACACTGAAAGAAAGCCTGACTCTCCATAAGAAGGAAAGGATTAGTACGGAACGTGAGGAGAGGAAGAGAACAGAGGATTGAGGGTTAGAAGAGAACCCCTCTCAAGTTCTAGGCATAAGGCCGGGGTCCGGTCCTCGAGGTTGTTTGGATACTTATGGCCCCGCATCAGACATCGGAGTAATAGAAGTTTGTCATCACTTTATTCCCACATCAGACATGGGGGCACAACAGCAATGGGATAGAGAGCCGGGACTTGGTAGCAGAGAGTCTCCGAAGCAGGCTACAGCTTTCTGCCGTACAAGTAGAGTTCATAGGAACATCTGACAGGAGGAACTCCAGTGTAACTCAGTACTAGGAGTATTTCATTCAAAGGCGCTAAGAGGGAGACGTTCAGCAAAGGCACATATGTTGGAGGGGTGTTGGTAAGGAGTGCTTAATCTTGCCTGGAGGTTGACTGAGCTCCTGACCCGGAGGATACGGCATTGATGCGGGCTCTTGAGCCACCATAGACTGTGAGTAAAGCTTTGGAACTACATGCCCTGGTGTTCTCCACTTATTCCTGCGTCAACGTGCCCCGCACTGCTACATCCCTTGCGTCCGACACTACACCATCTAAGTGTCGCCTCATTCACTCTGCCCTGGGACTACAGCCCTGCCTGTGGAGGGCTATACCATCACTGCTGCCCACACCATCTGTCCCAGAGGAACTGTCTGCAACGTCGGCTTAACATCTACAGTTGTGGCCAAAAGTATTGACACCCTTGCAATTCTGTCAGATAATACTCAGTTTCTTCCTGAAAATGATTGCAAACACAAATTCTTTGGTTTTATTATCTTCATTTAATTTGTCTTATATGAAAAAACACAAAAGAGAATGAAGCAGAAAGCAAAACATTGATCATTTCACACAAAACTCCTAAAATGGGCCAGACAAAAGTACTTGCACCCTCAGCCTAATACTTGGTTGCACAACTTTTAGCAAAAATAACTGCGACCAACCGCTTCCGGTAACCATCAATGAGTTTCTTACAATGCTCTCCTGGAATTTTAGACCATTCTTCTTTGGCAAACTGTTCCAGGTCCCTGATATTTGAAGGGTGCCTTCTCCAAACTGCCATTTTTAGATGTCTCCACAAGTGTTCTATGGGATTCAGGTCTGTACTCTTTGCTGGCCACCTTAGAAGTCTCCAGTGCTTTCTCTCAAACCATTTTCTAGTGCTTTTTGAAGTGTGTTTTGGGTCATTGTCCTGCTGGAAGACCCATGACCTCTGAGGGAGACCCAGCTTTCTCACACCGGGCCCTACATTATGCTGCAAAATTTGATGGTAGTCTTCAGACTTCATAATGCCATGCACATGGTCAAGCAGTCAAGTGCCAGAGGCAGCAAAGCAGCCCCAAAACATCAGGGAACCTCCGCCATGTTTGACAGTAGGGACCATGTTCTTTTCTTTGAATGCCTCTTTTTTTCTCCTATAAACTCTATGTTGATGCCTTTGCCCAAAAAGCTCTACTTTTGTCTCATCTGACCAGAGAACATTCTTCCAAAACGTTTAAGGCTTTTTCAGGTAAGTTTTGGCAAACTCCAGCCTGGCTTTTTTATGTCTCGGGGTAAGAAGTAGGGTCTTCCTGGGTCTCCTACCATACAGTCCCTTTTCATTCAGACGCCGACGGATAGTACAGGTTGACACTGTTGTACCCTCGGACTGCAGGGCAGCTTGAACTTGTGTAGGGTCGTGGGCCGGGCTGGGGGGTGGTCCCTCTTCTTACCGTGCAGAGACGACACAGAGACAAGATGGAGACAGATTCTGGGTGCAACAGGTCCAAGCTTTATTCTCTGGCCGTCCACTTGACAGCCTCCACACAGTATACCGCACTTCAAAGCAATACACTTTACTTCGCTTCCCTTGTCGGCCCTCCGTTTCCAGAGCCGCTTCTCACACCATACTTTATACTAGGGATGTGTCTGCACACACTGTCCCCTCCTCACTCGTCGACGCTCCTGACAGGTCCGTTACTGTGGCCGCCTTAGGCCCGTAAACCAACAGCGCTTCCACTGATCAGTCGTCGTGTCAAATACGGTGTCTCACACCCAGCGCCTCGTCCCTTCTGCGGTTCTTCCTGTCAGGACCACCCCCCTGACGTTCTCTCTCCTCAGTCCCCCTGGTTTAGATTCTCCTCACAGCGCAGAGACTGTCGCAGTCCTCCTGTCACTGGAGCTCCCCCTGGGGACTGGAACTTTCTGGAACCCTCCCTCAGTATTTATAGCTCTCCCGGTCCCCTGTCACTGTAACCACGCCCCCCATGACCAACGGTTTCTAAAGCCCTAAACTGTAGTCAAGTCCTTTGCTCACACTCCTCCCTGCCATCTAATGGTCAACCCAAGGTACTGCACGTCCACTACACTTTCCTAGCTGTTTCCCCACTGTAATAACTAACACCTACCTACACTGTGCAAACCTTTCATTCTTCACTCTGACTAGTCCGTCCGTCCGTCAGGTCACCTTCCCTACACTTGTTTGGATGTTAGTCGAGGTTCTTTATCCAACATCCGCACAATTTTGTGTTGAAATCTCATGTCAATTTTTCTTTTCCGTCCACATCTAGGGAGGTTAGCCACAGTGCCATGGGCTTTAAACTTCTTGATGGCACTGCGCACGGTAGACACAGGAACATTCAGGTCTTTGGAGATGGACTTGTAGCCTTGAGATTGCTCATGCTTCCTCACAATTTGGTTTCTCAAGTCCTCAGACAGTTCTTTGGTCTTCTTTCTTTTCTCCATGCTCAATGTGGTACACACAAAGACACAGGACAGAGGTTGAGTCAACTTTAATCCATGTCAACTGGCTGCAAGTGTGATTTAGTTATTGCCAACACCTGTTAGGTGCCACAGGTAAGTTACAGGTGCTATGAAGACCAAAAAAGAAGACCATAGAGGTCAAAAAAGAATCAAGGGTGGATGTGGTTATGGTAGGGGAGGAGGATATATGTATCTGTCAAGAGTTATCAATAAAATCTCAAAAATAAATATCCTTCACCAATTCATAACCATAAGTATAGATGTATAGTAACATTACTCCTTGAAACAATGGAGGCTCCATACACAATAAGTAATTAGCATAAGAAAAACAATTTTTTATTTAAACATTATGCATAAATAGTGACAACATGAGAGCAAAAAAGACACAGGACAGTGAAAAATATATAGATAGGGTTATGATGAATAACCAAGACAAGGAGGAAATATATGTCCTATATATACAGCAATGTGCTGACGCACAGCAAATAAATGCACAAAATGTTCGCAAAAAAGTACAGGCTCAAATAGCTAATTGTACATATAAAAACCAGCAACATGTAAAAAGGACATATGTCTCCCTATACAAGGTACAGTATATGAAAAAGGAAGGGAAACTGTCTCACACTGCCTAACATAATCACTGCAGCCACTCTCAATGGGGTAAAGTGCTCCCCTTTAACATGTCTGACATAGCTGTTGTAAGAAACACATAGGTAAATAAAGTAATAGCTATGGCATACGTAATATAACATAGGTAGCATAGGTAGGAGCAGATGAGTCGGTATACTCATTTATTAAATACCTTCGGTCATGGTGTCCTTCCACTTGACCATGTGGAATTTTGTTTTGGTTATATAAGTTACAGGTGCTGTTAATTACACAAATTAGAGAAGCATCACATGATTTTTCAAACAGTGCCAATACTTTTGTCCACCCTCTTTTTTATGTTTGGTGTGGAATTATATCCAATTTGGCTTTAGGACAATTCTTTTTGTGTTTTTTCATTTAAGACAAATTAAATGAAGATAATAATACCAAAGAATTTGTGTTTGCAATCATTTTCAGGAAGAAACTGAGTATTATCTGACAGAATTGCAGGGGTGTCAATACTTTTGGCCACAACTGTACCTTGCCGAACACCACAGGTGGCGTCACGACTTACACATTGACACAATATTTACAATGGGCGCCCAGGGCCACGGGCCGGGTTCCAGCTACTGTGACATCTCTCATTGAGACCATCGGGCCTGGCACCGAGTACCCACTGCCCTGTGTGTGAGGGCGACTCATAGGCAACCCATATACAATGGGACATGAGATGACCATTGTGAATATGGAAAATGTTGTAGATTTAATCACACAGGAGAACTGTCTCTTCACAAAGACTTTATCATGAGATGTTTTTCACCGAATCATTGAGGCCGTCGGGGTGCATGCTTTGTAATTTATAGATCCATTACAATTCTTTCATATTTAATGTTTTTGGCCCTTATGATTATTACAGCTACAGTAACTTGCTCCAATATGCTTACTTTAACCTCATCGAAATTACTATTGTGTTTAGTAGATATAACGTATATACACAAAAATCACCACATCCCATGTTAAGTGACTTGAAGGATCTATATGACAGAAAGTAACCCAAAGTGACACCATTTTATAATCTACACCCCATAAAGGGCTCAAACCCAAATTCAAGAAGTGTATTAACGCTTTAAAAGCTTCAAAGGAATTAAACAAATGTGGAAGAAAAAAATAAAAATTTTAATTTTTCCCACAAAAATATTGCTTGTGCATTTTCAAAAGGGTAACAGTAGAAAATGAAACATACAATTTATTGTGCAGTTTCTCCTGAGTACGCCGATACCCTATATGTGGTGAAAACTTCTGTTTGGGTGCACAGTAGGGCTCAGAAAGGAAGGAACATCATTTGACTTTTGGAGCGCAAAATTGTCTGGGATAGATAACGGACACCACGTCACATTTGCAGAGCCCCTAATGTGCCTAAACAGTGGAAACTCCCCCACAAATTATCCCATTTTGGAAACTGTACCCCTCACTGCACTTATCTAGAGGTAAGGTGAGCATCTTGGGTTAGGTCCTTAAAAGAATTTATAATGCTGAGCTGTGAAAATGAAAAAAATAAATTTTTCTGGCAAAAATGCTGCTTTAATCCCAAATTGTTACTTTTTACAAGGATAACAGAAAAAAAATGGACCCCAAAATGTGTTGTGCAATTTCTCCTGAGTGCACTTATGCCCAATCTGTGGTGGAAAAGTACTGTTTTGGCACACGGCAGGGCTTGGAAGGGAAGAAGCGTCAATTGAATTTTGGAGCACAATTTTGGCTGGTATAGATTGCAAAGCCCCTGAGATGCTAGAACAGAACACATCCATAAGTGACCCCATTTTACAATCTGTACACTGAATTCATCTAGGGGGCAGTGATCATATTGACGCTACATGTGCTTAACAAAGTTTTAAACCATTGGGTGGTGAAGAAAGAATAATTACGTTTTTAACACTTAAATGTTGTTTTATCCCCAAGTTTTTAATTTATATAAGTGCTAATAGGAAAGCGTAGACAGAACGGTTTGTTATGCAATTTCTCCTGAGTACGCCAATAACCTACGTGTAATCGGAAAATACATTTCAGGCACAGTGGAAAGCTTAGAAGGGAAGGAGGGCTATGACAGGCTGGAAGAGCCCCTGAGGTGTCAGAACAGCAGAAACCCCCATAAGTGACCCCATTTAACAAACTACATCTCTCAATTAGTTCATCTAAGGGTGCAGTGATCAGAATAACACCACAGGTGTGTCATAGAATTTATACTATTGGGCAGTAGAGAAAACATAATTATATTTTTACCACATAAATTTTGTTTTAGCTCCAGATTTTACATTTTCACACACAAAAATGGGTAAAAATGGCACCAAAATTTGTCCCACAATTTCTGTTGAACGTGACAATACCTTATTTGAGCGACTCGGGAGGGACAGCGTCCTATTTGCCTCTTAGGCCGGGGTCATATTTGCGAGAAACTCGCACAAGTCTCGCATCTCAATACCTGGCACTGCCGCTGGCACTCGGGACCAGAGTATGTGACTGCATGTATTTCTATGCAGCTGTGCACTCTGGTCCGAGTGCTGGCAGCAGTCCCGGGTCTTGAGACACGAGACTCGTTTGAGTTTTTCTCAAGTGTGACCCTGGCCTTAAAGAACAGATTTTCCTAGAATAGTTTGCGGACTACATGTACAGAGCCCCTTAGTACCAAAAGAACAAAATCTCCCCTCAAGTGACCCTATTTTGATAATTGTGCCACTCTGAGAATTTATCTACAGATGAAGTGATGAGTTTGACGCCATGGGTGTTTTCCAGAAATAAGAAACAGTGGATGTTGCTGAGTAAAAATTGCAAATCTGCAATTGTATTGCCCATATGTTGTAGTGTCTAGAACTCTAATGCCACCTATTAGAAGTAGCAATCCTAAAAGTCAATGTCGACTCTTTAACGAGCCTTGTTACATGACTTAGGATAAAAGCCAAACCAGAATCTCAATTTGCAGACACTGTGTTTCGGGGTAGAATTCTAGTCCTCTTCCTCTCTGAAGAGACAATTTGCATAATTAGCATATTTCCCAGAGGAGCATTGCGGCTTTCAGTCTCCTCATCTCGACATGCTTAGCATGTCATTCTCCGCAAGGAGAAATGATACTTCTTGGATATCAGTCAACTCCTCTCTCACAGCCAAACCAGATCTCACACTTTGCACTGACGAGGGGCAGTACCCTGAAACACAGTGTCTGCAATTGAGATTCTGGCATGGCCTTTATCCTAAGTCATGTAACAAGGCTCGTTAAAGGGTCGACATTGACTTTTAGGATTGCTACTTCTAATAGGTGGCACTAGAGTTTTAGTCCTCTTCCTCTCTGAAGAGACAATTTGCATAATTAGGCAACTAGGTCTAATGGATGAGCATGAATGTTGTGCTCCTGCAGTAGGCAGTGTCACCTGGCCCATGGCATCGACCTCGGCGTGCGTCATCAGCAGCATGTCCACTTCCCTGCCCCTTACAGCACACTTTGCGCATTTTAAATTTGGAATACAATATATGCCTGGAGAATTTCCAGTATTAATAGGCAAAACAAAATATGTAGCCCTGAATAGGACTTGTGTTTTTAGGCTGTAGCAGCACTATACTTTTTAGAAGGACTGTAAGGCAATAAACCCTGTCTATATGCCTCTAATCCAAAACTATCCCTCCTCCTCCAGCTATCCTAACACTGAATGCAGGTATCAGCGATTTTACTAGAGAAAGGACATTATGTAGCCCTGAACATTTAGTTTTAATGGTGCAGCAGAGGTATGCAAGTACTTCAATATCAATTAACACTGCCTATATGCTTGCTCTAATCTAAGCTCACCATCCTAGATTAACTCTCCCTGAACTGCTTCCAGAGGAGAGTGTGCTTAGCATCGTGTCACCAGGTCTTATATTTCTGTGTATCTGTATTTCCCATTTTCTCTGATTTATTGTGATATTGTTCTTATATTTCTTATTAATAGTGTATAATAAAGATGTTTTTAGCTCCTTGCAAAGAAGCCTTATATTTCTAAGTGTTTTTGTTCCTTTCTCACTGTATTGGTTCGGGATTGAGAAATTTAGTGTAGTCAAGTTAGCCCACATTTTTCCCAGGACATGTCAGCTGTTTTGAACAGCTAACATGTGCCCGCATGAGCTGCGGGTGGAATCCCGATCCACCCATGGCTATTAACTAGTTAAATGCTGCTGCCAAATGCTGACAGCAGCATTTAAATGGCACTTCCAGCCATCGGGCCGGAAATACACATAACGGTGACTCACATCACATGATCGTGGGTCACTGGTGTGTCAGCATGACAACCCGAGGTCTCCTGGAGACTTCTATGGTTGTCAGTGCCAGATTGTTATGAGCGCCACCCAGTGGTCGGAGCTCATAACAAGTCAGTAATTCAGCTACATAGAGGCAATCTGCTCATCACCTCTATGTAGCTGAGTTGATCGAGTTGTGCCAGCTTCTAGTCTCCTATGGATACTATTGAAGTTTAGCAAAAGTAACAAAAAAGTGTTTATAAATATATATATAAAAAAATATATATAAGTTCAAATCACCCCCCTTTCACCCCATTCAAAATAAAGAAATAAAAATAAAATCAAACATACACATATTCGGTATCGCCGCGTTCAGAATCATCCGATCAATAAAAAATAGATTAACTTGATCACTAAACGGCGTAGTGAGGAAAAAAAAGTCAAAACCCCAGAATTACATTTTTTGGGTCGCTGTGACATTGCATTAGAGTGCAATAACGGACGATCAAAAGATGGTATCTGCACCAAAATGGTATCGTTAAAAATGTCAGCTCAGTGCGCAAAAACTAAGCCCTCACCCAACCCGAGATCACGAAAAACGAAGACGTTATGGGTATCAGAAAATAGCAAAACTTTTTTTTAGCAAAGTTTGGAATTTTTTTTCACCACTTAGATAAAAAAGAACCTAGACATGTTTGGTGTCTATGAACTCGTAATGACCTGGAAATTTATAATTGCAGGTCAGTTTTAGCATTTCGTGAATCTAGCAAAAAAAGCCAAGCTAAAAACAAGTGTGGGATTGCACTTTTTTTTTTGCAATTTCACTGCACTTGGATTTTTTTTTCCTGTTTTCGAGTACATTACATGGTAAAACCAATGGTGCAGTTCAAAAGTACAACTCGTCCTGCAAATTATAAACCCTCACATGGCCATATTGACAGAAACATAAAAATGTTATGGCTCTAGGAAGAAGGGGAGTTAATAACGAAAACGCAAAACCGAAAAAAGCTGCGGGGAGTTAAGGCCTTTTCAGATTTGAGATAACACAAGCTGTCTGTGTTGCATTTACTGTCATGATGTGAAACTAGTAAATCGAGCAGCCTTATATAATTTATACCACACATTAGGGTCATCTTTTTGCCCCAGCTCTTCATACTACTGTAATAGGACCAATAGCCAAAGTTTTTCACTTCTCGTTTCCTGCATCCAGAGCCGGTGTTTTATGTGACTGTTGTAAGTGTTTGTATGGTTATGACAGAAGTTACTCATTCACAGAAATCTTTTTAGATTTTGGTTATAGAGTATGCTATATCTCCAGATAGATGACAGAATAGCAACACTACAGAATTCCGGTAGTGGTATAACATCCTGTCTGCTGATGTGGCCAAATACAATGGGATCTAGATGATGTGCCAGTGCCTCCATCTCTGGAGGCTTCAAACATTATGCTCCATCTTAGTGAGTAAACTATGTGATTGCTCAATTACTTGATTTGCTGTACTGTCTTTGTGATGTGATGAGGTAATTGAGAAAAGCAAGTTACTTCAGTCATGTCCAACAAACATTTACACGTCAGATTTGCTAGGTGGGCAACCCTTCCTAAATGCAGTTAGGCTACTTGTTCAAATATTGAAGACATATTCAGTCCTCCTTCCCCCAAGAGAAAACTATGGATATATTTCCATAAGTTCAAGTACTCGGGAAAGATCTATTCATGCCTGATGGGCACTGTTTTCTAACATATGGGTCTTCAACCAATGGCTCGCAGCCAGGCACATGATGTTTGGCTTGTGACTGTCTACCAGCTTTGCACATTACCAACAGACCTAACAAACAGTTATGAAGAGAACATCTCTATATGGTGAGTTTTGTCACAGAAGATCTAGAGCTGGTTTCCTCACTGATAAAGATGCATTACAACATGGAAACGTGTAGTGGACGATAAAGAACCTTCAAATATTACCGCAGCAAGGGACTTTTTCCAGCAGTGCAGCTAAATTTTAAACATGTTTTTATCCTGGTTTGGTAAAACAAAAATATTGTTGTTGCATAAGTGTGAACACACTCTTATAATTGGGGATGTGGATGTGTTCAGAATTAGTCAATCACATTTACATTTAAGGTAAATAGTTAGTACACAGTTGCCATCATTTATTATGATTCTAATTAGCCACATACAAAGGTTAGCTGTTGTAGTAGGATTTTCCTGCTATTTTCTTAGTTGCATTTTGCATTTTACAGCAAAAACTATGGTCCATAAACAGCTTACAACACAGCAAAGAGATCTTGTTTTTGTAAAAGAGCAGGGTACAAAAAAATACAAGGCATTAAAATACCATTGGACACTATTAAGACAGTAATCCACAAGTGGTTTAAATTTGGCACAATAGTGACATTATTAAATTGATGAAACAATGAAAGATGGTATGGAAAGGCTGCCAAGGCGTTGCAGGAATTTCTGGAAAGTAATGGTTATTTATGGCATGTGACAACCAGTGGTGGATTAAGTGGACCATGGGCCCGGGGCTGTTCATAAAACCTGGGCCCCAGTACCCCCCTTCCCAGGAAAACATTTTCTGTCAAAAATTTGTGGCTCTTCTCACAAAAACACTGCATATGCTGATTTTTAGGTATACAAATTGTAACATTTATTAGACCATAAAAACAAATAAAAATTACTTTTTTCTCACAAGAAATTATATTGTATGGTCAAACAATATAAATAATATTAAATATTCCTCAAAATCAAAAGTCAAAATATATAATGTGGTATATACTGGCCTGTATTTCTTCATACAAGGTAAACATAAGGCTACATTCACCGTACCACATGTAAGTGCAAATAAGAACATGTAAACATAATATTAAAAAATAATTCAACATAATTATTTATCTATACAGATGTATATCTGTGTGGGTGGTAACCTAACAGGAAAAGTGCAATGAGCACAGGCAACAATTTCTTAATGGACTAGAAACTCAGATTTTTTTTGACACTGAAGATCATAAACTGCTCACATACTTTTTCGGCGAGATTTTTTGGTGCTAAAGTCGTTGATGATTTCTGAAAGGTCTAGACTCTTCAAAAGCTCTTGTTCAATGCTCATTAAAGAGAGATGATTGAGTCTGTCTTGTCCCATTTGACTCCTCCACTCATTTTGAATTTGTTTAAGTTTTGAAAAGGATCTCTCACCTGTGCAATTTGAAACCATCATGCATAAATACAGCTAGCTGAGCGCTGCGGTCCCCGTGCGGGAATTGACAGCCGTACGGACCGCAGCACTTGGTTTGCTGCAGGTCCATACGGAAAACCCGCCACCATTCCGACACTTGTGGACATGGCCTAAAAAGACGTTGCACATAAGCTGTAGGCCTACGGCCAATACGCACGAAATCACCCAACGTGAACCTGGCCATAGGGGACGGGACGTGAGGACCTGAATGTGTTACGTTACATAATGCGTGCAGTGCACAGCTCACTGGTCCGAGGCTGTTCCTAAAGTCTGGTCACCCGGCACCCCTCTTGACCAAGGCCCCCCCTGCCCACCCCCCCATGCCCCCCACATCCACATAAAGTAGGTGAGAGAAAGATGTGGTAGGCAACTAAGGGCTAAAACACGTGTGCCAGAGATCAAGGACGGAGGCCCAGATGTTATGCGGTGTACTCTTAGAGGGTAATCATCAATAGGCAGGAAATGTACATTCAGTTTATAATATTTAATGAGCAATCAACATAGGGCTAAAATACATGTATAACAAAGAGTGTTTTTCCCCACATCCACATGAGTCAGTCAAGACATACCTCCGCCCCACCCTGCTGCGACTTACCCCCAAGTTCGGAGAGGTGAGGAACAGGCAGTGCTGCTGCTGCAACACTGTCCACCAGGCACCAGAGAGTTCTTCTTCCTCCTGTGATACACGGCGTCGGCTGGGCTGTCAGTTGCCGGGCCCCGCTGTATCTATGGACACCAACGAAGGGGAGGGAACAGAGGTGCTGCTGCCAGAGTGTGAGTGGCCAGCGTCACTCTGATGCAGCCGCGTGATGCCAGTTGCTGGCCGGAATGAGTGCGGACGCTGCGGAGAGAGGGGAGGAGGATCAGGTGACTGAGCCAGCCATTCAGCGCAGCGCAGCCGCAGACAATTGCCGCGACACGCGACTATTGGGGGAAGCCAAAATTGCGCTGCGGCGGCGGCAGTTCCGGATTGGCCCCTGGGCCCCCAAAAAACCTTGGGCCCGGGGCGACCGCCCCATCCGCCCCTATTAAGATCCGCCACTGGTGACAACAATCTCACATATTTCTCATATGTCTGGCCTATAGGGTAGGGTGGCAAGATGGAGGCCTTTTCTTACAAAGAAAAACATCCGAGTCAATTCTGCTAAAAGCATGTGGGAAAAGGTTGAACTTTTTGGCCTTAATTCCAAAAGGTATGTTTTGCCCAAAGCCAATACTCTACATCACCCAAAAAACACCATACCTATAGCAAAGCATGGTGGAGGCAGCATTCTGTTTGGGCATTCTGTTTGGGGGCTTTTTTCAGCAGCAGAAACTAAAGCTGTAGTCAAGTTGACAGGAACTATGAACAGTACCAAATATCATTACATTTTGCAACAAAGGCTTGAGGCCTCTGCTAAAAGGTTGAAGATGAAAAGGAATTTCACTGACCCTAAACATAGCTGTATATTAACAAAAGAATGGCTTTGCCAGAAGAAGATCAATGTTTTAGAATCATAGAATCGTAGAGTAATGGATCAGCTACAGCCCAGACCAGAATCCAATTTAAAATCTGTGGTTGACCTTAAGAGGGTACTGTATATAGGGAATGCCCCAAAAAACTGACAGATTTGGAGTGCTACTAAAAGGAACAGTGGGCAAAGATTGCCAATTCTAGTTGTGCCATTCTGATAGACTCCTACCCACAAAGATTGCATATTATCAAAATTCAAAGGGTGCTTCAACAAAATATTAGTTTAAGAGAGTAAATATTTAAGCAACTACATTATTTTAGGTCTTTATTTTTCTTTTTCCTCCAAAAAAGACTTTACTTTGTCTTTCAATTGATTTGTACAGATTCTGGGTGACATTAATGGTGGAAAAAGTTTTGAAATGATTCTTCTTGACTTGATTTTCTTGTACATTACAAAAGCCTGGCATTTTAACAAGGGTGTGTAGACTTTTTGCACCCACGGTATAGAGGTTGATGAAAACATAAGGGGCTAAATAGGGGAAGCTGTACATAAATAATGTTGAGTGAAGGTATGGGTAGTGCCATAACTTTAAGCTTATGAACCCCAATGCAAAATCTCTATCAGAACCCAAATGGGTATTTCATGGTGTTTGTCTTCTCTTATGGGCCAAAGTGACTCTTTGGGCTTCTCTAGGCTCCATGGCTTGGGTGCGACAGCAACCCCCACACCTACCATACCTCCACCTCTTGGGTATAGGGTTACAGGTCAAATATATGACTGCTAGCGTTTTCCATATTTATGGAGCAGCACTGAATTGTATAAGCAGTGCCAATTTTATGGCTGCCATATGTCTGAGACTCTGCATGCCACAGATAACACTCACTATAAAAATGCTTACAAAGTAAACCTGTGATGAAAACAAACTGCCTCTATTACATTCTACACCAGAGAATCACCTTGGGGTAAGGTATAATATAAATTGTAAATTTACTCCGTGTTTGAGCCAAATTTAAAACTTTAATAGATGACACCTTTCTCTTGTAACCTCCGGAACATTGTGATGAAAGTCACCACTTTATGGAAGGAGTTATTTCTGGAACAGTATCATCGGGAAATCAAGTATTTACATAAAAAGCACATTGCATGCAAATATGGTACTGTGCTGTGCCAGCAGCATACAAATACAAGAGAGGGAGTCTGGGCATTAAAACAAGCCAAGTCGGTGGGTGACTATGTCACTGGTTTGGAAATCGTGCAGAATATCTATTAACACATTAGTTAGAAATGCAAATGACAGCAATTTACAAACAATCTACTGAATGTGAGGGACACATTGGACATGCAGCGGCATTTTAGCACTAGCATTGTGCATGTGATTTTATATATCCTTGACTACATTCTATGGAGAATATATGCAGTATAAATGGCGCTCGGATGCACATTCCGTGGAAAAGTATTGCGAGGCAAAGAGCCACTAGCTACTTGCACCTGCTGGCATTGGCGTCTCATCGCCGGTGGCGCAATGATGTCACTGCAGTGCACCGCCCGCCTGTGACAGCTATGGATTCGGAAGAAGATGCTGTTCTTCATGTGAGCGGGTATAGGCGAGAGGAATCTTTTCTTTGTTTTATTTTTTTATGCATGTGAAGAGAAACAGGACAGGTAACAATATTACTATGTTCGAGCAAGAATATAGGACATTATTACTATGTCCCGGCAAGAATTTGGGGCATCATTACTATATTTGGGTCAGAATCGGGGACATTATTACAAGATGGGCACCAGTATGGGGGACATTATTACTGTACGGGTGTCAGGACAGGAGACATTCCTAATATACTTGGGCCAGAATATAGGACATTATTGTTATATTGCGGTCAAATTGAGAATCATTACTGTATTAATGGCATGACAGAGGACATTATTACAGAATTAGGGCCAGAATGTTTTTTAATAAGTGTAAGTTGGGCTAATTGGGTGACATTATTACTATACAGCTCCACATTAGGAACATTATTACTATACAGCTCCAAATGGGGAACGTTATTACTATATAGGGCCAATTGGGTGACATAATTACTATATAGGGCTAATTGGGTGACGTTAGTACTATATAGGGCCAACTATAGTACACTATTACTATATAGGGCCCATTAGGGGCATTATTGCTGTATAGGGCCAATTGAAGGATAGAATTACTCTATGGGTTCAATTTTATTATTGTATGGGGACCAGAATGGCACCTGTGGCCTTTTTAATTGCAGCAGGATTCAACCTACCCATAAATTCAGGTTTTAACCTAGCAAAAATATTCACATTAGGCAGGTTCCCAGCAAACACTATTTATTAGTGTCACAGGTGGCATTATTATTATTACGATTTATTTTTAGAGAACCATTGATTCTATGGTGCTGTACATGAGAAGGGGTTACACACAAAATACAAATATAAATTGCAATTTCTCTTCTTCATCTGGTGCAGTGTATGTTTTGCCAAGTACTTAAAGGGCTCGGATGTGGCTTTAAAGAAGGCGATTACCTTATTTTCAGACTATAAGACGCACTGGACCATAAGACATGCTCCAAATTTTCAGAAGGAAACTGGGGAAAAGAAATTAATGCTTCAAATGGGGGTCCGCCTTACAGTCCTGAATTCATCTTACCCGGGGGGATCGGCAGCGCTTTCGGGGGTCCAACGCTGCAGGATGATGATCTTACTCCCTTCCTAGCCTGCTGCAGCTGATGTGGCAGTTTCGGCGGTGCTCGGTGCTGCGGAGGGCTCCGGCAACATTATGTGAAAGCCAGAAGCCCCCTCAGTTCTATTGCTTTGATGCTGTGGCTTCCAGGAAAATAGCCGCCGAAGGCGCTGCATGTGGATATTGAGATCTCGACAGACGAGATCTCGGAGTCGAGATCTCAATCTGCGCATGCGCTGCTTTCATGTAATGTCGCTGGAACCCCCTGCAGCACCGAGCACCGCCGAAACTGCCGCACCAGGCTGGGATGAGAGTGAGATCATTGCCCTGCAGCATCAGACCACTGGAAGAATTGCCTGATTCCTGCTGCCACAACGCTAACTGTAAGCACATTCTGACTATAAGACGCACCCCCGTTTTCCAAATATCGGGGAAAAAAGTGCCTCTTATAGTCTGAAAAATATGGTAATTTTAAAACAATAATTAAATGATTACAGAAAACAGGAAATAATGTGATATTGCATACACTTTTGCATAATACAAATCACAAAGGTAAAGTACTTACATTGCACAACAAAAGCAAAACTTCACCAGTAATAGCGACATCTTCTGTCCGGAAACATCAACCGTGAGAAGCGAACGGTGAATACAGAGAAATTCCAGGGATATCCACACTGCAGACCCACACGGGCATCCCCTCCAGTCTACAGGTCAACAGGCTTCTGTCTTAGCTGAAATCTTCCCCAGCTTATGTATTTTTTAGAAACAACAATACTTGCATAACCAAATGTTACACAAGCTCTAACAAATTCTATTTGTCCAGTATAGTATCTCTCTTCTGAGTGGCCAGCTCTTCAGATGTCAATCTACCCCGGACAAATACATCACCCAGGATAAAGGGGTTTTCAAAGACAGGCTATCTTATAGGGGTCTTTAAAGACAGGCTACCGATATGGGTTCCCAATGGTCATTAATATCTTAGCACTGCAATCCACCCTTGACCATCAGGAAACCATTTATCATTTATATACAACTAGCTGAAGAGCCCGGCGCTGCCCGGGCATAGTAACTAACTGTGGTTAGTTATAACAAATTATAATTATCCTCCATCCCATAGTCCCGTGCCCATTTACCCATCATACATATCCACGATCCCATAGGCCCATGCCCATATACCCATCATACATATCCTCCATCCCATAGTCGAGTGCCCATATACCCATCACACATCCTCCATCCCATAGGCCCATGCCCATATACCCATCACACATACTTCATCTCATAGTCCAGTGCCCATATACCAATCACACATCCTCAATCCCATAGTCCCATGCCCATATACCCATCATACATATTCGCCATCCCATAGTCGAGTGCCCATATACCCATCACACATTCTTCATCTCATAGTCCAATGCCCATATACCCATAATACATACCCTTCATCCCATAGTCCTGTGCCCATATACCATCATACATATCCACCATCCCATAGGCCCGTGCCCATATACCCGTCATACATATCCTCCATCCCATAGGCCCATGCCCATATACCCATCACACATCCTTCATCTCATAGTCCAGTGCCCATATACCCATCACACATCCGCCATCCCATAGTCCCATGCCCATATACCCATCCTACATTCTCCATCCCATAGTCCCGTGCCCATATACCCATCATACATATCCTCCATCCCTTAGTCGAGTGCCCATATACCCATCACACATTCTCCATCCCTTAGTCCCGTGCCCATATACCCATCACACATCCTTCATCTCATAGTCCCATGCCCATATACCCATCATACATATCCTCCATCCCATAGTCCTGTGCCCATATACCCATCATACATATCCTCCATCCCATAGTCCAGTGCCCATATACCCATCACACATCCTTCATCTCATAGTCCAGTGCCCATATACTCGTCATACATATCCTCTATCCCATAGTCCCGTGCCCATATACCCGTCATACATATCCTCCATCCCATAGTCCCGTGCCCATATACCCATCATACATATCCGCCATCCCATAGTCCCGTGCCCATATACCCATCATACATATCCTCCATCCCATAGACCAGTGCCCATATACCCATCACACATCCTCCATCCCATAGTCAACCATTATGACATCAAAATGAGTGGCAGGGCTTGCAACCTATGATGACATCAGCGTCGCCATTGCAACCATTGTGACATCATAATGAGGGGCGGGGCTTGACACGTACACACTGTTTCCCCAGTATGTAGATAGGGGCAAAATTGTTTCGTGAATTGGAACGCGCGGGGTTAAAATTTCACCTCACAACATAGCTTAGGACGCTCTCGGGGTCCAGACGTGTGACTGTGCCAAATTTTGTGGCTGTAGCTGTGACGGTGCGGATGCCTATCCTGGACACACACAGACATACACACACACACACACACATACACACTTTGAGCTTTATATATTAGACTAGATTAAGGCCCGATGCTATCGCATCGAGAGGATAGTGACACACCTCTTGCCATGTTAACCCTCAATACACACACACCTCCTCAACACACACTCCTCTCACCTTTCACCATCTCCACTCACATCCACTCACTCTTTCACTCCACATACGACCCTTTCTCTCACTCCGTCTCTCATACTCACACTGTCATCGTCGCTGCTCCATGATCCCCGACATCTTCTTCCGCCGGCGCCATCCTGGATCCCGACGTTGTCCACGCCGGCGACATGTTCTTGCGGCCATGCCATCTTGAGTATTCTGAAATCCTGCGAGTGGACATTAGTGGAGATAGTGAAAGGTGAGAGGAGTGTATGTTGATTAGTGGTGTGTTGAGGGTTAACATGGCAAGAGGTGTGCTGTGACGTCACCAGTTACAACTGGACGGAAGTTGTTACAACCCGGAAGCTGCTTAGCGCATTTATTATAGTAGATTAAGGCCCGATGCTATCGCATCGAGAGGATAGTGACACACCTCTTGCCATGTTAACCCTCAATACACACACACCTCCTCAACACACCACACCGCCTCAACACACACTCCTCTCACCTTTCACCATCTTCACTCACGTCCATTCACTCTTTCACTCCACATACGACCCTTTCTCTCACTCCGTCTCTCATACTCACACCGTCATCGTCGCTGCTCCACGATCCCCGACATCTTCTTCCGCCGGCGCCATCCTGGATCCCGACATTGTCCACGCCGGCGACATGTTCTTGCGGCCATGCCATCTTGAGTATTCTGAAATCCTGCGAGTGGACATTAGTGGCTCACCATTGTCATTTTGAAACACGACTGCTACTTCACTGACAGTGGGATTATTGTAGCGTTGAGGGTCTTGAGTACGATCTTGTTTAATAGCCATAGTGATGTTTGGCATGACAGTTCCGTTTTGTAGAGATTTAATTTTTTCTTGTTCTTCCACATCACGTAACATTTGATAAGCTTCCACAAAAGGATTAATAGTTTGGATTTGAAGGGCAATAATGTTCATCAATGTAGGATGACATTTTTGATTTTCTTTACATCGTAAGCGTTGTTCGTTTGCGGTAGTGGTATCGAGAATGTAAAGTTGGGCAAATGCGCGTTGCTGGTCATCTGAGGGATGTAGTGTTTCAGTTCTATGATAGATCTGGCCATGTATGCGGAAACAGTATGGGCCATATCCAGGAGGTGGTGAAATATTTGCACCCATGGAGGCAAAAGCAAAGGAACTGTTAATACTTCGAATATTATCCATGAAATATTTGCTAAATTCACTTTGCCCTTTCAGCAAACGTGTAAAGACATCAGGATATTGTAGTATGGGTACATGGACTTTACCCTTCTGACAGCAGAGCGTAAAGTTGTTCTCAGAAGGTATCTCTGCTACAAAATGCAAAGCTTCGCAATGCTCACATACATGGGTCATGTCACCACAGCTGTGTTCGGTAATACTATTTTCATCATTAGTGAAAATGTGAGGTTGTAGTAGAAGTGCATGTCCAACCGATGGGGTGCGCCTAGTTTTGAGACCAACGTATATTTGTCTTGGTTGCACTTTCTGCGGGCTAACTGCAGCTTGTATGTGAAGAAACTGTGCGTTGGTATTGACTAATGGTGGTATTGATAGGGAAGAAACAGATTGCTGATTAGTTATGTCAGTGAACGGCATATAGGATGAAGTGTGGTAGTAACTTCTTCCACATGCTGATGTGGAAGCATCCTGTTGTGAGTCTACTAATAATGATGAGGAAGAAGCCATCTGTTGTTGGCGGTGATGGCGTGTAGAGGCTTCTTCAGCCAATGTAATAGATTTAGAGTTAGGGGATTCGTGTGTGAGACGACGGCGTTTATAAGCCTTAATCTTGTCAAGTCGATGCTGTTTTTCCTCAGGAGTCTCATTAGCACGGCGTTGTTTTTGTCGTAGTGCTAAAGCTGCTTTCCTTTCACTGGCATTGGCATACTGTGCATCGGTATTGAATGGTGGTATTGATAGGGCAGAAACAGATTGCTGATTAGTTATGTCAGTGAACGGCATATGGGATGAAGTGTAGCAGTAAATTGTTCCACATGCTGATGTGGAAGCATCCTGTTGTGAGTCTAATAATAATGATGAGGAAGAGGCCGTCTGTTGTCGGCGGTGACGGCGTGCAGAGGCTTCTTCAGCCAATCTTATGGATTTAGAGTTAGGGGATTCGTGTGTGAGGCGACGGCATTTATAAGCCTTAATCTTCTCAAGGCGATGGTGTTTTTCCTCAGGAGTCTCATTAGCACGGCGTTGTTTTTGTCGTAGTGCTAAAGCTGCTTTCCTTTCACTGGCATTGGCATACTTTTTGTTATGACTCATGTTGGCACAGGTAAAGGAGTCTATTTGGCAGTTATCTGGCAGTGAAGAAGGCGTCCTGGAGTATTGTAGAGTAAACAGATACTAATTGACCCTGTAATTGCCCAGCAGTAGTTATGAAGTGGTAGTGGCAAATTGGCCCTGTAGTTAGACACCGTCAGAGGAGCAAGGCAGCAGTAGTTATGGCGGTAGAGGCAAATTGGCCCTGTAATTAGACACCGGCAGAGGAGCAAGGCAGCAGTAGTTATGGCGGTAGAGGCAAATTGGCCCTGTAATTAGACACCGGCAGAGGAGCAAGGCAGCAGTAGTTATGGCGGTAGAGGCAAATTGGCCCTGTAATTAGACACAGGCAGTGAACAGTCAGAGGAGCAAGGCAGCAGTACTTATGGCGGTAGAGGCAAATTGGCCCTGTAATTAGACACCGGCAGAGGAGCAAGGCAGCAGTAGTTATGGCGGTATTGGCAAATTGGCCCTGTAATTAGACACCAGCAGAGGAGCAATGCAGCAGTAGTTATGGCGGTAGAGGCAAATTGGCCCTGTAATTAGACACCGGCAGAGGAGCAAGGCAGCAGTAGTTATGGCGGTAGAGGCAAATTGGCCCTGTAATTAGACACCGGCAGAGGAGCAAGGTAGCAGTAGTTATGGCGGTAGAGGCAAATTAGCCCTGTAATTAGACACCGGCAGAGGAGCAAGGCAGCAGTAGTTATGGCGGTATAGGCAAATTAGCCCTGTAATTAGACACTGGCAGAGGAGCAAGGCAGCAGTAGTTATGGCGGTAGAGGCAAATTGGCCCTGTAATTAGACACCGGCAGAGGAGCAAGGTAGCAGTAGTTATGGCCGTAGAGGCAAATTAGCCCTGTAATTAGACACCGGCAGAGGAGCAAGGCAGCAGTAGTTATGGCGGTATAGGCAAATTAGCCCTGTAATTAGACACCGGCAGAGGAGCAAGGCAGCAGTAGTTATGGCGGTAGAGGCAAATTGGCCTTGTAATTAGACACCGGCAGTAAACAGGCAGATGACCAAAGCAGCAGTAGTTATGGCGATAGAGGCAAATTGGCCCTGTAATTAGACACTGGCAGAGGAGCAAGGCAGCAGTAGTTATGGCGGTAGAGGCAAATTGGCCTTGTAATTAGACACCGGCAGTAAACAGGCAGATGACCAAAGCAGCAGTAGTTATGGCGGTAGAGGCAAATTAGCCCTGTAATTAGACACCGGCAGAGGAGCAAGGCAGCAGTATTTATGGCGATAGAGGCAAATTGGCCTTGTAATTAGACACCGGCAGTAAACAGGCAGATGACCAAAGCAGCAGTAGTTATGGCGATAGAGGCAAATTTGCCCTGTAATTAGACACTGGCAGAGGACAAAGGCAGCAGTAGTTATGGCAGTATAGGCAAATTGGCCCTGTAATTAGACACCGGCAGAGGACAAAGGCAGTAGTTATGGCGGTATAGGCAAATTGGTCCTGTAATTAGACACCGGCAGAGGAGCAAGGCAGCAGTAGTTATGGCGGTACAGGCAAATTGGTCCAGTAATTAGACACCGGCAGTAAACAGGCATAGGACCAAGGCAGCAGTAGTTATGGTGGTACAGGCAATGCCAAGCGTCCGCACAGCAAGTCGGCGTGAGGTAAATGACGCAATTTCACGAATGCAAGATGGCGTCGGCGAAATCTCGCGAGATTTCGCCGACGTCGTTAACACCTCTTGCCATGTTAACCCTCAACACACCACACCGCCTCAACACACACTCCTCTCACCTTTCACCTCCACTCATGTCCACTCACTCTTTCACTCCACATACGTTCCTTTCTCTCACTCCGTTTCTCATACTCACACCGTCATCATCGCTGCCCCGACATCTTCCTCCGCCGCCGCGATCCAGGATCCAGACGTTCTCCAGGCCGCCGACATGTTCTTGCGGGACGCCATCTTGGATTTCGTGAAATCCCGCGATATTCAAGATAGCGTCGCCGCAACAACATGTCGCTGGCGTGGACGACATCGGGATCCAAAAGATGGCGTCGGCGAAATCTCGCGAGATTACGCCAACGCCATTTTGGATCCCGATGTTGCCCACGCCAGCGACATATTCTTGCGGGACGCCATCTTGGATGTCGTGAAGTCCCGCGATATTCAAGATGACGTCGCCGCAACAACATGTCGCTGGCATGGGCGACATCGGGATCCAAAATGGCGTCGGCGTAATCTCGCGAGACTTCGCCGACGCCATCTTTTTGGACATCCAAGATGGCGTCCCGCAAGAACATGTCGGCGGCCTGGAGAATGTCTGGATCCTGGATCGCGGCGGCGGAGGAAGATGTCGGGGCAGCGACGATGACGGTGTGAGTATGAGAAACGGAGTGAGAGAAAGGAACGTATGTGGAGTGAAAGAGTGAGTGGACATGAGTGGAGGTGAAAGGTGAGAGGAGTGTGTGTTGAGGCGGTGTGGTGTGTTGAGGGTTAACATGTGCGTGTGTGTGTGGTGACGTCACCGGTTACAACTGGATGGAAGTTGTTACAACCGGAAGCTGGTTAGGGCATTTATTCTTATAGATACCATACCCAAAGGGAATAGCTTCAGCAGATACACTATACATTGATATGCATAAGGCAATACAAGCACAGATTATAGCAAAAATTACTCCTAAAATATAGTGTAAATAACCAAGATCAGGCAACCAGGAAAATAGCCAGTCCCACCATTTACCATTACTTTTTGTGATGTGATCAATGCCATCATGTAACTGGTCTATCTGAGACTGCAAATCCTGACTATGATCTGACAAGTTAAAACAACACATACCTTCAAACTCTTGAAATTAGTAACAAATAATATATAATTGCTCTGTTCTGTAAGATAGCTTTCCGGTAACTTTGTATATCTAATAATATATCTTCTAAGGCTCTACTGGTAGTTGCAATATAGCAATATGGGTTCCCGATGGTCATTAATATCTTAGCACTACAAGGCCCAGGTCGAAATTTTTCACTGGGGCCCATAGGACCCTAGTTCCATTTTTTACTTCAGTTTACTGAAAAGACTAAGCCATCAGGAAATGTAATATTTCAGCACAGCAATAATCCCCAGCCAGAGACGTAGCTAGGAGTTGAGCACAGAGAAGGAAAACACATTTCAGTGATACTATAACCTAAGTAACAAATCTTACAACTATGGAGGTCCACCATAATTATTTTGGGCACCTCATCAAACGGCAATTATGCTGAATAAAAACTACTATGCAAGGACCAAGAGCAATATTGCTACCAAACAAGTAACCATATAGTGGCACAATCCAGTTCTTTAGACCATAAAAGGGATTACAGTTAGTTATGTATAGAGACCTACAAGTGACTTTCTAATTGGTGATTTTTTTCCATATTTTACATCTGGTCCAGACCACCACGACAGCTTCTTCCATTTCTTCTGCAAAGCTTATAACAAAAAGATGCTCAACTTCTCATATTTGTAACACCCTCATTCATTTCATATCTATACATACTCACTATCCTGCCAATACCCCCATTGTTGAGCCTTTTGCCATTCCATATGTGATAATTATTGCACATACTGTGTTGTGTGGTAACAGTGCTCCACCTGGTGCCTTATATAGAAATAATAACACATATTCATGAACTGTGAAATATTTACCAGGCAGAGATTCATGAATAGTGGTGGTGGTATTCACGCCAGAAATGCCACTTCATTCCTTGACTGGCGTGATGCATGGAAGTGCGCAGCAACTCGGAAGAAGTGCCAGATTCATTAAGTGGCATGTGCTTCTTAATGAGGTCAGCGCCTCTTCTACTCCATCAACACTGGAGTGGCACACCAGTCTTAATTGATTATTGTGGACATGCTGTTCTTCAAACAAGCAGCACGGGATCCCATCACAGTCTCCTGCAACTGCAAGTAATAATCCTAAAAAACCTAAAGCAGTTCTTGGTAAGGATGATTTCTAGGAATGACTTTAGGAAACTGATCTTCTCTTTAAACAGAGTACTGTATTGTTGTAATTTGTTCCTAAATGCCGTCAGGTCTTCAGTTGGACATCTCAGAGAATTTTCAATATTTTTATGTATCTTGGAAAATAAATATAAAATAGAAGTAAATGTTTTAAGTGTTTAATCAATCACAATTGAAACAAAAGTTTCAAACTTCCCATTTAATACTCAATGTTCGATCGATCACCAATCAATTTTATTTTAACCTTAGTGTCAGTCAACTGAAGAAGCACAGTCTGAATGAACTAGAGCATGCATACTTCTGCTCCATTCTGTGATGCTGAGTAGTGATGAGCGAGTATACTCGTTGCTCGTGTGTCCTCTGAGTATTTTGGTGTACTCGGAGATTTAGTTTTCATCGCTTCAGCTAAATCTCCGAGTACACCAAAATACTCAGAGGACACTCGAGCAACGAGTATACTCGCTCATCACTAATTCTGAGTCATTACTCACAGACAAGCCATGAGGCTGGGTAGTAAATAGGTCCAGGGTCAAATACCTAGAGAGCTCATCATAAACAGAGGGGTGAGACAAAAGAGTTGTCAGGTCACAGTCCGGGGTCAAAATTCCAAGACATCAGAAAACAGGAACTTAAAACTGAAAATGCATACGACTTGAGCTAAGCTACAACTGACAAGGTCTGGTAATAGCTAGCAAGTTATATATCCAGGCAATCACCTAGAACGGGTGACACCTGGATGACCCTGAAGGCAGGCCACATTGGGCTGTCAATCACAATACTGACAACCCAACATGCCTCAGATTGAGCCATTGAGGTGTCAGTCAGAATATTTACAGATCAGCACTCCCTTTTCCAAAAGAGCGGCTGAGCTGTCACTCACAGCATGGTGGAACCATGACAGTTATCTATTGGAATTATTAGAGAAAGACAATATGTAAATTGCTTCTTCAAAGAGGACTTGAACTCCTTAGTGCCACTTGTTGGAAGCAGCAATTGGTAGCGATATAGAGTTCAAGTCCCAGTGGAGCATTGCACGGCATCGCATTGGCATGCCAGAGCCAGTATATCACTCTCCACAAGGAGAAACGTTACCCCTTGGAAAAAGCCAGGCATTGTACTCGGCTTTATTCTTCAGTCTCATGCATAATAAAGTTGAACGCATGTGCTAGACCTCTGCTTCATTCAGATGGGGCAGTATAGTATCCAATTTTTCAGAAAAGTTAGAGTGTCAGAGGTTGAACCCCAGTGATTAGTAATCTTCTATTTTAGATATGGGATAACTATCTAAAGAAAACCCTTTTAAGGCTATTAATAAAATAATTACTGTATGCACAACTGTTTTTTTTTTAGATATTTATTATTTTTTAGTTTATTCTTTTTTTTTTAAATCTTATGAAAATTATTGGAAGTTTCTACCAGCTTGGCCTAATGTGGAAATGATGCTAACTCATTCTACCTGGTAGATTGGCAGATTTGTTTGTCTTCTTTCTGGATGATTCACACAGCTAACATATTTAGGAACGAAAAATAAAATAAATGCTAAAGAATATAAGATATATATGTCTTTTTAGGTATTTACTTTATTTATTATTTAACCTGCTGACAATAGCATAAATAAATAAATTCACACATTTAGGAACATGTTTGTGTAGAGTGTATAGTATAAATTCTAGACTGGAAGAAAAACAGATACAAAAACAGCATCCATCCATCCAAAAAAAAAAATCATACGTATGAAACTGTAAATGCATATGTCTAATAAAGGTGACCCACACTGCATGAACCTAGTATGAGGACACAAAACGAAAGCAATGGAGAAGCGTTATAATTTTCTATTCACCACTAGAAGGAGCTGTACAGCAATAAAACTGTGTGTTAGAATCTAGCAACCAGAAAAAAGTTTCACAACAGAGCTCACTTTTTTCATCACACGTTTATTAGATCTATTTTCATCTATTTGTTTAGTATATTGATGTATTATTAAAGCTCACTGCATGTGATGAGGCAATTTTGCCATGATGCAAAGTTGCTCTATGCCAGATGTAAAACAACCTATGCCCACCCAATTGGAGATACAGTGCCTTGCGAAAGTATTCGGCCCCCTGGAACTTTTCAACCTTTTCCCACATATCATGCTTCAAACACAAAGATACCAAATGTAAATTTTTGGTGAAGAATCAACAACAAATGGGACACAACTGTGAAGTTGAATGAAATTTATTGGTTATTTTAAATTTTTGTGGAAATTCAAAAACTGAAAAGTGGGGTGTGCAATATTATTCAGCCCCTTTACTTTCAGTGCAGCAAACTCAGTCCAGAAGTTCATTGCGGATCTCTGAATGATCCAATGTTGTCCTAAATGACTAATGATGATAAATATAATCCACCTGTGTGTAATCAATTCTCCGTATAAATGCACCTGCTCTGTGATAGTCTCAGAGTTCTGTTTGAAGCACAGAGAGCATCATGAAGACCAAGGAACACAACAGGCAGGTCCGTGATACTGTTGTGGAGAAAATTAAAGCCGGATTTGGATTCAAAATGATTTCCAAAGCTTTAAACATCCCAAGGAGCACTGTGCAAGCGATCATATTGAAATGGAAGGAGTATCATACCACTGCAAATCTACCAAGACCCGGCCGTCCCTCTAAACTTTCATCTCAAACAAGGAGAAGACTGCTCAGAGATGCAGCCAAGAGGCCCATAATCACTCTGGATGAACTGCAGAGATCTACAGCGGAGGTGGGACAGTCTGTCCATAGGATAACAATCAGTCATACACTGCACAAATCTGGCCTTTATGAAAGAGTGGCAAGAAGAAAGCCATTTCTCAAAGATATCCATAAAAAGTGTCATTTAAAGTTTGCAACAAGCCACCTGGGAGACACACCAAACGTGTGGAAGAAGGTGCTCTGGTCAGATGAAACCAAAATCGAACTTTTAGGTAGCAATGCCAAATGACATGTTTGGCGTAAAGGCAACACAGCTCATCACCCTGAACACACCATCCCCACTGTCAAACATTGTGGTGGCAGCATCATGGTTTTGGCTTGCTTTTCTTCAGCAGGGACAGGGAAGATGGTTAAAATTGATGGGAAGATGGATGGAGCCAAATACAGGACCATTCTTGAAGAAAACCTGTTGGAGTCTGCAAAAGACCTGAGAAAGGGATGGAGATTTGTCTTCCAACAAGACAATGATCCCAACATAAAGCAAAATCTACAATGGAATGGTTCACAAATAAACGTATCCAAGTGTTAGAATGGCCAAGTCAAAGTCCAGACCTGAATCCAATCGAAAATCTGTGGAAAGAGCTGAAAACTGCTGTTCACAAACAATCTTCTTCAGACCTCACTGAGCGCGAGCTGTTTGCCAAGGAAGAATGGGCAAGAATTTCAGTCTCTCGATGTACAAAACTGATAAAGGCATACCACAAGTGAATTACAGTTGTAATCGCAGCAAAAGGTGGCGCAACAAAGTATTAAGTTAAAGGGGCCAAATAATATTGCACGCCCCACTTTTCAGTTTTTGAATTTCCACAAAAACTTAAAATAACCAATACATTTCATTCAACTTCACATTTGTGCCCCACTTGTTGTTGATTCTTCACCAAAAATTTACATTTGGTATCTTTATGTTTAAAGCATGATATGTGGGAAAAGGTTGAAAAGTTCCAGGGAGCCGAATACTTTCGCAAGGCACTGTAACTACTGGATGTCAATGTTTGACCATTGACAAACTTTACACATTGACAAGAGACATTAACCAAGTCACAAACTTATGAGACAGATGCTTGAGGGCACACACTGGTTATTTGTCCACATAAGGTTTTGGCTGGTTAAGTGAGACAACTTTGATACCTCTTTGGAAGAGATTGGCTGCCCTTTAAGCCATTATTCCACAAACAAAGTACATTTTAGTCAATGGATCTTGGACTAAAAATAAGTTCTACAAATTAAATATTAACAAAATGTTCCTGTGCTGAGATAATCTTATAAATGTGCCCCTGCTGTGTACTGTGTAATGGCCGTGTCTGACCATGCAGGAACATGGTCTGATCATACCACAGCTCCTGGGCAGGGGAGGATGTAAGAGAGTATATAGATATTACAGCACTGGATAACAGATGATTCTTTCTGTGAGGTAAAACAGACAGTAAAAGGTTTTACCTCACAGAAAGAATCAGCTGTGATCCCCTGCTGTCCTGTCTGTACAGTCTTTTGCTTCCTCCCTGCCCATTAGCTGTGGTATGATCACACCATGTTCCTGCACGATAAGACACAGCCATTACGCAGTACACAGCAGGGGACATTTGTAATATCGGAAAACAGGAAAAAATAACACATCATATTGAGGAAGTTATTTTTATTCCAAGATTGATTGATTACAATGTACTTGTTTAAGTTCATGGGACAACTCCTTTAAGGTGAATTTCACACATCCTTGTCCTGCGTTCTTTACTCAGACTGCGCAAAATGGACAAGATTTGGGTTTCCTGATTCTAACTTGACAGCCCCATAAGCAAATATGAGACTGCCGAATTTGGACCAAGATATCGCGAAACATGAATTTCTGAAACAAGCCTAATGAGGTCAACTATTTAAAAAAATCTTAGTAAATGTATCATGGATAAAAATATGCAAATTTTACAGATGGAAATACTGCCATCTATGGGTTGTCTAATTACAATAATGAGGGACACGTACCCCTGCAATGCTGTAAGTAGGTGTCTGACTTGTCTAATACCTTTAACATGGCTCAGTAAAGATTTGGGCACACAACGTAACTAACCTCCAATAGGTGACACTGGTTTTCTTTTGATCAGGAAAAGGGATAATTTGAACTTTTTCCTGTGGAGAATTGCAAATATTATTCCATACACAGCTGGACTCCTCATGCAGGCCCAGTCCCCTCAAAGCTCATGGAATATGCCCAGATTTAATGTTTGTAGATTGTGCACAAGACTCTGCTCCAAGACGACATAAATTTCAGTCCTTTTTGCGCAGCTTCACTTATTCCCCAGGACTAGAGTTGAGCGACTTTTGCTTTTTTAGGGTCGCGTTTCGTTTCGTGAAACCCGACTTTTCCAAAAGTCGGGTCGAGCAAGATCGTCCGATTATAGGGAAAAGTCGGGGTCGTCCCGAAACACGAAACCCAATGTAAGTCAATGGGGAATAAAAGTCGGCAGTGAGAGGAGGACAGGAAACACACCTACAGTGCCCATTTGAATGCCAAAAGCATCAATTCTTCTTACTTAAGCTTGTCAACCTTAATTAACTTCATAATACAAGTTACGCACTGAAAAATGGGGGTTATTTGGCTAAATTTGTGGGGGGGGAGGGTTGGCTGCAGGTTTTCATGTGCCCTGGGCGAAAGAGCGCCCCTTTAACACATACCACAACTCATCATGCTCCGATACGGCAGAGAAATAGCGGTATAGTACAATGAAAAATACCTCACTTTTTACATCTCATGACGAGGCCCATCTATTTCTCCATACAAAATCATTGGTCCCATATAATGTTTGAAACAGTATATGATGAGCTCCACATAATGCTACAGTATATGTTGGTCCCCATGGATGAAGCTCCACTGTCTTATGGGCCCAAATAATGCTCCAAACATAATGGGCCCCATTTCTACTGCTCTAGTGTATAATGGGCCCTGTAAATGCTGCTCCAGTGTCTGATGTCCACCTTTGGAATGTTCCAGTGTATGGTGGGCCCCATCTATCATTCTCCAGAGTATAGTGCTCCCCAAAAATTGCTGTCCCAACATAGAAAACAATCAAATAAGTCTCCTCGCTAGGGAATCCCTGTACTTGTCTGGACAGGTGCGATAGCTTGCTTAACAGCTCGCCAGCCGTTCTCTCGCCCAGTATGGATTGCACGTGATTGCACAAAGGTTAGAAAGGGTACCGTATCCCTGGATAACATGTATGGATAGCGTACACATTCAAAATATATGTCTATACAGCATGAGGCAGGCTCAGACGGTGTTAGGCCCAGTATGGATTGCACGTCATTGCACAAAGGTTAGAAGGGGTACCGTATCCCCGAATAACATGTATGGATAGCGTACACATTCAAAATATATGTCTATACAGCATGAGGCAGGCTCAGACGGTGTTAGGCCCAGTATGGATTGCACGTCATTGCACAAAGGTTAGAAGGGGTACCGTATCCCCGGATAACATGTATGGATAGCGTACACATTCAAAATATATGTCTATACAGCATGTGGCAGGCTCAGACGGTGTTAGGCCCAGTATGGATTGCACGTCATTGCACAAAGGTTAGAAGGGGTACCGTATCCCCGGATAACATGTATGGATAGCGTACACATTCAAAATATATGTCTATACAGCATGAGGCAGGCTCAGACGGTGTTAGGCCCAGTATGGATTGCACGTCATTGCACAAAGGTTAGAAAGGGTACCGTATCCCTGGATAACATGTATGGATAGCGTACACATTCAAAATATATGTCTATACAGCATGAGGCAGGCTCAGACGGTGTTAGGCCCAGTATGGATTGCACGTCATTGCACAAAGGTTAGAAGGGGTACCGTATCCCCGGATAACATGTATGGATAGCGTACACATTCAAAATATATGTCTATACAGCATGAGGCAGGCTCAGACGGTGTTAGGCCCAGTATGGATTGCACATCATTGCACAAAGGTTACAAGGGGTACCGTATCCCCGGATAACATGTATGGATAGCGTACACATTCAAAATATATGTCTATACAGCATGAGGCAGGCTCAGACGGTGTTAGGCCCAGTATGGATTGCACGTCATTGCACAAAAGTTAGAAGGGGTACCGTATTCCCGGATAACATGTATGGATAGCGTACACATTCAAAATATATGTCTATACAGCATGAGGCAGGCTCAGACGGTGTTAGGCCCAGAATGGATTGCACGTCATTGCACAAAGGTTAGAAGGGGTACCGTATCCCCGGATAACATGTATGGATAGCGTACACATTCAAAATATATGTCTATACAGCATGAGGCAGGCTCAGACGGTGTTAGGCCCAGTATGGATTGCACGTCATTGCACAAAGGTTAGAAGGGGTACCGTATCCCCGGATAACATGTATGGATAGCGTACACATTCAAAATATATGTCTATACAGCATGAGGCAGGCTCAGACGGTGTTAGGCCCAGTATGGATTGCACGTCATTGCACAAAGGTTAGAAAGGGTACCGTATCCCTGGATAACATGTATGGATAGCGTACACATTCAAAATATATGTCTATACAGCATGAGGCAGGCTCAGACGGTGTTAAGCCCAGTATGGATTGCACGTCATTGCACAAAGGTTAGAAAGGGTACCGTATCCCTGGATAACATGTATGGATAGCGTACACATTCAAAATATATGTCTATACAGCATGAGGCAGGCTCAGACGGTGTTAGGCCCAGTATGGATTGCACGTCATTGCACAAAGGTTAGAAGGGGTACCGTATCCCCGGATAACATGTATGGATAGCGTACACATTCAAAATATATGTCTATACAGCATGAGGCAGGCTCAGACGGTGTTAGGCCCAGTATGCATTGCACGTCATTGCACAAAGTTTAGAAGGGGTAGCGTATCCCCGGATAACATGTATGGATAGCGTACACATTCAAAATATATGTCTATACATCAGGAGGCAGGCTCAGACGGTGTCAGGCACAGTATGGATTTGACGGCCCAGATTACACAGCGGAGGAGCAGGGAGAGGTAAAGATTGCAAATGCTGGGGCCCTGGCCAAGCAAGGGGGGCCCACTCGTGGGCGTCGGTACTGGCACTGGGCCCCTCATAGTACAGCGGTGTGTCTGACGGCGGATGTGCACCACCACCGTCAGAGACACTTGATTGCACTATGAGGGACCCTGTGCCAGTGCCCGCGCCCAAGAGTCGGCCTACCCACCTGTCCAGGGCAACGGCACTCGCACGGTGTCGTGCGCTAGGTGGTGACCCCGGCCGTGGGGGGGGAGGCAGCACAGTTAGGGAGTTTTAGAAAGTGGCATATGTTGATGTTGGACATTCAACTGATGCAAAAGGCGAAATAGGTGAAGTACCAGGAAGAGGTGGACCAAAGCAAGCCATTTTTCTGTCACCCTATGTGTCATCAGGGGAAGGTGGGACAAAATCCTTGGAAACCCATGCGTGGTTCATTTTAATGAAGGTTAGATCATCCACATTTTGGGTTGACAGACGGGTCCTTTTTTCTGTCAGGATTGATCCAGCTGCACTGAAGACTCTTTCCGATAGCACACTTGCAGCTGGGCAAGCGAGCTCCTGTAAGGCATATTGGGCCAATTCAGGCCAGGTGTCCAGTTTAGCGGCCCAATAGTCAAAGGGGAATGACCTGTGTGGGAGAACATTGATATGGGAGGAAAAGTAGTTTGTAACCATAGTTGACAACTGCTGTCTCCTGTCACTTTCCATCGATGCAGTATTACCAGTTGTGTGAGTGGTATTTGAAAGATCAGTCCACAACATTGTCATGAAACCCCTGTCTCCAACGCCACTTCTGCTGTGTGCACCATGAACACCTCTGCCAAGCTGCCCCCGGCCCGTACGGCTCGTGTGAGAACCATCACCGCTGCTGTGTGCTGGGAATGCCTCAAGCAACCGATTTACCAGAGTTGCTTGTTTATTAGCCAATATTAGGTCAAGGTTCTCCTGTGGCATGATGTTTTGTAATTTGCCTTTATAGCGTGGATCCAGGATGCTGGCCAACCAGTAGTCGTCATCGTTCATCATTTTGTCAATGCGGGGGTCCCTTTTTAGGATCCGCAAGGCATAATCTGACATGTGGGCCAATGTTCCCGGTGTCAATGATGCACTGCGAGTGCTGGGTGGAGGAGCACTTTCTGGCAAATCCACATCCCTCCAGTCACGCACAAACCCTGTACCAGACCTTGCCACGCCAACATTTTCACTTGCCCCACGAGATGCATCCTCCTCCCCTAAGTAATCATCCCCATCATCATCCTCCTCCTCCTCTTCTTCCTCCACCTCGTCCAGGAGAGGTCCCTGAGCAGACAATGGCTGAATGTCATCAAGGATTCCCTCCTCCTCTTCCTCCTCATCAACATTGGCTGCAGACGCCTGCTCCTTAAGGTGTGTCAAAGTTTGCATGAGCAGATGCATAAGTGGGATGCTTATGCTTAGGATGGCGTCGTCTGCGCTTACCAGCCGTGTGCATTCCTCAAAACACTGAAGGACTTTACAAAGGTCTTTCAGCTTCGACCACTGCACGCCTGTCAACTCCATGTCTGCTCTCAAAGTGCCTGGCCGTGTAGTGTATCCTCCCACAAATGCATTATGGCCTGCCTCTGCTCGCACAGCCGCTCCACCATGTGCAGGGTGGAGTTCCACCTTGTTGCAATGTCGATAATGAGGCGGTGGTTGGGAAGGTGGAGCAATCGCTGCAGCTTCTGCATACGAACGGAGTGTACAGGCGACCGGCGGATGTGCGCGCACAGTCTTCGCACCTTCTGGAGCAGGGCTGTTAACTCCGGATAATTTTTGAGGAAGCACTGCACCACCAGGTTCAAGGTGTGAGCCAAGCAAGGTATGTGGCTGAGTTTTGAAAGGGCTATGGCTGCCACAAAATTACGGCCGTTATCACTAACTACCTTGACTGCCTCAAGATGTACACTGCCCAGCCATGACTCAGTTTGTCGCTTCAAGTACTCGGCCAGCACCTCGGCGGTGTGTCTGTCGCCCAAACACATCATCTGCAACACAGCCTGCTGACGCTTTCCACTAGCTGCTCGATAGGGGGACACATCGTGTGCAACAGTGGCAGCTGCAGATGGAGTGCTCGTACAACTGCGCTCTGTGGACGAGCTGTCGCTTCTGGAGGAGGAGGAGGAGGGTCGAACGCCTACAGCCAACTGTTTCCTAGACCGTGGGCTAGGCAGCACTGTCCCACCACCGCTGTCCCCTGTGGACCCTGCATCCACCACATTAACCCAGTGCGCAGTGATGGACACGTAACGGCCCTGGCCATGCCGACTGGACCATGCATCAGTTGTGAGGTGCACCTTTCCACTCACTGACTGCTTGAGTGCATGGACAATGCGGTCTTTCACATGATGGTGGAGGGCTGGGATGGCTTTGCGAGAGAAGAAGTGGCGACTGGGTAGGTCATAGCGTGGTACTGCATAGGCCATGAGTTCGCGGAAAGCTGTGCTTTCCACCAACCGAAAGGGCATCATCTCAAACGAGATTAGTTTGGCAATGTGGGCGTTCAAACCCAGTGTACGCGGATGAGAGACTGAGTACTTTCTTGACCTACTCATAGTGTCTGGGAGGGTGAGCTGGACTTGAGAGCTGCATATGGTGGAAGTAGCGGTGGACAGGGCGGACTGAGAGAGGGTTGATGATGGTGATGGAGTTGGTGTTCTTTCTGATGGCCTAGAATCAGTCTTTCGTTGATATAACAGTGGGATTCCCTGACTGCTGTGGCCTTGCAACGACACCTCAACATTTGCTGCTGTGCTAACCGGTGTGCTTACAGTGGGGGAAACAATGTAGCGTTGCTGACTACCTTCGTTGTGATCAGTTGCACATGTGGCACTTGAGGTTTGGTGTTGTGTCCACGCTTGCAAGTGCATGCTGGTTAAATGTCTAAGCATGCAACTGGTATTCAAATTTTTCAGATTTTTCCCTCGGCTAAAGGTCTTTGCGCACTTCTTACAGATAACCTTGGCCTGATCATGAGGATTTTGTTCAAAAAAGTGCCACACTGCACTCTTCCTACTTTGGCAGACATTTTGCGGCCTAGCACGCTGTGATCTTTTGACCCTCTGGACAAGCTGTCCAGCAACTCTTTTGATGTTTGGAACCTGTCTTTGGAGTGCTCCGGGCCTGCCAGATAACAGCTGTTGCGATGTCGATGTCTGCTGTGGATGCTCCTCATCTGAGCTATTGGAAGCAGCACCCTCTTCCCCCAATGGATGCCAATCTGGGTCAACAACTGGGTCATCCATCACCTCCTCTTCTATGTCATGTGCACCTTTCTCTGTGTCACCGTGTATGGTGGTATAGTGTGCGGGAAGGGGCACCTGAGTCTCATCAGGGTCAAAATCTGGCTCTGTACACTGCGAGGACAATGTAGTGCTCTGAGTGAATGTACCAGCAGAATCATCCATCAGCGGCTGTGCATCAGTGCACTCCATGTCAGATTCATCTTGGCCTGGGTAATTCACCATTTGACTTGATAATCCAGGCATGGTATGTGAAAACAGCTCCATGGAGTAATCAGTAGTATGGCCTGCGTCATCCTTCAATCTTGGTTGGGGTGAAGGACACAAGGAAAGGTGTGGTTCATGAACATGAGCCTCCAATGACGACTCAGTGCTTTTACTTTTTACAACTGAAGAAGAGGAGGCGATAGAGCTGGAGGCTGAGTCAGCAATGTAAGACAAAACTTTTTCCTGATGCTCTGCCTTTAAAAGCGGTTTGCCAACTCCTAGAAAACTAAGCGTTCGAGGCCTTATGTAGACAGACGATGACGCAGGGTCAGCACCTCCTGCATTTGGTCCTATTTTGCTCTTGCCACTACCATCAGATCCACCACCAACACCATCATTACCAGCTGCCAACCCCCGCCCAATTCCACGGCCTCTTCCACCAGCCTTCCTCATTTTTGGTAGAAATGTAGACAAAATCCAACAAACTATATAGTAATGTAAAACGAGGTACAAGGTGTCTATAGGACAGGGGAGTTTTAGAATTTCTGCACACACTTGTGGACAGTGGACACTTGTGGATTGTGTGCGGCCCACTGATATCTGAGCGCTATGTGACACGCTCGATGGCACAGCTGCCTGTGACCAAAGTGACGAGAGGATAATGGAGATTTTGAATCTCTGCGTACACTTGTGGACAGTGGACACTTGTGGATTGTGTGCGGCCCACTGATATCTGAGCGCTATGTGACACGCTCGATGGCACAGCTGCCTGTGACCAAAGTGACGAGAGGATAATGGAGATTTTGAATCTCTGCGTACACTTGTGGACAGTGGACACTTGTGGATTGTGTGCGGCCCACTGATATCTGAGCGCTATGTGACACGCTCGATGGCACAGCTGCCTGTGACCAAAGTGACGAGAGGATAATGGAGATTTTGAATCTCTGCGTACACTTTTGGACACTGGACACTTGTGGATTGTGTGCGGCCCACTGATATCTGAGCGCTATGTGACACGCTCGATGGCACAGCTGCCTGTGACCAAAGTGACGAGAGGATAATGGAGATTTTGAATCTCTGCGTACACTTTTGGACACTGTACACTTGTGGATTGTGTGTGGCCCACTGATATCTGAGCGCTATGTGACACGCTCGATGGCACAGCTGCCTGTGACCAAAGTGACGAGAGGATAATGGAGATTTTGAATCTCTGCGTACACTTGTGGACAGTGGACACTTGTGGATTGTGTGCGGCCCACTGATATCTGAGCGCTATGTGACACGCTCGATGGCACAGCTGCCTGTGACCAAAGTGACGAGAGGATAATGGAGATTTTGAATCTCTGCGTACACTTGTGGACAGTGGACACTTGTGGATTGTGTGCGGCCCACTGATATCTGAGCGCTATGTGACACGCTCGATGGCACAGCTGCCTGTGACCAAAGTGACGAGAGGATAATGGAGATTTTGAATCTCTGCGTACACTTGTGGACAGTGGACACTTGTGAATTGTGTGCGGCCCACTGATATCTGAGTGCTATGTGACACGCTCGATGGCACAGCTGCCTGTGACCAAAGTGACGAGAGGATAATGGAGATTTTGAATCTCTGCGTACACTTTTGGACACTGGACACTTGTGGATTGTGTGCGGCCCACTGATATCTGAGCGCTATGTGACACGCTCGATGGCACAGCTGCCTGTGACCAAAGTGACGAGAGGATAATGGAGATTTTGAATCTCTGCATACACTTTTGGACACTGGACACTTGTGGATTGTGTGCGGCCCACTGATATCTGAGCGCTATGTGACATGCTCGATGGCACAGCTGCCTGTGACCAAAGTGACGAGAGGATAATGGAGATTTTGAATCTCTGCGTACACTTGTGGACAGTGGACACTTGTGGATTGTGTGCGGCCCACTGATATCTGAGCGCTATGTGACACGCTCGATGGCACAGCTGCCTGTGACCAAAGTGACGAGAGGATAATGGAGATTTTGCATCTCTGCGTACACTTGTGGACAGTGGACACTTGTGGATTGTGTGCGGCCCACTGATATCTGAGCGCTATGTGACTCGCTCGATGGCACAGCTGCCTGTGACCAAAGTGACGAGAGGATAATGGAGATTTTGAATCTCTGCGTACACTTTTGGACACTGGACACTTGTGGATTGTGTGCGGCCCACTGATATCTGAGCGCTATGTGACACGCTCGATGGCACAGCTGCCTGTGACCAAAGTGACAAGAGGATAAGGGAGATTGGATTGCTTTTAAAAAAGCAGTTTGCGGAGCAGTGGGTAAACAGCAATGCCAGCGTGTCAGGAAGCCTTAGAAGGCAGCCCAACAACCAACACCACTGATACACCACAATATAGCCTCCCCTTGCACTGCACACACAGTGACTTGTGTGTTGTGCAGGCCAAATCGCTAGCAGCAGAAGCAGTTTTTTTGTCTTCTTCCCTGCCTAACGCTCTCCCTACAGAATCAGCAGCAACCTCTCCCTATACTAAGATCGGCAGAAGTAAGATGGCGGTCGGCGTGCACGCCCTTTTATACCCCCTGTGACGACCAACAAAGCAAGCCAATCACTTGCTTGCCCTTCTGAAAGATGGTGGTGACCCCTGCCTATGTCATCACGTTGCCCACAGTGTCCGTGGATCCTGATTGGCTGAAAAAGAGCGCAAAACAAACTTTTGAAACTCGACTTTGGCGCGTAAGTCGCCGACCTCGTGGCCGACCTCATCCTAGGGTCGGGTTTTGTTTCATGAAACCCGACTTTGCCAAAAGTCGGCGACTTTTGAATTTTTTCGACCCGTTTCGCTCAACTCTACCCAGGACGCAGCGCACACAGAAGTATTTTCCCATTATCTCTGGTGAGTCGGAGGACTTGCACAGGGCAGCGCGCTGCAGAATGAGCTCTGGGATGATGAGACCTCATTTTATGTGAATAATCTAATTTCTCGCTGTGTCATCCAATTCACAGCATCCATAAACCACAGTTCTAATATTTCATCTTGCATGATTGAGAAGATGAGAGCCATAACTTACTGTTATGTGCAGCAGTGTCATATACCTTAAAACCACTCAGTGACTTTCATTTTCTCGTTCATGATAATATAATTGCAAGATTTTGCAACCCGCTTCTTTCTATTCACCTTTATCCATAAACAGGAATGCTCATGGATGGTGCCCACCGAGTGACCGCTTACGCCTATGTAGACATGAGAATTTATACCGCTGAGATTCTCCATGCAAAGTAAGAGCTAATGATGCAAATAGGTAAAGCGCATTAAGTAGTAACTGATGGAAAATGAAATCGATGTATTACAGTATTAGGGAATAAAATTATATTTAGTGCTAAATTGACCTGTGAAAACCTCAAATGTGAGAATTTCGACATAGAAAAAGCTGCTGGGCTAAGAGTAATATCCTGATTTATCTGGGAATAATAACTAAAACAGAGTAATGTAATAATGCAGGAGTCACATTATACAATTTTAAAACAAATATGACATATTGCTAAAAGCCATAGCCAAACATATCCATTTACAATATGACTATGAAGCCAGTATTCCCTAATTGTCTTGTACCACATTCTTCGGTTTCGTGTAGACAGCTCCGATGTAGATCTATGTGGTCATGACTACAGACTAGCAGGAAACCCTACATGATGTGTTAGGG
Source organism: Dendrobates tinctorius (assembly GCF_039654945.1). Classification (NCBI taxonomy): domain Eukaryota; kingdom Metazoa; phylum Chordata; class Amphibia; order Anura; family Dendrobatidae; genus Dendrobates; species Dendrobates tinctorius. The sequence continues at coordinate 99,372,823 of NW_027361690.1, read as the reverse complement.
TACAGTTACACTTAGCGATGCACCAGGGATCCCGACAACGATATGGATCTCTGGTGTATCGCTAAGTGGTCGCTAGTGAGCTGCCACACAGGCAGATCTCACCAGCGACATCGCTGGGGTCGGGGGTCGCTACCTACCTGTCAGACGCGGTGATCCTGACGTCCTCCCGCCCGCGTCCACGCGTCGCTCGTCGGCGCCATAGGAAGCCCAGCAGGAAGCGCCCGACGAGAAATGATCCAGGACCTTCTCGCGTGACCAGCGATAATCAGCTGGGGAGCCGGTCGGAGGTAAGTAACACATGTAGCGATATCGCTAGCAATATCGCTGCTGCGTCACAAAATCGGTGACTTTACAGCGATATTGCTAGCGATATCGCAGTGTGTAACGAGGGCTTTATCCTGCTGCCATTTAGTCAGACAACCTGTTGACCACATTAATTTCCGGCCTGTGTAAACATGCAGCTGATCAAATGACAATGCTCAGTTGACTCTTAATCACATTAACTTTAAAATCATTATTTGTTGGCATTAGTGATGAGCATGCTCTGATAAGGTGCTACCCGACTATCTTGGGCATGCTCAGATAATATGTTCGAGTCCCCGCAGCTGCATGTCTTGCAGCTGTTTGACAACCTCAACACATGCATAGATTGCCTGTTTGTTAGGCAATCCGCGCATGTGTTGCAGCTGTCTAACAGCCGCAAGACATGCAGCCGCGGGGACTCGAACATATTATCTGAGCATGCCCAAGATAGTCGGATAACACCTTATCCGATCACGTTCACTCATCACTTGTTGGCATCACATCACCCCATGTAAGCAGGGATGTGCTGCCGATATTAATAAAAATCTATGTGAATGAACAATTACACTAGTAATTGGCAGTCATATGCAGTGTGGATGATTAGCTTATGTAAATGAATCGTTTCATTTATACATTTTTGATTTTCAGCAACTATTACATCTTGAACACATTTATTTTATGCCTGAAAGGGGAAATGTAATGTACTTCCTTTTATTGTTTAACAGTAATGAACTTGTATATGCTCGTACATTAATCCATTTTGCATTGCAAAGGCTGAACGATGAGGCATATTTGCAATGTCACTCACTCAGATATTTGTCAAACTCATGAATCTATTATGAGCTTTGTGCCCTGATGTAGGTTTTGAGCAAAGATATGAGCAATCTGAATAAATGCGAATATGTTTATTAACCTGATAACGCCGGAGATCTGCGTATTTACGGCTCATGGTACTACTCTTTTATTCTCCGTCACTTTAAATTTATAGTACAGGATTAAAGCTCTTTCTCCAGAAATTTGACAAGAGCAGGTCTGATTTACAGCTGTTAGATACTGTACAGCTGCGGACACAGAGTTGAAGACAAATGTTTTTACAGTGTTTTTACAGCATTTGTCTTTTATTTAACTGGCTACATTGTGCTCAATGAGCGCTATACAGTGTATAGAGAGACACATTAGCATCCCCATCTGTGGGACCTGGCAATCACATGATTTTGGCACTGTAGTGTGCTGTTTTCAACTGTAACTGGGCCGCCTACAAATATCCCAGGTACAGTAGGAAAAATTGTTGCATCATTCCTCTAGCACGGAGTCTCCAGTCCATACAGACGGCCTGCATCATGGCATCCTCCAAGGTATCGGGAAGAGGATGTAATGCCAGAGCGTCCTGCAAACAGTCAGACAGGCCCCTGCGGAACAACCCCCTCAGGGGGGCATCTTTCCAGGATACTTCGGCTGCCCAACGTCTAAATTCTGAGAAGAATTTTTTAGCAGAGTGCCTGCCTCCCCTGTGTCACACTCATCACCATATCCTCTGCAGGACATACTCTATCAGGCTCGTCGTAGATGTGCCCCAGAGCCTCAAAGAACAAGTTCACTGAAACACGTTCAGGAGCAGAGGAAGAGAGAGAGAAAGCCCATGCTTTCAGAACCCCCTTAACAAGGACTTTACGATCCCCACCCTATGCCTTTCATTTCCAGAAGTCCGAGGACGCAATTCAAAGATCAACTTGCAACCCTCCTTAAAGACCCTAAACAATTTTTTATCTCCGGAAAATTGTCGGGTAACTTAACAGATGGGTCGGGGTCCGCAAGAGATACATCAGTGGGGCCCCCTCCTGGAACCCTGACAGAACAGACCACTGTAGAGCATCTGCCACATCTCTCTGCACCCGTTGTTGCGAATGAACCAAGTCTTGCTGCTCCATAGACAGCTTCTGCATAAGCTGGGAGAGCTCAAAAACCTGGTCTGCGAGAGCCCATACCAGATCCATAATGTGCTAACACCCCACCACCAGCGGAAGACTGTAGGCTCAGCTATAATGTCATGACTCCTGGGTATTACTGCTGCGGGGAGAGCTGCACACAGCAGCAGGGGAGCTGAGAGCAGAGCGGTGGGGAACTCACCAGGTACAAACAGGACCTAAACAATGTAACAGAGTAGGAGGTGGTCAGGGGTGGAGCCAGATGCCGGGGTGCAGAGGAGACGATAAACACAGGAGAATTATCAGATAAGCTAAGATCAGAACCAGGAGATCACGAGGTACCAATGGGGTGAGACTGGATTGTCAGAAGGGAAGCCAGAGGTCAAAAGCCAGAACGAGCAGTGCAGTACAATAGGGACAAACTGTAACAGAGTAACAATAGTCAAGCCAGGTCAAAACTGAAGAAGACATTAGTACCAAAATGTGAGACAGAGAACAGAGTAAATGGACAGACCAGGTCATACACGGGAGGCAATCAAGTAATGCAGTATACACGCACACCAGGGGGTCAGACACACAGTCAAAATAACAGTATAGCTGACAGGTAATTCTAGTCTGGAGTGGGAATAAATACCCCTCCCAGATCCAAAGGGATGCAAGCAAAAGTTAACCCTGAGAGAGCAGGACATTAACCATGTTCTATGCCATGACATCCCGTATTCAATGGGGAGAGGGAGTAGGGTGCCCTGCGCGCCTGACTGCGCACTGCCATGGGTGGGTTGCCAAACTGCACTGCTGTGCGCACTTTTTCTTTATATCTCCCCACCCCCTTCGGTCAGGAAGAAGGTCCGGCTTGCCAATGCTTCCCCCAGACAACAGGGGATGCAGCATCAACAGCTCCGGACCTGGCACTCAGGTACCCTCGGTCCTGTCGTCCCCCTTACATTCTCATCCTCACAACCATCATTATTGTCATTATTTTAAACTGCATCTAGTATCAAGTATACCTCCTCTTCCTTATTGTCCATCACATCAAAAATATCCATCTGCAATTGGGCATCAAGCGAACAATCGTATGCTCCTAGTTATCCTCTGGTTTGCAACTAAACTTGCACCTTATCAAGTTGCTGGTGGTGAAGTCTCTGCATTAACCACTTATGGATGCATGTGCTCAGCCTCGCTCGAAGATTCCAAGCTGCCATTATTTGTCACAGAAAGGGGTACCTGCTCTCAGTTCTCACAGTGTTGCAACCCCCTGGAAGGTGACACTATACATTTTACAGTGTTTGTTCAAACAGTGTAAAGTAGTGATGGACTTTATTATGCAGCAGTCAAACTGAAGCATGGGTTACTTTGTTTCAAAATTTGCAGCTAATGAGAGATGCTTGTCTCACACTAAAGCCCACTGAAAAGACGACAAATTTGTCAGTAGACATGTATGGAATCAATAGTATAGTCCTGCTAATATTTAGTCTTGAAAAACACTTGCATCCAAAAGGGATGTAGGATGAGCACCAATTTACACTTATTCAGTGCTGCTTTCTGTCTGTAGGTTACTCTCGAGGTCAGTGTTACACACTGCAGCATTTGGAGGAGGACGATCATCAGCTGATGGATGTGGAGGGAGATATACTGTATACTCTGGCACAGAAGGGATGAGGCAGACAGTAAGAGTAAAAATGATGATGACTGTGACACTGGCCATGATAATCATCGATTAAAGTGGGGTGATGACTAGAGTTGGGCAACTTTTGGTTTTTTAAGGGTCGCGTTTCGTTTCGTGAAACCCGACTTTTCCAAAAGTCGGGTCGAGCAAGATCGTCCGATTATAGGGAAAAGTCGGGGTCGTCCCGAAACACGAAACCCAATGTAAGTCAATGGGGAATAAAAGTCGGCAGTGAGAGGAGGACAGGAAACACACCTACAGTGCCCATTTGAATGCCAAAAGCATCAATTCTTCTTACTTAAGCTTGTCAACCTTAATTAACTTCATAATACAAGTTACGCACTGAAAAATGGGGGTTATTTGGCTAAAGTTGTGGGGGGGTAGGGCTGGCTCCAGGTTTTCATGTGCCCTGGGTGAAAGAGCGCCTCTTTAACACATACCACAACTCATCATGCTCCGATACGGCAGAGAAATAGCGGTATAGTACAATGAAAAATACTTCACTTTTTACATCTCATGACGAGGCCCATCTATTTCTCCATACAGAATCATTGGTCCCATATAATGTTTGAAACAGTATATGATGAGCTCCACATAATGCTACAGTATATGTTGGTCCCCATGGATGAAGCTCCACTGTCTTATGGGCCCAAATAATGCTCCAAACATAATGGGCCCCATTTCTAATGCTCTAGTGTATAATGGGCCCTGTAAATGCTGCTCCAGTGTCTGATGTCCACCTTTGGAATGTTCCAGTGTATGGTGGGCACCATCTATCATTCTCCAGAGTATAGTGCTCCCCAAAAATTGCTGTCCCAACATTGAAAACAATCAAATAAGTCTCCTCGCTAGGGAATCCCTGTACTTGTCTGGACTCCTCGTCGTCCCCATCTTCCATCTCACTGCACAGTATTTCAACTTTGCAAGTGCTGTGATCCTGAGCAAGCAGGGGGGGGCCCACTCGTTGGCAATGGCACTGGCACAGGGCCCCTAATAGTACGGTGGTGTGTCTGATGGCGGGTGGGCTGAACCTGCACTTTCATCTGCAGCTTCCTCTTTGTCACCGTGTAAGATGGAACTGTACATGGGAAGGGTAACCTGAATTTCATCAGGGTCAGATTCAGGCCGTGTAGCGTGCGAGGGGAATGTAGTGGTCTGGGTCAATGTACCAGCAGATTCATCGAGCAGTGGCTGGGCATCAGTGCACTTGTGTCGCCCCCAGGAGTATGGTCGCCACAGTGGCATTACCTTCCTCCTAGGGAGTGTGATGGCATGCTTGGGAGCAACGAACGATCTCTCTAGCAGGTTAACTGATTGGGCGGCGTTATTCCCACGAGTCATGACCCTCCAAACAGCGTTCATGAAGGCAAAGTGTTTGTTTTACGTGGGCAGTATGGTTGCAAAGCAGAACCTTAAAGGAATGTCCAGAAGGGCACCACCAGGAGTGGAGCCTACGGTTAAATTCGACTCCACTTGGGAAACCTCAATCATGCCAGCTACAGAACAGATGCACACATTGCAAGCTTAATTCCGTTAACGAACGAGACTCCGTCATGCCCCGCAGTCCGAGTCCGGCTTACTAGAGGGACACGTGAGGCTCTGGCACATGAGATTGGCCAATAACTGGTGTGTCATGCCATTACATGTCCGTGGCTGCATGTGCGCTACACTGAAAAGGCCAGCGTTTGTCGCTTACAGGTGCAGATAACCCGCTGAACAACGTTAGTGAAGGGGATCACTGATGACAATTATTACCCGCGAACAATGATTTCCCAGTAAGTGCAGGTCAACCGCAGTTCCGGAATTAGGCCTAACCGTCAATCCTGAAAAAATGAAAAACTTACGTGTGCAAACCACAGGTGCTGTAGCTTGCTTAACAGCTCGCCAGCCGTTCTCACGCTCAGTATGGATTGCACGTGATTGCACAAAGGTTAGAAAGGGTACCGTATCCCCGGATAACATGTATGGATAGCGTACACATTCAAAATATATGTCTGTACATCAGGAGGCAGGCTCAGACGGTGTTAGGCCCAGTATGGATTGCATGTGATTGCACAAAGGTTAGAAAGGGTACCGTATCCCCGGATAACATGTATGGATAGCGTACACATTCAAAATATATGTCTGTACATCAGGAGGCAGGCTCAGATGGTTTAGGCCCAGTATGGATTGCACGTGATTGCACAAAGGTTAGAAAGGGTACCGTATCCCCGGATAACATGTATGGATAGCGTACACATTCAAAATATATGTCTGTACATCAGGAGGCAGGCTCAGACGGTGTTAGGCCCAGTATGGATTGCACGTGATTGCACAAAGGTTAGAAAGGGTACCGTATCTCCGGATAACATGTATGGATAGCGTACACATTCAAAATATATGTCTATACATCAGGAGGCAGGCTCAGACGGTGTTAGGCCCAGTATGGATTGCACGTGATTGCACAAAGGTTAGAAAGGGTACCGTATCCCCGGATAACATGTATGGATAGCGTACACATTCAAAATATATGTCTATACATCAGGAGGCAGGCTCAGACGGTGTTAGGCCCAGTATGGATTGCACGTGATTGCACAAAGGTTAGAAAGGGTACCGTATCCCCGGATAACATGTATGCATAGCGTACACATTCAAAATATATGTCTATACATCAGGAGGCAGGCTCAGACGGTGTTAGGCCCAGTATGGATTGCACGTGATTGCACAAAGGTTAGAAAGGGTACCGTATCCCCGGATAACATGTATGGATAGCGTACACATTCAAAATATATGTCTATACATCAGGAGGCAGGCTCATACGGTCTTAGGCCCAGTATGGATTGCACGTGATTGCACAAAGGTTAGAAAGGGTACCGTATCCCCGGATAACATGTATGGATAGCGTACACATTCAAAATATATGTCTATACATCAGGAGGCAGGCTCAGACGGTGTTAGGCCCAGTATGGATTGCACGTGATTGCACAAAGGTTAGAAAGGGTACCGTATCCCCGGATAACATGTATGGATAGCGTACACATTCAAAATATATGTCTATACATCAGGAGGCAGGCTCATACGGTCTTAGGCCCAGTATGGATTGCACGTGATTGCACAAAGGTTAGAAAGGGTACCGTATCCCCGGATAACATGTATGGATAGCGTACACATTCAAAATATATGTCTATACATCAGGAGGCAGGCTCAGACGGTGTTAGGCCCAGTATGCATTGCACGTGATTGCACAAAGGTTAGAAAGGGTACCGTATCCCCGGATAACATGTATGGATAGCGTACACATTCAAAATATATGTCTGTACATCAGGAGGCAGGCTCAGACGGTGTCAGGCACAGTATCGATTTGACGGCCCAGATTACACAGCGGAGGAGCAGGGAGAGGTAAAGATTGCAAATGCTGGGGCCCTGCCCAAGCAAGGGGCGCCCACTCGTGGGCGTTGGTACTGGCACTGGGCCCCTCATAGTACGGCGGTGTGTCTGACGGCGGGTGTGCACCACCACCGTCAGAGACACTTGATTGCACTATGAGGGACCCTGTGCCAGTGCCCGCACCCAAGAGTCGGCCTACCCACCTGTCCAGGGCAACGGCACTCGCACGGTGTCGTGTGCTAGGTGGTGACCCCGGCCATGGGGGGGGGGCAGCACAGTTACGGAGTTTTAGAAAGTGGCATATGTTGATGTTAGACATTCAGCTGATGCAAAAGACGAAATAGGTGAAGTCCCAGGAAGAGGTGGACCAAAGCAAGCCATTTTTCTGTCACCCTATGTGTCATAAGGGGAAGGTGGGACAAAATCCTTGGAGACCCATGCATGGTTCATTTTAATGAAGGTTAGATCATCCACATTTTGGGTTGACAGACGCGTCCTTTTTTCTGTCAGGATTGATCCAGCTGCACTGAAGACTCTTTCCGATAGCACACTTGCAGCTGGGCAAGCGAGCTCCTGTAAGGCATATTGGGCCAATTCAGGCCAGGTGTCCAGTTTAGCGGCCCAATAGTCAAAGGGGAATGACCTGTGTGGGAGAACATCGATATGGGAGGAAAAGTAGTTTGTAACCATAGTTGACAACTGCTGTCTCCTGTCACTTTCCATCGATGCAGTATTACCAGTTGTGTGAGCGGTATTTGAAAAATCAGTCGACAACATTGTCATGAAACCCCTGTCTCCAACGCCACTTCTGCTGTGTGCACCACGAACACCTCTGCCAAGCTGCCCCCGGCCCGTACGGCTCGTGTGAGAACCATCACTGCTGCTGTGTGCTGGGAATGCCTCAAGCAACCGATTTACCAGAGTTGCTTGTTTATTAGCCAATATTAGGTCAAGGTTCTCCTGTGGCATGATGTTTTGTAATTTGCCTTTATAGCGTGGATCCAGGATGCTGGCCAAACAGTAGTCGTCATCGTTCATCATTTTGGCAATGCGTGGGTCCCTTTTTAGGATCTGCAAGGCATAATCTGACATGTGGGCCAATGTTCCCGGTGTCAATGATGCACTGCGAGTGCTGGTTGGAGGAGCACTTTCTGGCAAATCCACATCCCTCCAGTCACGCACAAACCCTGTACCAGACCTTGCCACGCCAACATTTTCACTTGCCCCACGAGATGCATCCTCTTTCCCTAAGTAATCATCCCCATCATCCTCCTCCTCCTCCTCTTCTTCCTCCACCTCATCCAGGAGAGGTCCCTGAGCAGACAATGGCTGAATGTCATCAAGGATTCCCTCCTCCTCTTCCTCCTCATCAACATTGGCTGCAGACGCCTGCTCCTTAAGGTGCGTCAAAGTTTGCATGAGCAGACGCATAAGTGGGATGCTCATGCTTAGGATGGCGTCTTCTGCGCTTACCAGCCGTGTGCATTCCTCAAAACACTGAAGGACTTTACAGAGGTCTTTCAGCTTCGACCACTGCACACCTGTCAACTCCATGTCTGCTCTCAAAGTGCCTGGCCGTGTATCCTCCCACAAATGCATTATGGCCTGCCTCTGCTCGCACAGCCGCTCCACCATATGCAGGGTGGAGTTCCACCTTGTTGCAATGTCGATAATGAGGCGGTGGTTGGGAAGGTGGAGCAATCGCTGCAGCTTCTGCATACGAATGGAGTGTACAGGCGACCGGCGGATGTGCGCGCACAGTCTTCGCACCTTCTGGAGCAGGGCTGTTAACTCCGGATAATTTTTGAGGAAGCACTGCACCACCAGGTTCAAGGTGTGAGCCAAGCAAGGTATATGGCTGAGTTTTGAAAGGGCTATGGCTGCCACAAAATTACGTCCGTTATCACTAACTACCTTGCCTGCCTCAAGATGTACACTGCCCAGCCATGACTCAGTTTGTCGCTTCAAGTACTCGGCCAGCACCTCGGCGGTGTGTCTGTTGCCCAAACACATCATCTGCAACACAGCCTGCTGATGCTTTCCACTAGCTGCTCGATAGGGGGACACATCGTGTGCAACAGTGGCAGCTGCAGATGGAGTGCTCGTACGACTGCGCTCTGTGGACGAGCTTTCGCTTCTGGAGGAGGTGGAGGAGGAGGAGGGTCGAACGCCTACAGCCAACTGTTTCCTATACCGTGGGCTAGGCAGCACTGTCCCACCACCGCTGTCCCCTGTGGACCCTGCATGCACCACATTAACCCAGTGTGCAGTGATGGACACGTAACGGCCCTGGCCATGCCGACTGGACCATGCATCAGTTGTGAGGTGCACCTTTCCGCTCACTGACTGCTTGAGTGCATGGACAATGCGGTCTTTCACATGATGGTGGAGGGCTGGGATGGCTTTGCGAGAGAAGAAGTGGCGACTGGGTAGGTCATAGCGTGGTACTGCATAGGCCATGAGTTCGCGGAAAGCTGTGCTTTCCACCAACCGAAAGGGCATCCTCTCAAACGAGATTAGTTTGGCAATGTGGGCGTTCAAACCCAGTGTACAGGATGAGAGACTGAGTACTTCCTTGACCTACTCATAGTGTCTGGGAGGGTGAGCTGGACTTGAGAGCTGCATATGGTGGAAGTAGCGGTGGACAGGGCGGACTGAGAGAGGGTTGATGATGGTGATGGAGTTGGTGTTCTTTCTGATGGCCTAGAATCAGTCTTTCGTTGATATAACAGTGGGATTCCCTGACTGCTGTGGCCTTGCAACGACACCTCAACATTTGCTGCTGTGCTAACCGGTGGGCTTACAGTGGGGGAAACAATGTAGCGTTGCTGACTACCTTCGTTGTGATCAGTTGCACATGTGGCACTTGAGGTTTGGTGTTGTGTCCACGCTTGCAAGTGCATGCTGGTTAAATGTCTAAGCATGCAACTGGTATTCAAATTTTTCAGATTTTTCCCTCGGCTAAAGGTCTTTGCGCACATCTTACAGATAACCTTGGCCTGATCATGAGGATTTTGGTCAAAAAAGTGCCACACTGCACTCTTCCTACTTTGGCAGACATTTTGCGGCCTAGCACGCTGTGATCTTTTGACCCTCTGGACAAGCTGTCCAGCAACTCTTTTGATGTTTGGAACCTGTCTTTGGAGTGCTCCGGGCCTGCCAGATAACAGCTGTTGCGATGTCGATGTCTGCTGTGGATGCTCCTCATCTGAGCTATTGGAAGCAGCACCCTCTTCCCCCAATGGATGCCAATCTGGGTCAACAACTGGGTCATCCATCACCTCCTCTTCTATGTCATGTGCACCTTCCTCTGTGTCACCGTGTATGGTGGTATAGTGTGCGGGAAGGGGCACCTGAGTCTCATCAGGGTCAGAATCTGGCTCTGTACACTGCGAGGACAATGTAGTGCTCTGAGTGAATGTACCAGCAGAATCATCCATCAGCGGCTGTGCAACAGTGCACTCCATGTCAGATTCATCTTGGCCTGGGTAATTCACCATTTCACTTGATAATCCAGGCATGGTATGTGAAAACAGCTCCATGTCAGTAGTATGGCCTGCGTCATCCTTCAATCTTGGTTGGGGTGAAGGACACAAGGAAAGGTGTGGTTCATGAACATGAGCCTCCAATGACGACTCAGTGCTTTTACTTTTTACAACTTAAGAAGAGGAGGCGATAGAGCTGGAGGCTGAGTCAGCAATGTAAGACAAAACTTTTTCCTGATGCTCTGGCTTTAAAAGCGGTTTGCCAACTCCTAGAAAACTAAGCGTTCGAGGCCTTATGTAGCCAGACGATGACGCAGGCTCAACACCTCCTGCATTCGGTCCTATTTTGCTCTTGCCACTACCATCAGATCCACCACCAACACCATCATTACCAGCTGCCAACCCCCGCCCAATTCCATGGCCTCTTCCACCAGCCTTCCTCATTTTTGGTAGAAATGTAGACAAAATCCAACAAACTATATAGTAATGTAAAACAAGGTACAAGGTGTCTTTAGGACAGGGGAGATTTTGATTTTCTGCAGACACTTGTGGACACTGGACAGTTTTGGATTGTGTGAGGCCCACTGATATCTGAGCGCTATGTGACAGGCTCGATGGCACAGCTGTGACAAAAGTGACGAGAGGATAAGGGAGATTTTGAATTTCTGCAGACACTTGTGGACACTGGACACTTTTGGATTGTGTGAGGCCCAATGAATATCTGAGCGCTATGTCACAGGCTCGATGGCACAGCTGTGACAAAAGTGACGAGAGGATAAGGGAGATTTTGAATTTCTGCAGACACTTGTGGACACTGGACACTTTTGGATTGTGTGAGGCCCACTGATATCTGAGCACTATGTGACAGGCTCGATGGCACAGCTGTGACCAAAGTGACTAGAGGATAAGGGAGATTTTGAATTTCTGCAGACACTTGTGGACACTGGACACTTTTGGACTGTGTGAGGCCCAATGAATATCTGAGCGCTATGTGACAGGCTCGATGGCACAGCTGTGACAAAAGTGACGAGAAGATAAGGGAGATTTTGAATTTCTGCAGACACTTGTGGACACTGGACACTTTTGGATTGTGTGAGGGCCACTGATATCTGAGCGCTATGTCACAGGCTCGATGGCACAGCTGTGACAAAAGTGACGAGAGGATAAGGGAGATTTTGAATTTCTGCAGACACTTGTGGACACTGGACACTTTTGGATTGTGTGAGGCCCACTGATATCTGAGCGCTATGTCACAGGCTCGATGGCACAGCTGTGACAAAAGTGACTAGAGGATAAGGGAGATTGGATTGCTTTTAAAAAAGCAGTTTGCAGAGCAGTGGGTAAACAGCAATGCCAGCCTGTCAGGAAGCCTTAAAAGGCAGCCCAACAACCAACACCACTGATACACCACAATATAGCCTCCCCTTGCACTGCACACACAGTGACTGGTGTGTTGTGCAGGCCAAATCGCTAGCAGCAGAAGCAGTTTTTTTTTCTTCTCAGCAGGACAAAAAAAAAAAATTGGGATTGCTTTTAAAAAAGCAGTTTGCGGAGCAGTGGGTAAACAGCAATGCAGGAATGTCAGGAAGCCTTAGAAGGCAGCCCAACAACCAACACCACTGATACACCACTATATAGCCTCCCCTTGCACTGCACACACAGTGACTGGTGTGTTGTACAGGCCAAATCGCTAGCAGCAGAAGCAGTTTTTTTTTCTTCTCAGCAGGACAAAAAAAAAAAATTGGGATTGCTTTTAAAAAAAGCAGTTCGCGGAGCAGTGGGTAAACAGCAATGCAGGAATGTCAGGAAGCCTTAGAAGGCAGCCCAACAACCAACACCACTGATACACCACTATATAGCCTCCCGTTGCACTGCACACACAGTGACTGGTGTGTTGTGCAGGCCAAATCGCTAGCAGCAGAAGCAGTTTTTTTGTCTTCTTCCCTGCCTAACGCTCTCCCTACAGAATCAGCAGCAACCTCTCCCTATACTGAGATCGGCAGAAGTAAGATGGCGGTCGGCGTGCACGCCCTTTTATACCCCCTGTGACACCCACCAAAGCAAGCCAATCACTTGCATGCCCTTCTGAAAGATGGTGGTGACCCCTGCCTATGTCATCACGTTGCCCACAGTGTAAGTCGCCGACCTCGTAGCCGACCTCATCCTAGGGTCGGGTTTCGTTTCATGAAACCCGACTTTGCCAAAAGTCGGCGACTTTTGAAATTTTTCTACCCGTTTCGCTCAACTCTAGTGATGACAATAAATAACTGGGCCCTTGTTTGTACTGGTAGGCTGTATGCTGCAAAGATTGTGTTAGGACAGGTGTATTGTTTACATGCAGCATGGGAGTCTAAGTAGGCTGTTACCTAGATAATTATAATTATCTATAATTATAATCTATGTTACCTGCAAAGCTTTTGCTGAATGAACACCTGCCACCTCTATGACTGATTGGCAAACCCTTCTGGGATCCAGGCATACACAATGTTCTTCCACTTGTGCAAATGTTATGGTCACAACTAATAGCCAAAGCAGCAGCAAGACATTCCGTATTCTTGTCATACAGTGCATTCACACTCATTGGCTTTTTTCTTATTTTGCTACATTAAAACCTATGTTAAAAGATTTTGTAAACAGACTTGTGTGTGATGTGTGAGATCAAATAACTAAAAATTGGCATGTGCACATAGATTCATCCCTTTTGCTATAATGTCCGTAAAAAGTGTCACAACATGATCTGTCAGTATATTCACACCTATTATGAACAGCCAAAGAGGCTGCAACACCTTTAACCCCTTTAATCCCAAGGGTGGTTTGCACATTCATGACCGGGCCAATTTTTTAAATTCTGACCACTGTCCCTTTATGAGGTAATAACTCTGGAACGCTTCCATGGATCCCGGTGATTCTGTCACTGTTTTCTCGTGACATATTGTAATTCATGTTAGTGGTAAAATTTCACTCAAATAACTTGCGTTTGCTTGTAAAAAAAAAATGGGAATTTGGTGAAAATTTTGAAAATTTTGCAATTTTCCAAATTTGAATTTTTATGCCCTTAACCCCTTCACCCCCAAGGGTGGTTTGCACGTTCATGACCGGGCCAATTTTTAACAATTCTGACCACTGTACATTTATGAGGTCATAACTCTGGAACGCTTCCATGGATCCCGGTGATTCTGACATTGTTTTCTCGTGACATATTGTAATTCATGTTAGTGGTAAAATTTCATTCAAATAATTTGCGTTTATTTGTGAAAAAAACAGAAATTTGGCAAAAATTTTGAAAATTTTGCAATTTTCCAACTTTGAATTTTTATGCCCTTAAATCACAGAGATACAGCACACAAAAAACTTGATAACTAACATTTCCCACATGTTTACTTTACATCAGCACAATTTTGGAACCAAAATTTTTTTTTGTTAGGAAGTTATAAGGGTTAAAATTGACCAGCGATTTCTCATTTTTACAACACCATTTTATTTTTAGGACCACATCACATTTGAAGCCACTTTGAGGGGTCTATATGATAGAAAATACCCAAAAGTGACACCATTCTAAAAACTGCACCCCTCAAGGTGCTCAAAACCACATTCAAGAAGTTTATTAACCCTTTAGGTGCGTCACAGGAATTTTTTTGAATATTTAAAAAAAAAATGAACATCTAACTTTTTTTCACAAAAAAATAATTCAGGTTCAATTTTTTTTATTTTACCAAGGGTAACAGGAGAAATTGGACTGCAAAAGTTATTGTGCAATTTGTCCTGAGTAGGCTGATACCTGATTTGTGGGGGGGAACGACTGTTTCGGCGCATGGCAGAGCTCAGAATGGAAGGAGCGCCGTTTGACTTTTTCAATGCAAAATTGGCTGGAATTCAGATCGGACGCCATGTCACGTTTGGAGAGTCCCTGATGTACCTAAACAGTGGAAACCCCCTACAAGTGACCCCATTTTGGAAACTAGACCCCCCAAGGAACTTATCTAGATATGTGGTGAGAACTTTGAACCCACAAGGGCTTTACAGAAGTTTATAACGTACAGCGGTACAATTAAAAAATCATATTTTTCCACAAAAATGATCTTTTCACCCCAATTTTTATTTTCCCAAGGGTAACAGGACCCTAAAAGTTATTGTGCAATTTGTCCTGAGTATGCTGATTCCCCACATGTGGGGGTAAACCACTATTTGGGCACATTGGAAGAGCTCGGAAGGGAAGCAGCGCCATTTGACGTTTTAGGCTGGAATTGAGATCGGACATCATGTCGCGATTGGAAAGCCCCTGATGTACCAAAACAGTGGAAACCCCCCACAAGTACACCATTTTGGAAACTAGACCCCCTAAGGAACTTATCTAGATGTGTGGTGAGAACTTTGAACCCCCAAGGGCTTCACAGAAGTTTATAACGCCCGGGCGTGAAAATAAAAAATTCGTATTTTTTCCACAAACATGATCTTTTAGTCACCATTTTTTTTATTTTTCCAAGGGTAGCAGGAGAAATTGGACCCCAAAAGTTGTTGTCCAATTTGTCCTGAGTATGCTGATACCCCATATGTGGGAGAAAACTACTGTATGGGCACACGTCGGGGCTCGGAAGGGAAGTAGTGACGTTTTGGAATGCAGACATTGATGGAATGGTCTGCGGGTGTCATGTTGCCTTTGGAGAGAACCTAATGTACCTAAACAGTGGAAACCCCCCACAAATGACCCCATTTTGAAAACTAGACCCCCTAAGGAACTTATCTAGATGTGAGGTGAGCACTTTGAACCCCCAAGGGCTTCACAGAAGTTTATAATGCCAGGGCATGAAAATAAAAAAATCGTATTTTTTCCACAAACATGATCAATTAGTCCCCAATTTTTTTTTATTTTCCCAAGGGTAACAGGAGAAATTGAACCCCAAAAGTTGTTGTCCAATTTGTCCTGAGTAAGCTGACACCCCATATGTGGGAGAAAACTACTGTATGGACACACGTCAGGGCTCGGAAGGGAAGTAGTGACGTTTTGGAATGCAGACATTGATGGAATGGTCTGCGGGTGTCATGTTGCCTTTGGAGAGCCCCTAATGTACCTAAACAGTGTAAACACCCACAAATGACCCCATTTTGGAAACGAGAACCCCTAAGGAACTTATCTAGATGTGTGGTGAGCACTTTGAACCCCCAAGAGCTTCACAGAAGTTTATAATGCCCGGGCATGAAAATACAAAAATCGTATTTTTTCCACAAACATGATCAATTAGTCCCCAATTTTTTCATTTTCCCAAGGGTAACAGGAGAAATTGGACCCCAAAAGTTGTTGTCCAATTTGTCATGAGTACGCTGACACCCCATATGTGGGAGAAAACTACTGTATGGACTCACGTCGGGGCTCGGAAGGGAAGCAGTGCCATTTTGGAATGCAGACTTTGATGGAATGGTCTGCGGGTGTCATGTGCGTTTGGAGAGCCCCTGATGTACCTAAACTATTGAAACTCCCCACAAGTGACCCCATTTTGGACACTAGACCCCCCCCACGGAACTTATCTAGATGTGTGGTGAGCACTTTGAACCCCCAAGTGCTTCACAGAAGTTTATAACGCTCGGACGTGAAAATAAAAAAATCATCTTTTTCCACAAAAATGATAATTTTGCCCCCAATTTTTTATTTTTCTAAGGGTAACAGGAGAAATTGGACCCCAAACATTGTTTTGCAATTTGTCCTGAGTAGGCTGATACCCTACATGTGGGGGTAAAACACTGTTTGGGCGCATAGCAGAGCTTGGAAGGGAAGGAGCACCATATGACTTTTTCAACTCAGAATTGGCTGGAATAGAGATCAGACGCAGTGTTGCATTTGGAGAGC
The DNA here is from genome assembly GCF_039654945.1 of Dendrobates tinctorius. Taxonomy (NCBI): domain Eukaryota; kingdom Metazoa; phylum Chordata; class Amphibia; order Anura; family Dendrobatidae; genus Dendrobates; species Dendrobates tinctorius. The sequence continues at coordinate 99,356,236 of NW_027361690.1, read as the reverse complement.
CCCTGATGTGCCCAAACAGTGGAAACCCCCAATTCTAACTCCAACCCGAACCCCAACACACCCCTAACCCTAATCTCAGCCCTAACCCTAGCCCTAACCCAAGCCCTAACCCTAGCCCTAACCCTAACCCTAACCCTAACCCTAGACCTAACCCTAATGGAAAAATGGAAATAAATACATTTTTTTAATTTTATTATTTTTCCCTAACTAAGGGGATGATAACGGGGGGTTTGATTTACTATTTATGGTGGTTTTTATTTTTGGCAGCTGTCGCACGCTAAAAGACGCTTTTTATTGTAAAAATAGTTTTTGCATCTCCACATATTGAGAGCTATAATTTTTCCGTATTTTGACCCACCGAGTCATGTGAGGTCTTATTTTTTGCGGGACGAGTTGACGTTTTTATTGGTACCATTTTCGGGCACGTGACATTTTTTGATCGCTTTTTATTCCGATTTTTGGGACGCAGAATGAACAAAAACCAGCGTTTCATGAATTTCTTTTGGGGGAGTGCGTTTACACCGTTCCGCGTGCGGTAAAATTTATAAAGTGGTTTTATTCTTCGGGTCAGTATGGTTACAGCGATACCTCATTTAGGTCTTTTTTTATGTTTTGTCGGTTTTATGTAATGAAAACTATTTTATATAAAAAATAATTATTTTTGCATCGCTTTATTCTGCAAGCTATAACTTTTTTATTTTTTCGCTGATGATGCTGTTTCGTAGCTTGTTTTTTGCGGGACAAGATGACGTTTTCAGCGGTACCATGGATATTTATATGCGTCTTTTTGATCACGCGTTATTACACAATTGGCGGTATGATAATAAATCATTATTTTTTGCTTTGTTTTTTATTTTTATTTTTTAAGGGGTTCGCTAAAGGGGTTAACTAATGAGACAGTTTTATAGGGCGGGTCGTTACGGACGCGGCGATACCTAATATGTGTACTTTTATCGTTTTGGTTTTTTTTTATTTTCAAAAAATGAATTTATTGGGGAATATTTTTTTTTTGTTTTACTAATTTATTTGGCGATTTTTTTTAAATTATTTTTACACTTTTTTTATTTTTTTTTTACTTTATTACATAGTCCCAGGTGGGACATCACTGTCCTGTGGCAGATCGCTGATCTGTCACATCACAGATCACTGTGACAGATCAGCAATCTGTCACAGGCATTGAAGAAGACTTCCTCTTGCCTGCGCTTTGCAGGCACTGAGGAAGCCAGCTTCCTGCAGGCCCCCCAAAGGCCCCCGTCGCCATCTTGGATTTGGGGGCCTGCAGGAAAGGAGTCCCCCGCAGAAGCGTTGCACATTGCGCTGCCGTGGGGGGCTCAGGGAAGCACGGAGGGAGCCCCCTCCCTGCCGATGCTTCCCTTTAACTCCCGGTACACCGCGATCGTGTTTGATCGCGGTGTGCAAGGGGTTAACGTGTCGGGGGCGGTCCGTGACCGCCCCTGACACATTGTGCCGGGTGTCAGCTGTGATAATCAGCTGACACCCGGCCGCGATCAGCGGCGCTCACCACGTGGGCGCCGCTGATCGCGGTAGACGTACTATCCCATCCATGGGCATAGGGGCCCGGGTCTCATGGACGGGATAGTATGTCGGATGTCAGGAAGGGGTTAAATCACAGAGATATGACACACAAAACACTTATTAAGTAACATTTCCCACATGTTTACTTTACATCAGCACAATTTTGGAACCAAAATTTTTTTTTTTAGGAAGTTATAAGGGTTAAAAGCAATTTCTCATTCTTACAACACCATTTTCTTTTAGGACCACATCACATTTGATGTCACTTTGAGAGGTCTATATGATAGAAAATAGCCAAATGTGACACTATTCTAAAAACTGCACCCCTCAAGATCCTTAAAACCACATTCAAGAAGTTTATTAACCCTTCATGTGCGTCACAGGAATTTTTTTAATGTTTAAAAAAATAAACAATTAACTTTTTTTCACAAAAAAATTACTTCAGGTAAAAAATGTTTATTTTACCAAGGGTAACAGGAGAAATTGGACTGCAAAAGTTATTGTACAATTTGTCCTGAGTACGCTGATACCTGATATGTGGGGGGAAACCACTGTTTCGGCGCATGGCAGAGCTCAGCAGGGAAGAAGCGTCGTTTGACTTTTTCAATGCAAAAATGGCTGGAATTCAGATTGGATGCCATGTCACATTTGGAGAGCCCCTGATGTGCCTAAACAGTGGAAACCCCCCACAAGTGACCCCATTTTGGAAACTAGACCCCCCAAGGAACTTATCTAGATATGTGGTGAGAACTTTGAACCCCCAAGGCCTTCACAGAAGTTTATTACGAACAGCCGTACAATTAAAAAATCATATTTTTTCGCAAAAATGATCTTTTCACCCCAATTTTATTTTCCCAAGTGTAACAGGACCCCAAGAGTTATTGTGCAATTTGTTCTGAGTACGCTGATACCCCACATGTGGGGGTAAACCACTATTTGGGCGCATGGCAGAGCTCAGAAAGGAAGCAACGCCATTTGACTTTTTTGGCTGGAATTGAGATCAGATGCCATGCCGCGTTTGGAAAGCCCCAATAAATGATACCATTTTGTTGTCCAATTTGTACTGAGAACACTAATATCCCATATGTATGAGTACACATCCGGGCTCGGAAGGGAAGTAGTGACGTTTTGGAATGCAGACTTTGATGGAATGGTCTGCGGGTGTCATGATGCCTTTGGAGAGCCCTTGATGTGCCTTATCTGTTGAAACCCCCCCACAAGTGACCCCATTTTGGAAACTAGACCCCTCAAAGAACTTATCTAGATGTGTGGTGAGTACTTTGAACGACCAAGTGCTTCACAGAAAGTTTAAAACGTAGAGCCATAAAAATAAAAAAAATCATTTTTTTTCCGCAAAAATGATATTTTTGCCCTCAAATTTTTATTTTATCAAGGGTAACAGGAGAAATTGGACCCCAAAAGTTGTTGTGCAATTTATCCTGAGTAGGCCGATACCCCAAATGTGGGGGTAAACCACTGTTTGGGCGCATGGCAGAGCTTGGAAGGGAAGGAGCATCGCTTGACTTTATCAACACAGAATTGGCTGGAATTGAGATCAGACATCATGTTGCGTTTGGCGCTCCCCTGATGGGCCTAAACAGTGGAAACCCCCCAATTCTAACTACACCCTAACCCCAACACACCCCTAACACTGATCTCAGTCCTAACCCTAGCCCTAACCCAAGCCCTAACCCTAATCCTAGCCCTAATGGGAAAATGGAAATAAATATTTTTTTTAATTGTATTATTTTTCCCTAACTTAGGGGGTGATAAAGTGGGGCTTGATTTACTATTTATGGCGGGTTTTTATGTTTGACAGCTGTCAAAACGCTAAAAGACACTTTTTATTGTAAAAATAGTTTTTGCATCACCAAATTTTGAGAGCTATAATTTTTCCATATTTTGACCCACCGAGTCATGTGAGGTCTTATTTTGCGGGACGAGTTGACGTTTTTATTGGTTGGGCACGTGACTTTTTTATCACTTTTTATTCTGATTTTTGGGACGCAGAATGACCAAAAAACAGCATTTCATGAATTTCTTTTGGGGGGTGTGTGTTTACACCGTTCCGCATGTGGTAAAATTGATAACACGGTTTTATTCTTCGGGTCAGTACGATTACAGCGATACCTCAATTATGTATTTTTTATGTTTTGGCGCTTTTATGCAATAAAAACAGTTTTATATAAAAAATAATTATTTTTGCATCACTTTATTCTGCGAGCTATAACTTTTTTATTTTTTGTTGATGATGCAATATGGTGGCTCGTTTTTTGCGGGACAAGATGACGTTTTCAGCGGTACTATGTTTATTTATATATTTTTTTGATCGCGCGTTATTGCACTTTTTATTCGGCGGTATGATGATAAAGCATTGTTGTTTTGCTTAGTTTTTCATTTTTATTTTATAAGGGGTTCACTAAAGGGGTTAACTAGAGGGACAGTTTTATAGGGAGGGTTGTTACGGACGCGGCGATACTAAATATTAGAGATGAGCGACTTTGCCTTTTTTAGCGTCAAGTCGGGTTTCATGAAAGCCGACTTTCTCAAAAGTCAAGTGGAATGAAATCGGCCGACTATGGGGAAAAGTCGGAGGTCCGACTGAAACATGAAACCCAATGCAAGTCAATGGGGAAGCAAAGTCGACAGGGAGTGGAGGACAGTAAATACACCTACAGTGCCCATTTCAATGCCAACAACATCAATTCTTATTACTTAATCTTGTCAACCTTAATTTACTTTATAATAATAGTTAAGCATTGAAAACTGGGGGTTATTTGGCTAAAGTTGTGGGGGGGTAGGGCTGGCTCCAGGTTTTCGTGTGCCCCGGGTCAAAGAGTGTCAGTGGGCGCCTTTAACACATACCACAATTCATGATGCTCCGATATGGCAGAGAAATATTGGTATAGTACAATGAAAAATACTTCACTTCTTACATGACATGACTGATATCTATTTTAAATTCTACAATAGCTCAAAAAATGGACAGTATATTACTCCATACAGTATTATGGCCACCACATGGTGCGCCATACGGAATAATGAGCCCTACTGTATATATTTCTCCATACAGAATAATTGGTCCCATATAATGTTCCATACAGTATATGATGAGCTCCACATAATGCTCCAGTATATGATGGGCCCCATGGATGATGATCCAGTGTCTTATGGGCCCAAATAATGCTCCATATATAATGGGCCCCATTTCTAATGCTCCAGTGTATAATGGGCCCCATAGATGCTGCTCCAGTGTCTGATCTGCCCCATTTAGAATGCTCCAGTATATGATAGGCCCCATGGATGATGCTCCAATGTCTTATGGGCCCAAATAATGCTCCATATATAATGTGCCCCATTTAGAATGAACCTAGGCATGGTATGTGAAAAGAGCTCCATGGAGTAATCTGAAGTGTGGGCTGCTGCATCCTTCACTTTTGGTGTGGGTGAAGGACCCAAGGAAAGGGGTTGCTCCTGACCAGAAGCCTGCACTGACGACTCAGTGCTTGCATTTTTTGAAACTTCAGAAGAGGAGGCGATAGAGCTGGAGGCTGTTTCAGCAATGTAAGCCAAAACCAGTTCCTGAAGCTCCGGCTTTAAAAGCAGTTTACCTTCTCCCAGAAAAGGGAGCCTTACAGGCCATCCGGAGCCAGACCATGACGCAGGCTCAACACCTCCTGCCTTAGCTACTATTCTGCTTTTGGCACTACCAGCAGATGCACCACCACCATCAGTACCAGCTAGCCCCCCATGCCCACGTCCGTGGCCTCTTCCACCATACTTACTATTTTTTTGTGAAAATGGACCCAAAATACCAGCAGATATATGGCCAGCAGATGCACCACCACCACCATCAGTACCAGCTAGCCCCCCATGCCCATGTCCGTGGCCTCTTCCACCATACTTACTATTTTTTTGTGAAAATGGACCCAAAATACCAGCAGATATATGGTACTTTATCAGAAGCGCACAGCTCTATACAGTCTAGGGATAATTGTAAATCTCCGTATATATTTCATGAGTCATACACAGATGTTCACATGCTCAGTATGGATTCCACAATAATATAAAAAGTTGAAAAAGGGTACAGTATCACCAGATACAAGGTATATATAGTATAGTTTAAACATTCTGAATCTCCGTATATATTTCAGGATTCAGACACAAATGCTCTCAGGTCCAGTATGGATTAGACAAGAATGTAAAAAGCTGTAAATGGGTAATGTATCACAAGCATACAGCTGTATACAGTGTTGGGGTAATTTTTAAATCTACATATATATTTAATGAGTAACACACAAACTCTCACCGGCTCAGTATGGATCACACCATAATATAAAAAGAAGATCCACAAGAAATAATCACACATGTGGGCCAATGTTCAAGGTGTCAATGATGCCCTTAGAATGGTGGGCGGAGGAGGACTTTCTGGCTCAAAGGGTACTGTATCAGATACAAGGTATATATAGTTTAGTGAAAGTAGAAAAAATATCTGTATGTATTTCAAGAGGCAGACACAGACGCTCTCAGGCCCAGTATGGATTCGACAAGAATATAGAAATTTGAGAAAGGGTACAGTATCAGCAGATAATAGGTATATATAGTATAGTTTAAACATTCTAAATCTCAGTATATATTTGAGGAGGCAGACACAGATGCTCTCAGGCCTAGTATGGATTACTCCACAATATAAAAAGCAGTAAAAGGGTAATGGATTAGAAGCATACAGCTGTATACAGTATAGGGGGCATTGTAAATCTCCATATATATCTCCATTGTCAGAAACAGACTCTCACTGGCTCAGTATGGATTATACCAGAATATAAAAAGCAGTAAATGGGTAATGTATCACAAGCGTACAACTGTATACAGTGTTGGTGTAATCTTAAATCTCCAAATATATTTCCGGAGGAACAGACAGACGTTCATAGGCTCATTATGGATTACACCAGAATCTAAATAGCAAAAAAGGGTGCTGTATCAGAAGCGTACAGCTGTATACAGTGTTGGGCAAATTTGAAATCTCGGTATATATTTCCGGAGTCACCCTCAGATGCTCACTCAGTCTGGATTTGACCATAATACAAAATGTTGAAAAGCAGTACTGGATAACAAGATAGCAAGTATATACTGTATATTATAGGGTACAATTTAAATCTCCGTATAGATATTCCCGTAGTCACCCTCGGACACTCACTCAGTATGGATTTGACCGTAATACTAAATGTCGAGCAAAGGTACTGTATATCAAGATAGAAGCTGTATATAGTATAGGGTAAAATTTTTATCTCCGTATATATAGAAGGAGTAAACCACACCCGCTCACTCAGTAAGGATTATGCCTACCCTAATAAAAAATTTAGAACAAAGGTACTGTATCAGCAGATACCAGGTGTATCCAGTCTAGGGGTAATTGTAAATTTCCGTCTATATATCCGGAGTCAGACACAGACACTCACAGGCTCAGTATGGATTACACCAGAATATAAAAAGTAGAAAAAGGGAAATGTATTCAAAGCGTACACTAGAATACAGTGTTGAGGTACTTTTAAATCTTAGCATATATTTCAGTCTCAGTAAGACAGTACAGACTCTCCGCTACTGGAAACTAGATGGATACAAGTACAGATGGAAAGTTGAGTGTTTGCAGAAATTTGGGAACTACTAATCACGGGAAAACCTCCCGGTAGATTTCGCAGAGGCAATGCTGACGTTCAATTACTTTGTCTGTGGAGACAGCGAAAACGGTTATTTGAGAAGAAAGGATTGCTGTATCGCAGTAGCGTGGATCCCATCACCATTACTCGTCTCCATCAAATTGTGATCACAGGGAGAGATGTAGACATGGTCCTCACTGCCTATCATGATGTGTCTGGTGACTTTGGAGTGCAAAAGACAGAAGCCACGGGCCGTAGGCGATTCTATTGGATTGGCATGAGAGGAGACATTGAAAAATGGTGGCAGGAATGTCAAACGTCTGTGACTAGGAAAACTGTGAAAGCTGATCATAAAGCACCACTGCATCTGATTGTGAGTTGACGTCCATTACAAATGATAGTCATTGATCATCTGAAGGTAGAGGCCATAGCTACATCTTAACCATCATCGATCAATTCACCAAACTTGTGGTGGCCGTCCCTGTGAAGGATTTAACTGCCCAGACTACACAGCGGTGGAGCAGGGAGAGGTAAATATTGCAACTTGCAAGTGCTGTGGCCATGAGCAAACATGGGGGGCCCACTCATGGGCAACGGTACTGGCACAGGGCCCCTCATAGTACGCAGGTGTGTCTGACAGCGAGTGGGCCCCCCACTGTCAGAGACACTGTATTGTACTATGAGGGGCCCTGTGCCAGTGCCGTCGGCCAAGAGTGGGCCCACCCACCTGTTCAGAGCAACGGCACTTGCCTGGGTGTGCAAGGTGGAGACCCCAGCCCTTGGGGGGGCAGACCAGTTAGGGAGGTTTAAAAAATGGCATATGTTGATGTGTAGGCTGTATATTCAGCAGCTGCAAATGGAGGAATTGGACAAGTCCGAGGAAGAGGAGGACAAAAGTGAGCCAATTTTCTGGCAACCTATGTGTCATCAGGGGAAGGTGGGACAAAATCATTTGAAACCTATGCATGGTTCATTTTAATGAAGGTTAGATCATCAACATTTTGGGTCGACAGACGGGTCCTTTTTTCTGTCAAGATTGATCCAGCAGCACTGAAGACTCTTTCAGATAGCACACTAGCAGCAGGGCAAGCGAGCTCCTGTAAGGCATATTGTGCCAATTCAGGCCAGGTGTCCAGTTTACAGGTCCAATAGTCAAAGGGGAATGACCTGTGAGGTAGAACATCGATATCGGAGGAGAAGTAGTTTGTAACCATAGTTGACAACTGCTGTTTCCTGTCACTTGCAATCGATGCAGTATTACCAGTTGTGTGAGCGGTACTTGAGAAATCAGTCCACAACATGGTCATGAAACCCCTGTCTCCAACGCCACTTCGGCTGTGTGCACCACGAACACCTCTTCCATTTTGCCCACTATGGCTCGTGGGAGAACCTGCACCGCTGCTGTGTGCTGGGAATGCCTCAAACAAACGGTTTACCAGAGTTGCTTGTTTGTTAGCCAATATTATCTCTAGGTTCTCCTGTGGCATGATGTTGTGTAATTTGCCTTTATAGCGTGGATTGAGGATGCTGGCCAACCAGTAGTCGTCATCCTTTATCATTTTGGCAATGCGGGGGTCCCTTTTTAGGATCCGCAAGGCATAATCACACATGTGGGCCAATTTTCCAGGTGTCAATGATGCACTGGCAGTGGTGGGTGAAGGAGCACTTTCTGGCAAATCCACATCCCTCCTGTCACGCACAAACCCTGTACCTTGCCTTGCCACGCCAACATTTTCTCTTGCCCCCCGAGAAGCATCCTCCTTCCCAAAATAATCATCCCATCCTCCTCCTCTTCCTCTTCTTCCTCTACCTCGTCCTGGACAGTTCCCTGACCAGACAATGGCTGACTGTCATCAAGGCTTCCCTCCTCCTCCTGTTCATCCTCCACTGAAGACGCCTGATCCTTAATGTGTGTCAAACTTTGCATGAGCAGACACATAAGTGGGATGCTCATGCATATGATGGTGCCGTCTGTGCTTACCAGCCGTGTGCATTCCTCAAAACACTAAAGGACTTTACAGAGGTCTTTCAGCTTCGACCACTGCACACCTGACAACTCCATTTCTGCCCTGAAACTGCCTGCCTGTATATCCTCCCACAAATACATTGCAGTATGCCTCTGTTCGCACAGCCTCTCAACCATGTGCAGGGTGGAGTTCCACCTTGTTGCAATGTCTATGATTAGGCGGTGCTTGGGGAGGTGGAGCAATCGCTGCAGCTTCTGCATACGACTGGAGTGTACGGGCGAGCAACGGATGTGCGAGCATAGTCTTCGCACCTTATGGAGCAGGGCTGTTAACTCCGGATAATTATTTAGGAAGCACTGCACCACCAGGTTCAAAGTGTGAGCCAGGCAAGGTATGTGTGTGAGTTTTGCAAGGGCTATGGCTGCCACAAAATTCCAGCCGTTATCACTGACTACCTTGCCTGGTCAAGATGTAGACTGCCCAGCCATGACTCAGTTTGTCGCTGCAAGTAGTAGGCCAGTACCTCCCCGGTGTGTCTGTTGTCACTCAAAGACATCATCTTTAAAACAGCCTGCTGCCGCTTACCACTAGCTGTTTGATAGTGGGACACCTCATGTGCAACATTGGCAGCTGTGGATGGATTACTTGTGTGACTGCGCTCTGTCGGCGAGCTTTCGCTTCTGGAGGAGGGTCGAATGCCTACAGCCAACTGTTTCCTATACCGTGGGCTAGGCAGCACTGTTTCACCGCCGCTGTCCCCTATGGAGCCTGCATCCACCACATTAACCCAGTGCGCAAAAATGGAAAATTTTAAATCTCCGTCTATTTTTTTACAGAGTCAAACACTTATAGCATGTATTTGTTCGTGATACCAGCCGGTAAACGGTAGTGTGTGAGGAGCGTACAGCTCTATACGGTGTATGCATGGAAAAATGAAAATCTATGGCTATTTTTTTCCGTAGTCACACACTGACGCTGTCTCAGTATGGATTTTACCGTAATCTAAACAGCAGATATACGGTACTGTATCAGAAGCAGACAGCTCTATATGGTGTATGTATGGAAAAATGAAAATCTCTGTCTATCTTTTTACGGTGTCACACACAGATAGCATGTATTTGTCCATGATACCAGCCGGTACACGGTAGTGTGTGAGGAGCGTACAGCTCTATACGGTGTATGTATGGAAATTTTTAAATCTCTGTCTAATTTTTGCCAGAGTCACACACACACGCTGTCTCTGTATAGATTTGACCGTGATCAAACAGCAGATATTTGATACTGTTTGAGAAGCGGACAGCTCTATACGGTGTATGAAAAATGGAAATGTCCGTATATGTATTTACGGAATCTCACACACACACGCTGTCTCTGTATAGATTTGACCGAATAACAAACAGCAGATATACGATACTGTTTGAAAAGCGGACAGCTGTACACGGTATATGTATGGAAAATTTTAAATCTCTGTCTATTTTTTTACGGAGTCACACACACAAGCTGTCTCTGTATAGATTTGACCGTTATCAAACAGCAGATATACGGTACTGTTTGACAAGCGGACTGCTCTATATCGTGCATGTATGGAAAATTTTAAATCTCCGTCTATTTTTTTACGGAGTCGCACACACACGCTGTCTCGGTTTAGATTTGACAGTAATCAATTTTGTTTGTTGCCTAACGCTCTCCCTATTGAGAATCAGTGGCAGCAACCTCTCCCTATGCTAAGATCGGCAGAAGTAAAATGGCTGTCGGCGGTCAGGGCTTTTATAGCCACTGTGACGCCACACAAAGCAAGCCAATCACACGAATACCCTTCTCTAAGATGGTGGTGGCCGTTGCCCATGTCATCGCGTTGCCCACAGTGTGCGTCCTTGATGATTGGCTGAGAAAAGGCGCTGGAAGCATTATGGGAAACGTGACTCTGGCACGCGGGTCGGCGACCTCATGGCCGACCTCACGCTATGGTCGGGTTTCGATCGGCGAAACCCGACTTTAGCAAATGTTGGCGACTTATGAATTTGACTGACCCATTTCGCTCAACTCTATTAAATATGTGCACTTTTATTGTTTTTTTTTATTTCCAAAAAAATGAATTTATTAGAGAATATTTTTTTTTTATTTATTTAGGGATTTTTTTATAAATTATTCTTACACATTTTTTTTATTTTTTTTTGCTTTATTATTTTGTCCCACAGTGTGGGACATCACTGTGAAATGTCGGATCGCTGATCTAACACTTTGCAGTGCAGTGTCAGGTCAGCTATCTGACACAGGCACTGCAGCAGGCTTTCTTGGCACCTTCTCTCTGCTGGCACTGAGAAAGCCACCTCCCTGCAGGCCCCCGAAGGCCCCCGTGGCCATCTTGGATCTGGGGGCCTGCAGGGAAGGAGGTCCTCGGAGCAGCACAGCACATCGCGCTGCTTTGGAGGTCTCTGGGAAGCGTGCAGGGAGCCCCCTCCCTGCGCGATTCTTCCCTAATCCCCCGGTACACTGCGATCATGTTTGATCACAGTGTGCCAGGGATTAATGTACCAGGGGCGGTCCGTGACCGCCCCTGACACATAATGATGGGTGTCAGCTGAGATAATCAGCTGACACCCGGCCGTGATCAGCGGCGCTCCCCCTTAGGGAGCACTTTTGGGACAATTAGCCTGTTAGGGTTATGGTTTGCTAACTATCATCATTAGGAAAGGCCAGGTGATGCATATTTGTCAGCTTTATAAAAACCCAGCTTCCTATAACCTTGTGGCAAAAAAACAGCAGCCATGGTTTCTTCTAAGCAGCTGCCTAGTGCTCTGAAATTGAAAATGGTGGAGGCCCACAAAGCAGGAAAAGGCTATTAGAAGATATCCAAGCATTTTCAAGTTGCCCTATACTCAGTTTGAAATGTAATTAAGAAATGCCAATTAACAGGAACAGTGGAGGTCAAGATAAGTTCTGGAAGACCAAGCTAAATTTCAGTGAGAACTGTTTGTAGGATTACTAGAGAGGCAAATCAGAACCCCTTCTTGATTTCAAATTGTTCTATTGTTCAGAGACACCTGCACAAATAATGTCTTCATGGAAAAGTCATCAGAAGAAAACCTCTCCTGCATCCTCAACAAAAAATTCAGCGTCAGAAATATGCAAAAGAACATCTAAATAAGCCAGATGCAAATCGTGTGAACTGAAGCGGTTAAGATAGAACTTTTTGGCCACAATGATCACAAGGTATACGTGTAAACAATAGGGCACATAATTTGAGGAAAATAATATGTCGCCAACCACAATCATGTTTTGGGGTTGTATTGCAGCCATTGGCATGGGAAACATTTATCTGGTAGAGGGAAAATATATTCAATGAAATTTCAGCAAATTCTTGATGCAAACATAATACCATCTCTAAAAAAGTTGAAGTTGAAAAGAGGATGGCTTCTACAAATGGATAATGATCCTAAACACATGTCCAAATCCACAATAGGCTACCTCAAAAGACAAAAGCAGTCAGTTTTTCAATCGCCCTCACAGTCTCCTGATCTGGACATCATTTAAAATCTGTGCTAGACCTTAAAATAGCAAGAAAACCCAGGAATCTCACAGAAATGGAAGAATTTTCCAAGGATGAATGGATGAAAATCTCTCAAACACGAATTGAAAGACTCTTGGTTGGTTAAAAAAAAAAACATTTACAAGCTGTGATACTTGTAAAAGGGGGTGTTACTAGGTACTAACCATGCAGGGTGCCAAACATTTGCATTGGCTCATTTTCTTCTTTGTAACTGTAAAATGTCAAAAATGACAAAATATTTTTTTGCCTAAAATTTGAAGTAAATTTGTCACTTTTAATTTTAGCCTTTTTAGAGATCATTTATTCTTTTACTTGCTTAACTGTTTGCAATAACAGTAATTTTGGCTAGAGTTGCCCAAACTGTATATCATCACTACAGAACCCTGATCACAACATCATCGCAACCTCCCGGTGAGTTGCTTCAAAAATGTTTACATAATTTTTACCCCAAAAGAGTATAAAACATTTTTAGGAAGCAACTCATTGGTTCCCAAGAACCTGACAGGTATATTTCTTGCATTCTGGCATACACAGGCTATACTTTCCCTCCTAAAGGTTGTGGGTTTATTTAGTAAAACAATGAACAAACGTTTTACATTTTTGATTTAAAATAGGAAAAAATGCTTTAAAAGTTAGAAAAATCTGAAAAAACAATAGATACATAAAAGTAAATATTATAAAATAAAAAGGGATAAATGAAGAAAGAGCTTACAATTTGAACAGAGAGCAAATATTTGCAAATGAGTCTCTGCAGAAATTAGGACAAATCTTTAATAAACATTGTCCTCCTGGGATTTAATCATTAGTTTTTGCAGAGGAGATATATAAAGATTTTAAAGAGTCTCATCTACACCCCTCCTCCTGGTCATTATATGAACGGATCATGAGAGCAAGGAGATAATTCTAGTTTACATGACATTTTCTCAGAGGAAGCTCCTAGTGGAATAATATAACAGTCAAATTTCTGAGTATGCTTTCATCATCCAAGACACATCAAAAAAATTGAAAATTGATATTTCATTTCTGTGGCTTCCCAAATCCAAGGGCTTTAACCCACTGAAGTTAATATGTCTACTAATCACATGGCCAAGACATCATTGGTGCAACCTAAGGAGCCAAAAACCAGAACACTTTTGCTCATCTCTCGTGACAGGTCTTCTTTAATTAATAGACCTCACTGAATATATTAAAATATTTTACCAACTTCAGCACAATAGAAGTGATGCCGGAAAAAGTGTACAATATGGATTTTAAAAAAATTCTTTCTTTAACTCTTTTATCTAACAATAGAATAACTGTAAAATTTTAAAAAAAGCTACACAAACAATTGGTCGTAAAGAGTACAGCAGATAACAGAATTGACAAATTCATTGTATACACCAAACATTTGTTAAGGCTCTAAATATTAGATCAGAAAACAGTAATGTATATATGGCACCCGATTCATTAATAGATGTATACAACTATGAAATGGTTTTACCACTTTTTGGAATCTTTTGAAAGGACAATACAGTGATGCATCTTGAGTCAATGTCTACAAGTCTGATAAAGGAGAAGCCATTGCATTTATCACTGTAGATATGTGAGGCCGGGGAAACTTGCAGTGGACTGTTTCCCATACAAGTAGTTTGCTAGGTTTACATCTTTCACGTCTGCTAAAAGTCAGTAGTTATGGTAATTTCTATGTATCATGGACAGAGACATCTACACATAAACAGAAGCCCTGAGAAAGCCAATATATTCACCCAGATCTTCGTGAGATGTGACCTTTTTAGGATTTAAGGCTTTACTAAACATCTCTGAGGTTACTTATTCCCCACATATGTGGCAAAGTTTACATTATTTTATTTACTAATATATAAAAAATGTTTATATTGCAGTTCTAGTAGAGTGAGCTGGAATTGAGACTGGTTATGACTTTAATAAAGACCATGAAAATATTCTATGTATCAATCATGAAGTTTTCAATTTGAAGGGTGGAATCTACTGTAGACTGAGTTGAAAAAGAACAAGAAGTATTATGTCTGTATTGTTATTATGTCTGTAAACACAGGCGGTCCTATTTAGAGAGGTTCTCTGGTAATAAAAGAAAAAGCTAAATAAACTTTACATTATAACCAAAAAAATTAAGTAATCAATATGCAAATAAAATGTTAGGGCTCATCCTCATCTGCGTTTAAAACGGACGGGTGGAATCCGATAAAAAATCTGAAGGCATCGCCTGTATGTAACAGAGCTGATGGGTTATGGCAGCTTTTAGTCTACCGTGGAGACTATTGAAGCATGCCAAAAGTAAAAAAGAAAGTTTTAAAAAATATTAAAAAAATATAAAAGTTCAAATCTAGAGATGAGAGAATATGTTCGGAAAACGATCGCCGAATCCGAATGTGCCATATTGGTGCCGAATTTATGTTTGATGATCGGTTCAGAACATATTTGTTCATTTCTCCTTCCAATGACTCCAATGACGTTCCACTATGTTCGGCGAATATTGATAAAACAATATTCGGAGTCGATAACAATCGGAACCGAATTTTGAAAAATTCGCTCAACTCTATTCAAATTTCGCCCCACTCAAAATAAAACAATAAACATATTTGGTATCGCCACGTTCAAAATCGCCCGATCTATAAAAAAAAGGATTAAACTGATCGCTAAACGATATAGCAAAAAAAAGTAAAAGCCAGGATTATGGGGTTTTTTGGTAGCCGCGACGTTGCATTTAAATGCAATAACGGGCGATAAAAAGATCATATCTGCACCAAAATGGTATAATTAAAAACATCAGCTCAGCTCACAAAAATTAAGCGCTCACCCAACCCGAGATCATGAAAAATTGAGACGCTGCAGGTATCGGAAAATGGTGCAATTTTTATTTTTTTAACAAAGTTTGGATTTTTTTTCATCACTTAGATAAAAATGAACCTAAACATGTTTGGTGTCTATGAACTCATGATGACCTGGAGAATCATAATGGCAGGTCAGTTTTAGCATGATGTGAAAACAAAAAACAAGTGTGAGATTGCACTTTTTTGCACTTTCACTGCAGTTGGAAATTTTTTCTCATTTTTGAGTGCACGACATGGTAAAACCAATGATGTCGTTCAAGAGTATAACTCATTCCACAAAAAACAAGCCCTCACATGGCCATTTTGACCAAAAAATAAAGTTATGGCTCTGGGAAGAAGGGGAGCAAAATATGAAAATGCTAAATCAAAAATACCTCTGGTCGTTAAGGGGCTAAGACACTTGTGTCAGTGAATTCACATAATAACTAATAAAAAAATTTCTTTACTCAAACTATTGGAATGCTGCCTGTTTTTCTCTTTTGTATCTATCTATCTATCTCTGTATATAAGATTGTTTTATTAGTAATCTAGCTTGAAATGACATAGAGTATTCCTGTATGTAAAAGCTGAAGTTAATGCATTGCATACGGATGGCATATGTATGTCATATAGATGCTGTTAAGGGTTGATAGGTTACACTGACTAAATTAAATGTCAGAGTGAAATCACAACCCGGGGTCCACTGTGCAGAGGTGTAAAACTGCAGCTAATGAGAACAATGGCAGAGCACAAAGCGAGCTAATGCTCATACTCACTGAGTTCAAGTCACTCAGAGAAGCAGAGCTCCAAGCCCTGTTACTCCACAGGGAAGAAAGGAACAATTAGGTACAAAGTACTATGTCCTGTTAACAGGCCAAAGCATGTGGACTGAACCCGCTCTGCAACAGAACCGCATAAAGACAAGGTAATAGAACAGGCATAGACTATAAAACCCTGACTATGGGTTGGACATGCTCCATGAAGTCCGGATGTTACACCAAGCACCTAATTGCCCCCACTGACGCTAGTTGCCTGCCTATCAGTTCAGTCCCCAACTACATGCATGAGAAGCACATGCAGGCAGAGTGGTAGAGACTTCACACACAGCCACACATTAACCCCTTCATGACCAAAGCCTATTTTGACCTTAAGGTCGGGGTCACACTGGCGATTAAATCGGACGAATGTAATGCGACAAAAAATCGAAATTGTATTTGTCCCAATGTTATTCTATGGGGCAGCTCACATCATGCGATTTTTGATCGGATCCGATCCTCGGACCGAGACAATCGCAGCATGCTGCGATTGTCACCGATTTTCGGATCAGATTCGACAATACAAGTCTATGGGGACAAGAAAAAATGGGACTAAAAACGGACCAGATGTGTGACTTGCGATAAAATCGCACCCGGTGTCCTTTAGCAAAAGCCGGCAATTCTTCCAATACAGTAAAATCCCAGAGACCGGTTAAATAAAGAATGAATAGATCTAGACACATATATAAATAAATACATATATATTTTATACATGTCATAGAGACACATTAATATATATATTACAAATTCATACAGTTCATCATAGCAGAATAGCCGCAGAAACATTTGCCGGCTTTTGTATAATTATTCTCCTGCCCGACATGAAATGACACATGGTTTACATATAGCTAACCATTTCATTTCATGTTTTTTTGTTATGTCTATCACAATTAATTAGATGAGGGTTTGTTGGTAAAATTTTGGCCTTGTAGGGGTTAATTTAAGGGGTTAATTCGTTGTATGAAATTACGGGGACTCCCTGCAGCCTCAGTGACATCAGCAGGAGTCCCTGCAATTTAATACAACGAATTAACCCCTTAAATTAACCCCTACAAGTCCAAAATTTTAATCACAAACCCTCATCTAATTAATGTGTGGGGAAACCTGTCATTGGGCTCCATTAGATGTCCATTTAGCTATCCTGCGAGAAAATCTCGCCAGACGGATGTCAAAAGGATGCTTACATGTGATTAAAATCGCATCAATTAAGAAAAATCGCATCAAAAACGGATCAATGGTTAAGATACCTTTGTGCGATTTTGGACCGTTAAAATGGGACCTTTTTTTAATGGTTGTGTGTGACTCCAGCCTAATGACCAGGCCATTTTTTGCAATTCTGACCAGTGTCCCTTTATGAGGTAATAACTCTAGAATGCTTCAACGGATCCTAGCGATTCTGAGACTGTTTTTTCGTGACATATTGGGCTTCATGATAGTGGTAAATTTAGGTTGATAATTGTTGCTTTTTTTGTGAAAAAAAAACAGAAATTTCGCAAAAATTTTGAAAATTTCGCAATTTTCAAATTTTTAATTTTTATTCTGTTAAACCAGAGCGTTATGTGACACAAAATAGTTAATAAATAACATTTCCCACATGTCTACTTTACATCAGCACAATTTTGGAAACAAAATTTTTTTGTTAGGAAGTTATAAGGGTTAAAATCTGACCAGCGATTTCTCATTTTTACAACAAAATTTACAAAACCATTTTTTTTAGGGACCACCTCACATTTGAAGTCACTTTGAGGGGTCTATATGGCAGAAAATACCCAAAAGTGACACCATTCTAAAAACTGCACCCCTCAAGCTACTCAAAACTACTTTCAAGAAGATTATTAACCCTTCAGGTGCATCACAGGAACTAAAGCAACGTGGAAGTAAAAAAATGGACATTTTAATTTTTCCAACAAAAAATTTTTTTTAGCATCAATTTTTTCATTTTCACATGGGTAACAGGATAAAATGGATCCTAAAATTTGTTGGGCAATTTCTCCTGAGTACACCGATACCTCATATGTGGTCATAAACCACTGTTTGGGTGCACGGCAGGGCGTGGAAGGGAAGGAGCACCATTTGACTTTTTGAATGGAAAATTAGCTCCACTCATTAGCAGTTGCCATGTCGCATTTGGAGAGCCCCTGTGAGCCTAAACATTGGAGCACCCCCACAAGTGACCCTATTTTGGAAACTAGACCCCCCAAGGAACTTATCTAGATGCATAGTGAGCACTTTGAACCCTCAGGTGCTTCACAAATTGATCCGTTTAAAAAAAAAAGTACTTTTTTTTCACAAAAATTTTCTTTAGTCTCAATTTTTTCATTTTTTCATGGGTAAAAGGATAAAATGGATCCTAAAATTTGTTGGCCAATTTCTCCTGAGTACACCGATACCTCATATGTGGTCATAAACCACTGTTTGGGCACACGGCAGGGCCCAGAAGGGAAGGAGTGTCATTTGTCTTTTGAATGGAAAATTAGCTCCAATTGTTAACAGACGCCATGTCGTGTTTGGAGAGCCCCTGTGTGCCTAAACATTGGAGTACCCCCACAAGTGACCCCAATTTGGAAACTAGACTGGCAGATTCGCGGGCGCACTGCGCATGCGCCCGCCTATTTTGTAAGATGGCGGCACCCATGGAAAGAAGATGGAGGGACACCGGGGGGGCTATAGGGGGGATCGGAAGGCAGGGGGAAGCGGGGGGAAGCAGAGGGGGAGCAAATAATGGCGGCGGCCGATCGCCGCCATCAGTCGGTGGCGGCATATCGCCGCTGTTAGTCGTGGGGGGGTCAGATCACGGTCTCCAGTCATGTCTGATGTTATTGCAGCATCAGCCATGGCTGGATTGTAATATTTCACCAAATATCATTGGTGAAATATTACTATCGCTCTGATTGGCTGTTTCACTTTCAACAGCCAATCAGAGCGATCGTAGGCACGGGGGCTAAGCCATCCCCCCTGTGGTGAAGTACAAAGGGTCCTGTCACTGCGGGTCAGGTGACCTTTCAGTGACCCCGGTCACCCGACCCGCAGGAGGGCAATTAATTCATGAAGCCAAATAGGTGTCACTGGTCAGATTGGCACCATTTTTTCATGATGCCTATGTGGCGTCATTGGTCGGGAAAGCGTTAAAGATACTAACATGCCGGCAAGTGCCTCTGAGAACTTTTTATACTTGCGGTTCATGTCCAGTCAGACAGGACCTGGCCCGTGGGCCAATCCGGCACTGCTACATCGCCAGAGCAGCTGACATCTGACCACCAATGAGAAGATGCCAGACCACAGACATGCTCAGTACATTGATCTCCGGACTTAGTCTCCAGAGCATCAGTTTGCATCTGCCCATTGGTGGCTACTTGGCTGGAGAGCCAGCAGTAACCAAATGAATACCTCGAGCCTGAGCAGGATGCTGGGACTGACATCTCTGCTAAGCAGCTCCTGCAGCAGCTGAAGCCGAATAGGAGACCGCTGAGGCAGACAAGGCTTGGGATCTACCCTGTACAGTGGGAGAATCCTGGCACCTAGCATCACACCCCTGGCGACATTCGCCATGCTCGAAAGCCGCAATTAGCTGAGGGGCATGAATGCGCTCTATAGGTTCCCAGGTCCTATCCTCCAGGCCATGACCCTTCCAGTCAACCAAAAAAATTTTTTTGCCACGCATCACTTTAGACCCGACAATGGCATTGACCTCGAAATCATCCAAGGATGCATCTGAGCTCCCAGCAGGAGTCCCAGAAGACCGGGTCTTATATACGGGCTTTAACAAAGACACATGCAAGGTGTCAATGATGTTCAGATGTGGTGGAAGACTGAGGCTATAGACTACAGCATTTACCTGTTCAAGGATCTTGAAAAGACTTACCTAGTGGGGAGCAAATTTAGTGGACTCTACTCGCAGCTTGATATTATGAGCTGACAGCCACACTAAATCGCCAGGAGAAAAGACCGGGGCAGGCTGACGATGCATGTCGGCGGAGGTGGAGACCCTCATTTTCTCTTTGTAAACCTTGATGGCATCCTGTATGCAATCCCAGATGTCACGAGCCTCCACTGCCCATTCCACCACCCTACGGTCCAAAGATGAGATGGGCATGGGAACGGGGATACGCAGATGCTAACCATAGTTTAAGAGAAACGGCGTCTGACCCGTAGAGTCATAGATGGCATTATTTAGAGCAAACTCTGCCCAAAGTAGTAAAGACACCCAGTCGTCGTGCCTGGCAGACACAAAATGCCGTAAATATGTGATCAAAGTCTGGTTGGTCCTCTCCACCAACCTATTCGAAATGCAAACTGGGGACCCTGGTCACTAACAATCTTGTCAGGGATCCCAAACAATCTTGTCAGGGATCCCATGAAGGCGGAAAATATGCTTCATGAATAATACCACCAAGGCCCGCACAGATGGCACGTGTGGAAGAGGGACCAGATGTACCATTTTGGAAAATAGTTGGTGACCACCCAAATAGCCCTGTTGTTACGGGACTTAGGCAGGTCCTCAATGAAATCCATCACAACCATCTCCCAGGGCCTATCTACAATGGGTAAGGGATGAAGCAAGCCTGCAGGTCTCTGCCTGGAAGGCCAATTCCTAGCACATGAGACACAAGCTTGAATATAGTCCCTTACGTCACATGCCATCTGAGGCCACCAATAAGACCTTGCCAGAAGTTCAGTGGTCATCTTGATGCTGAAATGGCCACCCAGATTGGAAGTGTGTGCCCAAGAGAGTACCACCGGCTGCAAGTTAGGTGGTACATAGGATTTGCTCAGAGGCATCTGCTCTAGCGCCAGTGGACTCTCCAAAGGGACAATTGACCATGGCTCGTCCCCCTCTTCGGTTGAGATTACAGAATGTAACAGGGCATCAGCATGTAAATTCTTACCCAGGCAGAAAATGGATAGTGAAGATAAATCTGGTGAAGAATAAGGAACACCTGGCCTAGCGAGAATTCAGCAGTTGAGCCGTCGGCAAGCAGAGCAGATTCTTGTGATCCGTGAAAACCTTGAAGTGGTGCCAAGCCCCCTCAAGAAGGTGTCTCCACTCTGAGAAGGCCAATTTCATGGCCAGCAACTCTCTGTCCCTGATAGAATAATTTGTCTCTGCCGGTGGGAAGGTCTTGGAGAAAAAGAAACAGGGATGTTTCTGACCATGAGCATCTTTCTGGTACAGGACTGCTCCTGCACCAATGGAAGAGGAGTCCACTTTCAGGATGAAGGGCTTATCCACATCGGGCCGATGTAGCACTGGCACCCTAGTGATATGAGACTTTAGGAAATTAAATGCCTTAGAAACCTCCTCAGACCACTGCTCAGGGTTAGCTCCGTTCTTGGTGAGGGCTACCAATGGAGCTGCTAGGGTAGAAAAGTGGGGAATTAACTGGCGGCAGCAGATAATAAACCCCATTAAGAGTTGCACCACTTTAAGGGAATGTGGTTCCTGCCAATTCATCATTGACTCTAGCTTGGTGGGGTCCATTGCCAAACCTTGGGCACAAATAATATACCCTAGAATCGGTAGCGACTCCTGCTCAAACACGCACTTTTCCAATTTGGCAAAAGCGGAATTGGCTTGTAAGAGTTTGAAAACCCTACTGACATTTTTTCGGTGCTTGTCAAGATCTGGAGAGTAGATAAGGATGTCATCCAGATACACCACTACAGATATGGATAACAGCTACCGAAAGATGTCATTAACAAAATCCTGGAAGACTGCGGAAGCATTACAGAGACCAAACGGCATCACAAAGTACTCATAATGATCGTCCTGAGTATTAAATGCAGTCTTCCAATCGTCTCCTTCACATATGCGATTTAAACTATACGCCCCACCCAGATCCAATTTAGTGAAAATCCTAGCACCTTGTAGCATATTGAAGAGCTTGGAGATGAGTGGCAAAGGATATTTATTTTTAATGGTGATGGAATTCAAACCCCTATAATCTATGCAAGGACCAAGTTCTCTGCTCTTCTGGACAAAGCAGAACCCGGCCGCCGGAGGAGACACTGACTTCCTAATAAACCCTCTCACCAGGTTCTTCTTGATATACTCCTTATTCTGCCTTCAGGCACGCTGACACGATGTGCAATCCAGCATACAGCATAAACCACAGCTCTGTCTTCCAAAATAAGCAGACTGTTCTCTGTAGTCTAACTTGTTTATTTGTGAAGAGTATAGAACATGAGCGGTAAAACTACAAGGAATGCAAATAACATGCATAAGTATTGGGCAGATGCTAACACAATCACAGAAGTGTACATTCTGATGCAAACATTACATAGGAATACATTAGTTTATGATTACATTTACTGAGAACTGGCAACTAAAGGGTTAATGATATCTCTTGGCTGCTAGACAGTAAATAACACCTCTCTGAATCACTGCATTGCAAGAAAGATTACGCTTACCACATATGCTTTAACTCCTTTCTGTCATGTGATGTACTATCCCATCCATGTGCCCTGGGACTTAATTCCCAGGGACGGGATAGTACGCCACAGCGATCAGCGGCGCCCACGTGGTGAGTGCCGCTGATCGCGGCCGGGTGTCAGCTGATTATCATAGCTGACACTCGGTACAATGTGTCCCGACACGTTAATCCCTTGCACACCGCGATCAAACAAGATTGCGGTGTACCGGGGGTTAAAGGGAAGCATCGGTAGGGAGGGGGCTCCCTCCGTGCTTCCAGAGCCCACCACAGCAGTGCAATGTGCAGCGCTGCTGTGGGGGGCTACATCCCTGCAGGTCCCCGAATCCAAGATGGCGACGGGGACCTTCGGGGGCCTGCAGGAAGCTGGCTTCCTCAGTGCCTGCAAAGCGCAGGCATGAGGAAAGCCTGTGCAGTGCCTGTGACAGATCGCTGATCTGTCACAGTGATCTGTGATGTGACAGATCAGCGATCTGTCACATGACAGTTATGTCCCCCCTGGGACAATGTAATAAAGTTAAAAAAAGTGTAAAAATAATTTTTAAAAAATCGCTAAATAAATTTAAAAAAAAAATTCCCTATTTTGGAAATAAAAACAAAACAATAAAAGTACACATATTTGGTATCGCCGCGTCCGTAACGACCTGCCCTATAAAACTGTCCCATTAGTTAACCCCTTTAGCGAACCCCTTAAAAAATAAAAATAAAAAACTAAGCAAAAAATAATGATTTATTATCATACCGCCAAACAAAAAGTGCAATAACGCGCAATCAAAAAGATGCATATAAATATCCATGGTACTGCTGAAAACGCCATCTTGTCCCACAAAAAACGAGCTGCCACACAGCATCATCAGCAAAAAAATTAAAAAGTTATAGCTCGCAGAATAAAGCGATGCAAAAATAATTATTTTTTATATAAAATTGTTTTCATTGCATAAAAGCGCCAAAACATAAAAAAGACCTAAATGAGGTATCGCTGTAACCGTACCGACCTGAAGAATAAAAGGGCTTTATCAATTTTACCGCAGGCGGAACGGTGTAAACGCACCCCCCAAAAGAAATTCATGAAACGCTGTTTTTTGTTCATTCTGCATCCCAAAAATCGGAATAAAAAGTGATCAAAAGATGTCACATGCCCAAAAATGATACCAATAAAAACTTCAACTTGTCCCGCAAAAAATAAGACCTCACATGACTCGGTGGGTCAAAATATGGAAAAATTATAGCTCTCAATATGTGGTGATGCAAACACTATTTTTATAATAAAAAGCGTCTTTTAGGCTAGTTTCACACTTGCTTTTTTTTGCAGCGCGTTTTTCCCGCAAAAAAACGCATTGAAAAAACGCATACATAAGCATACAACTGCTGCGTTTTTTTCAAGCATTTTTATGAGCATGCATGAAAAAAACGCAGCGTTTTTATGCTTTTGTATGCGTTTTTAGTGCGTTTTTACCGCGTTTGCGTTTTTTTCCAACATTTTTAGGTGGCCCCTCACACTACCCAAACCATGACTTTACTAACCCTAACCCTGACCCTAACCCTAACCCTAACCCTGACCCTAACCCTAACCCTGACCCTAACCCTTAACCAAATCATACTTAACCCTAACCCAAACCCTAAACCCTAACTAACCCTAACCCTAACCCTAACCCTGACCCTAACCCTAACCCTAACCCTGACCCTAACCCTAACCCTAACCCTAACCCTAACCCTGACCCTAACCCTAACCCTAACCCTGACCCTAACCCTTAACAAAACCATACTTAACCCTAACCCTGACCCTAACCCTAACCCTAACCCTAACCCTAACCCTGACCCTAACCCTAACCCTAACCCTGACCCTAACCCTAACCCTAACCCTGACCCTAACCCTTAACAAAACCATACTTAACCCTAATCCTGACCCTAACCCTGACCCTAATCCTTAACAAAACCATACTTAACCCTAACCCTGACCCTAACCCTAACCCTGACCCTAACCCTAACCCTAACCCTGACCCTAACCCTTAACAAAACCATACTTAACCCTAATCCTGACCCTAACCCTGACCCTAACCCTTAACAAAACCATACTTAACCCTAACCCTGACCCTAACCCTAACCCTGACCCCAACCCTAACCCTAACCCTGACCCTAACCCTAACCCTAACCCTAACTCTGACCCTAACCCTTAACAAAACCATACTTAACCCTAATCCTGACCCTAACCCTGACCCTAACCCTTAACCAAACCATACTTAACCCTAACCCTGACCCAAACCCCAACCCTAACCCTGACCCTGACCCTAACCCTAACCCTAAACCCCCTTAACTAACCCTAACTCTAACCCAAACCCCTAAATTCCATGGTTAAAAAAAAAAAACGCATATGCAAAAAAACGCATACATGAGCATGCCAGTGCGCACATATGCGCATCCATAGGCTATAATGGCCATTTTTAGCGCAAAACGTGCGCATATGTGCGCATGCGCTTTTTTGCAGGGCCAAAAAATGCAACATGCTGCGTCTGGAAAATACCAACGCACACCCCAAAAAAACGCAGCGCATGAAAATCGCATACATGCGCTTACAAGCGCGCAGGTATGCGCACCCATGTTAAATATAGGGGAAAAAACGCATGCGCAGGTATGCGTTTTTTTCCAGCGCTAAAAAACGCAAATGTGAAACCAGCCTTAGCGTGTGACAGCTGCCAAAAATAAAAACCTGCTATAAATAGTAAATCAAACCCCCCCGTTATCACCCCCTTAGTTAGAGAAAAATAATAAAATTAAAAGAAAATGTATTTCCATTTTCCCATTAGGGTTAGAGCTAGGGTTAGGGCTATGGTTAGGGCTAGGGCTAGGGTTAGGGTTAAGGGTGTGTTGGGGTTAGCGTTGGAGTTATAATTGGGGGGTTTCCACTGTTTGGGCACATCAGGTGCTCTCCAAATGCAACATGGCGTCTGATCTCAATTCCAGCCAATTCTGCGTTGAAAAAGTCAAATGGTGCTCCTTCCCTTCCAAGCTCTGCCATGCGCCCAAACAGTGTTTTACCCTCACATATGGGGTATCAGCCTACTCATGACAAATTGCAAAACAACTTTTGAGGTCCAATTTATCCTGTTACCCTTAGGGAAATAAAAAATTGGAGGCAAAAATATCATTTTTGTGGAAAAAAATGATTTTTTTATTTTCACGCCCGGGCATTATAAACTTCTGTGAAGCACTTGGGGGTTCAAAGTGCTCACCACACACCTAGATAAGATCAGAGGGGGGTCTAGTTTCCAAAATGGTGTCACTTGTAGGGGGTTTCCACTGTTTAGGTACATCAGGGGCTCTCCAAAAGCAACATGACACCCGCAGACCATTCCATCAAAGTCTGCATTCCAAAACGTCACTATTTCCCTTCCGAGCCCTGACGTGTGCCCATACAGTAGTTTTCACCCACATATGGGGTATCAGCATACTCAGGACAAATTGGACAACAACTTTTGAGGTCTAATTTCTCCTGGTACCCTTGGGAAAAAAAAATTGGTGACTAAAACTTCATGTTTGTGGAAAAAATACGATTTTTTTTATCTTCACGCCCGGGTGTTATAAACTTCTGTGAAGCACGGGGGGGTTCAAAGTGCTCACAACACATCTAGATAAGTTCCTTGGGGGGAATAGTTTCCAAAATGGTGTCAGTTGTTGGGGGTTTTCACTGCTTTGGTACATCAGGGGCTTTCCAAACGCGACATGGTGTCCGATCTCAATTCCAGCCAAAAACGTCAAATGGTGCTGCTTCCCTTCCAAGCTCTGCCATGCGCCCAAATAGTGGTTTACCCCCGCATGTGGGTTATCAGCGTACTCAGGACAAATTGCACAATAACTTTTAGGGACCTGTTACCCTTGTAAAAATAAGAATTTAGGGTGAAAAGATCATTTTTGTGGAAAAAATATGATTTTTTAATTGTACGGCTGTACGTTAAAAACTTCTGTGAAGCCCTTGGGGGTTCAAAGTTCTCACCACACATATAGATAAGTTCCTTGGGGGTCTAGTTTCCAAAATGGTGTCATTTGTGGGGCGTTTCCACTGTTTTGGTACATCAGGGGTTTTCCAATCACGACGTGGTGTCCGATCTCAATTCCAGCCAAAAAAGTCAAATGGCGCTGCTTCCCTTCTGAGCTCTGCCATGCGCCCAAATAGCCATTTACACCCACATATGGGGTATCAGCATACTCAGGACAAATTGCACAATAACTTTTAGGGTCCTGTTACCCTTGGAAAAATAAAAATTGGGGGGTGAAAAAGTCATTTTTGAGGAAAAAATATGATTTTTTAATTGTACCGCTGTACGTTATAAACTTCTGTGAAGCCCTTGTGGGTTCAAAGTTCTCACCACATATCTAGATAAGTTCCTTGGGGGTCTAGTTTCCAAAATGGGGTCACTTGTGGGGGGTTTCCACTGTTTAGGTACATCAGGGGCTCTCCAAATGTGACATGGCGTCTGATCTGAATTCCAACCAATTTTGCATTGAAAAAGTCAAACGGCGCTCCTTCCCTTCTGAGATCTGCCTTGCGCCGAAACAGTGGTTCCCCCCATATATCAGGATCAGCGTACTTAGGACAAACTGCACAATAACTTTTGCAGTCCAATTTCTCCTGTTACCCTTGGTAAAATAAAAAAATTGAACCTGAAGTATTTTTTTTGTGAAAAAAGTTAAATGTTCATTTTTTTAAAAATATTCAAAAAATTCCTCTGACGCACTGAAGGGTTAATAAACTTCTTGAATGTGGTTTTGAGCACCTTAAGGGGTGCAGTTTTTAGAATGGTGTCACTTTTGGATATTTTCAATCATATAGACCCCTCAAAGTGGCTTCAAATGTGATGTGGTCCATAAAAATAAAATGGTGTTGCAAAAATGAGAAATCGCTGGTCAACTTTTAACCCTTATAACTTCCTAACGAAAAAAATGTTGGTTCCAAAATTGTGCTGATGTAAAGTAAAGATGTGGGAAATGTTACTTATTAAGTTTCTTGTGTGCCGTATCTCTGTGATTTAAGGGCATAAAAATTCAAAGTTGGAAAATTGCAAAATTTTAAAAATTTTCGTCAAATTTCTGCTTTTTTCACAAATAAACGCAAGTTATTTGAATGAAATTTTACCACTACCATGAAGTACAATATGTCACGAGAAAACATTGTCAGAATCACCAGGATCTATGGAAGCGATTCAGAGTTATTATCTCATAAATGGACAGTGGTCAGAATTGTAAAAATTGGCCCGGTCATGAACGTGCAACCCACCCTTGGGGGTTAAGGGGTTAAGCGGATAACGAATTCAAGTTGGAGAATTAAGATGGAGAACAGGTAAACACGTGCAACCTATGATATACACAGAAGCAAAATGACCCTTCTTCATCCCAGAATACATTGCTTCCTTCCCAAAAAGCACTGCTTCAATCCCATAGTGCATTGCTTCTCTTAAAGGCACAGTGTTATGAGCTCATTTTCTCCTTCACCTTTGATGTCCGATGAACTTCCGCTGCTGGTGAAAGGAGGTAGTGAAATTGATTTGGATGGGAAAAACCTGTCATCTGAACAGGTGGAGTGTGATTGGACATCCGGAATCTCTGAGTGGATATAAGGCCGCCGACGCCCTGCTGGGTTGCTGGTGATCCTCTCTGCTCTGAGCTCTGGCCTCCAGTTTAGTCCTGTCTACTAAAGCTAAGTTTTTGCTCTGCTATTGTTCCATGAGATTTTGTCTGTTTACTTAGTGTTTGTGTTCAGCCAGCCCTGGTTGGGACTGGCTGAACTCCATTTTTGTCTCTGATCAGTTGATCTCTTTGCTCTGTTTTCAGAATATACCTGAGTGCTGATAAAGTGATTTTGAAGTCTAGTGACTTCAGGGCCTTTTCTATCAGACGTGTTGGACATTATTTTTGGCAGGGTTTTTGCGTGATTGCAGACAGTTGCTTTTCTTTCCTGTCCTATCTAGTTAGTGATGGCCCCATCGTTTGCTCAGCCTGTCTTTCTGTCTGTGTTTGTGTTTTCATCTGTTTTCACCGTCAATACATGTTGGGGGATTTCTATTGCTTTGGGGTCTGCTCTGGGGCAGTTTAGATTTCCCCTTTCTTTCTTTAGGTTTATTTAGTTCTCCGGCTGTGAACGAGGTGTCTAAGACCACCGTAGGAACACAACATGGCTACTGTTAGTTGTTGTGAATAAGATGAGGGGTCTGCAATCTGCTAGCTACCAACCTCTCTGGTTTTCTGGACTTAGCTTGTATTTTTGTTTTTTCCTCCTCCGGTGACTCATTCATAACAGCACAGACTATATAATGCTATCAAAGACACTGCTATAAATTCAGCCACCACTAGATGGTGCTATAATTAACCCAGCACATAATGCAAACATATTGCTTTATTCAGAGCACATAACACAAACAGACTGCCCTATATCAGAGGGCAGAACACTCCGACATAGCCTCAGTCTCCGTGAGAGACAACAGGTAGACCCACCCCCAAGGAGGCTCTGCTCCTGGAATGAGGTCTATAGGGCAATCGTAGGGGCGATGGGGAGAAAGAGTCTCTGCTGCCTTCTTTGAGAACACATCTGCATATTGCCACTAGTGCCTAGGAAGAGAGGTTATATCTGAACTGAACTCAGATGACCCAACCTGAACGTGAAGCCTAAGACACTGTCCCTCACATGACCTACTCCATCCCAATATACTCCCAGTTGCCCAATCTATATTAGGTGAATGGTGGCACAACCAGGGTATGTCTTACAGTACCTCATCAATACCCTCGGGTATGACCAACAAGGAAATTATCTCCTGCTGTTTTGGAGAGAATGTGACTGTAAGAGGGACAGTTTGATGAGTGATTTGGGTGGAAAGGGCAGACCCATTAACCACCCGAATGGTGATTGGCTTCGGGAGCATTACTAGGTGTATTGCATGCCGTCTGACGAAGGTGGAAGACTGAAGTTGTCCTCATCCCCGGAATCCACGCAGGCCTCAGTAATGTGAGTGGTCGATCTATAAGACAGAGTCACCTTATAGGTTAATTTGAAGGACACATCTGCCGTGTCTAGTGAGCCTCCTCCGATAGCCACTAGACGCAGTCATTTCCCTGCCACCTGGGACACTTGTCGGCGTAATGACCTGCCTGCCCACAAACAAAGTTGATCGGCCGTGGATGAACCGAATGTGACCTGTGTTCCGCTTGACGTACCTCCATGGCCTCCACTGGCTTGGTAATCTGAGAAGGAGACTCCAAAGGATTGGTAAAATTTGGAGCCAACCGATTCCTTTGTCTACACTGAGCGCGCTCCAATCTTCGTTCAACATACTGAAAATCGATGCGAGTGGACACCGTTATCAAGTCCTCCAGTGTTCTGAGAATTTCCCTAGTGGACAGGGCATCTTTTATGTGGTCATCAAGACCTTGCCAGAACACGGGAAACAAGACCTTATCTGGCCACTCCAGCTCGGACGCTAAAGTCTAAAACTGGATGGCAAATTGGCTGATTAAGGAAGAGCCCTGGGTTAACGCCAGGAGTTGGAGCGCGGTGTCATGAGTCACTTGAGGACCCAGAAAGTCATGTTTCAGAGCATCCAGAAAACGAGAGACGCTCTGAATCAGCTGGTCATTATGCTCCCACAGCGGCGTAGCCCACTCCAATGCCCTGCTTGTCAATAGAGATACCACAAATTCCACTTTGGCCCATTCAGATGGGAAACATGAGGCCAGCAGCTCCAACTGAATAGCGCACTGGTTCACGAATCCCCTGGAAGCCTTGCTATCCCCTGAGAACTTATCAGGGAGCAGAACACAAGGAAAAGACTGGACAGGCATTGCAGCAGCGACCCTGGTAGTGGTCTCACTGGCAGCTTGTGCCACTACTGCTGTAAAATCCATTGCTGAAGTTGTCCGCTCAAGAGTGGACAATCTGCCCTCCAGCTGTTGGATGTACCACTGTATACACTGCTCATCCAGATCCTGGCACTAGTATACTGTTAAGGGTTGACAGATTGCACTGAATAAATTAAATGACAGAGTGCAATCGCAACCCGGGGTTCACTATGCAGAGGTGTAAAACTGCAGCTAATGAGAACAATGGCAGAGCACAAAGCGAGCTAATGTTCGTACTCACTGAGTTCATGTCACTCAGAGAAACAGAGCTCCTAGCCCTGTTACTCCACATGGAGGAATGGAACAAACGGGTGCAAAGTACTAAGTCCTGTTAACAGGCCAAAGCATGTGGACTGAACCTGCTCTGCAACAGAACCGTGTGAACACACGGTAATAGAACTGGCGTAGACTATAAAGCCCTGACTATGGATTGGAGATGCTCAGAGAAGTCCGGATGCTACCCCAAGCTATTCAAGCAAGAATAGAAAGACTCTTGTCTGGCTACAAAAAGCATTTACATACTTTCAAAATGGGTTGCTACTATGTATTAACCGTGCAGGTTGCTCAAACTTTTGGATTGACCCATTTTCCTTTTTGTAATTTTTAAAATGTAAAAGATGAAAATATACATACTGTACATATTTTTTTGCCTAAAAATCAAAGGAAAGCGGTCATCTTTAACTTTAGGCCTTTTAGGGATTATTTCATCTTCAACTTGCTTAACTGTTCACAATAACAGTAATTTTGAACAGGTGCCCAATCTTTTATATGGTACTGTACAATATATTGCTATTCAGAAAGACAGGATGGACAGTGTGACTAGCATCTTCTTACCTCGTAATCCCCGGTGCCCAAACTTTTACATGCCACTGTATAGGTACAGTATCTCCCAGACACTGCAGCAGAGCTTCTTAGGCTAGTTTCACACTTGCGCCTTTTTGCGTAGAGTTTCGAGTGCACATGATACGCATGCAAAAAACGCTTACAAACGCTTGTAAACACTGCTATTTTTCATCGCATCATCATGCGCATTACGACAAAAAACACTGTGTTTGTTTGCGTTTTCATGCATTTTCCATGCATTTGCATTTTTTATGCGCATGGTGTCACAATCACAGGAGAAAAATCCTTGAAAAATTCTTGCAACAGACTCGACCAATGGGACAGCAGTGGGCTTGTGTTATGGGAATTCTTTATATAGACCCAGTTTACAGCTGAATTCTACACATTTGCTTTAATTTTCTCTTGACAACATGGATCTGCGCTGGAAGAGTTTTCACTTCAACTTGGACCTGGACATCAGGATGGCTCAGGCTTATGCAGTTGCTTGCCATCAACAAAGGGAGAGAGAGACAGCGAAGATGGCAGCAGCGGTGTGTGTGGATACATCCAATTATTGAGCTCCGGGTGAGCCGTGGAGCGTACCACGCCCTCTACAGCAAGCTCCAGGCAAACCCGGATAAATTTACTGATTACTCGCAGATGTCCCAACAAAGCTTCAGGTATTTGCTTGGTCGTGTCCAAGATGCCATCCGGAGACAGGACACACAGCTCCGTCATGCGATTCCTCCTGAGGAACGACTCCTGGTCACGTTACGGTACGTAGTATTGTAAAAACAATGCCTGCATAATTTTCTATGTTCTCACATGTACTATTCCAAAGCTGACAGAATTATTGTTCTGCCATGTAGTTAACCAAAGTTTGCAGTATTATTTTTATGCCATGTAGTAAAGAAAAGGCTGCATATTTATTTGTATACCATTTTTTTTTCTTGTTTTAAATTTTATTTTTTGGTGTTGTAAAAATCCATATACACAAATATTAATTTTTGTTGTTTCTCGGTTTCCCAGATTCCTGGCTACTGGAGAGAGCCTCTCTTCACTGCACTTCCAGTACCGGATTGGAATATCAACCTTGTCTGGAATAGTTGTGGACACCTGCCGGGCTTTGTGGGACATTCTCTGTCCTGAATTTATGCCCCTGCCCACAGTGGAAACGTGGATTGAAATTGCTGAAAGATTCTGGACAGTCTGCAATTTCCCAAACTGTTTGGGTGCCGTTGATGGGAAACACATCCGTATTATAAAACCAAAAAGAACAGGCTCTGAGTACTATAACTGTAAAAAAGTACTTTTCTACAGTAGTCATGGCCATTTTGGATGCAGAATGTATGTTTGTTGCAGTTGACATTGGTGAATTTGGCATGGGAATGACTCCAAGGCTTTTAAGAACTCTGACATGGGCCAGAGGTTGTATGGCAACCATTTCCATTTCCCCATGCCATGGCCTCTTCCCAACACTGAAGGTCCGCCACCGCCCTTTGTAATGGTTGGGGATGAGGCATTCCAAATATGCCAAAACCTGCTCAAACCCTACTCCAGCTGGGACTTTGACCACACCAAAAGAATTTTTAATTACAGGCTGACCAGGGCCAGAAGAACTGTTGAGTGTGCCTTTGGTATACTTGTCTCCAGATGGCACATTCTCGGCAAAGCCATTAATCTGAAACTGGAAACAATGGATGAGGTGGTGAAGGCCTGTGTGATTCCACATAATTTTGTGATGGTTAGAGAGCACCCGAACTTTGAACTCGATGATGCAGCTTCTAACCCATTGCCTGAATTTACCCAGCACCCTCTCAGGTCATCTGTTGAAGTTGGCCAAATGAGGGACCAATTTGCGGCCTACTTCAACTCAGATGTGGGACGGGTGGAATGGCAAGAGCAAATGGTGTAACAATGTTTTCTTTTGTGTGTATGCTAATAAAAAACCTGTGTTAATACCTGTACCGAGTGCACTCTTTCTTTTTACACTTCAATACAATAATCAACTGGCCAGGTGTACCAGTGAATTCATGATGCTGTGTTTTGTGCATCATGAATTTACTAGTACTCCTGACAAGGTGACTATACATACACACAAGTTGTATGATCTTTATCATCTCTACACTTTGAGTTCAATTTGCTGCGATGGTGGAGCTAATACAACTAATTTTTGTGTCACCTGGCCTGATGTTAAAAATAGTGATTTGGGAATGCAGCAGCATCCCTCACTATTTATGACACCTAACACTGTGACTATAAATATTATTTGCAGTATCATCACTGTGGCTTCAGTTTGAACGCAGACTATAGACATAATAAAGTTTATACAACTTCTACAATACCCAGGCCTGGTGTCATGCTGAAGTGAGGATGCCAAAAGTAACGCATCCTGACTTCAGAAGGTTATTACACATGGGCAGGAGAATACACATAAGAGGTAAACTGCAGCATCGCTAGAGTCTGATAGAAATATATGCAGACTGAAGCGATGCTGCAGGTTAAAACTCATGTGTATTCACCTGCCCAGGTGTGATAGTTATGATACAAGGGCAGGGTATTGTACATATGGTGTGTATTTTCCCCATCATCTCTTCAGTTTATCAACGCACACTGATTAAAGGATGTGGTTAATTACAAGATATATCTAGAATCACCTTGCCTTGTATCACAAAAAGTTAAATGATGATGGTAAAAAAACACACCATAGTCAATTAACTTTTTATGATACCTGGCAATGTAACAATAGACACGCCTTGCACTCAACGCCATCCTCTATTCAGTCTGTGTAATATTAGCTGACTGAATAGACTGGTGGGGAAAATACAAGTCATATAGATTTGTATTTTTGACTACACATATCTCCAAGACTGACACAAGAAACGTGTCAGTAATGGAGCTATGTGGTGGCAAAAACGCAAAGTGTACGGCGCAGTGTGTGTATGGCGCAGTGTGTGTAGGCGGCGAAAGACACATTAATGAAACCGTATTTTGTGAAAGCATAATTGCACATTCATTTTAAAAAAAAAATAAATTAATTAATTTTATTTTGAAGGACGTTTGGGGGAAGAGTGGGATACTTTGGGGGTGTGGAGAAACGAGGAACAGCTGGAAGTTGAGGAAGGGCTTCTAGGTGAAGGGGCGACTAAAGTAGTGGGGGAAGGGAGCTCAGGGATGGAAATGGAGGCAGGTTGAGAAACATTAGAAGGAGAGGGGGGAGTGACAAAGTATTTTGTTTCTTGTGCTTCTTTGGGGCAGGAGTCACCTGCCTGTACCGACTACCATCATGTGACCACCTTACATTGCTTGACCGCCTGGAGATGGTGGACCGTGTCCGTGATGAGAAAAAGAGGGAATGTGGGTCACCCCTCTGCTGCTCGGTGGTGGCGGTGCTCCTTGAAGGAGAATATGCAGTGTCGGTGCTCCTAGAAGGAGAAGTGTTGTCATGCTTCTTGTGGGAGAAGTGGTGGCAGTGCTCCTAGTAGGAGAAGTGGTGGCGGTGCTCCTAGGAGGCAAAGTGGTGGCGGTGCTCCTGTGATGAGGAGTGGTGGCAGTGCTCTTAGGAGGTGAAGTGTTGGCGGTGCTCCTATGATGAGGAGTGGTGGCGGTGCTCCTAGGAGGTGAAGTGGTGGCGGTGCTCCTTTGATGAGGAGTGGTGGTGGTGCTCCTAGGAGACGAAGTGGTGGCGGTGCTCCTATGATGAGGAGTGGTGGCAGTGCTCCTGGAATGATGAGGAGTGGTGGCGGTGCTCCTAGGAGACGAAGTGGTGGCGGTGCTCCTATGATGAGGAGTGGTGGCAGTGCTCCTGGAATGATGAGGAGTGGTGGCGGTGCTCCCATACTGATGCTGAGTGGTGGCGGTGCTCCTAGACGGAGATGTTGTGTTGGTGCTCAAAACAGGAGAATAGATGGCGGTGGCCCAAGTTGGTTGTGCGGTGGCGGTGTGCCAAGATGGTGGAACGGTGGCAGTAGTGGTGCTCCAGACAGGAGCAGCACTTGCCATGGTGATGGTGGGGGTGGAGTGTCCAGCAGCACTCAGCATTGGTGTAGTGTATTGGTGTCTGGCTTGGCTAGGAATGCAAGTGGCCAAGCAGTGTTATGCAGCAGAAGTCGGTACTGTGGTGAAGCGAGTCAGTGGTGGCACAGGTGGGAATGACACCACTGACTGCGGCACATACTGATTCTGCTGCATAGCCTGTAAGTAAGCAGTGTTGCAGGCCTGTAACACATTCAGCTGTTGCTCAGGACTAAGGTGTTCTGCCATGCCTCATTCAAGTTTACTAAAGAAATGGTGCGCTGGTCTGTTGGGGTCAGCCTCCAGCCGGTCAAGGTGCTGGTCGACAGAGTAGAAGCGGTGTTCCATTTGGGTAAAACCGCATTCCATGAGTGAAAAACTGCTTTCCACTGTCTGACAGAGACTTGAGGCTGGCATGAAAGGCCTCGCTCAAGTGCATGAACTCGGGCAAGACAGGCCTGTCTGAGGCCCTCTGCCGCTGGCGGGTAGTGCCCGCATAACCAGTGGCAGAGACCTGGGATAGGGGAACACCTGATTGACCAGCTTCCTGGTCACCAGCTGTCCATGTTGCTCACCTGCGAGGTGCTTCCTGGCTGTCGGATGGCTGGGACGGGTCCGAGGTCGATCGATGAAGGACCGCTCCAGGGACAGGTTGCAGGGTGCTGCTCCCGGTGTTGTGGAAAGAAAATAAAACATTACTATCAAGCATTTACAAGAAGCATCAGCTGTGGAATAGAAAAGCACAGGTTATTAAAAAAAATATATATATATATATATATATATATACACTCACTGGCCACTTTATTAGGTACACCATGCTAGTAAGGGGTTGGACCCCCTTTTGCCTTCAGAACTGCCTCAATTCTTCGTGGCAGAGATTCAACAAGGTGCTGGAAGCATTCCTCAGAGATTTTGGACCATATTGACATGATGGCATCACACAGTTGGCGCAGATTTGTCGGCTGCACATCCCTGATGCGAATCTCCCGTTCCACCACATCCCAAAGATGCTCTATTGGATTGAGATCTGGTGACTGAGGAGGCCATTTGAGTACAGTAAACTCATTGTCATGTTCAAGAAACCAATCTGAGATGATTCGAGCTTTATGACATGGCGCATTATCCTGCTGAAAGTAGCCATCAGATGTTGGGTACATTGTGGTCATAAAGGGATGGACATGGTCAGCAACAATACTCAGGTAGGCTGTGGCGTTGCAACGATGCTCAATTGGTACCAAGGGGCCCAAAGAGTGCCCAGAAAAAATTCCCCACACCATGACACCACCACCACCAGCCTGAACCGTTGATACAAGGCAGGATGGATCCATGCTTTCATGTTGTTTACGCCAAATTCTGACCCTACCATCCGAATGTCGCAGCAGAAATCGAGAC
Source organism: Dendrobates tinctorius (assembly GCF_039654945.1). Taxonomy (NCBI): domain Eukaryota; kingdom Metazoa; phylum Chordata; class Amphibia; order Anura; family Dendrobatidae; genus Dendrobates; species Dendrobates tinctorius. The sequence continues at coordinate 99,319,343 of NW_027361690.1, read as the reverse complement.
TCATCAGACCAGGCAACGTTTTTCCAATCTTCTACTGTCCAATTTCGATGAGCTTGTGCAAATTGTAGCCTCAGTTTCCTGTTCTTAGCTGAGAGGAGTGGTACCCAATGTGGTCTTCTGCTGCTGTAGCCCATCTGCCTCAAAGTTCGACGCACTGTGCGTTCAGAGATGCTCTTCTGCCTACCTTGGTTGTAACGGGTGGCAATTTGAGTCACTGTTGCCTTTCTATCAGCTCGAACCAGTCTGCCCATTCTCCTCTGACCTCTGGCATCAACATGGCATTTCCGGCCACAGAACTGCCGCTCACTGGATTTTTTTTCTTTTTCGGACCATTCTCTGTAAACCCTAGAGATGGTTGTGCGTGAAAATCCCAGTAGATCAGCAGTTTCTGAAATTCTCAGACCAGCCCTTCTGGCACCAACAATCATGCCACGTTCAAAGGCACTCAAATCACCTTTCTTCCCCATACTGATGCTCGGTTTGAACTGCAGGAGATTGTCTTGACCATGTCTACATGCCTAAATGCACTGAGTTGCCGCCATGTGATTGGCTGATTAGAAATTAAGTCTTAACACACAGTTGGACAGGTGTACCTAATAAAGTGGCCAGTGAGTGTATATATGTATATATATATATATATAATACTTACGCTCTGGTGGCAAGGACCGGTCTTAGGAATGCCAACTTGTGATGATAACGATACTTTGTTCTGGTCCTTGCCGCTGATCCACTGCGAACCTGACCCTCAGCAGGTACATCAGTGCTGAAGCGGTCCTTCATCGAGCGCCAACGTGTGCGGACTTTGTTCACTGTTGAAAAAACAAAGAAAAAACGTTATACAGTGCACTGATGGCAAGATCTGTATCATCACACACCTGAGTGAACTTGGCAAACATTCAGTGCGGCATCACAAAAGAATTCAATACACAATGCAGTCACTGAGGTCACTGGTGTGTTTCCTACAAGAATATATCTTGCAAGAAACACACCAGTATCATCAGCAGCAAGAGTTAAAGCATGATCAATACAGCATTACAATACACAATGCATTTCACATCCCATATACAATCTCTTGCCCGCTCTTGCCGCTTACACCTAAAGAACATCTCTAGAATCCGCCCTTTTCTCAACATGGAAACAACAAAAACCCTCACTGTTGCATTGATCCACTCCCACCTGGATAACTGCAAAGCTCTATTAATTGGCCTCCCCGTCGCTCGACTATCCCCTCTCCAGTCAATGCTTAATGCAGCAGCCAGGGTGATCTAGCTGACTAATCGGTACTCGGACACGTCCGGTCTTTGCCAGTCATTACATTGGCTACCCATTCATTATAGGATCCAATTCAAAGTACTTGTTCTCACCCACAAAGCTCTCCACAATGCAGCACCCCCTACATCTCCTCCCTCATTTCTGTCCATCAGCCTAACCGACCGCTGCACTCTGCAAACAGCGTTTGACTAACCTCTGCACTAATCTGTACCTCCCACTCCCGACCCCAAGACTTCTCCCGTGCTGCTCCTATCCTCTGGAATGCTCTACCCCAAGAAATCAGGACACAACTTGCATAGTTTCAGGCACCCCCTCAAAACACACTTGTTCAGAGCGGCCTATCACGTTCACTAATCAAAGTCATTCTATGTGTAAGTGTGCGTGTATAGCCCATTCACTATCTCTATCCATCCCTCACTCCCTCAAGATGGCTGGACCATCATTGTAAATACACCATTGTAAATACACACCTGTACTTTGTATCTCCCTCACCTCATTGTAGATTGTAAGCTCTCACGAGCAGGGTTGTTTTATTTAGTCTTATTTCATCTTATTTTGCTTTAATTATTGTGTTGTTAACGTTACTTATGACTTGTGTTTTGAAACTGTTAAACTGTAAAGCGCTGTGGAATATGCTGGCGCTATATAAATAAAGATTAGTATTATTATTATTATTATTATGCATTCACTGTTGATCCTGAGGAGGACACTGGTGTGTTTACTGCAAGAATATATCTTGCAAGAAACAAACCAGTATCAGCAGCAGCAACAGTTAAAGCATGATCAATGCAGCATTACAATACACAATGCATTCACTGTTGATCCTGAGGACACTGGGGTGTTTACTGCAAGAATATATCTTGCAAGAAACACACCAGTATCATCAGCAGCAACAGTTAAAGCATGATCAATGCAGCATTACAATACACAATGCATTCACTGTTGATCCTGAGGACACTGGTGTGTTTACTGCAAGAATATATCTTGCAAGAAACACACCAGTATCATCAGCAGCAAGAGTTAAAGCATGATCAATAAAGTATTACAATATGCAATGCATTCACTGTTGATCCTGAGGACACTCGTGTGTTTACTGCAAGAATATATCTTGCAAGAAATACACCAGTATCATCAGCAGCAACAGTTAAAGCATGATCAATGCAGCATTACAATACACAATGCAGTAACTGTTGTTCCTGAGGACACTGATATGTTTCCTGATAGAATATATCTATCAAGAAACACAACAGTATCCTCATGAACAAGATTCTTGCCATGATCAATACAGCAGTAAAAAACACAAAGCAGTCACTGTTGATCCTGAGGACACTGTTATGTTCCCTGAGATTATATATCAGGAAACACAACAGTATCCTCAGGAAAAAGAGTCAATGCGGTATCACACAGCAGAGAAATACTTACTAAACTCCTTTTTGGAAGCTGCAGAGGCGTTATCCCAGCCTTCCATCAACACTGTGGCCACCTCATTCCAGAGCTGCCGGGTCACCACAATGTTCTTGTACTGCTGGTCATGGCTGTCCCACAACGGATCAGGTGTAAAAAAAAAATATTATAATCTTGGAAATTGAGGAGAATCAAATAGGAAAAAAAGAAAGCATAGAAGAAGAAAGATACTCATATAGAAGATGAAAAATAGGACAGAAAAAAAGGAATAGAAAAAAAATGTTAAAAAAAGGGACCTTCAAAGACTGGATATTTATATTGCGTCTAATCACCGTGACTTGGCTAGGCTGCTCCCGCAGTCCCGCCTCACTTGCCGGGTCCGATGATGAGGTCTGTAAAAGAACACAAATTATTACCCATTCGCAGAGGCAGCTATACTTGCACAAAGGCAGCAAAATCCTCACCTCATGCTCTGCTTGGGCCAGTTCTTCTTGAGATGGCGAATACTCAGATCCAGAAGACATGCTGGAATAAAAAAAAAAACATTAGTACATAATATATTTTAAAGGACAGGCACACATATATAGATTTTAGAATACTCACATTTTAGCCGCTGAAGCGGTTATCCAAAGTTGTGTTTTGTCTCTGGTTGGGTGGGTGTATTCTCTCTTCCAGGGCTTCTTATCTCTTGCAGACTGTCTGTATAGTAAGTGGTCTGGCACTACAGACCCCTTCTTTTATGTACACTCCTCCAAATCAATGTTGCTTGTTTAGAGGGTGGATTAAACAAGTGTCTAGACATTGTTTACTCTGAAATCGCGCACGCTCACAAAGCACTGACGTGCGCACTTCACAGCGCACGTCAGCGACCCCATTGACTATAATGCTATTTTTTTGAACATTGCGTGCTCACACGCGCTCATGAGATCTTTTAACGATGTTGGGCGGAACGAAAAATGCAACATGTAGCGTCCGGCGCGTCTGGTTGCACACCTAGAAAAGCGCACGAAAACGCTTAGGCATGCTTGCAATTGCTAGACACTGCACCAGCCATTTTAAAGATAGGGGACCATTGCGCGTGCGACCAATAGTGCACGATGCACTGCGCGATAAAACGCTAGTGTGAAACCAGCCTTACTGCACATTTTTCCAAAGCGGACTTGGTATCTCTCCATAATTCAGAAAATTCTTCCGCAAGGGCATCAGGTGCTGGAATGCCTGAAGGACCAAAGATGGAAAGAGGGATTCCGGGTTGAAGGCTAAAGAAAATCTGGAAGGAAGACCTTCCAGAGGATTCACTTGCATGATTATTATAGGAAAATTCCACTCATGGCAGTAATTTAATCCAGTCATCATTATGCACGTTGACGAAATGACGCAGGAATCCTGACAGGATTTGATTGGTCCTCTCCACCTGCCCATTGGTTTGAGGATGATAAGCAGAAGAAAAATCCAGCTCCACCTTCATTAGTTTACAGATCACCCTCCAAAACTTCTCTGTCAGACACAATGGGGAGAGGAAACCCATGGAGATGGAAAATATGCTGTACGAAGTAGTCTCCAAGCTCAGGATCAGATGGAAGATCAGACAGAGGAACGAAGTGAGCCATTTTCGAAAAGTGATTCAACGCAAGCCAGATGGCAGATCCAGATGTTCCATAATAAAGTCCATAGCAATGTGCTGCCAGGGAATGGAAGGGACAGGAAGTGACAAGTGATTCCTGGCTGGAAGATGCTTTGTAGTCTTGTTACAGGCACACGAAGGGCAGGCTGCAGGATATCTATCCCCATGGTTGGCCACCAGTAATAACGGGAAATAAGTTGCAAAGTTTTCTTTTGTCCGACATGACCACCCAACTTGGAGGAGTGGCCCCACTGAAGGACATGATTCCTGTTTGAGGCGGACACAAAACTTTTTGTGGGAGGAAGCCAAGAAAGATTGACAGAGGCCACCGACACTAACCTGGATGGCTCAATGATATGTTGAGGTTCTTCAAAATCGGGAGGCAGGAAGGCTTTAGAGAGGACATTGGCCTTGACGTTCTTATCAGCTGGGCGAAAGTGAAGAACAAAGTTAAATCTAGCAAAGAACAAGGACCACCTCAGCAGACTGGAGGTAGGCAAGGTTTTTATGATCGGTGAATATGGCAACCTAATGGACTGTTCCATTGAGGTAATGCCGCCATTCTTGCAGAGCCAACTTGATTGCCAACAATTCCTGATCTCCAAAGAAATAATTCCTTTCTGAGGAGGAAAAATTTTTCGAGACAAAACCACAAGAGACCATACGACCGGTGGAAGCCTTCTGAGAGAGAACGGCTCCAGCGCCTATGGAGCATGTATCCACCTCGAGAAAAAATTGTTTATCAGTATCTGGTCGATGGAGAATGGGCGCGGAAGAGAAGGCTACCTTCAATGAAGTAAAGGCCTCCTCCGCCTCCGGAGTCCAATCCTTGGGGTTAACACCTTTCCGTGTCAAAGCCCCTGAAGAAGGAGTTCCACTCCGAAACACGCATTGGGGTGGGCTGGTGGACCACGGGACATCTCTGCTGTTGCACTTTATCAGGTATTTGCCTCTGTTACCCATGTGGTCTCGTTATTCCTGTTTGACTGGTAGATATATATTTCTATGATTTATGGACCACTATTTCTTTGAAAAGACATCAAGGGTACAGTAATGCATATCTATATATATAATCTGTATTAATATGTGGTTTTCACCAGCCTGTTTATGGGTGCTGGTTTTACGTGCACATTTAATCCCCCTTCCTAGTCTTTGTACTTGTTCCATTTAATATATGATAACGTTTTTGATAGTAACTAAATCTAGGTGGACTTTATGACTGCGTTTCTTCCTTGTCTGCCATCGAGTCTGCCAAAAGATTGACTCCTAGGCAGGCCCCGTGGTCACTTTTTTTCTCGGTTTCAGTCTTCCATTACAATTCGTCCTAGTTCAAAAACGTTAAGTCAAAAAACGTTAAGGCCAATGCATTGTCCCAAAGTTTTGACCCTTTGTCCCCTCCCGAGCCTCCATCCTCCATTCTTCAACCTGGGGTGGTTGTGGCTGATATCTCATCTGAATTGGAGCAGGAGATCATGTAGGCCCAATCTCTTGATGGTAGGTCTAAACCAGTTGGCAACTTGTTTGTCCCTGAACAATTTCATTTAAGACTCCTTCGGGAGTTCTATGAGTCTGGTTTGAGTGGGCATCCTGGGATCTCGGCCACTTGTGGGGAGGTGGCAAGGGTCTTTTCGTGGCCTTCACTGATTGCTGATGTCAGAAAGTTTGTGTCTGCGTGCATGATCGCACTAAGAGTCCTCACAGCTGGCTGGCTGAGGAATTGGTGCCTTTGCCAATTCTTGATAAACCATGGACTCATCTGTCCATGGATTTTATCACCAATCTCCCCTCATCCAGAGGTAATACTGTTGTGTGGGTGGTAGTGAACAGGTTCTCTAAGCAAGCCCATTTTGTACCTTTATCTGCGCCACCTTCCGCAGAGACATTGTCCAGGTTATTTGTGCAACATGTGGTGCGTTTGCATGGTGTGCCGTTGAATGTGGTGTCTGACAGAGGTGTCAAATTTGTCGCTAAGTTTTGGAGGGCGTTTTGTAAAAAATTGGTTGTTTCTTTGTCCTTTTCCTCTGCATATCATCCGGAGTCAAATGGCCAGACAGAACGTACGAATCAGCCTGTGGAACAAATTTTGCGATGTCTAACCTCCTCTCGACAAGAGGATTGGTGTGACGCTTTCCCTTTAGCTGAGTTCGCTTTTAATAATCATGTTAGCCAGGCCACTGGCATGTCCCCCTTTTTGCCAATTATGGGTTTAATCCACATTTTGGGGAGTTCTTTCATTTGTACTCTGGTAGTCCTGGGGCTGTGGGGGCTGCGCAGCATCTAAAGGAGTTGTCGACCGAGGTTCGACAAAACATTACCAAGGCACAGAAAAATTACAAATTTTTTGCAGATAAGAAGCGAGTGTCTAGTCCTACTTTCCAGGTTGGGGAGAAGGTGTGGTTGTCCACTCGAAACATTAAACTTAAGGTTCCCTCTGCTAAGCTGGGTCCTAAGTTTATTAGCCCATATGAAATTATTGAGATTGTTAATCCAGTTGCCTTTAGGTTGCACCTCTCAGACTCCTTTAAGATTTCCAATGTGTTTCACAAATTTCTTTTGAAGCCTTTGGGAACTGTGGATGAGGGGTCTTTGTCTGCTGCTCCCTGGGTACTTGTTTATGGCCACATGGAGTACGAGGTGGGAGACGCATTTTGGATTCTCAGAGAGTGCATGGTACTTTGCAGTATATCGCTCATTGGAAGGGGTATTGTTTGGAGGATCGGTCATGGGTGCCGGATCGTTCTGTTCATACTGTTCGGTTGGTTCGAGTGTTTCATATCAGACATCCTGAGAATCCTGGAGGTCCGGTGGCCCCCCCATTGAGAGGGGGTTACTGTCATGGTTCTGAATGGGAATTCCTTTCCCTGTCCTGGACTTTACGGAGTTAACTTTGCTGCCCTCCTTTTGGTTTGAAGAGGGCTATTTTAACCTGCTCTCCTGTGGGGGTTTTGTCAGTGATAGTTCTGTCCTCGGCTGAGCAGCTGACCTTGCTATACCTGTGCATACCATTTGTGCTTGTCCGTTGTATGATTCGACTTGTCCCTCATTTTATGTCTGCGCTCTGATTCTGTACCTCTGCTATTTCTCTGGTTCTGATCTCTGCCTTGTCCTCTGACTGCAATCCTTGTCTGTGCCCTTGGTTACTGCATTCCTGTCCGGCTTTTCTGACTTCGGCCTGTATTTGACCATTCTTTTGTCTGTGCCCATGGATACTGCGTTTCCCTCTGGTTATTGAACCCGGCTTGTCTGACCACTCTCTATCTCCCTTGCACGGAGCTTTGCTCCTTCTCCAGCCACTCCCCCTGAGATCACGTGTCTCAGGTCCTATTTAGTGCAGCTTGCTCTCAGCAGCAGCCATACACTTCTATTAGTTACTGCTGTCTCCTCATTTACTCCCCCTAGTGTTCATTCCCTGGACACATCTTGTGTGTCTGTCACAGAATTACACTGATACTGTTTTTTCTAGTATCAGAAACATCAGAACGTGTGACGGGGGCCTTAGGCTCTATGTGAGAGCTTATACTGATTTTTCCCCATAAAACTACATAACAAAGTGCTCAGTTCCTCCTGTACTAAATGGTAGTATGTACAGAAAGATGTAATTTTTTTAAATGTGTCAGCTCTGCATTAATTAAAAGGTTCACAGGAATATAAAAAATTGTCTCTTGATTCCAATGACAGCTACACACCTCACATGTGTATGGGATTTTACTTGTAGTCTAGTCCATCCGCATTTGTAATTCTGGGCAACCCCTTTAACAGTTAAAAAAAAGCTTTAATAAAGCAGTACTATAACAATACAGTCATTACATATAATACTTTAGTTTAACATTTTTTCTTTCCTTCAAAACACATTTTGAAGTTTAATAGCTAGCTTGACCATGGCTACAGACCACTGCTGGCTCTGGTTAATTACCAAATTCTTATCCAAGCACTTACTTACATCTTGTTTAATAATTTGTTCAAAGATCTTTCCTGGCACAGAAGTATGGATCGCCGGCTTGCAATTTCCTGGCTCCTTCTTTTTTCCTTCTTTGAAGATAGGGACAACATTTGCCCTTCTCCAATCTTCTGGGACTTCTCCTGTTCTCCAGGATTTTTCAAAGATTCTGGCTAGTAGTTTTGCAATTTCCTCTACTAACTCTTTCAGTACCCCAGGATGTAATTAATTTGGACAAGGAAAATTTTAATTAATATAAAATAGCTAAGTGCATCCCCACCATATCTCTGTTTATAAAGATTGTGGATTCTTTTATTCTTTTGATGGCACCTTGAAGATCAGTTGATGTTACTATTGCTTTCTTAGAAAATGCAGATGCAAAATAGGGATTTAAAAGTTCGTCATTCTCAACATAATTTTTGTGCACTTCAACCTTTTCATCCTGTAAAAGTCATATGGCAATTTTGACTTTTCTTTTGCTTTTAACATACCACCAAAATCATTTCTTACCGCTTTTTGCCTCCCTTGCAAGCCTCACTTCGTTACTGGCTTTAGCTCTTCTAACACTTGCCCTGCATTCCCTGTAGACAGCATTACATGGCCCCCTATTTCCATTTAATATACATTTCTTTTTTCCTTTTAAACAAGTGATTAAATTATGTGTTCATCTATCCTGGTCTCTTTAAATGCTTCCAATTTTTTGTTCTTTTCAGGGTTGTTACTGATTGTACAGTGAGAATTTCATTTAGCAAAATCTCCCGTTGTTCTTGGACATTTCTGTCGTTTAGAACATCCAGCCATTGAACTCTTTCTACTCTCTTTCTGAGTCCCTTAAAATTTGCCTTTCTGAAGCCCAACCTTAATTTCCTTCTTGGACATTTCTGTCGTTAGGGACATCGAGCCATTGAACCTTTCCTACCCTCTTTCTGAGTCCATTAAAATCTGCCTTTCTAAGTCCAACCTTAAAGTCTGAGTCATCACTGGTCTTCCTCCTCTAGTAATCCAAAACAGAAGATAGTATGATTGCTGCTTCTTAAATTCCCAGCCACATTTACTTCGTCAATGATTTCCTCCTTGTTGTTATGAATTAGGTCCAAGATTGAAGATCTTCTTTTTCTCTCTTCTACTTTTTGAAAGAGAAAATTGTCAGCAAGAGAAGATAAGAATTTTCTGGACCCATTTCTTTTGCCTGAAAGAGATTCCCAACAAATATCTGGATAGTTAAAATCTTCCATGTTCTCTATGTCACACTTTTTTGAGAACAGAGATATCTGATTTAAAAAGAGTTCATCCATATCTTCAGTCTGTTAAGGTGGTCTATAGTAAACATGTACAACAGTGTCCTTTCTGTTCTTCTCTCCTTGGATTCTTACCCAACCAGTTTCTACAGAGCTACCAGTCTCTGAAGATTGGATCTCTGTGGAGATATACATTTTCCTAATATAAAATGCGACACCTCCTCCCCTCTTGTTAATCCTGTTTCTAATAAATTAGTTGCAAGGTTTGAATTACAATCATGTGTATCATCCCATCAAGTTTCAGTGATGCCTATGACATCATATCTCTCTTCCTGTCTTAGGAGATCCAATTCTCCTTGTTTGTTTCCCATGCTCTGTGAATTTGTATTTTAGTTTGTAGTTGGTTTCTCTTGTTCCTCTATTTTCATTCGGAATTTGATGTTTTTGTTCTTTATTTCCACTTCTAATAGCAGGATTCTCAAAAGTATTAATTATGTCATGGTTAGGACATGGTTAACGTCCTGTTCTGACAGGGTTAACATTGCCGGCCTCTCTTTGGATCTGGGAGGGGTATTTATGCTCACTCCATACTGGCATTCTCTGTCAGTTATACTGCTATTCTGGTGTGTCTGACCCCTGGTGTGTGTGTACTCTGCATTGTTTGTTTGCTTCCCGTGTATGAACCGGCTTGTTCCTTCACTCTGTACTCCGTCTCTCGTTTTTGGTACCATTGTCTTTTCTGGTTCTGACCTCCTGGCTTGGCTATCGTTACTCCGTTACAGTTTACCCCTATTGTACCGTCTAATACCTGTTCTGGTTTTCTGATCTATTGCTACGTCCTGACTATTCTTTCTGTCTAAGCCCTTTGGTACTGTCCTGCTATCTCATGCTTTGACCCGGCTTGATCTGGTGTCTGTCTCTGTCTATGCTCCTTGGTAACATTGTCCTGTAGTTACCCTTCTAGGAGTTTCCCTGCAGCTCCTAGCTCTGTGGAGCTTAGGCCACGCCCCCCGCAGTCAAGTGTTTCAGGTCCTGGAGCATGCATTGTCACCACTGCTGCTCGCTCCGCAGGTATCTTTGTGCACAGTCTTTGTACTCAGGACACGCGCCCTGGCTCAGTGAGCACGTGCAGTGCGGTGTTCCTGACAAATTAGCTGCATATTTTTTTTCCAGACTGTATATTTCCCATCCAATATTGCTCTAATTTAAAGCTCTCCTGATGAGTGAAGCAAGGCATCTACCAAATACGTAATTTCTTGTTTTTGTAAGATGCAACCCATCTCTAGAAAGGAGTCCATCCTACAGGTAATTTACTCCGTGATCAAGAAACCCAAAATGTTCAATCCTGTTCAATCTCTTTTGTCTATGCCCACTGGGAGGATGGATGAGAAGACGTCCTGTGCTCCCAGTTTCTTGACTTTCCGGCCTAGCAAATATAATTTTATTGCAGATCTTCACCATTAAAGGGATACGCGGTTTTGTAGGAAAAAACACCCTGAAAGAAAAATGATTGCCTCCCTGCCTCTGTGGTTTTTGGCTATGACACAGAATCAGGGAGCATGAGCTTGTGACCTTACCTTTCAAATCAGAGCATTCCAGTAGCTAGGGCAGGACGATGGCTCAGTGCTGGCATCCTGGGTTCAAATCCCACCAAGGACAACATTTGCAAGGAGTTCTCCCCTTGTTTTCGTGGGTTTCCTCCAGTTACTCCGGTTTCCTCCCACATTCCAAAGACATACTGATAGGGATTCTAGATTGTGAGCCCCATTAGTGACAGTGATGATGATGTCTGTAAAGTGCTGTGGAATTAATGGCGCTATATAAATGGGTAAAATAAATAAATAAGCTTATATTGGGTATGGCATGTGCTGTAAAATTTTGAGTTGTGAAGAACGAAATTAATTTTGTTTTTCTTACTACATAACATTGTTTCCATCCACAAACTATGGCACAACTTCATTCAAGTCATTAGGAGGACAATATCACCATGCCGAGTACAATTATGAGGAGTTATAACAAATATGTGAGACTCTTACATGTTGGGAATAGAAGCATTTTGTGTGTGTACTGTACAAGCTAATGACATGTGCTCAAGAAGAGTTCACTAGAAGCACATGAAAATAATTGTTGTTTAAAAAAAAGTACATATTGGCAATCCTTCTTCACTAAACGTGTATGTTACTACGATTCTCACTGGGTGTGGGCTATACAACTGTGGAAAACTATGTTCTAGGAAGATGCTACAAGCACATCTTCTTCATCCCATACCAGATCAAACCCATTATTCTCAAGCCAGGAAGAAAGCGTGTGTGGTATCTGTTCTTACATATCCCATCTGGAATCCACTGGATTATTAAGATGTTTTATCCAAGTTGTGAGTTCTTCACTTTGGACGTTCACACAGCGCTGATGGTTTAATAACCCCTACCCTCCCATCCCTTTCTATATTTAGAAAGTGTTCCATTAAAGTCCAGAGGAAATTGTAAGATCACAGAGTCAGATTAGCCACAAATGTTCTCAGGCTGAAAAACCAACCTGGGAAAAATATTATTACCATCAGGATTTACACATAATCACAATCACACACTCATCACATACAGTATGTCTCCCACACTGCCAAGAAAAAGGCACAACTCTGGGTTATGAATGCATATTGTCTACACATAGAATCATGTTTCATAATAGCCAAGCAGCTTCCAAAATATTACATAATAAAAGCACAACTTCTCAATAAACTTTCTGTATTTTTTCTTCCGATTTTCAAAATAATTTTGGATCAGGCTGCATACAGTATATGCTATGTCTGCCCTCAGAGCTGTGCCGCTAATAACAATAGACCACACGGTTGCTATAGGGTTTGTAAGTCGGGAGGACTTGGTGCCAGAGTCTGAGCTCTGATATCACGGTGCAGCAGCGCAATGATGTCACTCTGAGGAAGTGTACTGTCTTACCGTCCCTACCCTGTAAACAACTGGCGTATGTGCAACGTGAACAGTGTTATGCTTTTTATGCTTATAACCAGTATAATCTTTATGTAATATCACTATCACTATGTAATATGTCTTGGTAATGTGTAGAATAACGGGGCAAATGCGGAAACCCCATGATAGTGTAAAAAGATAAGTGCTTTATACATAAAAGCGAATAATGATTATTAGTAATGTACTGTGAGGATAGGAAACAGATAAGGAACAGTTAATATTAAGTACAGGCCAATAGATGTGAGGGCGATAGTATTAAAAGGAGAAGCACTTCTTGGTTACAGTGAGTTGGAAGTAGTGGAAGGTTAAAGCAAGTTCATCATGAAGTGAAAGTGCAGTGGGCTGCTAGAGCCAACATGGACCTATCACTTGGGGCAGTGGGTTGCCATACAACTCCTCTATTTGGATGCTTTCGTTGGGCCCGGTACCTCGAGAATGGCATTGGGGCCATCGGGCACATCATGTCTGCAGGACTGCAGAGGAAGATGGATACAGATCCACAAAGGCAGTGGTTGATGAAATCCGGGTGAACTGCCATAGGTGGAGAGGGATCCCTAGTGGTAGTGGAGATAACAGCAGGAAAAAGGATGCTCTATCGGGAATGAGTGCCAGGGCAGAAGTTATGTCCGCTACCTTAGGGAAAGACTGTAACCTGTTGTGCCCTATCTCACATGCTCCACTGTAGTTTCTGTGAACTGTTTGAACTGTTTAGTAAAAGTTTGTCCGATGAAAAAGCACTTGATGCCCCCTGGATTGTGTGTGACGGTGATAGGGTTGGCGGATTGCACAGAATGAAAATAAATAATAAATCACAACCTGGGGTCCACTGTGCAGAGATGTATAACTGCTGCTAGTGTACAATGGTGGAACTAAACAGTGAGCAATCACCTTAAAGGCTGTGTTAAACGCCACACAGTGTGAACAGAACTCAGAGTTCCCAGCTCAGTTACTACACAGAGTGGAACTGCAAACAGAAAACAAGGTACTAAACCCTGTTGAATGTCACAGAGGAAGTAGCACGTGGATTGAGCTCGCTTAGAAAGCCAATTGTGCTAACCGCACACATGTAAAAAGCAGAGGCTGAGTCAAGGAAAATAACTCATTTGACGCTAGATGCAAGACCCTGTTGCATTCCCAGAGAGGTATAGCCTGAGGGTTGGACTTGCACTGTAACTAAACTGTGCTAACCACACACATGAAGGAAACAGATGCTAAGCAAAGGGAAAGTTACCCAGTCTTAACCCTACTTGCCTAGGGCAGAACTGTCAGAGTATAGCGCGACATGTGCAAAGAGAGTGGTAGAGTATCCACTCACATACTCCACACATGAATGATACTAGCGCACCTGCGTGCGCCGCTTGGAGCCTTTTATAAATTAGGTTCCACCCCAAGCACTCACACCCAGTCGGCTGAGATGTCGCTAGCAGGCCACTCCTGAGCTGCCACCCCACCAGAGCAGCAAACGTCCAACCACCAATGAGCAGATACCACATCACGGACATGCTCATTCAGATGAACTCTGGACTTAAACTCCCAAGCGTCAGGCTGCACTTGCATCTCGCTGGTTACCATAGACTTGGCTGGAGAGCCAGCAGTAACCAAATGAATAGCATGAGCCTGAGCAAGATACTGGGACCGATGTCTGTGCTGAGCAACACTCGCAGCAGCTGGGCCATAAAGGGAGACAACAGCACAAGGAAATGCTTGGGAATAGAGATGAGCGAGTATACTCGTTGCTTGGGTTTTCCTGAGCATGCTTGGGTGTGAGATGTGGGTGTAGATTGTGAGCCCTCGCGGGCAGGGTCCTCTCTCCTCCTGTACCAGTTATGACTTGTATTGTTTAAGATTATTGTACTTGTTTTTATGTATACCCCTCCTTACATGTAAAGCGCCATGGAATAAATGGCGCTATAACAATAAATAATAATAATAATAATAATAATAATAATAATCTCCGAGTATTTTGGCATGCTCAGAGATTTAGTGTTTGTCGACACAGCTGCATGATTTGCAATCACAGTAGGAGTCAGATGAAGTGTTAGTACATTGGGATTCACAAGTACTGTGATATCCCCAGCTGTGTGAAATACAGCACCAGGACAGACAGCCATAAAGGGGCAGCACGCTCTGGCATTGTGACGGAGTCAGCTTTAGCTGAGTCGATCTTTCTGAGTGGACCTTCTGGGTCATGTCACCCACCCCAGGGCGAGCTGACCTTGTGAGGAACCACCCCCTATACAGGGAGTGTCAGGGGCAAGACCAAGGGGGTGAGCCACCACGTCTGCTGGAACCAGACGGCCGGCTCAAGGAAGACACAATGTGTGAGTGTCTAATGCCAAGGGACGTGCAGGAAACAAGACAAGGCGTGATTTCAGGGTATCTTCATTAAAGCGAACTCAGGGTAACACCAGGTGCAAGACGTGATAACAGGGAAAGCATAGCAAGGTGCGTGCGTGGGCACGCCAAGGTCCATGGCATGGTACGTGCCAGGTGGCACGCCTGGGTACAGGCAAGGGTTCGATGGCATCGGACTCCGGACAGCTGGCAACGATCGACAGGATCAGGGCATCAAGCTGCGGACATCAGCTCCGGACATCAGGCCACAGTCGTCAGGCTTAGAATCTCTGGCAGCGATCGGCAGGTACCGGGAATCCGGCAGGCAAACCAGAGTTCAGGCAAGGAGGCACGACAGAGCTCCAGACATTGTGCATGTTAGGGAACACGCCAAGGTCCAAGGCAAAGTTCAAGGCAGGGTGCGTGCAAGGGGGCACACCAGGGTCCAAGTCAAGGTGCAAGGAAGGGTGCGTGCTAGGGGCACACCAGAGACCAAGTCAGGGTGTGTGCTAGGGGGCACACCAGGGTACAACCTAGGGCCTGTGCATGCTAGAAGGCACGCCAGGGTACAGGCTAGTATAAAAGAACTTGGCACACACACGTGAATGATTGCAAGTGAAAAGGGGGTGTTTTAATAAGATGCAGTACATACAGTAAATGACCTTCGTCAGTGTACTGAAAATAAAAATTACAAAATTTCAAATAAATCAAACAAAGTATATACAATATAGATAATCTTGGGTACAAGTATATGCAAAAATTGAAATTATACCGTATACCAATAACAGCTTATAGCAAAAATTGTAATACAGAATTTAATGATTACAGACACCCTGAAAGACTCAAAATTATATGTACGCACGTACCTATATAATGTACTGACTGCACTTGTATATAGGGCAACCTGTTCTATAAAGAGAAGATATTATATTGTAGACGTTTAATATGTATGCCCATACCTAAGTCACCATGTGCCCATAATATCAAAAAGGATGCTACATACCATCGAGAATAATGCTAGAGCATGGAGGGTTAATTGTCTCCTTAAAAAGAGCCTGAAAATAAGATGTACTCAGGTGACCTATATGCGCCATGCTGCTGGTCAAGAGGTATGTGACAGTAATAAGGTATCTTACCGGTGGTGATAGCGTGGAACAGTAAATAGCCTGGACGCGGTTTCCACCGCTTGTCTCCCGTGGTGTGAGGGTTGCGCAGGACCGTGTTATATACACGGTGATAATCACTGCTAACCGGAAGTTCTAGGGCGGAAGTGCCTTAGCGTGCGGTCCAGCAGTACCCTCCAGTGTGTTCCACAGGCAGGAAGGACGTGGACAAGGGGGCGTGCTCAATATCCGTCAATCATGGGTTACCAACGCAGGCACTGCTATACTTAGCGTGCTGATGTATACAGGATGTGACTTAGTGCAGCGGTACAAAGGCTCTCTATCATTGTGCTGATCAAGTGGGAAGGTGATCATTGTGATTCCATGTTTTACTGAGAATAAGTTCAATTCCGGGGGTTCTGTAATGAAGATTAATAATGTTAGTATGATGTACGTTACAACTGTGTCACAATCTTATTGCATACAGAGAATTAAATAAACATCACAAAACAGCCATTTATTGAAAATGATATTTATGATGATAAAAAGGATTGCACGTCATACTCCTTATTTAACCCTTTAGGTGCTAGTGTGTTCAACTCATGAATCCAAAACGCCTCTCTTCTTTTGAGTAACAAAAGGCGGTTGCCTCCCCTGCGTGGTGCATGGACCTGCTCTATTATTTGAAATTTTAATTGAACAATGTTATGGCCTGCTGTGATAAAGTGGAATGGAATAGGGAGGAGTAAATTTTTACACCTGATTGTGGATTTGTGTTTAGAAATCCGGTCCCTGATGGGTTGTGTGGTTTCTCCTACATAGAGTAGCCCACAGGGACATTTAATCAGATATACCACAAAAGACGTGCTACAGGTATAATAGTCCTTAATATTGTATCTTTTGCCAGTATAAGGATGAAGGAATTGGTTGCCTTTGAGTACATTATTGCACTGTGAGCATTGCAGGCAAGGAAAGGTACCAAATTTTGGATTCATGAGGAAACACTGTTTTTTGGGAGGTTGTGATGAGCCAATATCTGCTCTTATTAAATGGTCACGTATATTGCGTGGGCGCCTATACTATCACCCCAGTATTTCAAATAATAGAGCAGGTCCATGCACCACGCAGGGGAGGCAACCGCATTTTGTTACTCAAAAGAAGAGAGGCGTTTTGGATTCATGAGTTGAACACACTAGCACCTAAGGGGTTAAATAAGGAGTATGACGTGCAATCCTTTTTATCATCATAAATATCATTTTCAATAAATGGCTGTTTTGTGATGTTTATTTAATTCTCTGTATGCAATAAGATTGTGACACAGTTGTAACGTACATCATACTAACATTATTAATCTTCATTACAGAACCCCCGGAATTGAACTTATTCTCAGTAAAACATGGAATCACAATGATCACCTTCCCACTTGATCAGCACAATGATAGAGAGCCTTTGTACCGCTGCACTAAGTCACATCCTGTATACATCAGCACGCTAAGTATAGCAGTGCCTGCGTTGGTAATCCATGATTGACGGATATTGAGCACGCCCCTTGTCCACGTCCTTCCTGCCTGTGGAACACACTGGAGGGTACTGCTGGACCGCACGCTAAGGCACTTCCGCCCTAGAACTTCCGGTTAGCAGTGATTATCACCGTGTATATAACACGGTCCTGCGCACCCCTCACACCACGGGAGACAAGCGGTGGAAACCGCGTCCAGGCTATTTACTGTTCCACGCTATCACCACCGGTAAGATACCTTATTACTGTCACATACCTCTTGACTAGCAGCATGGCGCATATAGGTCACCTGAGTACCTCTTATTTTCAGGCTCTTTTTAAGGAGACAATTAACCCTCCATGCTCTAGCATTATTCACGATGGTATGTAGCATCCTTTTTGATATTATGGGCACATGGTGACTTAGGTATGGGCATACATAATAAACGTCTACAATATAATATCTTCTCTTTATAGAACAGGTTGCCCTATATACAAGTGCAGTCAGTTCATTATATAGGTACGTGCGTACATATAATTTTGAGTCTTTCAGGGTGTCTGTAATCATTAAATTCTGTATTACAATTTTTGCTATAAGCTGTTATTGGTATACGGTATAATTTCAATTTTTGCATATACTTGTACCCAAGATTATCTATATTGTATATACTTTGTTTGATTTATTTGAAATTTTGTAATTTTTATTTTCAGTACACTGACGAAGGTCGTTGTGAGCGAAACGTTTACTGTATGTACTGCATCTTATTAAAACACCCTCTTTTCATTTGCAATCATTCACGTGTGTGTGCCAAGTTCTTTTATACTAGCATACTGATTGGGACCCTACTTGTGCACCACCACTTTGAAGTTGTGACAAAACGTCTTTATATATTAGGGTACAGGCTAGGGCCTGTGCATGCTAGAGGACATGCCAGGGTTCATGGCAGGACCTGCACGTGCTTTAGAGAAGCACGGGGAGGTATGCCAAGGAGCAGGCTAGGGCCTGCGTGTGCTAAGAGGGCACGCAATGCACAGTGCAGGGACAGTGTGAGTGCAAGGAAGCACAGAGCACGGCTGAGGCACTGGCTAGCTGGTCAGGCTGAGGCTCAGACAGGCGGGCAAGACTGAGACGAGCACGGCTGAGGCACAACAGACGGACACAGTTAAGTCACTGGCTGACGAGCAAGGCTGAGGCACAAGCAGGCGGGCACGGCTAAGGCGGGCACGGCTGAGGCACAAACAGGCGGGTGAGGGAAGACCAGGCACATGCAAAGGGCACGCGAAGAAACAAGGCAAGGCTAGGCAAAGTACAGAACAAGGAGTGGAATGTAGGCAGAAGCACAGAGCCGGGTACAAGAAAGAGAAGCGGAGTATATGCCAGAGCCCAGAGCCAAGTCAGAAACATAAAGCAGAGTACAGACATGTAGCGGAACATATGCTGAGGCACAGAGCCGGGTACAAGGGAAAAGCGGAGCGTATGCCAGAGCACAGAGCCGGGTCAGACAGAATATAGAGCTAGCAGCGGAATGTAGGCTGAAGCCCAGAGCCGGGTCAAGGCAGAACCTTGAGACTAGATAGGGAATGTGCTAGAGAGCACCATAGAGAGCTGGGTCAGAGACATAGAGCAGAGTACAGAGCTAGCAGCGGAACGTAGGCCGAAGCCCAGAGCTGGGTCAGAGAGAGTATAGAGCTAGCAGCAGAACGTAGGCCGAAGCCCAGAGCCGGGTCAAGGCAGAATCTTGAGACTAGACAGGGAATGTGCAAGAGAGCACCATAGGACAGAGTATAGAAAAGGAACAGAGGTTGTGCTAGAGAGCACAAGAAGACAGAGGATAGGAAAGCCAGGCAGAGACAGGGAAACATAGGAAGTACTACAAGGCTAAGGATAGCAAGGACAAAACATGGCATAACAGGTAAAGACAGAGAACATAGGAAGTACTACAAGGCTAAGGATAGCAGAGACAAAACTTGGCACAAAAGACAATACAAGACATGGCAGGAGACAAGAGGCAAAATACAAGCACAGAGCGTGTGCAGAGAAGCACAACAGGACAGAGTGCAGGGGCACAGAATACAGGGAGCGACCGAGCAGACCAAGCAGCCATGCAGGGAAGCAAGATGATACTCAGGCCCCGACCATAAGAAGGGGCGGTCTGACGTAGGGCATTATCACCTGGGATTCCGGGTCAGGACCATGGGAAGGACTTCCGGTTCAGTCCTCCAGGATCATAGAGAGGATTGCTGGATCAGGTTCTGCTGGACCATAGAGAGGATCACATGGTCGGGTCCTCCAGGACCATAGAGAGGATCACAGCAGGCAGAGCAGAGACGGGTGCGCACATTGCAACGGCATGCAGCCATGAGGAGGTACGCGTGCACACTAGTGATGGCGCACAGCCATGAGAGGTAGCACGTGTGTGCACAAGCAATGGCGTATAGCCATGAGGTGAGAGGTAGCACATGTGCACACCAGCAAAGGCAGGCAGCCATGAGGTGAGGTGCGCATGCACCCTGCTCCAGGGGTCACGCAACACAACAGTCAAGAGGTGCACATGCACATTGCTCCAGGGATCACACAGCATAACAGTCATGAGGTGCGCGTGCACACAGCTCCAGGGGTCATGCAGCATAACGGACATGACAGGCATGACAGGCATGCTATTCAAGAAGAGCCAGTAAACCTTCAGGGCACCAATGACCCTATTATACTCACTCCTGTGCTTAACCACTGTGCCCACCCCTGATTGACGATACAGTTACAACGTCCTTGAGGCTGGCCACCAAAGCCTAGCCTGTTCACCTCCATGAGGTTTTACATCCTCTATTAGTTAAAATGAGTCTACCTTAACTTGTCTGCAACTTCCATCTGTCTCCTAAACCGCAAAGCTGTGACGGGTTATAAATTCAAATTTGACACTGTTTGTTTTTTTTTTTGTTTTTTTTTAAACAAATCACTTTTGTAAACTTATAAACTAGAAGTCCCTGCAAAAGCATTAAGGGGACTAACTTTGCAAACCTCCAACTCACCAAGAGTCTTCCTGCTGCACTCAGGAAAGGAAACCCCCCGTGGAGGAAACCTCTAGGGCAGGGTTCCCAAACTCCAGTCCTCAAGGCCCACCAGCAGATCATGTTTTCAAGATTTCCTTTGTATTGCACAGGTGAAATCCTGAAAACATGATCTCTTGGTGGGCCTTGAGGACTGAAGCTGGGGAACCCTGCTCTAGGGAACCATAGCTGAAGGATCGCCCTTCCCTTGGTCTTAGAAGCTTAATGCTGTTTTCTCTTTATAGCCATGATAAAATTGAACCTGGTACAAAATATACAATGGTAATTTCAAAAATACAATAAAGCATTAAAGTAGTGGTTCTGCAGGAGGGGACCACAGACCACATCTCAGTACCAATGCTTTCTGGCTGATGCTTTGGTCACTTTTGAATGTTGGTTGTGCTTTCACACTCGTGGTAGCATGAGACAGACTCTACAACACACACAAGTGGCTCAGGTAGTGCAGCTCATCCAGGATGGCACATCAATGCGATCTGTGGCAAGAAGGCTTGCAAAATGACCTCCAACAGGCCACAAATGTGCATGTTTCTGCACAAACGATTAGAAACCGACTCCATGAGGATGGTCTGAGTGCCCGACGTACACAGATGAGGGTTGTGCTCACAGCCCAACATCGTGCAGAAGACTTGGCATTTGCTACAGAACATCAGGATTGGCAAATTCACCACTGGCACACTGCTCTTCACAGATGAAAGCAGGTTCACTCTCTATGCCGTGGAAAGTGATCTGCTGCCTGAAACATCCTTCAGCATGACCGGTTTGGCAGTGGGTCAGTAAAGGTGTGGGGTGGCATTTCTTTGGAGGGCCGCATGGTGTTGGGCTGTGAGCACAACCCCCATCTCTGGACGTCGGGCACTCAGACCACCCTCAAGGAGTTGGATTCTAACCGTTGTGGCCTGCTGGGGGTCATTTTGCAGGGCTCTGGCAGTGCTACTCCTGTTCCTCCTTGCACAAAGGCTGAGGTAATGTTCCTGCTGCTGGGTTGTTGCCCTCCTACGGCCCCCTCCACATCTTCTGGTGTACTGGTCTGTCTCCTGGTATACTCACAGACACAGCAAACTGTTATGAATAGGTCACCGAGGAGGATGGCAGGAATAGTCTAGGCCACCAAGAAACCAGAAAGGTTGGTAACTTAGTGGATTGTAGACCCCTAATCCTAACAACACAACTAGCAGAAGCTGTGGGGCGTACCTACAATGCCCTTGATGCCTGTAATGTCACGTGTGACTGGATACACTGCCTCCAGCAGGGCGAATTTCTATAACACCCGTGAACCTGGATACACAGCCTCCAGCAGGGCGAATTTAAGCAGAGTTAAGAGAAACACCGGGGAAACCGTTACAATGGAGGGCCCTGCAATAGAGAACGGGGACATGGAGACCTCCTGCACTCCCCTGAGTCAGTGTTCTTACACTCCTGACGATCCCTAGTCAGGTACCGCATCTGGCGACGAGCTGGATACCTCAAATCCCTAGCTCGCCCTGCACCTATCCCTTTCTAGTGAACTGGACGGTGCAGAAACTAATCCCAGCACTGCACTAATACACACACAAGGAAAGTAACAAACAGGGAAAAACACCACTTAGCTTTGCTCTGTTGCTATTGCTCCCAGCAACAGAGTACAACACCAAAGTTCAGCTTCACCCCTGAAGCTCGACAGCTGAATTCAGCTTCCTCCTGAAGCTATTACACCAGAGCTCCCCTGAGCTGCCAGGAACTCCTCTCTTTAGTTCCTTCCTTCACCAGACTTGGTTGGAAATGAGCAATAAACACCAACCGTGAGCGAGACCACCTGCTACTCCTTTATAGGTAGGAGCCAGGGAATCACACCTGCTTCAAAATCACATGCAATAACACTAGCGGCCACCGGGGGCAACTAAACTAAAGTAATCAGAGTGTAATGACCTTAACGTCCACCGGGGGCAAAACTAGAACTAAAACAACCACAGTGTAATGACCCTAATGGCCACCGGGGGGCAAAACTAACTTTATGCCAACAGCTTAAAGGAAAAAAAGGTTACTTGTGCAAAATCTGTCATAATCCAACCTTAATCATGACAGTACCCTCCCTCAATGAGGGGCTTTCTTCACGAAAAAAAAAACACATACACCGGGGACGCCCAGATCCAGAGTTCACCCCAACAACTACCTGAACTTCAGGTTTATGACAAACTAGCACCGCTGATATTGGCAATGTATGTTCCGGAGGCACCACCCCTCTCCAAAGCGCCGATCTGGGGAACGAGTGGTGTTTGGGCAAGTTTGTGGGTAACTCCAGCTGGTATGTCTCCGGGCCGATGATGGCCGACACGAGATACGGCCCGATCACCTGAGAATTCCAGACCCCCACAACACACTTCCACTGGATGTTTTTGGTGGCCACCCATACATGCTCGTTCACACACAGGTCCGGACCTGAACGTTTATTGCCACACATTCGTTTGTCACAATACGGTGAACTCTTTCTGGAACTGACAACAGAGGCATCCCCCTGTGTCACCACACTCACACCCCCGCAATTCACCAAGGGAAACACCACCCTCCAACCCCTCCCACTACGAGGTCTGCGCCTCTCAGGGTTGGCTAATGGCGAGGGTTGAGCCTTGCCCCTACTCTCCTGCAGCACCTCAGCCGCTACCACTGGAGAGGAAGGGGATGTTTGTAGAGAGACGGCAGAGACAGTAGACCCTAGGCAGCAGCCCTCACACAACTGTTCCCAGCTGACTACTTCCCTAGTCTGCCAATCTAAGACTGCGTTGTGTTTTTTAGACCAAGGGGGGCCCACAACGATAGGTGCTGGCTTTCCCTCCAAGACATAGTATGACTGGGACTCATCATAAAGTCCACTATGCAGCACAATGTCTTCTACAACTTGGTTTAACCCCCCTGGCTCAGTGGGACAGAGTTAATGGCCTGGACGCTTATGGGTTTGTCCGGCGTCTCACACCTCTGACCATGAGTCTGGACAAACTGAGCATCCATCGGACTGACCTCTGCTCCACTGTTAACAGGTAGAGTTGAGCAAAACGGGTCGGTCAATTTCAAAAGTCGCCGACTTTCGCAAAAGTCGGGTTTCATGAAACGAAACCTGACCATAGCGTGAGGTCGGCCACAAGGTCGACGACCATGGCACCAAAGTCGCGTTTCAAATGATGCTTCAGCGCCCTTTTTCAGCCAATGATGGAGGACACACACTGTGGGCAACGCGATGACATAGGCAGCGGTCAACAACATCTTTGAGAAGGGCATGCAAGTGATTGGCTTGCTTTGTGTGGCGTCACAGGGGCTGTAAAAGGGCGTGCACGCCGATCGCCATCTTACTTCTGCTGATCTCAGAATAGTGAGAGCTGCTGCTGCTGATTCTGTAGGGAGAGAGTTAGGCAGGGAAGAAGATACAAAAAAACTGCTTCTGCTGCTAGCGATTTTGCCTGTACAACACACCAGTTAGTGTGCAGTGCAAGGGGAGGCTATATTTTGGTGCATCAGCTCTGTTGGTTATTAGGCTGCCTTATAAGGCTCCCTGATAGCTGCATTGCTGTTTTCACACTGCTCTGCAAACTGCTTTTTTTCAAAGCAAAAATACTTTTCATCCTCTTTTTTGCCGAGTTACCAAGCGCTCATTTTTACACACTTTTGTGTGCAGCAGTCCTGCTTATTAGGCTGCCTGCTGCCATACTTGGGACTGAGAGCATCATTGTCAGCTTGCTAAAATCTCTAGGCAGATTCAAATTCTCCCCAGTCCTATATAGACATTTTATACACCATCCAATTTCAGCCTGTTATATTGAGGTGTAATGTACACTGGGCCTGAGATAATAGTTCAGTGTCCTAAAGTCTGTAGGGAGATTCAAATTTTCCCCAGTTCTATATAGACATTTTATACACCATCCAATTTCAGCCTGTTATATTGAGGTATAATCTACACTGGGCCTGAGATAATAGTTCAGTGTCCTCAAGTCTGTAGGGAGTGTCAAATTCTTCCCAGTCCTATATAGACATTTTATACACCATCCAATTTCAGCCTGTTATATTGAGGTGTAATCTACACTGGGCCTGAGATAATAGTTCAGTGTCCTCAAGTCTGCAGGGAGATTCAAATTCTCCCCAATACTATATACACCTTGTACCTTGTTTTACAGTACAATATTGCTGGTGGTATTTTGGGTACATTTTCCCAAAAATGAGGAAGTGTGTTGGATGAGACCGTGGAAGTGGGCGGGGGTTGCCAGCTGGTAATGATGGTGTTGGTGGTGGTGGTGGATCTGCTGGTAGTGGCAAAAGCACAATAGCACCTAATGCAGGAGATGTTGAGCCTGCGTCTTCATCCGGCTCCACAAGGCCTCGAAGGCTCCCTTTTCTGGGAGTAGGTAAATAGCTTTTAAAGCCGGAGCTTCAGGAACAAGTTTTGGCTTACATTGCTGACACAGCCTCCAGTTCTATCGCCTCCTCTTCTGAACTTTCAAAAAATAAAAGCACTGAGCCGTCATTGGAGGCTCATGGTCTGGAACCACACCTTTCCTTGTGTCCTTCACCCCTACCATAAGTAAAGGATGTGGCAGGCCACACTACAGATTACTCCATGGAGCTCTTTTCACATACCATGCCTGGGTTATCAAGTCAAATCGTGAATTACCCAGTCCAAGAAGAATCTGACATGGAGTGCACTGATGCACAGCCACTGCTAGATTTATCTGCTGGTACATTCACTCAGAGCACTACATTGTCCTCGCAGTGTACTGAGCCAGAATCTGACCCTGATGAAACTCAGGTGCCTCTTCCCGCATACTATACCACCTTACATGGTGACACAGAGGAAGGTGCACATGACATTGAAGAGGAGGTGATGGATGACCCAGTTGTTGACCCAGATTGGCATCCATTGGCGGAAGAGGGTGCCGCTGCCAATAGCTCAGAAAAGGAGGAGGAGCATCTGCAGCAGGCATTGACATCGCAACAGCTGTTATCTGGCAGGCTCGGAGCAGTCCAAAAACGGGTTACAAAAAAACAAATGAGTTGCAGGACAGCTAGGCTAGACGGTCAAATTAGCACAGCGTGCAAGGCCTCAAAATGTCTTCCATAGTAGGAAGAGTACAGTGTGGCACGTTTTTGAACAAAATCCTAGTGATCAGGTAAAAGTTATCAGGAAGAAGTGTGCAAAGACCTTTAGCCAAGGGAAAAATCTGAGAAATTTGAATACCAGTTGCATGCTTAGACATTTAACCACCATGCACTTGCAAGCGTGGACAGACTACCAAACCTGTGCAACTGCTCCCAATGAAAGTAGTCAGCAATGCTACATTGCTTCCCCCACTGTTAGCACACCACCAGCAGCAAATGTTGAGGTGTCGTTGCAAGGCCAAAGCAGTCAGGGAGTCACAATGTTATTGCTATGAAAGACTGAATCTAGGCCATCAGAAATAACACCAACTCCATCACCATCATCAACCCTCTTTCAGTCTGCCATGTCCACCGCTAGTTCCACCATATGCAGCTCTCAAGTCCAGCTCATGCTACCAGAGACTATGAGTAGGACAAGAAAGTACTCATCCTCTCATCCGCATACACTGGGTTTGAATGCCCACATTGCCAAACTAATCTTGTTAGAGATGATGCCCTACCGGTTGGTTGAAGGCGAATCTTTCCGCGAACTTATGGCATACGCAGTACCACGCTATGACCTACCCAGTCGGCACTTCTTTTCTCGCAAAGCCATCCCAGCCATCCACCTTCATGTGAAAGACCGCATTGTCCATGCACTCAAGCAATCAGTGAGTGGAAAGGTGCACCTCACAACAGATGCATGGTCCAGTAGGCATGGCCAGGGCCATTAGGCGTCCATCACTACGCACTGGGTTAATGTGGTGGATGCAGGGTCCACAGGGGACAGCGGTGGTGGGACAGTGCTGCCTAGCCCACGGTATAGGAAACAGTTGGCTGTAGGCATTCGACCCTCCTCCTCCTACTCCTCTAGAAGCGAAAGCTCGTCCCCAGAGCGCAGTCGCAGCAGCACTCCATCCGCAGCTGCCAGTGTTGCACACGAGGTGTCCCCCTATTGATCAGCTAGAGGAAAGCGTCAGCAGGCTGTGTTGAAGATGATGTGTTTGGGTGACATACACATAGCGGAGGTACTGGCTGACTACTTTCAGCAACAAACTGAGTCATGGCTGGGCAGTCTACATCTTGAGGCAGGCAAGGTAGTCAGCGATATCGGCCGTAATTTTGTGGCTGCCATAGCCCTTTAAAAATTCAGACACATACCTTGCTTGGCTCACACCTTGAACCTGGTGGTGCAGTGCTTCCTCAATAATTATCCAGAGTTAACATGCCTGCTCCAGAAGGTTCGAAAACTGTGCTCGCACATCCGCCGGTCACCCGTACACTCCAGTCGTATGCAGAAGCTGCAGCGATTGCTACACCTTCCCAAGCACCGGCTAATTATCGACATTGCAACAAGGTGGAACTCCACCCTGCACATGGTTGAGCGGCTGTGAGAACAGAGGCAGGCTGTAATGCATTTGTAGGACGATACCCGGACAGGCACTTTGAGGGCAGACATGGAGTTGACAGGTGTGCAGTGGTCAAAGCTGAAAGACCTCTGTAAAGTCCTTTAGTGTTTTGAGGAATGCACACGGCTGGTAAGCGCAGACGACGCCATCATAAGCATGAACATCCACTTATGCGTCTGCTCATGCAAACTTTGACGCACATTAAGGAGCAGGCGTCTGCAGCCGAGGAGGATGAGGAAGTGGAGGAGGAAAGCCTTGATGACAGTCAGCCATTGTCTGCTCCGGGACCTCTCTTGGACGAGGTGGAGGAAGAAGAGGAAGAGGAGGAGGAGGATGATGATGGGGATGATTATTTAGGGGAGGAGGATGCTTCTCGTGGGGCAAGAGAAAATGTTGGTGTGGCAAGGTCTGGTACAGGGTTTGTGCGTGTCTGGAGGGATGTGGATTAGCCAGAAAGTGCTCCTCCACCCAGCACTCGCAGTGCATCATTGACACCTGGAACATTGGCCCACATGTCAGATTATGCCTTGCAGATCCTAAAAAGGGACCCCCGCATTGCCAAAATGATGAACAATGATGACTACAGGTTGGCCAGCATCCTGGATCCACACTATAAAGGCAAATTCCAAAACATCATGCCACAGGAGAACCTTGACCTAATATTGGCTAACAAACAAGCAAATCTGCTAAACCGTTTGTTTGAGGCATTCCCAGCACACAGCCGCGGTGATGGTTCTCCAAAGAGCCGTAGGGGGCAACATGGAAGAGATGTTCGTGGTGCACACATCAGAAGTGGTGTTGTAGACAGGGGTTTCATGACCATGTTGTGGACTGATTTTTCAAGTCCCGCTCACACGACTGGTAATACTGCATCGATTGAAAGTGACAGGACACAGCAGTTGTCAACTATGGTTACAAACTACTTCTCGTCCCATATCGATGTTCTCCCTCACAGGTCATTCCCCTTTGACTATCGGGCCTCTAAACTGGATGCCTGGCCTGAATTGGCACAATATGCCTTACATGAGCTCGCTTGCCCTCCTGCTAGTGTGCTATCGGAAAGAGTCTTCAGTGCTGCTGACTTAATCCTGACAGAAAAAAGGACCCGTCTGTCGACCCAAAATGTTGATGATCTAACCTTCATTAAAATGAACCATGCATGGGTTTCAAAGGATTTTGTCCCACCTTCCCCTGATGACACATAGGTTGCCAGAAAAATGGCTCGCTTTTGTCCTCCTCTTCATCGGACTTCTCCATTTCCTCCATTTGCAGCTGCTGAATGTCCAACATCAACATATGCCATTTTTTAAACCTCCCTAACTGGGCTGCCTCCCCCCCCATGGCCGAGGTCACCACCTAGCGCACACAACTGTGTGAGTGGCATTGCCCTGGACAGGTGGGTGGGCCGACTCTTGGGCGCCAGCACAGGAGTCGGCCAGCACAGGGTCCCCCATAGTGCAATCAAGTGTCTCTGATGGTGGGGTGCACACCCGCCGTCAGACACACCGGCCTACTATGAGGGGCCCGGTGCCAGTATCGACGCCCATGAGTGGGCCCCCCCTTGCTTTGGCAGGGCCCCAGCATTTGCAATATTTACCTCTCCCTGCTCCTCCGCTGTGTTGTCTGGGCTGTCAAATCCTTCCCTGGGACTGCCACTACAAATTTGGTGAACTGATAGATGATGGTTAAGATGTAGCTATGCCCTGTCCTGCTGGCCGGGCTCTAGCTTCAGATGATCAATGGCTTCCATTTCTTATGGACGTCGACTCACAATGAGATGCAGTGGTGGTTTATCATCAGCTTTCACAGTTTTCCTACTCACAGATGTGTGACATTCCTGCCCTCATTTTTAAATGTGCCCTCTCATGCCAATCCAATAGAATCGCCTACAGCCTGTGGCTTCTGTCTTTTGCACTCCAAAGTTACCTGACAGATCATGATAGGCAGTGAGGACCGTGTCTACATCTCTCCCTGTGATCAAAATTTGATGGAGATGACTAACGGTGATGGGATCAACGGTACTGCGATACAGCAACCCTTTCTTCACAAAGAACTGTTTTCGCTGTCTCCACACACAAAGTAATTGAGGGTCAGCATCGCCTCTGAAAATTCTCCCGGGAGTTTTTCCCTTGATTAGTAATTCCTAAATTTCTGCAATCACTCGACTTTTTGTCTGTACTTTTATCCATCTCGTTTCCTCTTGCAGGGAGTCTGGACTGTCTTACTGAGACAGAAATATATATGAAGATTTAAAAATACCCCAACAGTATATACTGGTGTACGCTTCAAAAACATTTCCTTTTTTCTACTTTTTAGATTGTTGTCTAATCCATACTGAGGCTGTGAGTGTCTTTGTCGGTCTCCGGACATAAACACGGAGATTTTAAATGTTTAAACTATGCTATATATACCTGTTATCCGGTGATACTGTACCCTTTCTCAACTTTCTGCAATCTTGTTGAATTCATACTGTGCCTGAGACCATCTGAGTCTGCCTCCTGATTACAGATGAGTGGTCTTTGAGTGGAACTGTTGGCCAAGTTCAAATTCTAGCTGTTTTGGGAGGTGTTTTATCCGTTCGTCGAACTACAACACTTTGATTAAAATTCGGCTGTTCGAGTTTCCATTCGAGAACGTTTCGTTAAACAAAAGTGTATCTTTTTTTCACATTAATAATGGTTTTCAATGATAATAGACAGTTTTAGGGCATAGTAGCGGTGTCTGGTAGCCAGCGGTGTAGTACACCTGTGAAGGAGCAACATCGTGTGTGTTTCTAATAATTTTTTACCGCATTTTGTCCTGAAAATCATTTTGGGCCTAGTAACTGTGTCTGCTACTCAGAAGAGGAGCCCACCCGTGAACCGAGCTATGCCGCCTGTTTATGAAAGAACCAGTTTTTGACTGCATTTAGACCACTTAATACTTTGGGCCTAGTAACTGTGTATGCTACTCAGCAGAGTTGGCCACCCATGAACCAAGCTATGCCGCCTGTTTGTGTAAGAACTGTGTGCTACTCAGCAGAGGAGCCCAGCTGTTAAGCAAGCTACAGCACCTGTGGTTTGGACACTTAAATTTTTCACATTCTTTCTGGAATGCCGTTTAGGCCTAATTCCGGAATTACGGTTGACCTGCACTTACTGGGAAATGCTTGTTCGCGGGGAACAATTGTATTCCCAGATCCCCATCACTAACGGGGTTCAGCGTGTTATCCGCACCGGCAAGCGATACACGCTGGTCCTTTCATTGTAGCACGCGTGCAGCCCTGGACATGTAAGGGCATGATAGACCTTTTATTGGCTGATCTCGCATGCCAGAGCTTCGCGTGTCCCTTTAGTAAGCTGGACGCGGACCGCGGGGGCATGCCTGAGTCTCGTTCGTAAACGGAATTAAGCTTGCAATCTGTGCAGCTTTTTTGTGGAAGGCATGGTTGAGGTTGCCCGTGTTGAGTCCAATTAAGCAGCAGGCTCCACTCCTGGTGGTGCCCTTCTGAACATTCCTTTAAGGTTCAGCTTTGCAACCGTACTGCCCCCGGAAACCAAACACTTTTCCTCACAGTGACATTCTGGTCAAAGAGCGTGATGACTAGTGTTGAGCTTTCCGATACCGCAAGTATCGGGTATCGGCCGATATTTGCCGTATCGGAATTCCGATACTGAGTACCGATACTTTTTTCGTAAATTCCCACGCAGCAATGGCATAAAGTGAGACTAGGGACTTTTTTTTTTTTTTTTTTTTTAAAGTGGTGGAGGAATACAGTGCGGAAGGATACCTACCTTCCGTCATTGTATTCCTGGAGCTGGTAGAGAACGGTAGCATCAGCTGATGCTGCTGTTCTCCACGCAAGATGGACGTGGGACCCTCGTGGACTTCTGCGGATCGGGGTAAGAATATTGGTGTTTTTTTATTTTGATATTTATTCCTCAGGTGACAATGGCTTCGGGGATCAAAGTGACAAGTGACGGTGAGTATGTACTCTATGTTATATGTACTGTATGTCTATATGTATGTATTGTATGTAGTATATATGTATGTTGCATGCATGTAGTATATATGCAGTATATATGTAGTATGAATGTTGCATGCATGTGGTATATATGTAGTATGTATGTAGCATGTATGTAGCATGTATGTAGTATGGAGCATGTATGTAGTATGTATGTTGCATGTATGTAGCATGTAGTGTGTATGTATGTAGCATGTATGTAGTATGTATGTTGCATGTATGTAGCATATAGTGTGTATGTTGCATGTATGTAGCATGTAGTATATACAGTGGGGCAAAAAAGTATTTAGTCAGTCAGCAATAGTGCAAGTTCCACCACTTAAAAAGATGAGAGGCGTCTGTAATTTACATCATAGGTAGACCTCAACTATGGGAGACAAACTGAGAAAAAAAAATCCAGAAAATCACATTGTCTGTTTTTTTTTCATTTTATTTGCATATTATGGTGGAAAATAAGTATTTGGTCAGAAACAAGCAATCAAGATTTCTGGCTCTCACAGACCTGTAACTTCTTCTTTAAGAGTCTCCTCTTTCCTCCACTCATTACCTGTAGTAATGGCACCTGTTTAAACTTGTTATCAGTATAAAAAGACACCTGTGCACACCCTCAAACAGTCTGACTCCAAACTCCACTATGGTGAAGACCAAAGAGCTGTCAAAGGACACCAGAAACAAAATTGTAGCCCTGCACCAGGCTGGGAAAACTGAATCTGCAATAGCCAACCAGCTTGGAGTGAAGAAATCAACTGTGGGAGCAATAATTAGAAAATGGAAGACATACAAGACCACTGATAATCTCCCTCGATCTGGTGCTCCACGCAAAATCCCACCCCGTGGGGTCAGAATGATCACAAGAACGGTGAGCAAAAATCCCAGAACCACGCGGGGGGACCTAGTGAATGAACTGCAGAGAGCTGGGACCAATGTAACAAGGCCTACCATAAGTAACACACTACGCCACCATGGACTCAGATCCTGCAGTGCCAGATGTGTCCCACTGCTTAAGCCTGTACATGTCCGGGCCCGTCTGAAGTTTGCTAGAGAGCATTTGGATGATCCAGAGGAGTTTTGGGAGAATGTCCTATGGTCTGATGAAACCAAACTGGAACTGTTTGGTAGAAACACAACTTGTCGTGTTTGGAGGAAAAAGAATACTGAGTTGCATCCATCAAACACCATACCTACTGTAAAGCATGGTGGTGGAAACATCATGCTTTGGGGCTGTTTCTCTGCAAAGGGGCCAGGACGACTGATCCGGGTACATGAAAGAATGAATGGGGCCATGTATCGTGAGATTTTGAGTGCAAACCTCCTTCCATCAGCAAGGGCATTGATGATGAAACGTGGCTGGGTCTTTCAACATGACAATGATCCAAAGCACACCGCCAGGGCAACGAAGGACTGGCTTCGTAAGAAGCATTTCAAGGTCCTGGAGTGGCCTAGCCAGTCTCCAGATCTCAACCCTATAGAAAACCTTTGGAGGGAGTTGAAAGTCCGTGTTGCCAAGCGAAAAGCCAAAAACATCACTGCTCTAGAGGAGATCTGCATGGAGGAATGGGCCAACATACCAACAACAGTGTGTGGCAACCTTGTGAAGACTTACAGAAAACGTTTGACCTCTGTCATTGCCAACAAAGGATATATCACAAAGTATTGAGATGAAATTTTGTTTCTGACCAAATACTTATTTTCCACCATAATATGCAAATAAAATGAAAAAAAAAACAGACAATGTGATTTTCTGGATTTTTTTTTCTCAGTTTGTCTCCCATAGTTGAGGTCTACCTATGATGTAAATTACAGACGCCTCTCATCTTTTTAAGTGGTGGAACTTGCACTATTGCTGACTGACTAAATACTTTTTTGCCCCACTGTATGTAGTATGTATGTTACATGTAGTATATATAGTATATATGTAGTATGCATGTTGCATGCATGTAGTATATATGTTGTATGTATGTTGCATGCATGTAGTATATATAATAATAATAATAATAATAATAATAATAATAATAATCTTTATTTATATAGCGCCAACATATTCCGCAGCGCTTTACAGTTGAACAGTTTCAAACACAACAGTCATAAGTAACAACGTTAACAATACAATAATTAAAGCAAAATAAGACGACCCTGCTTGTGGAGCTTACAATCTACAATGAGGTGGGGGAGATACAAAGCATAGGTTTGTATTTACAATGATGTATTTACAATGACGGTCCAGCCATCTTCAGGGGGTGGGGGTTAGATGGAGATAGTGAATGGGCTACACACACACAAACATAACATGACTTTGATTACTGAATGTGATAGGCCGCTCTGAACAAATGCGTTTTGAGCGAGCGCCTAAAACTATGCAAATTGTGGATGATCCTAATATCTTGGGGTAGAGCATTCCAGAGGATTGGCGCAGCACGGGAGAAGTCTTGGAGTCGGGAGTGGGAGGTACGGATTAGGGCAGAGGTTAGTTGAAAGTCATTTGCAGAGCGCAGCGGTCGGTTAGGCCGATAGACAGAAATGAGGGAGGAGATGTAAGGGGGTGCCGCACTGTGGAGAGCTTTGTGGGTGAGAACAAGTACTTTGAATTGTACCCTGTAATGAATTGGCAGCCAGTGTAACGACTGGCGAAGAGCGGACTCGTCTGAGTAACGATTAGCCAGATGGACAACCCTGGCTGCTGCATTAAGGATAGACTGGAGAGGGGAGAGTCGAGTGAGAGGGAGGCCAATTAATAGAGCATTACAGTAGTCCAGGCAGGAGTGGATCAGGGCGACAGTGAGAGTTTTTGTTGTTTCCATGGTGAGAAAAGGGCGGATTCTAGAGATGTTCTTTAGGTGTAAGCGGCATGAGTGGGCAAGAGATTGTATATGGGAGGTGAAGGAGAGATCGGAGTCGAACATAACACCCAGACAGCGTGCCTGCTGTCGGGGTGTTATTATGGTGCCACCCACAGAGAGGGAAATGTCAGATTTAGGGAGGTTAGTAGATGGTGGGAGCAGAAGAAGTTCAGTTTTGGAGAGGTTGAGTTTCAGATAGAGAGCAGACATGATGTTGGAGACTGCAGACAGACAGTCAGTGGCGTTCTGTAGTACAGCGGAGGTAAGGTCAGGGGATGATGTGTACAGTTGTGTGTCATCAGCATAAAGATGGTACTGAAAGCCAAATCTGCTGATGGTCTGTCCAATTGGGGCCGTATAGAGAGAGAAGAGAAGGGGGCCAAGGACTGAGCCCTGAGGTACCCCAACAGTGAGGGGAAGAGGAGATGAAGTGGAGCCAGAAAACAGAACACTGAAGGAGCGGTCGGAAAGATAGGAGGAGAACCAGGAAAGAGCAGTGTCCTTAATGCCTAGTGACTGGAGCCTAGAGAGTAGGAGAGGATGGTCAACAGTGTCGAAAGATTCAGAAAGGTCGAGAAGAATGAGCAGAGAGTGGTCACCATTACGTTTTGCTGTCAGAAGGTCATTGGTCACTTTGATGAGTGTAGTTTCTGTCGAATGTAGGGTGTATTATGTATGTAGTATGTATGTAGCATGTATGTAGTATGTATGTTGCATGTATGTAGCATGTAGTATATATGTAGTATGTATGTTACATGTAGTATATATAGTATATATGTAGTATGTATGTAGCATGCATGTAGTATATATGTTGTATGTATGTTGCATGCATGTAGTATATATGTATTATGTATGTAGCATGTATGTAGTATGTATGTTGTATGTATGTAGCATGTAGTATATATGTAGTAAGTATGTTACATGTAGTATATATGTAGTATGCATGTTGCATGCATGTAGTATATATGTTGTATGTATGTTGCATGCATGTAGTATATATGTATTATGTATGTAGTATGTAGCATGTATGTAGTATGTAGCATGTATGTAGCATGTAGTATATATGTAGTATGTATGTTACATGTAGTATATATAGTATATATGTAGTATGCATGTTGCATGCATGTAGTATATATGTTGTATGTATGTTGCATGCATGTAGTATATATGTATTATGTATGTAGCATGTATGTAGTATGTATGTTGTATGTATGTAGCATGTAGTATATATGTAGTAAGTATGTTACATGTAGTATATATGTAGTATGCATGTTGCATGCATGTAGTATATATGTTGTATGTATGTTGCATGCATGTAGTATATATGTATTATGTATGTAGTATGTAGCATGTATGTAGTATGTAGCATGTATGTAGCATGTAGTATATATGTAGTATGTATGTTACATGCAGTATATATAGTATATATGTAGTATGCATGTTGCATGCATGTAGTATATATGTTGTATGTATGTTGCATGCATGTAGTATATATGTATTATGTATGTAGTATGTATGTAGTATGTAGCATGTATGTAGCATGCATGTAGTATGTAGCATGTATGTAGTATGCATGTTGCATGTAGTATATATGTAGTATGTATGTTACATGTAGTATATATGTAGTATGCATGTTGTATGTATGTAGCATGTAAACTTTTTTTTTTTTTTTTTTTACATTCAACACATTAGCCGGATGATGGGACTACTACTGTCCCATCATTGGCTAATGTGTCAATCATTGTCATGGTAGCAGGCATCGCCCGATGGGACTTGTAGTCCCATCGGACGATGCCTGCACAGACCCCCGAAGCCTGCACAGCCCACCGGCAGGCCGGCACAGCCCCCCGGCAGGCCGGCACAGACCACCGGAGCCTGCACAGCTCCCCGGCAGGCCGGCACAGACCACCGGAGCCTGCACAGACCACCGGCAGGCCGGCACAGCCCCCCCGGCAGGCCGGCACAGACCCCCGGAGCCTGCACAGACCACCGGCAGGCCTGCACAGACCACTGGAGCCTGCACAGACCCCCCGGCAGGCCGGCACAGCCCCCCGAAAGGCCCGTACAGACCCCAGAGAGGCTGTACAAGGCAAAAATAGGGACTTGAATGGGACTTCCGGTATCGGAATCTTCGATACCCGATATTTTTTTTAGATCGGCCGATACCATCCGATACGATACTTTTAAGTATCGGACGGTATCGCTCAACACTAGTGATGACATCACGTCTGTACGCCCTCTGCCTAAACAGTCCAAGTGCAGAGAGATGGAAGATGGGGACGACGAGGAGTCCAGAGTACAGGGATTCCCTAGCGTGGAGACTTATTTAATTGTTTTAAAGGTTGGGAGCAATTTTTGGGGAGCACGATACTCTGGAGAATGATATCTGGGGCCCACCATACACTGGAGCATTCCAAAGGTGGACATCAGTCACTGGAGCAGCATTTACAGGGCCCATTATACACTGGAGCATTAGAAATGGGGCTCATTATGTATGGAGCATTATTTTGGCCCATAAGACACTGGAGCTTCATCCATGGTGAACAACATATATTGTAACATTATGTGGAGCTCATCATACACTGTATGGAACATTATATGGGACCAATGATTCTGTATGGAGAAATATATGGGTTTCATTACTCTGTATGGCGCACTATGCGGTAGCCATAATACTGTATGGAGGAATATACTGTCTGTTTTGGGAGCTATTGGAGAATTTTAAATGGATATCAGTCATGTGATGTAAGAAGGGAAGTATTTTTCATTGTACTATACAGCTATTTCTCTGCCTTATCAGAGGATCATGAAATGTGGCATGTGTTAAAGGAGCCCAGTGACACTCTTTGGCCCCGGGCCCACAAAAATCTGGAGCCAGCACTACCCCCCCCCACAACTTTAGCCAAATAACCCCCAGTTTTCAATGCCTAACTAGTATTATAAAGTAAATTAAGGTTGACAAGATTAAGGAATAAGAATTGATGTTTTTGGCATTAAAATGGGCACTCTAGGTGTGTTTCCTGTCCTTCACTCACTGACGACTTTTCTTCCCCATTGACTTACTTTGGGTTTCGTGTTTCAATCGGACTTCGACTTTTCACAATAGTCGGCCGATTTCGTTCGACCCATCTTTTGCGAAAGTCGGTTTTCGTGAAACCCGACTCGCCCCGAAAAAAGGCAAAGTCGCTCATCTCTATTAACAAGCACTGGTATGCCCTCGGGTACCTCGCCAACCATCACCTCTGCTGACATAGTACCTTCTGAGGGCGAGGAGGAAATATACACTCCCAGGTCATCTTCCTCCACACGACCAGGGGGACATGTCTTCTCTGATATTACCGAAGTTTTGGCGTGAGGGCCAAGGACTAAATCATTAGTCTGCTCTCTACAGGGACGTACCCCTTCACCTTGGGAAACACCAGGCAGCACCATGGGGACACCAACTCCTCCCACCTGCCTAGGTATGCCTGCCTGTATAAGCAAGTCCTGCTCCCC
This sequence comes from Dendrobates tinctorius, assembly GCF_039654945.1. Lineage (NCBI taxonomy): Eukaryota > Metazoa > Chordata > Amphibia > Anura > Dendrobatidae > Dendrobates > Dendrobates tinctorius. The sequence goes on along the minus strand of NW_027361690.1, from coordinate 99,282,045 downwards.
AGCAGGGACTCCAAGGCGCATCTTCGCCAAAGCCGCAAATGGACCCTCTAGTTGAGGCAGAGGGTAGGCCTGAGACCCATAATTCCGCTGCAGGTGCTGCTTAAACACATCATTCAGTTCCTCACTCATCTCAGTGAGGGCCAGCAGCAACTGCTCTCTGGTCTGAACTTGGCCCATGGCTCACCAGAGAGAAATGTTATGGTTGGTGATAATGTAATGTCACGTGTGACTGGATACAACGCCTCCAGCAGAGCGAATTTCTATAACATCCGTGAACCTGGATACACCGCCTCCAGCAGGGCGAATTTAAACAGAGTTAAGGGAAACACCGGGGAAACCATTACAATGGAGGGCCCTGCAATAGGAAATGGGGACGTGGAGACCTCCTGCCCTCCCCTGAGTGAGTGTCCCTACACTCCTGATGATCCCTAGGCAGGTTCCGCATCTGGCGTCGAGCTGGATACCTCAAATCCCTAGCTCGCCCTGCACCTATCCCTTTCTAGTGAACTGGATGGTGCAGAAACTAATCCCACAACTGCACTAATACACACACAAGGAAAGTAACAAACAGGGAAAAACACCACTTAGCTTTGCTCTGTTGCTATTGCTCCCAGCAACAGAGTACAACACCAAAGTCCAGCTTCACCCCTGAAGCTCGACACCTGAATTCAGCTCCGCCTGAAGCTATTACACCAGAGCTCCCCTGAGCTGCCAGGAACTCCTCTCTGTAGTTCCTTCCTTCACCAGACTTGGTTGGAAATGAGCAATAAACACCAACCGTGAGTGAGACCACCTGCTACTCCTTTATAGGTAGGAGCCAGGGAATCACACCTGCTTCATAATCATGTGCAATAATACTAGCGGCCACCGGGGGCAACTAAACTAAAGTAACCAGAGTGTAATGATCCTAACGGCTACCAGGGCAAAACTAGAACTAAAACAACCACAGTGTAATGACCCTAATGGCCACCGGGGGCAAAACTAATTTTAAGCCAACAGCTTAGAGGAAAAAAAGGTCACTTGGGCAAAATCTGTCATAATCCAACCTGGATCATGACAATGCCTCGGCACAGCCGGAGAGCTAACTAAGCCTAAAGCAAGAAAGGTGAAACCTAAACTGCCCCGGAGTAGAACCCCAAAGGAATGGATAGCCCCCAACATATATTATCGGTGAGACAAGATGAGGCACAAACACAGGCAGAAAATAGACTGAGCACAAATAGACTGGGGCCCAAACTGGCTAGACAGAAAAGGACAGGAAAGACACTATCTGCAATCACGCAAAACCCCTAAAAAATCCAACACATCTGATGTACAAAAACACTGAATTCTTGCGACCTCTCCCCCACTATATCAGCATTCCGGTGTGAACTGGCAGCAAAGCAAAAGAGACTAATATAACAGGGGACAGAACAAACTGACACAAGCTGTAACATATGGAGCGGGGTCCAGCACTGCCCCAGCAGGGAGCACGCTGAACCCTACAGCAAAGCAGAAAGCAGAAAAAGGCAAAACCAGATCAGATGCAAAGGATTAGCAAATGAACAACTTAACTGAAAAATGCAGGATCAGGCAGGAGACAGCAGACCTCAAAATGCACAGGAAGAAACAATCACCAGCAGCAACTGAGGGAAGCCTGCTCACTTAAATACTCCAAGTCAGTAACCCCTGACTTCCAATCATCGTCGTCAGGTGGCAGACTTCTATCAACCCAGCCAGCTCCACTACCCGCAGTAACCACCAGAGGGAGCCCTGACTTAGAAGTCAGATCAAGAGAGTTCACAACAGCAAACCTTCTTGCCACAGCTCGCATTGATGTGCCATTCTGGATAAGCTGCACTACCTGAGCCAATTGTGTGGGTTGTAGAGTCCGTCTCATGCTACCACAACTGTGAAAGCACAACCAACATTCAAAACTGATGAAAACATCAGCCAGAAAGCATTGGTACTGAGATGTGGTCTGCGGTCTCCACCTGCAGAACCACTCCTTTATTGAGGGTGTCTTGATAATTGCCAATAATTTCCATCTGTTCTCTATTCCACTTGCACAACAGCATGTGAAATTGATTGTCAATCAGTGTTGCTTCCCAAGTGGATAGTTTGATTTCACAGAAGTTTGATTTACTTGGAGTTATATTCTGTTCTTTAAGTGTTCCCTTTATTTTTTTGAGCAGTGTATATATATATATATATATATATATATATAGAGAGAGAGAGAGAGAGAGAGAGAGAGAGAGATACATATACAGTGCTGTGCAAATTAATTGAGACAAAGCATTTTTTAAGTAAAATTGTAAGTTGGTTACCAGTCAGTGATTCAAACAAGTTTTAACTGCTTTGAACAGGCACTCACACCTGTTCAAAGCAGTTAAAACTGGTTTGAATCACTGACTGGTAACCAACTTATGATTTTAATTAAAATAATGCTTTGTCCCAATTAATTTGCACAGCACTGTATATACATACACACACACACACATACAGTTGTGCTCAAAAATTTACATACCCTGCAGAATATTTGCTTTCTTGGCATTTTTTAGAGAATATGAATGATAATACCAAAACTTTTTCTCTACTCATGGTTAGTGGTTGGGTGAAGCCATTTATTGTCAAACTACTGTGTTTTCTCTTTTTAAATCATAATGACAGCCCAAAATATTCAAATGACCCTGATCAAATGTTCACATACCTCATTTCTTAATACCATGTATTGCCCCCTCTAACATCAATGAAAGCTTGAAGTCTTTTGTGGTAGTTGTGGATGAGGTTCTTTATTTTCTCAGATGGTAAAGCTGCCCACTCTTCTTGGCAAAAAGCCTCCAGTTCCTCTAAATTCCTGGGCTGTCTATCATGAACTGCGTGCTTGAGATCTCCCCAGAGTGGCTCAATAATATTGAGGTCAGGAGACTGAGATGGTCACTCCAGAACCTTCACTTTGTTCTGCTGTAGCCAATGAAAGGTCAACTTGGCCTTGTGTTTTGAATCTTTGTCATGTTGGAACGTCCAAGTAAGTCCCATGTGCAGCTTCTGGGCTGATGATTGCAAATTTGCCTCCAGTATTTGCTGATAGCGTGCTACATTCATCTTTTCTTCAACTTTGACCAAGTTTTCTGTGCCTTTGTAGATCACACATCCCCAAGACATCACAGATCCACCTCTGTGCTTTACTGTAGGAATAGTGTTTCTTTCATCATAGGCCTTGTTGACCTCTTTCCAATTGTAAAGTTTATGGTTGTGGCCAAAAAGTTCAATTTTGGTCTCATCACTTCAAATTACCTTGTTCCAGAAGTTTTGAGGCTTGCCTCTGTGCTGTTTTGCAAATTGTATGAGAGATACTTTGTGGCATTTGTGTAATAATAGCTTTTTTCTGGCGACTCGACCATGCAGCCCATTTTTCTTCAAGTGACTCCTTATTGTGCATCTTCAAACAGCCACACTTCTAGCTTTCAGAGAATCCAGTATTTCAGCGGAAGTTATTTTTGGGTTTTTCTTTGCATCCCAAACAATTTTCCTGGCAGTTGTTGACAAAGTTTTGGTTGGTCTACCTGACGGTGGTTTTGTTTTTACAGAGCCCCTGATTTTCCATTTGTTAATCACAGTTTTAATGCTGCTGACTGGCATTATCAATTCCTTGGATACCTTTTTGTATCCTTTCCTGTTTAAAACAGTTCAACTACCTTTTCCCATAGATCTGTTGACAATTCTTTTGCTTTCCCCATGACTCACTATCCAGAAATGTCAGTTGTTGTCTAAAAGTTGCAAGCGTCTGTCTGGATCCCAGAAACTCAACCATCTTTTATGCATAAATACTGATTACAAGCAAACAGGGCACAGGTGAGGATGTTACCTATAGTAGCTATTTAAACCCATTTGTGTCAACTTCTGTGCATGTTATCTGGCCAAAATCATTAGGGTATGTGAACTTTTGATCAGGGTCATTTGGATGTTTTGGGTTGTCATTATTATTTTTATTATTATTTATTTATATGGCACCATTGATTCCATGGTGCTGTACATGAGAAGGGTTTATATACAAATTTCAAATATCGCTTACAGTAAACAAACTAACAATGACAGACTGATACAGAGGGGAGAGGACCCTGCCCTTTCGGGCTTACATGCTATAGGATGGTGGGGAATGAGACAGTAGGTTGGTGGGTTGCAGCAGTTCCGGTGTTGGTTGAGGTGATATCTCCGGTAGTGGTGAGGAGGTAGCGGGGTCATTGCAGGCTGTAGGCTTTCTTGAAGAGGTGGGTTTTCAGGTTCCGTCTGAAGGATCCAAATTTGGTTGATAGTCGGACATGTTGGGGCAAAAAATTCCAGAGCATAGGGGCTATTCAGGAGAAGTCTTGGAGGCGGGTAGGTGAGGAACGAATAAGTGTGGAGGAGAGAAGGAATTCTTGGGAGGACCGGAGATTACTTGAGGGAAGGTATCAGGAGATTAGTTCAGAGACATATGGGGGAGACAGTTTAAAGATGGCCTTGTAGGTCAGTATTAGTAATTTGAACTGTACAGGCTGAGGGAATGGGAGCCAGTGAAGAGATTTGTAGAGGGGAGAAGCGGAGGAGTAGCGAGGAGAGAAACAAATTAGTCGGACAGCAGAGTTAAGAATGCACTGGAGAGGTGCGAGGGTGTTAGCAGGGAGACCACATAAAAGGATGTTGCAGTAGTCGAGGCAGGAGATGATGAGAGCATGCACAAGCATTTTAGTAGATTGAGGGTTGAGGAAAGGACGGATTTTGGAAATATTTTTGAGCTGGAGGCAACAGGAGGTAGAAAGAGCTTGGATGTGCGGTTTGAAGGACAAGGCAGAGTCAAAGGTTACTCCGAGGCAGCGGACCTCCGGTACTGGGGAAAGCATGATGTCATTAATTGTTATATGTAGTTCGGGTAAGGAAGGTCTGTGAGATAGAGGAAAGATGATGAGTTCAGATTTATCCACACTGAGCTTGAGGAAGCGAGAGGAGAAGGAGGATATGGCTGATAGACACTCTGGGATTCTGGTCAGCAGAGTGGTGGCATCTGGGCCAGAGAAGTAGATCTGAGTGTCATCAGCATAAAGGTGGTACTGAAATCCATGGGACTTTATGAGTTGCCCCAGACCAAGTGTATAGATTGAGAAGAGTAGGGGTCCTTAAACAAAGACTTGGGGTACTCCAACAGAGAGAGGGTGGGATTAGGAGGTTAAAGGTGCAGTTGGGTTAAAAGTGCAGTTGGAAGAAAGGAGAAGACCCACTCCTCCACCATGTCTTTTGCCAGGGCGAGGAGTGTGGGTGAAGTGGAGGCAGCCGTAACACAGCGCAGCATGGGAGGCAGTTTCAGAGGGTGTCAACCATGTTTCTGTGAGGCCGAGGAATGCAAGATTGCGAGAGAGAAAGAGGTCATGAATCACATTAAGCTTATTGCAGATGGAGCGGGCATTCCAAAGTGCTCCAGAGAGAGGGAGCAGGGGGATGGGTGTCAATGGCACAGGTTTTAAGTTGGAAAGATTGCGGTAGTTTTTATTAGATAGGGAGCAGTAGGAAGGGGTAGTAATGGGGGGTAGGAGCTGTGGGGTCCGGGATTGGGAGATATGTCTTCAGCAGTGAGGAGAAGCAGAGAAAGGGAGAGCAGATGGGAGGAGAGTGGGCAGCTTGTTTTATGTTTCATTAGGACAGAATTGAGGTTGAGGAGCAGGTCAGCAGAGGAGGTCAGGTGAGGAGGGAAGGGGAGATGATTATTTGGTTAGAGGGTGCAGGGGTTTGGGGATAGCGAAGGAGAGTGAGGATTAAAGGAGCAAACACTGTGAGGGCATATGTAAACATGGTGAAGGAGTAGGTGGATTAATAGAAAAGCTTGATCCAAGAAATAAGAAGTGCTTACTCAGCAAACATACCCAAAAGAGACAGTTACATAGTGTGGGGTCCTGACTCCTGCCGTGACTAACTGCCGTTGTAGTAACTGCATCTTCCAGATACTTTTGCTGCAGTGATACTTATGCTGCAGGGAGACACTTGCCAGACCCCACACACGTACCCCCCTTAGGATACATCTAAATATATAGGACTGAGTAGAGGATCAGGTGAGAGGGATTATGGGAACTGATTTGGGATAAATTAGCAATTGGCTACCATACCAAGGGAGGTTACACAATCAAAGGCACAGGGCCTGGCTACATCCATATGCTAGTAACACCTTGCACCTGTTAACATCTCTAATGGCCCCAACATGGATACACAGCCGTAAGTATTGAGTTGAATGCAACAAATGAATTTAGCGAACATTCAGCATGTACTGTTATATACCATTGTAGCATTAAAGGAAATGTTGCAGTAGACAGCAAGCAGGGATTGTAGCAGAGATTGCACCTGTATGAAGAGAGGAGAGGAGGTGGATGTTAATTATCGGCCATTTTAATAGCTGCATCTTCAAGATACTTTTGCTGTAGTGATACTTATGCTGCAGGGAGACACTTGCCAGACCCCACACACGTACCCCCCTTAGGATACATCTAAATATATAGGACTGAGTAGAGGATCAGGTGAGAGGGATTATGGGAACTGATTTGGGATAAATTAGCAATTGGCTACCATACCAAGGGAGGTTACACAATCAAAGGCACAGGGCCTGGCTACATCCATATGCTAGTAACACCTTGCACCTGTTAACATCTCTAATGGCCCCAACATGGATACACAGCCGTAAGTATTGAGTTGAATGCAACAAATGAATTTAGCGAACATTCAGCATGTACTGTTATATACCATTGTAGCATTAAAGGAAATGTTGCAGTAGACAGCAAGCAGGGATTGTAGCAGAGATTGCACCTGTATGAAGAGAGGAGAGGAGGTGGATGTTAATTATCGGCCATTTTAATAGCTGCATCTTCAAGATACTTTTGCTGTAGTGATACTTATGCTGCAGGGAGACATGTGCCAGACCCCATTATAATTTATAAAGAGAAAGCACAGTAGTTTGACAATAAATGGCTGCACCCAACCACTAACCATGAGTGGGAAAAAAGTTTTGTTGTTATCATTCATATCCTCTGAAAACAGGCCAAGAAAGTCAAAATTCTGCTGGGGTATGTAAACTTTTGAGCACAACTGTATGTATATGTGGGAGGCATGGTGGCTCAGTGGTTAGCACTGCAGCCTTGCAGCACTGTAGTCCTATGTTCAAATCCCACCCAGGACAACATCTTCAGAGAGTTTGTATGTTCTCCCCGTGTTTGTGTGGGTTTCCTCCAGGTACTCCAGTTTCCTCCCACATTCCAAAAGCATACTGATAGGGAATTTAAATTGTGAGCCTCATTGGGGTAAGCATTGATAATGTGTGTAAACTGTAAAGCACTGCAGAATATGTTAGCGCTATATAACAATAAAGATTATGAAAGATTATTACCGTATTTTTCGGACTATAAGACGCACCAGACCATAAGACGCACACCAATTTTCAGAAGGAAAATAGGGAAAAAAATAATAATGAGTCAAATGGGGGTCCGTCTTACAGTCCGAATTCAGCTTACCTGGGAAGGGATCAGGCACAGGTGGAGAAGTGGTCACAGTGGTCATTTAGTGGTCCAGGCTGGGGCGGTGGCGGTGGCTCTGTGCTGGGGCAGGTTGGTTGTGCTGGGGCAGGTTGGTTGTGCTGGGGCAGCTGGGCTGTGCTGGGGCAGGTTGGTTGTGCCCGGGCAGCTGGGCTGTGCTGGGGCAGGTGGGCTGTGCTGGGCTGGGGCAGCTTTTCTGCGACAGGTGGGCTGTGCTGGGGCAGCTTTTCTGCGACAGGTGGGCTGTGCTGGGCTGGGGCAGGTGGGCTGGGCTGGGGCACTTGGGCTCTGTGGGGTGAGGGTGGCGGCAGGCTGTGCTCCGGTGCAGGGGCGGCGACTCCGCTGGCATTTCCTTGAAGCCCGGAGGCCCCCGCACATCCGTTGCTGGCTGGGACGAGATTTGAACCTGCGCATGCGCCGTCCCTGGACCGGCGGCCATCTTCCCGGCGTCCATGTTCCCGGAGGCCACCGCAACATGGCAGCAGCTAGCAACGGGGGCCTCCGGGCTTCAAGGAAATGCTGGCAGAGCCCCCCACGGAGCACAGAGAGCCGCTACCCCTGCACCGGAGCACAGCCCGCTGCCACCACCGCAGCACAGAGCCCCGCGGCACCCGCACCAGCCAGTGATGGACGGATGTAAGTATATTGCGACCATAAGACGCACCCCCCACTTTCCCCAAAAATTTTGGGGGAAAAAAGTGCACCTTATGGTCCGAAAAATACGGTATATACAGCTCTGGAAAAAAATAAGAGACCACTGCACAGTTTTATAAAAATCAGCTTCTCGACATGTCTGACAGTCATTCCATTCCAGAGTCAGTTGAATTCCAACCAGCGGACACCTCATTCTACTTAATGTGCTTCTGATTAGGTGATCACCTGAACCAAATCTTATTTAATGAAGGAAAGTATAAAAAAAACCCTGCTGTGGTGTTCACAATCCTCTTGCAAAAGGACAAGCTGTATGGCAAAACAAGTGCTAGTAATATCCCAAAAGTAATAGGAATGAAAAAATAACTTTTAACCATGCCAAAGGAGTTGAAAAGAAAAGCCTTGAGTGAGGAAATGAAGGGCTCAATTCTTGCTTTACTAGCAGAGGGATACAGTTAGCGTCATGTTGCATCCATCCATGTTGCCTCCATGTTGTCATTTATAAGATGGCAGTCCATTACAACAAGGTCTAGCAGCAGAGATTGGGGACAACAAAGCTACAGATCAGCAGAGGGTGAAAACGACTCTCCAATTACTGGGATGACCATCATCTTATTCGAATGGCAACTGGCAGCTGGGGTGAAGTGCACGGCAAGACCAGTTAGTATCAGGCTTCTAGAGGCAGGGCTCAAGTCATGTAGAGCTAGAAAAAAGCCTTTAATCAATGAGAAGCAAAGGAGAGCCAGGCTGAAGTTTGCCAAAGACCTTAAGGATTGAACCACAGAATACTGGAGTAAGGTAATCTTCTCTGACGAGCCTAATTTTCAGCTTTGCCCAACACCTGGTCGTCTAATGGTTAGACGGAGACCTGGAGAGGCATACACGCTACATTGTGTTGCACCCACTGTGAAATTTGGTGGAGGATCGGTGATGATCTGGGTATGCTTCAGCAAGGCTGGAATTGGGCAGGTTAATCTTTGAGAAGGACATATGAATCAAGCCGCATACAAGGTTTTCTTAGAAAAACAGTTGATTCCTTCTGCTCAGGCAATGTTCCCCAACTCTGGGGACTGTTTTTTCCAGCAGTACAATGCGCCATGCCACACAGCTAGGTCAATCAATGTTTGGATGAAGGACCACCACATCAAATCCATGTCTTGGCAAGCCCAATCTCCAGACCTGAACCCCATTGAAAACCTATGGAATGTAATCAAGAGTAAGATGTATAGTCACAAGCCATCAGAAAAAGAAGAACTGCTTAAGTTTTTGCACCAGGAGTGGTGTAAGGGGGTGATCAGGACCCGTGTCATCGGTCAGAAATACGCTCTGGAGCCTGAACTATCGGGGCTGTCATCACTGCTGCAGGGGGTGACTTGGCTTGCCTGGGCGGGGAGAGCTCGAGCACCTGACAGAAAGGGGTGTTGGGAGACTTAAAAGGAGTGGATTGCGGGAAGGAGAGGTGCTTGGCGAGAAGGTGACTACAGAGCAGGACGAAGGTTGACTCCCTCTCCTCAACTACCTCCACTGACGTCAGCCCTTTACAGACTGTCCTCCTTTTATACCCTTTACCCAGTGCCCCTCCACGAAGGAGACACGTAATGGGTAGTGCAGCAGACGTACCAACCTTTCCTGAATGTTGTGATTCTGTTCGAGGCCTTGTCACCCCTGCGGCCTGTACGGTATTGTGCTCCCAGTGTACTACGTCACACTTTAGGAACCCACAGAAGGAACGGTCCCCCCTCTCCAACAGACCCAAGTTCAATGGAAGACCAACAGATCTGGATGACAGTGCATCTCGTTTCTACACAGCAGAGACAGAGATTTTGTTCACGGACTGCAATGCCGTCGGGAGCTATTCCAACCACTCCCGAACAAAACCTCCAATTGATAATTCATTACCTTCATTTTTTTCCTTCTTGGGTGGCAAAAAGAGAAAATGGGAGTACTAAATCCACCAAAGAATTTTTAAAAATACATTGATTTTTATTATTAATCTCACATAGAAGAGATACCAAAATACATAGAGACAATTTCATAACATGATAGAGTAATCAATACAAGATCCAAGGTGCAGGAAAAAAGTGCAGAAGTTCTGAGGTCTCAGCCCCCTGACGAAGCCTACTCGACACGCACGTAGGGGCTTGCTGTGTGGTGTGCCGTGCATCCATGGGTAAGATACTCTGAACGCTGGGTGATCAATTGTAGTCTTTATGGGGTTACTACTGCTACTATGCTTTAATAACTGAACACTTCTTCTTGGGACCTCCATTAACCCCTTTACCCCCAAGGGTGGTTTGCACGTTCATGACCGGGCCAATTTTTACAATTCTGACCACTGTCCCTTTATGAGGTAATAACTCTGAAACGCTTCCATGGATCCCGGTGATTCTGACAATGTTTTCTCATGACATATTGTACTTCATGTTAGTGGTAAAATTTCTTTCATATAACTTACATTTATTTGTGAAGAAAACAGAAATTTGGGGAAAATTTTGAAAATTTCGCAATTTTTCAAATTTGAATTTTTATGCCCTTAAATCACAGAGATACAGCACACAAAAAACTTAATAAGTAACATTTCCCACATGTTTACTTTACATCAGCACAATTTTGGAACCAAAATTTTTTTTTGTTAGGAAGTTACAAGGGTTAAAAGTTGACCAGCGATTTCTATTTTTACAACACCATTTTATTTTTACGGACCACATCACATTTGAAGCCACTTTGAGGGGTCTATATGATAGAAAATACCCAAAAGTGACACCATTCTAAAAACTGCACCCCTCAAGGTGCTCAAAACCACATTCAAGAAGTTTATTAACCCTTCAGGTGCTTCACAGGAATTTTTTGAATATTTAAAAAAATGAACATTTAACTTTTTTTCACAAAAAAAATATTTCAGATTCAATTTTTTTTATTTTACCAAGGGTAAAAGGAGAAATTGGACTGGAAAAGTTATTGTGCAATTTGTCCTGAGTACGCTGATACCTGATATGTGGGGGGAACCACTGTTTCGGCGCATGGCAGAGCTCAGAAGGGAAGGAGCGCCGTTTGACTTTTTCAATGCAAAATGTACTTAAACAGTGGAAACCCCCCACAAGTCACCCCATTTTGGAAACTAGACCCCCCAAGGAACTTATCTAGATATGTGGTGAGAACTTTGAACCCACAAGGGCTTCACAGAAGTTTATAACGTACAGAGGTACAATTAAAAAATCATATTTTTTCCACAAAAATGATCTTTTCACCCCCAATTTTTATTTTCCCAAGGGTAACAGGAGCCTAAAAGTTATTGTGCAATTTGTCCTGAGTACGCTGATACCTTATATGTGGGTGTAAATGACTATTTGGGCGCATGGCAGAGCTCGGAAGGGAAGCAGCGCCATTTGACTTTTTTGGCTGGAATTGAGATCGGACACCATGTCGCGTTTGGAAAGCCCCTGATGTACCAAAGAAGTGAAAACCCCCACAAATGACACCATTTTGGAAACTAGACCCCCCCAAGGAACTTATCTAGATGTTTGGTGAGAACTTTGAACCCCCAAGGGCTTCACAGAAGTTTATAACGTACAGCCGTACAATTATAAAATCATATTTGTTCCGCAAAAATGATCTTTTCACCCTCAATTCTTACTTTCCCAAGGGTAACAGGACACTAAAAGTTATTGTGCAATTTGTCCTGAGTATGATGATACTCCATATGTAGGGGTAAACCACTATTTGGGCACATGGCAGAGCTCGGAAGGGAAGCAGCGCCATTTGACTTTTTTGGCTTGAATTGAGATCGGACACCATGTCGCGTTTGGAAAGCCCCTGATGTATCTAAACAGTGGAATCCCCCCACAAGTGACCCCATTTTGGAAACTAGACCCCCTAAGGAACTTATCTAGATGTGTGGTTAGCACTTTGAGCTCCCCCAGTGCTTCACAGAAGTTTATAACGCCCGGGCGTGAAAATAAAAAAATTGTATTTTTTCCACAAATGTGATTATTTAGTCCCCATTTTTTTATTTTCCCAAGGGTACCAGGAGAAAATGGACCCCAAAAGTTGTTGTCCAATTTGTCCTGAGTACCCTAATAACCCACATGTGGGAGAAAACTACTGTATGGGCACACATCGGGGCTCGGAAGGGAAGTAGTGATGTTTTGGAATGCAGACTTTGATGGAATGGTCTGCGGGTGTCATGTTGCCTTTGGAGAGCCCCTGATGTACCTAAACAGTGGAATCCCCCCACAAGTGACACCATTTTGGAAACTAGACCCCCTAAGGACCTTATCTAGATGTGTGGTGAGCACTTTGAACCCCCAAGGGCTTCACAGAAGTTTATAATGCCCGGGCGTGAAAATAAAAAAATCGTATTTTTTCCACAAACATGATCATTTAGTCCCCAATTTTTTTATTTTCCCAAGAGTACCAGGAGAAATTGGACCCCAAAAGTTGTTGTCCAATCTGTCCTGAGTACCCTGATACCCCATATGTGGGAGAAAACAACTGTATGGGCCCACGTCGGGGCTCGGAAGGGAAGTAGTGACGTTTTGGAATGCAGGCTTTGATGGAATGGTCTGCGGGTGTCATGTTGCCTTTGGAGAGCCCCTAATGTACCTAAACAGTGGAAACACCCCACAAATGACAACATTTTGGAAAATAGACCCCCTAAGGAACTTAGCTAGGTGTGTGGTGAGCACTTTGAACTCCCCCATTGCTTCACAGAAGTTTATAACGCCCGGGCGTGAAAATAAAAAAATCGTATTTTTTCCACAAACGTGATCATTTAGTCCCCATTTTTTTATTTTCCCAAGGGTACCAGGAGAAAATGGACCCAAAAAGTTGTTGTCCAATTTGTCCTGAGTACACTGATACCCCATATGTGGGAGAAAACTACTGTATGGGCACACGTCGGGACCCGGAAGGGAAATAGTGAGGTTTTGGAATGCAAAATTTGATGGAATGGTCTGCGGGTGTCATGTTGCCTTTGGAGAGCTCCTGATGTACCTAAACAGTGGAAACCCCCAAAAATGACACCAATTTGGAAACTAAACCCCCTAAGGAACTTATATAGATGTGTGGTGAGCACTTTGAACCCCCAAGGGCTTCACAGAAGTTTATAATGCCTGGGCGTGAAAATAAAAAAGTCGTATTTTTTTCCCACAAAATTGATATTTTTGCCCCCAATTTTTTATTTTCCTAAGGGCAACAGGAGAAATAGGACCCCAAAAGTTGTTTTGCAATTTGTCCTGAGTAGGCTGATACCCCATATGTGGGGGTAAAACACAGTTTGGGCGCATGGCAAAGCTTGGAAGGGAAGGAGCACCATTTGACTTTTTCAACGCAGAATTGGCTGGAATTGAGATCAGACGCCATGTTAGAGTTACTGCTAACAAGAAAAAGAATCGCACACGAGCCCCCTGTAATAATTATGACCGTCCTATAGTTAGTTTTTCTACCATGTACAGTCCACAATTCAATAAGATAACGGACATTGTCAAAAAATATTTACCTATTTTACACAATGATAATAAACTTGGTCAAATTCTGGACAATACCCAGATACGATACATAGCCAGGAAAGCTCCTGCTTTGAGCGATATCTTATCCCCCAGTCTTTTTATCAGTAATAGGAGAACTAAAAATAATACTTGGTTGTCATATAAAGGCTTTTCCAAATGTGGACATCATCCCTGTAAAGTCTGCAACTATGTGGTTAAAACCAGCAGATTCACTTCTAGTGTTACTGGCATATCATACCCTATTCAGTCTCACATAAATTGTAATTCAGAAGGAGTAATATATGTTATTGAATGCGTTTTTTGTAACCTACAATATGTAGGCTGTACAATAGGACCTCTTAAAAAGAGAATTAGGAAACACTTGTCAGAAGCTACTAGCAACAATTATAATATCTCAGCAGTTTCTTATCATTGTAAAACTGTTCATGGAGGTAATACTGATAGTCTCAAAATTATAGCAATAGAGAAAGTCTATAGATCTACTAGGGGAGGTGATTTCAGGAGAAAATTATTAAATCGTGAATCCTTTTGGATTTTTAAATTAAATACAAGAGTACCATTAGGTCTGAACAAACGACTTGATTTAATATTGCAATTAGATTGATATTTTCTTCTGTATATTTACATTCTACTAAGTCCTATTCAATTCTGGTTATTCTGATAATTTTTGTGATTGTTATTATATTCTTATGATATCTTTTTATTAGTTTTTTCTTTTTTTTTCCTGTTTTTCCGACTAGTTTTTGTTTCAGCTCCACATTAGGCTGAGTGTTTGCAAGAGTTAACTGGTAGGGATACTCCCTATTTTCATTAATTCTTTTGTCCAACACCTGTGATTTACTAGTTTTTGTACTATTTGTAGTCGTCAGTATTGGTCTAGTGTGAACCATGAGTAAGACCCTCTAGGTCGAAACGCATTGGTTGGAGACCACCAGAGACCCCATCTGCCTGTATGTCCTTATCCACACTTTTTTCTGTTCGATTTTAAGAATTTACAATAAATGATGTATTTTTAACTGAAGTCCAGCGCTGGAGATTCCATCCTTTATGTTGCGTTTAGAGAGCACCTGATGTGCCCAAACAGTGGAAACCCCCCAATTCTAACTCCAGCCCTAAACCCAACACACCCCTAACCCTAATCTCAGCCCTAACCCTAGCCCTAGCCCTAACCCTAGCCCTAACCCTAGCTCTAACCCTAGCCCTAATTCGAAAATGGAAATAAATACATTTTTTTAATTTTATTATTTTTCCCTTACTAAGGGGGTGATAACGGGAGGTTTGATTTACTATTTATGGCGGGTTTTTATATTTGGCAGCTGTCACACGCTAAAAGACGCTTTTTATTGTAAGAATAGTTTAAGCATCACCACATATTGAGAGCTATAATTTTTCCGTATTTTGACCCACTAAGTCATTTGAGGTCTTATTTTTTGCGGGACGAGTTGACGTTTTTATTGGTATCATGTTCGGGCATGTGACATTTTTTGATCGCTTTTTATTCCGATTTTTGGGACGCAGAATGAACAAAAACCAGCGTTTCATGAATTTCTTTTGGGGGGTGCGTTTACACCGTTCCACATGCTGTAAAATTGATAAAGCTGTTTTATTCTTCGGGTCAGTATGGTTACAGCGTACCTCATTTATGTCTTTTTTTATGTTTTGGCACTTTTATGCAATAAAAACAATTTTATACAAAAAATAATTATTTTTGTATCGCTTTATTCTGCGAGCTATAACTTTTTTCCTTTTTCTCTGATGATGCTGTGTGGTGGCTTTTTTTGCTGGACAAGATGACGTATTCAGTGGTACCATGGATATTTATATGCGTCTTTTTGATCACGCGTTATTGCACTTTTTATTCGGCAGTATGATAATAATTAGAGTTGAGCGAAACGGGTCGAAAAATTTCAAAAGTCGCCGACTTTTGGCAAAGTTGGGTTTCATGAAACGAAACCCGACCCTAGGATGAGGTCGGCCACGAGGTCGGCGACTTACACGCCAAAGTCGCGTTTCAAAAGTTTGTTTTGCGCTCTTTTTCAGCCAATCAGGATCCACGGACACTGTGGGCAACGTGATGACATAGGCAGGGGTCACCACCATCTTTCAGAAGGGCATGCAAGTGATTGGCTTGCTTTGGTGGGCGTCACAGGGGGTATAAAAGGGCATGCACGCCGACCGCCATCTTACTTCTGCCGATCTCAGTATAGGGAGAGGTTGCTGCTGATTCTGTAGGGAGAGCGTTAGGCAGGGAAGAAGACAAAAAAACTGCTTCTGCTGCTAGCGATTTGGCCTGCACAACACACCAGTCACTGTGTGTGCAGTGCAAGGGGAGGCTATATAGTGGTGTATCAGTGGTGTTGGTTGTTGGGCTGCCTTCTAAGGCTTCCTGACATTCCTGCATTGCTGTTTACCCACTGCTCCGCAAACTGCTTTTTTAAAAGCAATCCCAATTTTTTTTTTTGTCCTGCTGAGAAGAAAAAAAACTGCTTCTGCTGCTTGCTATTTGGCCTGCACAACACACCAGTCACTGTGTGTGCAGTGCAAGGGGAGGCTATATTGTGGTGTATCAGTGGTGTTGGTTGTTGGGCTGCCTTTTAAGGCTTCCTGACAGGCTGGCATTGCTGTTTACCCACTGCTCTGCAAACTGCTTTTTTAAAAGCAATCCAATCTCCCTTATCCTCTAGTCACTTTGGTCACAGCTGTGCCATCGAGCCTGTCACATAGCGCTCAGATATTCATTGGGCCTCACACAATCCAAAAGTGTCCAGTGTCCAAAAGTGTGTGCAGAGATTCAAAATCTCCCTTATCCTCTAGTCACTTTGGTCACAGCTGTGCCATCGAGCCTGTCACATAGCGCTCAGATATTCATTGGGCCTCACACAATCCAAAAGTGTCCAGTGTCCAAAAGTGTGTGCAGAGATTCAAAATCTCCCTTATCCTCTAGTCACTTTGGTCACAGCTGTGCCATCGAGCCTGTCACATAGCGCTCAGATATTCATTGGGCCTCACACAATCCAAAAGTGTCCAGTGTCCAAAAGTGTGTGCAGAGATTCAAAATCTCCCTTATCCTCTAGTCACTTTGGTCACAGCTGTGCCATCGAGCCTGTCACATAGCGCTCAGATATTCATTGGGCCTCACACAATCCAAAAGTGTCCAGTGTCCAAAAGTGTGTGCAGAGATTCAAAATCTCCCTTATCCTCTAGTCACTTTGATCACAGCTGTGCCATCGAGCCTGTCACATAGCGCTCAGATATTCATTGGGCCTCACACAATCCAAAAGTGTCCAGTGTCCAAAAGTGTGTGCAGAGATTCAAAATCTCCCTTATCCTCTAGTCACTTTGGTCACAGCTGTGCCATCGAGCCTGTCACATAGCGCTCAGATATTCATTGGGCCTCACACAATCCAAAAGTGTCCAGTGTCCAAAAGTGTGTGCAGAGATTCAAAATCTCCCTTATCCTCTAGTCACTTTGGTCACAGCTGTGCCATCGAGCCTGTCACATAGCGCTCAGATATTCATTGGGCCTCACACAATCCAAAAGTGTCCAGTGTCCAAAAGTGTGTGCAGAGATTCAAAATCTCCCTTATCCTCTAGTCACTTTGGTCACAGCTGTGCCATCGAGACTGTCACATAGCGCTTAGATATTCATTGGGCCTCACACAATCCAAAAGTGTCCAGTGTCCAAAAGTGTGTGCAGAGATTCAAAATCTCCCTTATCCTCTAGTCACTTTGGTCACAGCTGTGCCATCGAGCCTGTCACATAGCGCTCAGATATTCATTGGGCCTCACACAATCCAAAAGTGTCCAGTGTCCACTAGTGTCTGCAGAAATTCAAAATCTCCCCTGTCCTATAGACACCTTGTACCTTGTTTTACATTACTATATAGTTTGTTGGATTTTGTCTACATTTCTACCAAAAATGAGGAAGGCTGGTGGAAGAGGCCGTGGAATTGGGCGGGGGTTGGCAGCTGGTAATGATGGTGTTGGTGGTGGATCTGATGGTAGTGGCAAGAGTAAAATAGGACCGAATGCAGGAGGTGTTGAGCCTGCGTCATCGTCTGGCTACATAAGGCCTCGAACGCTTAGTTTTCTAGGAGTTGGCAAACCACTTTTAAAGCCAGAGCATCAGGAAAAAGTTTTGTCTTACATTGCTGACTCAGCCTCCAGCTCTATCGCCTCCTCTTCTTCAGTTGTAAAAAGTAAAAGCACTGAGTCGTCATTGGAGGCTCATGTTCATGAACCACACCTTTCCTTGTGTCCTTCACCCCAACCAAGATTGAAGGATGACACAGGCCATACTACTGATTACTCCATAGAGCTGTTTTCACATACCATGCCTGGATTATCAAGTGAAATGGTGAATTACCCAGGCCAAGATGAATCTGACATGGAGTGCACTGATGCACAGCCGCTGATGGATGATTCTGCTGGTACATTCACTCAGAGCACTACATTGTCCTCGCAGTGTACAGAGCCAGATTCTGACCCTGATGAGACTCAGGTGCCCCTTCCCGCACACTATACCACCATACACGGTGACACAGAGGAAGGTGCACATGACATAGAAGAGGAGGTGATGGATGACCCAGTTGTTGACCCAGATTGGCATCCATTGGGGGAAGAGGATGCTGCTTCCAATAGCTCAGATGAGGAGCATCCACAGCAGACATCGACATCGCAACAGCTGTTATCTGGCAGGCCCGGAGCACTCCAAAGACAGGTTCCAAACATCAAAAGAGTTGCTGGACAGCTTGTCCAGAGGGTCAAAAGATCACAGCGTGCTAGGCCGCAAAATGTCTGCCAAAGTAGGAAGAGTGCAGTGTGGCACTTTTTTGAACAAAATCCTCATGATCAGGCCAAGGTTATCTGTAAGAAGTGCGCAAAGACCTTTAGCCGAGGGAAAAATCTGAAAAATTTGAATACCAGTTGCATGCTTAGACATTTAACCAGCATGCACTTGCAAGCGTGGACACAACACCAAACCTCAAGTGCCACATGTGCAACTGATCACAACGAAGGTAGTCAGCAACGCTACATTGTTTCCCCCACTGTAAGCCCACCGGTTAGCACAGCAGCAAATGTTGAGGTGTCGTTGCAAGGCCACAGCAGTCAGGGAATCCCACTGTTATATCAACGAAAGACTGATTCTAGGCCATCAGAAAGAACACCAACTCCATCACCATCATCAACCCTCTCTCAGTCCGCCCTGTCCACTGCTACTTCCACCATATGCAGCTCTCAAGTCCAGCTCACCCTCCCAGACACTATGAGTAGGTCAAGAAAGTACTCAGTCTCTCATCCGCGTACACTGGGTTTGAACGCCCACATTGCCAAACTAATCTCGTTTGAGATGATGCCCTTTCGGTTGGTGGAAAGCACAGCTTTCCGCGAACTCATGGCCTATGCAGTACCACGCTATGGCCTACCCAGTCGCCACTTCTTCTCTTGCAAAGCCATCCCAGCCCTCCACCATCATGTGAAAGACCGCATTGTCCATGCACTCAAGCAGTCAGTGAACGGAAAGGTGCACCTCACAACTGATGCATGGTCCAGTCGGCATGGCCAGGGCTGTTACGTGTCCATCACTGCGCACTGGGTTAATATGGTGGATGCAGGGTCCACAGGGGACAGCGGTGGTGGGACAGTGCTGCCTAGCCCACGGTATAGGAAACAGTTGGCTGTAGGCGTTCGACCCTCCTCCTCCTCCTCCAGAAGCGAAAGCTCGTCCACAGAGCGCAGTCGTACGAGCACTCCATCTGCAGCTGCCACTGTTGCACACGATGTGTCCCCCTATCGAGCAGCTAGTGGAAAGCGTCAGCAGGCTGTGTTGCAGATGATGTGTTTGGGCAACAGACACACCGCCGAGGTGCTGGCCGAGTACTTGAAGCGACAAACTGAGTCATGGCTGGGCAGTGTACATCTTGAGGCAGGCAAGGTAGTTAGTGATAACGGCCGTAATTTTGTGGCAGCCATAGCCCTTTCAAAACTCAGCCATATACCTTGCTTGGCTCACACCTTGAACCTGGTGGTGCAGTGCTTCCGAAAAAATTATCCGGAGTTAACAGCCCTGCTCCATAAGGTGCGAAGACTGTGCGCGCACATCCGCCGGTCGCCTGTACACTCCGTTCGTATGCAGAAGCTGCAGCGATTGCTCCACCTTCCCAACCACCGCCTCATTATCGACATTGCAACAAGGTGGAACTCCACCCTGCACATGGTGGAGCGGCTGTGCGAGCAGAGGCAGGCCATAATGCATTTGTGGGAGGATACACGGCCAGGCACTTTGAGATCAGACATGGAGTTGACAGGTGTGCAGTGGTCGAAGCTGAAAGACATCTGTAAAGTCCTTCAGTGTTTTGAGGAATGCACACGGCTGGTAAGCGCAGACGACGCCATCCTAAGCATGAGCATCCCACTTATGCGTCTGCTCATGCAAACTTTGACGCACCTTAAGGAGCAGGCGTCTGCAGCCAATGTTGATGAGGAGGAAGAGGAGGAGGGAATCCTTGATGACATTCAGCCATTGTCTGCTCAGGGACCTCTCCTGGACGAGGTGGAGGAAGAAGAGGAGGAGGAGAAGGATGATGGGGATGATTACTTAGGGGAGGAGGATGCATCTCGTGGGGCAAGTGAAAATGTTGGCATGGCAAGGTCTGGTACAGGGTTTGTGCGTGACTGGAGGGATGTGGATTTGCCAGAAAGTGCTCCTCCAACCAGCACTCGCAGTGCATCATTGACACCGGGAACATTGGCCCACATGTCAGATTATGCCTTGCAGATCCTAAAAAGGGACCCACGCATTGCCAAAATGATGAACGATGACGACTACTGGTTGGCCAGCATCCTGGATCCACGCTATAAAGGCAAATTACAAAACATCATGCCACAGGAGAACCTTGACCTAATATTGGCTAATAAACAAGCAACTCTGGTAAATCGGTTGCTTGAGGCATTCCCAGCACACAGCAGCGGTGATGGTTCTCACACGAGCCGTACGGGCCGGGGGCAGCTTGGCAGAGGTGTTCGTGGTGCACACAGCAGAAGTGGCGTTGGAGACAGGGGTTTCATGACAATGTTGTGGACTGATTTTTCAAGTACCGCTCACACAACTGGTAATACTGCATCCATGGAAAGTGACAGGAGACAGCAGTTGTCAACTATGGTTACAAACTACTTTTCCTCCCATATCGATGTTCTCCCACACAGGTCATTCCCCTTTGACTATTGGGCCGCTAAACTGGACACCTGGCCTGAATTGGCACAATATGCCTTACAGGAGCTCGCTTGCCCAGCTGCAAGCGTGCTATCGGAAAGAGTCTTCAGTGCAGCTGGATCAATCCTGACAGAAAAAAGGACCCGTCTGTCAACCCAAAATGTGGATGATCTAACCTTCATTAAAATGAACCACGCATGGGTTTCCAAGGATTTTGTCCCACCTTCCTCTGATGACACATAGGGTGACAGAAAAATGGCTTGCTTTGGTCCACCTCTTCCTGGGACTTGACCTATTTCACCTTTTGCATCAGCTGAATGTCCAACATCAACATATGCCACTTTCTAAAACTCCCTAACTGTGCTGCCTCCCCCCCCATGGCCGGAGTCACCACCTAGCGCACGACACCGTGCGAGTGCCGTTGCCCTGGACAGGTGGGTAGGCCGACTCTTGGGCGCGGGCACTGGTACAGGGTCCTTCATAGTGCAATCAAGTGTCTCTGACGGTGGTGGTGCACACCCGCCGTCAGACACACCGCCGTACTATGAGGGGCCCAGTGCCAGTACCGACGCCCACGAGTGGGCCCCCCTTGCTTGGGCAGGGCCCCAGCATTTGCAATCTTTACTTCTCCCTGCTCCTCCGCTGTGTAGTCTGGGCCGTCAAATCCATACTGTGCCTGACACCGTCTGAGCCTGCCTCCTGATGTATAGACATATATTTTGAATGTGTACGCTATCCATACATGTTATCCGGGGAAACGGTACCCTTTCTAACCTTTGTGCAATCACGTGCAATCCATACTGGGCCTAACACCGTCTGAGCCTGCCTCCTGAGAAATATATTTTGAATGTGTACGCTATCCATACATGTTATCCGGGGATACGGTACCCTTTCTAACCTTTGTGCAATCACGTGCAATCCATACTGGGCCTAACACCGTCTGAGCCTGCCTCCTGAGACATATATTTTGAATGTGTACGCTATCCATACATGTTATCCGGGGAAACGGTACCCTTTCTAACCTTTGTGCAATCACGTGCAATCCATACTGGGCCTAACACCGTCTGAGCCTGCCTCCTGAGAAATATATTTTGAATGTGTACGCTATCCATACATGTTATCCGGGGATACGGTACCCTTTCTATCCTTTGTGCAATCACGTGCAATCCATACTGGGCCTAACACCGTCTGAGCCTGCCTCCTGAGACATATATTTTGAATGTGTACGCTATCCATACATGTTATCCGGGGATACGGTACCCTTTCTAACCTTTGTGCAATCACGTGCAATCCATACTGGGCCTAATATCGTCTGAGCCTGCCTCCTGAGACATATATTTTGAATGTGTACGCTATCCATACATGTTATCCGGGGATACGGTACCCTTTCTAACCTTTGTGCAATCACGTGCAATCCATACTGGGCCTAACACCGTCTGAGCCTGCCTCCTGAGACATATATTTTGAATGTGTACGCTATCCATACATGTTATCCGGGGATACGGTACCCTTTCTAACCTTTGTGCAATCACGTGCAATCCATACTGGGCCTAACACCGTCTGAGCCTGCCTCCTGAGACATATATTTTGAATGTGTACGCTATCCATACATGTTATCCGGGGATACGGTAACCTTTCTAACCTTTGTGCAATCACGTGCAATCCATACTGGGCCTAACACCGTCTGAGCCTGCCTCCTGAGACATATATTTTGAATGTGTACGCTATCCATACATGTTATCCGGGGAAACGGTACCCTTTCTAACCTTTGTGCAATAACGTGCAATCCATACTGGGCCTAACACCGTCTGAGCCTGCCTCCTGATGTATAGACATATATTTTGAATGTGTACGCTATCCATACATGTTATCTGGGGATACGGTACCCTTTCTCACCTTTGTGCAATCACGTGTAATCCATACTGGGCGTGAGAACGGCTGGCGAGCTGTTAAGCAAGCTACAGCACCTGTGGTTTGCACACGTAAGTTTTTCATTTTTTCAGGAATGACGGGTAGGCCTAATTCCGGAACTGCGGTTGACCTGCACTTACTGGGAAATCATTGTTCGCGGGTAATAATTGTAATCAGTGATCCCCATCACTAACGTTGTTCAGCGGGTTATCTGCACCTGTAAGCGACAAACGCTGGCCTTTTCAGTGTAGCGCACATGCAGCCACGGACATGTAAGGGCATGACACACCAGTTATTGGCCAATCTCATGTGCCAGAGCCTCACGTGTCCCTCTAGTAAGCCGGACTCGGACCGCGGGGCATGACGGAGTCTCGTTCGTTAACGGAATTAAGCTTGCAATGTGTGCATCTGTTCTGTAGCTGGCATGGTTGAGGGTTCCTAGGTGGAGTCGAGTTTAACCGTAGGCTCCACTCCTGGTGGTGCCCTTCTGGACATTCCTTTAAGGTTCAGCTTTGCAACCATACTGCCCACGTAAAACAAACACTTTGCCTTCATGAACGCTGTTTGGAGGGTCATGACTCGTGGGAATAACGCCGCCCAATCAGTTAACCTGCTAGAGAGATCCTTCGTTGCTCCCAAGCATGACATCACACTCCCTAGGAAGAAGGTAATGCCACTGTGGCGACCGTACTCCTGGGGGCGACACAAGTGCACTGATGCCCAGCCACTGCTCGATGAATCTGCTGGTACATTGACCCAGACCACTACATTCCCCTCGCACGCTACACGACCTGAATCTGACCCTGATGAAACTCAGGTTACCCTTCCCATATACAGTTCCATCTTACACGGTGACAAAGAGGAAGCTGCAGATGAAAGTGCAGGTTCGGCCCACCCGCCATCAGACACACCACCGTACTATCAGGGGCCCTGTGACAGTGCCGTCGCCAACGAGTGGGCCCCCCTGCTTGCCAGGATCACAGCACTTGCAAAGTTGAAATACTGTGCAGTGAGATGGAAGATGGGGACGACGAGGAATCCAGACAAGTACAGGGATTCCCTAGCGAGGAGACTTATTTGATTGTTTTCAATGTTGGGACAGCAATTTTTGGGGAGCACTATACTCTGGAGAATGATAGATGGGGCCCACCATACACTGGAACATTCCAAAGGTGGACATCAGACACTGGAGCAGCATTTACAGGGCCCATTATACACTAGAGCATTAGAAATGGGGCCCATTATGTTTGGAGCATTATTTGGGCTCATAAGACAGTGGAGCTTCATCCATGGGGACCAACATATACTGTAGCATTATGTGGAGCTCATCATATACTGTTTCAAACGTTATATGGGACCAATGATTCTGTATGGAGAAATAGATGGGCCTCGTCATGAGATGTAAAAAGTGAGGTATTTTTCATTGTACTATACCGCTATTTCTCTGC
The DNA here is from genome assembly GCF_039654945.1 of Dendrobates tinctorius. Taxonomy (NCBI): domain Eukaryota; kingdom Metazoa; phylum Chordata; class Amphibia; order Anura; family Dendrobatidae; genus Dendrobates; species Dendrobates tinctorius. The sequence continues at coordinate 99,257,786 of NW_027361690.1, read as the reverse complement.
CGTATCGGAGCATGATGAGTTGTGGTATGTGTTAAAGGGGCGCTCTTTCGCCCAGGGCACATTAAAACCTGCAGCCAGCCCTCCCCCCCCCCACAACTTTAGCCAAATAACCCCCATTTTTCAGTGCGTAACTTGTATTATGAAGTTAATTAAGGTTGACAAGCTTAAGTAAGAAGAATTGATGCTTTTGGCATTCAAATGGGCACTGTAGGTGTGTTTCCTGTCCTCCTCTCACTGCCGACTTTTATTCCCCATTGACTTACATTGGGTTTCGTGTTTCGGGACGACCCCGACCTTTCCCTATAATCGGACGATCTTGCTCGACCCGACTTTTGGAAAAGTCGGGTTTCACGAAACGAAACGCGACCCTAAAAAAACAAAAGTCGCTCAACTCTAATAATAATTCATTATTTTTTGCTTCGTTTTTTATTTTTTAAGGGGTTCGCTAAAGGGGTTAACCAATGGGAAAGTTTTATAGGGTGGGTTGTTACGGACGCGGCGATACCAAATATGTGTACTTTTATTGTTTTTTTTTTTATTTCCAAAAAATGAATTCATTAGGGAATATTTTTTTTTTATTATTTATATAGCGATTTTTTAAAAAAAAATTTTACACTTTTTTTTTTTTTTTAACTTTATTAGGTTGTCCCAGGGGGGACATCACTGTCCTGTGACAGATCGCTGATCTGTCACATCACAGATCACTGTGACAGATCAGCAATCTGTCACAGGCAGTGTGCAGGTTTCCTCCTTGCCTGCGCTTTGCAGGCACTGAGGAAGCCAGCTCCCTGCAGGCCCCCGAAGGTCCCCGTCACCATCTTGGATCCAGAGACCTGCAGGGAACGAGCCCCCCGCAGCAGCGCTGCACATTGCGCTGTTGCGGGGGGCTCAGGGAAGCACGGAGGGAACCCCCTCCCTGCCGATGCTTCCCTTTAACCCCCGGTACACCGCGATTCGTGTTTGATCGCGGTGTGCAAGGGGCTAACATGTCGGGGGCGGTCCGTGACTGCCCCTGACACATAGTGCTGGGTGTCAGCTGTGATAATCAGCTGACACCCGGCCGCGATCAGCGGCGCTCACCACGTGGGCGCCGCTGATCGCGCTAGACGTACTATCCTGTCCATGGGCATAGGGGCCCGGGTCCCATGGATGGGATAGTATGTCTGATGTCAGAAAGGGGTTAATGGCCGTAATTGGTGACCAGTTCTTATTATGATTTATGACTTTATTGTATGGAATGATTTAAAGCACTGTCACTTTACTATAATCTACATACTTAGCTATTAACTCCTGTATGGATTGCTGGGCACTTCTGCATTTTTTGCTGCACATTGGATCTTGTGTTGATTACTCTATCATGTTTTGAAATTGTCTCAATGTATTTTTGTATCTCTTCTATGTGAGATTAATAATAAAAAATCAATGAATTTTTAAAAATTCTTTGGTGAATTTAGTACTCCTATTTTCTCTTTTTGTCGCCCAGTATTATGGGGAGTAATTCCATGGCTAATGCATGCGGTGGTTTGGGCACTATGACCTAAGGCCGTCTTATAACATGTGTTCTGTTCCAAAGATTTTGTTTGCTATTTTTTCCCTTCTTGTAGTGTTTATTGTATAGTTCACTAGTTGCCTTAACACCTCCCTGCGCTGTGGTTTCTTTGAATACATATTCAGTAATTGCTTAAGTAAACTTTTGTTAACCCCTTCTCTGACTCCTGCTGTTTCCTGAATCCAACGGACCTCAACAGTGGCATAAGGTCACCCAAAAGCAGTGTGAAAGACTGGTGGCAAGCATGCCAAGATGCATGAAAGATGTGATCAAAAATCATGGTTATTCCACAAAATATTGATTTCTCAACTCTTCCTGAGTTAAAACATTAGTTTTTTCTGTTCTTTTGACTATTTCTCATTTTCTGAAAATAAATACAAAATTTAGTGCTTGGAAATTCAGAGACATGTCAGTAGTTTATAGAATAAAAGAGCAATTTACATTTTGCTCAAAAATATACCTATAAAGAGAAAAATCAGACAAACTGAAAATTTTGCAGTGGTCTCTCATTTTTTGCCAGAGCTGTATAAATATATATTTTTTCTTTTTAACTTTGTCTTATTTAACCTGCGATCATCTGGTTACTTGATTGCTTATACTACATAGTGCAATACCATACCATGCACAAAGGGGTTAAAAGGGTGGGGATAATCTGGCATCATTTGTACAAAACAAATGACTAAAGCTAAGCTAGAGTACCAGGCAAAGTCACAGATATTCACAAGGTACCATGCCTGCATATTCTGTGGTCATTCATTCTACTGATTGTTGGGATTCTGCAATCGATATTTAGTCATAAATCCATTTAATCTGTTCCTATCATTTTAGGTCGCTTTTCAGAATAAGTTGTTCTGTGTATACATGACTAATGGCAATATCTCTGGCATTATATGCCTTCTATCCTGCATTTTTCATCAGTTTGCCCTTTGGCTGGCTGTTTTTTTTTTTATTTCTGAGCTAGTGGATGGAGAATAACTGCTATGCTATCTGCCACATATATTACACAGGGAGTAGTCTTCCTGCTCTGCAGCACACAGCAGAAGCATTAATCGTATGTAAAACATTATACCCCAGTACTGAGCTGTGTGGCTGTTAATCCAGCAATGGAGTGAAATATATAAGCTGATAGCTACAGCAAAATCTGCCCTTGCCTGCCTTGCTTCTCATGGTGATGAGTTCTTCTTACTCCTCCTCCTCCCCTCTCCTCTACATAAAATATGATAGAAGCTGTACCCTGACACCTTAGTGTCCATTTTCTTTGAACAAGATGAATTTGAGCTATTTTTTAAAGTGGATGGTGAGTTTATGATAGAGGAGAGGAAGATTTCACTCATAAGTGCATAAAGTTAGAAAAAGCATATTTCCCGGTATTATATTTACAAAGCTTACTTATTTTCTACTATTGGTTTAGGCAAAGTTTTTTGAAACTACTGTGACAATTTAACTGAAGTTTCTGCTTCCCCATAAATAATGAAGTTCTGCTATTTTGATCCATATACTCATGAGCTTAGAAAACGACATGTGCAATTTGGAATTGTGAAGCAAAAGCAGAAATACAATTTTCAAACTTGTCTCAGTATTCACTGTACTTAGCTAAAATCCAATGGAGTGTAACATATTAATTAATTTAATTTTATGGTTTAAGATTCAATAAAAGCAAATACTATGCAGGGAGAAGAGTAGAGAGCTCTATCATTGAATCCTCTCATATAAGGAAATGTATTTTAAAGGAATTTAATATTAAAGGATTTTCCTGTTTTTAGGAAATTTGTGTGACAAGGTGAAGTGTGTTGTAAAAAAAAGCAAACTGGGCTTTACTTACCCTGCCTGGGTTCAGCACAAAATCTTTGCCATTGCTCCCAGTATGCGCTGTTGTCTGTAGCTGAAGGGGGGTACAGGGCCGACTTGCTGTGGGCTGGAACTGAGTTCTCCTTGCCCTGAAACCCCTCTTCTAAACCAGATTTATACAGGTGTAGGGTGTTGTGCTGTGAAGTTTGTACGTTACTCACTTTTCGTTCGGGAGTCCTTGTTATCTCCCCGTCCATGCGACCAGATCCAGCTACAGACAACACAGGAGACCTTGGGTCTGGATTTAATTAAAACAATGGGAGGTATCACTCATGCGCTGCTGAGATAGAATCCTTAAAATAAAAACGTTTATTAGAACAGGTTAACAAGTCAACGCTATTCGAGGTCACGCCGAACATCTTCATCAGGACAAACCTGGACCAGTGGTCATCCTGTCGACCGGTATCTGTGTAGAAGCTGTTACATACCGTTCATGTGATGCCAATGAACAACTCAGTAAGGTGAGTGTATCTCACTTTTTCCCGACACCCTACTGTTATTCTTCCCAGTTTTTTTCCTGTTATTGGGTCTGGATTAACAGTTGCAACTTTACTGTGCAATTTGGTTACACATGGATGTAACATACAGATTGAGTCAGAGTCCCTTTTCGGTGATGTTCCCTTTGTGCTGTGTACTATCAGTCCTTGCCTCTGTTCTGCTCCCGCCTCAACCTTCACTGTTGGTACCAGGGACCTCCTATCCAGCAGTACAGCTTTCATGAGATACACCATCTTTCCTTTCCGCTGAGACCCGGCCGACATCTTCCTCACAGGGGAGGCAGAGATATGACACTGAATACCTCTTTCGGATGCTAGGTCCAAACTGCCTTAGTATCCTCATGAACCTTCAGATGTGTCCTCAATAGATTGTGAGAAATGGCACCAGTAGAACTTTTTCACCTCTGCTGCATTCACTGTCTGAGAACCTGTTAACACAGTGGTGTCTAGCCTTCCTCTGAACTCCACTGACACCTGTAACTCTGAACTGGACTAGACTCCAAACTCTACTAACTCATCTATATCCCTTCAAAACCAGTGGGCTAATCCCTTGTGTTAACTGTATACTTCCCTGTGTAATATAAACTATATCCCTATGCTGGTAATGGTTCCCTTCGTAGACAGACCTTCCCCATTCTCAGGGATGGCTTTGAGGGAGAGCTTCCAGGACAAACGATACACAAACCGGCCATAAGGATAAAATTCAACACCCTTGATCAAACACATAACATTTCACACTTTACATTAACCCTCACCCTCTTGCTGCCTAACCCCATGGCTGTGTCGTCAACTTGCACTGAATCGCTACTGATCTTGCATTCTCGGCCTCGCTGGGGATTTTGCCACCGGCAGCACCTGGGGTTTTAAGAAAGATGGTTTCTTCATCATACGAGCAGTCCATCTTCTCGGCATTCATAATTTCACAGTATTCTTGGCTTATCTTCAGGGAAGAATTAAGTGTGTCTTCACTGCACCGATGCTGGAAGCAAAATGGAGCCATCGAGTCACTTCCAGTACATCTTACACCAGGCTGATTCCATCCTTGTGGCAGTTGCATCATTGATGCAGCTGAGACCTCCGCTTTCATTCCCCATAACTCTGCCTCTAGACACACCTACCCCTCTCATCGACTCTTACTAGGTGAGGCATGTCTATTATTGGATCGCGCCTTCTGCTGTGCCGCTTCATCTTTTCTGGGTTGGATCTGGTCGTCACTTCGATGGGCTGAGCACACTGTTTTCGTGTCATTGGACGATGAACACTGACACTGTGTGAAGTATCTTCCTTCTTCAGACTCCCCCATAGTCACCAGGGCTGCTTAAAGGGGATTACAGGGCCGGTTTGCTGTGGGCTGGAACTGAGTTCTCTTTGCCCGAAAACCCCTTTTCTAAACAGTATCAGACAGATGTAGAGTATTGTGCTGTTGAGTTCATGTTTTACTCACTTTTTTTTTGTTAGTCCCTGTTAACTCCTCATCCAATGGGACCACATCTGGCTACAGACAAGACATGAGATCTTGAGTTCTGTTTAACAGATTCAACACACAGTTGCAGCATACAGATTGTGTCAGAGTCCCATTCTAGTGTTGTACCCTTTGTTCTATGTACTATCAGTCCTTGCATCCTTTCTGCCCTTAACTAAACCTTCAATGTTGGTACCAGGGACTTCCTATCCAGCAGCACAGCTTTCGTGAGATACACCATCTTTCCTTTCCACTGAGACCCGGCCAACATCTTCCTCACATGGGAGACAGAGAAATGACACTCAATACCTCTTCCAGTCCCTAGGCCCAAACTGTCCCATAGTCCCCACAAACCTTCAGATGTGTCCTCAATCTGCTGGGAGACTTGGAACTGATAGAACCGTTTCACCTCTGCTGCATCCACTATCTGAGAACCTGTTAACACTGTGGTATCTATCCTTCATCTGAACGCCACTCACACCTGACTCTGAACTGGACTAGGCTCCAAACTGATGTAACCACACCCAACTAGTGGGCTAATCCCTTGTGTTAACTGTATACTTCCTTGTGTAATGTAAACTATATGCCTACGCTGGTAATGGTTTGCTTAGTGGACAGACCTCCCTCCCATTCCCAGGGACTGCCTTGAGGCAGAGCCTACAGGAGAACCAAGACTCAAACCGGCCATAAAAATAAAATATTACACTCTTTACCAAACACACAACATATCACACTTCACACTAACCCTCTTGCTGCCACAATGTCTTCATCTACCCCCTATATAGCGATGATTACTGCTAGAGACGGCGGAACGCACTAATAAATAAATAATAAGTGCGTTCGCCGCCTAGGGTCCACCGTGCAGTAGGTGTTACACCGCTGCTAGATAATGGCAGACGCACAATATGGCGGTATATCGCACATGGGTTGAACGTCACCCGGTGTGCACAGAGCGTACTCTGTTATCTCCACAGAAACGCTTGGAACATAAACGTAAGTACTGAGCCTGTTGGACTCACAGGTCTCAGAGAACTGCACGCACAGTATATGGTCACAGAAGCTGAACCCAAAGCAGAGGGTCAGGGTCCGTCTAGACCTACCGTGTGTGCGGAGTCGCTACCGCGGACGCCCACAGACGCTGCTGATTGCAGCACGGCGACTGACTCAGCCGCTATACGACAGTGCCCAGAGGAGGTGCACTGTCGGACGCTAGTTAGGTGAAGATATGCACTGTGGCCTGTATCATGTCACTGACTGGCGCTGACTCTAATACTAAGTCTTATCCACACACGTAATATCAGAGGGAGGGGAGTCTTAATGAGTCATTCGCAGGCACATGCATCCATCATCATTCACACAGGTAGCAAGTAGAGTCTATACTAGTGCATAGCCGAGCGGCCATGCGGACCTTTTATAGCCGTGTGCTTCCGGGACCTTCCAGATCTTTGAGATGGACCAATCAGATCAGGAGAAGGACCTGAGCACGTGACTCCCGATCTCCAATGGGAGATCGTCTCATGAGCATGCCCAGTAGCGCGACGAGAGGACTTAGCCACTGGGGTGGCTTGCTGCAGGACAGCTTGCGCTGCTATTGCTGACCCAGAGGTGGCAGCAACAACCAGTCCTACAGAGCAGGTCTGAGCAGAGCATCTGGGACGCCTAGATTGCTGTGCAGGCTCCTGAGCGGTCGGTGGAGAATGGGAGACCGCTGGATGCAAGACTCTGAATTCCCGCTGTGTAGCTGCAGGAAACCGACGCCTAACATTTACTTATCCACACCGATGCAGCCAATAAGTGAGCTCATTGGCTTTACTCATGTAGAATGCATGAGCCATTAAACTCCCTAAATGGTTGTAACGCTGTAGACATGATGATGGTGCTGTTGACAACAACGGGCATTGGGATCAGCAGCAGAGACACAGTGTTGGACCTGTGGATGGTGAGTAATATTCAGCTATTTTTCTTGCAACTGGAAACACAACTTTCCTGAAATGGAAAACCCCTTAAAACTTTTTAAACTGGTCTATAATGATATGTTGGTGTAATACTTAGATTTGTTTAGTGCTTAGGACAAGATCGCTAGGGTCTATTTAGAATGTGCATATTTTGCATAGATTTAAAGGAACAGACTCAAATCAATTTTTCATTTTTTTTTACCAGTCTGGAACAGTTTCACATGCACATTAACACAGGTACAGTAAATCTCTACTAAGGCTGAAGGTCAGAACATATCACTCCAAAATGGTTGCTTCCCACGATGAGATACAATTTTTCATTTTCCTGGTGTCCCTGCTGCTTACTGTCAGTGAGAAGTAACAGAGACTCCGCGGAGACTGTTGAAGTATTTTCTGATGTTTATATACACAAAGATGGAAGATCTAGTGAAAAACACTGTAACATCCCAGAATAAAACTCTACTGTTATCTAATATCCCACAGGCCTTTACCTGTTGGCTGCAAGTTTTGAATGTATTCCAATGTCTGTGACTGTGATGATTTATATGCATGTAGCCTGTATATTGGAAACTTACAGAAAAATATGAGTTATTAAAGGACATAATTCCAAAAAGGCATTTGGCAGTGATACTTCTTTGTATACTGTTCTCTACCACTACATTTACTGTATATATCAGTGAAATTTTGTAGAAAAAACGTAATTACTTACAGGATTTTCCAGAACCCATGACAACACCATGGAAACGGGGTTCTGCCATTCAAAGACAGGAAATCTACAGAATAAAAGTGCGGAGCCTCACCAATACATCAGCTTTACACTCACTGGCCACTTTATTAGGTACACCATGCTAGTAAGGGGTTGGACCCCCTTTTGCCTTCAGAACTGCCTCAATTCTTCGTGGCAGAGATTCAACAAGGTGCTGGAAGCATTCCTCAGAGATTTTGGACCATATTGACATGATGGCATCACACAGTTGGCGCAGATTTGTCGGCTGCACATCCCTGATGCGAATCTCGCGTTCCACCACATCCCAAAGATGCTCTATTGGATTGAGATCTGGTGACTGAGGAGGCCATTTAAGTACAGTAAACTCATTGTCATGTTCAAGAAACCAATCTGAGATGATTCGAGCTTTATGACATGGCGCATTATCCTGCTGAAAGTAGCCATCAGATGTTGGGTACATTGTGGTCATAAAGGGATGGACATGGTCAGCAACAATACTCAGGTAGGCTGTGGCGTTGCAACGATGCTCAATTGGTACCAAGGGGCCCAAAGAGTGCCCAGAAAAAATTCCCCACACCATGA